>NC_088213.1:41607642-44007642 GCF_036934945.1 Oncorhynchus masou masou
CACGGAAAAAAAAAAGAGTCAGAACATTGCGCAACATTTCAATAACGGAAGAACAGACTTTTGAGTCCTTGACCAGGCGTCATGGACAACTTCAGTTAAGAGTTTTCTCTGTCGGAATAAATTGTAAGTGTGTCCTACTGAAAAAAAGTAGGGCACAAGTGCACTAAAAACATGTATCTGTACCCTGTGGCGGGCTAGCAGGAATATTAAACTAAGTACGCCAATCCAGCAATAAACATACAGCAACACCTGGATTTCATATAGAAACAAGGCTTGCATATCTCTCCATTGGGATATTTCATGTACAGGTATAAGAGAGAAATGTATCTACAGGCATGTAATACATCTATAAACATTGCTGTTATTGGTTAGATTTATATCCCCCGCCCCCCTTAATTAAGCTTAGCTTTTCGATTAGATATGCAAATAACAGCATCGTTTTATGTTCTTGGATGAAAAAAAAAAGAAAGATGCTTTGCTGTAGCAGAAAACAGTTAAGCAGTGCTCTTCACAGCAGCAGCTGGCAGCTCCCTTCAGATAGCTAGGGGACAGAAAAGGTCCCTCGATTAGGTAGCACCATCAACGCAGGTCGTCGAGTTGGAACGTGGAATTACACAAGCCTATGTTGGAAGACGTCGCGGCATCTCCGAGTGGACGGCCGCTTACAGGCTGAAGCACTGTCTGCGTGAGTCATGCTTGTCTGCATGTGTTTCACACTGCTGAGAAGAAGGAACCATTGACCAGGGAGAGAAACATCACCATACCCTCCCACAGACAGCAGTGATGCTGTTTTTTTTTTTTTTGAGAGAGAAACTCAGCCATCTAAGTACATTATCGTTGTAGCTCTGAGACACAGTTCAGGACCTATCCAAAATTACATAACTTTATCCCAATGCAAAACGGCTGACCTTTTACATCACACTGCACCACTCAAAAGAATGCTGCAAAATAACAGACAAGGTCCTGAACATTCATATTAAGTGCTCCCATTTTAGTCCAGCACTTCAGTCGAGATCATTTCAACTAAATATTGTTATATGCTACAGAAAGAGAGTAATTTCTTCCTCCCTACGGTGCCGAAGAACGTAGAAATTGCTTCGTGTAACTCATCTCCCTAGCTACCTCACTTCATTTTAAAGTTATCTGCTTTTCTCTCCCCATCAAATCTGGGAAATATCTTAGTCTGCTTAAAAGGTTACCCAGGAAAAAATAAGAAAACGGGTTGGGTCTTTGGGGTATTGTAAATGTAAGAACGAGCAGGTAAAATAGGAGTTATTTTTATAACTAGTTACTGTCAGGGATGGTGTCCTCAGTTCTGGGAATGTGCAGATGACAGCTGGTAAATAGGAAAAAGTCAAGCCTTTTACTGTAATTAAATTCAGTTCCATAGTGAAAGAGACAGGAGTCAAAACTGACTTTTTGAATTGTTCACGTGTCTTTTTTTCTCTCTCTCTTTCTGGAATTGCCCATAAGGTAATGTCAACAGAGATTTCACGGCACACTGCTGGCACATCAGCCAGGCTCAGGGTCCCCTTACCTGTGATTTACATTAGAGCTGAGCCACAAAGGGATTTTCCATGCCACTGACAGGACAACACTCCAGGGCTCCAGAGTTACGCACCCGAACAATGCTGTTCGGCCACAAGCCATAGAGCTGTTTCTACCACCAAGAGAGACAGTCTACATGACTGCAATTAGTCATTTTATTTACTACAGTATTAAATAACTTAGATATGATCTGCTGAAAGTACCCTATGAAACAGAGCTTGTCTAGTAATGTTATCTTGGGATAAAGTACAGTACAGTACATTTCAGAAGATACATGCATTACCATATTACCTATTCATGGAAATACATTACATCACCAAAAGTATGTGTACTCCCCTTCAAATGACTGTATTCGGCTATTTCAGCCACACCCATTGCTGAGATGTGTATAAAATTGAAAACACAGCCATAGACGAACATTGGCAGTAGAATGGCTCATACTGAAGAGCTCAGAGACTTTCAGCGTGGCACCGTCATAGGATTCCACCTTTCCAACATGTCAGTTCGTCAAATTTGTGCCCTGCTAGATCTGCTCCGGTCAAATGTCAGTGCTGTTATTGTGAAGCGGAAACGTCTAGGAGCAACAACGGCTCAGCCATGAAGTGGTAGGTCACACAAGCTCACAGAACGGGACCATCGAGTGCTGATGCACGTAGCGTGTAAAAATAATTTACCAAGTTCCAAACTGCCTTTGGATGCAACGTCAGCACAATAACTGTTTGTAGGGAGTTTCATGAAATGGGTTTCCATGGCCAAGCAGCCGCACACAAGCCTCAGATCACCATGCGCAATGCCAAGCGTCGGCTGGAGTGGTGTAAAGCTCGCCGCCATCAGACTCTAGAGCAGTGGAAACACGTTCTCTCGAGTGATGAATCATGCTTCACTATGGGTTTGGCGGATGCCAGGAGAACGCTACTTGCCCCAATGCATAGTGCCAACTGTAAAGTTTGGTGAAGGAGGAATAATGTCTGGGGCTGTTTTTCAGGGTTCGGGCTAGGCCCCTTAGTTCCAGTGAAATGCTCTACCAAGATTATCCAGCATATAGCTTTGCCTACTACAGTTCCTATGTTGGTCTACTGTACTTCAAACAATGTGTAGGTGGGTTGCTTAGGATTCAAACCTTCTCAAACACCCTATCAACCTATCGATGTGACAATAGGCTAATAATAATTCCAGAAAAATTAAAGACTGTTATTCTAGGTTACATTTAACCAGTACACTTCTAGGGGACTTTACCCCCATGTTCTGTACAATGAGTCATGACATACATTAAAGAGCACTAAGAGAGACATGCAGTGAAACAACCTTTATTTAGGGCTCCCTCCCACGGAAACAAAGAGTCAGACCATTGCGACTGCAGACGCCCCCATCCTGTGCAACCTTTCAATAAATAACAAAATAATAGACTGTCGATTGGTGGATGCCAGGAGAACACTACCTGCCCCAATACATAGTGCCAACTGTAAAGTTTGGTGGAGGAGGAATAATGTGAAGGGAAATCTTAACACTACAGCATCAATGACATTCTAGACGATTTTGTGCTTCCAACTTTGTGGCAACAGTTTGGGGGAGGCCCTTTCCTGTTTCAACATGACAATGCCCCCATGCACAAAGTGAGGTCCATGCAGAAATGGTTTGGCGAGATCGGTGTGGAAGAACATGACTGGCTTGCACAGAGCCCTGACCTAAACCCCATCGAAAACCTTTGGGATGAATTGGAAAAGCGACTGTGTGCCAGGCCTAATCGCCCAACATGAATGCCGGACTTCACTAATGCTCTTGTGACTGAATGGAAGCAAGTCCCCGCAGCAATGTTCCAACATCTACTGGAAAGCCTTCCCAGAAGAGTGGAGGCTGTTACAGCAGCAAAGGGGGACCAACTCCATATTAATGCCCATTCATTTTAGAATGAGATGTTCGACGAGGACATGTTCGCATACGTTTGGCCATGTAGTGTATATTTTACTACACTATGGAATCAGGGTAGTTACTTGAAAGCAGCAGTCTTTTACAGAGAAAACGTGTCAGAAAGCATGCCATACGTCATCCTAATCATATAATAGAGCAGACCAATAGCCTACTGGAAGATACTGAAACAAATGAAGTCCTTCCTGGAATGATGGCTAGAACAGGAAGGGGGGGTTGTCTCTGTATGAGTGCCCCTCCCTATTACCCCTGACTGGGAGATGGATTCTGGCTGTCACACCTGCCTGACTCTGTTCCTGCCAGATGCGGAAGGGTCACAGGGAAAACACCCAAACACTCTTCAATCTCACCATTGTTCAATGCTCCTCTGGCTTCTTTAACAGGTTCCAATATCCATTAAGTCGCTGCAGATGCTTACAAAAATGCTTACATGCAAAGAAATAGGGTGATGAAATCTACTGACCTGTAATACCTGTGCGGGAGGATAAAAAAACAAATATGGAGTTGTACATAGAGGGAGAGAAAAGAAGAGTTACATGCCATATCTTGATACATTTAGAGCAAATGAATGGAGATACAGAGATACTTCTTCCAAGACGTTGTAAAGCCAGAAACGATCAATTCCAAGTATTTTAGGTCAAAAACCAGATCTTATTTGGGGCCTGTGTGGTCATAATCGATTTCCTTGTACGGTGTATAATTTGTCTAACATTGTTACTGCTGTAAAAAGGCTCTGCAACATTAAAACATGAAAATATTGCATTTTTCCCTCTCCCCACCCTTCAGTTCCCTCTCTTCCTTTTTAATTCTCTCAACTCCTAGCTCTCCTGGGGTTGGGAATAATGTACACAAGCACAACAGCAGAATTGAGAAGTGCTCGTGTTGTTTGTGCCTGGTGAAAGAAATCATCACAGCATGCATTTTTTTTCCCACACAGACTTAATTGCAGAGAATCAGAAAGTTGGAGAATTCCCCCAGTATGCAAATCCACTTTGATGCTGTCACTCACACTGTGGAGCTTTTGATTAGCCATTGTTCAAAACAGCCTGTTCATGACCATGCACGGTTACCAGGCGCCCGCCATTAAACTAACTTACAGTAACTTCATGCCTTCTCTAACTGGGGCACCAGCTAGACCTCAAACAGCTTGTTATTGGAGGGATCACAACATAATACTTCTATTCAAGGGGCAAAGCTGGTAGAAAGAAAACTAGCAAACAAACAGGGATAATTCAGTCACAAATGGGAAACCAATAGGTTTCTGGTGCCTACATGAGGCATAGCTTTAATATATGACATACAATAGATACAGTCAATTTAGTTGAAGTTACAATGGGGCAGATCTCCTCATATCCTATTCAAAAGATCAGAAGTCAATATATAAATTCCCCTGACAACAGATCAACAAATCCACGCACAAAATCTGCAGTGATTTGTTGAAAATGGATTGTTATTTTCGGAACTTGCTGTATGTGGCAGATGGTGCTAGACTAACCTCGTCTTCGTAGCCACCACTCTATGTACCAGTGTGTGTGTGTGTGTGTGTGTGTTTGTGTGTGAGAGAGAAAGTGTGTTTGCGAGAAAAAGAGAGGAAAAGAGAAAGCCCATGACACTTTCCTGCTAACACCTACTCCTCATGCTGTACAGAGGGAGTCCTTGCCTGAGGACAACCTTTACAGTGTCAGTGTCAGAGCAGACGGATGACTTGTTCTTCAGTGGCTTGCTAGTCCTCTCAGAAAGTGAAGTCACACTGCCTGGCATTCCCAGAGTTGCCTGCCAGAGTGCCTGGCCCGACCCAGCTCCCTGATTTACACACATCAGAGGGCTAGGTCAGTTGAGATCGTCACTTTACACTTTAACTGCCTGCAGTAGTCTTCTCCCAGGCTAAGTGACTAACTCCACAAGATTGGATTCATATGCTAAAGGTCAGGACAGTAGATCATTTGGCCTACATGGTCTGAGCCGGAAATGAATCCCAAGGCATCAGTAGCATGTTAAAAACGAAGCTATACCGAAATGTGTTTTATTCAACACTATTGTTAATTACTACCACAAAACGACAAGTGAATCAAGAAGGAAATGAACAAAAACTATTGTCTAATTAATGTGTTTGGGGGATGGAATTTGTTTTTGCTAATTGGCATTCACATTTTAATGGGACACTTTTTGCTCATGGTGACAAATGGCTCATATCACAATGCTTCCTAAGAGGATACTTGTATTATTTGACAGATTCTATCTTCTATATTCAACCCTTCCACAAATACAGAGGCATTTCCGGTCCAATTAAATATGTAAAGAACTGTAACTGTGCAAAGACACTATAATTAACAATTTTGTATTTTTTTTTGCTAAAAGGCAATATTTGTTTTCAGATATACTTTTCTGATCATTGAACAGCGACGACAAAAATATGATTTGTCCTGAGGCACTAATTGTATGCCTTCCATAACTTTCCCCACTAGTCATTAAATACATCAGTAGTTGTAACCACAGCCAGACAATGATGATAAGCAGCTCACTAGTGTTTGTGCATCATAAGGATTGGGGTATAAACAGGAAAACAAAATCAGACATAAAACAAATGCTGCCCCAAGACAGAATGCAACAAACAGAATATTCAGACACAATGGATGGGGATAAAAATATCTTGCCTGGAGAATTCCAGATTTGCCAATATACAACAAGCACTCTATAAATCAAAGTTTGCCACCAATTTGCACTTGTTCAGATATCTGGGGGGAACTATGTTTGTTTATTTTCCCCTCAGAGTCTGGCAGTTAACCACTCGAAATTAAGCCTGTGACAAAACACAGAGATGTATTGTATGGGAAAGCAGGCATGTCAGCTTTGGAGAACACCATTTATACTCATACATTATATTCTATTTACAAACCGCATTAACACCCATGGCAAAATCCCCCTCTCCCATAAATCTAGAGTATCCCTTCTCCTCCTAGCATCTAACGGGCCCACCATTTTCAATTTCTGGAGCAAGAAAAGGACAGAGGTATAAAGCTCTTTCGACTGTTACATCTGTTCTACTTTATTACCAGTCTTTTGGGAAAAATCGGAGGGCAAGCTTTGCAGCCAGCGATCTGTTTACATTTTCTCTACAACACTGTATTGGAATTATAATTGTGTTCTATGGTGCCTTCTTTTGGTGCATAGGTCTGTTTAAAGGTCCTTTGGTCCAAGAGAAATGAAGAAAAATGAAACCCTTTTTGAGGGATTCGATTACTTGGTAGAAAGCGCAGCTGCACATATTTTTCTCTCTCTATCTTTCCTCGTGGTGCTACTCTCGCGGGAAGGATGATATTAAAGAGGGAATAGGGCTGATGCAAACACATTGAAAATATTTCGCAATTAAGGCTGATGCAGACAAAGGAAATGTTATTATTGATGGAGGATTATGAACGGGATAATTACAGCGGATCTAATGTCCACAGTCACAATTCTAAGTGCCTGGCCAAAGTGATATTAATTGCTTATTGACTTTCGTGACTCCCAATGTTCAAGGTTACAGGGGGTCATCGTGTTCAAGGTTACATGGTACATTTGGTTGGCTAGAGTTGCCTTGGAGTCCAGCCATCACCAGATTGGATATGTGGGCCTGGCAAACATGCCTTAGGACATTGGTGAATAAAACAAACATTATTTTGTGCACATTTTATTGTCCCACATTTTAGTCTCGATTGTTCATAAAGATTGTATGCATGTTAGGTGGTGGAGTATCTTCAGTTTAAAGTTTGACTTAACTTGTGAAACAGTGTTACCAACCAACTTTGGCCTGCAGTTGAAGGTGGACGGGATGCTGATAATGATGATGAGTCTCAACACGAGGTGAATCTGAAGCAGCACAAAGTTAATTATCCAGTCTTGATTGGCAGTGATCTCTCTCGCAACTCATGTCCACCTATTGATTAATCAGAGGTTTTCAACTTGGCCCCGTTTCCACCTCATGTTATAATTTCCTCCAAAATATGAGTCTGTCAATAAGTAATTACTTGCTTGGCAAGTTGCTATGCAAGATGTTAATCTGTCAATGGAAGATCCATATCAATTGTTCATTTACATATGCAAATGAATCTAGCAGGAGGAAAACCAACAACAGTGACATCGACACTTGAATGCGAGTGCTAAAAATCCAAGGTGCTGCAACAGAGAAAAACAATTGTCTGCAGAGTGAATTTGGAGAAATGTCAAAAGCCTGAAACTTATATCAGGGTGGAACAAATGTCCAGATTTGATGACTCTTGTAAGCGGTTCCGTATGTGTGCTGTGCATTAGTGGGAGATGGACTTTTAGCTGCTCCATTAGTCTTCCCTAGATAATGCAACACATTTTAGCCCCCCTTTTACTTAACATTCAGGATCCGGCCCCTCTATTTGCTCTAATCAACTGATAAGACGGAAGCCCTTTCTCCAACCCCTGGAGGGTGAAAACTGAACTCCTAATGGTCATTAGTAGTAATTATGTTCCGTAACTGGCACATCCAGCCCCTTTGCTGTGTTGATCCCATTCGGGCACAAGGGACCCAGATAACTGATCCAAGTTAACTTTCCGGTATGATGAGACATACTGTGTTGTTTAGGCCAACGTGATTTGAGCAACACTGTTTCTTTTGTTTGGGAAAGTGTGCGGAGATGTGTGTGGGTGTATATGGATAGATCAAGAGGAAAGATCTAGCACTGTATCACCATTGTATGAGCTAATTGTTGACAAAGGCATCCTGAAGACACAATAAACTAGGCTAAGTCCAGGGCTGGGCATGTGACAATAACCTCAATCAGTTGACACAGCCTTTTTCAAAGCGGATTCAGTGGAGTTGTGATTTTATGCAAAACCGTTTCCCTCTCCTCTCTCAGATCAAGCACCTCTGCCCTAATCCCAAGAGCCGAACCTGCAGAGTGTGATCCTTATCGACAAGTGCAAAGCTAGTGCAGGCAGAGTTGGATTCAATTACATATGCACAGACCTTTTAGGAATGCAGCATCCTTGCTACTAGTGATGCAACAAAGGATGGAATCTCCCTTCTATTCCATTGTAAATGTTTGATATTATCCAATCCAAAAGACTCATCCCGATTCTTCAAAGGTCTGACCTTTCAGATGTGTTGACACGAACCTGTCGATGAGCAGGCTACCTTGCAATTAGTATCTCTCACTAAGTGCATTGTTGAAAAGGTAATTGAATTCGTAGTTTAATGTCTGAACATCATCGCCATGATTAAATGAAAAGAACAGAAACTAACATGAATAATACAACAGCCATTGTCAGCTAGTCATAACCTCAGTGTTAATTGGCTTTGCCTTTATCCTACTTGATATTAATCAGATGCAGTGATAGAGCTGTATGATTACAACGCCCACAAGTTCTATTGTGCCCTTATTAATGAAACAAGACGAATATATGTAACTCAACAGCCCTTAAAGTGAACCTAAATCTAGGCAAAATGTGTCCCACTGAATATGCACCTTTAAGCAATAGCTTAATCGAAAGCCCTCGAAGAGAGGACAACATACGGGGGATCATCTTTGTATATACAAGACAACACGAGTACGTTTCCTACCCGCCGGCTGTGACGAGGCAGGCCATTGTCAGAAAACTAATAAAGAGGCTCCCGTGTGTTGTAGTGCGGTAATTACACAGCCTGGGATATCAGTACGCTATTTATGAAAACATTGTGCATCAACAAAAAGAAAAGGTCATCGACATGGACACACCCCCAGCATTAGCATTTTCACAGCACACACACTGTGTATCTCCATAAATGGGAGATAAGAAAACATGACATTCTTTTCTTGGGTGCAAGAAAACATTGATAAACATGGCACATTTTAGCAGTGGGGATACAGGCTACTGGGATTCAGCAAACATCACCATGCAGGGGACTACACAAATAGTGAGAAATACGGGACAGTGTGGCAGCATCGATCCAGAGGTCGCAATCGGTTTGCTAGATCATCCCCTATGAGTGAGTGTGATACACTTTTAAGATCAATGAAGATATGAAGTGACGAAACTATCACAGCAACTGTACATACAGGTACTGCATCGCCAGGTACCTGTTCCTCATATGTCGATGATCAATAAACATCATACATCTACAATATTGGGCAGCAGGTGGTTAGTTGTTAGAGCATTGGGCCAGTACCCGAAAGGTTGCTTGATCGAATCCCCGAGCTGACAAAGGTAAAAATCTGTCGTTCTGCCCCTGAACAAGACAGTTAACCCACTGTTCGTAGGCCGTCATTATAAATCAGAATGTGTTCTTAACTTACTTGCCTAGATAAATAAAATAACAAAAATATGAGTAGTTCCAAGAAGATGTATCTGTAATTGACATTGGTCGCGCTATTTAAATGATAATGCACATGAGGTGCATTATCATTTAGTTCCATTTCTCAATATGTGGTGGAGCAGGTGAACTCCTTGATGTTTGTTTTCAGTTCCAGGGGAACCAGATGAGCTCAGGATATCGTGGTCAAGATAAACATCAGTACACATGGACAGTGATGTAGAATAACGGACTTTAAACATATGAACATTTGATCATTGGACTCTCTACTATTGATAACAAAACTGTATGCTACAACGGTAAAGAATGAGGAAATAAAAAATAAAAAAAACGATTTTCAGACTTTCACCATCATAAACTCAGCCATAAAAGAAATCCTCTCACTGTCAACTGTGTTTATTTTCAGCAAACTTAACATGTGTAAATATTTGTATGAACATAACAAGATTCAACAACTGAGACATAAACTGAACAAGTTCCACAGACATGTGACTAACAGAAATGGAATAATGTGTCTCTAAACAAAGGGGGAGTCAAAATCAAAAGTAACAGTCAGTATCTGGTGTGGCCACCAGCTGCATTAAGTACTGCAGTGCATCTCCTCCTCATGGACTGCACCAGACTTGCCAGTTCTTGCTGTGAGATGTTACCCCACTCTTCCACCAAGGCACCTGCAAGTTCCCAGACATATATAGGGGGAATGGCCCTAGCCCTCACCCTCCGATCCAACAGGTCCCAGACGTGCTCAATGGGATTGAGATCCGGGCCCTTCTCTGGCCATGGCAAAACACTGACATTCCTGTCTTGCAGGAAATCACGCACAGAACGAGCAGTATGGCTGGTGGCATTGTCATTGTGGAGGGTCATGTCAGGATGAGGCTGCAGGAAGGGTACCACATGAGGGAGGAGGATGTCTTCCCTGTAACGCACAGCGTTGAGACTGCCTGCAATGACAACAAG
The DNA here is from genome assembly GCF_036934945.1 of Oncorhynchus masou masou. Classification (NCBI taxonomy): domain Eukaryota; kingdom Metazoa; phylum Chordata; class Actinopteri; order Salmoniformes; family Salmonidae; genus Oncorhynchus; species Oncorhynchus masou. The sequence continues at coordinate 41,618,378 of NC_088213.1, forward strand.
TTCAGTCCGATGATGCTGTGAGACACCACCCTAGACCATGACGGACCCTCCACCTCCAAATCGATCCCGCTCCAGAGCACAGGCCTCGGTGTAATGCTCATTTCTTTGGCGATAAACGCAAATCCGACCATCACCCCTGCTGAGACAAAACCGCGACTAGTCAGTGACGAGCACTTTTAGCCTTTCCTGCCTAGTCCAGCAACAGTAGGTTTGTGTGCATAGGCGACATTGTTGCTGGTGATGTCTGGTGAGAACCTGCCTTACAACAGGCCTACATGCCCTCAGTCTAGCCTCTCTCAGCCTATTGCGGACAGTCTGGGCACCGATGAAGGGATTGTGCGTTCCTGGTGTAACTCGGGCAGTTGTTGTTGCCATCCTGTACCTGTCTCGCAGGTGTGATGTTTGCATGTACCAATCCTGTGCAGGTGTTGTTACAAGTGGTCTGCCACTGCGAGGACGATCAGCTGTCCATCCTGTCTCCCTGTATCGCTGTCTTAGGCGTCTCATAGTACGGACATTGCAATTTATTGCCCTGGCCACATCTGCAGTCCTCGTGCCTCCTTGCAGCATGCCTAAGGTATGTTCAAGCAGATGAGCAGGGACCCTGGGCATCTTTCTTTTGGTGTTTTTCAGAGTCAGTAGAAAGGCCTCTTTAGTGTCCTAAGTTTTCATAACTGGGACCTTAATTGCCTACCATCTGTAAGCTGTTAGTGTCTTAATAACGACCGTTCCACTAGTGCATGTTCATTAATTGTTTATGGTTCATTGAACAAGCATGGGAAACAGTGTTTAAACCCTTTACAATGAAGATCTGTGCAGTTATTTGGATTTTTACAAATTATCTTTGAAAGACAGGGTCCTGAAAAAGGTCAGTTTCTTTTTTTGTCCTTTTCAGTTGCATAACCAAACTGATGATATACCATTATAGCTACGCCCCAAGAACAATGCATTTCACTGTACGCTAAGTCATAGCTTTTCACACAATTGTTGGCTTACTCCTATTCCTCCCATCCCTCTTGCTTACTATCAGCCAAGGGCACATGTCTGAACAACACAATACAGCGAAGAGATGGATAATGGCATGTGTGTGTGTGTCTAAAACAGAAGCCCATTACCAACACAATTGGCAGCTAACAAAGAAAGCCATCGTTCTTTGAGCACAATTCCAAGACCCTACATGTTCAGTCCTGATTTCCATTAAGGATTCATGACTCATCTGGATATTATATTACAACGTTCTGAATTTATCATGCATGCACCCACCCCCGACCCCACCCCCCCATCCCCTCATCCAGAACTGAAAAATCTGCAAATATTGTGTATCCATGGGTTTCACACATTAAGCCTGCATTGCCACCACTACCTGCTAGTAGGGCCTTTCTAAATGCTGGACTTTTTCATTTGTAAGGCTTTGCTGTTGAGTCATGGACACCGTGGAGATGCAAATAAAAGCATTTTCAGAGGATATGAGTTTGTGTGTGCAATGGGTTGTTGAGAAAAGTCTGCTAGGTTGCCCTTTTAAGGTGTTTTATACTTTCAGCAATTATTTCAGCTATTTGTTTCTTCTCGCAAAAAGGATCATTAAACAGAAATAATTCATTTGGGATAAAGGTCAGAGGCACAGTCTGTTGGCTGAGGCAGTTTCGCCGAGAAGTGCCTGGGCCATTGATTCTCCATGGATACTTTCTTTCACAATTCTTCCTGCTCAACTCACCATAATAGCGACAAAACAATGATTAAGGTTAGCACCCTTTCTTCCTTTCACTCTGCTATGATTATCATCATCTTCACTAGTGGAGATTGGTAAAGAAATGGCTCCTCAAACAAATGTCAGCGCCATTGTTCATTTCATCTTTGTTGTTGTTTTGGATCATGAGGATGAGATGCGAGGAGGAAGGGGGGTGGTTGCTGTCATCTTAAAAAATTCCAGAAATAGGCTTTCCACCCACCCCTTCCCATATTGTCTTCTTCCGGCAGCCCACGTGTACTCCTAGCTAACCATGAAGCCAAATGCACAATAACAACATCCATTCTTAACAAGATTACTTTGTAGTCCCGGTTTTGCTCCTGGGCTGTGTATGAGAGTAGAGGCACAGGGATAAGCTGTGATGCCTGCAGCTACTCAGGCTGAGGATGCCATCCATAGGAGAGGGATGGAGAGCTGAGCCAAACATCTACTGGCTCAAAGGGTTTCTTAGCTGCCCACGATCACTGCAAGAGGCCAATTAGTAGGTTTCAGATCATTATAATCGTAGATTTGAATAATTTGTAAATATGGCAAATTGATCCTGTCTGCCCAATGTTTAGCACATGTCTTGAACGAATATAGGCCCACATTACATTCACCCATAGAGGGTGACATAAGGTCACGTCCCACCATGTCACCATAACGAGCTCTCTATAGTGGTACACATAGGGCGCATGTATAATATCCCCAGAATAATTGGGGTTAGTTAACTGGTATATCTAGAAGACAATGAATGATGGAATGTCAATAAAAGACTGTGGGACTGAAAGCATTAAGCCTGTTAGTATTAAACAAATGTTTGTTTTTTTGGTTTGGGGAAAAGCGATCAACCCAAAAAAGGGACGACTTAGCCAAAGCACAAGCAAAGCATTAGAGGTGAATTACTTCATTCCAATGATTCGTTTTTTGCAGAGTTCGCGGCACTTTGCCAGCCAACTCTGTTGAGCCGCTCAATGCACCAGCACCGCAACTTCAGATCGAGCCGAGGCCAGGACGCAGGAAGCAGAGCCGCCAGTCGCTAGAGGAGAGGTTAACACCACATATCAGCTCGCAAACACTGACATGGGAGCGCTAATCACTGCAAGCCTTTCCAAGGTTACATGACAAATACCCATTTATAAGGAGTTTGCACTAAACCATGAAAATACCCATGCACTCACTAACTCAGCACCTTGGTGTGAACAATGGCAACTTTGTTATATCTTCAGGGTTTCTGTGGCAACAGACTTGGACACCGGATGCATATACTGTAATTGTAACGGCATTCTTCTGTTGAAGGAGGAGCGGACCAAAATGCAGCGTGGTGGTTACTCATGTTTATTGATGAAAATAGACTAGACATGAAATAACTGAAATGTACAAAAACAACAGACGGAAACGTGAAAAAACTATACAGCCTATCTGGTGAATATAAACACAGAGACAGGAACAATCACCCACGAAACACTCAAAGAATATGGCTGCCTAAATATGGTTCCCAATCAGAGACAACGATAATCACCTGACTCTGATTGAGAACCGCCTCAGGCAGCCATAGACTACGCTAGACACCCCACAAAACCCCAAGACAAAAACACACCACAATAACCCATGTCACACCCTGGCCTGACCAAATAAATGAAGTAAACAAATAATATATTTCGACCAGGGCGTGACAGTAATATTTGATGCATGTATAGGGAATTAGCCTATACATGACCTTAAGAGTATATCTCATAAGCGTCTGTATCACTGCGTCTGAGGGATTGTGCCTTCTCCTACGTCTGACGATAAATGTATGGCCAAAAGGTAACAATACCTGGAGAGAGGAAATGGAGTATGTGCACGTACTGTATGTGGATTTGAAAATTATGTAAGGATAGAGGATTTACACAGGTTACTGCCATAAAACAAGGTTGAGGTGAGAGAGAGAGAGAGAGAGAGAGAGAGCGCGAGAGCGAGCATTAAGAGAAATAGAACGCCAGCATTTAGTTGTTTAAATCCTGCGCTGTATGCATTTTTAATGATACAACACCTGGTTAAAAGCATTTGCAATGGGATTTTTGCAATTGCACTCATGACCGTGGAGTTTTAGATTATACTTCCTACTCATTTTTGGTTTTGTCCCTGTGCCCCTCCACACCACACACATACACCTTGTTAACGGGGAGCAAGACGACAACACAGAGCAATAGACAACCTGTCAGCCTCTTCCAAGGAAGCAATAATGTGATCCCACAGCTCAATCAGACTGTTTTATTACAGTCACTGTAGAGAGGGAATGGGGGACTGTGCTCATGTTCCAATGATATAAAGGCCTCCATGATATATACTAGCAGTAACATAGTAAGATAACACACAGAAAAGAGATACTACAAGGGGAAAACACCAGGGAGAGTCCAGGAGAGGCTGTGAGGAAGAAGTGAATTGGAACTCAAACCATAAACGTCAAGTGACTAATTTTCAAATGGTTGATGCTTAAAACGTTGTACCTACATTAGTCATCAATGTTATACTTAGTCTGATTCTGTAGCCAACACCTATCATTTCAGTCTCAACATTAGCTTTCATAAATGCAGAGTAATACTCTTGTTAACTCCCACTACGAAGCCTTCAATCAAGGGCGAAGCTCGATATCCACTAGAACCTGCGCTGACTCTGTCCTAACCTTAGCAAATGCAGATTAACGCGTGAGATCTTCTCAGATCACAGTGCACTTTGGCAGGGCTAAATCGAGGTGGGATCAGGAGGAGGACCTTTGATCTACTAAAAAAAACCTTGTCAAGAAGCTCCAAGGGTGAAGTTGTCTACAGCAGCGCCAACACCCAGAGAGAGCTTCCCGCCACGCATTATTGAAGTTGAATACGACGAAATTTGAACGCTGTCGCCCCCCACTCCATCGCCTCTGAGGACAAGCTTTCCAGGACTCAAGAGTCCCTCTCACTTTACTAACTATATCATACAGAAGGAGAGAACCAAGCCCCCAGCACTGACAGGCGTATAGGAGTATAACTTCAGTCAGCTCCTTTGTACTCTTATGGAATAAACAAACATCTGGGACTTGACTGGATAGCTGATGGGTGTCTCTTCACCTGTGAGGAGCAGTGCACTAACAGTTGTTGCCCGACATGAAAATATATTCCATGACAATATTTCAAAATGACAGTGATGCTGAGAAGCTGTTGATGAAACAGTTAGCATCAAAACAGTGGTTCCTCTTTTAACCCTTGTGTTGGTCTTAAGGGTAAAAAATGACCCGCCACTATATTTATCAGCAGAGAAAACTTCCTAAATTATGTTTTTTCAACTTGAAATTTGATGACTTTTCCTAGAGAGACACCAAAATTAGAAAAAGTAAAACATCACCTTTGTTCATATTTCCATGAAAGCTGTATACCACCGGGGTACAAATATTGTCTTAGGGTCATTTTTTAAACCATTAACACGCCACAAAAATCACAAAGACACACACACACACAGATACACACACACACGAGAAATTGAGATTATGTGTGCTACGGATTGAACTCCCCTCCACGACCCCACACATGACTCAAATTCACAGACAAAATAAACAACATTTCAGACAAAATAAACAGCTCTTGGAAGCATTGTTTACTAATGGGGAATGTAGTTAGAGGCTATAAAGGTGCCCAGTTCTCTCTTTGCTGAAGCCATGAGTGCACGTTTCAGTGCCCAACAGGGCATATATCTTATTTTTTCAGATGTCCAGGAGGGACAAGAGAACAATGATTTAAAAGAGGAGGTATCTGAAGAAGAAAATGGGGAAGAATTACAACCCAGAGCACAACGCATCATCTTCAGATGAGCTGAAAGAGAGATATGTTTGTCAAAGAACAGCAAAATAACATGGTCCTTGTCACCATATGATGACCAGGGCAGGATGGCAGCACAACATGTCATAAGGATAACCCCAGGGCCCACAAGACATGCAGTTGCCCATGCCCAGGACATCGCCTCAAAATTCAACATGTTCACCACACCAGCCATAGAAAAAATCATCCTGGGTTTCCGTAAATATGGAGGTATCTGGAAAAGGATGGATGAGATTGACCTGCGTGCCTACATAGGGTTGCTAATCTTAGCGGGTGTGTTTAGGTCCCGAGGCGAGTCTAAATGTAGTCTCTGTGATGCAAAGAGTGGAAGGGCAATTTTCCGTGCCACGATGCCACTGAAAGTCTTTCACACTTTCTCAAGAATACTACGATTTGAGTCACAGTGAGTCAAGACCTGCAAGACATGTGAGAGACAAACTGGTGGCCATAAGAGAGGTCTAGGAGAAGTGGGTGGAGCGTCTGCCATACCTCTACAACCCTGGGCCTGAAGTAACAGTGGATGAGCAACTGGTTCCATTCAGAGGTACATATTTATGTTCATATCTGTAATATAAGTGCTTTTCACTGTTAAATTATATTATGTATTGCTGTAATATCATTGATTTATGTGATTGTTTTCTGTGACACTGATACAAATTACTGATAGTAATCTCTTTTGTCAAAAGGTTGCTGTCCTTTCTGGGCAGGATATGCCCAGCAAGCCAGAAAAGTATGGCATCACACTTGGAAGATGCAAGTCTACACATGGAAGCCAACCAGTAGAGGCCCAGAGAAGAACCAGGGGATGCGGGTTGTGCTTGATGTGACAGATGGACTAAGGGGGCCAAATATCCTGTGTGACAATTTCTTCACCTTTTATGAACTCAGCCAGCAGCTCCTGAAGAGGAAGATCAACATGGTTGGCACAGGTAGAAAGAACAAGCCTGAGCTCCCCCACCTGCACTCCTTGCAACAAGGGGGGAGAAGCCTTCCTATTAAAGTTTGCCTTCACCCCCACCACCATTCTAGTTTCTTACATCCCTAAGAGGAACAAGAATGTGGTCTTCCTGAGCACACTGCACAACATGTCTGATATCAGTGATTGTGAGGACAGGAAGCCAGCCATCATCATGGACTACAACCACAGCCACAAAGGAGGCGTGGACAAGCTGGACAAGGTGATTGGAACTTACAGTTGCAGGAGGATGACTGCACACTGGCCCCTGATCATCTTCCATAACAATCTTGATGTGTCCTCATACAATGCCTTTGTGATATGGAACAAGAGGAGGGTGTTCCTGGAGCAGCTGGGAAAGGCACTTGTAACCCCGAAACATTCAAAGAAAGGAGTGCCTCCTCCGCACAGCAGCCTCTGCAGCGCTTGTGAAAGCTGTTCAGGGGACTGAATCTTGTCCTGATCCACCCGAGGCTGCAGCTGGGGCAGGCAAGAGGAGGAGATGCCAATTCTGCCCCCCAAAGAAGGACTGTAAAACAAATACTATGTGCTGCACATGTGAGAAATACATCTGCAAAGTCCATGCACTCAAACTTGCATACTGTCCTACATGTGCTAATTAGAGTTGATTGATTTAGGTTCTTCACTTTTTAATTTTGTATCTATTATCTTATCTTATTTTATTCTTATTTATTGTTGTTGTTTATACAATTTGTGGGTGGGGGCAATGGTAAAAAAATGCGAGAAGACTATTTTGTAGTTGAATTCCTCATTGTACAGTATATAAGAATATACTGTATCTCTATGTCGACAAAAAAGTTCAAGACTGTTATTGTTTCCCTTCAAAAAGATTGTTAGGCTTTACAAGTGCTATTTCTTGCAAAATTATATTCACACCTATGCAGTACCTTTAGCAATAATAATAATAATGAAAATAAAAAATCTCATTGATTTATCAAGACCAGTCCCCATGCTTGTCTCAGCGCAATGTGAAACGATGCTGAAATAGCTATTGCTTCAAATCCTATTGCTTCTAATTTCAATTTGCTTTTTAAATAAATAAGACCTACATTACTTTTAACAGCACATTACTCAACAATAGTGAGACTCATTTCGCCTACATTAGGCCTACAGTATATTGAAAAATATATATATTTTTTCAATGATGAGATTCTCCGCCAAAAATTACATTTAGAGGACTGGAGGATTCTAAATTAATATCTAAGGGGAATTTTTCAGTATGGCAAATCTGGTCTGTGAGAATACCGAAGGGGCTTTTATTTAATTCTAAATTCATTAATAATAATAATAATCACTTTGTTTAAAAATTAAGAATATTTTGGAGATGATTTTGTTTTCATTTAACCTAGAGTGAGCAAAGAACATTCTTGAACAAGGGGTAAGACTAATTTGTAAATAACGGGTCTCACGGGTCTCGAACCAGCATCTGTAGCAATGCAGTGTCTTACACAGCTATGCCACTCGGGGGGGGGGGGGCATTCACAAAGTTTAATGCAGATCGATTGCCTTGCACAAAGTATCAAAATACAGAAAGGTGTTGGAAAAGGTATATTGTCCTTCTAATGCCCATAATGTGCTCTTATAATGCTTTACATTGTGTCCAGGTCCAGATATCCCAAACATTTATTTATTAAAGACTATCAAAAACATTTGTTTCTGTTTTTAGAGAGAGGGAAACACTGGGGCAATTGTGCACTGTCCTAAAGGACTCCCAATCACGGTCGGAAGTGATACATAATAATAATAACAAAAATTATAAAAAATGTTTTTTTATCAATTAGGATATTTGAGTTTAACCACAATGTTTGTTGTATTATTTGTTCTGTCTTTTCTGGTGGATTAAACTGAAAATGCAACCAATCACGGCCGGTTGTGGTACAGCAAACCTAACTAAGAAATACATTTGAAGAATTCTCCCCCTACCCTCCTTCTAGGCAAGTTGATTGTCCTGCTAATAGCCATTATGGCACTGTGCAACGTGACCGTGTGTGTTGGAAATAGTATTTTCCAGTAAGCAACAATTTGTTTATCTTCATTAGCCTACTATGTTCCAATATTTCTGTCATTCAGTGATATTTATTCCCATAGTAATTCCAAAGTTTATCCAACATTTTGAGGTTTCATGAGCTTGCCCACACGCACTTTAAACATTTAGATAATAAAGCATTTAACAGCATTTTGAAGATGGAAGCGGCACAGCATTTGTTTATTAGGCTACTGTGCAGTCTGACAAGTAAACATAGCCTACAGTACATACTGTAGTTAACATGGTAAAGTGTCTAATTCCTTACATATGGGAGAGCAGGCCATGTCCAGACTTTCTTGTGACCACAAGTACTCATTCACACTGTCTTTAATGCTTTTTTGGGTTGCATCAGTCATGGACAGAAACCTCTGAGACACAGTACTAATGAAGAACAACCGGAGGTTCACTGGTAAGCCAAATCTACCACGGGATCCATCCCAGTTGGTATTCTGTGTCCACTAGTGGTATCTTTTCAGTTACACATCCTTGGAATAGCAGAACAGCATAACGGTCCGGATGGCCCTTGCTGTGCCTGGTGAGTAGTTGGTCAAGATCTGTTGTCAGAGGAGGAATGGAAATGTCAGGGTGAACCAATGACCAATGACGAACCCGCCAGGTATGTTGACTCTGCCTGTCGGACGTAGAGTTTCAGAGCTCACAGGTGTACCTCACATGGATTGTGACTCCATCTCGTTCCTCGCGCTCTTCAACGCGTCATTCTCCGCCGGACTCTCCTCCAATGACGAGTGACTTTCTGCCAATACCGCCTTGCTCTGGATAGAATACATCAGTTGTCACCCATATCTCTGCCCTCATTATCTACTGTTTCTCATTCTGCTGGTATGCCTTCAATGACTCGATCTCGGTCTTCAAAGTTTGAATCTGATCCATGTGCACATTCATCAGATGAGCAGAACGGTACCGCCCTGAGCCCCCATCGATTACAATGGCCTATGATAGAAACGGTAGATGTTCAACGGAATGTTGTCGGCATGGCAGTACGCTCTGCAAAAACACATTAAAGGTTTTACAACACAATATTTTTGTAAAAAATGTTTTTATTTAACCCTTATTTAGTTATCGATTATATTACATTGTATGCCTACACATTGATAGGCTATATCATTTCTTTAAAGAAAATGCACTGAAACCAAAATACCTTGTTTTGGTGATCCCCTCATTCAGGCTCATTTTCAAGTCCTCTGGTGGTAATGGCCTGAACCCTGGAACGGGTAGCAGCATAGAAAGAAGCTGGCTTACTGAAAACTATGTCCATTTCGTTTTTTTGGGGCAAGGTGAAGAGTACTGGAAAGGTACTACAGTGCACTTGTGAAAAACACATGTTTGAAAAGAGGTTTTCAAAATGCATCCAGCTGTCCATCATTACTGTCGTTTACATCCTGTTTACATTGTTTATTGCAACCACAATAACACAAATAACTTATAGTTTGGGATTACAAATGTGCGCTTTTCATGTCATTTTTTGTTAAATCCAGTTCGGATTTACAGTTGAAGTCGGAAGTTTAAACACATCTTAGCCAAATACATTTAAACTCAGTTTTTCACAATTCCTGACATCCTAGTAAAACTTCCCTGTTTTAGGTCAGTTTGGATCCCCACTTTATTTTAAGAATGTGAAATGTCAGAAGAATTGTAGAGAGAATGATTTATTTCAGCATGTATTTATTTAATTTATTTCAGACAAACTAGCCATCCACCATGGAATGCCTACTCAGATCACACCCTGACCAAACAAAACATAGAAACATACAAAGCAAACTATGGTCAGGGTGTGACACTGTCAGGAGGAATGGGCCAGAATTCACCCAACTTATTGTGGGAAGCTTGTGGAAGGCTGCCCAAAATGTTTGACCCAAGTTAAACAATTTAAAGGCAATGCTACCAAATACTAATTGAGTGTATGTAAACTTCTGACCCACTGGGAATGTGATAAAAGAAATAAAAGCTGAAATAAATCATTCTCTCTACCATTATTCTGACATTTCACATTCTTAAAATAAACTGGTGATCCTAACTGACCTAAAACAGGGAATTGTTTGTAGGATTAACCTATTGGAACTCTAGGGGCAGTATTTCATTTCTGGATAAAAAGACGTGCCCGTTTTAAGCGCAATATTTTGTCACAAAAAGATGCTCGACTATGCATATAATTGATAGCTTTGGAAAGAAAACACTCTGACGTTTCCAGAACTGCAAAGATATTGTCTGTGAGTGCCCCAGAACAGAAGCTACAGGCAAAACCAAGATGAAACTGCAACCAGGAAATGAGCAGGATTTTTGAGGCTGTTTTTCATTGTCTCCTTATATGGCTGTGAATGCGACAGGAATGAGCCTGCCCTATCTATTGTTTCCCCAAGGTGTCTGCAGTATTGTGACGTATTTGTAGGCATATCATTGGAAGATTGACCATAAGAGACTACATTTGCCAGGTGTCCGCCCGGTGTCCTCTGTCGAAATTGGTGCATCATCTTCAGCTGCTGGTATTTTTCCATGGGATTCTGAGACGAAAGCAGGCTTTCACAAACGGCATATCAATGAAGAGATATGTGAAAAAACACCTTGAGGATTGATTCTAAACAACGTTTGCCATGTTCCGGTCGATATTATGGAGTTAATTTGGAAAAAGTTTGACATTTTGGTGACTGAATTTTCGGTTCGTTTCGGTAGCCAAATGTGATGTACAAAACGGAGCGATTTCTCCTACACAAAGAATTTTCAGGAAAAACTGAACATTTGCTATGTAACTGAGAGTCTCCTCATTGAAGTTCTTCAAAGGTAAATGATTTTATTTGATTGGTTTTCTGGTTTTTGTGAAAATGTTGCGTGCTAAATGATACGCTAAATGCTAGGCTAGCTATCAATACTCTTACAGAAATGCTTGATTTGCTATGGTTCAAAAGCATATTTTGAAAATCTGAGATGACAGTGTTGTTAAGAAAAGGCTAAGCTTGAGAGCAGGCATATTTATTTCATTTCATTTACGATTTTCAGAAATCGTTAACGTTGCATTATGGTAATGAGCCTGAGGCTGTATTCACGATACCGGATCCGGGATGGGTAGTATCAAGAGGCTAAATGTCAGGATTTGTGAAACTGAGTTTAAATATACAGTGCCTTGCGAAAGTATTTGGCCCCCTTGAACTTTGCAACCTTTTGCCACATTTCAGGCTTCAAACATAAAGATATAAAACTGTATTTTTTTGTGAAGAAACAACAACAAGTGGGACACAATCATGAAGTGGAACGACATTTATTGGATATTTCAAACTTTTTTAACAAATCAAAAACTGAAAAATTGAGCGTGCAAAATTATTCAGTCCCCAAAGTTAATACATTGTAGCGCCACTTTTTGCTGCGATTACAGCTGTAAGTCACTTGGGGTATGTCTCTATCAGTTTTGCACATCGAGAGACTGAAATTTTTCCCATTCCTCCTTGCAAAAAAAAGCTTGAGCTCAGTGAGGTTGGATGGAGAGCATTTGTGAACAGCAGTTTTCAGTTCTTTCCACAGATTCTCGATTGGATTCAGGTCTGGACTTTGACTTGGCCATTCTAACACCTGGATATGTTTATTTTTGAACCATTCCATTGTAGATTTTGCTTTATGTTTTGGATCATTGTCTTGTTGGAAGACAAATCTCCATCCCAGTCTCAGGTCTTTTGCAGACTCCATCAGGTTTTCTTCCAGAATGGTCCTGTATTTGGCTCCATCCATCTTCCCATCAATTTTAACCATATTCCCTGTCCCTGCTGAAGAAAGGCAGGCCCAAACCATGATGCTGCCACCACCATGTTTGACAGTGGGTATGGTGTGTTCTTGGTGATAAGCTGTGTTGCTTTTACGCCAAACATAACGTTTTGCATTGTTGCCAAAAAGTTCAATTTTGGTTTCATCTGACCAGAGCACCTTCTTCCACACATTTGGTGTGTCTCCCAGGTGGCTTGTGGCAAACTTTAAACAACACTTTTTATGGATATCTTTAAGAAATGGCTTTCTTCTTGCCACTCTTCCATAAAGGCCAGATTTGTGCAATATACGACTGATTGTTGTCCTATGGACAGAGTCTCCCACCTCAGCTGTAGATCTCTGCAGTTCCTCCAGAGTGATCACGGGCCTCTTGGCTGCATCTCTGATCAGTCTTCTCCTTGTATGAGCTGAATGTTTAGAGGGACGGCCAGGTCTTGGTAGATTTGCAGTGGTCTGATACTCCTTCCATTTCAATATTATCACTTGCACAGTGCTCCTTGGGATGTTTAAAGCTTGGGAAATCTTTTTGTATCCAAATCCAGCTTTAAACTTCTTCACAACAGTATCTCGGACCTGCCAGGTGTGTTCCTTGTTCTTCATGATGCGCTCTGCGCTTTTAACGGACCTCTGAGACTATCACAGTGCAGGTGCATTTATACGGAGACTTGATTACACACAGGTGGATTGTATTTATCATCATTAGTCATTTAGGTCAACATTGGATCATTCAGAGATCCTCACTGAACTTCTGGAGAGTGTTTGCTGCACTGAAAGTAAAGGGGCTGAATAATTTTGCACGCCCAATTTTTCAGTTTTTGATTTGTTAAAAAAGTTTGAAATATCCAATAAATGTCGTTCCACTTCATGATTGTGTCCCACTTGTTGTTGATTCTTCACAAAAAAAATACAGTTTTATATCTTTATGTTTGAAGCCTGAAATGTGGCAAAAGGCCACAAAGTTCAAGGGGGCCGAATACTTTCGCAAGGCACTGTATTTGGCTAAGGTGTATGTAAACTTCCGACTTCAACCGTATATTGTCCTGCTTGAAACGATGCTTGCAGAATTCACAGCCTGCTTCTCTTGTGAAAAACAGTGTTAAATAATATATCTGTGAGAATATCCAAGGGGTTTTATATCATTCTAAATTAATTAACAATAATAATAATAGCATTGTTTTAAAAAATAACGATATTTTGGAGAATTCTTCAATTTCAAATAAGGTAAAGTGAGTGAGAAACTGGACATTCTTGAACATGGGGTGAGACATTGTTACTAATTTGAAAATAAAGCCAGTTTGTTATTTAGATTGATTTATTTCTGGTTTTAGAAGGAGAGAAATCAAAACCCCGGTCACAGCCAACACAGGTATTGAACCAGCATCTAGTAGCAGCGTAGTTTGCAATGTGATGTGTGAGACCGCTACAACGCAACCACTCAGGAGTAGGCTACAGTACTACAGTAAGAGAAAAATTATTACATTTATTATTTAAACATTTCTGCAACATAATTGTAGTCTATGTTTCCCTTAGAATAAAAACCTTATTGTAACAACAGTTTTAGTAAGTAATACTGACGAGTAGTAACAAAAAAAAACAAGTGTATTTTTCCTGGTGTGCGCTGTAGGACAGCGGAATAGAAAATCTTACTCTATTCATCTAAATTCAATCACCTTCTTCATCCTCATCATTCAGTTCATGGAAATTCAATTTTGAAGTCGTTCACAATTATCAGTTTCCCTGTGGCTTATGTCGCTCATTCATTGCCAGTTAGAGACACAGTAGCGCTTTGTGATCCAAAAGCATAATCAGTGCTCTAACTCCCCCTTGCGCTGGTCTGGAGCAATGAAGTAGTGATGCAGGGTACCGTAATAAACCTCAAACGACTAAGTTTGGTAATAAACCTCAAACCTCTAAGTCCCGCAGCATAATCGCAGAACATTTAGTGGAGCAATATCAACCACTGTATATGGGTGATATTAATCAAATCAGTTGCTATTGTATTGTTGATTGGTGATAAAGATCACTCTCCATCTAACTAAAGAGAAGGTAGCAGGGATGTGAGAGGTACGGGATTTATATCCAAGCCCACACTATTGCAGGCCTTGCATGCTATCCATCTTATGGTGTCAGATATCTTGTTTTCGAACAGCAAAAGGAAACAATTTCTGCCACCAAAAATATATGAAATGTTTTTTTTTCCCCCTGCATTAATAATCAAAGGCAATTACTCTCTTTATTACTCGCGGTCCTCGCAATCTTAGTAGTATGAATTGTTGAATATGAATGGCTTATTATCAATTCTCTTTGTGCAAAACACACAATTGTATCAGAGATAAAAGCATCGGACAATAAGAAACAGGATCAGTCAGGAGCTGTTTCATTTGGATGCATCTGCACCTCAATGGGAAGAATGGAGTCCATTCTTAAAAGCATTATAATACATGAGATCAAAAGGAAAGGAAAAGGAAAGTTGCAACAGTGTTATGTGAGATACAACAAACTGTGACACAGACTATAATCAATTTGACCCTTTACAAACAGAGTCTAATTTTGCTTAGGTTGGGAAAAAAATGTTAATTTGTTGAATATGTATCTCTCCTTTCAGTGTGATGTTTTGTCTTGTTTGGTGGATGACAATGAATGTGCACTTTGTAACATTAAATAATTAGACTCACAGAGAGTTAAAACTAAGGATGAAAAGTAGAAAAAGTAATCATGGAAACGTACTATCCTGGATTAGACTAGGATTTGTGATAAATTCAGACAGTAGTATGAAGAAGATTTAGAAAAAAAAAAAAAAAAAATATATATATATATATATATATATATATATATATATATATATATATATATATATATATATATTAAACGTCATGCCAGAATATACACTTTATGGCTTTAATATGACATTCTAGAATTCTAAATCTAATCTCACACCTGCACTCACATTGCTCTTAATGAGTCGTTATTTTTGGAGATATTACTCAGTCATGGTTAATCTTAAAATCCCCCGCACACCACTTCTACATTGGAGCAACAAGCTTTCACAGCTGTCTCGTCAGCTTCAGTATTACAGGTACTGCATTTCCTTCAAATGGGAGTGACACAGGGTGACGCAGATCCAGCTCAGTGAATCACAATGTCAGAAGGGCGGTGCTGTAAAGAACAGCAAGGATGATGCCGTCACGCATTGTGACCATCTCGCACTCCCACACCGCCATGCTCACTTTTGCATTTATGCTAATAGTCTCCTTCCAATGCCAGCAGGAACTCAAGAGGAGCTCGGTCGCTGACAAGACAGGAGATCTATGTATAATTAAACATCAGAGTGCCGCACAATGAAATGTAAAGGATGGAATGAGTCTAATCTTGGCCTGGGGTTCCCTGATAATCAACCCACAACCACAGGCTGCACTGAAAAACTGAGATCTGTATGACCCATTTGAATCACACCTCCCACTTCCATTTGATCATTTTTTTTAATTAAGCGTGAGAAAGAGAGAGACCGAGTGAGAGTGAGAGTGCGAGAGAGACATCATACATGTGTAGGATCTTAATTTGACCAGTTTCTCACCACAGGAAAATAATCCTGCAGCAACAAACTTTAATGTGAATTATTGGGTGGATTAAAATGAATGGACATTTTTGTGGAGGTTGATGCATTTTTCGTTGGGAAATTAAAACATGTAAGAAGCCCTTTTAAACCTTGAACACACTACAAGTTAGCATTTCCTGCCATGCAGGACATTTCATGTCTTTCAAATGCGAGACAAATCCATCCTCAACCAAACTAACTCCTACAATCCTTGCAATGTCCTTCAGCCTACACATGCAAATTATTTTGAGTGACAACAGCTAAATATTCTTAAAACAATCCCCGACCAAAAACAGAGGCTTCATGCACACCTAAAACCAAACAGATTTGAGTGCTATCCTTATTTTCCATGAACCCTCGTGACAATCTCTCTCCAGCAGTGAGAACAACTCTATATGCATGCCAAAAGCTAAATCAGTCTATCTCAAAGATACACCTAGGAGATCATTACAGCGATACAGTGTGTTTGTTTATTTCGGCTCTCTGACGAAGAACCATTGGAGGACCCGACAGAGGCCGTTTAATTGAGACTCGTGAAATATGAATGCTGCATTTAACGACATTTGTGTGTTCGCTTGGTATTTGGAAACACACAGGTGTAAACACTGCATGAGAGCATGTGATTTATTGATATACCTACGTGACAATAATCCCCCAAAGATATCAAGTTAGAGTGCTAAGTTATGTGAAATTCTGCCTAACTTTGGGCATTCAGGCAGTACTGTAAGGCTCCATTTTCCACCTCATGAATATTTAGAGACTTCTACCTATCCATGCTTTATAGTACCATGGCGCCATAAATTACGATCAGCATGAATTCCTTCTTTATCACTGTTATGTTTGGCAATGATTGGACCTGAAATGGTGTGTTTTACATACTGCAATGGTGGGATAGGGATTGAGACATAGGTGCAGCAATCATTCAAATGATATAATAGCTGCCTCGTCATGTCAGCTTGCCTCCAACTACTAGTTGTAAATATCATGACAGCATTAAGCTACGAAATATACAGCAAGAAATAACCTCATCAATAAATAGATAACTGCTGTACAGTATGTGTAAATCATGCTAGTGTGAGGTCAAACATTATCCTTGATGGCATATTCTGGTGCATGTGCCAGAGTGGTTGGGTAATGGTCAGAGGTAGTAGCTGCCAGGTTGAGACACCCCAGGTGCGTTCTTGCAATGAGCTGTGAACAAGCTGCTTTGGCTTACCTTATCAACAACCCTCACTGGGCCCCGGGCCCTGGTCCTTGGCCCTGCCACGTCTACACAGGCCAGGTACCAGGTGTCCCTTGTCCTTTGGATTATAGGGCTCTATCAAATTCTCAACAATGAAACGTAGCCAAAAATACCCCTTTTTATCCTTGTGTTCCTATGACAAATACTTCAAAGGTAAACTATACCCAATACCCTGGCCAACAAACAAAAGAAAACACAAAATAGAAAAGAATGGATAGAAAAACACAATGCGTAGATATTTCCACTGTATATATGGTTGTACTGTAGGTCATTCCACTGCAATGTAACGCATCATTAGTTATTCATTTTCACTCTCTTATTCCATATTTCAGGGACACGACACAAAACGCCTCAGCGTAGAATTTGGTAGCTGTGGATTTATATTTTCTCTCCAAAACCCTGCATGAGATCAGGCCAGTGTCTGTCTCTCTCTCAGCACTAAAACTATCCCACAAAAATGTTGTTTTTTTTTAAATGGTGGAGCATTCAAATGGCTGAATTAATGTTTCCAAACGATAAGCAAGCTTAATATACAGCTGACAATTACAGTACTCACCCTGCCAACTAGAATTGGATCTGGTCCAGAGAACTCCTCCAACACAAACATTTGGTTCCAAACCCATCCTCTCTTGGCTCGACTAAGTATTCTTTGTCCTTCGACGAGGCCACGTAGGAGCGCAGTGGAACCCGTTTGTAAACTTTTGGACTGGCTGATGATGGGGGTCATGGATGTATAAGGGACACACGTAATCCACACAAGCATCAAGGAAGTCCACACGTCTGTCAGCATCTCCTCGGACCGTTTGGGCATTGTTATGACACTTATTTTTCCAAGATCAACAGCTCTCCCTTAGATGATAAACAGAGGTTACTTCTTACTTCTTTGAACGTCAGAGCTTGCATTCATTGTCTGATGAAGGTCACTCACATTGCTTCATTTGCCTCCATTGCAGATGGTGAGGAGATGTAGTACTCAATACACCATCCATTTGGTGTTCCAGTAGTGTGAACGTTCTACAAGGGAGCAAACAGAGGTGATCAGTATTAACCATATAAATTACAAGCCAAGTGCAGAATTCAAAGGAAGGAACCTGGGAGAGCAAATCAAGGTCCTCACTTTAGATCAGTGGTACCTGACTTGTAAAGCGTTATTTAAGGAGCCAACTCTTGCAAACAATCACTAGATTTAGTTGATGATAATCAATGGATGATCACGATGATATCAACCGTTTATCAACCAAAGAAAATAAACAAATTGATGTCTGTCATCTCTATGGCGATTTTGACAGGAGTAGGAAGAGCTTAAGAGTCAGTTGTCTTCATTACAAATGGTATAGAGCAACATCAAGCATTACCCTGTGTGATCCTGTGAATCTATTCGACTGCTACAGTGTAGGGTAAATGATTGTGTCTCTGGTCTAATACATCTGGTCAAATCTGATACATGAGATTGCCTATCTTTAATCTGATGTTCTGGAGATTATCCTAGAAAGATTTGGAGCAATTACATGTTGGTTATGATTATTGTTTTCACATTACTTTGGATAAATGTATTTACTAATATGCTTTTCAGCAAATACCCTAGCCATATGAAGCAAATGTCCCACATGTCACTGTAATTGAGGCTTGGAAAGATCCCACATACCAGGTATTCTATTTCAGCAATGCTGCAAGTACTTATATTCCTGATGAGATCATGATTGGAGTAATATGATATAATCTTGTTCATCAACTCTCTAAACTTCTATACAACCAGTGATTGAATGAAAATCAACTATTATTCTGACTGTAAGGAGAGAAATCAGTGTTAGCATTGTGGTACACAAACTATTTTACAAATATACCATTCAGAGTAATTAAATCTAATATACAAGAAACATCTACAGAAATTGATGTTAATTTACTAGGAAACGTAAAAGAGTGGCATGTTGCAATGTGCATACAGATGCCAATTTTAGTCCTGCAATCACAGAATTCATAGGATTTTAAATGGCCTATACAGACCAATGAGAGAATCTTCCACATTATGTCAATTGAAATGAAAGAATATGAAATGGTAAAAGACCAATCATTCTCCTCATTAATAAAATAATTGTAAAAATCCCGCGGGTAAATGCACAACCTCAAACACGGTCTGTCCATTTATCAAAGTTGGTCAAGTTAAAAGACAGCAGTGACAGCATTGGAGTTCATACGGATTTCTTGCTAAAGGTCTATGTACGACATAGCTATTAGATATTACTAAAATCAACTGTGATAAACAAGCCAGGCATAAAAGCAACGCTGAGTCAAATAACGACATTCACAGACAGTAGACAGACATAATCCCTCTATGAACTGGACGGATTTCATATACCTACTGTTAGTGCCAAGCAAAACATCACAACATACCATGTGCCAAATAATAATTGAAAATAGTCAACCGTGGTTATTACAGTTGAATACACACACACACACACACACACACACACACACACACACACACACACACACACACACACACACACACACACACACACACACACACATATATATATATATATATACTGCATAAACAAACTTGCCATGTCGTCTACATTGAAACATGCTTATAGCTATGTTAATTATTCACCCGAGAAGCCTAACAATGCATCTCTATGACTGCTGCCTAATAACGTTCGCTTGCTGTTATTGAAATAAAGGAATATAAATATCAGAAACATCCTAAAATTGATATGGTGCTTAATAATGATGACTGAAACTGCATTGAATTACATGGAGACCGGTGCCGTATTAGCTCGTTGCCGGTTGGTTTCAGCACCACTCGGAGTGGATAGCTCCACATGAGGTAACGTTGGGCTACAACTAGTAGGCTACACGTAGCTTGCATCGTCGAGAAACAGATTAGGCTACAACACGTAGGCAATAAACAGTTCTGCATAAATGTCCAAAGTGACAACATAACGCCTGGTCAACAATGTATGATTGTCTCATTCATTTGAAATGGTTGGCAACCACAAAAAAACGAAGACAAGTTGCTAAGTTAAACTACTTGCATACTATAGCTTCACTGAAAATGGACAGCGTGTCGTCTCAACTGCACTGCCTGGTAGGAAGTTAAGGTTTCAACAAATGTAGTTTACATTTCCATCCATCAAAGCGAGGGGAAAAAAACACGGAGATGAAAATAGGCTACGACATTGGAAAACTGCACTTCCTAAATAGTTTTCACATAACGTTAGATAGTTAGCCGGTCAGTTGCCAACCTTTCTTTCGACTCAGTGTGCAGTTCTCGTGCACAAGCTAATCTCTGGGTGATTTTGATATGCAGAACGAGATGTAAACATGCAAAAGAAAAATCAAACAAAAGCCCCGTTCTCTCCCAAACATGTTCATGCACCTGTTAATACATTTCCGCGTTACTTACTACAGTATCTCGCATCCTTGTGCTTGCACCATTTCACCCTTTCAAAAATGGATTAAAAGCATTGCAATTGCTTTTCTCTTTTCATTCGAGGAGAGACGTTTACAAATAAAAAAAATGGAGCAAAAAGTGTGAAGACACGGTGGAAATCCTTACAGTTTAGCAAACCCGCAGTGGCACTACTTATTGTAGCTCCGACAGGCTTGCTTGCTGACTGGAAAAGTGAGGAGATGGAGGAGAAATGTTCGGTGTGAAGAGCCTCCCCTTTTACCGCGCTCATTGGACTGATGAGGAGGCAGGTCAACAGCCTCGGAAATTAATGCACGCGATCATATACTACACAACTTTAATGGTCGGGCCAGTGGTAGAGTATTGTTTCAAAGATACACTCCATAACCAAAAGTATGTGGACACCTGGTCGTCGAATATCTCATTCCAAAATCATAGGCATTAGTATGGAGTTGGTCCCCCCTTTGCTGCTATAACAGCCTACACTCTTCTGGGAAGGCTTTCCACTAGATGTTGAAACATTGCTGCAGGGACTTGCTTCAGGAGCATTAGTGAGGTCGGTCACTGACTTTGGGTGATCAAGCCTGGCTCAATTCCTCGTTCCAACTCATTGCCACAAAGTTAGAAGCACATAATCGCATAGAATGTCATTGTATGCTGTAGCGTTAACCGGGACTAAGGGGCCTAGTCTGAACCATGAAAACAGCCCCGGACCATTATTTCTCCTCCACCAAACTTCACCGTTGGCACTATGCATTGGGGCAGGTAGTGTTCTCCTTGCATTCGCCAAACACATATTAGTCCGTCGGACTGCCAGATGGTGAAGTGTGATTCATCACTCCAGAGAACGTGTTTCCACTGCTCCAGAGTCCAATGGTGGCAAGCTTTACACCACTCCAGCCGAAGCTTGGCATTGCGCATAGTGATCTTAGGCTTGTGTGCGGCTGTCTGGCCATGGAAACCCATTTCATGAAGCTCCTGATGAACAGTTGTGGTGCTGACTTTGCTTCCAAAGGCATTTTGGAACTCGGTAGTGAGTGTTTCAACCTGAGGATAGACGATTTTTACACGCTACGCGCTTCAGTACTCGGCGTCCCGCTCTGTGAGCTTGTGCGGCCTACCACTTCTCGGCTAAGTCGCTGTTGCTCCTAAACGTTTCACTTCACAATATCAGCTCAGACAATTGACCAGGGCAGCTCTAGCATGACAGAAATATGATGAACTGACTTTTTTGGAATGGTGGCATCCCATCTTGGTACTAAGTTTTAAGTCACTGAGCACTTCAACAAGGCCCTTCTTCTGCCAGTTTGTCTATGGACATTGCATGGCTTTGTGCTTGTTTTTATACACCTGTCAGCAAAGGGTGTGGCGGAAATCGGCGAATCCACTCATTTGAAGGGGTGTCCACATACTTGTGTATATATAGTGTATCTGTATCCTACACTGTCTTCAGTCGAACAAAGCAATATAAAGAAATGGAAGTCAATTGGTTGCTTTACTTCAGTTATATGAGCTTTTGAAGCATTTGTTATTGGGTTTTCCTTCCCCCATACGTTTTATTAGTGAAATTAAATATTTCAATTAACCTGGCTACTGATTTAGGTAGGCCGGCAAGGTCACCTGATACCCAAACAGTAAAAGTGAGAAAGAAGTGCACTTTGAAAATGTGTATAGTGAAAATGCATTTGGCCAAATACTTCTACTTTTTAATTTAATGGAAACCATTTCCAGGCACTAACAGTTTGTATTTTCCATAATGTGGGCTTACTGTTGTGTTTTGCCTCAGTTATAGCTGATTATATAGAAATGTGTTTATACAGACAATTTACTTAAAATGCTAATTCATGTCTAAGCCACACTTTCCTTTGACTAAAAACACTGTTCGCTTCAGAAGAAAGGTTACTCCCTCTCAATTATTTGTAGCCAGAGGTGCTGAAATGATGGAGAGAAAACAAGATTTCTTATATTGTTCTGCAAAAAGTTCTTCATCAAAATAACATAAACAATGATTATCAAAAAAAAGAGTATGTTTTCACTGAAAGGGCCCTCTATTTGCTTGACTAAGGATGAAATAGTCGCTGTACTCACACAATGCAACACACAAGGGATAGTATTGCAATTCTTGTTTCGTGCAAAGCTATTGTCGCATGGAGACAGTAGCTGAAGGGTAAAACAACAGATAAAATATTACCACTGCTAACTTAACCACAACTTCCATGATTACTAGTTGTGGTAACGCTGTAGATTCTAATATACGAATGCCCCATGTTTAATGTGAGATATCGGCCTGTGCACCAGCAGAATAGGTGCTGCAGTGTAGTGTCGAGGGGAGAGCCCTCTAGTGTTCAGCAGCATGTTAAACTGCAGCCTTGACAGAGAGACACAGACCGACCAGTCCTTCAGGCCTTCAGGGAATGAGCTTTATTAGTCAGAGAGGATGGTCAGGTTCAACAGACTCTCAGGGACGCATTTGTGTTTTTCAATTGTGAGACCTCCTTATTAAAATCTGTGCTGCACATAATGCATTAACGCTGCATAGGCCCTACTGTTCCTCTGATATTCATGTCAGGACTGGGATTACATGAACTCTATTTCCCAGTCTCATTCAATATCATTTATCAATATTATTGGTTCATACTTAATAATAATAGTAGATAGAATAGCAGCCGTAATAGTGGTAGAAGTCAATCTATCTTTTACCAGACATTAACTCAAAACGTTTTACACTACATAATTTCTCCTTATCCACTAAAAATGTTCCCCCTGACTCACTACTTAGGGCCTTTGACCGAGATGCCATAGATCCCAATTAACAAAGATATCAACTCTACTATTATTTTTTCTGAGCCATTTAATTTCCCACCCACTTTGATGTTGCAGCATATTTCAGATGGGAATTCAAAAATTATATTTTTAAGAGTCTCTGCTATGTAGGAATGTTTTCCTTATTTTATGTTCAATCCATTTGCATTTAATCTGCTTATGCTACAGTATGTAATTAAACATTGGAGTGTCTATTTAAAATTAAGAGTTAAACATCTTTATGCTTATCCAAAGTTAATACATTATTTTCTTACTAAGCAGAACTTTAGACTGATTAAACTTGTTTGGGACCAGAGAGAGGATGAAGTTTTGGTGAAAGTATTCAGACCCATTAACTTTTTCCAAATGTCGTTACGTTACAGCCATATTCTAAAATGTATATATTAAAAAAATCTGTACACACAATACCCCATAACGACAAAGGGAAAACAGTTTTTTTTTTACATTCTTGCTCATTTATAAAAAATAAAAATATTTTCAAACGTATTCAGCCCCTTTGCTATGAGACTTGAAATGAAGCTCAGGTGCATCCTGTTTCCATTGATCATCATTGAGATGTTTCTACAACTTGACTGGAGTCCACCTAAGGTATATTCAATTGATTGGACATGATTTGGAAAGGCACACGCCTGTCTATATAAGGTTGACAATGCATGTCAGAACAAAAATCAAGCCATTAAGCCTAGGGAAGTGTTCATAAAAGCTCAGAGACAGGATTGTGTCGAGGCACAGATCTGGGGAAGGGTACCAAAAAATGTCTGCAGCATTGAAGGTCCCCAAGAACACAGTGGCTTCCATCATTCTTAAATGGAAGAAGTTTGGAACCACCAAGACCCTAGACCTGGCCGCCCGGCCAAACTGAGCAATCGGGGGAGAAGGGCCTTGGTCAGAGAGATGATCAAGAACCCGATGGTCACTCTGACGGAGCTCAACAGTTCTTCCATGGAGATGGGAGAAACTTCTAGAAGGACAACCATCTCTGCAGCACTCCACCAATCAGGCCTTCGTGGTAGAGTGGCCAGACAGAAGAAATAATCAGTAAAAGGCACAACAATCTGCTTGGAGGACAGTCTGCCAAAAGGACTTTCAAACAATAAGAAACAAGATTCTGATGAAACCAAGATTGATCTCTTTGGCCTGAATGCGAAGCGTCACGTCTGGAGGAAACCTGGCACCATCCCTACAGTGAATCATGGTGGTGGCAGCATCATGCTGTGGGGATGTTTTTCAGCGGCAAGAACTGTGAGACTAGTCAGGTTTGAGCTAAATATGAAAGGAGCAAAGTACAGAGAGATCATTGATGAAAACCTGCTCCAGAGCACTCAGGACCTCTGACTGGGGCGAATGTTCACCTTCCAACAACCCTAAGCACACAGAAAAGACAGCGCAGTAGTGGCTTCGGGACAAATCTCTGAATGCACTTGAGTGTCCCAGCCAGAGCCCGGACTTGAACCCAATCGAACATCCCTGGAGAGACCTGAAAATAGCTGTGTATCGATGCTCTCTGTCTAACCTGACAGTGCTTGAAAGGATCTGCAGAGAAAGAAAGGAAGAACCTACCCAAATACAGGTGGGCCAAACTTGAAGTGTCATACCCAAGAAGCCCCGAGGCTGTTATCAATGGAAAAAAGGTGGCTTCAACAAAGTACTGAATAAAGAATCTGAATACTTTATGTAAATGTTATGTAAATATTTCCGTTTGTTATTTTTTTATAAATGTGCAAACATTTCTACAAACCTATTTGTGCTTTGCCATTATGGTGTATATTGTGTAGATTGATAAAGGATTTTTTTTAAATCCATTTAAAAATATATATTTTTTCTAATCAATAAAGTAAAATACAAAAACAACTTAAGTAGTATTTCAAAGTATTTTTACTTAAGTACTTTACACCAATGGCATTTACTCAATATTTTTCTCCACACTTTGAGTGAAGGTCATGATGGTTTTAAATAAGATTACCATCCTAAACTTTTTTACAGATAAAATTAAATATAATGAAATAAGTGAACATCATCTCAGAAATCACTAAAATGCTGTATACCATCTAAATGCGGACAGGCTCTTGCTTAGCTTTAAATATGTGATTAATTATACTGACATGGCCCTAATTGGTGATCAAAATATCAGATGGCTTTGAAAAAGGCAAAGTAAGTGAAGGGGAAATGGTCTTTAGCACCCGGGCATTCTCAATCGATCATTAGTTACTGCTTTGTCAGAGGAATTAATTACAGAGCCATTGTTTTGTGTACTACTGGCATCCTAGACAGGGGCTTCAGCATGTCACCACTGCAGGCCTTAATTGGAAGGCTCCATTAGCACACAGGAAACAAACCATTCTTTGATTATCAAATCAAATACATTTTTATTTGTCACGTGCTTTGTAAAAAACAGGTGTAGACTAACAGTGGAAGGATTACTTTTGGGGGCCCTTCCCAACAATGCAGAGAAAGAAATAGTGAAATGATAGAAAAGTAATAACACAAGTAATAATAAATCCACAATTAGTAACGATAACTTGCCTATACACGTGGTACCAGTACCGAGTCATTGTGCAGGGGTACAAGGTAATTGAGATACCCTCTATAGTGCCTTGAGATGCCAAGTAGTTGCCACACTGCGGTGATGCATGCCAGCCAAGATGCTCTCAGTGATGCAACGGTATAACTTTCTTAGGATCTGAGGACCCATGACAAATCTATTCAGCCTCCTGAGGGGGAAGAGGCATTGCTGTTCCCTCTTCATGACTGTGTTGGTGTGAGGGGACCATGATAGATCCTTAGTGATGTGGACACGGAAGAACTTGAATCTCTCGATCCAATTCACTACATGCTGACATTGAGGGAGAGGTTGTTGTCCTGGCACCACACTGTCTAGTATCTGTTCTCTTCCCTATAGGCTGTCTCATCATCATCATCGGCGATCAGGCATACCACTGTCGTGTCGTCAGCAAACTTAATGATGGTGTTGGAATAGTGGGAGGCCACACAGTCGTGAGTAAACAGAGAATACAGCAGAGGACTAAGCACGCCCCACTGAGGGGACCCCGTGCTGAGGGTCAGTATGGAGGTTGTGTTGTTGCTTACCCTCACTACCTGGGGGAGGTCCATCAGGAAGTCCAGGATCCAGTTGCAGAGGGAAGTTGTTAGATTAATGAACAGCATTCTCACGTACGTGTTATTTTTGTCCAGATGGGAAAGTGCAATGTGGAGCGCAGTAGAGCTTGCATCATCTGTGGATCTGTTGGGGTGGTATGTGAATTGTAGTTGGTCCAGAGTGTTGGTATTTGTGAGCAATGACCAGCCGTTCAAAGCATTTCATGAATACAGATAGGAGTGCTATGAGGTGATAGTCATTTAGACATGTTACCTTGGGAGTTCTTGGGGACAGGGACTATGGAGGTCTGCTTGAAACAAGGTACATTCAGGCTTGGTCAAGCCGAGGTTGAAAATGTCAGTAAAAACACTAGCCAGCTGCTCTGAGTACTCATCCTGGTAATCCATTTGGCCCTGCGGATTTGTGAATGTAATATCTTTACAGGTCTTTCTCACATTGGCTTTGGAGAGAGTGATCACGCAGTCATCTGGAACAGCTAATGTTCTCATGCATGGTTCAGTGTTGCTTGCCTCAAGCGAGCATAGAAGGCATTTAGCTTCATACGAGCATAAGTAGGAAATCAATCTTATTCCTGCTTTGCCTGTTTGATGGCTTATCAGAGATTGTAGCGGGATTTCTTATGAACACCTGGATTACTGTCCGCTCAGTGCGGATGTTGACTGTAATCCATGGCTTCTGGTTGGGATATGTACGTATGGTTACCATAGGGATGACATCCTCAATGCACTTACAGTATTAATGAAGCCAGTGACTGATGTGCTAAACACATCGGAAAATTCCAGAACATATTCCAGTCTGTACTAGCGAAACAGTCCTGCGGCTTAGCATCTGCTTCATTGGACCACTTCTGTTTTCCAAATGTGCCAGTGGACTTCTGGCAAGTATTATTTAGTGAGAATGTGTTGGGATCAGGTACAACTAGGTTTACCCACCCACAAAATGAAAATTGATGAGCATTTCCCCCCACCCACAACTTCTCACCTTAATGTATTTTTTATGTTATTTGAAGGGGTTGGGTAAAGACTGAAATTGGGGTTGAGAGCTACCCTTTAAGTATATTTGATCAATTACATTTAGACTTTTACTCAAGTAGTATTTTACTGGGTGACTTTAACTTGAGTCATTTTCTATTAAGGTATCTTTAGTTTTATTCAAGTATGACAATTGGGTACTTTTTCCACCACTGAATGTTTTTGCCATCGCTTCCTATGACCAAAAAGTGCTTCTGGACATCAGAGCAGCAATCACTATCATGGATTTGGATGAAGATTTCTACTTAAATGAGTAGGTAGCGCATGACATACTGCTCACCCCGGACCAGGCCATAATCCCAGAGAGACGGAAAAGGATAAAATGGAGTAAGAGAGGCCGACATGTGGGAACCCTGACAAAATTATGTTGGCTAATAAATAAATAATGCAAATAGTCCGGGGAGTCATTTGATTAGCTGTTCAACAGTCTTATGGCTTGGGGGAAGAATTCATTTGACAACATGTTCAGCAGTCTTATGGCTTGATAGAAGAAGCTGTTAAGAAGCCTATTGGACCTAGACTTGGGGCTCCTGTACCACTTTCCTGCAATTTGAGGCGTTCCTGCATGTGGGCATTCTTGCATCTGCAGGAAGACCCCCCACGAGCATCCCATTGGTTCCTTCATTAAACCCCCCCTCAAGCATCCAATTGGTTCCTGCATAAACGTCACCCCTTGAGCACCCCATTGGTTCCTGCATGAACGTACAACATCATCATGCTTGTGACACATTCGAATTTAGGTCAAAGGGGAGTTTAGTTTTTTCAGCCCCTCTTCCCAGAGTTCTCCTTGCTAGACACCAGTAGACAGTGTCATTCGCTCCCGCCAGGGAGATCACCTGCTCTCTCCGTTGTTAACAGAATTGTGGGAGAATAGTGCCCGATAAGAGGGGGAGAAGGACATTGTCTACCGGCTAGCACAGCAGGTGGGAGGCAAGGGCGGAAACCTGTGCCAGCTAACTAGCTAGCTTGTTAAACGACAATGTGTGCTAGCTTGCTAGTTAGCTAGCACATGGCGTCGTTCCCGCCTGAGGGGTACAAGAGAAAACCATGTCCGACGCTCTCTACCGGTCGCCCCCGCCTCCATCTAGCACAGCAGGTGGGAAGCTAGGTCGACACTGTGTGTTAGCTAACTAGCTAGCTTGCTAGTTAGGGACACTATGTGCTAGCTAACTAGCATGCTAGTCAGCTAGCACATGGCGTCACCCCTGCCTCCCGTCAACTGTGTACCAGACTAGCTGGTTAAGCTAGCACACAGTGTCCTTTGCTCCCACCTTTCGTACACCTTCCCTCGCCGTCGTTAACATAACTGTGGGAAAACAGTGCCCAACGGGCAGGGACGAAGGACACTGTCTACCGGTGTACGGCTAGCTAACAACCGCTATCGCCCCTTCTGTGTAGTTTATTGGCAGCTGGCATCCAACGTTATTCTGCATTAAAGCCACGTACTGTACTGGAGCGCCCCCACCTCCTAGCTTAAAAATGTACCAATAGAAGGATAAAGAGAGGTTCCTGCAGATGCAGGAATGCCCACATACAGGAATGCCCCAAATTGCAGGCTGCAATTGCACCCTTCACCCTCCGCTACCAATAATTAATAGATTAATTATCAACGATGTCTTGTAATGATGGATGTAGCTATGAATATGACCAAATAATCCTCATAGTCTACATTTTTTTTCTTTTTGTAAAAGCACATAGATTTGTATGAAACAATAAAAACGTTGAATTTGGTCATGTGTACTTGACTGCCTTTTTGAATTTTGTCTAACGTTAGAAGTCAAGGAAGCATCACGCTAAATGTATTGGTATACTCCACTTACCAAGACCATTGCCAAATAAGGCGTGCTGTCACCTGCTTTTATAGTAAGTATTAAGGTGATAGCACCCAGGACATCTAAAGGGGACTGTATGTCAAACCCCTCCATTGAGACGACGTAGAGGAGCCTGTACAGTACATCACAATTTCAATGGTAGAGTTGAACCACTATGAGCAAAAAGAGCTAGATTTACTACTAACATACACTGAGTGTAAAAAACATTAGGAACAACTGCTCTTTCCATGACATAGGCTGACCAGGCAAATCCAAGTGAAGCCTATGATCCCTAATTGATGTCACCTGTTAAATCCACTTAAATCACTGTAAATGAAGGGGAGGAGACAGGTTTTTTTAAAGCCTTCAGGCTATTGAGACATGGATTGTGTATGTGTGCCAGTCTCAGGGTGAATGGGCAAGACAAAATGTTTCAGCACATTTGAAAGGGGTATGGTAGTAGATGCCAGGTGCACTGGTTTGAGTGTGTCAACAACTGCAATGCTGCTGGATTTTTCACTCTCAACAGTTTCCCGTGTGCATCAAGAATGGTCCATCACTCAAAGGATGACCAGCCAACTGTGGGAAGCATTGGAGTCAACCTGGGCCAGCATTTCTTTGGAACGCTTTTGACACCTGTGTGGGGGAAATGTGTAACTCAATATTAGGAAGGTGTTCATGTTTTATAAACTCAGGGTATATCACTTTTGCAACAAACTGTCAAATGAATACTAGAATTGATGTGTTTCACATCTGCTTTCCAATTATTTATTTGTATCTTCATGAAAGTTACTCTTTAAGTATCAAAAGTAAAAGTATAAATGATTTCAAATTGTGTATATTAAGCAAACCAGACGGCACCGTTTAAATTTTTATTTACAGATGGCCAGGGGCACACTCCAACACAAACTTTACAAACAAAGCATGTGTGTTTAGTGAGTCCGCCAGATCAGAGGCAGTAGGGATAAGTGCATGAATTTGACAATTTTACTGTCCTGCTAAACAATGAGTACTTTTGAGTGTCAGGGAAAATTGTAAAAACTAAACAGTTCATTATTTTCTTTAGGAATGCAGTGTAGTAAAAGTTGTAGAAAATGTAAATAGTAAAGTACAGCTACCACCCAAAACGACTTAAGTGGTACTTTAAAGCAATTTCACTTAAGTACTTTACACCACTGGAAACATGTACAAAAAACCCATTAAAATCAGGGCTTAAAAATTAGCCCGTAAAACGGCAGCTATCTATTGCCGTGCCATTTTGTCATCATGCTAACTAATGTAATACTCCACATGTTGCTTGCAGGCTGTTGATAAACCATGTACGTTTCCTACCAACCTTACCCTGGTTCTTTAGATATTTTCTACTTATTTGTCAACATACGTTTCAGTGCTCAGCACTGCAACTTCGAATATTGAGTATGAAATGTGAAACCGCTTTTTAAACTCTTATTAGTAAACATGGCACAATGTGCTCAACAAGTCCCACTCAAATCACTCACATCATTTTACCCATTAACCTACCAGTGCATAGTGCCAAATGTACTCTCTATTTCACCTGACCCAAAACAAGATACAAAAAACACGCAATCGAGAAAGGGAACACTGCATGAGAGTAATATTTATGCTAGTTGAAGTGCCTCCCTCCTACACACATATCTGCATTTTCACACAGAGGGCTTTTGGGTGACGTGCATGTTTTAAAAAGCTGCATTGGTATAGCATAATGCTTGGCATATTAACATTCTTAAAAGTCACATTTTAATTGATAGCAAATTCAAGTTAATTGCTTTTGCGTTGATGGTTGTAAAGCCCCACAGATAATTAAGTGCAGTGTTGAGATTTTTGATAAGATGACATTTTCGGAATGAACTACCTGTAATGTAAATGAACATAACTAACATCTTAATCATGCAAGTTGAAAAACACAGCAGATTTAATTATCATGGGTTTTTAGGTTGGTCCCCATATTAATTACATGTCCCTTATTTATTAATACCCACATATCTATTCACTTATTTCCCAATTATGTGGCCAACATTGACTTCCCTATCTGTCTCATCAGTCAGTGTACGCTATTGTGGCAATGAGGTGACATGTCTACCTACTGTAATAACATTAACAACCCACTATTGCAAATGATCATGAAATAGACACAAATTACCTTTGCAAAATTCGTGACAGACACGCAAAAAAAATGTATAATTAATGTCCACCACACCATTTTGTAGACGGTGGATTTCAATGACAGATGAAAGCAGTAGGATACTTATTAAGATAGAAATGATAGGAGGGAGGTTGGTTAGGGAGGATGGGTGGGTGTATAACGCAAAGGAGTAGCAATTAAAACGTTACGTGTTCAAATCACATGATGGACAACTTTAACATATTAGCTAATTAGCAACTTCTTACTACTTTTTAACTACTTAGCTAGCATGTTAGCTAACCCTAACCTTAAACCTTTAACTATTTAGCTCGCATGTTACGTAGCCCTACCCCTAAACCTAACCTCTACCCCTAACCCTCATACCTAATCTTAACCCCAAACCCTAACCTTAACCCCTAGCCTAGCTAAAGTTAGCAACTTAGATAACATAGCTAACATTAGCCACAACAAGAAAATTGTGTCCTGGACACGAATGCGTTCAGAAGAAGATGGTGTGGTGGACATGAGGAATAGTTTACTGGATACGAAGGCATTATTTCAAAAATCGTGTGGTGCACACAAAACATTTTTTTGTGTGTGTCTATTTCATGATAATCTGTGATAGTGTGTTGCACAATAACTAATATATAGTTGCATACTATTACGCATGCAAACTGTTAACCATCAAATGGTTTCTATATCTAGGTGCAGTGTAATAGCTGTATTAGACCAAACCTAAAACCAAAACACACTGTGCTTTGGTTTGAATCAGATTAAAGACTAGTTAAAGTGGGCCTTAGAGGTACATATCCATGTTAAAATCTGTCTTTTGATGAAGATGACAACCTACTGTACAGCCTACGTCAGATTTAGGACTTAGGAAGTAATTGGACATTCATATATGGTAATGGAGTTTTATGTGACACTGAGTGTTGAGATTTGTTCTAAAAGTAGACATTGATGGTCGTAATAAATAGAAGAGGTTCTGTAATAATGACTTGCGTTACCTTTAATAGCACTCATTAAGAGAGACAGTCACTCGATTATGGAGGATGGGACGTGTCTACAGGCAGTGTGGGAGAGTATTGTCAATTTATTTTGTGGACAAAAGCTGAAAAAGAAAGGTGTGGAAAATGGTGAAGCTTTTTTTTCCAAAGCAATATGAACAGTGACAAATTACCCTGCACAGATGTTAACAAAAAAGCCTCAAATGTATAATATCCAATTTGGTTGAATTCTGTAACATTGAAATGAATTACAACTAAACTAGACTAAAAAAAGAAACGGCCCTTTTTCAGGACCCTGTCTTTCAAAGATAATTCGTAAAAATACAAATTACTTCACAGATCTTCATTAGAACGGTCGTTAAGACACTAACAGCTTACAGACGGCAGTCAATTAAGGTCACAGTTATGAATACTTAGGACACTGAAGAGGCCTTTCTACGGACTCTGAAAAACACCAAAAGAAGGATGCCCAGTGTCCCTGCTCATCTGCGTGAACGTGCCTTAGGCATGCTGCAAGGAAGCACGAGGACTGCAGATGTGGCCAGGGCAATAAATTGCAATGTCCGTACTGTGAGATGCCTAAGACAGCACTACATGGAGACAGGATGGACAGCAGATCGTCCTCGCAGTGGCAGACCACGTGTAACAACACCTGCACAGGATTGGTACATCCGAACATCACACCTGCTAGACAGGTACAGGATGGCAACAACAACTGCCCGAGTTACACCAGGAACGCACAATGCCTCCATCAGTGCTCAGACTGTCCACAATAGGCTCAGAGAGGCTGGACTGAGAGCATGTAGGCCTGTTGTAAGGCAGGTCCTCACCAGACATCACCGGCAACAATGTCACCTATGGGTACAAACCCACCGTCGCTGGACTAGACAGGAAAGGCAAAAAGTGCTCTTCACTGACAAGTCACGGTTTTGTCTCACCAGGGGTGATGGTAGGATTCATGTTTATCGTGAAAGGAATTAGCATTACACCGTGGCCTGTGCTCTGGAGCGGGATTGATTTGGAGGCGGAGGGTCCGTCATGGTCTAGGGTGGTGTCTCACAGCATCATCGGACTGAACTTGTTGTCATTGCAGGCAGTCTCAACACTGTGCGTTACAGGGAAGACATCCTCCTCCCTCATGTGGTACCCTTCCTGCAGGCTCATCCTGACATGACCTTCCACAATGACAATGCCACCAGCCTTACTGCTAGTTCTGTGCGTGATTTCCTGCAAGACAGGAATGTCAGTGTTCTGCCATTGCCAGCGAAGAGCCCGGATCTCAATCCCATTGAGCACGTCTGGGACCTGTTGGATCGGAGGGTGAGGGATAGGGCCATTCCCCCCAGAAACGTCCGGAAACTTGCAGGTGCCTTGGTGGAAGAGTGGGGTAACATCTCACAGCAAGAACTGGCAAGTCCATGAGGAGGAGATGCACTGCAGTACTTAATGCAGCTGGTGGCCACACCAGATACTGACTGTTACTTTTGATTTTGACAACCGCTTTGTTCAGGGACACATTATTCCATTTATGTTCGTCTCATGTCTGTGGAACTTGTACTGTTTATGTCTCAGTTGTTGAATCTTGTTATGTTCACACAAATATTTACACGTTACGTTTGCTGAAAATAAGCGCAGTTGACAGTGAGAGGACGTTTCTTTTTCTGCTGAGTTTAGCTCACAACATCCAAGTCTATGACCCTGTATAAGTGCATGCTTGATCTCCAATCAAAATGCAGTTGAAGACAAGCTCAAAGATAGGCCATGGTTGCACTCAACAACATACTATTACTTATGATGTATAAAACCGCAAAATGTTTGTATGCCGAGCTCATGGTGGTGCTTAAACCAAATCCTGCATTTGAAGATTAAACTTATATTTGCTTGGTAACAGGGGGATTGCATATCTTACATTCTTACCAAGAAGTTATCCCAATGGGATTCCACCACTCTAATTAATAATTGGTGTTTGTGTATGACACCACATAGGATTATTTGAAGTCATTTGAAAATACACCCTCAATCTCATATACAGCTAGTATGAAGGACCCCAAGGGTCCAGGGAGATTGCACCACCGCACCTAAAGTGTTTTGTTCTGGAAATGTAATGACACCATCTACAAACGTGTTCCTGTGAGTATTACAATATAATGATTCTGTTCTAACATGAAATTAAATGGGAAAAAAAGCTTTTCTTTGAGTTGAGATAATAGTAATGGAACAACTTTATAAAGCTCATAGTTCTGCTTTACTTTGAGTCTTATATAAATTGTTTGATGATTGAAAAAAAAAACACTAGTCTTGACTTTCACTCAAATGCCATCAGTACCTCAGTTTTTGCTTTCTGCTAGTCTTCACTTTTGAATGCTATTCATCCTTGCCTGCATTTAAACTTACATTGTCGTTTTCAGCGGCAAGAATCATAGACACAAACATTTCCAAGAGGAACCATGCAGCCAAAATTGATGAAATAATTTAGGCATATGATGAATAAGTGGCTGCACACAGTACACATACTTATAATAACATTCCTTGAGGAACAATAACTGTTTAACTAACAATATGAATTCATCCCATCATTATATATGTTGGACATGGAATGTCCAAGTAAAATATTCCTTTAAAAACAAATGGAAATAATTGCTCTAGCAATAATCTTTACTGTGGCCATTATATCACATCTAGGTCTTGTGCTATGTTTGATACATAAACCAATAATTATAGCTACATGCGGATGGGAAGAGATAGGAGTTTACTATGTGAACAAATTTAGATAGCTTGAGAAGAATAGAAAGTGCTAGGACAAACAAATCCTAGATATTGATTTATTGGGGGGTATAGTCTTAGTGACGGGTGCAAGATTGATCAAATGGAAGGTTATCCTTACTCACAGAGGCAAGCTGTTTGCCAATATCCATCACTGAACATTCAAAATGGTTTGAATGGCCCTTGACAATCCACCACACTAATGAACAAGTAGTGGGCATATAAAGAGTTGGGGACCTGATGGTCTCAACTACAGACACAGGCAGATTTACACCCATAAGCGCTAACCAACACAATATGATATCTTTCACGGGAGCGAGATTGAGTTATGCCAAGGACTCTGTCCATTCAACCGTGTGTGCCTTTGATAGAGTACTGCTTTATTATAAAACAAGTTTTATTATTAAAAGAGAAACATGAACTCAAACGAATATGATTTTGTGTTTCAACACATCAGTCCCTTAACGTACTTATGTACCGCATATCTGCTGAGATAGAGGCACATAGATTTGTCTTTTGTGTATTTTATCTTTGTTGTGTTTTTGCCTCTTGGCGAAGTTGTCATTGCAAATGAGAATTAGTTCTCTAGTGACCTCACTGCCTGTTCTCTCTAACAAAGTAAAGGTTAAATAATACAAGCAGTATGATATTTACCAAATTATGTTATGCTAGGAAGTATGAATAATATGAATATACAGTAAATGCTAATGTATATTTACATTAATACCGAATATGAATTTAAATGCTAGCTGTGGTAGCTACATCTCCTCAGAAAACTTCCTTATAAACAGTAGATCATGCAGAAGGCATCAGGGGGCATCATGCATTGCTTTGGGGCAGTATTAGACAACTAGCATCTATGTAGTATACACACTGACACACTGTCACCACAGTAACAAAATGTGAAGAAAAAAAAACAACGAATATCTCGGAGCTAAACTATGACCAGATTTTGACCATCTCCTTCCTCTGCCCAAGTCCAGAGACATCTTCTCCGGCGAGATTGCTTGTTGAAAGTCTATTAATTTCCCTCTGTGTGTGTTGACAAAAATTGCCACCAGGGTTATGGCTGTGAATATCTCATCTGTTAGGGGGAGCAGTAAAATGAGACATAATTAATCCCTGTGAACCAAAATCTACTTCATTCATTAATCTTTTATTGTGACGGCGTAAAGTAATTGAGGCAGCGGCAGGTTTTCAGGGGTAGTGTGATACTAAGGGAATGCACTCTCGAGGCCTTTCACTGATTGAGCATAACATATCTAACAAACATAAATTATCCTTCATAATTTTCTTATATTTTCTATCATTCTTAACTTTAAGGGATTTAACTGCAGTGCCTGTGGCAACTCAGAGTATTGCTCAAATAGAAGAATGGACGCTCGGTTGCTATCTAGTTAATGTGTTTAATCTTGGCCAATTATTTAGTAGTGGTTTTTTTTTGTGCTCCTTTATCTTGATCTATGTATGTATTTCCTTATTATTGTTGGTTACATCAGTGCTATTCATGGTGTCACACCTGATTCAACTAATCATCAAACCCTTTGATGTTACCCCTTATACTGTTAACACCTGGTTGCTAAGGAGTTTTGAAGAACAAAGTGTTTAAAAGAAGTGAAAAACTCACAACTGATCCAGCAAATGGACTCTATCACTACAAATCTAGACCACTCCTATATCAATATTATTCTAAGATAAGCGTGTTGTTGACATTTGAGCCCTTTATGTTGTGAGGTACAGTGTAAGATAAGCAAAAATATGAGTTTGTTTTTTTATAAGAAACTTTTTAGAAAGAAAACGGAGAAGAATGACATGGGCTTTGTGATGTGGGTACTTATTCATTGGATTCTTTACATGGTATGTTATCTGGGTGTCAAGGCCATATCAGATCCAATACTAACATGGCTCAGACTGCAAGGCCACAGTGTCATGCTGATCATCCTTGACAGCTGTTAAACAGTTCCTCAATCTGGTCATTTGAGAGTAAATGGTGCAATTATTGTTGACCAACGTACCGACTATAATGCAAAATTATTACATTTCGCATAATTTATCTTTATTAAACTGTCACTTAGCTATCTGTATTCAATAATCTTGTTAATCATTTGGGATTATAGAACAGGGCTATTTAAATTCAAATAGTCAGTACAGCAAGGGGTTAAATTTATGAAGAACACATTCCATCACCTGAGGAACGGAGACCACAAACAGTAGTAATAATTTTGTAGAATTTAAATTACTGTAGAAACAACCATGAGAAATTCAACCACCCACATAATTCCAAATGAACAACGGAATACAAAAAATTAACTGAAAAAAATGAAAAATAAAATGAATCTTCCCTTTCTTGTTTTACTAGCACTGAAATTGCAGATAGCTACTTATTGAGGAAGATGTTTTGCTTACCACTGTATGACTGTGATTTGCGGTTGTCTCTCTTAGCTACCTTAATTAAGGTAAATGGACTAATTAGTTAGTCGCTCTGGATAAGAGCATCTGCTAAATTACTAAAATGCAAATGCAAAATGTACCGTAGGGTACTGTTTTCAAAGAATCGGTTATACTACCATTCCAATGTATGTTTCTTTAGATTTTTTGTGACAATGATTGAAATACATGCTTGTTTGGGAATTGGAGGATGGTGTTACGTTTGGATTCAGGCTATGTTTGTTTAGAATGGATGGACATTGAGGTCATAAGAGGCTTTGGGGTAAAATCCACTCTCCCTTATTCCTTCACACTTTACTGCAAAACTGGCCATTTCTGAGATGTGTAAATAGTGTGTCTGGACTGGTTCTGGCCTGCTCAGTTTATGGCCTTCTCAGTTTGAGTGGCAGTTGTCACAGACAATTTAAATCATACTTTTATTTATTTTTTAATAATGAAAAAAATACCTTGAGGAGACAATTCTTTTGTTAGAGAAACATTTACAATAGTAACTGTAATCCATATGGATGTATAATTCCTAATTGCTCCTGCCACACCAAGTTAATGTTGTAAAATCCTGTTTTATATATATATTCCTCATGCTTCCTTGCTTCTACATTAACTTAAAGTCAGGGTTTTAAAGTATCATAACTGTGCAACAGTGTGCGATACACACATACAGTATTTAAGTTAGTATACAACCACAGCTAACATATGTGACTTGTATGTCGCACATCACTACTTCTCCAGAGAGGCATTTGAACATAAATATATATCTTTTTTATCAAAATGTGTTTTTTTTGGAAAATAAAAGAGAGCCGCACACTCTAGGAGCTCAGATGCAAAAATGTAATTACCAACGTTTCGACAACCAGGCTGTCTTCATCAGGGTATAATCACAAACACTGCGGGATGACTCGTTTATATAGTGTCAAAAGACACAGGTGTCTGTAATCATGGCAAAGAGTGGCCTAATATCATTGGTTAATTCTCAGATATTAAAATGGCATACAAAGAACAGCATACAAACAACAAATGGATAGCATACGATCATAAATTCATTTTTGACTACACAAGCTTAAAGTCACACAATTTCAAGTGTTCTACTCCGCTAGCCAGCACCTCGCCTAATAGGTGTGCATTTCTTTTTCTTCTAGAAATCCCTTCAGGAACATGTGAATTTTCATGGGCCTTAATAATAAATGTGTATGCCATCTGTAAGTACAAATACAATTAAGAACCTAGATAGTTTAGTGACAGAAAAGACAAGAACCTTCCCGCTAGCCGTGATTGGCTGAGATAATGGCTGGGCAGGACATGCCATGAGATGAGTTTGGATTGGTCTGCCATAAGGCAGTCTTCTGTCTATAACATGAGCTCCTCAGTATGTGTCGGTAATCCTTTCTAACGCAGCTTTTTTGAAAGATATCGTAAAGAACTGCAAAAGTGTTGCTAATCCTCTCCAATTTCTGGAGAACAGAGTTTGGAAATCAGTGGAATGGAGGAGATGGAGAAAATTCTGGTGTTTGATTGCAAATATGCAGAGGGAGTTGACATGAGAACACTCAGAAGGCTGTTGTATAAAACACCTGTCTCCAAAATTACATATTCCAACTAAGGGAAACCATGGCAACCATGACAGAGAGGGGGGAGTGTTCATCCATGTATACGGGTAAGAGAGTCTAGCGAGCTCCATTTTCAGATATTATACATAATTTTGTCATTGCAAGTTAAAGCGTACTATTTGCTAGCTAGCAGTGGTGGGAAAAGTATGCAATTGTCATACTTGAGTAAAAGTAAAGATACCAAAACGGATACTGACTCAAGTGAAAGTGAAAGTCACCCAGTAAAATACTACCTGAGTAAATGTCTAATAGAATTTGGTTTAAAATTTACTTAAGTTTCAAAAATAAATGTAATTGCTAAAATATACTTAGAAATAATTTATACTTTTACTTTTACTTTTAATACTTAATTCCTTATATTAAACCAACCAAACAGCACCATGTTCTTGTTTTTTTTTTACAGATAGCCACGGGCACATTCCAACACTCAGACATCCTTTAGAAATTATGCACTTGTGTTTAGTGAGTCCGCCAGATCAGCGGCAGTAGAGATGACCAGGGATGTTCACTTGATAACTGTGTGAATTGTACCATTTTCAAGTCCTGCTAAGCACTCAAAATGTAACGAGTACTTTTGGGTGTCACGGAAAATAGTATGGAGTAAAAAGTACATCATTTTCTGTCGGAATGTAGTGAAGTAAAAGTAAAAGTTGTCAAAAATATAAATAGTAAAATAAAGTTAGGATCACCCGTTTATTTTAGAATGTGAAATGTCAGAATAATAATAGAGAGAATGATTTATTTCAGCTTTTATTTTGTTCATCACATTCCCAGTGGGTCAGAATTTTACATACACTCAATTAGTATTTGGTAGCATTGCCTTTAAATTGTTTAACTTGGGTCAAACATTTTGGGTAGCCTTCCACAAGCTTCCCACAATAATTTGGGTGAATTTTGGGGTCATTGTTCATTTGGAAGACCCAATTGCAACCAAATTTAAACTTCCTGACTGATGTCTTGAGATGTTGCTTCAATATATCCACGTAATTGTCCTTTCTCATGACGCCATCTGTTTTGTGAAGTGCACCAGTCCCTCCGGCAGCAAAGCACCCCCACAACATGTTGTTACCACACCCGTGCTTCACGGTTGGGATGGTATTCTTTGGATGGCATGCCTCCCCCTTTCCTCCAAACATAACGATAGTCATTATGGCCAGACAGTTCTATTTTTATTTCATCAGACCAGAGGACATTTCTCCAAAAAGTACGATCTTTGACTTTTTTATTGCGGTTTTGGAGCAGTGGCTTCTTCCTTGCTGAGCGGCCTTTCAGGTTATGTCAATATAGGACTTGTTTTACTGTGGATATAGAAACTTTTGTACCTGTTTCCTCCAGCATCTTCACAAGGTCCTTTGCTGTTGTTCTGGGATTGGTTTGCACTTTTCGCACCAAAGCACGTTAATCTCTAGGAGACAGAATGCGTCTCCTTCCT
Source organism: Oncorhynchus masou masou (assembly GCF_036934945.1). Classification (NCBI taxonomy): domain Eukaryota; kingdom Metazoa; phylum Chordata; class Actinopteri; order Salmoniformes; family Salmonidae; genus Oncorhynchus; species Oncorhynchus masou. Next base: position 41,659,140 of record NC_088213.1, read on the forward strand.
GAGCGGTATGAAGGCTGCTTGGTCCCATGGTGATTATTCTTGCATACTATTGTTTGAAAGATGATCAAGGTACCTTCAGGCGTTTGGAAATTGCTCCCAAGGATGAACCAGACCTGTGGAGGTCTACAATTTTTATTCTGAGGTCTTGGTTGATTTCTTTTGATTTTCCCATGATGTCAAGCAAAGGGGCACTGAGTTTGAAGGTAGGCCTAGAAATACATCCACAGGTACACCTCCAATTGACTCAAATTATGTCAATTAGCCTATCAGAAGCTTCTAAAGCCATGCTATAATTTTCTGGAATTTTCCAAGCTGTTTAAAGGCATAGTCAACTTAGTGTATGTAAACTTCTGACCCACTGGAATTGTGATACAGTGAGTTATAAGTGAAATAATCTGTCTGTTAACAATTGTTGGAACAAATACTTTTGTCATGCACAAAGTAGATGTCCTAACTGACTTGCCAAAACTATTGTTTATTATCAAGAAATGTGTTTGATGACTCCAACCTAAGCGTATGTAAACTTCCGACTTCAACTGTATGTAAGTACCTTACACCACTGCTAGCTAGCTAACGTTAGCTGGCTGGCTCGCTTGCTAATGTTGCGTGTATGATCTGTGCAGTAATATTATTCGTATTTCAGAGCCAATTTCATTGCTAGTTATAGCCTAATGTTAGTGAACTCGCTAACTTCGAACCTAGTTGGTTAGCTTTAGCTACCTGTAGTGTACTGTTTACACCTTCTGTATCCTGTGCATGTGACAAATAAACTTTGATTATATTTCATATAGTGTGTATTTACCAGAGATGATAATGTGAAGAAGAACTTGACCTGCACCAAAGTCAAATTAGGATATAATGTTAGGCAGATGAGACAGTATCCATGTTCAAAAATTCTCCAGTAGAATGTCCTTCTTTTATTTCATCACACTCAAGCTTTTTTCTGTAACTTGCTCGTCATTAACTTGTAAATAATGATCATGTTGTGAGTTTATTTTCCTGTAATAATGAATAGAAATAAAGGTTAAATAAGCAAATAAATACAAATTAGCAAATGTTAAGACTATGTCAGCTATATGATAAGGTCATTATTTGAACTGGCTAGCCAGCTAACTTAATTAACTCGCTAACTCGCTAGAAATGAACCAAAACATTGTTTAGAAAGTTGCTTTTAGTTGCCTGGTTTGCGAGACTGACATATACTAACTTTCATCTTTAAAGTGATTGGTTAATTGGTGTTAAAATAGACCAGTTATGCTATTTTGGACCACCACTTTTTGTGTTTATACTTTTTCATAACAACAATGACAAATTTGATGTCGGATGACAATAGAATGTTCATGATGTCATAGAGACAAATGTCTACAGACATGTTGATAGTCATAGTATCAACCAGCCTTTAGTCTTGAAATCTTTGATTGTTTAGTACACTACCGTACTCACTACGTTTAGCACATGGCTGTGTGAACAATGCTAAATGGGCGTAGACAAAAAATAACTCTCCAGTAGGTCCCAAAACATTCAAAGGCCATTTTCTCAAAAGTGAGGTTACAAGTTTAGCAATATTCAAAGCAGAATTAATTTTCCATTGTTCCTCAAATGCAGTGTATGATATGATGCTATTTTGTAGATCTGTGTCTGATTTTAATCCAATGTAAAAAAAACTCAATTTCTGTCACGACTTCTGCCGAAGTCGTTGCCTCTCCTTGTTCGGGCGGTGCTCGGCGTTCGACATCACCGGTCTTCTAGCCATCATTGATCCATTTTTCATTTTCCATTGGTTTTGTCTTGTCTTCCCACACACCTGTTTTCAATCCCATTCATTACCTGTTGTATATTTAACCCTCTGTTTCCCCTCATGTCTTTGTCAGAGATTGTTTTATTGTCAGTGTAGTTTTATGTTGTATAGATGCGCGTCGGGTCCTTGTACCCATGTTTGTTTATGTATGTACATTTTAGTGTTATGGAGCATGTTACGTGGACTTTATTAAAAGACTCCATTTTACACTCCGTTTGACTCTCCTGCGCCTGACTTCCCTGCCACCTATACACCTATGCCTGACAGAATCTCTGACCAATAATATGAAGACAGCAGGAGAGGACACTATGCCCATGGAGCTGGAGGAACGCGTACAGGAACAAGCAAGGGAGCTTGACTGTATAAGCTCAGTCATGGATCGCATTGTCCAGAAAATGGATCGCTGGGAGAGACAGGGAGTTTCTCCAGCGCCACCACCACCACAACCGGAATCTCCCGTGAACGTTTTTTCCTCTCCGGAATCGAAGATCCATTTATCCCTACCCACGGGATACAACGGAGATACTGCCGGCTGCCAGGGTTTCCTCCTTAAGCTGAACTTATATCTAGCCACGGCCTCCCCAGTACCATCTGACTGTGAGAAGAGTTACGCCCTCGTCTCATGCCTCAACGGGAAAGCCCTGGAATGGGCCAGCGCTGTGTGTAGAAGGGAGGATGCGGCGTTGGACCATTTTGAGGAGTTCACCCGCCAATCCGGATAGTATTCGATCATCCACCTGAAGGCAAAGCAGCTGGTGAGCTCCTCTATCATCTGAGTCAGGAGACGAGGAGTGCACAGGAGTTTGCTTTGGAGTTTAGGACCTTGGCTGCCGGCACTGGATGGAGTGACAGGGCCCTGATCGACCATTACCGTTGTAATCTACGCGAGGACGTCCGTCGGGAGCTGGCCTGTAGAGACACCACCCTAACCTTCGACCAGCTGGTGGACATGTCCATCAAGCTGGACAACATGCTGGCTACTCGTGGACGTCTAGATCGGGGTCTGGTTGTTCCATCCTCCCGCACCCTCTCTCCCAAACCTATGGAATTGGGTGGGATGGTGCGCAGGGAGACCGGAGGGGGTTCCCGCTCGAGCACCATTCATGGTCGCAGAGGGCACACTGCTGGTCGGTGCCGGGTTGGTTCCTCTGGGAATAGAGAAGGCAGGCCGGCATTCTGGCTTCACCCCAGGTGAGTAGGCACCATTCTCATCCAGAGCCCTCTGCTGCACTAATGTTTGTCTCTGTCTCTTTTCCTGATTTTTCACTGCATTCCCAGTATAAGGCGCTAGTAGATTCAGGTGCGGCTGGGAATAGTTTAGGGATCCCTATTGTTCCTGTGGATATGCCTTTCCCTATTCATGCCTTAGATAGTCGACCATTAGGGTCAGGGTTTATCAGGGAGGTAACCGCAACTTTGTGTATGATAACGCAGGAGGGTCACAAGGAGAAGATTAGTCTTTTCCTTATTGATTCTCCTGCGTATTCTGTGGTGCTAGGCCTACCCTGGTTAGTTTGCCATAACCCCACTGTTTCTTGGCCACAGAGGGCTCTCACGGGGTGGTCGCGAGAATGCTCAGGTAGGTGTTTAGGGGTTTCCGTTGGTGCTACTACGGTGGAAAGTCCAGACCAGGTCTCCACCGTGCGCATTCCCCCCGAATATGCCGATTTGGCTCTCGCCTTCTGTAAAAAGAAGGCGACTCAATTACCACCCCATCGACGGGGGATTGTGTGATAGATCTCCTGGTAGAAGCTGCTCATCCCAAGAGTCACGTGTATCACGTCGCAAGCGGAGACGGAGGCTATGGAGACATATGTCTCTGAATCCCTGCATCAGGGGTTCATTCAGCCATCCATTTCACCCGACTCTTCGAGTTTCTCTTTTGTGAAAAAAAAGGATGGCGGTTTACGCCCGTGCATTGATTATCGAGGTCTTAATAAAATCACAGTGAAATATAGTTACCCGCTACCTCTGATCAATACGGTTATTGAGTTAATGCACGGGGCATGTTTTTTCACAAAATTGGATCTCAGGAGTGCGTACAATCTGGTGCGTATTCGGAAGGGTGATGAGTGGAAGACGGCATTTAGCACCACCTCAGGTCATTATGAGTACCTTGTCATGCCATATGGGTTGATGAATGCTCTATCAGTTTTCCAATCATTTGTAGATGAGATCTTCAGGGATCTGCACGGGCAGGGTGTAGTGGTGTATATCGATGATATTCTGATATACTCTGCTACACGCGCCGAGCATGTGTCCCTGGTGCGCAGGGTGCTTGGTCGCCTGTTGGAGCATGATCTATATGTCAAGTCTGAGAAATGCGTGTTCTTCCAACAATCCATCTCCTTCCTAGGGCATCGGATTACAGCCGTGCGTAATTGGCCGACTCCAACCACGGTAAAGGAGTTGCAGCGTTTTTTGGGGTTTTCCAATTACTACTGGAGGGTACTCCAGGGTTTTGGTCAGGTGACAGCTCCCATTACCTCACTGGTAAAGGGGGGCCCGGTGCGCTTGCAGTGGTCGGCTGAGGCAAACAGGGCTTTTGAGCACCTGAAGACTGATTACCTCGATGCCTGTGCTGGCTCATCCGGATCCCTCTTTGCCATTCATAGTGGAGGTGGACGCATCCGAAGCTGGGATAGGAGCAGTGCTCTCTCAGCGTTCGGGCACGCCACTGAAGCTTCGCCCCTGTGCTTTCTTTTCGAAGAAGCTCAGCCCGGCGGAGCAAAACTATGATGTGGGGAACCGAGAGCTGTTAGCTGTCGTAGAAGCTTTGAAGGTGTGGAGGCATTGGCTTGAGGGGGCTAAACACCCTTTTCTCATCTGGACTGACCACTGCAATCTGGAGTACATCGGCAGGCGAAGAGATTGAATCCTCGCCAGGCAAGGTGGGCCATGTTTTTCACTCGTTTTGTGTTTACTCTTTCTTACAGACCAGGCTACCAGAACGTTAAGGCAGACGCATTGTCTCGGCTGTACGACACAGAGGAGCGATCCATGGATCCCACTCCCATACTTCCAGCTTCGTGTCTGGTGGCGCCTGTAGTGTGGGTGCTGGACGCGGACATTGAGCGGGCGTCACGTGCAGAGCCCTCTCCCCCTGAGTGTCCAGCTGGTCGTCTGTACGTTCCGTCCGATTGATCTATTGGGCTCACACGTCACCCTTCTCTGGTCATCCTGGGATAGGTCGGACGATGCGCTGTCTTGAAGGGAGGTACTGGTGGCCCACTTTAGCGAAGGACGTGAGGATTTATGTTTCTTCCTGCTCGGTGTGCACCCAGTGCAAGGCTCCTAGACACCTGCCCAGAGGTAAGCTACAACCTCTACCCGTTCCTCAACGGCCGTGGTCGCACCTGTCGGTGGATTTTTTGACTGATCTTTCACCTTCACAGGGTTACACCACGTTCCTGGTCGTTGTGGATCGGTTTTCAAAGTCCTGTCGTCTCCTCCCTTTGCCCAGTCTCCCTACGGCCTTACAAACTGCAGAGGCCCTGTTTACACACGTTTTCTGGCACTATGGGGTGCCTGAGGATATAGTGTCTGATCGGGGTCCCCAGTTCACATCAAGGGTCTGGAAGGCGTTCATGGAGCGTCTGGGGTTCTCGATTAGTCTTACCTCAGGTTTTCACCCCGAGAGTAATGGGCAGGTGGAGAGAGTTAACCAGGATGTGGGTAGGTTTCTGCGGTCTTATTGCCAGGATCAGCCGGGGGAGTGGGCGAAGTTCGTGCCCTGGGCAGAGATGGCTCGGAACTCGCTACGTCACTCCTCCACTAACCTTACTCCCTTTCAATGTGTATTAGGGTATCAGCCGGTTCTGGCTCCTTGGCATCAAAGCCAGACCGAGGCCACTGCGGTGGACAATTGGTTTCGGCACGCTGAGGAAACCTGGGAGGCAGCCCCTTGTCTACCTTCAGCGTGCCATAAGGCGCCAGAAAATTGGCGCAGACCGTCGCCGCAGTGAGGCCCTGGTGTTCGCACCAGGGGACAGGGTCTGGCTCTCGACCCGAAACCTGCCCCTTCGCCTGCACTGCCGGAAGCTGGGTCCGCGGTTTGTGGGGCCGTTTAAAGTCCTGAGGAACGAGTGAACGAGGTATGTTATAGGTAACTGGTAACAAAAAAGGTAACTGTAATCCATGACGTTACTAGTAAAAAATATTGTAATCAGATTACAGAAATTTCTGAAAAACTAGATGATTGAATCTATTCTGAATGTAATCCGATTTTGTTACTGAGTTTGGGTAATCCAAAAGTTACGTTACAGTTACAATTTTGGACAGGTAACTAGTAACTATAACAGATTACATTTAGAAAGTAACCGACAATACCCTGTTCATATACAAATGGCTACTCCAACACATTATGAAATGTGTACACTAATAGTAGTACTTTTTGGGATATTTAGCCGAACATTATTTATTTTATTTTTCTTGTATAATGGAAATTGCACTGAAAACAAACTGTAAGCAAATCACAATACCCCGCTGGAACATTTGATTAAGCACCCTACATGCAATCTGACAGGCATCACTGAATTTGAGCTTACCATGCCAATGCCTCCTAGACATAATACAGAAGAAATGGATGTTGTAATTGGCTGTAAGTGTTTGCTTCTGAGACCCTGTTTCTGTGGAGGTTGTTAATGTACTGCTCACATTCAGCGCCAACTTTAGAATAGCCTGCTTTGAGTCAGGAAATATTGCATGGAATTATTTCTTGTTCATGCAACTTTTTCACCCATTGGCGTATGTATAGTATGCCTTAAGATACTGTTTTCACCCCTTAAACCACCTTTTTCCACCTCCCAACAAGGTTCTCAACTGAGTTATACAGTCTACTTTTTACAGATGTATTGATTGAGGAAATGTATAAAAAATGCAATGATCACTTACATCTCAATTTGATGAGATGCCGTTATCTGACTGTTTCCAGCTGTCTACTTCATTCCTGATCATGATTTACTTACATCCTACGATGCCTATAAACTGAGAAGACAAAACAACTAACTGACATTTAGATTTGGCATCTAGAGGAAAAGGTCAACCAAACACAGAAGTATTTATCTTCCTTCTCAATCCTTTCTTCTTCACTCATCTAAGCTGAACCAACATGTAGGGACACATATAAGATCTCCATATATTCTGGCCTGAACCCCAACTATAAGTTCAAAGTTGTTCATTCAATAGTACAATGAATTATAAAGGAGGGAACCTGGCTCTCTCCACAATGAGATCACGTCTATGTTCATATTGACCGCTAACCCTCTTCTCTCCGACCATTACTTCTCTTCACCTACTAAGTTACATCAACCCTTCAGTCACCCCTCTCTCTCAATGTGAAGAGTGGGGTCTTTGTTGTTCATTATAACAGAGACAACACTTATTATCCATCTAACACACCACCCTCTTTGTCTTTAGTTTTTATCTACAGAATAATACAAAATGCTCTGAGACCAAGTTGGAAAAATGCACCTTAACATATCCCTGTCCTCTCTGTGTCTGACCTCCTCTGTTTGGACTACTTGCTCCGTGTTAAAAGGAATAAGCAATGGAGTGTGCTGGGGTAATGATGCTGTAATGAAGATGAGTATTCAGGTGCTTTAGAAAGGTTCCTTGAACACTTCCCAGCCTGCACTTGGTGTCTCAGTCAAATTGGCAGCAGGATGAGGGGAATGTTAGAATCGGGAAATAAGGGTAGCAGATATGCTTGCACACACATCAACACACACACCTCTGCTCACAAACCAACGAAAGCTTTGTGCTTGATGAAAGATCAGCTCAAGTAACCCCACCCTTTATTCAAATTTAGTTAGATGGGTAATGTCTCATTGGAGGTGCAAGAGAGTGGAGAGAAGGGAAACTATGAATATAAATAAAAAGGGGAGATAACCCGAAAAACTGTGTTCAGAAATGAATGTCCTTCCATGTTCTGTTAGTGTCCAGAACAACACATTGGCCATGACCGTGAGACATTAAAGCCAGGTGAGGGGGAAGGGAGAAGCTTGTGCTAATTAGAAGTGTCGAGTTTATATGTGAGTAGAGCGGCAACGAGCAGCATATTCTTCCACACTGTTGGAAAGGAAAGCTTGTGTGTGAAGTAGAGACACGCATTTCTTTTTCCTGACAGACAACCACACTCGTTAGTATGGCTGCTCCCAAAGCAGGAAAGCAATCCATAAATTGATTTGTACTGGAAACAACTCCAATGCTTTTAACAAGAGAGCTGTTCATACTGTATGGTTGGCATTGAATGGATCCAGCATATGGAATATTGCCACACAGTGATGGACCTCTCATAGTTCCACCTGCTACACAATTATATAAAATATGAATGATTTTGCAGTAAATCAGTGTTCTACCATAACCACTCAACTGAAGGATGCTATAGACTATGGGTCATAGTTAATTAATCATATGAATGATACCACTTTTCTGGATTTAAATATTATGAGTAAAATGATTACATAGCGAAACATTAAGAGAAGGCACGTATACCAATGCAAGCAGACACTCCTCACTTGCTACCTTTTAAACTTCTCATCTTCGTCTCCAACAGTGTTACTGTTAACCGCTGATCCAGCTCTTGGGGATGAGAGGTTGGGAGACTTAGCCTTTTTTGTTGGCTCAGCATTTCTGTGGAGGGAATTGGCAGATTATTTGGTCAACCTCGATCAGTTCCACCACAGCTTATAAGTATAAATGCTCTCTGATAAATAAAGTCCATCAAAGTCAGAGGGCTTGTCCCCTCTGAAACCCAGGTTCCATCAAGCACTAGCAAGCCAAAATGATCACATCCAAACAGACAGATATGTCAAACAGTGAAAAAATAACTACTAAAGCATGTCTACTGATATCTTTTGAAAGACTGCTCTAATGAAATGCAATTTCTTTTCTCCATTTTACCATTGCCAAAATAAGAGTGTGACATTGACTTTAAGCCTAGTGGTTAGAGCGTTGGACTAGTAACCGACAGGTTGCAAGTTCAAATCCCCGAGCTGACAAGGTACAAATCTGTCATTCTGCCCCTGAACAGTTAACCCACTGTTCCTAGGCCGTCATTGAAAATAAGAATTTGTTCTTAACTGACTTGCCTAGTTAAATAAAGGTAAAATAAAATAAAAAATCCTTACAATTGCTAATGGTCAATAACAATTAACTCTAGGGTTGCCTCAGGTAAAGCAATTATTCTTCCTTAATTTGAGATGAATGTTTCATGTCAAAGTTCAAAGTAGGAGACACTCATTAAACATGCCATGGAGTCTAAATTAGTGATGTATTGTAAAGCATTCTAAGCAGCTGTGGTTATGGGAGACGATGGTCTAGCACTCTACATTTCAGCTATGTTCCCTTTTGAGGTTTTATATATTTAATGCTTTGGCATTTCTGCATTCCTGCATTAGGAGAAAAATGTTTACTTCTTCTGATAAACAATACAATATATGCCAGCTGCAAAGCAAAAAGGCTACCTGTCATTGGCATCTGGCTCCGACAAGCATTCCTCGGAGACGAGGCCATACCCCAAACTATTTAATGAAATTCCATATTGCATTCTGTCTCTGTTGTTCATTCAGTTAAGCCTGTACTCGACTGAGCTATACTTTTGATTTCATGGATGGTCAGTCATTGCATCCATAGCTTTGGTTATGACTGGTTAGATTTCTCTCATCTTTTTTTTACACTCACACACCCACTCCCCACTTACACTGCTGCGATATTGATTATAATGGACTATTATACAATTATTATCTATCCTGCTACCCATCAATTTATATCCTTGTTTGCATGTACAAATCTACTTCAATTACTCCAATACCCCTGTACATTGCAATTATGGTACTGGCACTATATATAGCTTGCATTTGAATGCTTTTTTTCTTCGTATTTTCATGCTTTCTTGCTTTATATTATTACTTCATTTTATTTTGTTCATATTTTTCCTCTCACCTTGATATTGAATACTGCATTGTAGAGAAACAGCTTACACCTGCTTTATCCTGTGCATGTGACAAATGAACGTGGAAACTTGAAAATGTACCAAAAACAGGGGCGGAGAGTATGCTTTGTTATTGTTTCAACTGCAGATCGCCCTTTTATAGTCTTTGAGAATGTTTAAACGTGAATGGAACGAGAACTAGGTTCTTCAACTATAAACAATTTCCTAGTTACCATACATTTCTGACCAAAACATGCAGTAAAGGTCGCTTCTCTCTTCCTGGTACACCTACAGTACTACCTATTACACTGATCAGGAAGTGCACTATAGATGTGGCCGGATGGAGTGACCGGGGCAAAGCCTACAGCTCAAGGAACCATGGAACAGCTGTGTTTAATTAGGTACCAGAGCAACACACACACAAGTGCAACGACAGACACAAGCACATACACACACACACACACGCATGCACATGCACATGCACACAGCTACACACACATACACGCACACACATACACACACAGGTACAAAGGTACACACACGCACACAGTTCTGTGGTCTTCTATTGAGGCCACAGAAAGCAGTTATTCAGCACAGGTCCCAAGGGCTGTCTATCTGCTCATGTGTTAATGACAACCATTTGCAGCCTGGTATCATAGACTAGACATAACATAGTAAAAGTAAATCCGGGATCCTCAAATTTGTATGATACGTTATGTTTGCTATGGTTACATAAGACAGAAAGTTACTTAAAGCAATGGAGAAAGGGAGGTGGTTGGTCAGGGTGGATGGGTGGGTGTATAACGCAAACTTGTAGCAAACCAAAGGTTTAGTCTTTTAACTAATTAGCAACTTTTCAACTAGAATGTTAGCAAACCCTTCCCCTAACCTTACCTAACCCTTTTCCTAACCCTAACCTTAACCCTTTAACCTAACTCCTAACCTTAAGAATAACAACCAATAGGAATTCATGACATATCATACATTTAGCAAATTTGTAACATATTGTACATTTTGCAAAATTCGTAACATGTTATACGAATTGTATTTCATAGCATATCAAAAAATGGATGATGTAATCCATAAATGAATACATATCATATGAAAGGTAACATATCATACTAAGTGGAAGATCTCGGATTTACATATATAATAATAAGTAATGCCTTGAGACGAGGTTGCCATTTTGGGAAATTGGGACAGGGGGGTAACTATCGATATCCTCTGGCAGTAATTAAGAGCACTCTCATTTGCAATACATCTTGTGCTAATGTTCAGGTTGTTTTTCTTCCTCTTCACTTTGATCATTGTTTATCTTGCTTTCCTCTCCATGTTGAGTTGTCTCATGCTCTCTGATCACAGTGAACATCAAGAACACTGTTGTTCAACCACTCATGGTTAAACTTTTGAGGTCCAAAGCTCCTCCCGCACTGTATCACCCATGATTGCTGATAATATCTACCATAACATTACAATATCAATGGGTTACAATCAGTGGCGGTTGGTGACACTTAGGATGAGGTAGGACAATTTGTTTTTTAATGAGCATGGTCTTATTTGTATTACAGCATATTTGTTGACTGTCTTTCATATTCCATTCACCCAGCTCAATATACATTGATAGGTTTAAGTTACTACATTGATAGGTTTAAGTTACTACATGATACTCAAATTTTCCGTATACCAATCATGAGGTTGCTCCAACCTAGCCTATGATTGAAAGTTGACAATGAAGGTGCACAGGTCGAGTGAAATTTGAGTAATCAAGGTGACAGACATTGACACGTTCAATACTGCCTTGTACACTAGCCTGCATCTAGCTGATCTAGTGTGTAATCGTTAGTCCAACAGTTGTAAATGAGAGTTTCTATTGGACAAATTCAGGTATGTTTGTACCTGTTTTACTAATGCATTAGTAAACCCCCTACAATCATGAGCAGCATAGGCCAGCAGCACACCACCCTGCATCCCACTGCTTGCTTGCTTCTGAAGCTAAGCACGGTTGGTCCTGGCCGGTCCCTGGATGGGAGATCAGATGCTGCTGGGCATGGTGTTAGAGGTCCAGTAGGAGGTACTCTTTCCTCTGGATTAAAAAAATATCCCAAATCCCCAGAGCAGGGTGCTGTATTTCAGGTGGGACGTTAAACGGGTGTCCTGACTCTCTGTGGTCACTAAAGATCCCATGGCACTTATTGTAAGAGTAAGGGTATTAACCCTGGTGTCATGGCTAAATTCCAAATCTGGCACTCATACCATCATGGCCACCTAATCATCCCCAGCTTACAATTGGCTAATTCATCTCCGCTCCTGTTGCTGTAAATGAGAATGTTTGTTCTCATTCAACTTAACTGGTAAAATATCTATTTTTTAAATATGCAATGCAGTACAGTCAGTAGCATGCAGTTACAGTGGCTTGCGAAAGTATTCATCCCCCCCCCCCTTGGCGTTTTAGCTATTTTGTTGCCTTACAACCTGGAATTAAAATACATTTTGGGGGGGGTTGTATCAATTGTTTTACAGCACATGCCTACTTCTTTGAAGATGCAAAATATTTGCTGTTGTGAAACAATTAAGAAATAACACAGAAAAACAGAAAACTTGAGCGTACATAGCTATTCAACCCCCAAAGTCAATACTTTGTAGAGCCACCCTTTGCAGCAATTACAGCTGCAAGTCTCTTGGGGTATGTCTTTATAAGCTTAGCACATCTACCCACTGTTATTTTTGCCCATTCTTCAAGGCAAAACTGCTCCAGCTCCTTCAAGTTGGATGGGTTCCACTGGTGTACAGCAATCTCTAAGTCACACCACAGATTCTCAATTGGATTGAGGTCTGGGCTTTCACAAGGCCATTCCAAGGCATGTAACTGTTTGCCCTTAAAACCTGTTAGAGATCGGGCTACTTTTTTCAACATTCTGTTAAAAATCGCGCAACATTTCAACGTCCTGCTACTCATGCCAGGAATATAGTATATGCATATGATTAGTATGTGTGGATAGAAAACACTCTGAAGTTTCTAAAACTGGTTAAATGATGTCTGTGACTATAACAGAACGTGTTTCGTGGTCAAAATCTCAAGGAAACCTGATCACAAAATCGACGAAGAAAAAATCAATCCACCAGTCTCTGTATTGTCTATTGCAAGGTATAATAGATAGCGACCGGCTTACAGTTCCTACTGCTTCCACACGATGTCGCCAGTGTTGTGAATTCTATGCAGGTAAATCGTTGGTCATATGAGTAATAGGCACATCCTGTCTTCGGGTACACAACAGGAAGTTATGGAAGAGGGAAAGTGGACGTCGTTTTCCAAACTTGCTCCTATTGAATACAGATCGCTCCGTGATCAATTTGATCATTTATTAACGTTTACTAATACCTAAAGTTGGATTACAGAAGTAGTTTGAAGTGTTTTGTCAAAGTTTATAGGCAACTTTTTTAATTTTAAAAAATAACGTTGCGTTTAGAACCTGTGTTTTTCTTGGATCACACAGTCTTCATAAATGGACATTTTGTGTATACAAGGACCGATTTAATTGAAAAAAAGACCCAATTGTGATGTTTATGGGACATATAGGAGTGCCAACAAAGAAGCTCGTCAAAGGTAATGAATGTTTTATATTTTATTTCTGCGTTTTGTGTAACGCCGGCTACGCTAATTCTATTGTTTACGTCCCCTTCAGGTATTTCGGAGTGTTGCATGCTATAGGATAATAGCTTCTCATGCTTTCGCTGAAAGCATTTAAAACATCTGACTTGTTGGCTAGATTCACAACGAGTGTAGCTTCAATTGAGTACCCTGCATGTGTGTTTTAATGAACGTTTGAGTTTTAACGAGTGCTATTAGCATTTGGCGTAGCTCATTTGCATTTATTGTTGGCAAGGTGGGACGCTAGCGCGTCGGGTTGCCCAGAGAGGTTAAACCACTCTAGTGTTGCTTTGGCAGTATGCTTAGGGTCATTGTCCTGCTGGAAGGTGAACCTCCGTCCCAGTCGCAAATCTCTGGAAGACTGAAACAGGTTTCCCTCATAAATATCCCTACATTTAGCATTATCCATCATTCCTTAATGAAATTCTGACCAGTTTTGCAGTTCCTGTTGATGAAAAACATTCCCACAGCATGATGCTACCACCACCATGCTTCACTGTGGGATGGTATTCTCTGGGTGATGAGAGGTGTTGAGTTTGCGCCAGACATAGCATTTTCCTTGATGGCCAAAAGCTACCTTTAGTCTCATCTGACCAGAGTACCTTCCATATGTTTGGTGAGTCTCCAACATGACTTTTGGCAAACACCAAATGTGTTTGCCTCTTTTTTTCTTTAAGCAATGGCTTTTTTCTGTCAACTCTTCCGTAAAGCCCAGCTCTGTGGAGTGTACGGCTTAAAGTGGTCCTATGGACAGATACTCCAATCTCCAATCTGGAGCTTTGCAGCTCCTTCAGGGTTATCTTTGGTCTCTTTGTTGCCTCTCTGATTAATGTCCTCCTTGCCTGGTCCGTGAGTTTTGGTGGGCGGCCCTCACTTGGAAGGTTTGTTCTGGTGCCATATTCCTTCCATTTTATAATAATGGATTTAATGGTGCTCCTTGGGATTTTTAAAGTTTCTAATATTTTTTTATAACTCATCCCTGATCTGTACTTCTCCACAACTTTGTCGCTGACCTGTTTGGCAGGTTCCTTGGTCTTCATTGTGCCGCTTGCTTGGTGGTGCCCCTTGCTTAGTGGTGTTGCAAACTCTGGGGCCTTTCAGAACAGGTGTATATATACTGAGATCATGTGACAATTAAAATGCACACAGGTGGACTGCATTTAACTAATTATGTGAATTCTGAAGGTAATTGGTTGCACCAGATCTTATTTAGGGGCTTCATAGCAAAGGGGTTGAATACATATGCACGCACCACTTTTCCATTTCTTACTTTTTATTTTTTGAAACAAGTCATTTCACTTAATAACCAATTTTGAATATTTTGTGTGTGTCCATTACATTAAATCCAAATAAATAATATAAATTAATTTAAATTACAGGTTGTAATGCAACAAAATAGGAAAAATGCCAATGGGGATGAATACTTTTGCAAGGCACTGTACACTGTCTGGCCCTGGTGGCAATGAATTAGTGCAATCAAAAGCATACCTTGACTTGAAAAAGTTACAGTTTTGGATAGCCTGAGCCAGTTAGCTAATGTAGCATCGCTCTGTGTATGAGTAGGCTCAACTAGCCAGCTGCATTCAAGCTAGCTAAGCAAGTGAAAGTGAAAAAAGAACAACAACAAAATATTGTTCTCACCCTCTCGCTTATCCTTCATGCTTTAAGAATGTATTTGTTCAAAACTGTTCAACTATTGTCCTTCTCTTTCTTTGACTCAACTACTCACCATATTTTATGCACTGCAGTGCTAGCTAGATTTCAGTACTAGATTCATTCTCTGATCCTTTGATTGGGTGGACAACATGTCAGTTCATGTTGTAAGAGCTCTGATATATTGGAAGTCGTCCTCTGGTAGTTGTCATAATTACTGTGTAATTCTATGGAAGGGGGAGAGAACCACAAGCCTCGTAGGTTTTGTGCTGAAGTCAATGTACCCAGAGGAGGACAGAAACTAGCTATCCTCCGGATACACCATGGTGCTACCCTACAGAGTGCTGTTGATGCTACTGTCAACATTATTAGCAAAAAAAAGTGTATTTTAATACATTATTTGGTGACATGAATATGTATAGTATAGTTTTATCAAAAAACAATAACTTTTGAATAATTTTACTATCTTAGTTTTTATGAAATTCACTGAGGAGGCTGGTCCTCCCCTTCCTACTCTGAGGAGCCTCCACTGGTTACAATATGGGTGGCATTTTGCATTATGTGTGGTATTTTGACAGGACAAAACACTATTTGATGCATAATGCATATGCATAATGCCGCATATGTTGGTCCAGAAACCTTAAATAAAAAGGTAGGGTCGTGGATCAGAAAACCAGTCAGTATCTGGTGTGACCACCATTTGCCTCATGCAGCGTGACACATCTCCTTACGCATAGAGTTGATCAGGCTGTTGATTGTGGCCTGTGGAATGTTGTCCCACTCGTCTTCCATGGCTGTGCAAAGTTGCTGGATGTTGGCGGGAACTGGAACACGCTGTTGTACAGGTTGATCCAGAGCAACCCAATCGTGCTCAATAAGTGAAATGAGTATGCAGGCCATGGAAGAACTGGGACATTTTCAGCATCCAGCATCCAGGAAATGTGTACAAATCCTTGTGACATGAGGTGAAGGCGGAGGATGAATGGCACAACAACGGGCCTCAGAATCTCGTCAAGATATCTCTGTACATTCAAATTGCCGTCGATAAAATGCAATTGTTTTTGTTGTCCGTAGCTTATGACTGCCTATACCATAACCCCACCGCTACCATGGGGCATTCTGTTCACAATGTTGACGTCACCAAACCGCTCGTTGAAACTGGGATTCATCCGTGAAGAGCACATTTTTCCAGCCTGTCAGTGTCCATGGAAGGTGAGCATTTACACGCTGATGTCATTTATAACGTTTATAACGCTTCCCTGAGACGGTTTCTATGCAAAAATTCTTCGGTTCTGCAAACCAACAGTTTCCTCAGCTGTCCGGGTGGATGGTCTCAAAAGATCCCGCATGTGAAGAAGCTGGATGTGGAGGTTCTGGGCTGGCGTGGCCACACTTGGTCTGCGGTTGTGAGGCCAGATTCTCTAAAACAATGTTGGAGGCGGCTTATGGTATAGAAATTAACATTAAATTATTTGGCAACAGCTCTGGTGGACATTTCTGCGGTCAGCATGCCAATTGCATAGTCTCTCAAAACTTGAGACATCTGTGGCATTGTGTGTGTGACAAAAGTGCACATTCTAGTGGCCTTTTATTGTCCCCAGCACAAGGTACACCTGTGTAATGATCATGCTGTTAAAAATGTAGCTTCTTGATATGCCACACATGTCAGGTGGATGGATTGTCTTGGCAAAGGATAAACGCTCCTTTGAGTGATGTAAACAAATGTGTGCACAAAACCTTAGAGAAAGACGATTTATGTTCCTTTGGAACATTTCTGGGATCTTTTATTTCAGCTTATGAAACATGAGACGAAACTTTAAATCTTGCACTGGTTTGTTTTTCAACTGTGTAATGACACTCAAGTAGCCTAAAGGACATTTCCCGCAATATTTCAGAAACATATCTTAAGGATGTATTGTATTTTTATCAGCAAGGTAATGCTAAACAACTAATGAGCTTTACAAAAATCCCTTATTTTGCAATAAGACACAAGTTTTCATCAACAGAGTAAACTGTAGATAAACAGACCAATTTTATCTGTATTACATAGTTTGCACCCAAGGCTTAGTGGTGGGGTTTAATATGAATGGCATAATGAGAGACTCTTACCCAATCTCAGCCAAACTGACTATCGCTGAAAGGGATTGGAGCAGAAGAATCTCACATCCATTTAGGAATGTATTATACCCACTTCTTCTTCCAACTGTTGGCATCCTCCCTCAGTTTGTTCCTGGTGCCGGGCTAAATATGTGTTTCTAGGTGGATGGCGCTGATCGGTATGGAAATCCAGGTCTGTGGTTACCACTTACAAGGTGGCTGGATTTAAAAAAAAAATCTGAATGCATGGTTTGAATATCATTAATTCCTCCGATATTCCTCAGATTTACTGTACATCGTAATTACAGAAGTAATTTGCTCTAACATCGAGAGTTTATTCTCTCTCTCTCTCTTTCTTTTTCTGACACATTTTCTTTTTTCAGTCACAAAAATGTGCACAACAGACACAGACATTTTGTCTTATTTTGAGAACAGTTGCTGCAGGTAAGGAGACATGCACACCTCAGGACTGCCGATTTCACCTTCCAGAGTTGAGTGGTACTGTACGTGCGTCACCATAGCCAGCTCTGACTGTGTTCAGCCATCGGCAGCACATGAAGATGGGTGGAACGCACAGCCCGCAACAGTATGAACTCGTAACAGTGAACTCAACAAAAAGCTAATGAAGCACCACAAACAGCTTGTGGGGCGTACCAGGCGAGCACAGT
Organism: Oncorhynchus masou masou; assembly: GCF_036934945.1. Taxonomy (NCBI): domain Eukaryota; kingdom Metazoa; phylum Chordata; class Actinopteri; order Salmoniformes; family Salmonidae; genus Oncorhynchus; species Oncorhynchus masou. The sequence goes on from NC_088213.1 coordinate 41,676,938, forward strand.
TGCATCAAAGCCCTCCACCGTAAGCTGCTGCATGCTTAAGTGAACAAACTACATCCTGAGGGTGAAAATAGACTAAATCCATAGCTATGAATATGAGTCAAAGAGTAAAATAACAAAAAATAAGTCAAGAAAACAAGATGCCATAAAATACATACACCATCGAAGTAGTGATACATCTCTAATCGGAGCCAAACTTCTCCAAGACTTATTTGTATGTTGAATCTGTGTCGTTTTATAATAAACATTTTCTAACAAACACGCACAGTCTTGTGTTTGTGACTCTATTTTAACGGACGGTAAATACAAGTGGAAAGCTTCAGTGGCATTAATTATGTTCTATTCTTCTGGGGCCCCAAATTTCTTTCCAAAGAAGTCTACCTTTGTTTTGTGAACGGTTGCTACTCCCCTCATTACAAATTCTGTCCTGTTACCCATGCAGGTGTTGGACTTACATTTTGAATGGCATGTGAATGCTAATTTGGCGTTGTAATAAGGTCTTTGAAGTATGCAACACACTGTTACAGAATCATAATGTGAAGATCCCCCTTGGAGTCGGACACAAGAAGCATCAACACAGCTATTCTCTCCCCTTGCTCACCCCTCCCCTGTCTTTTTCATTGCACAGATTCTTCCATTTTCTCCCCTGCATATGTCTTCCTAATATTCATTTCTTGCTGGAAGACTCGACTTACTCTGATAGATCTTAGAAGGAAAACAAAAGGTTTCCAAACACCAACATGTGTGATATACTGATCCGTGGGAAAGTGGGGGAAGTGAACCCAGCGGGAACGGGTGGGATTATTGGTTTTTGGGGAAAAAGGGGCTTCACGTGGAGAGTAGAATATTGGTTGGACACGCAAACCTACAAATGTCTGTGGGCTTCATCACTCAACAGGGAAGGATTTTCAGTTGAGAATGTCGTCTTTTGACTTTTTTCTAAAGAATGTGTATAAAATGAACAAGAACACTTGTATTTTGCGTTAAGTACAAATCTCTCCGTCTCTCCCTCTCTCCCTCTCTCCCTTCTCCGGGTCAAATGCTTCAGTTTTGACTTCCATCACTGCTCTTAGCAACTGGTGAGTTGTGCTTTTGTTTGCAAGAACATCATTTGACTTGACCCCTTGATAAAGGCCTGGCAGCGATGTGTTAATGATAGAACCACATTGACTGATGTGAACTGATATAGATGTCATGAGGCCAATTCGTGAAGGGCTGACCTTTACAACAGCACTGCTCTGCCAGTCTCTATCGCAGCATTCTGCTATAGGACCTCTGGTTCTCATTATCAGTCTCTCTCATTGGACCAGGTGACCACACACTGTGCTCATCAACCACGAATGAACCATTTCACCCACGACTGACGACATTGAGATGGGGGCTGGCATGTGGGTGACAGCATGTTCTGGGAGGAAATATTAGTGGCACTCTCAGACTAAAATGCCACGTGCCACTCTTCCACTCCACCCTGAAGATACTGTGCACATTTCATTGTATTTCTTAAATGCCAGTGTCAGTCATGAATAGGTCACAACAAGAAGCACTTAAATAATGCTTTGTCACTGATTAATGGGGGTTGGAGGATAGAGGGAGGGGGTTCTGACTGCCTTCCACTATAAAACAATAAATGTTTTGTAAGCAGCCATGGGTGCTCTTCGCCCAGGGAGAACCATCATGTCTGGAAAGTGACAGCTACTCCAGGGGAGTGTTGAAACACATGTTCCCATATACACAGGGAATCCAATCTGATCACACGGAGTTGATAGATTTTCTCCACTGCCAGCACAGAGCCTTTTACCAATATTGTTTTAATGGTATTAACAGGTTGGATCCCAGCCAGGAAGAGGAGCGCATGCTGATGTTATTGACTAGCTATCCATAAAAACTCATACCTCTCTCTGTATTGTTCTCAAGGATGGCACAAACAGAACAAATTGATCAAATTAAAGTCTCTTGCGGGATATTTCCATATGTATCGTCAGTGTAATTAAACCACACAAATGAAATGAAAAATGGACTGTAAATTGATCCACCAAGATTTCTGAATCGGACAAAAAAAATCTATAAAATTGGTTAGTCCGTTTGGCTCTCTATCATCCAAATTATATTAGCTATGTTTGTCTATGTGGTTAACGTGAGGATTGTTTGAGACGTGATTCCATACTTTAACAGAGGCAAATAGAGTAACATTTACTCTCACGAGCTCTTTGATCTTTAGAAACCTGCCTCCACCGCACAGCACAGATGCTTCAGAGTTTCATGCATGTAAATTGTTCAATGCAATTAACTTGTGGAAATGATTTATCATTGCATGGTTGTCAGATCTATTTCTCAGTTGAGGTCTTTGTAAGATGTTGTAACCCTCAAAGGTTGACAGATCACAGCCATTGAGTATATTAAGTCCCACGTGAGTGGTTTTAGGGCATGGCTTTACTGAGAACAATCGACTGTAACTTCAAAACAATAACTGCAGCTGTCAGCAGACTGGATCGGACCCCAGCAGTCATTCAGACTTTGAAATGTATTGCTCATTTTGCTGTCTTATAATTTGATATTTCCATGCATATCTGGGCAACATTGGTGTTTTCACTATGCAATGCTTCAGAAAGTGTGACGGTAATTGGTAAATCATTCAAGGTATTGTACAGAAACAGAACCTAAGGAAATACCAAACCTTGAGTTTTGGACCAACCATCAACTAAATTGATGGTTGGTACAAATCTGATTTAAATCCGTTTTTTTTCAAAAAGCTTTGGCTGGACAGATTATTTCAATGTGTAAGTGAGAATGGCCATAAGCTTGTATAAACCTGCTCTCCTTGCATCCTACATGGATGTGTGTGTGTGTGTGTGTGTGTGTGTGTGTGTGTGTGTGTGTGTGTGTGTGTGTGTGTGTGTGTGTGTGTGTGTGTGTGTGTGTGTGTGTGTGTGTGTGTGTAAGTCACCAGATCTCAACCTAATTGAACACTTATAGGAGATTCTGGAATGGAGCCTGAGACAGCATTTTCCATCCCTATTAAAAAAACACTAAATTATATAATTTCTCATGGAAGAATGGTGTTCCATCTCTCCGATAGAGTTCCAGATACTTGTTGAATCTATGCCAAGGCACATTGAAGCCGTTCTGGTGGCTTGTGGTGTTCAAACAACCAATTAAGTCACTTCATGTTGGTGTATCCTAGGTTTTGGCAGTTACCTGTATATGCAAACTCTATTGAAGATGTCATTTCTAGAAATTGATGACTGCCAGTGCTCCAACTCTCAGGGCAACACTTTCGGTGTTCTAAACCAGCCTGGTCTCATAGACTAGTAATTTAAATCCGGGACATTCAAAATAGTATGATATGTTAGGTTTGGTATGGTTACATAAGACATTAAGGCAAAAACTAAAGTAGAGTGGTTGGTTGGGGTGCATGAGTGAGCGTATAACGCGAACGTCTAGCACCCCAAAGGTTGCGAGTTTGAATCACTCATGGACAACTATAGCATTTGAGCTAATTAGCATCTATTCAACTACTTACTACTTGTTAGCTACTTTGCAACTATTTAACATGTTAGCTAACCCTTCCCCTAACCCTAACCTTAACCATTTTAGATAACCATTCCCCTAACACTAAACTTAAACCTTTAACCTAACTCCTAAATGTAACTCTAACCTTAACCTCTAGCCTAGCTAACATTAGCCAGATAGCTAACTTTAGCAATCTAGCCACCTAGCTAGACCTAATAATGGTGACGGAGGGGTTGCCTGCCGTGTTTATGGGCTCCCAACTAATTGTGCTGTTTTTTTTCTTCACATTGTTTGTAACATATTTTGTACACAATGTTTCCGTTATTATATCTATTGACTGAAAATAACTTCTGGATATCAGAACAGTGATTACTCATCTCGAACTGGACAAATATTTTTCTTTAAAACCTGTTGTGAATAGGGGGCAGTATTTTCATTTTTGGAAAAATAATGTTCCCAAAGTAAACGGGATATTTTGTCAGGACAAGATGCTAGAATATGAAAATAATTGACAGCTTAGGATAGAAAACACTAACGTTTCCAAAACTGTAAAATATTGTCTGTGAGTATAACAGAACTGATATTGTGTCAGGGTTTACCAGAATTGGACCCAGAAGCAGACCAGGGCAAGGTGAGTATAAAGATGACGAGTATTTATTAATCAATGAGAACGTGGAGGTAGATAGTTCCGGGTGGAGGAGCGGGCAGCGGAGGTGGGTTGATGGGAGTGGATAGGCAGATCCAATGGATAACAACACACTGGTGACGAGCAGACAGGGATGGGGTATGGGTTCCGGGTGAATGGCTGTAGACAAAACAAACAGCAGTAAGTTAAAGGCAAGCAAGACGTACAAAACAAATAAAACAAACTCTATAAACTGGAGGCTGGTTTGTGGGCACAACATACTGTTCATGGCTAACGATCCGGCAGGGAATGGATGTCAGGTCAGAGCTTTTGAAGGGGAGAGGTGATGATCAGGACAGGTGTGCAGATTACTGATGGGATACAGGTGCGGGTGAACATCGATCTCCCAACAAGCTAATTCGCTCGGCAACCAGACAGGGTGCGTTCCAGGACACCGGAAACACACTCCAGGACAGAAACACAGGCAAACACAGACTCAGGAAGCGGGATTCGTGACAGTACCCCCTCTCCGACGAACGCCACCGGGCGGACTACCTGGATCGCCAGGGTGGAGGCGGTAGAAGTCACGAAGCAGGTCGTCATCAAGGATCTGATGCCGAGGAATCCAACTCCTCTCCTCTGGACCATATCCTTCCCAATCCACGAGATATTGGAAACCTCGACCCCGCCATCTGGAATCCATTATGCGGCGCACCGTGTAGGCAGGACCACCTCCGATCATCCGAGGAGGAGGAGGACGAGGAGGAGGGGGCAACAGAGGACTGAGGAGAACCGGCTTGAGGCAGGAGACATGAAAGGTGGGGTGTACTCGAAGCGTTGCCGGCAATTTTAGTCGGACCACAACTGGGTTAATGATTCTCTCCACCACAAACGGACCAATGAACTTCGGTGACAGTTTCCTCGACTCAGTCCGTAGAGGAAGAACCCGTGTAGCCAACCAAACCTTATCTCTGATGGTATAAGCGGGAGCAGGAATACGGCGACGATTCGCCTGGATCAGATACCGGTCAGAAACTCTTAGGAGGACCTTCCTGGCCCGATGCCAGGTCCGGTGGCAATGACGAATGTGGGCCTGGACAGAAGGAACCGAAAGATCCCTCTCCTGAGAAGGAAACAAGGGAGGTTGGTATCCGTACAGGCATTGGAAGGGGGACATCCCAGTGGCAGATGAAGGAAGGGTATTATGGGCATACTCGACCCAGGGTAATTGAGATGGTACTTTTGTTCTGAGCACAAACAGGACATGCGGCAACAAACCTCCGTGTATCTTCTCCCATGGCAGGCCACCAAAATCGTCTGCGCAGTATCGCCATAGTCAGAGCAACGCCAGGGTGACAAGCTATCTTGCTGGCGTGGGACCACTGAAGAACAGCAGAACGGACCGACTCAGGCACGAACAACCAACCGGGTGGACCGTTACCGGGGCCGGGCTGCGTCCGCCATCACATCCTCCTCAATCCTCCATGTAACGGCTCCCACGACAAGGTTCTGGGGAAGAATCGTCTCAGTCTTGGCCCCACTCTCATCCGTCTTGGAGAACATCCGGGACAAGGCGTCCGCTTTGCCATTCTTCGACCCAGGTCGGAACGTCAGGGAAAAATTGAAGCGTTCAAAAAACAAAGCCCACCTGGCCTGACGGGAGTTGAGACGTTTAGCCGATTGCACGTAAGCCAGATTCTTGTGGTCAGTCCAGACCACAAACGGTTGCTCCGCTCCCTCCAACCAGTGATGCCACTCCTCCAAGGCAAGCTTCACAGCGAGAAGCTCCCAGTTACCCACATCGTAGTTTCTCTCAGCTGGTGAACGACGACAAGTGTAGAAGGCGCAGGGATGGAGTTTACCGTCAGTGGAGCTACGCTGGGACAGGATGGCGCCCACCCCCACATCAGATGCGTCCACCTCAACAACAAACTGACGGGAAGTGTCAGGTTGAGAGAGAATCGGCGCGTTGGTGAATCGGCTCTTCAAGTCCAGAAATGCTCGGTCTGCCTCAGGAGTCCAACAGAAAATTTTGGTGCAAGACGTCAGAGCAGTTAAAGGGGCGGCCACCCGGCTGTATTCACGGATAAACCTCCGATAGAAGTTTGCAAATCCCAGGAATCTCTGGAGCTGCAATCTCGTACCGGGCCGGGCCCAATCCCGAACCGCCCGAACCTTCTCTTGGTTCATCTTGATCTCATCCCTGGAGATGATGTACCCGAGGAAGGATGTAGTGTGGGCGTGAAAATCATACTTCTCTGCCTTCACAAACAGACGGTTCTTCAATAACCGCTGCAGGACCTGCTTAACATGCTGGATGTGGCTGGAAAGCTCCTTGGAGAAAATCAGGATGTCATCCAGGTAAACGAACACAAACAGACCGATCATATCCCTCAGCACGTCATTCACCAAACTTTGGAACACTGCTGGAGAGTTGGAAAGTCCAAACGGCATCACCTGGTACTCGAAATGTCCCATAGGTGTATTGAATCCAGTCAACCACCCGTCCCCCTCTTTGATCCGAACCAGATGATACGCATTGCGTAGCTCAAGCTTCGTAAACACAGTAGCACCCTGTAAAGAATCGAAAGCGGAGCTCATCAAGGGCAAGGGGTACTTGTTCTTGACCGTAATATCATTCAACCCCCGATAATCAATACACGGTCGAAGAGAGCCATCCTTCTTACTCACAAAAAAAATCCAGCTCCCAGGGGTGATGATGAGGGACGAATGAGACCTGCAGCAAGAGACTCCTTTATGTAGGTCTCCAGGGCTTCCCGCTCAGGTCGAGAAATACTGTATAACCGTCCCTTGGGAAAGGCAGCTCCAGGGAACAGCTTAATTGTACAATCATAAGGTTGGTGGGGAGGAAGTGACTGAGCTTTCTGCTTACTGAACACCTCACCCAACTCGTGAAATGTTTCAGGAACCAGGGGCCAATCAGGAGGAGCAGACTCACTGACCTGACTGGGGACAGCATGAGAACAGGCAGTCCTGAGGCAGTTCGCATGGCAATCAATGCTCCAACTAGTTACCTTGCCAGTCACCCAATCGAACAAAGGATTGTGTTCTCTTAGCCAGGGGTATCCAAGAACCAGAGGAACATGGGGGGATGGCAAAATGAAAAAAGAAATAACCTCTGAATGATTCACCGACAACAACATCTTAACCGGTTCAGTCCTCATAGTGATCCGTGCCAGACTACTGCCGTTCAGAGTGCTTGCTTCAATGGCTTCCGGTAATTGCTCCTTGGAAAGCCCCAGCTGTTCCACTAAGTCGGCATCAATGAAGCTGTCATCGGCACCTGAATCGATGAAAGCGTTAACCTCTTGAAACTCTGGGGGCGCTATTTCATTTTTGGATGAAAAACGTTCCAGTTTTAAACAAGATATTTTGTCACAAAAAGATGCTCGACTATGCATATAATTGATAGCTTTGGAAAGAAAACACTCTGACGTTTCCAGAACTGCAAAGATATTCTCTGTGCGTGCCCTAGAACGTGAGCTACAGGCAAAACCAAGATGAAACGGCATCCAGGAAATCAGCAGGATTTTTGAGGCTCCATTTTCCATTGTCTCCTTATATGGCTGTGAATGCGAGAGGAATGAGCCTGCCCTTTCTGTCGTTTCCCCAAGGTGTCTGCAGTATTGTGACGTATTTGTAGGCATATCATTGGAAGATTGACCATAAGAGACCACATTTACCAGGTGTCCGCCCGGTGTCCTGCGCCGAAATTGGTGCGCAAACCTCAGCTGCAAGTATTTGTCCATGGAATTCGGAGAAGAAAGCAGGCTTCCACGAACGATATATCAATGAAGAGATATGTGAAAAAACACCTTGAGGATTGATTCCAAACAACGTTTGTCATGTTTTGGTCGATATTATGGAGTTAATTCGGAAAAAGTTTGAAGTTGTTGGTGACTGAATTTTCGGTTTGTTTCGGTAGCCAAATGTGATGTACAAAACGGAGCGATTTCTCCTACACAAAGATTCTTTCAGGAAAAACTGAACATTTGCTATGTAACTGAGAGTCTCCTCATTGAAAACATCCGAAGCTCTTCAAAGGTAAATGATTTTATTTATTTGGTTATCTGGTTTTTGTGAAAATGTTGCGTGCTAAATGCTACTCAAAATGCTAAGCTAGCTTTGCATACTCTTACACAAGTTAATGAATTGCTATGGTTCAAAAGCATATTTTGATAATCTGAGATGACAGTGTTGTTAAGAAATGGCTAAGCTTGAGAGCAGGCGCATTATTTTCATTTTATTTGCGATTTTCAGAAATCGTTAACGTTGCGTTATGCTAATGAGCCTGAGGCTTTATTCACGATCCCGGATCCGGGATGGGGAGTATCAAGAGGTTTTAATCGCTAAACTCTGATTCTTATTTATGAGGGTAGCAGGAAAACGAGGTCTGACAGGGCTCTTGAGAGGTTGAAACTGGCTCGCTAACAAACCTCCCAAACTTAACGAGCCGAGCAGTTTAATGGGCGCTGAGGACAAACGGAGATGTAATGTCCCGAGCTACCACAGTAGAGGCAGCTGTTGGTCTCACGTCTACGTTGGCGCTCGTCCTTAGTTAACCCGTGCCACCCCACTTGCATAGGTTCAGGATCTGGGGCAGGACTACTCCACTAATCCCGTGTGAGGGAAAATGATCAACCCGTTCTGGTCCACTTCCTGACCCGAATGGTAACCGAGTCTCAGATTGATTAGATGGACCCCACTGCTTCTCCCTCCTTCTCTCTCGGACTCTATTATCTACCCGAATAGCTAAGGTGACCAAACTATCTAGGTCACTAGGCTCTGGATAGGAGATCAGCTCGTCCTTGAGTTGCTCCGACAACCCCTGGTAAAAAAAACGCTTGTAGTGATTCCTCATTTCAACCACTCTCCACAGCCAATGTCCTGAATTCTATCACAAAGTCTGCCACACTGCGAGCTCCTTAGCGAAGAGAGAACAAACGTTTAGCTGCGTCCTTACCTCGGACTGGATGGTCAAAAAGCTTTCTCATCTCTGCCGTGAAACCCTGGTATGACGTCATGCATGTGTCCCGTCGTTCCCAAACAGCTGAAGCCCATTCCAGAGCTCTACCACGCAGCAGCTCAATAACAAAAGCTATCCTAACCTTATCTGTGGCGTAAGAGTAGGGCTGCAGATCAAAAACTAACCCACACTGTAAAATAAATGAACGGCATCCTCCCAGATCTCCCTCGTACTTATCCGGTGTCGAAACCTTGGGCTCACGGAAGGAACCCACTTCCGAATCGGCAGGTGATATGGGTGAAACAGGTGGTGGATGATCCGCCGGCAACCTAAGCTGATCCTGGAAACTCGTTAATCTATCCGATAAGTTCCGGATTGAACCCGCTATCTCGTGTAGCACCATGTTGTGTTGTCCCAACATCTTCTCCTGCTGGGTAATTGTATGGCAAACGGAGTCCAGGTCCGCTGGGTTCATCACTGGCCGGATCGTTCTGTCAGGGTTTACCAGAATTGGACCCAGAAGCAGACCAGGACAAGGTGAGTATAAAGATGGTGAGTATTTATTAATCAATGAGAACGTGGAGGTAGATAGTTCCGGGTGGAGGAGCGGGCAGCAGAGGTGGGTTGATGGGAGTGGATAGGCAGATCCAATGGATAACAACACACTGGCGACGAGCAGACAGGGATGGGGTATGGGTTCCGGGTGAATGGCTGTAGACAAAACAAACAGCGGTAAGTTAAAGGCAAGCAAGACGTACCAAACAAAACAACTCTATAAACTGGAGGCTGGTTCGTGGGCACAACATACTGTTCATGGCTAACGATGCGGCAGGGAATGCATGTCAGTTCAGAGCTTTTGAAGGGGAGAGGTGATGATCAGGACAGGTGTGCAGATTACTGATGGGATACAGGTGCGGGTGAACATCGATCTCCCAAAAAGCTAATTCGCCCGGCAACCAGACAGGGTGCGTTCCAGGACACCGGAAACACACTCCAGGACAGAAACACAGGCAAACACAGACTCAGGAAGCGGGATTCGTGACATATTGCAGGCGAAAGCCTGAGAGAAATCCAATCCGGAAGTGACTCATGTTTTGAATGCTCTGTGTTCCGATGTGTCCCCATGGAGCAGTGAATGGGCTATCAAACAGATTACCTTTTCTACGTATTCCCCAAGGTGTCTACAGCATTGTGACGTAGTTTCACGCCTTGATGTTGAAGAATAAGTACATTGCGCAAGTGGTCACCTGATGGCTCTCAGAGTGATTCTTGCATAAAATACAGAGGTAGCCATTTTTCCTCTCGCCCCTACTGATAAACCAATTATCCCGGTGGATATATTATCAAATAGATATTTGAAAAACACCTTGAGGATTGATTATAAACAATGTTTGTCATGTTTCTGTCAATATTATGGAGTTAATTTGGAACATTTTTCGGCGTTGTCGTGACCGCAATTTCCGGTTGATCTCTCAGCCAAACGTGAAGAACAAACGGAGCTATTTCGCCTACAAAAATAATATTTTTGGAAAAAAGGAACATTTTCTATCTAACCGGGAGTCTCGTGAGTGAAAACATCCGAAGCTCATCAAAGGTAAACTATTTAACCTCTTGAAACTCCCCATCCCGGATCCGGGATTGTGACTAAGCCTCAGGCTCATTAGCATAACGCAACGTTAACGATTTCTGAAAATCGCAAATAAAATTAAAATAATGCGTTTGCTCTCAAGCTTAGCCTTTTCTTAACAACACTGTCATCTCAGATTTTCAAAATATGCTTTTGAACCATAGAAATTGACTAATTTGTGTAAGAGTATGCAAAGCTAGCATAGCATTTTGTGTAGCATGTAGCACGCAACATTTTCACAAAAGCCAGATAACCAAATAAATAAAATCATTTACCTTTGAAGAGCTTCTGATGTTTTCAATGAGGAGACTCCCAGCCACATACCAGATGCGCAGTGTTTCCTGAAAGCGTCTGTGTGTAGGAGAAATCGTTCCGTTTTCTACATTGCGCCTGGCTACCGAAACGAACCGAAAATGCAGTCACCTACAACGTGAAACTTTTTCCGGATTAACTACATAATATCGACCGAAACATGGCAAACGTTGTTTGGAATTAATCCTCAAGGTGTTTTTTCACATATCTCTTCATTGACATGCAGTTCGTGGAAGCTTGCTTCTCTCTCTGTGCCCCATGGAAAAATACTGGCAGGTGACTTTTGCGCACCAATTTCGGCGCAGGACACCGGGCGGACACGTGGTAAATGTGGTCTCTTATGGTCAATCTTCCAACGATCTGCCTACAAATACGTCACAATGCTGCAGACACCTTGGGGAAACGACAGAAAGGGCAGACTCATTCCTCTTGCGTTCACAGCCATATAAGGAGATCATGAAAGACAGAGCCTCAAAAATCCTTGTCATTTCCTGGATGCCAAGTCATCTTGGTTTTGCCTGAAGCTCACGTTAAAGGGCACGCACAGAGAAGATATTTGTATTTCTGGACACGTCAGAGTGTTTTCTTTCGAACAGTAGCAATTATATGCATAGTCGAGCATCTTTTTGTGACAAAATATCTTGTTTAAAACGGGAACGTTTTTCTTCCAAAAATGAAATAGTGCCACCATAAGTGTAAGAGGTTAATTTGATTGCTTCTCTGATTTTCGTGACCAAGTTACCTGCTGCTAGCTGGACATAATGCCTCGCTAGACTATTGATAAACTTACACAAATGCTTGTCTTGCTTTGGCTGTAAAGCATATTTTGAAAATTCTGAGATGACAGGGTGATTAACAACAGGCTAAGCTGTGTTTCAATATATTTCTCTCGTGATTTTCATGAATAGGAATATTTTCTAGTAATATTTATGTCTGTTGCGTTATGCTAATCAGTGTCAGATGATGACAACGATCCCGTTCTACCATCCATCCTATTGGCCAACCTGCAATCACTGGAGAAGAAACTGGATGAGCTCCGATCGAGACATTAAAAACTGTAATATACAGTGCTCAAAAAAATAAAGGGAACACTAAAATAACACACCCTAGATCTGAATGAATGAAATATTCTTATTAAATACTTTTTTCTTTACATAGTTGAATGTGCTGACAACAAAATCACACAAAAATGATCAATGGAAATCAAATTTATCAACCCATGGAGGTCTGGATTTGGAGTCATGCTCAAAATTAAAGTGGAATACCACACTACAGGCTGATCCAACTTTGATGTAATGTCCTTAAAACAAGTCGAAATGAGGCTCAGTAATGTGTGTGGCCTCCACGTGCCTGTATGACCTCCCTACAATGCCTGGGCATGCTCCTGATGAGGTGGCGGATGGTCTCCTGAGGGATCTCCTCCCAGACCTGGACTAAAGCATCCACCAACTCCTGGACAGTCTGTGGTGCAATGTGGCATTGGTGGATGGAGCGAGACATGATGTCCCAGATGTGCTCAATTGGATTCAGGTCTGGGGAACGGGTGGGCCAGTCCATAGCATCAATGCCTTCCTCTTGCAGGAACTGCTGACACACTCCAGCCACATGAGGTCTAGCATTGTCTTGCATTAGGAGGAACCCAAGGCCAACCTCACCAGCATATGGTCTCACAAGGTGTCTGAGGATCTCATCTCGGACCCAATGGCAGTCAGGCTACCTCTGGCGAGCACATGGAGGGCTGTGCGGCCCCCCAAAGAAATGCCACTCCACACCATGACTGACCCACAGTCACACCGGTCATGCTGGAGGATGTTGCAGGCAGCAGAACGTTCTCCACGGCGTCTCCAGACTCTGTCATGTCTGTCACGTGCTCAGTGTGAACCTGCTTTCATCTGTGAAGAGCACAGGGCGCCAGTGGCGAATTTGCCAATCTTGGTGTTCTCTGGCAAATGACAAACCTCCTGCACGGTGTTGGGCTGTAAGCAGAACCCCCACCTGTGGACGTCGTGCCCTCATACCACCCTCATGGAGTCTGTTTCTGTCCGTTTCAGCAGACACATGCACATTTGTGGCCTGCTGGAGGTCATTTTGCAGGGCTCTGGCAGTGCTCCTCCTGCTCCCCCTTGCACAAAGGCAGAGGTAGCGGTCCTGCTGCAGAGTTGAGGCTCTTACGGCCTCCTCCACGTCTCCTGATGTACTGGCCTGTCTCCTGGTAGCGCCTCCATGCTCTGGACACTACGCTGACAGACACAGCAAACCTTCTTGCCACAGCTCGAATTGATGTGCCATCCTGGATGAGCTGCACTACCTGAGCCACTTGTGTGGGTTGTATACTCCGTCTCATGCTACCACTAGAGTGGCAACTCACTGCCTTCCTGAAGACAAACAATGTATACGAAATGCTTCAGTCTGGTTTTAGACCCCATCATAGCACTGAGACGGCACTTGTGAAGGTGGTAAATGACATTTTAATGGCTTCGGACCGAGGCTCTGCATCTGCCCTCGTGCTCCTAGACCTTAGTGCTGCTTTTGATACCATCGATCAACACATTCTTTTGGAGAGATTGGAAACCCAAATTGGTCTACACGGACAAGTTCTGGCCTGGTTTAGATCTTATCTGTCAGAAAGATATCAGTTTGTCTCTGTGAATGGTTTGTCCTCTGACAAATCAACTGTAAATTTCGGTGTTCCTCAAGGTTCCGTTTTAGGACCACTATTGTTTTCACTATATATTTTACTTCTTGGGGATGTTATTCAAAAACATAATGTTAACTTTCACTGCTATGCGGATGACACACAGCTGTACATTTCAATGAAACATGGTGAAGCCCCAAAATTGCCCTTGCTAGAAGCATGTGTTTCAGACAAAAGGAAGTGGATGGCTGCAAACTTTCTACTTTTAAACTCGGACAAAACAGAGATGCTTGTTCTAGGTCCCAAGAAAGATCTTCTGTTGAATCTGACAATTAATCTTAATGGTTGTACAGTCGTCTCAAACAAAACTGTGAAGGAACTCAGCGTTACTCTGGACCCTGATCTCTCTTTTGAAGAACATATCAAGACCATTTCAAGGATAGCTTTTTTCCATCTACATAACATTGCAAAAATCAGAAACTTTCTGTCCAAAAATGATGCAGAAAAATTAATCCATGCTTTTGTCACTTCTAGGTTAGACTACTGCAATGCTCTACTTTCCGGGTACCCGGATAAAGCACTAAATAAACTTCAGTTAGTGCTAAATACAGCTGCTAGAATCCTGACTAGAACCCAAAAAATGTATCATATTACTCCAGTGCTAGCCTCCCTACACTGGCTTCCTGTCAAAGCAAGGGCTGATTTCAAGGTTTTACTGCTAACCTACAAAGCATTACATGGGCTTGCTCCTACCTATCTCTCTGATTTGGTCCTGCCGTACATACCGACACATACGCTACGGTCACAAGACGCAGGCCTCCTAATTGTCCCTAGAATTTATAAGCAAACAGCTGGAAGCAGGGCTTTCTCCTATAGAGCTCCATTTTTATGGAACGGTCTGCCTACCCATGTCAGAGACGCAAACTCGGTCTCAACCTTTAAGTCTTTACTGAAGACTCATCTCTTCAGTGGGTCATATGATTGACTGTAGTCTGGCCCAGGAGTGGGAAGGTGAACGGAAAGGCTCTGGAGCAACGAACCGCCCTTGCTGTCTCTGCCTGGCCGGTTCCCCTCTTTCCACTGGGATTCTTTGCCTCTAACCCTATTACAGGGGCTGAGTCACTGGCTTACTGGGGCTCTTTCATACCGTCCATGGAAGGGGTGCGTCACCTGAGTGGGTAGATTCACTGATTTGTTCATCCTGTCTGGGTTGGCGCCCCCCCCTTGGGTTGTACCATGGCGGAGATCTTTGTGGGCTATACTCAGCCTTGTCCCAGGATGGTAAGTTGGTGCTTGAAGATATCCCTCTAGTGGTGTGGGGGCTGTGCTTTGGCAAAGTGGGTGGGGTTATATCCTTCCTGTTTGGCCCTGTCCGGGGGTGTCCTCGGATGGGGCCACAGTGTCTCCTGACCCCTCCCCTCCTGACCCCTCCTGCCTCCAGTATTTATGCTGCAGTAGTTTATGTGTCTGGGGTCAGTTTGTTATATCTGGAGTACTTCTCCTATCCAATTCGGTGTCCTGTGTGAATCTAAGTGTGCGTTCTCTAATTCTCTCCTTCTCTTTCTCTCTCTCGGAGGACCTGAGCCCTAGGACCATGCACCAGGACTACCTGACATGATGACTCCTTGCTGTCCCCAGTCCACCTGTCTGTGCTGCTGCTCCAGTTTCAACTGTTCTGCCTTATTATTATTCGACCATGCTGGTCATTTATGAACATTTGAACATCTTGGCCATGTTCTGTTATAATCTCCACCCGGCACAGCCAGAAGAGGACTGGCCACCCCACATATGCTCTCTCTAAATTCTCTTTCTTTCTTTCTCTCGGAGGACCTGAGCCCTAGGACCATGCCCCAGGACTACCTGACATGATGGCTCCTTGCTGTCCCCAGTCCACCTGGCTGTGCTGCTGCTCCAGTTTCAACTGTTCTGTCTTATTATTATTCGACCATGCTGGTCATTTATGAACATTTGAAGGTCTTGGCCATGTTCTGTTATAATCTCCACCCGGCACAGCCAGAAGAGGACTGGCCACCCCACATAGCCTGGTTCCTCTCTTGGTTTCTTCCTAGGTTTTGGCCTTTCTAGGGAGTTTTTCCTAACCACCGTGCTTCTACACCTGCATTGCTTGCTGTTTGGGGTTTTAGGCTGGGTTTCTGTACAGCACTTTGAGATATCAGCTGATGTACGAAGGGCTATATAAATACATTTGATTGATTGATAGAGTGAATGCACCGCCAGCATTCAAAATTGACCAAAACATCAGCCAGGAAGCATAGGAACTGAGAAGTGGTCTTTGGTCACCACCTGCAGAACCACTCCTTTATTGGGGGTGTCTTGCTAATTGCCTATAATTTCCACCTGTTGTCTATTCCATTTGCACAACAGCATGTGCCATTTATTGTCAATCAGTGTTGCTTCCTAAGTGGACAGTTTGATTTCACAGAAGTGTGATTGACTTGGAGTTACATTGTGTTTTTTAAGTGTTCTCTTTATTTTTTGAGCAGTGTATTATGTTTCACGAGTCGTGGCTAAACAATGACATGGCAAATATGCAGTTGGCTGGATTTTCCGTGCATCGGCAAGACAGAAAAGCTACCTCCAGCAAGACGAGGGGTGGTGGTCTGTGTCTATTTGTCAATAACAGCTGGTGCGCAATGTTTAACATTAAGGAAGTCTTTAGGTTTTGTCCCCCTGATGTATAGTACCTTACAATAAGCTGTAGACCACACTATCTGCCAAGAGAGTTGTCTATACTTTTCATAGCTATTCATAGTCTATCTACCACTTCAAACCGATGCTGACACTAAGGCCAAACTCAACAAGCTGTATAAGGCCATAAGCAAACAAGAAAATGCTCATCCAGAAGTGGCGCTCCTAGTGGCCGGGGACTTTAATGCAAGCAAACTTAAATCCATTTTATCTAATTTCTACCAGCATGTCACATGTGCAATCAGAGGGGAAAACAACTATATACCACATTTACTCCACACACAGAGATGTGTACAAAGCTCACTCTCGCCCTCCATTTGGCAAATTTGACCATAATTCTATGCTTCTGATTTCTGCTTACAAGCAAAAACTAAAGCAGGATGTACCAGTGACTCGATTAACACAGAAGTGGTCAGATGACACAAATGCTAAGCTACAAGACTGTAGTGCTAGCACAGACTGGAATATGTTCTGAGATTCATCCGATGGCATTGAGGAATATGCCACCTCATTCACCGGCTTCATTAATAAGTGAATCAATGGCGTCGCCCCCACTGTGACCATACAGTGGTTCTTCCTGTAAAAGTTGTGCCATACTGCAGCATACCTTGGGGCTACCGCATAATTCTATGGCACGTTATTTAAATGTCAGCCATTGTTGCCCTTAACCTCTTGAAACTCTAGGGGCGCTATATCATTTTTGGATAAAAAGACGTGCCCGTTTTAAGCGCAATATTTTGTCACAAAAAGATGCTCGACTATGCATATAATTGGTAGCTTTGGAAAGAAAACACTCTGACGTTTCCAGAACTGCAAATATATTTTCTGTGCGTGCCCTAGAACGTGAGCTACAGGCAAAACCAAGATGAAACGGCATCCAGGAAATGAGCAGGATTTTTGAGGCTCCGTTTTCCATTGTCTCCTTATATGGCTGTGAATGCGAGAGGAATGAGTCTGCCCTTTCTGTCGTTACCCCAAGGTGTCTGCAGCATTGTGACGTATTTGTAGGCATATCATTGGAAGATTGACCATAAGAGACCACATTTACCAGGTGTCCGCCCGGTGTCCTGCGCCGAAATTGGTTCGCAAACCTCAGCTGCAAGTATTTTCCCATGGAATTCAGAGAAGAAAGCAGGCTTCCACGAACGATATATCAATGAAGAGATATGTGAAAAAACACCTTGAGGATTGATTCCAAACAACGTTTGCCATGTTTCGGTCGATATTATGGAGTTAATTCGGAAAAAGTTTGACGTTGTTGGTGACTGAATTTTCGGTTCGTTTCGGTAGCCAAATGTGATGTACAAAACGGAGCGATTTCTCCTACACAAAGATGCTTTCAGGAAAAACTGAACATTTGCTATGTAACTGAGAGTCTCCTCATTGAAAACATCCGAAGCTCTTCAAAGGTAAATGATTTTATTTATTTGGTTATCTGGTTTTTGTGAAAATGTTGCGTGCTAAATGCTACTCAAAATGCTAAGCTAGCTTAGCATACTCTTACACAAATTAGTGAATAGCGATGGTTCAAAAGCATATTTTGAAAATCTGAGATGACAGTGTTGTTAAGAAAAGGCTAAGCTTTAGAGCAGGTGCATTATTTTCATTTTATTTGCGATTTTCAGAAATCGTTAACGTTACATTATGCTAATGAGCTTGAGGCTATAACTGTATACAGGTTTTTTTCATAGCCAAACGTGAACAAAACGGAGCGATTTGTCCTACACAAATAATATTTTTTTGAAAAACTGAACATTTGCTATCTAACTGAGAGTCTCCTCATTGAAAACATCTGAAGTTCTTCAAAGGTAAATGATTTTATTTGAATTGTTTTCTTGTTTTTGTGAAAATGTTGCTGGCTGAATTCTAGGCTTATAGCTATGTTAGCAATCAATACTCTTACACAAATGCTTGTTTAGCTATGGTTGAAAAGCATATTTTGAAAATCTGAGATGACAGTGTTGTTAACAAAAGTCTAAGCTTGAGAGCAAATGTATTTATTTAATTTCATATGCGATTTTCATGAATAGTTAACGTTGCGTTATGCTAATGAGCTTGAGGCTATAAATAGAATCCCGGATCCGCGATTGCGCGACGCAACAGGTTAATGCTAGTTAGTGCTAGTTTGACCAGCAGAGGGCAACTTTGCGAGGCATTTTACATTTTGTAATATTGTCTGTACTAGAGATTTAAAACCTTTTTTTGGAAGAACATAGTATATGGGATTGATTTAAAATGTTGCTTAATTAATTTGATTAATACTATGGTGTTTCTATTCCGAGGAAAATGAAAAACGAAACCACCAGGGTTTCCGTTTGGAAAATATGCCGCTGTACAACATGACCATTTCCACTCCCTAATTGTAGGCTAACCAATACAGAATTGATTTAACACATATGATTAATATATCATAAATTCAATGACAAGATCATTTTTTTGATCTGATTACGCTCATAAAATCACTGTCTCTATTCAATTATTATTTTTGTCTATTTCTCTGTGCATTGATTGGTGGGGAAAAACAGGTCTACGTAGCTTACTGTAGGCTACACAATTTTTTTTCTCAACATTTGTTCAGAACAATTTGCTTGATAGCAAGATAAAATGTCGCTCTCAAAAAGTATCAAGAAGAAAGGTGGCTAATGGAAATCTAAGTTTCAGAGAGGAATGTACAGAGAGATATGCGTTCATCACTCTATATTTCCCCAATGCCAAGCCAGTGTGTCTTATTTGCAATGAAAACATCGCTGTTTACTAATAATTCAATCTCAGACTAATTATGAATCTAAGCATAGAACTTTCAGTGACCTTCCCACCCCGTATAGAGGCCTGACGCAGAAGCATTGAACAGTTAACCTGTTGAAACTCCCCATCCCGGATCCGGGATCGTGACTAAAGCCTCAGGCTCATTAGCATAACGCAACGTTAACGATTTCTGAAAATCGCAAATAAAATTAAAATAATGCGTTTGCTCTCAAGCTTAGCCTTTTCTTAACAACACTGTCATCTCAGATTTTCAAAATATGCTTTTGAACCATAGAAATTGACTAATTTGTGTAAGAGTATGCAAAGCTAGCATAGCATTTTGTGTAGCATGTAGCACGCAACATTTTCACAAAAGCCAGATAACCAAATAAATAAAATCATTAACTTTGAAGAGCTTCGGATGTTTTCAATGAGGAGACTCTCAGTTACATAGCAAATGTGCAGTTTTTCAAAAAAATATTATTTGTGTAGGACAAATCGCTCCGTTTTGTTCACGTTTGGCTATGAAAAAACCCTGTATACAGTTATAGCCTGAAGCTCATTAGCATAATGTAACGTTAACGATTTCTGAAAATCGCAAATAAAATGAAAATAATGCATCTGCTCTCAAGCTTAGCCTTTTCTTAACAACAACACTGTCATCTCAGATTTTCAAAATATGCTTTTGAACCATAGAAATTGACTAATTTGTGTAAGAGTATGCAAAGCTAGCAATGCATTTTGAATAACATGTAGCACGCAACATTTTCACAAAAACCAGATAACCAAATAAATAAAATCATTTACCTTTGAAGAGCTTCTGATGTTTTCAATGAGGAGACTCTCAGTTACACGCCAAATGCGCAGTGTTTCCTGAAAGCGTCTGTGTGTAGGAGAAATCGTTCCGTTTTCTACATTGCGCCTGGCTACTGAAACGAACCGAAAATGCAGTCACCTACAACGTAAAACTTTTTCCGGATTAACTACATAATATCGACCGAAACATGGCAAACGTTGTTTGGAATCAGTCCTCAAGGTGTTTTTTCACATATCTCTTCATTGACATGCAGTTCGTGGAAGCTTGCTTTACTCTCTGTATTGTTTGGAAAAATACTGGCAGGTGACTTTTGCGCACCAATTTCGGCGCAGGACACCGGGCGGACACGTGGTAAATGTGGTCTCTTATGGTCAATCTTCCAATGATCTGCCTACAAATACGTCACAATGCTGCAGACACCTTGGGGAAACGACAGAAAGGGCAGACTCATTCCTCTTGCGTTCACAGCCATATAAGGAGATCATGACAAACAGAGCCTCAAAAATCCTTGTCATTTCCTGGATGCCATCTCATCTTGGTTTTGCCTGAAGCTCACGTTAAAGGGCACGCACAGAGAAGATCTTTGTATTTCTGGACACGTCAGAGTGTTTTCTTTCGAACAGTAGCAATTATATGCATAGTCGAGCATCTTTTTGTGACAAAATATCTTGTTTAAAACGGGAACGTTTTTCATCCAAAAATGAAATTGCGCCCCTAGAGTTTCAACAGGTTAACTGCAAGCTGCACACACAGTGTTTTTTTGCGGACAAATTCTGTAACTTTAAAGAGGTTAAATCTTCAGTTATAAGGAAGAGGGAAACAGTCACGGACAAGCTGAAGAAATATGAGGCCTGTACTATGTAGCTTGAGTTGTTCGATATGGACACGTCATCTGGAAGGCTACTGCACTTCAGCACACTGAAGAAACATCAGGCAGAGGCACCAGGCCGCAGCATTGTCACAGAGGTGATGGAAGATTTCATCAAGCAGCTGAGGGACAATTTATCCACCAGATTTGAAGATTACAGCATGCCCAAGGATATCATTGCGTTTGTTCGTGATCCTCTCACAGTCCGCCCGGTTGGAGAATTCTCCTCCCTTGCTAAGAAAATGATACCCTCACTGGATGAGGTTTTTTAATGTAAATATAACCTTTATTTAACCAAATGCCTCCAGCTGTCAATCACTACTGTCAATAAAAACAGAATATCTAAGGGGCTTTTATATAATTATGATGCAGGGTTAATAATAACAATAATAACACCACTTGTTAAAGGTTCCAAATTTTCAATTAGTATATATGAGTTTAACCTCAATATTTTTTTGTATGATTTGTTCTGTCTTTTCTGGTGGATTAAACTGAAATTGCAACCAACTTTCTATGGCTTGTTTAAAAAATGCAGATATTTCTGAGATTATTTAGTTTTCAAATAACCTAAAGTGAGCGATTGGGTAGCACCATAGAAAGAAGCTGGCTCGATGAAAACAATGTCTATTTCGTCTGTTCTCTTTGGTCGCAATGTCATTTCTTTTTTAGATTAACGGCTCGTGTTTGAATGGTAGCTGTGTTAAGGGTGGAGTTTGGGGCAGGATGAGGAGTACTGGAAAGATGTGACATTCAGCTAACAATAGGCCATAAGTATACAGCAGATCGCCGATTGTCCTCACTTTGATAATGCTGTAATAACATACTGTAGCACCATGACCAGGATCTCTATTAATTTAAGTGAGCAGATTAGGGCTTTCAGGAGGAACGGAACATCTACTGGAGACATTTCACTTGGGTATTTGGTTCACTGACATTGCTATTCACAAACACTATCATCAGCTGCCTGTGTTAGGCCAAGAAAGTGAACAGGTACAGTAGGCTACAATACTGTAAAGTATTGTAAAAATAATGTTTAAATAAATCGACTGCTGGTCTTTACTGTATGACTATTCAAACGATCGACTAATGGATGAAGATAATGAGTGCTCGGCATCACGGCACAACATTGTTTCTTTCAAGGTGGGATTATATCAATATTTTGTTATGTTTAGGGCTATTTACATGTCTATTTCTAGTATTGTACCTAAAGTTGGCTGTGAGGCTAAATGTATTTTTTTCTTCTCCAAATGCAGACAATTACCCAAAACACACTGCCACCCAGGTTTGCATTGCAAATGAGGGCATAAATTGGGTCAAGATGCCAACGGAGTAAGTAGACCTTCATGTAGTAAAATACATTTAATCTCTACATGTATAGGTCACCTGATTTAAACCTGATCAAACTTGTTTGGCATCAACTGAAAACATGAATCTGTAACTCTGCCAAGCTTACAAGCAAAAAATGAACTGTGGAAGGCCACCGAGCCTTTTGTCTTGAGAAATTGATGACACAGCAATGCAACTAATACATTGATTATCTCAGCAAGGCTTTCACCCGTAGTCATGGAACTGGGGGGAAGCGCAACTAAAATGTAGTTTAAATAAACATTTGCATCTTTTATGCATTTTTCCCCCAAAAAAGGATTAATGAAAGCATAAAGTAATTGATGAAGAACTGGTAGGGCTAAATTGGGGTGATTTTCACACCGACAGCAGCTGGGCTATGAAGAGCTGCATGTCAATTCATAAACCATGTGCCATGGATTTCTTCCCAATTAGGCTCTACAACATTTTGCGGTTGCATAATGTCTAGAGTTAGAAATGTAACACTTTAGAGTACTTAAGCATCGAATACATTTCAAATTGGGGGATTTTCACACCTACAAAAGCCGGGCTATGAAGAGTCTATTGTCTTGCATAATGGGCTACACCTGCTACAGTACTGCAGTACTACAGTACACTTGTGAAAACCTGTTTTCAAAATGCCTCCAGCTGTCCATCACTAATGTAAATAAAAACACAGCATCTTGTTTCAATCTTGTTTGCATTCTTTATTGTAACCATAATGTCGCAAATAATTTGTCTACCTTTCCAATTACTTTTAGAGTTTTGGATTTACAAATGTGCATTGTGAGACAATCTAATAATAATAATAATGACTTTGTAAATAATGATGAATTATGAAAAGGAAAATTACATGCGCAAGAGATGGTGGCCATGTTTTTCCTTTCGGAGATTATTAAACAGAGACAATCAATGACATTTGTAAGAGATATACTGGACCCTATGTCTGTCCAACGCTGGTCCGACCAATCTGATTCCACACTCCAAGACTGCTTCCATCACATGGACTGGGATATGTTTCTTGTTGCGTCAGACAACAACATTGACGAATACGCTGATTCGGTGTGCAAGTTCATTAGAACGTGCGTTGAAGATGTCGTTCCCATAGCAACGATTAAAACATTCCCAAACCAGAAACCGTGGATTGATGGCAGCATTCACGTGAAACTGAAAGCGCGAACCACTGCTTTTAATCAGGGCAAGGTGACCGGAAACATGACCGAATGCAAACAGTGCAGCTATTCCCTCCGCAAGGCAATCAAACAAGCTAAGCATCAGTATAGAGACAAAGTAGAATCTCAATTCAACGGCTCAAGAGACACAAGAGGTATGTGGCAGGGTCTACAGTCAATCACGGATTACAAAAAGAAAACCAGCCCAGTCACGGACCAGGATGTCTTGCTCCCAGGCAGACTAAATAACTTTTTTGCCCGCTTTGAGGACAATACAGTGCCACTGACACGGCCTGCAACAAAAACATGCGGACTCTCCTTCACTGCAGCCGAGGTGAGTAAAACATTTAAACGTGTTAACCCTCGCAAGGCTGCAGGCCCAGACGGCATCCCCAGCCGCGCCCTCAGAACATGCGCAGACCAGCTGGCTGGTGTGTTTACGGACATATTCAATCAATCCCTATCCCAGTCTGCTGTTCCCACATGCTTCAAGAGGGCCACCATTGTTCCTGTTCCCAAGAAGGCTAAGGTAACTGAGCTAAATGACTACCGCCCCGTACCACTCACTTCCGTCATCATGAAGTGCTTTGAGAGACTAGTCAAGGATCATATCACCTCCACCCTACCTGACACCCTAGACCCACTCCAATTTGCTTACCGCCCAAATAGGTCCACAGAGGATGCAATCTCAACCACACTGCACACTGCCCTAACCCATCTGGACAAGAGGAATACCTATGTGAGAATGCTGTTCATCGACTACAGCTTGGCATTTAACACCATAGTACCTTCCAAGCTCGTCATCAAGCTCGAGACCCTGGGTGTCGACCCCGCCCTGTGCAACTGGGTACTGGACTTCCTGACGGGCCGCCCCAGGTTGTGAGGGTAGGCAACAACATCTCCACCCCGCTGATCCTCAACACTGGGGCCCCACAAGGGTGCGTAATGAGCCCTCTCCTGTACTCCCTGTTCACCCACGACTGCGTGGCTACGCACGCCTCCAACTCAATCATCAAGTTTGCGGACGACACAACAGTGGTAGGCTTGATTACCAACAACGATGAGACGGCCTACAGGGAGGAGGTGAGGGCCCTCGGAGTGTGGTGTCAGGAAAATAACCTCACACTCAATGTCAACAAAACTAAGGAGATGATTGTGGACTTCAGGAAACAGCAGAGGGAACACCCCCCTATCCACATCGATGGAACAGTAGTGGAGAGGGTAGTACGTTTTAAGTTCCTCGGCATACACATCACAGACAAACTGAATTGGTCCTCCCACACAGACAGCATCGTGAAGAAGGCGCAACAGTGCCTCTTCAACCTCAGGAGGCTGACGAAATTTGGCTTGTCACCAAAACCACTCACAAACTTCTACAGATGCACAATCGAGAGCATCCTGATGGGCTGTATCACCGCCTGGTATGGCAACTGCTCCGCCCACAACCGTAAGGCTCTCCAGAGGGTAGTGAGGTCTGCACAACGCAAACTACCTGCCCTCCAGGACACCTACAACATCCAATGTTACAGGAAGGCCATAAAGATCATCAAGGACAACAACCACCCGAGCCACTGCCTGTTCACCCTGCTATCATCCAGAAGGCGAGGTCAGTACAGGTGCATCAAAGCTGGGGCCGAGAGACTGAAAAACAGCTTCTATCTCAAGGCCATCAGGCTGTTAAACAGCCACCACTAACATTGAGTGGCTGCTGCCAACACACTGACTCAACTCCAGCCCCTTTAATAATGGGAATTGATGGGAAATTATGTAAAATATATCACTAGCCACTTTAAACAATGCTACCTAATATAATGTTTACATACCCTACATTATTCATCTCATATGTATACGTATATACTGTACTCTATATCATCTTCTGCATCTTTATGTAATTCATGTATCACTAGCCACTTTAACTATGCCACTTTGTTTACATACTCATCTCATGTATATACTGTACTCGATACCATCTACTGTATCTTGCCTATGCTGCTCTGTACCATCACTCATTCATATATCTTTATGTACATATTCTTTATCCCCTTAGACTTGTGTGTATGAGACAGTAGTTTTGGAATTGTTAGTTAGATTACTTGTTGGTTATTACTGCATTGTCGGAACTAGAAGCACAAGCATTTCTCTACACTCGCATTAACATCTGCTAACCATGTGTATGTGACAAATAAAAGTTGATTTGATTTGAGAGGTGTATTTGTGACAACATTGTGTCTACTGTCCTGCTAAAGTGGGGTGGAAGGTAGAGCATTGGACTTGTAACTGAAAGGTTGCAAGCACGAATCCCCAAGCTGACAAGGAAAAAATATGTCGTTCTGCCCCTGAACAAGGAAGTTAACTTCTTCGATATAGGGGTCGCTCTTTTAATTTTTGGATGAAAAACGTTCCTGTTTTAAACAAGATATTTTGTCACAAAAAGATGCTCGACTATGCATTTAATTGACAGCTTTGGAAAGAAAACACTCTGACGTTTCCAAAACTGCAAAGATATTGTCTGTGAGTGCCACAGAACTGATGTTACAGAAAAAAAACAGATACAATTACAGTCAGGAAGTGCCACATTTTTTGAAACCGCCTCATGGCAATGACTCCTTATATGGCTGTGGAGGAGCTAGGAGTCATGTTTGCCATGTTTCTGTCGATATTATGGAGCTAATTTGGAAAAAAGTTTGCCGTTGTAAGTGACTGCATTTTTTTTTTTCTTAGCCAAACGTGATGAACAAAATGGAGCTATTTCTCTTACACAAATAATCTTTTTGGAAAAAATGAACATTTGCTATCTAACTGAGAGTCTCGTCATTGAAAACATCCGAAGTTCTTCAACGGTAAATGATTTTATTTGAATGCTTTTCTTGTTTTTGTGAAAATGTTGCCTGCTGAATGCTAGGCTTAATGCTATGCTAGGCTATCAATACTCTTACACAAATGCTTGTGTAGCTTTAGTTAAAGCATATTTTGAAAATCTGAGATGACAGTGTTGTTAACATAAGGCTAAGCTTGTGTTTCAATATATTTATTTCATTTCATTTGCGATGTTCATGAATAGGAAACATTGCGTTATGGTAATGAGCTTGAGGCTATGATTACGCTCCCGGATACGGGATTGCTCGACGCTAGAGGTTAACTCACTGTTCCTAGGCCGTCATTGAAAATAAGAATTTGTTCTTAACTGACTTGCCTAGTTAAATAAAGCAAGAATAAAATGATAACCCTTGTGAAAAACAAGTATTTGAAAACGATAGCTATATTTTGGAGATTGTTTTGTTTTCAAATTTCCAAAAGTTATTGTACTAGAGAATTTAAACACTTTTTTCGAAGAACATAGTATATGGGATTGATTTTAAGACATGTAGCTTAATTAATTTGATTAATATTATGGAGTTTCTATTCCAAGGTTTCTGGGTTTCCGTTAGGAAAATATGGCACTGTACAACGTGACCTTTATTTAACTAGGCAAAAAACAAAGAAACAAAAAAACTCTGTATTTTTCTGGGTGTGCGTGTGCTGTACAGAGAAATAGCAATTCTTACACTATTGTGTCAGGACCCGGTTACGAACCTGGGTCTCCGGAGTGAGAAACAGTCACTTAACCAACTGAGCCACGAATAGTCAGCAGAACCCAGAAGATGAGGCAGACACAGCAGTACTTAAGACGGTGTATTTAATAAAGTAAAAAGGAGAAGTCCTTAAATACAAAAATGGCAAATCCAAAAGGTGGTAGGAATAGCACAAAAAAGCCTCAAGAGATACTCAAAAACAAAAACAGAATTCCACAAGAGCATCCACCGGAATCGACAGGAAAACACAGAACACTAGGGCTGGGTGCTAACATACAGAGCACAGAACTGAGGGAAACTAAGGGTTTAAATACAATCAGGGGGAAACGAGGTACAGGTGCAAATAATAATGGGGAACAAGGGAAAAAACATAAGGTCAAAAAGCACAATGGGGGCATCTAGTGACCAAAACCCGGAACAACCCTGGCCAAATCCTGACAGAATCCCCCCTAGGAACGGCTCCTGACGTTCCTACCAGCTCTCTCAGGGTGGAGGGCCCTGAACTGACGAATGAGGTCAGGATCCAGGATGTCTTTGGCAGGAACCCAGGAGCGCTCCTCGGGACCGTAGCCTTCCCAGTCCACCAGATACTGCCAGGACCGCTGCACCCGGCGGGAATCCAGTATCCGATGGACGGTATAAGCCGGCTGGCCTCCAATGACACGAGGCGGAGGGGAGGTCTGTCTGCCGGGACAAGGGGAGAAAAAACAACAGGTTTTAACAATGAAATGTGAAATGTGGGATTAATCTTAAGGGATCTGGGTAAGTGTAGGCGATAAGAAACTGGGTTAACTCTCCTGGCAACCTTGAAGGGACCGATGTATTTTTGGGACAGCTTGCGAGACTCCACCCGTAGAGGTAAGTTTCTTGTGGAGAGCCAGACTCTCTGGCCGGGGCGCAGGGTAGGCCCGGCACGGCGACGTCTGTTGGCTTGTTGTTGGTACCTCTGTGAGGAACGCATAAGATTAAGACGGGTCTTCCTCCACATAAGCCGACAGCGTCTGACGAACTTCAAGGCTGAAGGCACTCTGACTTCTGCCTCCTGGTCCGGGAACAATGGAGGAGCATAGCCAAACTGACACTCGTGCGGGGACATACCAGTGGAGGAGGAGCGCAAGGTGTTGTGCGCGTATTCGGCCCAAACAATAAAGGATGACCATGTGGACGGGTTGTCACGAGTCATACATCGGAGGGTGGTTTCCAGCTCTTGGTTCATCCTCTCTGTTTGGCCGTTGGACTCCGGATGGTACCCTGAAGATAGACTGGCAGAAGCCCCCATGAGTTGGCAGAAGGCCTTCCAAAACCTTGAGGCGAACTGGGGACCTCTGTCAGAAACCATATCTTGAGGAATGCCGAAGACTCGGAACACATGATTAATAACCAACTCAGCCATTTCCTTGGCAGAAGGTAACTTAGTCAGAGGGACGAACCTGGCCGCCTTTGAAAACCTGTCGATTATGACTAGGATAGTAGTATTGCCATGGGATGGAGGAAGTCCAGTAATAAAGTCCAATGAGATATGGGACCAGGGTCTGTGGAGAACAGGTAAAGGGTGAAGGAGTCCTTGAGGGCGGAGGTGAGAAGATTTGCCCTGGCAGCACACGGGACAGGCATTGACGAAAGTGGCAACGTCTTCTCTTATGGTAGGCCACCAGAACTTACGCTGATGAACTCCAAGGTGCGACCTACGCCCGGATGACAGGTGAGGCGAGAGGAGTGCCCCCACAGAAGGACCTGAGTCCTCACTGCCTTGGGGACAAACAACCGATTGGCAGGACCTCCTTTCGGGTCCGGTTCGCTAGCTTGAGCACGTCTCACGGTATCCTCAACTTGCCACGAGATCGGAGCCACAATCTTAGCAGCAGGAAGGACAGGCATGTCCGTGTCATCTCGAATGGCAGGAGCGTAGACTCGGGACAGGGCATCCGGTTTGAGATTCTTCGACCCGGGCCGATAGGTGAGGATAAACTGGAATCGATTGAAGAAAAGAGACCATCTAGCTTGTCTAGAGTTCAACCGCTTCGGCTGCTGGATATACTCCAGATTTTTGTGGTCCGTAAGCACTTGAAACGGGTGAGAAGCCCCCTCGAGCCAGTGTCTCCATTCCTTCAATGCCATCTTAACCGCTAGGAGTTCACGATCCCCACATCGTAGTTCCTCTCAGTCGGGGTAAGCCGGTGTGAGAAGAAAGCGCACGGATGAAGCTTCTTGTCTTCACCCCTCTGAGACAGGACAGCTCCAACACCAACCTCTGATGCGTCTACCTCCACCACAAATGGTTCATCCGTAGTCGGTAGTATCAGGATGGGAGCAGAGAGAACGCGCTGCTTGAGTCCTTGGAAGGCCGTCTCAGCTTCTCTTCCCCACAAAAACCTTGCATTGCCACCCTTGGTTAAAGCTGAGAGAGGGGCTGCCACCAAGCTGAAGTTCTTGATGAACTTGCGGTAAAAGTTTGTGAAGCCCAGGAAACGCTGAACTTCCTTAACGGATTTGGGGGTGGGCCAATCCGCTACCGCCCCTACCTTCCTGGGGTCCATTTGTACTCGGGATGAATGGAATTCACATTTTTCCGGCTTAACGTACAGATGGCTGTCCAGGAGGCGTTTGAGTACTTGTCTGACATGCTTAGTGTGTTCTTGAAGGGAGCTCGAAAAGATAAGGATGTCATCCAAGTAAACGAACACAAATATGTTAAGCATATCCCTAAGCACATCGTTTATGAGCGCTTGGAACACCGCTGGGGCGTTGGTCAGGCCGAAGGGCATCACCAAGTATTCATAGTGACCAGTAGGCGTGTTGAAAGCGGTCTTCCACTCGTCACCAGGTCTGATCCGCACAAGATGGTATGCGTTCAGCAGGTCAAGCTTAGTGAAAACAACTGCTTCCTGGAGCAGCTCGAAGGCTGTGGCCATAAGGGGTAGCGGGTAACGGTTACGGACAGTTATGGCATTGAGTCCCCGGTAGTCGATGCATAATCCACCGTCTTTCTTGGCCACAAAGAAAAACCCTGCTCCCGCCGGGGAGGTGGATGGACGCATGAGGCCTGCTTCCAGAGCATCCTTGATGTAGGTATCCATAGCAGCTCGTTCGGGTGGAGATAGGGAAAGATCCGACCCCTGGGGGGCAAGTGCCCGGAAACAGGTCGATGGGGCAATCGTAAGGTCTATGGGGTGGTAGCATGGTGGCCCTCTGTTTGCTAAACACCAGTTTGAGGTCATGGTAACACTCGGGAACTCGGGTCAGGTCGATGGATTCTAAAGACTCGGGAGTAGAACTCGGGGAATTCTGGAAAATACAAGTAGCTTGGCACGTAGGACCCCACTGCTTGATAGTGCCCATAGACCAGTCGATGTGAGGGTTATGGCTGTGAAGCCAGGGGTATCCAAGGACGAGAGGGAACTCGGAACAGGAGATCAAATGAAAGTTCATCAATTCCTGGTGTTGTGAAACTGAAAGCCGCAAGGAGGTAGTGACATGAGTGACAAGTCCAGATCCCAAAGGGCTTCCATCCAATGTAGTGACCCTCATGGGTTCACTTAGAGGTTCAGAGGGAACGCCATTCTCCTTCGCCCAGACACCATCCATGAAGTTACCTGCGGCTCCAGAGTCTACCAAGGCTTGAAGGTGAAGCTTGTGGTTGTCCCAGGAGAGGGTGACTGGAATGAGCAGACGGGAGTTGGACGGATGGGAGGAGGTTATGTTTCCCGTTACAGTTCCCCCCGGTCTGTACGGGACAGAGCGTTTCCCTGGAGCCCGGGACACGTGGAACGGAAATGGCCCAGTTTGCCGCAATATAGACAGCGTCGCTCCCTCATCCGGCGGTCTCTCTCAGCCTGGGAGATGCGTCCAATCTGCATGGGTTCCGATGGAGCCAGCGAGGATAAAGGTGGGGACTCGGAGCTGGGACTGATAGGGACTAGAGGTCTACGGTTGAGTTCTCTCTCTCTCAGACGCTGGTCAATGCGTGAGGCCAACTTGATCAGGGACTCGAGATTGTCCGGTGGTTCCCGAGTGGCCAGTTCATCTTGGATAGTGTCGGAAAGGCCTTTCAGAAAGCACACCGTGAGTGCCTCGTTGTTCCAGCCACTTGCTGCTGCCACTGTGCGGAACTGGATGAGAGTCAGGAGCTGTTTGGCTGAGTCAGAACCACTGCTTGGGCCTTGAAACACTCGTTTGAATTCCTCAGCAAAGGCAGAGTAGCTGGCACAGCAGGAACTATGGGCATCCCACACAGCAGTAGCCCAGGCCAGGGCTTTTTCCGACAGCAGGGTGATGATATAAGTGATATTAGACCGGTCGGTGGGAAACGACGAGGGTTGTAGCTCAAAGGAGAGAGAACATTGGGTGAGAAACCCTTTACAAGCACTTGGATCACCTGAGAACCGTTGGGGAGGTGGAAGACGAGGTTCAGCCAGGGGGTTAACTGCCATGGGTACGTGAATCTGAGGTACTGGGACGGGAACTGTTGCCGGGGTAAGACGATCAGATATTTGCTTAATGGAAGTCAGCATCTCCGACAGAAGATGAGAATGTCTAGCCATTAAGGCCTCTTGCTGAACCAGGGCGGCTTCGTGGCGTTGGACAGTCTCCTGGTGGTGGGACAGCATGGCAAAAGGTCCTGGGAACTGGCTGCCTCTGGGTTCATTTTTGGCTTTGTGTTTCTGTCAGGACCTGGTTACGAACCTGGGTCTCCGGAGTGAGAAACAGTCACTTAACCAACTGAGCCACGAATAGTCAGCAGAACCCAGAAGATGAGGCAGACACAGCAGTACTTAAGACGGTGTATTTAATAAAGTAAAAAGGAGAAGTCCTTAAATACAAAAATGGCAAATCCAAAAGGTGGTAGGAATAGCACAAAAAAGCCTCAAGAGACACTCAAAAACAAAAACAGAATTCCACAAGAGCATCCACCGGAATCGACAGGAAAACACAGAACAGTAGGGCTGGGTGCTAACATACAAACACAGAGCACAGAACTGAGGGAAACTAAGGGTTTAAATACAATCAGGGGAAATGAGGTACAGGTGCAAATAATAATGGGGAACAAGGGAAAAAACATAAGGTCAAAAAGCACAATGGGGGCATCTAGTGACCAGAACCCGGAACAACCCTGGCCAAATCCTGACACTATTGTTCTAAATTCAATCAACTTCTTCATCTTTATCACTCAGTTAATTGAAATTCAATTTTGAAATTGTGCACAATTATCAGTGTCTACTTGGTTTATGTCAGCTATTCATTGTCAGTTAGATACCCATTAGCGCCTTGGGACCCAAAAGCATAATCAGTGCTCTAACTCACCCTTGCACTGGACTGGAGCAATAAAGCAGTGACACAGGATACCATACTAAACCACAAAGCCCTGCAGCATAATCTCAAAACTTTTAGTTGAGCAACCACTGTGCATACATATTCCAAACAGAAGCCATGGATTACAGATAACATCCGCACTGAGCAAAAGGCTAGAGCTGCCACTTGCAAACTATTACGGAAAACAAAAGGAAACCCAACCGCAAGCTGCCCAGTGAACGTGAGCCTGCCAGACAGGCTAAATGTATTTTATGCTCGCTTCGAGGCAATCAACACTGAAGTATGCATGAGAGCACCAGCTGTTCTAGACGACTGTGTGATCACGCTCTCCATAGCCGATGTGAGCAAGACCTTGAAATAGATCAACATTCAAAAGGCCGCGGGGCCAGATGGATTACCAAGATGTGTACTCAGAGCATGCACAGACCAACTGGCTAGTGTCTTTACTGACATTTTCAACCTCTCCCTGACTGAGTCTTTAATTACCTACATGTTTCAAGCAGACAACCATGGTCCCTGTGCCCAAGAATGCCAAGGTAACCTGCCTAAATAACTGTCACCTGTAGCACTCACATCTGTAGCCATGGGGTGCTTTGAAAGGCTGGTCATGGCTCATATTAACACCATCATGCTGGAAACCCTAGACTCACTCCAATTTGCAAACCACACCAACAGGTCCACAGATGACCAATGTCAACTACACTCCACACTGCCCTTTCCCACCTGAACAAAAGGAACACCTATGCGAGAATGCTGTACATTGACTACAGCTCAGCGCTCAACACCATATTGCCCAAAAAGCTCATCACTAAGCTAAGGACCCTGGGACTAAGCACCTCCCTTTGCAACTTGATCCTCGACTTCCTGATGGTAAGGGTGCCTGCTTAGTCCCATCCTGTACTCCCTGTTCACCCACGACTGCATGGCGAATCACGACTCCAACACCATCACTAAGTTTGCTGACAACAAAACGGTGGTAGGCCTGATCACAGACAGCCTATAGGGAGGAGGTCAGAGACCTGGCAGTGAGGTGCCAGGACAACAACCTCTCCCTCAACGTGAGCAAGATAATGGAGCTGATCGTGGACTACAGGAAAAGGAGGGGCTGTAGTGGATCGGGTCGAGAGCTTCAAATTCCTTGGTGTCTACATCACCAACAAACTATCATGGTCCAAATACACCAAGACAGTAATGAAGAGGGCACAACAATGCCTATTCCTCTTCAGGAGATTGAAAAGATTTGGCATGGGTCCCCAGATCCTCAAAAAGTTATATATCTGCACCATCGAGAGCATCCTAACTGGTTGCATCACCATCTGGTATGCCAACTGCTCGGCATCCGATCATAAGGCTCGACAGGGGGTGGTGCGTACATCACTGGGGCCAAGCTTCCTTCCATTCAGGACCTCTATCCTAGGGGGCACCAGAGGAAGGTCCAAAAAATTGTCAAACACTGCAGCCACCCAAGTCATAGACTGTTCTCTCTGCTCTTCACGGCACATCTTGTGAATCAGCACCTTTTTTTCATTTTTTCACCTAAAATTACATACCCAAATCTAACTGCCTGTAGCTCAGGCCCTGAAGCAAGGATATGCATATTCTTGGTACCATTAGAAAGGAAACCATTTGAAGTTTGTGGAAATGTGAAATGAATGTAGGAGAATATAACACAATAGATCTAGTAAAAGATAAATCAAAGACAAAAACAATAGTTACTTTAAATTTTTTTGTACCATCATCTTTGAAATGCAAGAGAAAGGCCATAATGTATTATTCCAGCCCAGGTGTAATTTATATTTTGGCCACTAGATGGCAGCAGTTTGTGCAAAGCTTTAGACTGATCCAGTCAACCATTGTATTTCTGTTTCAAATTTTGCCCAAATGTGACTAATTTTCATGTTCAAAATTGTTCACTCTCCTCAAACAATAGCATGGTATTATTTCACTGTAATAGTTACTGTAAATTGTAAAGTGCAGTTAGATTAAGAGGAATTTAAGCTTTCTGCCAATATCAGATATGTCTATGACCTGGGAAATGTTCTTGTTACTTACAACCTCATGCTAATCACATTAGCCGATGTTAGCTCGACCGTCCCGATCTCGAAGAATTTAAGGGCTTGTAAGTAAGCGTTTCATGGTGAGGTTATATTTGCCAAATACAATTTGATTTGATTTGAATTCGTAACATATGATACGTGTTGCAAAATGTAATATATTGTAAGTTTCAAATCGTAACACATCATATGTTTATTAAATTCATAATGTAATGTACATTTAGTGTATTCGTAACATATCATACGAAATGGCAATGGAATGCCACAAATTAATACGTACCATACGTAATGTAACATGTCATACCTAATGGAGTGTCTAAGATTTTCGTACAGAATACTACAAAATGCTCTGAGACCACGTTGGCTAAACAACCATTGATTGCATTGCAAAGGTATCTCCTTTTCCTTCTTAGAGGGTAAGGAAACCCAATATGTCATTTTGTAATTTGGTGTGAACTATCCCTTTAAAATATTTCTGCCATCTCATGGACAACATAAGCATAGAGATCTTGAAGTATATTCAGCTGTAAATATTGTGAGTAGTACAGTCTTTTTTTGGTTGCAAATATTATGTTTCTTAGCAGACAGTTCTGGCGCCTTTGGCACTTTTCAAATCCATATTATAAGATTACATTTACATTATTTAAAATTCCCTCAAAAATAATTCCCAGCAAAAATAAGCTGCAATGAAAATGCCAGGGACGTTCCCCCACTGTTCATGATTGAAAATGAATACATAAAGAGATTAAGAGGGATGCATTCCATCTTGTTTTGACCCCCAGATCCATGCTGAAACGCATAAGGAAAGGAGGCTAAGTGGCACTCAACTGTTATCATTGAGCTGATGACTATCATCATGGGTTTGCTAATGTACACAGATCTGCTGTGTTAGGGCAGAGTTACTCAACACCCTCTACATGACAGGAGGTATTAATTATTGACACCCAATGTTTACTGTAAGCCCAGGTGTGTTGCAGAAAATAACCACTGACCCAATTACAAAACACATACAGCTTCCTTTGGTTAATTTCTGTAAAAGCCGTAATTGCTCGTAGCTTTTTAATTCATGAACACCAGGGTACAGTCCTGGCAGAACACCAGCATCTATTTCTCAAGCACCCACCTCGTGTACACTCGCCCCCCCACACACACGCTCACACAAGAACATTGGGGTACTCTACACAATCACAGAGATAAAATATAGAATTCCAAAATAAGAATCTGTATTTCTTGCAATGTCAACTCACACATTTATTTGTGGGAATATATTCCTATTTTAGAAACAATGCCAAGTTGAGACTTACATGCAACTAGGATTTCTGGCAAATCTCTCATTGACACCAATACATAATTCCACGTGAAACTAAGGAGAGATCCTGAATTAGTATTCGGCCTATATAAACTATTTTGTCCCTGCATTCTGATTCTGGCTCAGTCATATCAGAGAAACGTGAGATCACTTGCGGGTGCAAGGGTCTGTATTTAACAGGTGACGTGGTGTCCAACTATAGGTTCTAGCTTGAGGGATGGGGATGGAGTTTTGTACCAATGTTGAGGGGTATGATCAGTGTTGACATGTCTAATTACCCTAGGTTAAGGAGAACAAAGGCTGACTGTATATCACTCTCTCATTCTCAGTCTCATTTGAGGGGATCCCTCCCTCTCCCTCCTCCTAGTTGGGTAAAGTAGTTGAGGGAGGAGTGAGAGAAGAGAGAAAATGTATAATAAAGTTAAAGACTCATTTGTCTGGTTCCTTAATGAGAGGAAGCGGAACAAAGACCCCGGCTAATATTCCGAGGGGCCTAATTAAAATTAGGTGTGATCTGACGGAAGAAGGCGCCACAGAGGTGATTTTAGTCACAGCCCAAAAGAGAAGACCTAATTAAGGAGAGTGATGGCCTTTACTTGGAATCCGCCAGAGACATGTGGGGCTGAACATTGTCCTGGTCCCACTTGCCTGGCATAGGGATTACTGCCATTCTGCTTCTCCAAGCATCCTGAAAACAAGACAGGATGAAAGGGACAATGGCTGTCCTAGAGACTATAGAGGAGTTTCTGGACATTTTGAATGTTGGTTGCTTTATGAGAAGAGGATTGATTGGTCAATCTAAATAACTCGATTCATGTCAAGGCACTATTTTTGTTACGTTTATTTTTTGCTATGTGTTACATTTCTTTTCTAGCTTGTGTCTCTCACTGTTATCAAGCCACAGGGGTGTAGAGAGAGCTGTTTATCACTGCAATGTCTTATGTGTATGTGAGCTGTTCGGTTTGTTTGATTTTCGAAAATGACCGTTCATCTTACCTTTGACATTGAAGGAGCACCATCAACTTGTTCTTTATGACACTGTGATAGCACTTGCCCTAATCTTAATTGATGGCACTGTGACTCATCTGCTAAAAGCCACCTATATCTATCCACTAGCACTATATATGCGCACTAATAGCAATTGCTTTCTGTCGCTGTCCGTCCTTGGGTGGATGCCGGGAATACTGTGAAAGGGCAGGAAGTATCATCTTAATGCCTCAACGTCATACTATATCACTCCATTCATAACAAACACGCATGCAAGCAGGCACACACACTGTCTTGTACAATTAATCTTCTGGGGACACGCAATTCAGTAACCATGAAACATCCTATTTTCCCTGACCTCGTAACCCTAAACCTAACCCGTACCCGTACTCTTACTCTAACCCCAGACCAGTCGGATGTACAATATAGAAACAGGGAAGAAAGTTGCAATTGGCCCGTACAACCCAAGGTTGATACCAACACAAACAGAAGCCTTCTTAACCCCTAACCCCTAACACAACAACCTAACCCTAACCCTAAACCTAACCCTAGCTTCTCTTCCTAAAGCTAACCCTAGATCCTAACCCTAAACCTAACCCTAAACCTAACCCTAGCTCCTCTTCCTAAAACTAACCCTAGATCCTAACCCTAATTCTAACCCTAACACTAATTCTAACCTTTACCCTAAACCACCTACAAATTGCAGTTGACCTTGGGGGACCAACACATTGTCCCCAGTTGTTCAAATTTTTGATAATATACTTTTCTCGTAGGGAATTCTGTGTATAGTTAAACACGTCCACACACACACACACACACACACACACACACACACACACACACACACACACACACACACACACACACACACACACACACACACACACACACACACACACACACACACACACACACACACACACACACACACACACAGATCTATGCTTTTGTTACATTTCTGGTCTTTTTGGAGTGTAAAAATTCTTGGTATGCTCGGTATGCCCACGAGTTTGAAACCACATGGATGGATGGAGTGTGGTGTTTTGTCGGAAAAATGAAACAAACAAGTTCTCTCTCCAAGAGGTCATTTTTAAAAGCTTTCATTCCTGTTTTTGGTGTAGACTTAAAAAAAACACACTAAATTATAGCTGCAATAGAACTACTAAAAGGTAGTGTGAAAAAGAGAATACAAGAAGAAGATAAATATAATTATTGTAAAAAAATGTGACGAAAGGGGCACTTGGTTGTCAGCTTGCTACGTTGTCAGGACCAGATAGAAATGCAATATTGGACATCCTCCCTGTCTGATTGGGGCAAGTGGTGCTGAAGTGCATCCTGACAGGCTTTTATCTCCATCTTCATTTGACGTCGAGACTGGAAAGCGGACGGTAGGCTCTTGAGTCCTTCTTTTCCCTGATCAGCAGGGGGTCCCTGGGATATGGGTTAAAGACGGCATAAACCATGATTGAAAGCACTTTGCAATATATGGGGATTGAGCTATTAAGGTTCACATATTGTTCAAGGTTCCAGTGTACAGAATGCTGCAAAGCACACATTGTTGTTTGTGTGCATTATCCACCAAATGTCCTTTAATCCTTTACCTTCTTTTCCCACACAAATTACAAAGGAAAACATACTTCAAGATGGGAAAGGATTCATGTCTATTGTCAAAAAATGAATACAAATAATATCTCCAAGAATGCCATGCCATAATTTGACCATAATGTTATGGACTGTGGCAATATACTAATGTCTTTATATTGCAACACTCCTGAACAACTGGCATATTTACCTTTACAAAGTGCCCTCCCACATGAAATGCCTGGAAGTCTTGGATGTGTGGCTCGTGAATAGTTCTGCTAGGGAAAGTGTATAAAGTAATTGAAACTCTCTGTATGCAGACATCTTAGCAAGTTGTGTACTGCAGAATAGGTCTTTGTCCCTCCACCTCCATCCGGCATTGTTTCACTTCATGTGTTTAGCAAAAAAAAAAAACCTTGAGCAGTCCATCTGTTTCTATGGTGATGTTGCACTTTGAGATCTCTATCCATGCTAGTGTGTTGATATCAGGTGGGTTGAAACACCTAGGGCACTATTCGATCGAAACCGCTGTTCAGGTTTCCAGAGTGAGAATATATGTATATATTTTGATTAAACTAGTCAATTTGCAACATGCAACAACAACAATATGAGAGGGCCCCATTTTCTGTCAAAAAGTCAAAATCAAAAGATGATAAACCAGCACCCAGCAGCTAACTAAATAACAGATACAACTGATGTCAATGCAGGTCCAATGTATTTAGAGGTCTTGCTTGAAGAAAAATAAGAAAGGGTAATATCTAACTGTTTGGGCTGAAGAAGCCTCCTTGATACCCTCAAAGGATAATCGGATCTCTAGTACCCCACAGCACTCCACTGCTTCTGGGATAAGCAGCAAAGTCATTCATAGCAATCTGGCTGCAACGTCCTCTCACAGTACAGTACTCTATGAATACATCCAACTCAATACATCCAACTCAAGAGCAAACCCTTTCAGGAATGAGTCAATACACCCTCAGGTTGGCAAGGCAAGGCCTTGGTCATGTCATTAATGCTGTGGTGGGTATGGGGTTACAACTCTTTACTCATAGACTATATTGCAGGGGTCTGATCTTTTTTTCCATTAGAAATGTATCATCTGCGTTCTGTGCCTTTGCTGTACATCTCTCCAGATGTCAGCATTGACATTCGGGTGCAGCTGTCCTGTTAGCAAGTAATAACATTGAAGTAACATACATTTCATTGAAGTAACATACATTTCATTGAAGAAACATACATTTGAGATGCCAAAAATATAACCTAAAGTAGAAGAGGTCAACTAGTGGAATCAAACATTCTCAGTTACAAGAGGAACATTTACAAAGTAGAAAAGTAACAGTCCAAAACCTCTTTCCAGTGAGGCTTTGAAACAGCCTTGCTACCTACCACTCTGGACAGTGATTGATGACAACCACTAATCATAAAGTAGAGAGGGAGAACTCCTGTCCTGGCTCTTTAGCACAACTCTAAGTGAAATACATTTCATATCCACCACTGTAATGATTCCAGACAGGTAAATGCATGATTTAGCTATCCAGAAATAGGAAGCTTATTAAGGATTACTTAAATGTATCTAATCAGCTACTATCTCTGAAACCATTAACGCTTATAGGCAATGCATTTACCAAGTGTGCCAAAATTAATGCGCGTTCTCTGCTTTACACTCAGTGTGTCATTTATGCAAAACTCTAAACACAACTCACTGCTTTACACTCAGTTTGCAATTTAATAACACACTTATAGCAAAATGGAAAACATTGGTTTCTACATTGCTACACTACTTAGCCAATTGCCGTTCCGCAATGACACATGTGAAAACACTTTTAGATAATGAGTTCACTTACAAATCAGAGCTTTGAGCACTATACATAGGCCACAGGTAAACATTTGATTTGGACAACATTGGAGGCCAATATTGGACAGGGTGAGAACTAGAGGAGGATGAGGAGGATGAGGAGGACGGTAAGGTGAAGAATTAAGAGGTAGGGTGAAGTAGGGCGGGGGAATGTGAGAGGATAGGGAAGGGGAAGAGGAAGAGGAAGAGGAAGAGGAAGGGGAGTCCGGAACACAATAACTGATGAAATAAGAGCGACTGTGGTTGACCATGTCGTCAACCACGGGATGAGCATGAGGGAGGCTGGGCAACGGGCTCAACCAAATCTGAGCCGCTATACTGTTGCAGGAATCAACCGGATATTTTGAAATGAGAACATGTAAGTAACTGTAAGTGCTGCATTGTTACTGGTACAGTAAAATGTACTGTACTTTCATAATGAGGAGGAGCTATCACTAAAACCATTCAAATGTTTTTACAGAACTGCAAGAAAACCAGATTCTGGTGGAAGAGGTTGACTGTTCACCCCAGAGCAGGAGACCCACATTGTTAATTTGGTCATTGCAAATAACTGCATCAGACTCTGCAGGAAAACTGCAGGACCACATAACGGCAGGTAACACCATATTCCAAAACGTCAACAGAGCAAGTCTTGCTGCACTGTCTTGTCTATTGAAACGCAATAGAATGAGGATAAAGTCCCTTTCGAGAGCAAGTCAGACTGTGTATAACTGAGATATGAATATGTGAAGGTAAGCTATACTATCCTATCATTGGTACTGGATCTGGAAGTGTATGGTGCTACATCATATTGACTGATCCCTGTCTTTCGTACTGTGCTACATTGTTTCGTCTTGTCTCTTTCAGAGAGTCATGGAGCTAGAAACAGATGCAGTGGACGAGGCAGGTTTCAACCTTGCAAAAACAAGGGGCCGCGGCAAAAAAATATATTCGGACACCGTGCCACCATCAACATCCCGGGACAACGTGGTGGCAACATAGCAATGTGGTGGCTATTAGTCAAAATGACATCCGTCACCATCATGCAATCCTAGGCCCATACAACACTGCACACATTATCACATTTCTGGACACCCTCCACGACAGACTAATCCCTAATGACCAGGGGCCAGAGCAGCCCAGGTACGTTATCATCTGGGACAATGTTAGTTTCCACCGGGCTGCGGTGGTCCGCAATTGGTTCACAGGACACCCACTTTTCACCACACTCAATCTCCTCCTATACTCTCCATCCTTAAATCCCATTGAATAATTATTCTCTGCATGGCATTTGAAGGTGTATGATCGCCAGCCCCACCAACACAGACCCCTTCTACAGGCAATGGAGGAGGCTTGTGGAGACATCGATCAGGGGTCACGCCAGGCCTGGATACGGCACTGCAGGCGATACTTTCCAGGCTGCCTAGCTCAAAAGAACATCGCATGTGATGTTGATGAAGTCTAATGACCAGATCCACATAGGCGAGATGTAGCCTAATTTTTTTCTGTTCTTTTTTTTTGCTGGCACAAATGCTTTTATTTTCTTCTTCTGAGCCTTTTGTTGTTTAAGGAGTGTTAGATCATCAGAAAAAAATAACAACTAACTTGTTCCCCTTTGTATTGATAGTGTGTTATGTTCGGAATACACATCCGTGCTTTACACATTTGGAAACCTGTGTGCATGTGTGTATACTACATGCATGACAAAACTTTATTGCAAACGGCTATGCCCTGCACACAGAAAAAGCAAAAGCCACAAGTGTTTTTCATTGATACGATCAGTGCGTAGTTTGTGCTTTGTGTGCTTCTTCAAATGATGGTTTGTGTATGATGTATTGATGCAAAAAAACAATGTTTTAAAAGTGTTTGAAGCGTTTTGTAAAAATGGTTGGCATTTGCAAGAGATGTCTAATGTTCTGCTGGTTTGGTGTAAGGTTTTGTGGTTAGTGTGTAGAGTTGTGCAAAAAAAAGAGCCTATAGTTTCAAAGATAGTGCCTAAGCAATGAGAAAACACTGTAATATTATCAGAAAACACATCTACAGAAAACTTGAAAAGGGCTCGGTTTAAACCCCCCCCCCCCAATTTTTTTTTTATATAGCAATATTGTTGATCTTTTGGTTAAAGGCGGTGGCAGTCAAAAAGAAAACTTGGAGAAAGAGAGGGCAAATCCAGAGTGTGCCGATGAGTTTGTTTGGACACCAGCTGCGTGTTTGCTGGTGACTCCTGAAATCCATTAGAAATCAGCTGGAGGTCAGTTCTACTTCAACCAGAATGGGTCTGTGATACAGAGTGGTCCACCTCAACCTCATTTTCTCCCCTGCGAGGAGCTGCAAGGCAATCAAACACCACATGTCTGATGCCTGGAGATCCCAAAATAATCAAAAACATGCTCCGACTGTCCCCTGGGATTCCCAGCCACCAGTTTGAAAAAGAGGGTTGTGATTGCCTTGGTCTGAAACCATTTGATGTCTTTCATTATGTTAAACTATAGGGTGTTCCTTGTGGTGATATTGCTTTATTGTTGCTTTTCCTTTTAGTCATCTGTGTGTGTATCAGAGATGTAAGCATACTGCCAGACAAGGGAATGACTAGGAATACATCAGAAAACATTAGAGAGGACTCACTACAATCACCAGCATAATTATCCTCAAAATCAGAACTCATGGTCAGGGATAAGTGGCAATCCAGCTTTTCCTTTTTTCCACATCTTTTGCTTATTGGTAGTCATTGTAGCTAATGCTGAGTTTCCTTGGTCAGTCCTTGAGCACTCTGAGAGACGACTGACAAGTGAAGGAGGTTTCAGGGAGCAATCAGTGCCTCCTGCTGTGTTCAAAAAGCAGTGAACACATCTACAGGGCGATTTTTTTTTTTTTGGAAAGAAAGCCTATGAAGAAGCCGTCACACCTGTGCAGAGAGCCCAGAAAACGACCAGCGCATGACAAGACTTCAGTTCACGGGTCACAAGATATGTCAAACTAATGACAGGGAGTTTGAGCCGCACATTTTGCTTGAGGGGCTCTTTTAATGCTAAGTGTCTTCCAGTCTGGATACACATCATACAGTACATACAGATTCAGAGGGCACGTGGTCCACATGGCAGTAGAAATTAACTGCAGGGACAGAAACTACCATACTTGTACCTATAAACTCTGTTTTATCTTGTTGTTTTATTATTGGGGCAATTGTCAACGAGCACATAGCAGTTTGAACGTGTCAGCATGACACCACTCAAATTTGAGTGGTTACCTGCAATATTCTTTATCAAAATACACATAATTGTCACACTAACACAAGTCGGCTCGACAATACTAAAACTGATGCAACATGATGGGGAATGGACGATAAATGGAATACTGTCTTCCATATTTTGCCATTTCTTTTTGCTATTGTGCGCAAGCTAATCCATTTTTATCCAGAGAGAGGAGATAGGAAATGATTTCTCTCTCATTTACACCCCTTTCAAAGGTGACTTCATCATTGGTGCCTGAAAGACACCATGCCCCTCAGTAACAAATGATTACCGCTATAAATGAATCCCAGAGGTTGCACTGCTAATGCAGAACAAAAGGGGGAGAGAAT
This sequence comes from Oncorhynchus masou masou, assembly GCF_036934945.1. NCBI lineage: Eukaryota > Metazoa > Chordata > Actinopteri > Salmoniformes > Salmonidae > Oncorhynchus > Oncorhynchus masou. Next base: position 41,720,510 of record NC_088213.1, read on the forward strand.
GGGGAGGCAGTGCTGCTTCGAGATCAATTTTTTTATACCCACATCATTTTTTGCTTCACTGATCTATCACTAAACAACAGCTGCTGTGCAGGAGCCAGAGCACCGCACTGCAGGGGAGATGAGGGGGGAAAAAAGAAACGAATATATTGAGGAGGGGGAAAATGGGAGACAGAGGCGTTTTAAGTGGTGAGGTCACATGTGATCGCCTGAAGCTCCTTAAATTGAGTCTCATACTGAGAGAGAAGTGAGATGAGGAACTCTCCTGGCAGGTCTGTGTCTCATGTCACGTGACTGATAACAAGTCACCTGTAATGGCTTCCTAGACAGCTGCATTAGACAGACAATTTGCAATCATCTCCACTGATTCCAACTATCTCTCTCTCGCTCTCTCTCTGCTCTTCAGACCTTATAGGAGCTTGAGTGGCAGGGAATTACCAAACAGATCATATGAATGTGAGAAGAGAGAAGGGACACTGCAGTTCAGCTCACAAATAACAAATAACCCTTCGAACCTATCCCGGTTCCATTTACATATTCTGCCTATCAGTATTGGCCACACTCAACAACTCATGTCCACTGTAACACATCACGCCATATGCAATTATTGATATGGAGAGTACTATTAATAGTGACATGTTATATTTATATTAGGTATGACCCTTCATTGCCCTTGAAACTCGCAATAAACAAGACAGTTTATTAGTTTAAGACCATCTATGCCACCACCCACCTGTTTTCTGCTTATCAGATACTAGATTGGGGGTGATGAGAATTCACACAAATGGAAAGAAGAAAAGTTCTGAAACTGTAAAAGGTGAAAAGCATGCCCACCCGAGCAACAGTATCATCAACGCTTCGGCCTCCTGTTCTTTCACGCTGCTACCTCCCTAAACCCATCATCACTGTCTCTGCTAATTCATAGAGAATAGCTGATAACAGCTCTAGGCTCAGAAATGACACGTAATTAACACAGCCATTGCGCCTAACCAGAGGTTGTAACAGCCAAGGTGGGAATGTAATTGAGCCAAAACTAGCCATTTTTCACAACTCCCCTTTTCACAAGTGCTGGTTTTCCTCTTGTCCTCCCTATGTTCTATTTCCCCTGTGCTGTATGTCATGCAGACAGGTGAAAAAGAACCGTCTGACTCACTGACCCACTTACCAAACATGTACAGTACTTAAACACGGCGGGTTACAGTATTTGCAGATTAACAACAGCAGCCTCAAAAATGCCCATGTACATAACTGTACCCTCTATTTGTGGTTTCCTGTTGGAACAGGGCTAGCGGTTGTGACCGGCACTATCAATTATCACCCACCTGTGAACGGCAATGTGACCACTCTCTTTTTTTCCTATGTAACATTCCTGCCAATCCGAGGTTCGAGGTTCTACCCCACCCCCTTCCATTGCACTCCATTATGCTCAATCCTTCCAGACCACGGTAAAACATAGAGGCATGTCCACTTTAGCCTAAATAAAAAAAGCCTTGGGGATGGTACAAACCCTTTATTAATATGACATTTTACATTGAAAAGCATAGCAGCTCATAGGAGCATGGTGAGCACATGCTAGCGTGACGAGAATTGAGTGGCTGTAAATCCACCTCTTTCTTCACTTGAATGTATTAACAGAGGCCTAGACTTTAATTATGGCATAGCATGGCCAAGAGCGACCCCCAGCCGCTCGCTCATAAAGCCCACAGGCCACGGCTTCAGATGCTATAAGAGCACGTGGAGTTACGACAATACTCTCGAAAATGTATCCTAACACATACTGTACATCAAAGCGTAGGGCACACTATAGAGGGGGTACAAAATTTGAAATAATGTTAAAGATTGCAATAGATTTTGCACTATAGAAATATCATACTTGACATAGTCCATTTGACATGTTAGAGTATTATGTCTTGTTTTGGAAACCACCTGCACTAGACCCAGCAGGAGGAGCTTTTCCTCCTTGAATGCCAAACAGCTGGCAGTTAGTGATGCTCTCACATTGCGTTGAGCCACCTTTGAAGGACTTAGAACTAGACTGCATAATGCTTTTAAAGCCACCTTAATGAAAGAAGACAGTGGTTTATACTGCAGCGTTTATTTAATAACATTTCCCTGTGGTCTAATCCCCTCTGATCTTGGCTGTTGGATCTCTCTCTCTTTCTCTCTCTCTCTCTCTCTCTCTCTCTCTCTCTCTCTCTTTCTCTCAATTCCAATTTCAATTTAAAAGTCTTTATTGGCATGGGAAACATATGTTTACATTACCAAAGCAAGTGAAATAGATAATCAACAAAAGTGAAATAAACAATATGACATTTACAGTAAACATTACACTTACAAAAGTTCCAAAAGAATAAAGACATTACGAATGTCATAGTATGTCTATATACAGTGTTGCGATGATGTGCAAATAGTTGAAGTACAAAAGGGAAAATAAATAAACATATACAGTGGGGCAAAAAAGTATTTAGTCAGCCACCAATTGTGCAAGTTCTCCCACTTAAAAAGATGAGAGAGACCTGTAATTTTCATCATAGGTACACTTCAACTATGACAGACAAAATGTGAAAAAAAATCCAGAAAATCACATTATAGGATCTTTAATGAATTTAATTGCAAATTATGGTGGAAAATAAGTATTTGGTCAATAACAAAAGTTTATCTCAATACTTTGTTATATACCCTTTGTTGGCAATGACAGAGGTCAAAGGTTTTCTGTAAGTTTTCACAAGGTTTTCACACACTGTTACTGGTATTTTGGCCCATTCCTCCATGTAGATCTCCTCTAGAGCAGTGATGTTTTGGGGCTGTTGTTGGGCAACACGGACTTTCAACTCCCTCCAAAGATTTTCTATGGGGTTGAGATCTGGAGACTGACTAGGCCACTCCAGGAACTTGAAATGCTTCTTACGAAGCCACTCCTTCGTTGCCCTGGCGGTGTGTTTGGGATCATTGTCATGCTGAAAGTCCCAGCCACGTTTCATCTTCAATGCCCTTGCTGATGGAAGGAGGTTTTCACTCAAAATCTCACGATACATGGCCCCATTCATTCTTTCCTTTACACAGATCAGTCGTCCTGGTCCCTTTGCAGAAAAACAGCCCCAAAGCATGATGTTTCCACCCCCATGCTTCAGAGTAGGTATGGTGTTCTTTGGATGCAACTCAGCATTCTTTGTCCTCCAAACACAACGAGTGGAGTTTTTACCAAAAAGTTATATTTTGGTTTCATCTGACCGTATGACATTCTCCCAATCTTCTTCTGAATCATCTAAATGCTCTCTAGCAAACTTCAGACGGGCCTGGACATGTACTGGCTTAAGCAGGGGGACACGGCTGGCACTGCAGGATTTGAGTCCCTGGCAGCGTAGTGTGTTACTGATGGTAGGCTTTGTTACTTTGGTCCCAGCTCTCTGCAGGTCATTCACTAGGTCCCCCCGTGTGGTTCTGGGATTTTTGCTCACCGTTCTTGTGATCATTTTGGCCCCACGGGGTGAGATCTTGCATGGAGCCCCAGATCGAGGGAGATTATCAGTGGTCTTGTATGTCTTCCATTTCCTAATAATTGCTCTCACAGTTGATTCCTTCAAACCAAGCTGCTTACCTATTGCAGATTCAGTCTTCCCAGCATGGTACAGGTCTACAATTTTGTTTCTGGTGTCCTTTGACATCTCTTTGGTCTTGGCCATAGTGGAGTTTGGAGTGTGACTGTTTGAGATTGTGGACAGGTGTCTTTTATACTGATAACAAGTTCAAACAGGTGCCATTAATACAGGTAACGAGTGGAGGCAAGAGGAGCCTCTTAAAGAAGAAGTTACAGGTCTGTGAGAGCCAGAAATCTTGCTTGTTTGTAGGTGACCAAATACTTATTTTGCCCCACTGTATATATATATATATATATATATATATATATATATATATATATAGGTTATATTCACAATGGTGTTTGTTCTTCTCTGCTTGCCCTTTTCTTGTGGTAGCAGATTACAAATCTTGCTGATCACACTGTGGTATTTCACCTAATAGATTTGGGAGATTATCAAAATTGGATATGTTTTCAAATTATTTGTTGGTCTGTGTAATCTGAGGGAAATGTGTGTCTCTAATATGGGCATACAATTTGGCAGGAGGTTAGGAACTGCAGCTCCATGTCCACATAATTGTGTGGGCAGTGTTCACATCTTCTCTGTAGAGGCAGGTTTGCCTTTGGCCGCCTTTCTCAATAGCAAGGCTGGTCACTGAGTCTGTGCATAGTCAAAGAATTCCTTAATTTTGGGTCAGTCACAGTGGTCAGGTTTTCTGCCACTGTGTACTCTCTGTTTAGGGCCAAATAGCATACTAGCTTGCTCAGGTTTTTTGTAAATTTTTCTAGTGTGTCAAGTAATTATCTTTTTGGTTGGGTCTAATTGTGTTGCTGTCCTGGGGCTCTGTGGGGTCTGTCTGTGTTTATGAACAAAGCTCAGGATCAGCTTGCTTATGGGGCTCTTCTCCAGGTGTATTTCACTGTAGGTGATGGCTTTGTTATGGAAGGTTTGGGAATTGCTTCCTTTTAGGTGGTTGAAGAATTTAACGGCTCTTTTCTGGATTTTGATAATAAGTGGGTATTAGCCTGTTTCTGCTCTGCATGCATTATTTGGTGTTTTACGCAAATAAACAAATTGAGGATAGAGGAACAGAGGATATCTTTGGCAGAATTCTGCATGCAGTTTCAATTTGTTTTTTGTCCCATTTTGTGAATACTTGGTTGGTGAGCAGACCCCAGGTTCTAAAACTGATTCAGGTATTTTTAACCAGATCCTAATTGGTATGTCAAATTTTTTGTTCCTTTTGATGGCATAGAAGGCCCTTCTTGCTTTGTCTCTCAGATTGTTCACAGCTTTGTGGAAGTTGCCTGTGGCGCTGATGTTTAGGCAGAGGTATGTATAGTTTCTTGTGTGCTCCAGGGCAATGGTGCCAGGATGGAATTTGTATTCATGGTCCAGGGAACTGGAACTTTTTTAGAATACCATTATTTTTGTCTGAGACTTACTGTCAGGGCCCAGGTCTGACAGAATCTGTGCAGAATATCTAGGTGCTGCTGTATGCCGAACTAGGTTGGGGACAGAAGCACCAGATCATCAGCAAACAGCAAACGTTTGACTTCAGATTCTAGTAAGGTGAGGCCGGGTGCTGCAGACTGTTATAGGGCTCTCACCAATTTGTTGATACAGGGCCTTGCAAAAGTATTCATCCCTCTTGGTGTTTATTCTATTTTGTTGCATTACAACCTATAATTTAAATAGATTTTTGGGGGGATTCCATGTAACGGACATACACAATATAGTCCAAATTGGTGAAGTGAAATGAAAAAAAATACTTGTGTCAACAAATAAAAAAAAATAAAAAGAATGGAAAGGTGGTGCGTGCATATGAATTCACCCCCTTTGCTATGAAGCCCCTAAACAAGATCTGGTGCAACCAATTACCTTCAGAAGTCACATAGTTTGTTAAATAAAGTCCACCTGTGTGCAATCTAAGTGTCACATGATCTGTCACATAATCTCTGTATATATACACACCTGTTCTGAAAGGCGCCAGGGTCTGCAACGCCACTATGCAAGGGGAACCACCAAGCAAGCGGCACAGTGAAGACCAAGGAACTCTCCAAACAGATCAGGGACAAAGATGTGAAGAAGTACAGATCAGGGATGGGTTATAAATAAGTATCCGAAACTTTGAACATCACACGGAGCACCATTAAATCCATTATTAAACAATTGAAAGATAATGGCACCTCAACAAACCTGCCAAGAGAGGGCCGCCCACCAAAACTCATGGACCAGGCAAGGAGGGCATTAATCAGAGAGGCAACAAAGAGACCAAATATAACCTTGAAGGAGCTGCAAATCTCTACAGTGGAGATTGGAGTATCTGTCCATAGGACCACTTTAAGCCATACACTCCACAGAGCTGGGCTTTATGAAAGAGTGGACAGAAAAAAGCCATTGCTTAAAGAAAAAAATAAGTAAACACGTTTGGTGTTCGCCAAAAGGCATGTGGGAGACTCCCCAAACTCTAGGGAAACGCTATGTCTGGCGCAAACACCTCTCATCACCCCGAGAACGTCAGGGACTGGGAAACTGGTCAGAATTGAAGGAATAATGGGTGGTGCTAAATACAGGCAAATTCTTGCATGAAACCTGTTTCAGTCATCCAGAGATTTGAGACTGTGATGGAGGTTCACCTTCCAGCAGGACAATTACCCTAAGCATACTGCTGAAGCAACACTCGAGTGGTTTAAGGGGAAACATTTAAATGTCTTGGAATAGACTAGTCAAAGCCCAGACCTCAATCCAATTGAGAATCTGTAGTATGACTTAGAGATTGCTGTACACCAGCGGAAACCTTGGAGCAGTTTTGACTAGAGCCAAAAAGATTGGAGAAGTGGTTTATCCATACATCTCCATTTTGGATAGATAACTCTTTGTGTTGTTGTTTGTATAGAGTTTTCCAATTTTGTGGTTAGATTCTATGGATTTTTCAATTACATTGAGATGATTTCTGACGTGCTGTTCCTTCTGTATTTCTGCGTTGTTTTAGTGATTCACATAGTGAAGGCGTAGGCTCAGGTTTTCTGGGTCTCTATGTTTTTGGTTGGATACGTTTCTCAATGTCTTTCTTAGGTTTTTGCATTCTTCATCAAACCATTTGTCATTGTTATTCATTTTCTTAGGTTGTCTGCTTGAAATGTTTATATTTGATAGGGAAGCTGAGAGGTCAAATATACTGTTTAGGTTTTCTACTGCCAAATTTATACCTTCACTATTACAGTGAAACATTTTGTCCAGGAAATTGTCTAGAAGGGATTGAATTTGTTGTTGCCTAATTGTTTTTTGGTATATTTCCACACAACTTTCCTTCCATCTATAGCATTTCTTAATATTATTGATGCCTCATGATTGAGCAAAGCTCTGTCCGAGAAGAGTGTGATTTTGCTGTGATCTGAGAGGGGTGTGGTGTCAGTGGACTGACTGTGAATGCTCTAAGAGACTCTGGGTTGAGATCAGGGATAAAGTAGTCTACAGTACTACTGCCAAGAGATTAACTATAGGTGTACCTTCCATAGGAGTCCCCTCGAAGCATATCATTGACTATGTACATATCCAGCGTCTGAGAGAGCTGCAGGAGTTGTGACCCATTTTTGTTGGTTATGTTGTCGCAGGTATGCGTTTGTCCCCCTGTGTGCTGAGGGTGTCATGTTCTTGTCCAGTTCTGGCATTTAGGTCACCACAGACTAGTACATGTCCATGGGCCTGGAAATTGTTGATCTCCCCCTCTTGGATGGAGAAGCTGCCATTGTTAAAGTATGAGGACTCAATTGGGGGGATATAGGTAGCATACATGAGGATATTTTTCTCTGTTGAGATAATTTCCCATTAATTTTCAGCCAGATGTAACATGTTCATGTTTTGACTAATTTAATAGAGTGTGTTAGGTCTGCTCTATACGAAATTATCATACCCCCTGAGTCTCTTCCCTGTTTCACACCTGGTATTTTGGTGGATGGGACAACCAGCTCTCTGTAACCTAGAGGGCAACCAGTGGGTCCGTTTCCTTTTCACCATGTTTCTTTTAGGATGACAATGTCTGTATTTACAATTTCTTTGATGAAGTCGGTTCCTGCTCTTTAGGCCAAAGGCAGATGACCTCAGACCTTGTATATTCCAGGAGGAGATAGTAAAAGCTTTGTGTTCCATAGTATCTAATCTTGTTTTTGTGTGGTTTAAATCTCTTTCTCTCTCTTCCATTACTGCAAGCCCCATTGACTAAAGCCTTTTTAGCCTGTTCTCTTTGGGAAAAGCTTTTGATATATGAGGCCAATATGAAAAATAAGTTATTAATGCAAGGGTGACACATGAAGCAGTGAGTGACACCCAACTGGTGCAAGGGTGAGGAATAAGGCAGAAGGAGGGACACTTGAACTGTGCGGATTGAGACTTGAGTTGTCGCTGAGGCTGGAGGGTTCACTAACATCCTCTATGGTTTGGTTTGAAAGATAGACATGGTGGGTATTTGTTGCACAATAAAAGGGGATTGCCATGTTTTTTATTTAATTCTTATTTTAAGTTGACTGAGAACAGATTCTCATTTACAGCAAAACCTGGAGAATAGTTAATACCCCTTTAAAACGCCTACACAATAAGTGCCATGGGATCTGTAGTGACCACAGAGAGTCAAGACACCCGTTTAACATCCAATCCGAAAAACACTAACCTACACAGTGCAATGTCCTCAATCACTGCCCTGGGGCATTGGGATCTCCTTAGAACAGAGGAAAGAGATCCTCCTACTGGCCCTCCAACACCACTTCCAGCAGAATCTGGTATCCCATCTGTCAGGACCCGGTTACGAACCTGGGTCTCCAGAGTGAGAAACAGTCACTTAACCAACTGAGCCACAAATAGTCAGCAGAACCCAGAAGATGAGGCAGACACAGCAGTACTTAAGACGGTGTATTTAATAAAGTAAAAAAGGAGAAGTCCTTCAATACAAAAAAATGGCAAATCCAAAAGGTGGTAGGAATAGCACAAAAAAGCCTCAAGAGATACTCAAGAACAAAAACAGAATTCCACAAGAGAATCCACCGGAATCGACAAGAATACACAGAACACTAGGGCTGGGTTCTAACATACAAACACAGAGCACAGAACTGAGGGAAACTAAGGGTTTAAATACAATCAGGGAAAACGAGGCACAGGTGCAAATAATAATGGGGAACAAGGGGAAAAACATAAGGACAAAAAGCACAATGGGGGCATCTAGTGACCAAAACCCGGAACAACCCTGGCCAAATCCTGACAGAATCCCCCCCCTAGGAACGGCTCCTGACGTTCCTACCAGCTCTCTCAGGGTGGAGGGCCCTGAGCTGACGAATGAGGTCAGGGTCCAGGATGTCTTTGGCAGGAACCCAGGAGCGCTCCTCGGGACCGTAGCCTTCCCAGTCCACCAGATACTGCCAGGACCGCTGCACCCGGCGGGAATCCAGTATCCGATGGACGGTATAAGCCGGCTGGCCTCCAATGACACGAGGCGGAGGGGGAGGTCTGTCTGCCGGGACAAGGGGAGAAAAAACAACAGGTTTTAACAATGAAATGTGAAATGTGGGATTAATCTTAAGGGATCTGGGTAAGTGTAGGCGATAAGAAACTGGGTTAACTCTCCTGGCAACCTTGAAGGGACCGATGTATTTTTGGGACAGCTTGCGAGACTGCACCCGTAGAGGTAAGTCTCTTGTGGAGAGCCAGACTCTCTGGCCGGGGCGCAGGGTAGGCCCGGGACGGCTACGTCTGTTGGCTTGTTGTTGGTACCTCTGTGAGGAACGCATAAGATTTAGACGGGTCTTCCTCCACATAAGCCGACAGCGTCTGACGAACTTCAAAGCTGAAGGCACTCTGACTTCTGCCTCCTGGTCCGGGAACAATGGAGGAGCATAGCCAAACTGACACTCGCGCGGGGACATACCAGTGGAGGAGGAGCGCAAGGTGTTGTGCGCGTATTCGGCCCAAACAATAAAGGATGACCATGTGGACGGGTTGTCACGAGTCATACATCGGAGGGTGGTTTCCAGCTCTTGATTCATCCTCTCTGTTTGGCCGTTGGACTCCGGATGGTACCCTGAAGATAGACTGGCAGAAGCCCCCATGAGTTGGCAGAAGGCCTTCCAAAACCTTGAGGCGAACTGGGGACCTCTGTCAGAAACCATATCTTGAGGAATGCCGAAGACTCGGAACACATGATTAATAACCAACTCAGCCGTTTCCTTGGCAGAAGGTAACTTAGTCAGAGGGACGAACCTGGCCGCCTTTGAAAACCTGTCGATTATGACTAGGATAGTAGTATTGCCATGGGATGGAGGAAGTCCAGTAATAAAGTCCAATGAGATATGGGACCAGGGTCTGTGGGGAACAGGTAAAGGGTGAAGGAGTCCTTGAGGGCGGAGGTGAGAAGATTTGCCCTGGCAGCACACGGGACAGGCATTGACGAAAGTGGCAACGTCTTCTCTTATGGTAGGCCACCAGAACTTACGCTGGATGAACTCCAAGGTGCGACCTACGCCCGGATGACAGGTGAGGCGAGAGGAGTGCCCCCACAGAAGGACCTGAGTCCTCACTGCCTTGGGGACAAACAACCGATTGGCAGGACCTCCTTTCGGGTCCGGTTCGCTAGCTTGAGCACGTCTCACGGTATCCTCAACTTGCCACGAGATCGGAGCCACAATCTTAGCAGCAGGAAGGACAGGCATGTCCGTGTCATCTCGAATGGCAGGAGCGTAGACTCGGGACAGGGCATCCGGTTTGAGATTCTTCGACCCGGGCCGATAGGTGAGGATAAACTGGAATCGATTGAAGAAAAGAGACCATCTAGCTTGTCTAGAGTTCAACCGCTTCGCCTGCTGGATATACTCCAGATTTTTGTGGTCCGTAAGCACTTGAAACGGGTGAGAAGCCCCCTCGAGCCAGTGTCTCCATTCCTTCAATGCCATCTTAACCGCTAGGAGTTCACGATCCCCCACATCGTAGTTCCTCTCAGTCGGGGTAAGCCGGTGTGAGAAGAAAGCGCACGGATGAAGCTTCTTGTCTTCACCCCTCTGAGACAGGACAGCTCCAACACCAACCTCTGATGCGTCTACCTCCACCACAAATGGTTCATCCGTAGTCGGTAGTATCAGGATGGGAGCAGAGAGAACGCGCTGCTTGAGTCCTTGGAAGGCCGTCTCAGCTTCTCTTCCCCACAAAAACCTTGCATTGCCACCCTTGGTTAAAGCTGAGAGAGGGGCTGCCACCAAGCTGAAGTTCTTGATGAACTTGCGGTGAAAGTTTGTGAAGCCCAGGAAACGCTGAACTTCCTTAACGGATTTGGGGGTGGGCCAATCCGCTACCGCCCCTACCTTCCTGGGGTCCATTTGGACTCGACCGGGTTCCACTACAAATCCCAGGAATTGTACTCGGGATGAATGGAATTCACATTTTCCGGCTTAACGTACAGATGGCTGTCCAGGAGGCGTTTGAGTACTTGTCTGACATGCTTAGTGTGTTCTTGAAGGGAGCTCGAAAAGATGAGGATGTCATCCAAGTAAATGAACACAAATATGTTAAGCATATCCCTAACCACATCGTTTATGAGCGCTTGGAACACCGCTGGGGCGTTGGTCAGGCCGAAGGGCATCACCAAGTATTCATAGTGACCAGTAGGCGTGTTGAAAGCGGTCTTCCACTCGTCACCAGGTCTGATCCGCACAAGATGGTATGCGTTCCGCAGGTCAAGCTTAGTGAAAACAACTGCTTCCTGGAGCAGCTCGAAGGCTGTGGCCATAAGGGGTAGCGGGTAACGGTTACGGACGGTTATGGCATTGAGTCCCCGGTAGTCGATGCAAGGACGTAATCCACCGTCTTTCTTGGCCACAAAGAAAAACCCTGCTCCCGCCGGGGAGGTGGATGGACGCATGAGGCCTGCTTCCAGAGCGTCCTTGATGTAGGTATCCATAGCAGCTCGTTCGGGTGGAGATAGGGAAAAGATCCGACCCCTGGGGGGCAAGTGCCCGGAAACAGGTCGATGGGGCAATCGTAAGGTCTATGGGGTGGTAGCATGGTGGCCCTCTGTTTGCTAAACACCAGTTTGAGGTCATGGTAACACTCGGGAACTCGGGTCAGGTCGATGGATTCTAAAGACTCGGGAGTAGAACTCGGGGAATTCTGGAAAATACAAGTAGCTTGGCACGTAGGACCCCACTGCTTGATAGTGCCCACAGACCAGTCGATGTGAGGGTTATGGCTGTGAAGCCAGGGGTATCCAAGGACGAGAGGGAACTCGGAACAGGAGATCAAATGAAAGTTCATCAATTCCTGGTGTTGTGAAACTGAAAGTCGCAAGGAGGTAGTGACATGAGTGACAAGTCCAGATCCCAAAGGGCTTCCATCCAATGTAGTGACCCTCATGGGTTCACTTAGAGGTTCAGAGGGAACGCCATTCTCCTTCGCCCAGACACCATCAATGAAGTTACCTGCGGCTCCAGAGTCTACCAAGGCTTGAAGGTGAAGCTTGTGGTTGTCCCAGGAGAGGGTGACTGGAATGAGCAGACGGGAGTTGGACGGATGGGAGGAGGTTATGTTTCCCGTTACAGTTCCCCCGGTCTGTACGGGACAGAGCGTTTCCCTGGAGCCCGGGACACGTGGAACGGAAATGGCCCGGTTTGCCGCAATATAGACAGCGTCGCTCCCTCATCCGGCGGTCTCTCTCAGCCTGGGAGATGCGTCCAATCTGCATGGGTTCCGATGGAGCCAGCGAGGATAAAGGTGGGGACTCGGAGCTGGGACAGATAGGGGCTAGAGGTCTACGGTTGAGTTCTCTCTCTCTCAGACGCTGGTCAATGCGTGAGGCCAACTTGATCAGGGACTCGAGATTGTCCGGTGGTTCCCGAGTGGCCAGTTCATCTTGGATAGTGTTGGAAAGGCCTTTCAGAAAGCACACCGTGAGCGCCTCGTTGTTCCAGCCACTTCCTGCTGCCACCGTGCGGAACTGGATGGCATAGTCCGTCACGCTGCGCCAACCTTGGTGGAGAGTCAGGAGCTGTTTGGCTGAGTCAGAACCACTGCTTGGGCCTTGAAACACTCGTTTGAATTCCTCAGCAAAGGCAGAGTAGCTGGCACAGCAGGAACTATGGGCATCCCACACAGCAGTAGCCCAGGCCAGGGCTTTCTCCGACAGCAGGGTGATGATATAAGCGATCTTAGACCGGTCGGTGGGAAACGACGAGGGTTGTAGCTCAAAGGAGAGAGAACATTGGGTGAGAAACCCTTTACAAGCACTTGGATCACCTGAGAACCGTTGGGGAGGTGGAAGACGAGGTTCAGCCAGGGGTTAACTGCCATGGGTACGTGAATCTGAGGTACTAGGACGGGAACTGTTGCCGGGGTAAGACGATCAGATATTTGCTTAATGGAAGTCAGCATCTCCGACAGAAGATGAGAATGTCTAGCCATTAAGGCCTCTTGCTGAACCAGGGCGGCTTTGTGGCGTTGGACAGTCTCCTGGTGGTGGGACAGCATGGCAAAAAGATCCTGGGAACTGGCTGCCTCTGGGTTCATTTTTGGCTCTGTGTTTCTGTCAGGACCCGGTTACGAACCTGGGTCTCCGGAGTGAGAAACAGTCACTTAACCAACTGAGCCACGAATAGTCAGCAGAACCCAGAAGATGAGGCAGACACAGCAGTACTTAAGACGGTGTATTTAATAAAGTAAAAAAGGAGAAGTCCTTCAATACAAAAAATGGCAAATCCAAAAGGTGGTAGGAATAGCACAAAAAAGCCTCAAGAGATACTCAAGAACAAAAACAGAATTCCACAAGAGCATCCACCGGAATCGACAAGAATACACAGAACACTAGGGCTGGGTTCTAACATACAAACACAGAGCACAGAACTGAGGGAAACTAAGGGTTTAAATACAATCAGGGGAAACGAGGCACAGGTGCAAATAATAATGGGGAACAAGGGAAAAAACATAAGGACAAAAAGCACAATGGGGGCATCTAGTGACCAAAACCCGGAACAACCCTGGCCAAATCCTGACACCATCCAGGGACTAATCAGGACCAACCCTGGTTAGCTTCAGAGGCAAGCCAGCACTGGGATTCTGGGTGGTATGCTCATGGCCAATGTGATAGTGGAGTAAGAATTTTAAATACTGTATGTAAATAGGAAATGAGCTCCAGACAGGATCATATGCTTTGTTCCAATTTTAAGTAGCCCTAAGTACGGTATTAACCACACTGTAACAGCTGCCATTCAATATGCTGCCCAATGCTAGTCTACTCTCTCTGTGTGTGTGTGTGTGTGTGTGTGTGTGTGTGTGTGTGTGTGTGTGTGTGTGTGTGTGTGTGTGTGTGTGTGTGTGTGTGTGTGTGTGTGTGTGTGTGTGTGTGTGTGAGTGAGGGAAAGAGAGCTGGAGCTGCCTGATCTCAAGCGGCAAATTAGAGCTCTCTGAAATCGATAAGAGGGGAGCCATGCACAGATTTCATTAGTTGGCAAACGCGTGCGGTTAAAGGAGTGGAAACAGATATTGATGTTTGAGATTGATTGATTAGTCTTTTCATAAAAATGTGTGCATTGAGTTGTGATGCAGAGATAAAACATTTTTGGTTTCCTTACCTTTTGGGCACAGTTTCACTTTGCTAAAGAAAACTCATATTTAATGGATTGTTATTATTGAAGATGTCAATCTGCGAATTGTTTAAAATGATCAAAGTCTATTGAACAGAATATCTGACTCCAATATTTGTACTTTTATGTAATTTAGCGCTTAACCATAGTGGTGTGTGTGTGTGTGTGTGTGTGTGTGTGTGTGTGTGTGTGTGTGTGTGTGTCTTAAGTAAAAATACTTTAAAGTACTACTTAAGTAGTTTTTTGGGGTATCTGTACTTTACTATTTATATTTTTGACCACTTTTACTTTACTCCACTACATTCAAATCGAAAATAATGTACTTTCTACTCCATACATTTTCCCGTGACACCCAAAAGTAATCGTTACATTTCGAATGCTCAGCAGGACAGGAAAATGTTTCAATTCACACACATCAAGAGAATATCCCTGGTCATCACTACTGCCTCTGATTTGGCAGACTCACTAAACACAAATGCATTGTTTGTAAATTATGTCTGAGTGTTGGAGTGTGCCCCTGGCTATCCACAAATAAATAATAAATAATATAAAATCATGCCAACTGATTTGTTTAATATAGGAATGTGAAGTGATTTACAGTTTTACTTTGATATTGAAGTATATTCTAGCAATTACATGTACTTTTGATACGTAAGTATATTTTAAAACAAGTACTTTTACTGAAGTAGTATTTTACTGGTTGGTTTTCACTTTTACTTGAGTCATTTCATATTCAGGTGTCTACTTTTACTCAAGTATGACAATTGGGTAATTATTCCACTGTTGCTTATCCAGAGTGATTTACAGGAGCAATTAGGATTGAGCGCATTACTTAAGGGCACATCAACAGATTTTTGACCACTGATTCAAACCAGTGACTTTTCGGCTACAGGCCCAATGCTCTTAACCACTAGGTTGTCTGCTGCAGAGACCACAGGTGAGTTAGAAATTGGCTATCAAGAACGGTCTGAGAATTGTCTATATCAAGGCAGATATTCAATATCATTGTAGAAAGAATGAAAACATTATACAAGGCATAAAGTTTAAGTAACAAAACATTAACAAGCATTTACAAGGCATTATAATAGGCATGATCAGAGTGAGAGAGAGAGAGAGACAAAGAAACCATGGCTTGTGCCATGGCCCGTAGCTCATGGGAGAGGGCGAGAGAGAGTCTAGGTATCTCACCACCGCAGGTCAGGAACAAAGAGAACGTGACACTGAAGCTAAGACCCTTTAATAACCATTTGACCAGGTTGAGATTCCAAATCGGAGTTGTTGACCAATAGGATTACTTTTGAGTTCACTTCCAATCAAGTATCAGACCTACAGGACGTCATCAAAACAGATCCCCTGCTTCACGGAGGTGTGACAGAATGGGTGATGTGGACAGCAACACAGAGACGGCTGAATTCCTAAGATAACGCAAATAAATTCCCTGCGTACAGTTGATAAGAGTCACTTAGCGGGCTGGGTCATGCTACACTATAAAGTTGCCTGCTTCCTGTCTCTGTAAAGTTTTAGTGATTGCCTTAATCTATGACATAGTTGTAAATGTTGGTCCACCGGCTTAATATTTCATTACTGCTTATATTTTTTTGCGCCCATCTGATAAATGTGTCATTAATACAGCATTACATGATTAATAGATGTGGAATATATGTGGTAATTTTTTATTTTTTATTATAGCGTGTCACATTTGATCTATGCAGCGTTTAATCATTTCCCATATGCATATTAATAGTTACAATGGTACCTGTGTAGTGGCAGCAAGTCACTTGGTGTAAGTGTCTGCGTCCGTTCTGTAACAGTGCTCAGAGCTCAGCTCACATGACAGACTTCTCCCAAGAGCAAAAACGCCACCTTCATTACTTATTTCAGAAGTAATCACTGTCCATGTCATGTAACTTGGGCGCTCATCAAATAGTATTGTTAGCTTTTGACTAACATATCCCAACTTTATAAAGGGTTACATAAGTGGGCAGGGTTATTAACCCTTGGTAGATGACACATCGCAGCATTAGATAACATTGAACATGATAAAATGATGGTGACGCAACACTGAAAGGCATTAACCATGAGGATAATCAAAACGCACACATTTCTGGGGCGAAGTCATTCCTAGGATTTCAGACAGTGTACACTACAGCATTTTCACCGTGTTTGGAGCTAAATAAGATGATAGATGGTGATGGAGGAGGAATGGGGGGAGGGGTGTATTTAGTCTGGGGGGAAATCCCATAGGAGGATTAATTTTCTCTGTGGGACGTCAATCCCATTTCTCTATGTTTCCTGCAGAGCCTGGGTCAATTATATCTCTGTTACTGCAGAATGCACATTGCTTTCACACTAAATGGAAGCGGGTTTTCTGGGCTCAGAAATGAATATGGACAGTTTGTGGCTATAACTTCCCATCCTGAACAAACACATTATTTCAATAATCCGATCTTGACCTCCCCTGGGACCAAACCATAACCTTAAGCTACATCAACAGAAATGCACTTCGACACTTTGAAGCATCAGCACCTTTCCTAATGGTTGAAAAAGGTGTTGTTTTTGTTACCCTGCAGCAAAGCCTCAATGCCAATATTCCACTGCTATTAGTTTGTGGATGAAATGGTGTTCATTTCTCACTATCATGGGGAATCCAGGTGGTTGGTATGCATGTTGCAAGAGAACCAGACTGCATTGCTGACTGATAAATGGTTAATCAATGGATTAATCAATTGTTTTAAAATGCAAAACCTTGCTGTAACTGTCCCAATAAGTGTGGGAAAGACAGACAGACCCAGTGGGTAAATCTAGACTCAGCAGTTGTTAAAAACCACAATCATTTATTGTTGTATTATACTGCACACAGGCAGTTGTAAAGACATAACCCTGATTAATCAAGGCAATCTATGTCAAGGGAATTTTACACGTATGCAGACATATGAGTATACAGGAATAAATAGCAAACATTTATGTGTACATCCAGAACTAATTGATCTCTATTGTCATTCTTCTCTACGAAAGATATCATTAAGTGTAAGGCTACAAATCCATACTGCAACCACAATGGTAGCATACATCCCATGTTCTGTATGCTGATGCACTCTCCCATTATTCTAGTCGCTTTGTCTGCTACAGACGTTTGGCGAGCACGTTAGACACCCCATGACGATTGTGTTGGTATGAGGATAGATGGAGGTTGCGAAAGGGAACGCGCCTCCTACACAAGGTTAATCTGGTCGTCGAGTGCAACTAGCATGTCCCCATAATGAAGTCCCCACAGAAGCATACTTACTAAGAGTTGAGTAAATTAACCTTCAGAATTTAGCATGATTCCTTTTTTAATACACTTTATGCATCCATTTCCCATGCATACCCGATCAAGGACGATCGTTCATTTAGCTGGAGGAGGTCAGAATAGAAACATCCCCCCTCCTCCGAGACAGAGGAGAACACCCATCGTGTATATGTGAAACTAGTCACCGATGGATTTAAGTTTTTATTGTCATGGTAATCAATTATGCCAATGATCCGAGTCCATCAAATTGAATGATCTTTCATGCAATATAATTGTTTTTTAGAAACATCCATTATCAATATTCATGAACTTTTTTTTCAATAATAACGAGTCAACAACTTAGAAAAACAAAAAAACAAGCAATTTGTCTTTCAGTTTTAACACGCTTATGTTCAAATTCCAAAGTGAACAAGTTATGTCGACCTTAAAGTGTTGTCGACCTTAGAATACTGAAAGCCAAAAAAAGAAGACTTCATCATATATTTGGTTCACACGCTTAAGGGTCTGCCCGGTCACTGGTTGGAGACTGGCATATTGAAACAAATGGTATCATCAAACCTAATAGTGTAGCGAGCTTTTGTTTTATCGACTCTGGAATGGCAGAACTATCTTTGAATGGTGCCTTTCCCTCCACGATTTTCTTGTTTAACATGCAGCAATACTGTTTAAGCCTGGTTGAGTGAGTGTGCTCTTCATCTTTCTCTCCTGTTTGTCAGTAATATACACACTGCTCAGATAGAGTGAAGAAGTAGAGCAGGTTTTGTCGATGATTTAAGGGATGGAAGGCACGCCAGGGCTTCTAATGCAGCTAGTATTTAAATAATCCCTGGGTCTCCTCAGCCTTTTGATGTCTTTGTTCACTTTGAAAAGTTATCACTATATAGCCTGTATGGTCTGCGTAGAATGAAATGTTAAATCACACTGCTTACCTATTCTTCTGCATCCGTTCCCCGCAGCCTGAAAGAACATCGAAATACACATTCTCCATCTTATCTTGTCTCAAGTCGCACAAGTGAATTCCCCATCCCATTGCATATCCGAAGCCAGGGAAATTCGAGAATAATCAGCCATGCTTATCTTTCTGCAGTACTGAGGGAACCATAATGAGACTCACTCATCCACAGTGAAGAGCTTAATAATTCACCGCCGTAGTTATGCAGATGAACCCTATCATATTACAGTTAAAGGCTGGAAAGCGACATTTCTTGGGACTGTGAGCTACAATGAATGCAGTGAACATCATGCACACTCCACAAAGATGCTTTCACTTTCTCTAAAATAGACTTGTTTTCAGTGTTGAAGAGTCAATCTACTGAAACAGGCACTGCCAACCAGTATTAAATCATAAATGTGTGAACCCAAGCTTAATATATTGTAGGGTGGTCTGAATCCAAGCTAATGTACAGCCAGCTATTCCTCTCTTTAGATAGAAAGGGCTGTGCCTTATACTCATGTCCAAAGGCTGTGATCTCCTCATTAATAAGGGGTCCAAGTGGCAGTGAACTTGGTCTTTGACCTATCAGCTATCCTTATGGAATTATTCCAGACTCAATTATGGAGCCTTTGGCAGAAAGCCTGCATGGCATATAGGTCTGGTCTGGATAAGGTCATACAGGGGGCTCTTCTTTCAACAAATACATAAGAGAAGCACTAGTGAGAGGCTAAAAATATAATCTTTGCAGTATTATTTGTCATTCTGGGCATGCCCAAGAGCCAAGAAATGTATTTCCAATGGCTTCTTTGACCTCCATGGCCACCTGGTTATTGCACAGCTGGACCCTTCCTGCATAGACAGGGAATATTGGTATTAGTTTTTATTACTTTCTCCCAGGCGACCTCCAGACTTTGGACAATGGTTAGGTTAGGTCTGTCCAGTGACCTCTGGCACTGTCCATGGAGCCTGTCCCAGATGGGCTGGAGCATAGCCCACGTCTCTCTAGCAGAGGCCTGAGCCAGGGCAGCTTAGCACTGGGAGAGCTCAGTGGAGTGACCTTGTGCATCCCCTCTAATGGAGAGTTTGGCTGTGGTCCAGAGCTCTCAGCCACGGGACAGAGCACCGTCTCAAGATCGGGACCGCTCACCTCTAACCTCCTCCCCTGATCCTGGACATATCATACTACTGACACTAATTGTCACCAACAACTGCAGCTGATAAAAGCTTCTCCTTTCTTCTGGGGCACCGAGTTAGTGCAATCAGATTTTCTTCAGGAGTCTAGTGTGTGTGTGTGTGTGTGTGTGTGTGTGTGTGTGTGTGTGTGTGTGTGTGTGTGTGTGTGTGTGTGTGTGTGTGTGTGTGTGTGTGTGTGTGTTTGGGTGTGTCGTTCACAAACTGTTTATCTGATCAAGCAAATGCAGCCAATTTAGATTGTGACTTTGTTGAGTTTCAGAAAATTGATACAAGGAAGATTATCGTCGCATTTGGTTTGTCTGATTCCTTACCATCTATTGAAGTCTGGACATGAAAGGTTTGTTTGTCCAAGGGCTTAGGTGCAATCAATACACATCTTTAGGTTCAATGACATTCTGTCAACTGGCCATCAGGGTACTTAATGATGTATAGCTACAATGTTCTAGAGCTCCATTTAAGGCTATCACCAGTGATGGAAAAGTACCCAATTGTCATACTTGAGTAGAAGTAAAGATACCTTTATATAAAATGACTCTTGTAAAAGTGAAAGTCACCCAGAAAAATAGTACTTTAGTAAAACTTTGCTTTTAAATATACATACAGTAAGTATCAAAGTAAAACTATAAATCACTTCACATTCCTTTCATGAAGCAAACCAGACGGCACAATTTTATTGTTTTTTTTAATGACTTACGGAGAGCCAGGGGCACACTCCAACACTCAGACATCATTCACAAATGAAGCATTTGTGTTTAGTGAGTCTGGCCAGATCAGAAGCAGTAGGGATGACCAGGGATGTTCTCTTAATAAGTGTTTGAATTGGACCATTTTCCTGTCCTGCCAAGCATTCAAAATGTAACAAGTACTTCTGGGTGTCAGGGAAAATGTATAGAGTAAAAAGTAAATTACCTTCTTTAGGAATGTAGTGGAGTAAAAGTAAAAGTTGTAAAAAATATGAATAGCAATGTACAGATACTCCCAAAAAACGACTTAAGTATTACTTTAAAGCATTTTTACTCTACTAACTGTCACTTATTAGCAATAGCATAATATTACATACTTTATATTGATACTTTTGAGCAAAGGGACCAAAGGGATTATAATTACTTAATGTGATGTAACGTGTGGGAGTCGGGAAGCAAGTTCAGGGAGTGCAAATGTAATAAACAAATGAACAATACAAGAAACACGAACAACGCACAGACAGGAAACAGAAACATAAACAATGACACCTGGGGACAGAACCAAAGGGAGTGACATATATAGGGCAGGTAATCAAGGAAGTGATGGAGTCTGATGAAGCGCAGGTGCACATAACGATGGTGACAGCTGTGCACCATAACGAGCAGCCTGGTGACTTCGAGGCCAAAGAGGGAGCACACATGACAGTACGCCGTCCCCGACGCGCGGCTCTAGCAGCACACGACCCCGACCAAAATGACGATCCCGGGGATCAGGAGCGGACCCGTCACCTCTGCTGAGGTGCAGAAACCTGTTAGTCCGACTGAGACGTGGGAACATGGCTACCTGGAGCGCCAGAGAGACAGCATACGGTACCCCTTCCCCGGCATGAGCCGGTCGAGGCACAAGAACCTGTTTACCAGCTGAGGCGTTCGGCCCCAGTTTAGCTGCCAGCCGCCAGCTGAGGCGCCAACCAAAGGGACGATCCAGGGGTTCTGAAGCGAACTGGTCGCCTTCGCTGAGGTGCAGAAACCTGATGAACCAGCTGAGGCGTGAGAGCCTGATGAGCCGGTCGAGGCACAAGAACCTGTTTACCAGCTGAGGCATGGGAGCCTATCGAGCCCGCTGAGGCATGGGAGCCTATCGAGCCCGCTCAGGCATGGGAGCCTATCGAGCCCGCTCAGGCATGGGAGCCTATCGAGCACACTCAGGCATGGGAGCCTATCGAGCCCGCTGAGGCATGGGAGCCTATCGAGCCAGCTGAGGCATGGGAGCCTATCGAGCACGCTCAGGCATGGGAGCCTATCGAGCACACTCAGGCATGGGAGCCTATCGAGCACACTCAGGCATGGGAGCCTATCGAGCACACTCAGGCATGGGAGCCTATAGAGCACGCCTATCCCGCTGAGGCATGGCAACCTATCGAGCCCGCTGAGGCATGGGAGCCTATAGAACCCGCTGAGGCATGGCAACCTATCGAGCCAGCTGAGGCATGGGAGCCTATCGAGCCCGCTGAGGCATGGGAGCCTATCAAGCCCGCTGAGGCATGGGAGCCTATCGAGCCCGCTGAGGCATGGGAGCCTATCAAGCCAGCTCAGGCATGGGAGCCTATCGAGCACACTCAGGCATGGGAGCCTATTGAGCACGCTCAGGCATGGGAGCCTATCGAGCACACTCAGGCATGGGAGCCTATCGAGCCAGCTGAGGCATGGCAACCTATTGAGCCAGCTGAGGCATGGTAACCTATCAAGCCAGCTGAGGCATGGGAGCCTATCGATCCCGCTGAGGTATGGTAACCTGTCGAGCCAGCTAAGGCAGGGGAACCCGACAAACCAGCTGAGGCCTCCCAGGAAGCTCCGGACCAAACATCACCTCCAACACAAAAAAATAGAAATAAAAAACACTCCCTGATGCTCCCCTTTTGGTGTGGCGTCATTCTGTAATGTGTGCGCTGGGGGTCGGGAAGCAAGTAAAGGGAGTGCATAATTTAATAAACAAATGAACAAAACACGAAAAATGCACAGACAAGAAACAGAAACAATGAGGACTGGGGAAGGAACCAAAGGGAGTGACATATATAGGGCAGGTAATCAATGAGGTGATGGAGTCAAGGTGAGTCGGCATGGTAGCCTAGTGTTTAGCCTAGTGGCCTAGTGGTTAGAGTGTTGGACTAGTAACCAGAAGGTTGCAAGTTCAAACCCCTGAGCTGACAAGGTACAAATCTGTCATTCTGCCCCTGAACAGGCAGTTAACCCACTGTTCCTAGGCCGTCATTGAAAATAAGAATTTGACTTGCCTGGTTAAATAAAGGTAAAAAAGTCTGATGACGCACAGGTGCGTGTAACGATGGTGACAGGTGTGCGCCATAATGAGCAGGCTGGTGACCTAGAAGCCGGAGAAGGAGCACAAGTGATATGTGCACTTCAACAAATACAAAGCTCTACAATTGAGAGCACTCACTTTATCCGAACTAGTGTTGGGTGCATCCTACATCAACAGTAAATTCCAAGAAAATGGATTAAGGAGAAACACTACAGTGGACCATCATTGATTTCATAGTCATCAGTGTTGTGATTTTTAGATTTATTTGATCTAATTGATGATGTAACTGGCACATGACAGTGATGGATTAGACTAGATTGCAGTCAGATGATGATAATTGTTCGGGAGACGAGTATGTGGCACAGCAAGCACATTAAACATGATGGTTATTATGTGCGTATAAATTCTGAGTATTAAGAAAAGTTTATCCTATTAATGCTATTTACTTTCTACATTTAGTTAGGCCTACTGTGAGGGAACATGTGCCAGTTTATGCTATTCTTTCAGACTCCTAATAGAATCAACAAGTTGAGTTATGGCATAAGTGAACAAATGAATTTTGGTTAATGTGCTAAAAGATAACAAATACACAACAGAAGTGTTGGGAAGTGTCATAGATCACAATGATAATCTCTTGTGTTCATGCGAAAACAAAGACAGTCATTGACATCTATTCATGGTGTAATGCAGTCCAAACTAATCTCTTATGAATATACTGTCACAAATTTAGTATACGGTGAGATAATCCACCAAATGTTCAGATTTAACACATGATGGGATTATGGGAGCTGACAGTGTCATACAGAGAGATTCAACCAGATCAGTATTCCAAGGAGTCGTCCAAATAGCTTTGCCTAGCTTAATTACAAAACTGTGAACTTTCAGTTAGTAATGAGAGAACGGAGGCCCACCACGTTTAATGAAAGCCTAGTCGCAGGGAAAGAACCTGTGAAAGGAAGGAAGCCAAGACTCTCCTGGGACCGCTTGTCATGAGAGGTGAGACTGAAGCAACAGAAGTAAACAGTAGACGTTTGGTAAAAGGCAGATGCATTCAAGCAGCAATAAAAAAACAGCAGACAGTCTTTGAGGGGAAAGCTGACAGACACCGTTTGTCTGAAGGTGAACCCGCGCTCTGATGTCACATGTCATAACTTTCCATCAACCCCCCGGAGTTTCACCTCAGACACTTCTGTGTGTGGCCAGGAGGGCAGAGGGACAGGTTGGCAAGCTTGAGGGGAGAGATAGTCAGGGCTACCTACTGTGAATGACAGTTCTGATGGTGGTAGGAGCCTGACTGTTGACCTGTTCAGATTGTTGAGCCATGGCCATGGCTCCTTCCTCTGCTCATCCGGCAGCTTGGTTTTCTCTCGGAGTGGAAGAGGGGTTTTCGCATCCTTCGCAGTAGAATACAAGGGTATGAAAACCCATTCCAGGTGTGGTAGCTACCCCTGCAAATCAATCATTTCATTTGAGAGAGATAATTTATTATTATCTGCTCCAAGGGTTACGGATCCAATCCGACTGTCATGTCCGATGCTTAAATCTGTCATCAGTCTTCATCTGTGGTCACGGTTCCTCTTCTGTCATCACTATTATTACGGCAACAATTTATCCCACAAATAATTAATAATGACAAGATACATGCAAACTGTGCGGGGACTAAATGTGATAAATCACTTAGCTTGATAAATTAGCACTGATTGCAGAATTTAAGCAATAATCTCACAGCACATGATGACTGAAATGATTATTTGACATTTTAACTGGGATTGTGTAATTATGGTGGTATAAATGGTTGTTATCAATCGCCATGCAAGTGAAAAAATACATTGATTCCATGATAGAGGTATTAAAGCGGTATTCATCGTCTTTGGTTAACATACAGTACAAGTCAAATGTTTGGACACACCTACTCATTCCAGGGTTTTTCTTAATTTGTTTTACTGTTTTCTACATTTTAGAATAATAGTGAAGACATCAAAACTATGAAATAACACATATGAAATTATGTTGTAACCAAAAAACAAACAAACAATTCAAAATAAATTCTTCAAAGTAGCTACCCTTTGCTTTGATGACAGTTTTGCACACTCTTAGCATTCTCTCAACCAGCTTCATGAGGTAGTCACCTGGAATACATTTCAATTAACATGTGTGCCTTGTTAAAAGTTAGTTTGTGTAATTTATTTCCTTCTTAATGCATTTGAGCCAATAAGTTGTGTTGTGGCAAGGCAGGGGTGGTATACAGAAGATAGCCCAATTTGGTAAAAAGCCCAAGTCCATATCATGGCAAGAACAGCTCAAATGAACAACGTGAAATGACAGACCATCATTACTTGAAGGTCAGTCAGTCCGGAACATTTCAAGAACTTTGAAAGTTTCTCCAAGTGCAGTCGCAAAAACCATCAAGCGCTATGATGAAACTGGCTCTCATGAGGACTGCCACAGGAAAGGAAAACCCAGAGTTATCTCTGCTGCAGAGGATAAGTTCATTAGAGTTAACTGCACCTCAGAAATTGCAGCCCAAATAGATTCTTCACAGGGTTCAAGTAACAGACACATCCCAACAGCAACTATTCAGAGGAGACTACGTGAATCAGGCCTTCATGGTCAAATTGCTACAAAAAATCACTACGAAGGACACCAATAAGAAGAGACTTGCTTGGGCCAAGAAAAACGAGCAATGGACATTAGACTGGTGGAAATCTGTCCTTTGGTCTGATGAGTCCAAATTTGTGATTTTTGGTTCCAACCCCTGTTTCTTTGTGAGACTTAGAGTAGGTGAATGGATCATGTCTGCAAGTGTGGTTCCCGCCGTGAAGCATGGAGTAGGAGGTGTGATGGTGTGGGGGTGCTTTGCTGGTATTTATTTAGAATTCAAGGCACACTTAACCAGCATGGCTACCACAGCATTCTGCATCGATACGCCATCCCATCTGGGTTGCACTTAGTGGGACTATCATTTGTTTTTCAACAGGATAATGACGCAACACACCTCCAAGCTGTGTAAGGGATATTTGACCAAACACTTGTTTGGTTACTACATGATTCCATAATGCGTTATTTCATAGTTTTGATTTTTTCACTATTATTCTACTATGTAGAAAATAAAGTAAGAAATAAAAACCCTTGAATGAGTAGGTGTGTCCAAACTTTTGACTGGTACTGTGCATTCAACATTTCCCCCTTCAATGTATAATTTATCCTTGACACTTTTGGACACTGATTTGCATATACAAAATTGTGTAAGTAGACTAAATTGGGGCGCAGGTAACCGAGTGGTTAGAGCGTTGGGCCAGTAACTAAAAGGTTGTTGGATGGAATCCCAGAGCTGACAAGGTAAAAATCTGCTGTTCTGAAATGAAATCTAATACCGTTAAGAGTACAATACTCAACCTTTTCGTCGCTAACTATTCAAAGTTACAAGTTCATGTGGTTTGACACAATGTCAAGGGTGATATCATTCAGATCTGAAGTGACAAGACAACAGGCAACATACCTATGGTGAGTCATATGATTAGTTATTTTGGTGTCTCAAATTGCCAGATGTGGTAGCCAGTGTGGAGTAGCAGTTCTCCGCAGAGATATTCTACCAGAGGCATGTCAATCATTAAGTTGTTTCATTGCTTTTTTAAAATTGAGAATTCTGCTCTCAGTCTACACCAATTAGGCTTTCCTTACAGCAATCTATATCAGAAAACGCGTCTTGTCAAACAAGTCACCATGTCGATTCCTTCTTAATGACTAATTGTGGGGAAACAGGCAAGGAATGACAACAAGTAAGGAACAGCTTCACTGAGTTCTCATCGTAACCTTAAACTGCTGCAGGTAGTGTCAGAACTACCAATCCTGCATTGTGAGAGGCTTCTACCCTCTGTTCCACTGTATTTCATTATGTCACCACCATATCAGCTAATACAAAACAAGAGACAAAGTTATGAGCCGTGTCGATTTTCTTATCAATGGCAGCCATAGATTGAAAACAGGATTAATCGTTCTCAGTTGAATCGGCAATATAAAGTCACGCATGAAAAGAAAAGGCATTAACGAGGTCTGGCTCTATATTCCAGTTCTTGAATGGATTTGGGAGGGGTTGTGTCTTCTTGTGAGAGAGCCAGGCTGCTGATCTAGTGAGTGTGAAGTCTGTCTTAGAGGAGTCCCATTCTTCAGCATCTGTCAACGGGAGCCAATACTTAGTGTCATCACCATGATAGATGGCGGTATTATCCTGCACTGACACCCTTGACTGAGAATCACACTGGTAAAACACTTGAGTCAGCTCGATTGATCCTATGATACTTCTGAGATTTGAGACAGTTTTCCTTTGTAAGGTCAGCGTGTTCAAATGAATGGCCGCTTCATCACAGTAATGTGAGCTGCCTTCGCATACATAAACTCCTGGATGGAACTCCAGGTTCAACTGATGTGAAAACTAATAGTTCAGATGACCACATATACGTGCCAGGAGAAATGTTTCAAATAATTCCAGGCCTAGTCATATAAATACATTGTTATTCAAGAGAAGATTCACTTCTTTTTCAGGACTAATACAGTATATATATACCATTTTTTCCACCGACAGCCGGTTCTAAATTAATGTATAACGACACAAATGTAGCTAATGACAGTCATGGTGTAAACATTATTCATACATACTGTATACTCTGTAGCCGAAAAAAAAAAAGCATTAAAGCTGTAACTATTATTTATATTAATTTACATTTGGATGTGACTGCAATGGGGAAATGAAAGCAGGCACCTTTCCAGAACATCACAAGTAAGAGTAAAGTAAAGCTAAGAAAGGAACCAGCAATAAACACAAAATCTAGTCAACATGACATGAGATCTATGAAAATGCAATTGAACAATGAACAAACCTTCATGTCAATCAAAGCACAGTGTGTTTGAAATTCTAAGAACTTTCTCTGATTGAAATATTTGAATTGACTAACTTTTTATAACCCAATTACATGCAGCAGAGGCTCCACTTTGAGATACCGAGCAATACATTTTCCACAAACAATGCAGGCAGTGTTACAAAAATGTACACGTGATGACATGTCTGTTTGTTGTCATGCATTGCCATTTTTAGCTGCTTGGTACAGTCAGATCATATCATATCATCTTGTCATATACCAAAATATAGGTAGTTAAGGGTTGATCTTTTTCATCATAAACAATAAGACAATACAATAATTGTTATGCTACATTCCACAATAAGGACCATAAAGGAATATAATATCATCATTAGGTTGTGTAAAGCCCCCGTGATTCTACTCTGGTATCTGCAGTGTTTAACCTTGTCTGTTTGGGTAGCCCAGGCCCTCTGTCTTAGTGAGAAATAAAGGGAGATTAGTCACTGCTACTGCTCTGCGTGCTATCACTGGGCCCCTATACTGGCCTTCCATCTGCCTGTCTGAGCGTCATTGATTACCTGATGCAAGCAAAAGCCAAGTTTGCTGCTCTGATCATTAATCCTGCTGCAGCCATTCTCTTAAAAACTCACGCTTCCTGTGTTTTTTCCTAACCTGTGTCAATTGAAGGGGAACTAATACAGCCTCAACAAGGGCTGAGTGATGGAGACTGGCTGCTGTGATTTCCCCTTGCAACCTATTTGAGGGGCCTCTGCTCAAACCCTGGGGAGCAAGCCTGCAGTGAAAATAAAAGCCAAGACACACACTCAAACACAGATTTGAACATGTTTTTTGCTACGCTCCCACCTCACATATGAGAGATGGAATTTCACACTAGATAATGATCTATTGTTTTGGTTCCGTTTTGGGGGAGGGATGGATGACTCCTACCCTTGAATCTGAGGGTGAAAATTGTGCAGTCCTCCACGGGCTGGATAGACACCAAACCTAATCAAGCAGCAGGTGAGCGCTTTTGCATCTCGCTCAATGTCGTCCAGTATAAATAGAACAGTATCACGGTGCAAGTCACATCTCATTTGGTGTGTTGTATTTCAGTGCGCCTCCACTGAGACACTGGGCACAGAGGGCGGCAGCGAGAAGAATGCACCTTGTTAATGGACAGGCGCAGGGCCTGAATTCACAATCCCTGCCGTGAAACCTTGCAGTAGGCCAGGATACCTAGGTGAACACATTAGGATATGTGTATTTCACTATATGTTGTCAAGTTCTAAAACTAAGTACTGGTAATAGCATTTCTTATGTAGCTACTGTAGATAAAATGAAGCACCATTTACTGTTATGTCCCACTATTATAACCCACCGAGTGGTGTATGTATGCCACTGTAATCATTCACACACAGTGCACACGGGGGAGAAGAGAGAAACAATAGAGGACTCACCAAGATCTCAAGTAGCTCCCAGCAAAACATGGATTAGGTGGAGATTATTAAATGTCAGCTCTTAAAACCAATACTTTTTCCGACTCAAAGTTAATCAATACTACTTATCTTTGATAAAAGAGGCAGAGTAGATCTGCCAGCATACTGCTCTGTCGGCATGAAGGTCTCTGTATCCACCACCCAACCTCCTCTCTTTCTCTCTCTGCATATTGAGAGGGTGATGGATTGCTAATTCTGATTGTTTCTTTGAACATCCCACGGAAAAATCCCATTCTCTGATTAGGTAATATTGATGGTAAACAAACAAATCAAAATGTACCTGTCAATTCCCAGTACGAGGCTCCTTATAGACCGAGTCTCTTTTCATCTAACAGAAATGAGAGATGCATCACTGTGTGTCTGATCCTACATTATGCCAAATGATGAGCAGGCACATAGGCGGTGGGCTTTGAGGTTCCTCCACCCTAGTAATGTCCACGATTATTGCCTTCACCAAGTGTGTTTCGTGATTTCTCTATGACCGCATCCATATCATAATTACAGTGTAATATCATGCGTAAAGCATGTTGTTTCACTTTCTCCGCTTTCATTCTATGAATATCAAATGCTCTCATGCTGGGTTTTTGGATGCTGTACAGCTCCTTCATAGACACACAGTCTTGAAAAAAAACGGGGAAAGTGCCCCTCGCTCTGGAAAGGAGGAAAGCAGCGGGCTGCAGACATTGAGCATCCACTCGTGTCTAAACTGATGTAGGGCTGTTTTCTTCTTCTGCCATGTCTGAGGAAGAAATCAGGTGTTTTAGAACGATTACATATGCAGCTCTCCTCCTCTCTACATGTAATGCACATACAATATACACTTCATAGACAAAGAAGATAAAGCCACTTCATAAGCGTCTCTCTAGATGAGGGGTCTTCAACCTTTCCTTGCCCAGGGAACCCCAGCTAGGTAAACCGACGACCCACGGATCCCCATCATATGTTACCAAAAAAAAAAAAATAATAATAATGTCTTATCTTATCATCAGGTAAATGATTATGGCAAGTAGTAGTAATCAACATTTTTTAATTGCTCGATTTGGTGGACAGTTTAATTATTTTGACTTACCCGTTCATTGGAAGAGGAAGTGTAAACTCTAACAGTCTATGAGCTAGAAAGGTATCTTCAGGTTAGGATAAAGAAATCATAGGTCCCGGGGAAAAAGCCATTTGATAATAACACTATAATAACATGTGTGATGTGGCATAGGCTACAGTTGAGCAGAGGTGTTTCTGGGGATGACATTATTTTTGCAGGGTCCATAAGAAAAATGTGCTTTTTATATATGCATTTCATGCAATTCTACAGTAGATAGTTTACATGAAAGAAGGCATGAGCATATTTTAGTGGCTACTCTGACAATGAGACACTGAGATCAATAAAAGCGGTCTGGTCTTAATTCAAACAACAGTCCAGGTCCAATGAATCGACAACAAAATTAGGAGGAAATATACAGTATATACATAGTGGTGGAAAAGTACACAATTTTCATACTAAAGTAAAGTTAAGATACCTTAATAAAAAATGACTAAATGAAAAGTGAAAGTCACCCAGTAACAATCTACTTGAGTAAAAGTCTAATAAGATTTGGATTTAAACATTGTTAAATATCAAAAGTAAATGTAATTACTATAATATACTTCAGAAAAGTAGGATAATCCTTATATTAAGCAAACTAGACGACACAATTTTCTTGTTTCTTCAATTTATGGATAGCCAGGGGCAGACTCCAACACTCAGTCATAATTTACAAACAAAGCATTTGTGTTTTGTGAAGCAGAAGGGATGACCAAGTGGGGGTCACGTAGAAACAGCGGATGTTAATTTTTATGCAGATGATACTGTTCTTTATTCTAGTGGTTTTAGTTTATCTTTAGCTTTTGAAAATGCCCAAAGAGCATTTAACATCATACAACATAATCTGTGTGTGTCACGTTCTGACCTTTATTCCTTTGTTTTGTCTTTATTTAGTATGGTCAGGGCGTGAGTTGGGGTGGGCAGACTATGTTAGTTTTTCTATATTTTCTATTTCTGTGTTTGGCCTGATATGGTTCTCAATCAGAGGCAGCTGTCTATCGTTGTCCCTGATTGAGAACCAATTTTAGGTAGCCTGTTTTCCTTTGTGTTTGGTGGGTGGTTATTTTCAGTCTTTGTGTGTCTGGACCAGATAGAACTGTTTCGGTTTTCATTTTGTTGTTTTGTTTTTGAAAGTGTTCAGTTTCATTAAAAATAAGATAAACACTTACCACGCTGCGCTTTGGTCCTCTCCTTCTTCCCAAGACAACCGTTACAGAACCACACACCACAAACGGACCAAGCAGCGTGGTAACGGGCAGCAGCAGAGATCGCAGGACTCCTGGACATGGGAGCGAGATTTGGACTATGTCACTACTTGGGAGGAGATAGGTGGTCGGGTAGACCCAGGGAGAGTGCCGGAGCCCGCTTGGGATTCTCTGGAGCAGTGTGAGGAGGGATACCGGCGAATGAAGTCAGCACGGCGGCGCGGAAGGAAGCCCGAAAGGCAGCCCCAAAAATGTCTTGGGGGAGGCACATGGGGAGTGTGGCGAAGGCAGGTAGGAGACAGGGCAGGCACCGTGTTATGCGGTGGAGCGCATGGTATCCCCGGTGCGTGTGCATAGCCCGTTACGGTACATTCCAGCTCCTCGTATCGGCCGGGCTAGAGTGGGCATCGAGCCAGGTGCCATGAAGCCGGCTCTAGGCATCTGGTCTCCAGTGCGTCTCCTCGGGCCAGTGTACATGGCACCAGCCTTACGCATGTGGTCCCCGGTTCGCCAGCACAGCCCAGTGCGGGCTATTCCACCTCGCCGCACTGGCCTAGCTACCGGGAAAATTCAACCAGGTAAGGTTGGGCAGGCTCAAGAGCTCCAGTGTGCCTGCACGGTCCGTTCTATCCGGGGCCACCTCCACGCACCAGCCCTCCGGTGGCAGCCGGAGGGCTTGCCCCCGCACTTCTCCCTACAGGTGCTGCCGTCTGTCCTGAGCCGCCAGAGTTGCCCGTCTGTCCTGAGCCGCCAGAGTTGCCCGTGTGTCCTGAGCCGCCAGAGTCGCCCGTGTGTCCTGAGCCGCCAGAGTCGCCCGTCTGTCCTGAGCCGCCAGAGTCGCCCGTCTGTCCTGAGCCGCCAGAGTCGCCCGTCTGTCCTGAGCCGCCAGAGTCGCCCGTCTGTCCTGACCCGCCAGAGCCGCCCGTCTGTCCTGACCCGCCAGAGCCGCCCGTCTGTCCTGACCCGCCAGAGCCGCCCGTCTGTCCTGACCCGCCAGAGCCGCCCGTCTGTCCTGACCCGCCAGAGTCGCCCGTCTGTCCTGACCCGCCAGAGTCGCCCGTCTGTCCTGACCCGCCAGTGTCGCCCGTCTGTCCTGACCCGCCAGAGCCGCCCGTCTGTCCTGAGCCGCCAGCCAGGAGCTGCCAGAGCCGCCAGCCAGCCAGGAGCTGCCAGAACCGTCAGCCAGCCAGGCCCTCAGGTTCATTATAAATCAAAAACATTGACCATATCATTGTGATTTCTACAGAGCTATTAGCTGGTCGTCATTTACCTTGCGTAGGCTTAAACACTGGTATGCACTGACTTATAAGGCCATACTGGGTAAAATGCCATTTTTCTCTGTTCTTTTTTAATCAGGTTGGTAAATAAATATAAATTACGGTCCCATTCTCATTTGCTTTTCACAGTACCACGAATTAGAACAGGTCATGGTAGAAAAAGTTTTAGTTGCTCTGCTCCGTGGACCTGGAATTCTGTCCTGAACATTTAAAAATTGTATGATCTAGCCTTGTTGGTGGAGTTTAAACACTTGATTGATGTCAATATCATAGAAGAGTGTAATTGTCTTTAGGACAGCCGTTTTTAGTCAAGACATTCGTGTTTTTTAACATAATATGTAATTGTTGTACTGTATATGTCTGTAATTTTGTTTAATGTTGTGTTAGTGTATTTAAGTTGTTTTGTCTGAAACTTTGTTCCCAATGCTGCTATTAGACAAGGTCTCTCTTGAAAAAGAGATGTTATCTCAATGAGAAAAACCTGTATAAATAAAAGGTTACATTTAAAAGAACGTGTTTTTTTTCTTATCTTGATAAGTGTGTGAATTGGACCATTTTCCTGTCCTGCTAAGCATTCAAAATGTAAATGAGTACTTTTGGGTGTCAGGGAAAATGTATGGAGCAAAAATATATTACTTCTTTAGGAATGTAGTGAAGTATAAGTAAAAGTTGTCAAAAATATAAATAGTAAAAAGTACAGATACCCCCCAAAAATACTTAAGTAGTAGTTTAAAGTATTTTAACTCACCTGTACTTTATATATAAAATGTTTTTTTTATCCATTTTAAATTCTGGCTGTACATATAAATACAGTGCCGTCAGAAAGTATTCAACCCCCTTGTCTTATTCCAAATGTTGTTGTGTTACAGCCTGAATTCAAAATGGATAAAAAAACAAACATTCTCACCCATCTACACACAAAACCCATATTGACAAAGTGAAAAACTGTTTTTTAGAAATCTTTGCAAATTTATTGAATAGAAAGTACAGAAATATCTCATTTACACAAGTATTTACACCCCTGAGTCAATACATGTTAGAATCACCTTTGCAACGATTAGAGCTGTGAGTCGTTCTGGGTAAGTCTCTAAGTGCTTTGCACACCTCCATTGAACAATATTTGCCTTTTTTTTCTCTCAAAATTCTTCAAGCTCTGGTTGGTGATGAATGATAGACAACTATTTTCATTTCTTGCCATATATTTTCAAGCAGATTTAAGTTAAAACTGTAACTCAGCCACTTAGGAACATTCAATATGTTCTTGATAACCAACTCCAGTGTAGATTTGGCCTTGTGTTTTAGGTTATTGTCCTGCTGAAAGCTGAATTAATCTCCCAGTGTCTGGTGGAAAGCAGACTGAACCAGGTTTTTCACTAGTATTTTTCCTGTGCTTGGCTCCATTCCGTGAATTCTTTACTATGAAAAACTTCCCAGTCCTTAATGATTACAATAACTATGATTGAAAATTTGGAGAATGGCACTCAGTAATGTGTTGTGTTGGATTTGCCCGAAGTGAAGCATTTTGTATTCATAAATGTTTTATTTTTTATGCGATATTACCTACTCTACTACCACATATCTACAACACAAAATCCATGTGTACATGTGTGTGTATCGTGTTTATGTTATCCGGTTTGTATGAATGTGCTGTTAAGAAGGCAGAGCAGTGCTTTATTGTGGTTTGACTTCTCCCCATCTTAGCTACTGTTGTATTAATATGTTTTGACCATGACATTTTACAATCCAGGTTTTCTCCAAGCAGTTAAGTCACCTCAATTTACACAATTTACACACTATGCATTACAAGATTTAGCTGAGGTTTGGGGTTTAGTAAATGAATCTGTGTTTGAAATTCACTGCTCGACTGAGGTAACCTTACAGAAAATTGTATGTGTGGGGTACTGTCACTGTGTGCTCCCTCTCCAGCCTCTAGGTTGCCAGGCTGCTCGTTATGGCGCAGACCTGTCATTATCCCGCACCTGCTCTCGGTAACCTCCCTGATTACCTTCCCTTTACAGGTATATGTCACTCCCTTTGGTTCCTTCCCCAGGTGTTATTGTTTATGTTCCTGTGTCATGTCTGTGCGTTGTGTTTCTTATTTTGTATTATGTTGTTTATTTATTAAAACACTCATTTCCTGAACTTGCTTCCCGACTCTCAGCGCACTTCGTTAAAGGTACACAGATGAGGTAGTCATTCAAAAATCATGTTAACCACACAAAGTGAGTCCATGCAAAATATTATGTAACTTGTTAAGCACATTTTCACTCCTGAGCTTATTTATGCACGACATAAGAGGCTGAATTTCCAAAAATCTCAAATTAATCAATTTCCACATTTTGTTATTTTACAGCCTTAATCTAAAATTGATTTTTTTAAAGTTTGACACACAATACCCCATCATGACAAAGCAAAAACAGGTTTTGATTTTTTTTTGCAAATGTAAAATAACTACAAAAACAGATACCTTATTTACATAAGTATTCAGTCCCTTTGATATGAGACTTGAACTTGAGTTCAGGTGCACCCTGTTTACATTGATCATCCTTGAGATGTTTCTAGAACTTGATAGGAGTCTGTGACGATCGTCTGTTGAAGAAGGTGTGGATCAAAGCGCAGCGTGGTAAGTGTTCATACTTATATTTCAACTGAACACTAAATATCACAAATCACAAAGAGAATGAACGAAAACCAAAACAGTTGTGTCAGGTGCAGAAAGACAAAACAGAAAATAACTACCCCCAAAAGAACCTGTGGGAAAAAGCTACCTACGTATGGTTCCCAATCAGAGACAACGATAGACAGCTGTCCCTGATTGAGCTGTCCCTGATTGAGAACCAGGGACAGCTGTCCATGCCAAAACAAAGAAATACAAAAACAGAGAAAAGGAACAGATAATGCCCATACAAATCACACCCTGACCAAACCAAAATAGAGACATAAAAAGCTCTAAGGTCAGGGTGTGACAGAGTCCACCTGTGGTAAATTCAAATGTTTGGACTTGATTTGGAAAGGCACACAACTGTCTATATAAGGTTCCGCATTTGACAGTGCATTTCAGAGCAAAAACACAATCCATGAGGTCGAAAACCAAGCCATGAGGCCGTAGAGCTCCGAGACAGGATTGTGTCGAGGCACAGATCTGGGGATGGGTGCCAAAAAATCTGTTTCCTAAGAACACAGTGTCCTCCATCATTCTTCCTAGATCTGGCTGCTCGGCCAAACTGAGCAATCGGGGGAGAAGGGTCTTGGTCAGGGAGGTGATGGTTCCTCTGACAAAGCTCTAGAGTTCCTCTGTAGAGATGGGAGAACCTTCCAGAAGGACAACCATCTCTGCAGCACTCCACCAATCAGGCCTTTATGGTAGAGGGGTCAGATGGAAGCCACTCCTTAGTAAAAGGCACACGACAGCCCGCATGCAGTTTGTCAAAAGTCACATAAAAACAGACCATCAGACCATGACAATGACCCAAAACACACGGCCAAGGCAACAAAGGAGTGGATCAAGAAGAAGCACATTAAGGTCCTGGAGTGACCTAGCCAGTCTCCAGACCTTAATCCCATAGAAAATCTGTGGAGGGAGCTGAAGGTTCGAGTTGCTAAACGTTAGCCTCAAAACCTTAATGACTTGGAGATGATCTGCAAAGAGGAGTGGGACCAAAATCCCCCCTGAGATGTGTGCAAACCTGCTGGCCAAATACAAGAAACATCTGATCTCTGTGATTGCCAACAAGGGTTTTGCCACCAAGTACTAAGTCATGTTTTGCATAGGGGTCAAATACATATTTCCCTCATTAAAATGCAAATCAATTTATAACACTTTTGACATGTGTTTTTCTGGATGTTTTCGTCTCTCACTGTTCAAATAAACCTACCATTAAAATTATAGACTGATCATTTCTTTGTCAGTAGGCAAACATACAAAATCAGCAGGGGATCAAATACTTTTTTTCCCTCACTTTAACATGTGGAACAAGTCAAGGGGTCTGAATACTTTCTGAAGGCACTGTATATACAGTGGGGCAAAAAAGTACTTCGTCAGCCACCAATTGTGCACGTTCTCCCACTTAAAAAGATGAGAGAGGCCTGTAATTTTCATCATAGGTACACTTCAACTATGACAGACAAAACAAGAAAAAAAATCCAGAAAATCACATTGTAGGATTTTTAATGAATTTATTTGCAAATTATGGTGGAAAATAAGTATTTGGTCACCTACAAACAAGCAGGATTTCTGGCTCTCACAGACCTGTAACTTCTTCTTTAAGAGGCTCCTCTTGCCTCCACTCGTTGCCTGTATTAATGGCACCTGTTTGAACTTGTTATCAGTATAAAAGACACCTGTCCACAACCTCAAATTTTTTTTTTCTCCAAGCAGTTAAGTCACCTCAATTTACACAATTTACACACTATGCATTACAAGATTTAGCTGAGGTTTGGGGTTTAGTAAATGAATCTGTGTTTGAAATTCACTGCTCGACTGAGGTAACCTTACAGAAAATTGTATGTGTGGGGTACTGTCACTGTGTGCTCCCTCTCCAGCCTCTAGGTTGCCAGGCTGCTCGTTATGGCGCAGACCTGTCATTATCCCGCACCTGCTCTCGGTAACCTCCCTGATTACCTTCCCTTTACAGGTATATGTCACTCCCTTTGGTTCCTTCCCCAGGTGTTATTGTTTATGTTCCTGTGTCATGTCTGTGCGTTGTGTTTCTTATTTTGTATTATGTTGTTTATTTATTAAAAC
The DNA here is from genome assembly GCF_036934945.1 of Oncorhynchus masou masou. Taxonomy (NCBI): domain Eukaryota; kingdom Metazoa; phylum Chordata; class Actinopteri; order Salmoniformes; family Salmonidae; genus Oncorhynchus; species Oncorhynchus masou. The sequence goes on from NC_088213.1 coordinate 41,757,774, forward strand.
ACTCACTTCCTGAACTTGCTTCCCGACTCTCAGCGCACTTCGTTAAAGGTACACAGATGAGGTAGTCATTCAAAAATCATGTTAACCACACAAAGTGAGTCCATGCAAAATATTATGTAACTTGTTAAGCACATTTTCACTCCTGAGCTTATTTATGCACGACATAAGAGGCTGAATTTCCAAAAATCTCAAATTAATCAATTTCCACATTTTGTTATTTTACAGCCTTAATCTAAAATTGATTTTTTTTAAAGTTTGACACACAATACCCCATCATGACAAAGCAAAAACAGGTTTTGATTTTTTTTTGCAAATGTAAAATAACTACAAAAACAGATACCTTATTTACATAAGTATTCAGTCCCTTTGATATGAGACTTGAACTTGAGTTCAGGTGCACCCTGTTTACATTGATCATCCTTGAGATGTTTCTAGAACTTGATAGGAGTCTGTGACGATCGTCTGTTGAAGAAGGTGTGGATCAAAGCGCAGCGTGGTAAGTGTTCATACTTATATTTCAACTGAACACTAAATATCACAAATCACAAAGAGAATGAACGAAAACCAAAACAGTTGTGTCAGGTGCAGAAAGACAAAACAGAAAATAACTACCCCAAAAGAACCTGTGGGAAAAAGCTACCTACGTATGGTTCCCAATCAGAGACAACGATAGACAGCTGTCCCTGATTGAGCTGTCCCTGATTGAGAACCAGGGACAGCTGTCCATGCCAAAACAAAGAAATACAAAAACAGAGAAAAGGAACAGATAATGCCCATACAAATCACACCCTGACCAAACCAAAATAGAGACATAAAAAGCTCTAAGGTCAGGGTGTGACAGAGTCCACCTGTGGTAAATTCAAATGTTTGGACTTGATTTGGAAAGGCACACAACTGTCTATATAAGGTTCCGCATTTGACAGTGCATTTCAGAGCAAAAAAACAATCCATGAGGTCGAAAACCAAGCCATGAGGCCGTAGAGCTCCGAGACAGGATTGTGTCGAGGCACAGATCTAGGGATGGGTGCCAAAAATGTGTTTCCTAAGAACACATTGTCCTCCATCATTCTTCCTAGATCTGGCTTCTCGGCCAAACTGAGCAATCGGGGGAGAAGGGTCTTGGTCAGGGAGGTGATGGTTCCTCTGACAAAGCTCTAGAGTTCCTCTGTAGAGATGGGAGAACCTTCCAGAAGGACAACCATCTCTGCAGCACTCCACCAATCAGGCCTTTATGGTAGAGGGGTCAGATGGAAGCCACTCCTTAGTAAAAGGCACACGACAGCCCGCATGCAGTTTGTCAAAAGTCACATAAAAACAATCAGACCATGACAATGACCCAAAACACACGGCCAAGGCAACAAAGGAGTTAATCAAGAAGATGCACATTAAGGTCCTGGAGTGACCTAGCCAGTCTCCAGACCTTAATCCCATAGAAAATCTGTGGAGGGAGCTGAAGGTTCGAGTTGCTAAACGTTAGCCTCAAAACCTTAATGACTTGGAGATGATCTGCAAAGAGGAGTGGGACCAAAATCCCCCCTGAGATGTGTGCAAACCTGCTGGCCAAATACAAGAAACATCTGATCTCTGTGATTGCCAACAAGGGTTTTGCCACCAAGTACTAAGTCATGTTTTGCATAGGGGTCAAATACATATTTCCCTCATTAAAATGCAAATCAATTTATAACACTTTTGACATGTGTTTTTCTGGATGTTTTCGTCTCTCACTGTTCAAATAAACCTACCATTAAAATTATAGACTGATCATTTCTTTGTCAGTAGGCAAACATACAAAATCAGCAGGGGATCAAATACTTTTTTCCCTCACTTTAACATGTGGAACAAGTCAAGGGGTCTGAATACTTTCTGAAGGCACTGTATATACAGTGGGGCAAAAAAGTACTTCGTCAGCCACCAATTGTGCACGTTCTCCCACTTAAAAAGATGAGAGAGGCCTGTAATTTTCATCATAGGTACACTTCAACTATGACAGACAAAACAAGAAAAAAAATCCAGAAAATCACATTGTAGGATTTTTAATGAATTTATTTGCAAATTATGGTGGAAAATAAGTATTTGGTCACCTACAAACAAGCAGGATTTCTGGCTCTCACAGACCTGTAACTTCTTCTTTAAGAGGCTCCTCTTGCCTCCACTCGTTGCCTGTATTAATGGCACCTGTTTGAACTTGTTATCAGTATAAAAGACACCTGTCCACAACCTCAAATTTTTTTTCTCCAAGCAGTTAAGTCACCTCAATTTACACAATTTACACACTATGCATTACAAGATTTAGCTGAGGTTTGGGGTTTAGTAAATTAATCTGTGTTTGAAATTCACTGCTCGACTGAGGTAACCTTACAGAAAATTGTATGTGTGGGGTACTGTCACTGTGTGCTCCCTCTCCAGCCTCTAGGTTGCCAGGGTGCTCGTTATGGCGCAGACCTGTCATTATCCCGCACCTGCGCGTCATCAGACTCACCTGCACTCCGTAACCTCCCTGATTACCTTCCCTTTACAGGTATATGTCACTCCCTTTGGTTCCTTCCCCAGGTGTTATTGTTTATGTTCCTGTGTCATGTCTGTGCGTTGTGTTTCTTATTTTGTATTATGTTGTTTATTTATTAAAACACTCACTTCCTGAACTTGCTTCCCGACTCTCAGCGCACTTCGTTAAAGGTACACAGATGAGGTAGTCATTCAAAAATCATGTTAACCACACAAAGTGAGTCCATGCAAAATATTATGTAACTTGTTAAGCACATTTTCACTCCTGAGCTTATTTATGCATGACATAAGAGCCTGAATTTCCAAAAATCTCAAATTAATCAATTTCCACATTTTGTTATTTTACAGCCTTAATCTAAAATGGATTTTTTTTAAGTTTGACACACAATACCCCATCATGACAAAGCAAAAACAGGTTTTGATTTTTTTTTGCAAATGTAAAATAACTACAAAAACAGATACCTTATTTACATAAGTATTCAGTCCCTTTGATATGAGACTTGAACTTGAGTTCAGGTGCACCCTGTTTACATTGATCATCCTTGAGATGTTTCTAGAACTTGATAGGAGTCTGTGACGATCGTCTGTTGAAGAAGGTGTGGATCAAAGCGCAGCGTGGTAAGTGTTCATACTTATATTTCAACTGAACACTAAATATCACAAATCACAAAGAGAATGAACGAAAACCAAAACAGTCCTGTCAGGTGCAGAAAGACAAAACAGAAAATAACTACCCCCAAAAAAACCTGTGGGAAAAAGCTACCTACGTATGGTTCCCAATCAGAGACAACGATAGACAGCTGTCCCTGATTGAGCTGTCCCTGATTGAGAACCAGGGACAGCTGTCCATGCCAAAACAAAGAAATACAAAAACAGAGAAAAGGAACAGATAATGCCCATACAAATCACACCCTGACCAAACCAAAATAGAGACATAAAAAGCTCTAAGGTCAGGGTGTGACAGAGTCCACCTGTGGTAAATTCAAATGTTTGGACTTGATTTGGAAAGGCACACAACTGTCTATATAAGGTTCTGCATTTGACAGTGCATTTCAGAGCAAAAAACAATCCATGAGGTCGAAAACCAAGCCATGAGGCCGTAGAGCTCCGAGACAGGATTGTGTCGAGGCACAGATCTAGGGATGGGTGCCAAAAATGTGTTTCCTAAGAACACATTGTCCTCCATCATTCTTCCTAGATCTGGCTTCTCGGCCAAACTGAGCAATCGGGGGAGAAGGGTCTTGGTCAGGGAGGTGATGGTTCCTCTGACAAAGCTCTAGAGTTCCTCTGTAGAGATGGGAGAACCTTCCAGAAGGACAACCATCTCTGCAGCACTCCACCAATCAGGCCTTTATGGTAGAGGGGTCAGATGGAAGCCACTCCTTAGTAAAAGGCACACGACAGCCCGCATGCAGTTTGTCAAAAGTCACATAAAAACAATCAGACCATGACAATGACCCAAAACACACGGCCAAGGCAACAAAGGAGTTAATCAAGAAGATGCACATTAAGGTCCTGGAGTGACCTAGCCAGTCTCCAGACCTTAATCCCATAGAAAATCTGTGGAGGGAGCTGAAGGTTCGAGTTGCTAAACATTAGCCTCAAAACCTTAATGACTTGGAGATGATCTGCAAAGAGGAGTGGGACCAAAATCCCCCCTGAGATGTGTGCAAACCTGCTGGCCAAATACAAGAAACATCTGATCTCTGTGATTGCCAACAAGGGTTTTGCCACCAAGTACTAAGTCATGTTTTGCATAGGGGTCAAATACATATTTCCCTCATTAAATTGCAAATCAATTTATAACACTTTTGACATGTGTTTTTCTGGATGTTTTTCTTGTTATTCTGTCTCTCACTGTTCAAATAAACCTACCATTAAAATTATAGACTGATCATTTCTTTGTCAGTAGGCAAACATACAAAATCAGCAAGGGGATCGAATACTTTTTTCCCTCACTTTAACATGTGGAACAAGTCAAGGGGTCTGAATACTTTCTGAAGGCACTGTATATACAGTGGGGCAAAAAAAGTATTTCGTCAGCCACCGATTGTGCACGTTCTCCCACATAAAAATATGAGAGAGGCCTGTAATTTTCATCATAGGTACACTTCAACCATGACAGACAAAACAAGAAAAGAAATCCAGAAAATCACATTGTAGGATTTTTAATGAATTTATTTGCAAATTATGGTGGAAAATAAGTATCTGGTCAATAACAAAAGTTTATCTCAATACTTTGTTATATACCCTTTGTTGGTAATGACAAAGGTCAAAGGTTTTCTGTAAGTCTTCACAAGGTTTTCACACACTGTTGCTGGTATTTTGGCCCATTCCTCCATGCAGATCTCCTCTAGAGCAGTGATGTTTTGGGGCTGTTGCTGGACAACACGGACTTTCAACTCCCTCCAAAGATTTTCTATGGGGTTGAGATCTGGAGACTGGCTAGGCCACTCCAGGACCTTGAAATGCTTCTTACGAAGCCACTCCTTCGTTGTCCGGGCGGTGTTTTTGGGATCATTGTCATGCTGAAAGACCCAGCCACGTTTCATCTTCAATGCCCTTGCTGATGGAAGTAGGTTTTCACTCAAAATCTCACGATACATGGCCCCATTCATTCTTTCCTTTACACGGATCAGTCGTCCTGGTCCCTTTGCAGGAAAACAGCCCCAAAGCATGATGTTTCTACCCCCATGCTTCACAGTAGGTATGGTGTTCTATGGATGCAACTCAGCATTCTTTGTCTTCCAAACACGACGAGTTGAGTTTTTACCAAAAAATTATATTTTGGTTTCATCTGACCGTATGACATTCTCCCAATCTTCTTCTGGATCATCCAAATGCTCTCTAGCAAACTTCAGACGGGCCTGGATATGTACTTGCTTAAGCAGGGGGACACGGCTGGCACTGCAGGATTTGAGTCCCTGGCGGCGTAGTGTGTTACTGATGGTAGGCTTTGTTACTTTGGTCCCAGCTCTCTGCAGGTCATTCACTAGGTCCCCCGTGTGGTTCTGGGATTTTTGCTCACCGTTCTTGTGATCATTTTGACCCCACGGTGTGAGATCTTGCGTGGAGCCCCAGATCGAAGGAGATTATCAGTGGTCTTGTATGTCTTCCATTTCCTAATAATTGCTCCCACAGTTGATTTCTTCAAACCAAGATGATTACCTATTGTAGATTCAGTCTTCCCAGTCTGGTGCAGGTCTACAATTTAGCTCTTTGGTCTTGGCCATAATGGAGTTTGGAGTGTGACTGTTTGAGGTTGTGGACAGGTGTCTTTTATACTGATAACAAGTTCAAACAGGTGCCATTAATACAGGCAACGAGTGGAGGCCAGAGGAGCCTCTTAAAGAAGAAGTTACAGGTCTGTGAGAGCCAGAAATCCTGCTTGTTTGTAGGTGACCAAATACTTATTTTCCACCATCATTTGCAAATAAATTAATAAAAAATCCTACAATGTGATTTTCTGGATTTTTTTTCTCATTTTGTCTGTCATAGTTGAAGTGTACCTATGATGAAAATTACAGGCCTCTCATCTTTTTAAGTGGGAGAACTTGCACAATTGGTGGCTGACTAAATACTTTTTTGCCCCACTGTATATATAGAACCAGTCAAAAGTGTGGACACACCTACTCATTCATGGTTTTTCTTTGTTTTTACTATTTTCTACATTGTAGAATAATAGTGAAGCCCTTAAAACTTTGTTATAACAATCAAATAGTAGTCATTTAGGTCAACATTGGATCATTCAGAGATCCTCACTGAACTTCTGGAGAGAGTTTGCTGCACTGAAAGTAAAGGGGCTGAATAATTTTGCACGCCCAATTTTACATTTTTTGATTTGTTAAAAAAGTTTGAAATATCCAATAAATGTCGTTCCACTTCATGAATGTGTCCCACTTGTTGTTGATTCTTCACAAAAAAATACAGTTTTATATCTTTATGTTTGAAGCCTGAAATGTGGCAAAAGGTCGCAAAGTTCAAGGGGGCCGAATACTTTCGCAAGGCACTGTATACTAAAATAACTTTCCAGTGGCACTCTGACCAACACAATAATGAAGATGAAGCCATAGCCTACTCACCGGTGATTGCAGACGTATTCTTTGGGGCAATAGCCTATCTCAAGATAGGGTACTGTACTTTGAAAAACAGTCCTGCTGTTCACTCTAAAGTAGGAGTTGTTGAAAAAACATTTGTTCTATTGGTTCTACAGACAGATTAGTCTTCTCTTTTCAGCAGTGGGCAATTTCTTTCCAAACTAAGTTTTTCTTGTATTTTGAAATTTGCAAAAGGCAAACCAACCATAGAAATATAATCCATAGAATGCAGTTCCGATTCAAATCAGGACTGGCAGCCATTGCTAGTGTACCCATGAGCTTAACAGTCAAATTACCAGGTTAAGAGGTTCCAAAACCCTTCTATGGATTTTACGTTTATGGCCACAACTCAACAAGCTGTTCTATATTTGGCTCGCATGCAGCCCAAATTGTGGTCTTCCCGAAGGTAGACATACTGGTAACTGAAAAAAATAAAAGGAAACACTTGAGAATGAGGGATCCAATCAAATCATATTGGTCTCACACACGTACTTAGTAGATGTTATTGCGGGTATAGCAAAATGCTTGTGTTCCTAGCTCCAACAGTGCAGTAATATTTAACAATTCACAACAGTACACACAAATCTAACATTTAAAGAATGGAATTCAGAAATATATAAACATTGCTACGAGTATTTATATATATCAGAATATTTATATATGTCTTAATTCCGTTACTTTATGATACAAAGTCTATGTAATAGTGCGAGGAGCATTTTCCTGGCATAGTTCTGGTCCACTTGAAGAATCTATGCCATGGCGCATTGAAGCTGTTCTGGCAGCTGAGGTGGCCCAACACCACATTAAAACACTTTATGTTGGTGTTTCCTTTACTTTGGCAGTGACATGTATGTGCTTGTGATACAACTAAACTCTGCTCTCTGGTGTGTTTTGAGCACCAAGAGTGGGCCCCTGTCGTTAAAAACCAGGCCCATATGGTCTTTGGCACAGGAGCTCCTGTTGTTGTTGTAAAGCAAATTTTCTGCAATCCAACACATTTTTCCAGTGAGCTGAGAGAACATTTTGCCGCTCTGAAGCTAATTTCCAGCAATTCTATAGTTTGTCATGGAGCTGAGAGACACTTTTGCAGTTTTAAAGCTAATTTCCTGCAATTCCATGCATTTTGACTAATGCTATGTTCCTGTGCTCAAGCATTATAACAAAATCAATGGGCATGTGCCCTGAATGCCCAGTTTCTGGAATGTTCTATTCTCCCTGACTGTCTAGCTTTTATTTGATTGATAGTTCTCAAAGATGGTATTGTTAAAAAAAAATATATATATATATATATAATTTCCAGCTTAGGCGGCCCGCCTAAGAATTTTCTATTCAGAAGAAAACCCGGTAACTAGCTCCAATTCCGGTAATTTCCTCCATATTAAAAGGGATAGTTTGACATTTTGGAAATGAAACTACTTAAGATCTACTTAAGAGTTGGATGAACAGGAACAGAAAGCATGTTTCCACAAAAAACTGTTCCTGTGGACTTCCAGTCAATGCTAGTTAGCATTGTCTTGGGAAACTACCTCTAACATCCTTCGTACTGTACACAGATAAAAATGATATCCACAATCATATTCTGTTGCAGCTAGCAATATTCCTAACTTTATTATTTTTCACATGAATAATCCCCCCCCCAAAAATGCATTTGATGCCTACACAGAGGTATCTTCCCATGAGAAAGGTATGAGAACGCAACTGTGTGGCTTAAGTCTGTCATATTTATTCACCAAAACGTTATTCTTATTTAAAGTGCATTCAGAAAGTATTCCACTTTTTATTATGTTACAGCCTTATTCTCAAATGTGACCTGCTTCAGGAAACTAGACGTATGTTGTGTGTCACTACTTCACATGAGATCCATTTTGAAGGTAATCTTTAAAAAAAATCTAAATGTGTTTTTGGGAAGAAATGCCTTCGGGAACATGTGAACTTTCATGTGCCTTAATAATAAACTTGTATGCCATCTGTAAATAAGAATAAAAGTGTTAAATTACGAGCCTAGTGGATTTAGCCACAGAAAAAAGCAGTAACCTTCCCGCTAGCCATGATTGACTGAGATAATGAGTGGGCTGGACATTTCGAGAGATTAGATCGGATTGGTCTGCCTTATAGCACACTTCTGTCTTTTTTCAGCTGGTTCGTATGTGTAGGTAATCCTGTCTAACTTGGCTTATATGCCTAGAGGAACTGCATAAGTTTTGCTCTCCAGTTTTTATTTATTTTTACCATTATTTAACTTAAACAAATTCTTATTTTCAAATACAGCCTAGGAACAGTGGGTTAACTGCCTGTTCAGGGGCAGAACGACAGATTTGTACCTTGTCAGCTCGGGGGTTTGAACTTGCAACCTTCTGGTTACTAGTCCAATGCTCTAACCACTAGGCTACCCTGCCGCCCAGTGTATGCACCGCTCCACTTGCTGGAGGACTGAGTTTTGAAATCAGTGGAATTAGAGTATGACAGCTCAGGAGATGGAGAAAACACTTTGGATTACATCTTCAAACTAAGGACAACCATGGCATCTGTGACAGGGACAAGCATCCAACCATGATGTATATGGGTAAGATAGTATAGCCAGCTACATTTTCAGATATTACATGTTTCTAATTTTGACAAAGTCATTTTAATTTCAAGTTAAAGTGTACTGTTTGTTAGCTAGCTAACGTTAGCTGACTCGCTAGCTAACATTACGTATAATCTTAGTATTTGCTTGGCTAGTTATAGCCTAAAGATAGCTAGCTAACATCGAACCTGGTTAGTTGGCTACCTCCAGATTCATGCAGGGTAGTAACGTCATGAGTTGGGATTATGGTTAATTGTTTACCTAGCTAGCTAGCTACATGTCTTAACAAAATACTCCACTATGCAAGTAACCATTTCGGTTGCATTCATAAATTCAGTCTGGCCATCTACTGCGATTTCAGAGCATTCTCGTCTAGAGCGCAGAATAACTGATTAATTTACGAACTCTCAAAACCTGTTGAATATGGCTGGTGTCAGTAAACGTCTGCAAAAAAAGCATAAAAAAGCATAAAAAGCATTAAATTGTTACCAGCAGCACAGTTACAGTCACCAACGCTCTGAATAACATGAAAACCGCCGGTCCAGCTCTGCTAGGGCGAGTAAAATGTTCAGAGTGGTGTGTACTCTCATTTGTGTCTGGAAGTAGCTAGCAAGCTAGCCAATGTCAGACAGTTAGCTAAGGTGCTTGACTGCCGTTGTGAGATCAGAACGCTCGGATCAACCCTACTCATCAGCCAGAGCGTCTAGTGTGCACTCTGAATGCTCCAAGAGCGAAATCCTCTGACAATCTGATAGCACAGTTGCAGTCACCAATGTAATATTTGTGTTGTGGAGAAATGACCAGGCAGGAGACGGGAGTACAGTTAGTTTTCGTGTAGTCAAAAACCCCTCGAGCTCTACAGTTCCCGGCATTCCAGTGCGCATGTGCATTTCATATTTGGTGTAGTAACGTAACACTGCCATTACTGCTTAGTAACAGCACAGTAACTAATATAAACAGATGTAGATCCCAGATACTACACTTCTCCCCCATAGTGTTTAACTCCCAGAGAACAAGGTAAATATGTTAGGTAACTACTAATGCAATATCTGAACAATGTATTCTTAAACATTTTTCAACTACTGGGTTGAAGCAGACTTTTCAGAGCCCAGCACAAATCCAGGGGATTATTCTGCCCCGAAGATGGAGTTTGTGTCCTAATAACTAAACCAGGTAATGTCCTTCTTCTTTCCTTTAATCTAGGACATATTAAAGTGTTTGTTTTGCTGTCCGTTACCTCCTTAACCAGCTCAACTCACAGGTCAAGCTTTTGAGGTGCCCTTCACTGTCGAATAGGATATCTCCGCTCCTCCTGGGCTTCCTGTGGTGGGTCAGGATCGGGTGGAAGGTCAGGCTCTGTCTCTCCCGTACGTCCACAGTCAGGAGAATAGTCCTGGGGGTCGTTATTGTTCTTGTTCTCTCGGCATGTTTCTGCTGGGGGCGTTGGACCGTAGCAGATGATCCACATGAACGTTGACCTGGCGATGACCAATTTGGACTTGGTAAGTCAAAGGTCCTCTGCGTTGCAAGATCACACCTGAGTTCCACAGGCGCTTGAGGTGTCTGAAATCACGTACCATCACCCTCTCTTCCTCTTTGAATTCTCTGACAGTCTTTGAGTGTCTGTCATGAGCTTTCTTTTGCTGTAGCTGGTGCTTTGCCACAGTGCTTGACAAGTCTGGTTTCAACAATGTCAGGTGGGTACGTGGTTGGCGTTTCAGAAACAGTTCAGCTGGTGTACATTCTGTTACTGTGTGTGGGGTGTTACGGTAAGTAAACAGGAACTGGGGAAGCCTTTGGTGGATGGGCACAGACTGAACCTCGAGTCTAGTCCAGGCCTTCTTAAAGGTTTACACGGCTCTCTCCGCTGCTCCGTTTGATGCCGGATGGTAAGGTGGTGACAGGATGTGCCTTACTCCGTTGTTCTTGAGAAACATTTCAAAATCGTTTGAGGTGAACGGGGGGGCATTGTCCGATACGAGCTCCTTGACTAGTCCAAAGGATGCAAACAGGTGTCTGAGAAGATTGATGGTCTTCTCAGCTGTGGTCAGTTGAGTAGGGAACACTTCCATCCACTTGGAATGGACATCGACGACAACAAGGAAATGTTGCTTGTCAATTTCGGCGTAATCCACATGGATGCATTCCCAAGGTGTAGCAGCCCAGGACCATGGATGAAGAGGTGCAGCAGCAGGCTTGTTGCGAACAGCTTCACAAGGTGAGCAGTGGCCTACATGCTGTTGAATGTCCTGATCCAGTCCAGGCCACCACAGATAACTGCGAGCGAGTGCTTTCATTCGAGTGATCCCTGGATGTCCCTCGTGCAGGTCAGATAGCAGTCTTCTCTGGAATTTGTGAGGTACCACCACCCTTGATCCCCACAGAACACACCCTTGATCAGTGGGCAACTGGTCTTTCTTGTCGATGAATGGACGAAGGTTATTGTCATTTACGAAGGTTGGCCAACCGCCTAATGTTAAGTCCAAGACATTGGAAAGCACTGGGTCTTTCCTTGTTTCCTCTGCTATGTCAGAAGCAGATATGGGCAGTTCATCAATGAGAGAGATCTGGAAGACTGCTCTATCATCTTCACTGTCGGAGTCACTATTGCATGGTAGTCTTGATAGTGCATCGGCATTTGCGTAACCACTGGATCGTCTGTACTCAATCTGGTAGTCGTAGGTTAACAATATCAGAGCCCAAAGTTGCATTCGAAGTGCAGCAAGGGTTGGTATAGCTGATTTTGGTCCAAGGATGGCCAACAGAGGCTTGTGATCTGTCAGCAGTTGGAACTTCCTTCCGTAGAGGTATTTGTGAAACTTCTTCACTCCGAATATTATGCTCAGGGCTTCCTTCTCAATTTGAACATAATTTTTCTCACTTGGTGACAGAGTCCATGATGCAAATGCAATAGGGTGTTCTTCACCTGACGGTAGAACATGTGAGGTAACGGCTCCTACTCCGTATGGAGATGCATCACACGCGAGTCTCAGCTTCATCTCTGTGTTATAGTGGGCAAGCCACTTGTTCTTTAGCAGACGCTGTTTGCAAGTCTTGAATGCTTCTTCGCATTGTGGGAACCAATTCCACTTTGTATCGGCCTGCAGCAGTTGGTGAAGCGGATGCAACAATGTGGACAAGTTTGCCACAAACTTTCCGTAATAGTTCAGGAGCCCCAAAAATGACCTCAGCTCTGAGATATTTGTGGGTGCTGGAGTGTTTACGATTGCTTCCACCTTGCTGTTGGTTGGGTGCAGGCCTTGTGCATCAATCTTGTATCCGAGATACTCCACTGAGTCCTGGAGGAACTCACACTTGCTGCGTTTCATTCTCACTCCATATTTCTCCAGTCTTGACATCACTTTGTCCAGCATAACAAGGTGCTCTCCAATGGTTGGTGCTGACAAGAGGATGTCGTCCATGAAGCACACAACATGGTCTATACCGTCCAAGATCTGATCCATTGTTTGTTGGAATATCGCTGGAGCTGTCGAGATTCCATAGGCCAACCGATTGAATCTGAATAGCCCCTTGTGTGTATTGATGGTCAGATACTGTTCTGACTCCGGATCCAGCTTCAGTTGCTGATAAGCGAATGCCAGGTCCAGCTTACTGAAAACCTTCTAGTGTGCGCTCTGAATGCTCCAAGAGCGAAATCCTCTGACAATCTGATAGCACAGTTGCAGTCACCAACGCTCTGGAATACATAAAAACAGCCTATACAGCTCTGCTAGGTTGAGCAATGTTCAGTGAGTTGTTCTCTCACTTGTATCTGGAAGTAGTTAGCCAGTTAGCTTGACTGCTGTTGTTAGTACAGTTAGTATGTTCAACCCCTAAAGAGCTGCGTCAGGCTAAAGCTTAAGAGGGTGTGAATGGTTGTAGACAAAGAAGAGCTCTCCATTCAAAGGCGATTTTCTAAAAAGTGAGGTTTCAACTTTCAAAGCAGAATTACTTTCCCAGTGTTCCTCAAATGCAGTGTACGGTATATCATTTTGTATCTGTTTCTGCTTTTATTCCAATGTAAAAAACACAATTTCAAATTTTGCTACATAAGACTGAATCAAGGCGGTCGTTTACAAATGGATTGAATTGTTTTTTCCCCCCTCATCAATCTACACACCATAGCCCACAATGACAAAGCACAAACTGGTTATGAAATATCACATTTTCATAAGTATTCAGACCCTTTACTCATTACTTTTGTTAAAGCACCTTCGGCAGGAATTATAGCTTTGAGTCTTCATGGGTATGACACTACAAGCTTGGCACACCTGTATTTAGGGAGTTTCTCCCATTCTTCTATTCAGATCCTCTGCTCAAACTCTGTCAGGTTGGATGGGGAGCATCGCTGCACAGCTATTTTTAGTTCCAGAGATGTTTGATCGGGTTCAAGTCCAGGCTCTGGGTGGGCCACTCCTGCATTGTCTTGTCTGTGTGCATAGGGTCATTGTCCTTTTGTAAGGTGAACCTTCTGCCCAGTCTGAGGTCCTGAGCGTCTGGAGCAGGTTTTCATCAAGTATCTCTCTGTACTTTGCTCCGTTCATCTTTCCCTCAATCCTGACTAGCCTCCCAGTCCCTAATCTGAAAAACATGATGCTGACACCACCATGCTTCACCGTATGGATGGTGTCAGGTTTCCTCCAGACGTGACGCTTGGCATTCAGACCAAAGATTTCAGTCTTGGTTTCATCAGACCAGAGAATCATGTTTCTCATGGTCTGAGAGTCTTTAGGTGCCTTTTAGCTAACTCCAAAAGGTCTGTCATGTGCCTTGTACTGAGGAGTGGCTTCTATCTGGCCACTCTACCATAGAGGCCTGATTGCTGGAGTGCTACAGAGATGGTTTCACTTATGGAATATTCTTCCATCACTACAGAGGAACTCTGGCGCTTTATCAGAGTGACCATCTGGTTCTTGGTCACCTCCCTGACCAAGGCCCTTCTCCCCCGAATATTCAGTTTGGCCGGGCGGCCAGCTCTAGGAAGAGTCTTGGTGTTTCCAAACTACTTCCATTTTAGACTGATGGAGGCCACTGCATTCTTGGGGACCTTCAATGCTGCATAAATGTTTTGGCACCCTTCCCTAGATCTTTGCCTCAACACAATCCTGTCCCGTAGCTTTACTGACAATTCCTTTGACCTCATGGCCTCATGAAATGTACTATCAATGGTGGAACCTGATATAGATATTATAGGCGTGTGCCTTTCCAAATAATATTCAATCAATTGTATTTACCTGTTATGTCTGCTCATGCTCCTCCCCTCCGGGGTATGACTTCACCAGAGTACTAACCACCGGTCCTGGGATTCATCATTTCACACACCTGGCACTCATTATTACACACACCTGTGAGTCATTAAGATTCGCACCTGGACTCCATTACCTTCATCATTTCCTCCCATTTATTTGTCACTCTCCCAGGTTCACTCACCAGTTGGTATTGTTCTTGTGTATTGGTATTCTGCCATATGTTAGTGTCGTGTTCTTTGTTTTGTTGTTTTATTAAAACGTTGCACCAGCTTCCGACTCACCTCCCCATCATTACAGAATGATGCCTCACCAAAAGGAAGCATCAGGGAGTGTTTATTCTTTTTGTGCTTTGTAAATGATGTCGCGTCTGGGTGTCAGAACCGGAGCTACCTGGGAGGCCTCAGCCGGTTTGTCGGATTCCCATGCCTCGGCGGGTTCGACTGGTTCCCCTGCTTCAGTTGACTCGACGGGTTTCCATACCTCAGCGGGATAGATATGCTCCCTTGCCTCAGCTGGCTCGACAGGCTGCCATGCATCAGTGGGTTTGATAGGCTCCCATGCCTCAGCTGGGTGAACAGGTTCCCGTGCCTCAACCGAGGCAACCGGGGAGGTGTTAGCCGGTTCATCAGGCTCTCATGCTTCAGCTGGTTCATCAAGTTTCTGCACCTCAGCAGAGGTGACCGGTCCACTCCTGATCCCCGGGATCTTCCCTGTGGTTGGCGTCCTGCAGCTGTAGCCAAACTCGCCGGTGAGGGGGTACTGTCACGCATGCTCTCTAGGTCGCCATGCTCCCATGCTTCAGCTGGATCGACAGCGCCTTAGCAGAGGTGACTGGTCCACTCCTGATCCCTGGCATCGTCATGTTAGTCAGCATCCTGCGGCTGGAGCCATTGTCACGTGTGCTTTCTCTAGGTCACCAGGCTGCCCGTTATGGCGCACACCTGTCACCATTATTATGCGCATCAGCGCATTATGACACTCAACTGGACTCCAACTCCTTGATTACCCTTTGGTTCCTTCCCTAGACATGATTGTTTCTGTTCCTGTATCATGTCTGTGCATTGTTCGTGTTTCTTATTTTTGTATTACGTTGTGTTTATTTATTAAAATACTCACTCCCTGAACGTGCTTCCCGACTCTCAGCACACATCGTTGCATTACCACCGGTGGACTCCAATCAATTTGTAGAAACATCTCAAGAATGATCAATGGATACAGGATGCACCTGAGCTCATTTTTTTATCTCATAGCAAAGGGTCTTTTAATACTCATGTAAATAAGGTGTCTGTTTTATATTTGCAATATCTATGCAAAAATGTATTTTTACATATGGGGTTTTGTGTCTAGATGAGGAACATTTTTTATTTATAAAAAGTCAAGGGGTCTGAATACTTTTCGATTGCACTTTATAAATGGGAAACTCAACAATCAAAGCATTTAAAAGCACTAGACCAAAGCACAAAATATTTACATACATCCTTATTGTATTCTGGACACCATTTTGACCCTGTGGTAGCGATTTAATGATTATACCAGAACATTTCATTGTAATGACTGTTTTTGTAGAATGCTAATGCTTGTGAACAGATGTCTTCCTTTCAAGTACTTGAACAGAGCGGTACACATTTTCTCCCTATGCATTTAATTAAAGCACTGACTCAAAGTAACAGCCTTAAGGAATAATTTAATCAGATTATCTATTCAACTCAGGTTTCAGTTCCTCTGTAAAGTCCAAATCAAAATTGACAAACACGTAGAAGATAATCAGGGGTTTGTTTTGTAAGGCAAAGAATCATATTCTGGTGTCTCAGCTCCAAACAGGTGTTGAACAATGGTTTAAAGCTATATCAAGGAGAGTTATTCAACACTTCACATGGGGAATATCAATGGTATCCTCATATTTATATAGTATGTCCTTCAGTTCGGGACATACAACATTCTAAAGAGCGACTGACTTTAAAAAGCAACGAATCACTTTGAAAACGGCCTATTTCAATTGTAAATAGGACAATTTTGGTCATAAAGTCAATCTTGCCTAAAACAGAGTTTCGAACATCCATGCTTCACAACTTGTAAATGAAGGTTGGGTTTTGATTTGACGATGTACATTTGCCCGCTAATACGGGTGAAGAGCTGCACTGATTGCTCCTCTATCCAATTGCATATACAGTGAGATAGACATGCCAAGCAAGCCCAACTTTGTTTACATAAGGGAGTGAACATTATTCATGATAAGGGTTTCATGGAGAAAATCAGACCTCTGAAATTAAAATGAATAGCCCTCCCTTCAGCAAAATAAATTTGACCTAAAACCCTCACTGAACAATTGAAAAAAAAAAATGTGACCCTCCCCTATACCCAAAATAATAATAAAAACATCAAGTGGATAGCAGAGAACATGTCTACCATTTACCCTCACTTCTTGTACAGGCCAGAGCCTTAGATATGCAGTTTTAGAACCTTTGTCTTGTAAGCATTACATGGGCTCCCGAGTGCTGCAGCGGACTAAGGCACTGTATCTTAGTGCTTGAGGAGTCACTACAGACACCCTGGTTTGAATCCAGGCATCACAACCGGCCGTAGTTCCATAGTGCGGTGCACAATTGTCCCAGCGTCGTCTGGGTTTGGCCGGTTTAGGCCGTCATTGTAAATAAGAATTTGTTCTTAACCTACTTGCCTAGTTAAAAAGGCCAAGCAGGAATTTTGATAGCGCAGAGGGATGTGAGCCAGAAGCTTGTGGCTTCACATTTACAAACCACTGTGGACAAGAGTAGGGGTGGAAAGATCTTCTTTACAGTAAAAGCATTGCATCGTATTTGCAGGTCTGAGAAAAAATATAATTTTATAAACATTTCATACAATTCTGGGTAATTTTACATGTTGGCAAAAAAAAATTTTTTTTTTTATATTACAGACATTACCGAAATAAAGAATGGACAGGGAGATATGCCTATGTGTTATCATCTTATCATATTTCTCCAATTCCAAATCAGTGTGTCTTGTTTGCAGCAAAACTGTCCCTGTTTGCAAATAATTGAATCTAAGATGTCATTAGGGATCTGAGAATGGTACTTTCAAAAGTTAGGCCTACCTTTCCACCCTAGACAGAGTCGTCCTACAGACACTGAAAAAAGTAAGCTTTAACTACTGGCTACTCTTCTTCCATGGCTTAACCCAATGAGAGAAGGGTCTGGGTTTAAACATCTTCTATTGCGCAGAAAGTGAATAACTTAATCAATTGATAGTGACAGAATTAGATTACTTCCCAAGTTAAAAAAAGTTTTAAAAATTGTCTCCTCGGCTATGGAAGACTGTAGCTTAGCCTCTGAATGTCAAAGAAACAAAACAATGATATCTCCATATGCATCAGTCGCGTCTTTCCCAGGTATTTTACAGTTTGTTTGTAAAAGCATTCTGGACCAAAGCGCTGTTATAGATCACCTTATATAAATCGGATCCGTTTTATTTTCTTCAGAATCTTTAACTAATATGGGGTAGGCCTGTGCTTTTTGCCATTTTCTTCAATAAAAAGGTAGGCCTTTGGCATACCCTCTCATATCCCAACAATTTGAATCCTGGTTCAACTTAACAGCCCTTCACTGACATGGAGGTAGGCTATTTAAAGAGTTTATGGTGGGTGGAGAAATTGGCAGACAAATCTATGGATACAGCAGCCTATAGCCTAATTTCGTAAAACAGGTAGGCCTACCTCTTGTTTTTTAAATAGGGAGAAATAATCTCCAACACAAAGCCCATGAGCTGTCCATTTCCGATCGATTGTGCCTCGGCTGCTGCTTCAAGTATCAGCACCACGATGTAAACGACTTGAATCGGCTTATTGTGAGGTCAATAACTCTGATAAATACATCATGGGCACGAAAAATATTGTTTTCTTATTCAAATCAATGACAGTTGTAGCAAGCTATCAATGTTGACCTCTAGACCTCATCTTTGTGCTCTCCTTCTCAAACTGAACACAACGTATGCTTTTTTTGGACTAGGCTTAAAAAATATATATGTAACTTTGCTCTGTGCTTCACTGAGCATGCACTTTGTAGCCTATAGCCTATAGGCTATGGATCATTTGATTGAGACCACTCTAAATAGCCTATAGGCACACTTGATATAGCACGCCCAGCGGAGAATCAGAGATGAGGGGTAGCATCGGGCACACATCGATATAAAGCCTATTAAGCAACAAATTCTAAAACACAATTAGTGTCACGTTCGTTATAATGAGGAGACCAAGGCGCAGCGAGATTGGAAAACATTCTTCTTTTAATTAACGAAGAACACTTAAACAAACGGAAAAAACACGACCGTGACACTATAAACAACTGTGCTGACATGCAACTACACATAGACCATAACCCACAAAACCAAAATGGAGAATGGCAACCTAAATAGGATCCCCAATCAGAGACAACGATAAACAGCTGTCTCTGATTGGGAACCAATTCAGGCCACCATATATACCAAGACATACCAAAACCCCATAAAATTACAGAAAAACCTAGACAAGACAAACACACATACCACCCTCGTCACACCCTGACCTAACCAAAATAATAAAGAAAACAAAGATAACTAAGGTCAGAGCGTAATCCTCCCCTGGACTAGATTTAAAAAATACCAAACCCTCCCCTTGATTGAACACATTTTTCTACAGGTACCAATTCTGTACATTTCTATACATCCCTAAGACAACTCGCTAATTGTTTTACTTGAAAAATACTGCACCAAACACATTAGTTCGATGTAAAATTGTGCAACTAAACATCCTTGGAATAAAAAAAAAATCAATTACAGATTTCTTGAGTTATCTTCGATTCCTTCTGGGGATTTTGAGGAAGTGAAATAGGGTTCCGTGTCTACAGTGTCTCATGGGGGACACACATAATTAACCAAACACGGAATTGGTCAGGAAACACACCTCCAAGACTGAACTCTCGTTTTTTCTAATGAGCGATAGAAAAACACACGTGGCCAATCGGCGTGTTCAGTGGCTCTTTAAGGTACATTTCTATTATGTGGCTCTATTCGTATGTGCTGTACATTCTACCAAGTCCTGACACACACTGACTAAGCAGTCTGCATGGATCAGATGGAGGGACAATTTCCTCATTACTATCCACAGTAGTAAGGCATTTTTACCTCATCTGTCACAAGGGACTTGTTGGAATGATGTGCACAATTTAATCTGTGACACTTACAATTGGATATTCTAGTCCCACACCATATTTGAATAATAACCACACCATATTTGAATAATAAATTAAAACCCTCTAACGATAGACGCGGTTACCACTTCGAGGGGGTAATTTGTGCATCCTGCCACAACAAACCACCATAAATCCTTTATTCAGTTACACGACTGAAGTCATAGTAAGACCAGAGAGGTTAACACTAAACACCATAGAGATGATGACACCGACAATAAATTATTCACATTCTGTTATCTGCCCTGTCAGTGGTACAGACTGCTGTCCTACAACATGTGCAAATATGTACTTGTCTGTTGTGGAATTCTTTCCAATCCCTCCACAGTGACAGATTGACGGGTTGATTTCATTGGAGTAATTCCTATTTCATCTGTGAGAGGCAGTGAAGGAGGGCAGTCATTCTGCATGATGCCAGGTGTGCCAGGTGTTACTGCTGTTTAGTACCCAGCATGGCCAAAACAGAACAGGTGAAATAACCCAACCTGCAAAATGAAATGTTTTAAGATACTGTACTTATTATTGATATGCCGTTTGGTTTCAAATGTAGAATGTGTCTTCTTTTGTATGAATGATGGTTTTCATTGGGTTACGTTGCCTTGAACCTTTCAAACTAATTTACGGACTTCCAGGTTAGTCTTATTGAGATGATGATTTTAGAAGGACTTAAACCTGTATGTCCACTTAATGCTGAGATCCGCGATAGGCGAAACAACGATACTAGTCGCCCCAGGCACATTTGTTATTGTTTTTAGGAAAAATAAAATAAAAAAATAGTACATACGTGCAACATTGTGCAATGATGTCCGAGGGATCTTTTTTTTTTCCTTTCTTCAAAGTAGCGTCTTTGTTGTTGTAATAACGTAAAACGGACATGACAGTTTTACTGCTATGGATACCAGCTTTAACAATAAACGGTTATTAGCCCAGAAATGCAGCCAAATTATTTCCAAATGAGGATGTCAAGATTCACACCAAATGCAAATTACAATTGTTTCATTCCCAGCTACGACAACTGCAAGAAGAGGCTTTGTCCAAGCAGCACAGAACCACTGGCAGCATGGCATTCACTCTAAATGCAAATTAGAGTGTTTTAGTATTGTGGTCAGGTATGGCATGGGTAGAATGTGATACCTCAGTCTGGCCTCAAAGATGACAAATGCTATTAGGGAATGGGAAGCACACAGTTTAGTTGGCACACACATACAAGAAAACAAAATACACAAAATACATACATTTAAATGCATTCCTATATATTTAATTCATACAAATGTAATATAGAAAAAAATGCTGAAATACAGAACAGTAAATAAACCTTATAAATATACATAGAAGAAATACTGTACACAGGTTTTCAGATTCAAACACAACCATACCAACACTCACTTTGAATAACAGCAGGGAAGTAGACAGGATTGTATCCACAAACAAAGAACAGTCTGTTGATTTCTGCCAGTGCTAATAAGATGTGTTTGACAGGTAGGGCTCATGCCTTAGCTGCAGGTGGCACTCTGACTCGTGAGAGGAGGTGGGCGCGTGCCCGAGGTATAGGGGCACCAGAAAACACTCAAGGCCCACCCCAGGGGCAATCAGGCGCTTGAGTGGCAGGAAACTGCAGTCCGGCTGCCATCAGAGCAACACCAGCAGCATCCTCTCCCCCCTCCCCCACTATGCCCTCCCAAGGGGTCTCTCCCCTGGTTGTCAATCTCCCGTTCCACACCATTCAGCAACCTTCTTGGCTGCAGAATAAAGAGTCACTTGGCTGTTTACAAAGTTAACACTTAGAAAGGGTATTTGTGGATATTCAAGTGGGGAAATCAACACCTTGGCTATTCTTTCAAGGCTTGTATTGAATCCCTTTGAATGCATGATTCGAATGACTGATATGAATTACAGATGCATTCAATAATGCATTCAGCAATGAAGAACAGTAAAACATCAACGACATTCAATGCATATAATGAACTACTGCAAGAGTATCAAAAGTCAACAGAATAATTCAATTATCATTAAAAAGTTCCTGCATGACAAAAATGCTACAAGATAATAGAAATGGCATTTCAGCTAATGTGGAAAGAACAGACACTTAGATCAATTTGCGGTGATTTGTTTGAACATTCGACATCAAATTGTCATTACCCATTGTACAGAACTCTCTTTATTTTAGGAGTCATTATTTTCCTATTCCCATTCTTGCAGAATATGTTGCCTTGATAAAACAAAAGCCAGTAGTCCTCTGAACGCCTTTGATGCTGAGGGCACAACTACCAAATGTATGCAACCCAGGTATACTTGAGGTCAAGGACAGTGTGTCCCTTGACCTGACGGCCATGTACACTGAGGAACCACTTACCTGCCAATCACCGGCTGATCGCTAAAAGACTGGACACGGATCTTCAATATCCAGTCAGCAGGTAAACAAAGCATATACGAGGCTTTACATTGAGAGTGCTTTGACCTCCAGATGAGACAATTTGGGTCTTTCTTCAAGCCCCGAGATTGGAAATACCACTGCAGCCATCGGGCCTGCCCTCATGCATCAGATTGCTGTTTAGTTCTAAATAAAAACAGACATATTGTTCCCTGTCGCTTTGCCCAGTGTAGCAGGGTGTTAAACAGAAGGTTTTTCTACGACTCTAAATTTGATCTCAAGAGATTTCAGCAACAGAAGAGAGTTTGACTGTGTGAAGGATGTATGTGCTCATGCTAGCAGGTTTGTAATTTGTAATTAAGACGGATTGGTGATTATTGGGCCCCAAAAAATGTAAATGTTTGTTTTTGTCAGAAACGTTCTAACTTTATGTTGTTCCTAAATGTACATTTGCTTTATAAAACAAGTGTGCACCCACTTCCACTATACAATAGTATAGTACGCTAACATTAACAGGACATTGGTTGGCATTGGTAGTTTATAGCAGCTGCAAACCCTTGGGGGACAAAGGCGTGGGGTTCAGATTGTCCTGGAAGGACAATTGGAGCATTGGAGCAATCATTAATCACCAAGGCCCAGCTTTGGTCTAAAATGAAACATTGCACATAAAACACATTCTCAAAAGAAATTCTATGTCATTCTATGTTTTACAATGCATCTGTATTGCCGCACGCATAATATAATAAAATAAGCTGATCAACAGCTTACCTGCTCATCATCTTGCTCACACTGTTCTCTCTGAAATCCATTATTGAAGCGCAGAAGTGAGATTCGACCATATCCATACATTACATTTAGTACTGTGTCATTATTAAAAGTGGCACAAGCCAGGCGCTTCTTTCTCCTCAGGCACGGGAGAGTTTCTCTCTCAATGTGATTGCTCAATTTCATGTTCATCATCCATGACATTGGTGGAATGTTTTCTCTGAGTCACCTCATAAAACCCTCATTTACAAAGTTGAGCTAAGATTAGTCCATTAGCCAAATTACCTAGCCAAGCAGTTGATTTTCAAATGTGTTGTCTTCAATCTGCCGCACAGCGTGGGATCTCTCTTCTCAAGGGACTGAAAAAAAGAGACTATTTCCTAAGAAAAAAAACAACGTCTCCAACACAAGAAACGATTAAAAGTAAGGAAACAAAATCAGAAAATGTCCACAGTGGATGAGTCACACAGCTTTCATTATCTTGCGGGTTTAAAGGGTAGACCATCGTTTACTAGTATACTGGTGCTCTGACTCCCGCTGTTAACCTCTGCCATGACTCCCAATCAGTCAGGCTCAGAATAATACATGATATATTGTCATCAAGTCTGAGCTACGTTAAATGGGAGCACTGAAATGGTATATACGCACAAACTGTACAGAGCTGACAATGATATTCAGGTGAAACAGAGATCAGCAGGTGACCTTTCACCTCTCTGATTGGGGTCCTGATTGCTGAAAAGAAATGGCAAGGAAAAAAAGGAGAAAGGAAAGTGGAAAGGCCACAAACTCTGACAGTTGCATAAAGACTCCCTCTTGGAGACTGGCTGGCCTTCAATATCATTAGATCAGGTCAATAAGTCAGCCGTTCACTTCTATGAGCACATTCAGTCTCTTTGCAGACTCTTTCCTCTTTCTCTGTCCCCCTTTTCTAACTTTTTCATTATCAATCAATGGCGAGGAGGAGGAGATAAAAAAAAAAAGAAAAAAAAAAGAAGCATTAATTCCAAAGTACAATCACCTCGATTTTCTCTCATTGAGCTGTGCTCTTTTGGACAGGTCTAGGCTCAAACGCTCTGACTTGACTTCTTATTTAAATAAGTTAATATGGTGGAATGTTTGTGGTGGGAGAAATGGAAGCCTATCTGCTCCATACAGTGGGCCTGGGAGAATTTGATTTCTTTCATATGACACTGTGAAGGTGTCATTCTCCTCCTCAGGTTTTTAATCGCAGCACAAGGCCCTGACAGCTTCAAGACGCTTTTTCAAGAACAGACGTAAACCTTTCAATAGAATGCTTTTAGTAGAAGAAAATGACATATCATTTGTGTACAGATGTAAGGTTCATCGCCGTATTACGTAGCATTAACAAACGGAGTAAACATTAACACAGTGCTACCTTTATGTTATTCCAGTGTAATTCAAGGATTAGTGTAAATACTTGTTTATCACTGTTCCGTCAACAGTAAACAAACACTTTACCCAGTTTATGGCAATAGGTCCAATGTAAATAAATCCAATGTAAATGCTATGACAAAATGTGGTCCATCAGGAATCCAAACATTCTCCGAATGCAAAAGCTACTGAACACAATACAACTGTGTGAATATAGCAGAGTAAAAGAGAACAAAAAAACAAAGTACACAGTTCCGTAAAATATCATGTGACAATTTAATTACAGTACTACCACACAGGTATAAAACCAACTAAAAGTAAAATGTTACCAGCATGACAAAAACACACAGATTGTCACGCCCTGACCTCGTTGTCTCTGATTGGAAATCATACTTAGGCAGCCTTTTCCCTTTTGTTATTGTAGGAAGCTATCTTTGAAAGTGGCACTCTAGCCCTCATAAGCTTCACGGTTGTTTCTTTGTTTCTTGTTTTGTTGGCGACATTATAAATAAAGAAATGTACGCTCAACACGCTGCGCTTTGGTCCACTTCTTCAGACAATCGAGACAGAACTTCCCACCATCAAAGGACCACGCAGCGTGGCCAGGAAGAGCAGGGATTCTGGGCCCGGGAGAAGAGAGAGTGGAGGACATTTTGGACATGGGAGCAAGTTATGGCAGGGGACAAGACCCTGCCATGGAAACAGCCGGAAGTAGCGATGGAGGAACGACAACAATACCAGGAGTCACAGCAATGAAGCAGGCACAAGAGGCAGCCTCAAAATAAATTGGCGGGGGCACACAGGGAGATTGGCGGAGTCAGGTTATAGACCTTAGCCAACTCCCCGTGCTTACCGTGGGAAGCGTGATACTGGTTAAGCAGTGTGTTATGCGGTGGAGCTGCACGGTGTCTCCAGTGTGCGTTCACAGCCCGGTGTGCTATATCCCAGCTCCCCGCATCGGCCGGGCTAGAGTGGGCATCCAGCCAGGACAGCTCTATGCACAGTGTCTCCGGTGCGTCTCCACAGCACAGTACGTCCTGTGCACCCCGCAGTTGCCGGGCTAGGGTGAGCATCCAGCAGTGCGGGTTGTGCCAGCTCTGTGCTCCAGACCTCCAGTGAGTCTCCACGGCCCAGTATATCCTGTGCCAGTATATCCATGGCCCGAAGCCTCCATTGATGATCCATGGCCCGAAGCCTCCATTGATGATCCATGGCCCGAAGCCTCCAGTGATGATCCATGGCACGAAGCCTCCAGTGATGATCCATGGCACGAAGCCTCCAGTGATGATCCATGACACGAAGCCTCCAGTGATGATCCATGGCCCGGAGCCTGCTGTAAGGATCCATGGCAGGGAGCCTCCAGCGACGGTCCCCATTTCGGGGTCGGCGACGAGGGTCCCCAGTCCGGGGTCGGCGCCACCAAAGTCGGGTGAGCCAGAGGTGGAGCGGGGTCTACGTCCCACACCAGAGCCGCCACCGCGGATTGATGCCCACCCAGACCCTCCCTTTATGTTCAGGTTTTGCGGCCGGAGTCCGCACTTTTGGGGGGGGAATACTGTCACGCCCTGACCTTAGAGAGCCTTTTTATGTCTCTATTTTGGTTTGGTCAGGGTGTGATTTGGGTGGGCATTTCTATCTTTTGTGTTTCTATGTTTTGGCCGGGTATGGTTCTCAATCAGGGACAGCCGTCTATCGTTGTCTCCAATTGGGAATCATACTTAGGCAGCCTTTCCCTTTTGTTATTGTGGGAAGTTATTTTTGTTAGTGGCACTATAGCCTTCGTAAGCTTCAGGGTCATTTTTTTCTTGTTTTGTTGACAACATTATAAATAAAGAAATGTACGCTCACCACGCTGCGCTTTGGTCCACTTCTTCAGACGATTGTGACACAGATACCGTAAGTCAAGGAGCTTATGAACACATGAATATAGAAAGTTTTAACACTAGAAACAGAGGAGTATACTGCATACTGGAGTTGAGGAGTTAGTGAGATAACTTTGGTCAACTTTGAGTTCTACTCACCATAACTGGTCATATGAAAGTGGTTCACCTTTTAGCCAGGCACATTTCTCTGGCAACGAATCCTTCAAACTAACCTGCTCCAGGCCAGGCTAACTCACAGTTAACTCCACTTACCCTGAATTAAATGCCTGAGACACAAGTTGAGGACCATTGAAATCAGATTCCCTCCCTCTTGCGAATATCCTTTTCATTTGAAGACAACTGATTCAATATTTTCTTAATCAAATGTTTAACATGTATCACATTACACATTTAGTAATGACACAATGCATTAGAAAGTTCACGCACAGTAAAACTTTTGGGTAACACTTATTTGACACCCAGCTGACAAAACCTGTCATATGGTCATAACACTATAATGACCCATATATTTACACCTGTTGTGACATACATAGCGTTATTATATGGCTGATTATGATACCTACATAAGAGCACCCTTTCATTTGAAAGTTTCCTCGTTTTAAAGCATGTTTCTTAAATGCTTTGTTGTAATTAATTCTTTACAATCATGTTCTCATCATATTTGTTATGACTTGTGGAAAACGCACTTTGACACTGTCAAGAAGCATTATGGGGCGGCAGTGTAGCCTAGTGGTTAGAGCATTGGACTAGTAACTGAAAGATTGTTCAAATCCCCGAGCTGACAAGGTACAACATCTGTCATTCTGCCCCTGAACAGGCAGTTAACCCACTGTTCCTAGGCCGTCATTGAAAATAAGAATTTGTTCTTAACTGACTTGCCTAGTAAAATAAAGGTAAAATAAAAAATATGACCATCATAATCACATAAGCCAAATATAATATAAATATATATAATATAGTACCAGTCAAAAGTTTGGACACACGTACTCATTTTCTTTATCTTTACAATTTTCTACATTGTAGAATAATAGTGAAGACACACTATGAAATAACGCATATGGAATCATGTACAGGGCCTTGCGAAAGTATTCGGCCCCCTTGAACTTTGCGACCTTTTGCCACATTTCAGGCTTCAAACATAAAGATTTAAAACTGTATTTTTTTGTGAAGAATCAACAACAAGTGGGACACAATCATGAAGTGGAACGACATTTATTGGATATTTCAAACTTTTTTAACAAATCAAAAACTGAAAAATTGGGCGTGCAAAATTAGTCAGCCCATTTACTTTCAGTGCAGCAAACTCTCTCCAGAAGTTCAGTGAGGATCTCTGAATGATCGAATGTTGACCTAAATGACTAATGATGATAAATACAATCCACCGAGATACTGTTGTGAAGAAGTTTAAAGCCGGATTTGGATACAAAAAGATTTCCCAAGCTTTAAACATCCCAAGGAGCACTGTGCAAGCGATAATATTGAAATGGAAGGAGTTTCAGACCACTGCAAATCTACCAAGACCTGGCCATCCCTCTAAACTTTCAGCTCAAACAAGGAGAAGACTGATCAGAGATGCAGCAAAGAGGCCCATGATCACTCTGGATGAACTGCAGAGATCTACAGCTGAGGTGGGAGACTCTGTCCATAGGACAACAATCAGTCATATATTGCACAAATCTGGCTTTTATGGAAGAGTGGCAAGAAGAAAGCCATTTCTTCAAGATATCCATAAAAAGTGGCGTTTAAAGTTTGCCACAAGCCACCTGGGAGACACACCAAACATGTGGAAGAAGGTGCTCTGGTTAGATGAATCCAAAATTGAACTTTTTGGCAACAATGCAAAACGTTATGTTTGGCATAAAAGCAACACAGCTCATCTCCCTGAACACACCATCCCCACTGTCAAACATGGTGGTGGCAGCATCATGATTTGGGCCTGCTTTTCTTCAGCAGGGACAGGGAAGATGGTTAAAATTGATGGGAAGATGGATGGAGCCAAATACAGGACCATTCTGGAAGAAAACCTGATGGAGTCTGCAAAAGACCTGAGACTGGGACGGAGATTTGTCTTCCAACAAGACAATGATCCAAAACATAAAGCAAAATCTACAATGGAATGGTTCAAAAATAAACATATCCAGGTGTTAGAATGGCCAAGTCAAAGTCCAGACCTGAATCCAATCGAGAATCTGTGGAAAGAACTGAAAACTGCTGTTCACAAATGCTCTCCATCCAACCTCACTGAGCTCGAGCTGTTTTGCAAGGAGGAATGGGAAAAAATGTCAGTCTCTCGATGTGCAAAACAGATAGAGACATACCTCAAGCGACTTACAGCTGTAATCGCAGCAAAAGGTGGCGCTACAAAGTATTAACTTAAGGGAGCTGAATAATTTTGCACGCCCAATTTTTCAGTTTTCGATTTGTTAAAAACAGTTTGAAATATCCAATAAATGTTGTTCCACTTCATGATTGTGTCCCACTTGTTGTTGATTCTTCACAAAAAAATACAGTTTTATATCTTTATGTTTGAAGCCTGAAATGTGGCAAAAGGTTGCAAAGTTCAAGGGGGCCCGAATACTTTCGCAAGGCTCTGTAGTAACCTGTAACGTAGACGCTGGGAGTCGAGAAGCAGGTGCGAGTGATAAGTTTAATTTAACAAATAACATGGAACGATACAGTGTAGGAGTAACGTCTAGACATGAACAACAGAATCAATACTGCCTTTCGAAGGAAGCTAAGGGAGTGCCAGATAAGGGGGAGGTAATGCAGTCGAGGTGTGCTTAATAATGAAGCGCAGGTGTGAAGCCCGGGGCAGGCAGTGTGGTTGGTTCCTGGTAGAGCCAGACGTGATCCCCAGGAAGGAACATGGGAGTCTCACTACGGTGGCGGTCTGCCTGCTCATTCTGACGGTGGACGGCACACTGGAATCTCACGTGAACCTCGCTCCACACTTCTTCTGAGCGCCTGAACCACTCATCAACTGCAGGAGCGTCGGCTGGCCCAGGGTCCACTGAGGCAGAGCCGGCTGAAAACCCAGAACACACTGGAAGGGAGTGACGTAACGAATTCTGGGCGTACTCCGCCTGTGGAAGGAATCGGGCCTACTCTCCCTGCCGGTCCTACAGTGACACCTCAGGAAACTCCCCAGCTCCTGGTTCATCCTCTCCACCTGCCTGATGGATTGAGGCCTATACCAAGAATTGAGGCTGACAGTGACCATGAGCTTCTCCATAAACGTTCTCCATACCCGTGAGGTGAATTGGGGCCCACGGTCGGAGATGATGTCCTCCGGAAGTCCATAATGCTGCAATAGTGCCTCAGCGAGCTGGAGAGCAGTAGGGAGATCAGAGAGAGGAATGAAAAGGACAGGATTTAGAAGATTCTAAAATATATTTTCATTTGTTAAACACTTTTTTTTGTTACTACATGATTCCATGTGTTATTTCATAGGTTTGATGTCTTCACTATTATTCTACAATGTAGAAAACAGTAAAAATAAAGAAAAACCCTTGAATGAGTAGGTCTGTCCAAACTTTTGACTGGTACTGTACAGTATATGCTCTTATATCAGTCATCAGTCAAAAATAGTGTGTCTTGCTCCTGCAAAAATAGTGTGTCTGCTCCGGCATTCATTGCAGTAATCAGCAACAGAGCATTGGGGTAGCTGCATGTGTGACATCAATGTGTGCTCAATTACAATGATAATTTAACATGGTAAATATAAGACATAAAAATACTGTTGACACATGGGCTATGGTGTAATGGAATGTTTTGCCTTGTGTGGTAGGTTTTGTGGATTTTAACACTCTTATGTAGGTGTCATAACCAGCCATAAAATAACGCTATTTACTATATGTCACAACAGGCCTAAATGTATCTATCATTATGCCGTTGTGACCAGCCTTCGTGGCTAGTCGAACATGGCTAGTCGAACGCCGAACTGTTCCTTGACAATGCTGAACCATCAATCCATGGGTGAGTCTGTGGCACATTTTCATTGAACATGAAGGAAAGTTCTCGCAAATTCAGCAGATTGTGCTGTGAAATAGGCTATTAGAAGTGCCATTTTTATTTGATTGCATATCGTTAATGCCGTCTTTGATGTGCTTTGGTGACGTTATAACATGTGACATGGTAATGACCACGTATTCATGCGTTATGATGCTGGGTGTCAAGTAAAGTGTTACCAACTTTTGCATGACTTTATACAATTATGTTAGCGATGGTGAAAAAAGGGTGCTTGTGCATTGATAAGCACACCAAAGCACATCAAAGACAGCATTAACGATACGTAATAAAAAAAAAATTAAACAGCACTTCTAATAGCCTATTTCGAATGTATGGTCTGCTGGATTTGCAAGATAACGTTTCTTTCATGTACATTTCGGCAAAAATGAAAATGTGGCACTGACTCACCCATGGATTGATGGTTCAGCATTGTCAAGTTCGGTGTTCGACTAGCCATGTGCAACATGCACACACAGTTGCAAGCCTGCTAGAATTGGCGGCTGGCGGATGAGCGACAACCACCGTGGTAGTATGGACGAAGCCTGAGCTGGAATGTGAAGTTAATTTGAAGCTGGATTTCTTTGTAAAATACGGAGTAGATCTAGCTTGCGTCGCAGCATACCACTCTGGTTATAGCTATATTTCTGTTTGTGATGTTAAGATTATATACACTTATTTAGGAAAAGTGAAGGACGATGGGGGGGCATGACTTTAAAAGAGGCAGAGTAATAAAAACGAATTAATGGGCAGTACAAATGACTGCTTTAATGATTCAAGTGTTAATTTGCCATGTCTCTCCGTAAAAGCATGATCCATAAATGGCACCGTGATCTGCCTCCCTCCCCAATCATCTAAAGCCTGCCACCATTAAAGATTAACCACACACATGCCACCACACCAACAGTCAGAGCAGAACGCTGCAGATTAGTGACTTCCGCTACAACAGATATGAGTAAGCCGATTAGTCATCCAGGAGACTTCATGAAGTATGCTACAGGTTTATATGCATTAGATGTACTGTAGCTGAGTTTGGTCATGTGTCAAGGTAGGCCACCATCTCAATCCATGATTATGATATTTGTGTGAACTTCGTCTAGAGCAGCGTGATGTGGTAAATCCCTCAAACACTACGCTAGTCATTGTGCAGGTGACAGAGTGATTCATTCATTAGACTAGAAGAACCGCTACAGTTCCTAGGAGTGTTTTGACGCTCTTGAGATGGTTAGTGGGGAAGAAAAAACAGCTCACAAGAATCCAACATTTCAGGAGAGGCATAATCTTCTTACACCTTAGTGTTCACAATACATGTACGCAAATCCACACACAACTCCATCGCTTTTGCAAAATCCACATGAGGGCAGCAAAAAACATACTTTTCTCCTGGTTCCCTTTTAGGAGTGCAGGCTCCCACCAGCAGCACAATATACAGTGAAGATCATATTATCACACCACACTGATTCAAGCAATATTTCTGCAATAGGCTATAATCCGTATCAGGTTCTAGCAACTCTATGTATTCAAAAGTCAAAGGAAATGATCTCGATTTTTGTAATCACAGGCTGATGTTTGAATCTAACAAATACACTGATGTTCGTAAATCGACATATGTGTGATGAGGGTGTCGGTAATGGAGCGCGACCCAACTTGACGTAGTGGATTATCCTCATGGAGTCCATGTGCTCCTTTTACCTAATCGGTGGGAACGGGGTGACAAGGACCACCAGTGGAGGGCTGGAGGAAGAGCATGAGGGTGGTCATGCCGCCGAGCTGTGCACTGTAGATGTCTCCGCTAATAGGTTTCATGTGACTGCCCCTGCTCCAGCTCTAAGGGTAATGTGTCACGCTTGAAGTCTCTCAGCCGTTTGGTCCGTCTCTCTCCCATTCCGATCCACTCCATCAAGCTGTCCCTCTGCATACTGGCCCTGCGGGGAAGGGAGGTTGAAGTGTCCAGGAGGTTTTAGGTACAGTGACTAGGGATAGAATGGTATGAGACATTTAGGTAATGGAATATGTTAACCAATGTAGCCAATGGGAGCAGCATGCGCATACTGTTTTACTTCAGCATGGCCTGTTCTCATGATAGATTATTTGATTATTGTGTTTCATTTTGAGCCAGGGCATTAGAATACTAGTCCAAAATGATGGTCATGCTTTGATGCTTCCGACTTGTCAGGTAGACATTGTTGACGTTGTCAGATTGACATTGTCAGATAAACATTGTTGACAGCTTAAGCTGTACAAGATCCTTGATGCCTCTCCAGAGGAAGCAGAGGGGAAGAATTCATTCCATCAGAGACCAACAGTGGCGGTACACAGTGAAGAGCAGAACAGGTCACCGATAGTATTGACACTTGGGGATAACCATAAGAGAGATGTGTGAAAACTCCCTGCTGGGTCGGAAAATCAATACATTTGACCTTATAAAACCCTTGAACCATGTCAGGTTCCTAGGTTAAGATTGAGTGGTTGAAAGTAATCAGTGTACAGGTACAACCATTATGATGTGATCTATACCTCACTACGTTACGTAGTGTACATATTACGAAGTAAGCAAAGGCAATTTGTATTTTTATCGAACTGACATCTAACAATTCATTTGTCTATGTGTCATACATTTGGAAAGATCGGTAGTGGGTGCAAAGCGAAGATACAATCGTAAATTGTTCTATGCACGGGATACAAAGATTGTGATCCATTTAATATCGTGGCTCTACAGTGAGTGTGCTTGACATGTAACAGGGGGAGATACAGTGCCTTAACACCTCTGACACACATTTTGAAATGCTATGGGTCTATGTGGCGCTATCTCATTTCATTGGCATGGTAGAGAGTGATGTCCCAATAACAGCCTCATTATTCCCAATTAGGTCCCCGGACATCCATCATAAAGTGTCATTGTAAACCATGCGTAAGGGCCATTAAAGCATCCTATTAATACTTCGCATGTAGGCTGATGGAGATGGAGTGGAGGTTTGGTGCAATGGGCAAGAGTCATAGACGCCAATGTTACATCCACATTTGCACGGAAAACGCTCAAAATGGCGGTTAAATGGGATCCGATTGGTTTCTTGATTGAGTCAGGAATATATACTGTATATGAGATATATTACATCAGAGCCATAGAGTTTATTTAGAGAGTTGGGCCAATGTGGTTTCTGTATTATGATGCATTTATGTGACACCTCAACATTATATGGCAGCCATGTTAGCGCCCCATTAACATTACATAGAGAATATTTTAACAATTCTATGTGCCCTCCAGGACACCTACAGCACCTGATGTCACAGGAAGGCCAACACAAATCATCAAGGAGAACAACCACCCGAGCCACTGTCTGTTCACCACGCCACCATCCAGAAGGCGAGGTCAGTACAGGTGCCCCAAAAGCTGGGACCGAGAGACTGAAAAACAGCTTCCATCTCAAGGCCATTAGACTGTTAAACAGCCATCACTAACACAAAGAGGCTGCTGCCTACATACAGACTTGAAATCATTGGACACTTTAATAAATGGATCACTAGTCACCTTAATAATGCCACTTTAATAATGTTTACATATCTTGCATTACTCATCTCGTATGCATTTTGTATTTTATACCATGCATTGCATCTTGCCTATGCCACTGTCATTGCTCATCCATACATTTATATATTCTTATACCATTCCTTTACTTCAATTTGTGTGTATTAGGTAGTTGTGGAATTGTTAGATTACTTGTTAGATATTGCTGCACTGTCGGAAATAGAAGCACAAGCATTTAGCTCCACTCGCAATAACACCTGCTAACCATGTGTATGTGACCAATAACATCTGCTAACCATGTGTATGTGACCAATAACATCTGCTAACCATGTGTATGTGACGAATACCATTTGATTTGATTTGATGTAATTGAATATCTAGAATTAGAACAATATTACAAATTCAAAAAGTTTGTCTCTCGAAATATACGGCTCTGTATCACATTGTCAGTTACTTGACACCTTTGTATCTAAATAATCCAGAATCATCCTCCTATTGCACACACAGTGGGTGAACGGTCCAAAGCCCTGAATTTGACAGTGAACTGATATACCATGGAATTGTCTCTGGGTTGTCTCTTCAGTACCCATCACGTATCTGAACATATTCGTCATCTTCTGTACCAGCCTCAAAATTGACCCATTAGGCGGAATATTTGATCCCTTCCTGGACATGTTTAGTCATCACTGTTACAGTGTGTGGTGCAGTCCAGAGGCACTGCTCACCTGGCCTTATCTATGGGAGAAATAAGGATGACCCTGATTTAACAAGGAACCTGTGATCTCGTGGTAAGGTCCCCCCCCCCCCCCCATACAAAGCACTGTGGGAACCAAAATCAAATTAATCTCCTAAAAAAATACCTGGGGTCAGAGTGGCCGATGACAGCCTGTACAGCAAGGTGCCTAAGGCATCCGCTCCGAAGGTCAATCCTCAACCACACTTCGCATCGCCACATTCATGTTCACTGTTGCCTTTCCGCACAAACCCAATTACGCAGTGTGGTATGACAGTCAAAAAAAGAGATATGGCACATGGCACATGGCACAGATCTGTCGCAGAGGAACGGTTGAACTCTTCTGACCTGACTGGAAAGAAAAGATCCCTAAAATATCATCATTTCCTGCTCATCATCACAGACTAGATGAGAACATGAAAAAAAAAGGACAGATGATTTGTGCATTTTAAATCCTGATAAATGTGGGATGATTATAAACCTTTCGTCATTGTAGGAAAAATGAAGAGCCCCTCTAACAATCCTGTGATTTATTATTCAACAACCTCAGCTCTTCCTGTTTTATGCCATACAATCATGGACTCTGTAATCATAGTGTTTGTAAAATATTGACGGATAGAGGCTTCCACTCTTCCTCAGTCTGTCTGGTTTAGCCCTATAGCACAACTCTGGAAAGAGCATTGCGCTCCCACAGTGAACTGTGAGGAGTACGGGGTGGAATAGACATGGCTTCAGGGAACAATGTGTCTTCTGGTGAACATTAGAAGTTTAAAAAAATATTATAATAATAAAACACTTATTTGCAAGGGTTTTGTGGTGGATGATTTACATGCATTTGCAATTTACTTACACTTTACCGTAGTGAATTATAATTGAAGTTTCTCACTGTCATATACATACACATTTATGGCACACAAATGTTCTGTCATCTGCAGTAACCAGTTTCACTACAGACGTTTCCTACCAGAATCAATAAGCCTCGTTGAATTATCACCTCAAAGCAGGAGACACCTACTCACAGAACCGAAAAGAGGTTCTTTGGCTCTCTCCATAGGAGAACCTAGAGCCATATACAGTGAGCTCAAAAAGTATTGGGACAGTCACACATGTTGTTGTTTTGACTCTGTACTCCAGCACTTTGAAATGATACAATGACCTTGAGGTTAAAGTGCAGACTGTCAGCTTTAATCGGAGGGTATTTGCGTCCGTATTGAGTGAACCATTTAGGAAAATACAGCACTTTTCGTACATACTCCCCCATTTTATGGGAACAAAGGCATTAGGACAGATTACCATACACTACAGTTCAAAAGTTTGGGGTCACTTAGAAATGTCCTTCACGATTCATTCCTGATTATCCATAATCATGGTAGCATCCACGTTGTGGAAGTGTTTAGAAACATATTTTATTCTTATTTACAATAAAAGTGACTCCAAAATTATACAATACATACATTTACCATTCATTTCTATTGGGCACAAAATAAACATTCTAATCTTAATTACAATGAAAGTTACTTTTTACTACTTTATACACATAAGTGAATTTGTCCCAATACTTTTTGTCCCTTAAAATGTGCGTGTGTGTGTGTGTGTGTGTGTGTGTGTGTGTGTGTGTGTGTGTGTGTGTGTGTGTGTGTGTGTGTGTAGATACAAAAGTAATGTAATTAAATTAAAGCTGAAAGTCTGTCACTGTCCAAATACTTCCGGAGCTCACTGTTGTGGAGACGTTGTATTGATTAATATGACGACTGCTGTTAATCGAACGATAAACTATGTTTATAATTACATGATTAAATTAATCAGGTAATCATTAACTCAGTAACCTGGGGCACCATGGGAAAAGTTTGTTTTAATGAGTTTCCGTTTCCCAAAATAACTCAAGGAATTTCAGAATATCGAACGTCCCTTTTTCAGGACCCTGTCTTTCAAAGATAATTCATAAAAATCCAAATAACTTCACAGATCTTCATTGTAAAGGGTTTAAACACTGCTTATCATGCTTGTTCAATGAACCATAAACAATTAATGAACATGCACCTGTGGAACGGTCATTAAGACTCTAACAGCTTACAGACGGCAGGCAATTAAGGTCACAGTTCTGAAAACTTAGGACACTAAAGAGGCCTTTCTACTGACTCTGCTCATCTGCGTGAACGTGCCTTAGGCATGTTGCAAGGAGGCTTGAGGACTGCAGGTGTGGCCAGGGCAATAAATTGCCATTTCCATACTGTGAGATGCCTAAGACAGCGCTACAGGGAGACAGGACGGACAGCGTATCGTCCTCACAGTGGCAGACCATGTGTAACAACACCTGCACAGGATCGGTACATCCGAACATCACACCTGCGGGACAGGCATAGGATGTCAACAACAACTGCCCAAGTTACACCAGGAATGCAGAATCCCTCCATTAGTGCTCAGACTGTCCTCAATATGCTGAGAGAGGCTGGACTGAGGCCTTGTAGGCCTGTTGTAATGCGGGTCCTCACCAGACAACGTCGCCTATGGGCACAAACCCACCATCGCTGGACCTGACAGGACTGGCAAAAAGGGCTCTTCACTGACAGTTCTCAGTTTTGTCTCACTAGAGGTGATGGTCGGATTCGCGTTTATCATCGAAGGAATGAGCGTTACACTGAGGCCTGTACCTTGGAGCTCGATCAATTTGTAGGTGGAGGGTCTGTCATGTTCTGGGGTGGTGTGTCACAGCATCATTGGACTGAGCTTGTTGTCATTGCTGTCAATCTCAACGCTGTGTGTTACAGGGAAGA
Organism: Oncorhynchus masou masou; assembly: GCF_036934945.1. Lineage (NCBI taxonomy): Eukaryota > Metazoa > Chordata > Actinopteri > Salmoniformes > Salmonidae > Oncorhynchus > Oncorhynchus masou. The sequence continues at coordinate 41,794,859 of NC_088213.1, forward strand.
CATCCTCCTCCCTCATGTGGACTCATCCTGACATGACCCTCCAGCTTGACATTGCCACCAGCCATACTGCTCGTTCTGTGCGAGATTTCCTGCTAGACAGGAATGTCAGTGTTCTGCCATTGCCAGCTAAGATCCCGGATCTCAATCCCATTGAGCACGTTTGGGTTCTGTTGGATCGGAGGGTGAGGGCTAGGGCCATTCCCCCCAGAAATGTCCGGGAACTTGCAGGTGCCTTAGTGGAAGAGTGGGGTAACATCTCACAGCAAGAACTGGCAAATCTGGTGCAGTCCATGAGGAGGAGATGCACTGCAGTACTTAATGCAGCTGGTGGCCACACCAGATACTGACTGTTACTTTTTATTTTGACCCCCCCTTTGTTCAGGGACACATTATTCCATTTCTGTTCATCTCATGTCTGTGGAACTTGTTCAGCTTATGTCTCAGTTGTTGAATCGTATGTTCATACAAATATTTAAGTTTCCTGAAAATAAAACGCAGTTGACAGTGAGTGAAAGTTTCTTTTTTTTGCTGAGTTTATAAGATACACAAACACACAGTCTAGGCTATTGATTAGGACTTAGTCCAGTGAAACAGGTCCCTGGCAGACCAACACAATATGACACGTGTTACACAAGATGGGGATTTAGAAAGAGAGAGCAAGAGAGAGTGCGTGAGAGAAAAGCACACTTGGATACATTTCTAAACTATGCTTAGTTTAGCCCTAACACTGCGCCCTTCTTGATCAGAATTATAATGATGTTATTACTTGACAAAGGTCACCGTTGGGGGGGGATCTCATCGTGGACCGAGCTCCGCCTTCTCCTCTGATGGTGGCACCTCTTTCGTTACCGGGTGTAAATCTCTGATTGTCCACACAATCAGAGATTGAGATTCTCTGAATGGTCTGTTTCTTTTCCCTTGTTCTGTAAGCTGGGGTCTTCTGGAGGATGGCTAGTCAGCCGTGTAGATGGTTCCAGCGTGGGAAAGATAGCAGTGTAGACACATAACCGGGTGGTCCAGCTTGAATTCCCCTTCTTAGATACAGATGTAGCATGGATTCTTATAAGAGGTTCCATTGTCTTCTTCAACCTCCTGTTGTGTTTTGGGGTTGTGTCTAATCGTAGACCTTGGCTGCGGCGCGTGGTCATCTAGTCTTGTAAAATCTTAACTCAAGTTCTAGACCCTCGGGTCTGAAAGGGGCGTTTCCGTCTTCACGTCAAGTTCTCTGGGGTGTATCTAGTTCCTAGGCACGGTATGACAATGTACTTTGATCTCGTTAGACAACACAGTTCACTTTTACAAACACATTAACTTTGATCTGGACATTGCCCACACAACCAACAGTATGCAAAGATCATGTAAATAGTATGACAACTCTTCAAGTTACAATGTTTTCATTATAACATCGTCATTTAACTTTTAATAACATAACAAAAACGACATTCATTTCAGTTTGGCCTGGCGGCCAGCTCTAGGAAGAGTCTTGGTGGTTCCAAACTTCTTCCATTTAAGAATAATGGAGGCCACTGTGTTCTTCGGGACCTTCAATGCTGCAGGCATTTTTTGGTACCCTTCCCCAGATCTGCGCCTCGACACAGTCCTGTCTCGGAGCTCTACAGACAATTCCTTCGACCACATGGCTTGGTTTCTTCTCTGACATGCACTGTCAACTGTGGGACCTTATGTAGACAGGCTTTTCCAAATCATGCCCAATCAATTGGATTTACCACAGGTGGACTCCAATCAGGTTGAAGAAACATCTCAAGGATGATCAATGGAAACAGAATGCATCTGAGCTCAATTTCAAGTCTCGTAGCAAAGGGTCTGAATACTTATGTAAATAAGGTTTTCCTGTTTATTTATGAATTTGCATACATTTCTAAAAACCTGTTTTCGCTTTGTCATTATGGGGTATTGAGTGTAGATTGTTGAGGAAAATGTTTTATTTAATCCATTTTAGAATAAGGCTATAAACGTAAACAAATGTGGAAAAAGTCAAGGGGTCTGAATACTTTCTGAATGCGCTGTATATAGAGATTTGGGCAGCTGTTGAATGTTCCGTGAGCGTCACTTTCTCCTACATAGCCATTGCTAAATGATAATTATTGCTTCTGCGTTGTGATGTTTATTTCTTACGGTTTTCAAAACCAGTGAAAGCAGATATCCAATTTATTAAGACTACAACACAGTAAAGACACATTATCCCGGAAACCAGTCATTGAAAACAACTATTCAATTCACTGCTCAGTTTTGATTGTTTACAGCAGGTCATTTCATAGGGAACTGTCGGAGGCGCTCTCGTACTATTACATCACCAACATTTTATGAAACAAAGGTATATATGGGAGCTAAGATGGCGCCCATTCTAGAACCTGGCCTAACTCTATATATATGGCTCTGGGAGAACCCTTTAAAGAAGCCCTTTTGGTTCCAGGTAGAACCCTTTTTGGTTCCAGGTAGAACCCCTTTTGGTTCTAGGTGGAACTTTTCTTGATTCCATGCAGAACCTTTTCCACAGAGGTGTGTACTGCTCACACTTAAGTGCCATAAGAAGAAAGGTCCATGTGCTGCCTCTGCTATACCATACTGTAATTTAGTCCATTCCTCTATGCCGTCTAGAGACAGCTAAAGGGACTACCAGGAGAGCTTATGCTACAGTACCTCTGAGCTCAGCTATATTAATACCTTACAGTAGGATGAACAGATGGAGCTCTCATGTGACAATGTACTTTAGACAGTACGTACTCCTCCTCCTCCTCCTCCTCCTCTCTCTTCACCTCCAAGCAAATAAAGCAGAAACAAAAAAACACTTAACTATCCTTTCAGCCCACATTGACTCACATTGTGAGTAAGAACTTTGCCAAGCACATTAACAACATTAGAGAACTGAGGAGTGTGAAATCCTTGACTCTCTTGCCCCTCCCTTTGAGAGGATTTATAATCATAAAGTCAATCACTGGGGGGAAATAATGGTTCCAAACACAAAGGGCTGGATTTAATCTGTAGTGCAGAGGATCAGCATTGTAGGTTAATTGAAATGTAAAGGCAATATTTCCACATTTGCGGAGACTGCATTCAATGTAAACGCTGCATATGTCAGCTCAGTCATTGCCTGTAGATTTCATCCGCGCTACAACGCTGATTTTCGTCGCTGCGGATTGAATACAGCAATATATTGTTTTATTAGAATAACAGATTCCCTCGGTGAGGTTCAGATGAAATTAATAGAGAAGGTTATCTTCACAGTTCCTTTCTATTCCAGTTCAAATGGTATGGAACATTTACAAACATTCTATAAGCAAAGGATGTCTTTAATTTTAGATTTTTTACATCAATACCTTTCATGAGATGCATGTGCAGGCTATGTATGAATACATTCAAATGCAAACACACAGGCACACGACTGGCCTTCAATAGCTTCATTAGAAGTGGGACAGCAGATGAATGAGAGTAGCACTAGCAGATGACCACCATTTGGAGACAATCTGACTGTGGTGGCAGCCTTGACATGGATGGAGCCAGTTCAGTGTGATAAACAGATTAATAACAGAAATGCCAGTGTGAAAATTATAAATAATCTCAGACAACTCATAGAAAATCACATTGTGGGTACTCATTTCTGCCAATCTTTACAATCCAGCTAAGTTCGCTAGTCACTGAATACATTTGGAGTTGGCCGGAGCAGTACAAGTGGGTCACGCTCTACCTGTTCAAAAGGGAAAACAGGCTAGGTGGAGCAGAAATGAAGTGTTCCATCTGCCTCTCGGGCAGCTCATGAAAAGAACAGTGATTGTGGGAGCCAAAGAGAAGGGGATATGTCATCCAGTTCTCTGGCACAGGGCAAGGTGGATAACGAGGCAGGCGGCGGCATCCTCGCACCGGTCTACTCACTCAGTGTTTTTTATTCCTACTTGTCCTGTGTCACTCTCAAATCTATGGGGCACCAGATCTGGGTATTTTGGTAAATAATTAGGCTCTCTGTAGTGTTTGGGCCTCGTTCAGTCCATACAACTGAGTGGCCTGTAGCTACTTCCTCCCAAGGGATGCTGCTATGTGTGTGTGTTGCACTTCCGAAGCATTATGGGAGAGGAAATGATAAGCGGGAGGCCATCTGCTGTGCCACTTGCCATGTCTGCTTGTGCCAGCACCTCCACCTGCCTCCTATTTCTCAGGTGGGATGTGGAATGTCGCTTTAAAGTGTGGTGTGAACACTACACAACGAAACAAATACACCAAATGTCTCTCAACATGTATATTGCCAGATGTGCAGAGAACTGTGTAAGAATAACATTGTTGCACCTGTAAACAAACCGTATGGCTGTGTGTTTTCACAGCTATGCTAATCACTGCATATACTTTATGTGTGGTGGGTGGGGGAGCACAGATGGATGGCTGCATAGAGATAAGACAGCTGGGTTGAGAGACAGAGTAAAAAGGTGGTTTTTAACATCCGTCTGTTTTATCTGTGTTTCAGCGCCGCAGAGTGAGCCTCCCTGTCCTTGACCAACGGATATGGCAGTGACACAGAAGACGAGGCAGATCCATGCCCGGTCTGGGGAAAGTCATTTATTTCCGTTGACCCGTTCGGTCAAGTGGAGTGAAGCTGAGCTTCCATACTGCCAACACCACTTCTGCAATTACCGAGTGTGATGGGTCTAAGATTGTGTTAAGATACAGGACTCTGGACCCTTTCTCTCTTGTTGACACCATTATGCCATCACTGAGGTTGGGGAGTGTCAGTCAGTGAGTGACTGTTTCAGCTGATTCTCATCAGTACCGTTACCCAACCTAGTGGTTCCTTTGTATTGTATTACAAATTCAGCGTAGGGAAGTTGGTGTGCTTGATAGTTGGATGACATTGACTATTGTCTTACAAAATGGCCTCGGTTCCCCTCTTAAAAGTTGGATCTGGTAGTCATTGAAAGGTCGAACTCAAAAAGTTGCACTACTGTATGTTCACTCATCCCCACCAAATAGCACTCTGGTATCCCAATGCCGAAAACGAATACCATTTACCAAACTTTGTCAAGCTGCGGAAATACAGTCTTGTACTGTAGATAACAGCGTACGGCAATAAATACCTTTTTCAACCATTTCAAGTGCAGCGTATGGAATTTGAATAAGACGTTTAGACACTCAAGAGGCAGTTCAACCGTGGTCTAATCCAACCTGTGTCAGCCCAGAGCCTTTAATCTCTTCACGGTTTCAGTTATCAAACAATAACAGAAACTCCACAGATCCATTTCTAACTGTAAAATATGAACGTTATTTTATTTCTACAGGTAGGTTGTGCCCATCCATGTATGTTAAATGTTATGCTTGCTTTTGTAGTAATTTGACTACTGTGAGAGCTGTTTTGCAGCAGACAGAATGTCAGTACATGTCATGTGAAAATAATCACACAAGAATAGCCTAAAGCAGCGGATCAGTTAATTCCATGCCTTTAGCATATTAGTCTCACGTCATCTGAGACAATTGTCGACATTGTGGTCCGAACAGGAAGCAATCAACTAAGAAATACTACAGCTCTCATTGATTGATGCTGTCCATCTGGGCAAGAGAAGGTGTGAGAGATGGCAGACAATATATGACATTTTGTACATTTTTTATTGAACCTTTATTTAACTAGGCAAGTCGGGTTAAGAACAAATTCCTATTTACAATGACGGCCTACCCTAACCTGGACGACGCTGGTCCAATTGTGCGCCGCCCTATGGGACTCCCAATCATGGCTGTGATACGGCGAACCAGGGTCTGTAGGTGACGCCTCTAGCACTGAGATGCAGTGACCACTGTGCCACTTGGGAGCCCCATTATATATAAATTATATATAATTATTTATGTAGGTATTGACTTGTTGATTTGCTTTAGTGTTGCATCAAGCATGCATTGCTGTAGGAAGGTTTGCTAAGGGACGGTAAATTACTGGAAACTTTCAAAGTTTACCAGTAAACTACCAGAATTTCGGTATCTTTTCTTTCAAGGATTTTATGCAATGTATCACAAAACATCTAGTTACAAAAAAGTTGGGGGAAAAAAACAGTTTCAGAGGGTTTTAGCATGAATATAAGAGGGTTTCAGCATGAAATATATTTTATTTCTTTACAACTTTTACTATGTGAAAGCGGTGCATTCGGAAAGTATTCAGTCCCCTAGACTTTTTCCATATTTTGTTACATTACAGCCTAACCCTAAAATTGAAATATATATTTTTAAATTCTCATCAATCTACACACAATACCCCATAATGACAAAGTAAAAACTGGTTAAGTTTTTTTTTGCAAATGTATTGAAAATAAAAAACGAAAATATCATATTTAGATAAATATTCAGACCCGTGACTCAATTCTGTGTTGAAGTGCTTTTGGCAGTGATTACAGCCTTGCGTCTTCTTGGGTATGACACTACAAGATTGGCACACCTTTATTTAGGGGAGTTTCTTCCATTCTTCTCCTCAGATCCTCTCAAGCTCTGTCAGGTTGGATGGGGAGCATCGCTGCACAGGTCTCTCAAGAAATGTTCGATCGGGCTCAAGTCCGGGCTCTGGCTGGGCCACTCAAGGACATTCAGAGACTTGTCCCAAAGCCACTCCTATGATGTCTTGGCTGTGTGCTTAGGGTCATTGTCCTATTGGAAGGTGAACCTTTGCCCCAGTCTGAGATCCTGAGCTCTCTGGAGCAGGTTTTCATCAAGGATCCCTCTGTACTTTGCTCTGTTAATCTTTCCCTCAATTCTGACGAGTCTCCCAGTCCCTGCCACTGGAAGATATCCCCACAACATGATGCTGCCACCATCATGTTTCACCGTAGGAATGGTGTCAGGTTTTCTTCCAGACGTGACACTTGGCATTCAGGCCAAAGAGTTCCATCTTGGCTTCATCAGACCAGAGCATCTTGTTTCTCATGGTCTGAGAGTCCTTTAGGGGCCTTTTGGCAAACTCCAATCGGGCTGTCATGTGCCTTTTACTGAGGAGTGGCTTCTGCCTCCCCACTCAATTATAAATGCCTAATTGGTGGAGTGCTGCAGAGATCGTTGTCCTTCTGAAAGGTTCTCCCATCTCCCCAGACGAACTCTAGAGCTCTGTCAGAGTGACCATCAGGTTCTTGTTCATCTCTTTGACCAAGATCCTTCTCCCCTGACTGTTCAGTTTGGCCGGGCGGCCAGCTCTAGGAAGAATCTTGGTGGTTCCAAACTTCTTCCACTTAAGAGCGGTGGAGGCCACTGTGTTCTTTGGGCCCTTCAATGCTGCAGACATTTTTTGGTACCCTTCCCCAGATCTGTGCTTCAACACAATTTTGTCTCAGAACTCTTCGGACAATTCCTTCGACCTCATGGCCTGTGTTTTGCTCTGACATGCACTGTCAACTGTGGGACCTTATATATTTAGGTGTGTGCCTTTCCAAATCATGTATATACTGTATATATTGTTTTGTTAATGTTTCGGCATTAAACTGGTGGCCGTTTTGAAAAAAGTTAGTACTGAAAATAATGCCATATGCTTTTTTAATTAATTGGGCTATTTTCTCTCTAATCATATGGCTTATCTACTAGAAAATCATGGACAATATATACACATATATAATAAATGAATACAATATATTAATAAATATATTTTTACAGTTATCCAAGTATAAGTTACCAAAGATATGATAGATTGCCATAGATTTTCTGTTAACCACAAAAAAATACTGACGATTCCAGTAGCTTTGGTAAATTGCTGGTAGCTTTGCAAACCTAGCTAAATGTAAGACCTTCCAAGGATCAGCTGGCGAAATATTATCCCAAGGCCTATTTTCTTCCAATCTAATCTCCTAAATAATCAATTATTAAAGGACTCATTTGTATTATGAAGAAAGTGAACACATGCATCACAAAACTAGTGAGCTAAAATGAAAAAAAAAATGAAGAACGGGGAGAAAAACAAAATCCAAAAACAAGGCGTCTGTCAGAGAAATAAAGTGAGAGGATGAGCATAATGAAGAATGACTGAGCAAAATTATAGGCGGAGGCACTATCTAAAAGTAAGGCCATTGCTATGCATAAAGCATCGCATTTCAGATTGAACAAGTTGAGACCCACAGCATTTGAGATTAGACTAAAGGAGAGGAGAGAGAAGATAACCATCTCTCGCCTTTGTCTCTGTTTTGACATGGACTGGAAGGCATCATCCTTTAAATTAAGCAAGTACTCAGTTTGGACCATAATTAAGAATATACCAGGGAAAGTAAAAAAAAAAAACCATGCTTTGTATCCCTTTGCGTAGTTCAAATACAATAGGCAATGTGAACAACATGCAACACAAAAGCAGTACTAAGTTGGTTGCTTGTTTTCGAGAGGGATGAGTGAACATTAGCTTTCAGGGTCCTGTTTTCTATGCCAATACTAAGGACTGTTTGTTAATATCAAGAAGCTGCTTTCTAAATCACCCAAAGGGATCAAATTTGACAGTAAGGTTATTCAGTCATAACGCATTGCAACAGTAGCTTTCTCATCAAGCCAAAAGGCTATTTTCCACTCATAGCCCCTATTGGCAAGGTTAAAGCTTGAATATTTACAGTTGGAAAGTTGTTTTGATCAACAACTCTCCAGATATAGTACGGATTCACTTCCCGTGGAGTAGATGTCCTTTACGCAGAGATGATTTGTTCATAGTAAGAGGTATTAAAACAATTAAGGTTGAATTCCCCAAGGATTTACTTATAATTGGCCAGATGGACTTGTTCATGTGTTTTATTGTTATCCTCTTTCGCTAAAGGCAGATGTGCAGGGTTAATGTGTGGCCTTTTTGACTGTTGAGGCATTGCCATCCGTCCCTGGCAGTGCCACCTTACATTACGTAGCTCAAGTCATTTGACCAACAACAACAATAAAAACATAAGTTGCACAGTGATGCAACACCAGACATCAGCACTGCAAATGATGCGATTGGACACATTTGGCTTTGGAGCTGAAGAGAAAATCATTTTTGAAATGCTGATAACCTGCCCCCAAAATAATGTTTAGATGTATTCATGCTATGAAGAGCTAATTTGTGGTGGCTTGGTTCTCTGTTGAGGCTAATAGATGAGTCTTGTTTGCTAGCATTGTAAACTTACCAAAAGGCAAGATTCTAGCAACAGTCTGGTCACTCCTGAATAGCATTTGCATAATGGAATTATGGGAGCCATGCTATGTCTTTAGTGGACCATTAGGCAGGACTTTACTGGATTGTAATTAGTGGCTTCTGCCCTTAACCTTCATTAACATGCAAATGAATGTTCTAAACACTAAAGAAATATTTGGTGCACAGGGAGAAAAATGCAAAAGTGCTAAACAGGAAATCTACACTGAAAGTGTCTATTTCTATGATGCAAATCACAGTTAAGTACACAAATTAGACATAGCAGAGAAAGTGCAGGCCTTAAGTATACAGGTGAACTGAAATGTACAGTCATTTAAATGACTATTTGTTTGACGTTTTAGGCATTTTGATATCCACCTGCTCATACATGCCAATATCTGGAATAATAAATCATTCTAATATCAACCACTGAGCATGGTTATAATGTCATCTTCTTGCAGAAAAGCAAAAGTTAAAAAAAAAAAAAAAATAAAATAGCTTCCTCATGAAGGTCCACATACATTTCACCTGAGTAATGCATTTGGTTTATTAGAACATGTAACCTTGCCCCCTCTCTAATGCCACCACCACCTACACACACACACACACACACACACCTTTCTTTTTTTCTAAGCAGAGCCTAATAACACACTGTTCTTGGACTATAAACTTCTAAAATAGCTGTACCATTTGCAATTGTAATGTGCTCATTTAAATTAAACGCTGCTTGCCATGAATACAATTGAACTTTCATGACATGTTAGACAAGACCCTGCCAAAATTACCCATGGACATGGACACATTAATCAAATGAGAGAATGGCCATTAAGCCGGCGAGTGAAAACATCCTTTGGAGGGGTGAAGAGTACGGGTCATTCTCCTTTTGTTAACCCTGTCTAATTAGAGTCGAAAGTCATCACTGAAAGACAGGACTAATATAGGACTGCTTTTATCCAATGACAAATTCGAACATACCTGTAATTGATGAAAGAAGTGGAGTGGATAAAAATGGTGACATACTGTAGGTGTTTGCCCACCAATTGTAACGGTTTTCTTGAGGTGGAGGCGGACCAAAACGCAGCGTGGTGGTTATTCATGTTTAATTTATAAAGACACTATACATGAATGAAATAACAAAACAAGAAATGTGAAAAAACCAAAACAGCCCTATCTGGTACAAACACAGAGACAGGAACAATCACCCACAAACACACAGTGAAACCCAGGCTACCTAAGTATGATTCTCCATCAGAGACAACTAATGACACCTGCCTCTGATTGAGAACCATACTAGGCCGAAACAGAAATACCCAAATCATAGAAAAACAAACAGACTGCCCACCCCAACTGACATCCTGACCATACTAAATAATGACAAAACAAAGGAAATAAAGGTCAGAATGTGACAGTACCCCCCCCCCCCCAAAGGTGCAGACTCTGGCCGCAAAACCTTAACCTATAGGGGAGGGTCTCGGTGGGCGTCTGTCCGTGGTGGCGGCTCTGGCGCAGGACGTGGACCCCACTTCACCAACGTCTTAGTCCGCCTTCTTGTCCACTTCCGTGGCCTCCTAACCACGGTGACCCTACTAAATGACCCCACTGAACTGAGGGGCAGAAGCTCTGGCCAGAGGGGCGGAAGCTCTGGCCAGAGGGGCGGGGGCTCTGGACAGAGGGGCGGGGGCTCTGGACAGAGGGGCGGGGGCGCCTCTGGGCTGAGGGGCCCTGGCGCCTCTGGGCTGAGGGGCCCTGGCGCCTCTGGGCTGAGGGGCCCTGGCGCCTCTGGGCTGAGGGGCTCTGGCGCCTCTGGGCTGAGGGGCTCTGGCGCCTCTGGGCTGACTGGCGGCACTGGCGGCCCCTGGCTGACTGGCGGCCCCTGGCTGACTGGCGCACTGGCGGCCCCTGGCTGACTGGCGGCTCCTGGCGGCTCCTTGCAGACTGGCGGCACTGGCGGCTCCTTGCAGACTGGCGGCGCTGGGCAGACTGGCTGCTCAGGCGGCGCTGGGCAGACGGGAAGCTCCGGCAACGCTGGAGAGGAAGGCTCTGGCAGCGCTGGACTGATTAGCTCTGGCGCCTCTGGAATGAGGGGCTCTAGCGCCTCTCGACTGAGGGGCGGGAGCTCTGGCAGCGACGAACAGGCGGGAGACTCCGGCAGCGCTGGATAGGAGGAAGGCTCTAGCAGCGCCGGAGAGGCGGGAGACTCCGGCAGCGCTGGAGAGGAGGAAAGTTCTAGCAGCGCTGGAGAGGCGGGAGACTCCGGCAGCGCTGGAGAGGAGGAAAGCTCTAGCAGCGCTGGAGAGGCGGGAGACTCCGGGAGCGCTGGAGAGGAGGAAGGCGCCGGCAGCACTGGACAGGCGGGAGCACCTGTAGGGATGAGACGGAGAGACAGCCTGGGGGCTGGTGCGTGGAGATGGTACCGGATAGAGCGGACCGTGCAGGCGCACTGGAGCTCTTGAGCTCTTGAGCACCGAGCCTGCCCAACCTTACCCGGTTGAATGATCCCGAGGTGGAATAGCCCGCACTGGGCTATGCAGGCGAACCGGGGACACCGTGCGCAAGGCTGGTGCCATGTAAGCCGGCCCATGGAGACGCACTGGGGACCAGATGCGTAGAGCCGGCTTCATGGCACTTGGCTCGATGCTCACTCTAGCCCGGCCGATACGCGGAGCTGGTATGTATCGCGCCGGGCTATGCACCCGCACTGGGGACACCGTGCGCTCCACAGCATAACACGGTGCCTGCCCGGTCTCTCTCGCCCCCTTGTAAGCACCGGAAGTTGACGCAGGTCTCCTACCTGGCTTCGCCACACTTCCTGTGTGCCCCCGACTCTCGGGCTTCCATCCACGCCGCCGTGCTGCCTCCTCATACCAGCGCCTCTCAGCCTTCTCCGCCTCCAGCTCTTCTTTGGGGTGGCGATATTCTCCTGGCTGTGCCCAGGGTCCCTTTCCGTCCAATTCGTCCTCCCATGCCCATTTGTCCTCGCGCTGCTCCTGCTGCCGCTTCTCCTGCTGCACCTTGGGGCGGCTACACTCCCCTGGTTTTGCCCAGGGTCCTCTCCCGTCGAGGATTTCTTCCCAAGTCCAGAAGTTTTTATTGCACTGCTCCTGCTGCTGCCCGTTACCACGCCGCTTGGTCCTGTTGTGGTGGGTGATTCTGTAACGGTTTTCTTGAGGTGAAGGAGAGGTGGACCAAAACGCAGCGTGGTGGTTATTCATGTTTTATTTATAAAGACACTATACATGAATAAACTAACAAAACAAGAAATGTGAAAAAAACAAAACAGCCCTATCTGGTACAGACACAGGAACAATCACCCACAAACACACAGTGAAACCCAGGCTACCTAAGTATGATTCTCAATCAGAGACAACTAATGACACCTGCCTCTGATTGAGAACCATACTTGGCCGAAACATAGAAATACCCAAATCATAGAAAAACAAACATAGACTGCCCACCCCAACTCACGTCCTGACCATACTAAATAATGACAAAACAAAGGAAATAAAGATCAGAACGTGACACCAATGTCCATTTATCATTATGTATTAGGCAGCACATGGGATAATGGTATATATATGGTAGCCTACGCGTGCATTTCATTAGTTGTCGTTCTGTTGTGTTGCTCATACTTGTATACATGTGACGATGTAATTCGCCTGGTAATAGTATTATACTATTATATAGTTATCCTTCCCATAACTCTTCATGAGTGGTTCTTTTTCTTTCGTTGGTGAACAGATCAAGGAAAAAGTCAATTAAAGGCCACTAGCTGTATGGTAAAAATCCAAATTGCATCATTGCTCAAGACGGACAGCTTGCTCAATAATTCATACAATTAGTTTTTCTCCTTAAGCAAGCTCTCTTGTTTCAGTAACCCGGTTCAACCTTAGCACCCACCTCTGTCGTATTAATCAGTCCCCATCGATTTAGTGTAGAAAGTAATTAAAGCCATGACATGTGTAGTTGATTTTAGACATCTGTATGTGTGTCAAGAATGCAGAAACACACCATGCCTACCTGTCACTTGGCGTCAGTTATCTATGTTTCTTGGTAAATACAGAAGAGGGAAAACAACGTGCACAAAACGCGTGTGTTTTCATCGATTGAGGGGCACCTACAGATAGCTTGTCGTGTTTCTATGTTATCATTGGTGAGGCCCAAACGAAGCTTGGCATTGCACTAGGTTACATGCTTATTAAATAAGCAATAGCAATACTTCCAATACAATGGCAACACAATTCATGTACATTTACAGGCGACAGATTTTGCTCAAGTTTAGAACTTTAAAACACGGTGGCCAAGTGTGGTGAAGCTCAAAACGACAATGCAGTAGGCCTCTACCTGTACACTATAATCCAAGTGATCTAAGGTCCATGGCATCATCTTGTGGATCTCTCCCACCATGGGTTCTTTCGCAGTGAGGTGAGGCAATAGGAGTTCAACTCTCTTGCAACACTCTAAAACGTTAAAAAGTATCCTCTCTACGAACATGTTAATTAAATCAGGGGTTGTTGTATTGGCCATTTAGTGCCTGGCTACAGCACTGTGGTTGCTTAATGTCTTTTTTAAAAGTCCAATATAAATAACGCTCGCCGTGGTAAGCATTTAACCTAGTTCATTAAATAATACAAAGAGTCATAAATACACCCCTGACCTGCGAATGAATGTGTTGTGTTTAAGGAACAGTGGTGGGTAAACAATTAGCACTGCCGCCCCTCAATGATGAAGCTCCCATTCCCCATTATTAAGAAGTGGAGTCTTTTTACAGATTATCCCTGCTGTTTTATGAATTCACAATTACACCTCATTAATGTGTCATTTACATAATTACAAGGAATGGGACAGTGTACACAGTAGGACAATACACTGTCTGGAACAAGAGAAAAATATTCCATAGGCTTTTGTACAGTACATGTTTTGGGGAGTTTTGAGCTTTGTATTGAAATTATACTGTACTACAGCACACAATATATAGGCTGTGAAAAAAGAGAGACACCGGTTCGAACACTTGAAAGATGGACAGGCAAAGGAGTTTATATATACGCCTACAGAATACTATTTTGCACTGTACGAAAACGCAGCGTGTCGATAGATCCACTCTTCATGGGTGGCAAAATGGTATCAGTATGTTATATATATATATATATATCAAAGACTCAATGTGGAGTTTATGTGCTTTACTTCTGTATGAGATCGTGCTCTAAGGACATATTGATGTAAACTCCAAAATATATGACGTTTCTCTACCATATAACACAGTATATACAAATAAAAAAGTATTGGATTAGCACATTTTACATAATGTATTTTTGGGGGCCAACAAAATAAGGAAAATAACTGAAGTGTATAGCTGTTCTACCTGTATGCACGGCATGCACACAAAAAAGCTTATTTGGCCTCACCAGGTAGGCCACTTCAATCCACCTTCTCTAGGTTATTTGTAAGATAAATGAAACCACAGAAACAGATGACAGGTCTTTAGCTCATTTCTAAAATGCAATTAACAAGCAAATGAGGCCAGTCAAACCACTCTGACCAATCGGTGCGGGCAACGACCACAGGGGCAAAGTAAAACGCTACATCATACACAATCTGCAAACTGCTCAGTCAACTTTATTGCGCAGACAAATGGCATGTGACATTGTATCTGCCATTGATTTGTGTATGCAAAGGTTTTATATCAAATCTCTATATATTAATTGTATTTCTTGGCTATTTTGAATAAGCAATGTGGACAGCTATGTCTTCCATCCATAATATATTTGTGTTTATTTGTTCCAGTTGATTGAATAAAAATGACTCGCCAATGTCAGCGTGTATGTGATATTTATTCAAATGCAGCCTACAGCGTTTGGAAGGCCAGTGTGAAGACAGAGAAAAGTATAGCTACAGATGATATCATGAATTTACCTGAATAAAGAGAGTCTCTGACACTCAGCCTGGTCTGATTTACTAAGACAGAACATTGGAGTTTACAGTTTTTTTTATATTACTGGTTTCAAGGGAGCAATGTAAGACTTGTTTTGGAAACACTGCTGGCACCTACCTTACCCAGCAGTACCCTGGTAGGCTACCATGCCAAGGAGTTTTGTTAATTGTCTTACAGTAATACATCTTCATTACTCCAATTGCATCACCCCTGTGCTTTATCCAAATGTACAAACCCAATCTACTGTCATTACAATACTCTGAAGAACAGAATAACTGGATAATAGCACGTAAGTTAGCTGACGGTATGAAAAAGCCACTGGGCTCTGAGACAACAAGCCTACGCCAAAGCTAAATGCTCAAATGAGATGTTTCATTCGGATGCTAGTGTCCTTCCACTCAGTAGAAAATCAGCAGGAGGAATCCTGCTGCTGCTAAATCTTTTTTTAGTCTAGATACTAGTGTGCATAGGGGTTGTGAGATTTATGGCTGGAGCTGAGCATAGCTGGTGGTGAAAGTCACTGGGGGTTTTCACATCCCTCCATTTGTTTTTCACATTACTGATGTTTCACTTAATGTGCTCCAAGCATCCCCTTGAGGAGGCTAGGTAGGCCTGTTCTCAAGTTCAGGCTTCATTTAGCTTTACTCTTCTCCTCCTGAGATACACCCAGACGTACAGGACCTCTCCAGAGGAGCTATTAATACAAGGGTGGAGGGAGGGGTTCAACCCCAAATTGACCCGGCAAGAGAATACTTCATGTTTGTTTGGAAAGGAGGTGGAAAACCTATGAAAACAGCACCAGAACCTCTTAAAATGGCAATGAACAGGCAGTAAACTGATAAACTTGCGGTTCAAAGTGCTGTGTGGGGGGGGGGGGGTAACTACAAATAACTACCTTAAAAAGAGAGATGGCAATCAATTAAAAAGTCAATTAACGATATCTGTTGCAAATCAGTGCGGCGTAGTGAACAGTATCATTATTACATGCAACTGTGAGAAACTAGTTTATTCAGGGTGTGCAGATGCAAACCTATTTTTCCCTACCAATCAAAGTTCCACCAGACACTCATCAGAGAGAAAGAGAGAGTTCATCTGGTCAAGTCGACAGTACTTGTTTTCCCTCTGCCAGTCTCCAGTGTGTTGCCCTCACTGTACCTTCACATAAGGACAATGGAAAAGAGGTGATTCATCTTGATTGAAGCAATTATGGAGAAAATATTATTTACACCATCTAAATTGGGCCTTTCTGCTTACAGAAATTAAAGCTCCAGGGGAGATAAAATGGACACCAATTAATTTTTGCTGACAGATTCAGTAAAACAGCAAACCGCGACAAAGGAGTTTCCCCGAGAGGACATGCTTTCAGCAGGCAGTGAGGATAAGTCTCCGTGTGTCTGTAATGCTATATTATTTCCATACAAGTAAAAAAAATACACTTGCACTTAAAATAAATCAATTACATCAACAAATGACCATACACCTTGAAAAGTAGACATGATATGTTTAGGCTACACATTCTCGTTCTATGCACATACAGCCTGCTTACATAATTTGCATGGGTAGATAGAGGGGTGCCTGATCCTCACAAAGAAGACCACACAGTGCTTATCAAAAAGCTGCCGCTATGCAGGGTCGAGCCAACAGGAGGCACCAGGTTTGACGAGGATTTATTACCGGCTGCCATTTCCACTAAATGGCATTTTAAGAATCGAGGTCCTTTCTCCTTAAATCAATCACACAGCTCACATCCTGTTCTCCTCGCAGCCCAGCACAGTTATGGCAATGACAGGAGTCTCCATAGGCCGAACCTGAACTCAAAGCTCAGCTGCAGAACCACTGGGGTACACAGGTGGTACACTTCAACCTTCCTTTAACAGTTTAAAAAAAAAAAAAAAAAAAAAAAAAAAAAAAAAACACTGAAAGAGTCCACACAAAAACATAGGCCTCGCTGTAGCTACGTAGCATGCCAGATGCAGTCGACACCATGGGTTGAAGTACTATCCTAATGACCTGTCTCCAAGTTTTTGTATTGACAGAGGGCGCAGATAAACATAATGGTTAGCTGCATAATCAGTTAAACACATTCTTCACAAAATAGACAGCTCCATATTAGACTGTTATTGCTTCTACGATATCTCAGTTCCCATATGTTCAATGCGATGAAATTGCTCTGGTAATGTCAGCCATAAAAAGTACAGTTATTGAATTCAATCTCCTGAACAAACTCTCTGCACTCTCAATTTGGAGTAGAAATGAATGGACTACCAAAGGGAAAGGCAATATTGTACGCTCTTTCCTCAGTGGACAAGGTCAATTGAAGGAGGACATGGATTGGCCATCAAAATTGACACCAACGATTGACTATGGCGATTATAGGCATGCAGATGGGGAGCTTTAAACGTTATTAATAATGATTTATGGAATTAATTAAAAAGTAAGATAGCACTCCGTGCCTTAAATACATTGAATAAGTTCAGAAAAGGAACCGTTAGCAAATCAAAATTATTTTAAATGTTCTTTAAAAATGGATGCACCATGTAGCTGAATGGAAGTAAATGTGAAACAGATCAATTGAATTGATAAATGTTGACAATGATTTCACCATAATGCCACTTTACATTTTATGGAGGAATAAGAAAATGGAAAAGGTGTAACATGTATGATTAGGGTAAACGGTCACAGCAAAACATGTATTTACACACGCTTGGTGAGCTGTAGAGCAATGGTTCTGATCAATGAGGTAGAACAGAGGTACTAGGGGTACCTGGCGGGAACCTCCAATGTATGCTACAGTTATCTTTTCAATTGACTTTTTCTGATGGAATGTTGACAAAAATTGAATAAACTCACGTTCATCAATTTGTTGTTTATGTCGTAAGGGAAATCGCAGAATCCATAAAACTAGAGCAATTTATTTTGAGTGCAGAAATAATGTCTAACTGTAAGACTGCTGGTTTGCGACTGGTAATCACTCCACATATTCCAAGCTGACATGTTCTCCTGATATATTGCTGTATGTCCTCTAATTAATCCTTTCTTTAACGAGGCAGGCAAGCAAAACCACTTTGCCCCCCTCCCATGCCACTTTCATTTATTCCTTAATTGAATGAGGAAAGTGTACCGGTATTGTGTGACTACACTACGCTGTGGTGTGGCATTGAGACTAGTGAGGATGTGTCTCTTATTTAACAAGGCTTTTAAGTAAACAGCATGAAAATGCACTGCACACAGTGCAATCACTATAGAGCACTCCAAACTCCGCTTGGAGTGTACCATCCCAATTACACACCATGGAGAACACATCTGTTCTTGCCCTCTGAAGGTGAAGGTCAATAACTACAAAAGGAGAGAGAGTGAGAGAAAGACCGAGAGAGAGAGAGAGAGAGAGAGAGAGAGAGAGAGAGAGAGAGAGAGAGAGAGAGAGAGAGAGGCAAAGTGGTAAAGCCATCAAGGTACTCTAATAAAACACATCCAACATGGAGCGGGAGACTAATTATCTGCCTCTGCCATGCCACCGCTTCAGAGAGTCTGCAGGCTACAGAGGGGCTGAATGACACGTACCCCCATTCAAAAGGTGGGAACAGCTTCTCATGCATGCTATATTACCCCAAAGACGACCGTCGGAGGCAGATAAGTCACTTGCTCCTTCTAGCCTCACTCCTCTGTGGACACAGATCCTATAATGATACATTTCACTTTAGGCGATTTTCGGGTGATGGGCAGAAACGCGGAAACAAAAATGTGCACACTGTGGGACATCATCTCTGACCCCCATCAAACAGTCCTCTCCTCGTGTCTTGTGTTAAGGCGACATAAAGCCACCCCTCATTTCTCTGGGTCCATCTCTAATGGGATTTGGGTTTTATATTAAGCTTCTCTCTTCTCTCCAATCCTTCTCTCTTGTCCTGACATTCCAGTAAATTATTTGAATTTTAAACGTGACAAAAATCCACTGAGCAGGCTTCAAATAGGATAGTTTGTGCTTGCCTCTGTTAACTCAGCCCTTCCAGGTAAGCGTGCCCTGTAAAGTGACAGAGAAGGTGATGTACTGAGAATGTAGGGCACCATGTACATGCTACTCACACTAGGTGGCTTTCGAAAACTATCAGCTTTTGTGTAACTGATTCTAGAGCCAGATGAATCAGTGTTTAATGCATATCGGCTGAGCACCAACAGAGCCCAAGGGTTTATGTTATCTGTTTTAGCCTCAGAGCCGAGGGATTTCACACGATGGACAGTAATACATATACTTTTGGCAGGGTAAAGCAATGTGCCTTTTTGGCGTGTTTATTTCAAGAAAAATGAATAAATAGATACATGACTGCTGCCTCAAGAATAATAGCAATTTTCCAATACAATGTAACCTTGACCAAACATATAATAAACCTAACGATAAAACCCAGACGCAAAGTGGAAAAAAACATATAGAAATTCAAAACCTGAAATCTGTGATTTAGTTCTGGCCAAGACAAAGTGTCTTAGTCGAATCTATTTATCAGAGTGTAGTGTTTGTCATACATTTAATCTTGATCCAGCTGAAATGTTCAATGTCACAGCTGATTAGGAGAGCAATACATACCCCCATTAATAACTGCTTTGACAACGTTGGAGTGATTTCTTTTACACCGATGGTGGACAGGTCCTGAGGTATGACGAGACATGCAAAGCTTAGGACCAGTGCGCCAGTGACAAACATAAAATACTTCAAGTAACCGACCGGCTTTACACCTCAATAGCTTTGACTTTCAATCCAACATGAAATTGCAATTAAAAGAGAACCCCTTTTGAGCTTGGTTAGGCATTACAATATTAGAAAGGGTCATTCAACACACGAGCGCAGGAGTCACAGCACATTCATTCGCACACTGTGACAGATAGACCATGTTCATGTTGGATAACTAACTATAGATAACTATACCTTTCTTGAATACAACTTGATTCAATGGTTGGGCAAATACAATCAACAGCAGTTGACATCAATCTCATCCAGCACAAACACATCCGTATACTCAATGTAATCTTTGTGTAACAGTGTTGTGTCTATCCCTCCCCTTGCCCCAACCTGGGCTCGAACCAAAGACCCTCTGAACACATCGACAACAGTCACCCATCAAGCGTTGTTACCTATCACTCCACAAATGCAGCAGCTCTTGTAGAGCAAGGAAAACAACTACTTCAAGGTTATAGAGCGAGTAACGTCACTGTTTGAACGCTGGTAGCATACCATTTACTTGCTAGCCATTTCACATCAGTTATGTGGGTGTGCGTGTGTGTGCATGGGTAACTATGTGATGAGTCAACAACATGGCTGGCACTAACACACTCTGCCTGCTGTCTGCCTGGTGAGGTGACAGAATGATGTGGAGATATGACGTGACACCAGGGGCAGCGCTCGCTGGTCAGACAAATGAAGCCTGTCAGCTTTCCCCCCACAAAGATCAACCACTCCCTCCCAGTTCTGTGGGCAGAGAGGTGGGTGTATGAGTCTATTGTGTTTTTGATCTTACCTTTCATGACAACCGCTGGCCCTGAGACCATCCATCTTTTCAACCTCACTGGGGAATCACCTTTGATTGTGGAGAGCAGCCCCAGTCGGCAGGGCACAGGGGGTGTAACTTGGGAGGAATGGGAATGAATATATAATAACTTGGCCTGTTTTTGCTCGGTGTGCCATAGTATACAGTATATAGCATTGAATGTGGTAAGGCATTGACAAACATCCCATTGGGCAAAAATAGGTTGAATCAACATTGTTTCCATATCATTTCAACAACAAAAAATGACATGTGATGTTGAATCAACCTGGATACTGATTGAATTATGTATTTTTGAACCTAAATCCTATGACATGGTGAAATGTTTTGTTGATTTCACTTTAGTTGACAACTCTACCGCGAATGTAAATCAAAACTAGATGTTGAAATGATGTCTGTGCCCAGTGGGATGGGTTTGACTGATTCCATTTAGATAAGCTCTCAGTCCAATAGCAATTTATCTGGATATCAAACTAAAATGTCTGGTTATTCATCATAAAGCGCTTGTAAACTGTGGTATCCGTCCATTTTAATGCATATTAAAAAACCCTAGAGTCTATTGACGCACCGGTAGCATAATACAAAAATCCCCGTCAAAATCCATCAGCTTAAACTAGAGATATTGTACCGTATGTTTTTTTTTTGCGTGGTCTGAAGTGGAAGGTGGCAGAGATGCAGCGGTGTTTGTCAGACCATAAGATAATCCAAAAAACAGTCTTCTCACAAAGACGTCCGTAGCATCCGAACGGTTTGGCCTGCAAACTATTACGGAAAGGGGAGACTCTCACGAAACAAGGGTGTTCTCCGTTTTGCTCTACTACCCCCACAAGTCACGGGAATCGTCTGAAGGTAACCGGTACAAAAACAAAAAAAATGAATGGAAACATGGGTGTAGTTTTGTGCCCACCCCAAAACAAATGATAATACTATTTCCTGAGCTTTCTTATATATCCTAGATATAGGACGGACACTTCATAACCTTGTTCCTTAGGATTTCTTTTTTTTACTGAATTTTTTGCCCGATTCAGGAAACTAGTCATATGTCGCAAGTCACGACTTCACAGGAGAGCCTTGTGAACGTATTTGTATTTATTCATCAAAATGTATTTTTTCATGTGCCTTAATGTCAAATGTGTATGCCATCTGTAAATACAAATTAAATTGTTAAATTATGAGCCTAGTTCAGTGTTGCCAACTCCTCAGTAAGGAAAGTAGCTATTGGCTGTGCTAAAAGTCGCTTGTTTTTTTAAATGTCACAATTCCAACCCTCCTCCTTTATCCGGGCTTGGGAGCGGAAAAAGTGACCCAAAAGAGACACTCTGGCAGAGATACTTCGTTTTTTATTTTTTATTTTTTACATTTACATTTACATCCCGCCCTGAATGTAAGCCAGGGAGGGATCAGCCAGCGGCGGCTTCATTGCAGTCTGGACGCTGAGGGGTGAACATCTCCTGCTCTAACTGCAGCTGGGAGGGACTGCAGCGGCCCACGGCAGCACCCGCTGCTCGTTGAGAAGAGTAAGAATGATACATGCTTTCACGTCAGAGTCTCCATAACACCAGAAAAAGTCGCTAGATTTGTCTCGAGGCGCTTTTTTGAAAATATGTCGCTCGAGATTAGAGTTTAGATTGGTGTTGCATCTTGTGTCTATGAAATAAACTGCATAAATATTCCTTCTGACTGAAGTTTTTTCAAAAGATATTATGTTAGCTATGGAGAACTGCAAATATGTTTCTACTGCTCTCAATAACATTGCTGCCCTGAATTTATTGACAAAGGTCAGTGGGAAAAAGTTGTGATGGATTACTTTCTGGAACATGGTCATGCCATGCAATGCTGACTCATTTCAGAACACGTTTTGAAATCAGTGTAACACAACGGAGCAAAACCAGCTGTGCAAACTAAACGGAAACAACACAGGATGTCTTATAGAAAGGGGTTGTAGTCTGCCGTGAAGCTTTCATCCATGTATACAGGTAACAATCTAGCTACAGATTCAGATATTATACTTTTCTAATTTTGTCAGAAAGTTGTTTTCATTGCAAGCTAAAGCTTGCTGCTAGCGAGCCAGTTGGAGTTCGATGGCTAGCTTGCTAACTAACAATGAACCTAATGTTATTTGGTTAACTTTAGCTAGCTATGACAATGGGTTTGTATTGCTAGTGACATTCCTCTACGGATTGGGATTAAAGTTATTTTTTTTAGCTAGCTCACTAACGTTAACGTGACATGTCTAACAAAAGATCTCAAGTTAAAGCTTGCAGTTAGCTAGCTAACGTTAGCTGAGGTTAGGTGCTAGCTAACATTAACTTATGTGTATGAAGTGTGTGTAGTGATGTTTTCTCAGAATGGCATTTCGCATAGTTTTTTGCGTTGCTAGTTATAGCCTAATGTTAGCTAGCAAACATTGAATTTATGGGTTAACTTTTTGCTAGCTATGGTAATCGGTTTGTCATGTTAGTTAAAGCTTGCTGTTAGCTAGCCAGCTGACATTAGATGGCTGGCTAGCTACAGTAGCTAATATTACCTGTATGAACTGTGTGTAGTGAGAGCTCAATGCCATTTTGCATCTATCGTATAATATTTTTATCTGGAATTTGTCTTTCAGCATCAATCAATAGAACACACCTGATTCTAATCTGCCAGTCTTAGTCATCAAAAAGAGAGCTTGCACAAGCAAGCAAAGGCAGCAGCTACATGCACTCATTACATGCACCATTTCTTCACCAACTACGGAGTTGGGAAAAAACGTGTGGACCTGAATTGTGATTCTGCAGTGACCAAAACTAGAACAGGTTTGTGCTCTGGTATTGTGCCTGGTGGACCATGCACAAGCTCCACCACAATCTGGACCTTCACTTCCTGATCACAGGCCACACCAAGTTTGCCCTGGACTTGTGCTTTGGCCTCAACAAGCAGCGGTTCAGAAAGACCAGAGTGATCTATTTCTGATATTGCTACTATGCAAGTAATCATTTGGCTGTACCGTTTATACCTTCTGTAGAGACCATCCACTTAGCAAGCAAAATTTTGATATATAAAATGAATATTGATATGTGTGGTCGCAACATGATTTTGTGACATACCACAACAATATCATGTGACCGTATCACGTGTTCACCACTTCAATATGGCACATGCATCTGTTTATGTACTGTACATGTGCACCTCACTCAGGTTTCAACTCAGGTTGCATGGCTTTAACTTATGTATGGAATACTGTGTGATAAGTGCGTGTGTAACAGTATATAAAGTATGCTCATTTACTGGTGTGAAGGCATTCGGGCAGTGGTGTAAAGTACTTAAGTAAAAATACTTTAAAATACTACGTAAGGAGTAGTTTTGTGGCGTCTTTACCATTTATATTTTTGGCAACTTTTACTTCACTACAGTTGTAAACTAAATAGTGTACTTACATACATTTCCCGTGACACCCAAAAGTAATCGTTACATTTCGATTGCTCAGCAGGACAGGAAAATGGTCCAATTCACACATATATATCAAGAGAACATCCCTGGTCATCCCTACTGCCTCTGATCTGGCAGACTCACTAAACACAAATTATTCATTTGTAAATTATGTCTGAGTGTTGGAGTGAGCCCCTGGCTATCCTTCAATAAAAAATAATACAATTGGGCCGTCTGGTTTGCTTAATATAAGGAAGTTGAAATGGTTTATTTTTTACTTTTGATACTTAAGTACATTATGCCCCTGGCGGTCCATCAATTTTTTTTAAATATGCAATTGTGCTCGGCTGGATTAATATAAGGAATGTGAAATGATTTATACTTCTCAAGTATGACAATTTAGTACTTTTCCACCACTGGATGTGGCTGGGGGTTATAGCATTTCTTTCAGATGACCCATCAATTTAGACAAGTGTATCTGGGAAAGCGTCATCTAATATTTATAAAATATCTTTCTCTGGACACTTTCTGTTTACCTGGAATTTTTCCATATTGCAGGCTACTACCACTTTTAGTCTTTAGCACATGACCTTACATGTGACTCCTTAAAGAGATGGGTGGGGCTGGCTTAAAAGGGTGTGAACAATGCTGAATGGGTTTAGACAAAGGAGAATTCTCCCGTAGGTACCAAAACATTCAAAGGCCCTTTTCTCAAAAGTGAGTTTACTTTCAAAGTAGAATTACTTTCCCGTTGTTCCTCAAAAATGCTATGTATGACATACCATGATATACAATTTTGTAGCTCTGAGTCTACTTTTTTCCAATGTATAAAAACAAATGAAAATTCTGCCACATAAGACCGAATCCAGGTGGTGAGTCACATTTATGAATGTGTTATTCAATGTGTTTATATGGGCTATAGGAGTAGAGTCGGATGATAGGCAGTTGCCATACCAAGCAGTGATGCAGCCAGTTAAGATGCTCTCAATGGTGCAGCTGCATAATTTTTGGAGGATCTGAGTGCACATGCCAAATCTTTTCAACCTCCTGAGGCTTTTTCGTGCCCTCTTCACAACTGTGTTGATGTGTGTGGACCAGGATATATCCTTAGTGATGTGGACACCAAAAAACGTGAAGCTCTTGACCCACTCCACTACAGCCCAGTCAATGTGAAGGGGGGCGTGCTCGGCACGCTGTTTCCTGTAGCCCACGATCAGCCCCTTTGTCTTGCTGACGTTGAGGAAAAGGTTGCTGTCCTGGCACCACACTGCCAGGTCTCTGACCTCCTCCATATAGGCTGTCTCCTCGTCATCGGTGAGACGACCCTTGTCTAGGGCTAGGCCTACACATTTAGTTTTAGCCTGTATTAGAAGGCAAGCAAAGTCAATGAGAACACACCAGACCAAATCTAATTTTCAATGGAGGTTGCAAAAGGTGCGCTAGTGTCTTCCTGGATTTACTAGGCCAGCAAACGTGACAACAGCCTGGCAGTGGCTTATTGCATTGGGTGAGATGAGATGTGATGGCTTTTGAAGTGTGAGGACCTTTTGGCGGCGGCTAATTAATTGTAATGAGCCTGGCGCGTGTGTTGGTGACAGCGGTGGGTGAGAAGCACTGCTTTGCGCTCAGGTTCCTCTCACTCAAAGTTTTTCCTGAAGCCAGACTAAGCGGAGCGAGCCTCATGGCTGTGCTCCAGAGACCTGGCTCTGGAACTCACCTAGATACACATCTGCTCTGATTAATCGCTCATGTTGCCAGTGTCTACATTTCATTATCAGCTTTAAGTGGGTGAAAACAATGAGGAGCAGGGTTTTTGAGGGAATTATGGAAAATGAAAATGATCTGTTATGAGGCAAGGGGGTAGTAGATGTGATCGTAGATGTATTGAACATTTTGTAAATGTTGGGACTATTGTTCAGATGCATAATGAATAATAATGCAAATTAATAGGAACTTGAGCAAGATTCATGCATAAAAACAGGTTCTGTGCAAATGAAGTACATACAATGTACGATTCATACGTCTGTTGTAGCCAGGCATTGATTCGCTCTACTCAAAAGCATCTAGAATCATAGCATTGGAATGTTGGCACTGCATTCTGATCAATCTCATCAATAACCAAGTGATTAATTATTTGGTTTGTTAAATTGGTTTGTTATTGATCTGAAGCAAATCCTCATTCATTGTATCAGACTTTTAGTATATGCATGCGGCACCATCCATGGTAGTTTGTCTGTACATCACCTGGTCTGGTTAAGGCACACTCAGATGGATTCTCTCTGACAACACACAGCTAGGAACAAACACAAGATGGAGTGGAGCTGTCTCTCACTACAGGGTTGCATGGGCTTAATTGACTTCTTCAGGCTAGGGTCTATTTTTCTCCACTTCCTGTCTGACTGACGTGCCCAAAGTAAACTGCCTGTTACTCAGGCCCAGAAGCCAGGATATGCATATAATTGGTACCATTGGATAGAAAAAATGCTGAAGTTTGTAGAAATGTTAAAATCATGTATGAGACTAACACAATTGATATGGTGGGGGAAAATTCAATGGAAAGCTATGGGTCGTATGCAATTCCAGCTCCCAGATTGCACTTCCTATGGCTTCCACTCGATGTCAACAGGGTATCTGAGTATTTGTTCAAGGTTTCAGGCTTGTTTCTTCCCAAACGAGGAAGAATTTAGAGTTTTGTTACTGGGAGTCAGAGTTGGAAATCAGTCTGTGCGCGCACAACGAAGAGGACACACACTTGCTTATTTTGCTTTTCTATTGAACATACTTCTTTCTGTATGAAATATTATAGTTTAACCTGTTACATCTATGGGGGCGCTATTTCATTATTTTGATAAAAAACGTGCCCGTTTTAAGCGCAATATTCTGTCACGAAAAGATGCTCGACTATGCATATAATTGACAGCTTTGGAAAGAGAACACTCTGACGTTTCCAAAACTGCAAAGATATTGTCTGTGAGTGCCCCAGAACTGATGCTACAGGCGAAACCAAGATGAAACTTCAAACAGGAAATGAGCAGGATTTTTGAGGCTCTGTTTTTCATTGTCTCCTTATATGGCTGTGAATGCGCAAGGAATGAGCCTGCCCGATCTATCGTTTCCCCAAGGTGTCTGCAGCATTGTGACGTATTTGTAGGCATATCATTGGAAAATTGTCCATAAGAGACTACATTTGCCAGGTGTCCGCCCGGTGTCCTCCGTCGAAATTGGTGCGTCATCTTCAACTGCACGTCTTTTTCCAAGCGATTCACAGGAGAAAGTAGACATTCACGAACGATATATCAATGAAGAGATATGTGAAAAACACCTTGAGGATTGATTCTAAACAGCGTTTGCCGTGTTTCAGTCGATATTATGGAGTTAATTTGGAAAACAGTTCGCCGTTTTGATGACTGAATTTTTGTTTTTTTTGGTACCCAAACGTGATGTACAAAACTGAGCGATTTCTCCTACACAAAGAATCTTTCAGGAAAAACTGAACATTTGCTATGTAACTGAGAGTCTCCTCATTGAAAACATCCGAAGTTCTTCAAAGGTAAATGATTTTATTTGAATCCTTTTCTGTTTTTTGTGCAAATGTTGCCCGCTAAATGCTACGC
The DNA here is from genome assembly GCF_036934945.1 of Oncorhynchus masou masou. Taxonomy (NCBI): domain Eukaryota; kingdom Metazoa; phylum Chordata; class Actinopteri; order Salmoniformes; family Salmonidae; genus Oncorhynchus; species Oncorhynchus masou. The sequence continues at coordinate 41,822,444 of NC_088213.1, forward strand.
TAAATGCTACGCTAGCTATCAATACTCTTACACAAATGCTTGTTTTGCTATGGTTCAAAAGCATATTTTGAAAATCTGAGATGACAGTGTTGTTAAGAAAAAGCTACGCTTGAGAGCTAGCACATTCATTTCATTTCATTTGCGATTTTCATAAATAGTTAACGTTACGTTATGCTAATGAGCTTGAGGCTATAACTGGATACAGGTTTTTTTCATAGCCAAACGTGAACAAAACGGAGCGATTTATCCTACACAAATAATATTTTTTTGAAAAACTGAACATTTGCTATCTAACTGAGAGTCTCCTCCTCTGAAGTTCTTCAAAGGTAAATGATTTTATTTGAATGATTTTCTTCTTTTTGTGAAAATGTTGCTGGCTGAATTCTAGGCTTATAGCTCTGCTAGCTATCAATACTCTTACACAAATGCTTCTTTAGCTATGGTTGAAAAGCATATTTTGAAAATCTGAGATGACAGTGTTAACAAATGTCTAAGCTTGAGAGCAAATACATTTATTTCATTTCATTTGCAATTTTCATGAATAGTTAACATTGCGTTATGCTAATGAGCTTGAGGCTATAAATAGGATCCCGGATCCGGGATTGCTCCACGCAAGAAGTTAATTACATTTTAGGGTACCTGGGGATTAAATAGAAATGTATTTTGACTTGTTTTAACTAAGTTTAGCGGTAGCTTTTTGGATTCCTTTCTCTGCATGTTGAATGAGCCGGATTACTCAAAATCAGTGGCGCCAACTAAACTGACTTTCTGGGATATAAAGAAGGATTTTCTCTAACAAAACAACCATGTATGTTGTAGCTGTAGCTGGGACCCTTTGGATTGCAAATCAGAGGAAGATTTTCAAAAATTAAGTGAATATTTAATCGCTATTTGTGATTTTACAAAGCCTGTGCAAAGCTGGAATTTGTTTTTGATGTGGGGCGACATCCTCAAACAATCGCATGGCATGCTTTCGCTGTAAAGCCTATTGTAAATCGGACAATGCAGTTAGATTAACAAGAATTTCAGCTTTTAACCGATATAAGACACTTGTACGTACCTAGATGTTTAATATCCATCATTTTTATGATTATTTAATTGAATTGCGCGCCCTCCAATTTCACCGGAAGTTGTTGACAGGTGTCCCACTGACGGAACACCTTGTCCTTAAGTGCAAACCCCAATCATTGGTCTAAAGTGATGCTTTATGACTTTGCCTTGTATATTAAGATGGACATATCAACATGTCAGTTCAAAATGGCTGACATTTTTCATTTTCTAATGTTCTGCCTTAGAATTAGAAAATATCCCCTCTGTACCTCTACACCATTCGTACAGTACACCCTCCAACTGTATTTTGGTCCAATCAATATATGAGAGGACTTTGAATAATCACACTGACTATAAATCACTTCAGACTATAACTTGCAGTAGCTTCGTCTGTTTCTGTTCCAGTCCATAAATATTGGGTAAAGCAAAAACACCCTTGTGCCTTCCACAAAGCATCACAGCTGGCGAGGAGCAACTGTGGAACTGTGCAGCATTTTGCTCCAAAATCTATTTGACATCTGGTCACGTGGTTGCACCAGAGTTCCCACAGTTGAAATGTACTTGCATAGGGCAAAACATACTAGCTCCAGACTCACATTCAGACCTTACTAGTTGACAGTGCTGTCTGAACAGGCCTTGGTAGAAGAGAGTAAATTGTTAAGGTTATTTATCTCTCTGGCTATTCTAGTCTGATTATTTATGTCCTTGTTCCCGGGGCACATACAGTACAGCATCTTATTTAGAGTTTGAATGTACTTAGAAAATATGCAGAAAAGCATCTGAATATATATTTCCATTTGCCTACAGTACATAAAGCAATAGCACAGTAATTTATCAAAGCTGCTTGACTATTCCTACTCAAAGAACCAAGGTGCATCAACACTGCCATCTGATGGTGGCCTGAGATCACTACATGTTGCCTTGAGCTCTGTACTCCACCAGGCTATAAGAAGGGTTTCAAAAGGGTTTCAGTGCATCAGGCTCAAGTTTCTAAGAACCTGCATGTGCAACACTCTTTCCTAAAATCTGAAATGACAACAGAATAGGATCAAGGAGAAGACCAAGCTTCATCAACAACAACTTTATCTGAAATACAACCAAAACTTTCCCTCAAAAACAGCCTGAGAACCTTCAACACAATGTAACGTATCTTGTTTCGGAAACAAGATGTCTCCACTTCAACCCTATATAATGTCCACTGATACGTCAAATGGTGCCTCTGGAATATTTCACACATCAAAAAGCTAGACATAAATGGGCAACAAAGACCTCTGTCAGCAAAAAAAACAACAACTAAAAAACAGGGGGCGATATCTACCCAACTGGTCTTACCTTGAGAGGGCCACAACACAACTTAACAGAACTAGTTTGGAACACATCGGTTTAGAGAACGCTTGTCTGTCCAAGAGAAATCATGGATAAGATCAAAAGATGAGGGGTCAGGAACCACCTGAAATGAAGTGAGGATTAATGTTCCAAACAGTGTTAAATGGAGAGGTGTTTGCAGAAGCCAGCAGAGGGTTGCATGCTTGTATTTAGGATGTGGTTTGTCTGTTTGATGCATCTGTCACGTCTTATTTATTGCCAAACATATTAGTGGAGAAAATGGCAAATTCCAAAGTAAGTAATACCATCATAAGCAAAAGCTAGTGTTCCAAGCAAATACATAGCAAATAATAATAAAAGCTAATGATTTAGCAATGGTTGTCGGATTTGAGTTTGCTCTAGTTTCAATTAAATATTGCAAATAATTTGCATCCTGTAATTCAGCTGCTGCCAATCTGAGGCTCATGCTCATGAATCAAAGTATTGCCATCCTAATTTTGTATTAGAATTTGGATACAAATATTGTTAAAACCTTAAATGTCACTGAAGCCATTTAAGTGGGTGTAATGTTTTTCTCAAGCTTGATACATCATATTAGATGTTAATAGAGGACAAATATAATTAACATTGGCATAATGGAAAATGCCACACTTAAATGATACACTCATAATGTTTTGAATGATGGGGTTGGTTCAGCCATCTATTTCCATTAGTAAAAAGTTGTCATTAGTTACTTCAACTCAGCAAGAACAACATTGACCAGTGTTATGTGCCATATTCCCCATTATAACGTATTCATTCACAGATATTCATTTCAGAAGTGTATTCAACAAAAAAGCTCCTTGGCCTCAAATCATTCGGTGTATCTGCAATTGAATCATATCCAAAGTTATTTATTTCTTAATGTTTATGCTGTAAATTGAGGGTCAACCTAATTGAGGATATCACCCCTCCCCCACCCCCCAACCCGTCATTACTGTAGCAGTACAATTTCCCCAAATTACCTCAAAACTTCAAACTGTTCTGTACTAGAAATCATCTATAAACGTGGTAAAATACACTTTACAAGGTAAACCTCGAAGCACAGTGATACCAATATTTGGTTGAAATTTACAAGAGAATTAAAGCCTGGGAGTTTTAATGCCAAATTCATTCGACCGACATGCTTTAGACACAATAGACCGGGACTCCATTAGCAGTAGAGATATGTGACTCATTCATTCTCATTAAAATCGCTGATCTCAGACCTGTTCAACTAAATCACTGCTTCACTCACACTGGGGAGAGACACAAACTCCCAGAATACAGTGCATGATTACTATTATTCATCATTATTCATCATCATTCTTAAATGTTCCCAGAAAGTACCTTTATTAATAATGACATTAAGTAATTTTACATGGCGGAGACTGTAGTGATGGAGACCTTTTCATTAATCACATGTTATTTCAAATACTGAATTGTTAACTATACCCAATAAACAATCATTCTAAACATTTTTGAATTTCTAGCTGTCTCACTCATTAAAACCATGATCATCTGATGCTGTTCAAAATCCCTGATTAGTGGTGACCTTGAGGAAGGCTGTCATTTATCTGCCATAACACTAGGTGTCACTATGACATCTAGGAATTGCACAATGGCAGTTGCATATCTAATGACAACCAAAGAGAGAGCTCTTGAATTTGCATTCTCCAATGTAGAAGTTGAGCAGCCTGGGCCCTGGAGCAGATATCTACCAATGCATTTAATTGACAACAGAGTGTAAATAGAGAATATTTCAACCAAAGCATCCAGCCTTGTGCTTTCAGCTTGGAAGACTGCTGAAATATCTTGTCTGACAGGACATCTGTTGAAGTACTTTTGAGGGCAGAAACCTGAAAGTTGAACTTAAGTATTTTAGGCGTACAAAACATTGCATGGTCTGCTGCACAGGACAATCATGAGTGCCATGACAGACATGTTACGTATAAATAGCATGACTTTGACGTGCCCAAATTAGGGTTTTCCTATGAAACTCACACTGAAACAAAAACAACTGCCTTTGCACTGTTAAATAATGTTTACCATAAATCATGGCTCATCTACACTGTCAAAAGCCTACCACATCAACGGTCTGAGTCAGTCAGGCATGAACAATTAAATCAGCAATTCTGATCTGAGCTGCTACAATATCACTAGATGTTGCTCATAATGGCTTTCTCATACATTTAATCCAGTCCATCAAACTGTGTGTACTGTATATATGCTTAAGAGGTTGTCAACAGAACAAAAATATAGCTACCCAGAGGCCTGCGGTATTGAAGGCCTCAACCAGCTCTCATAAAGCTAGCACTCAGCAAATGTATGGGAATTATATTAGCTAAGGCTAAGTTCTATTGACAAAAGCTTTTAATAGAACATGAAAGCACATTGAAAAATTAAGGGGGAAAAAATTTGAGATTCCAGAAGATTTTAAGAACAGAATGGAATGGTGACAATGTTATTCCTACACCACCTCTGTCCATGTACCAACTTGATATAAAAGAACATTATGTAAACATTGACAAATGTAAGCATTATCTGGTCAGTGTAAGGTTTAGTTCAGACATGCTACTGAGTGGTTAAGGTTAGGCGTTACAGTGCCTTATAGAATGTGTACACGACCTTCAACTTTTCCCCCCCGCATTTTGTTGAGTTAAAGTGGGATTGAAATAGATTTAATTGTATTTTTTTTCCCATTGATCTACAAAAAAAATACTCTCAAAGTGAAAAGAAAATTCTACAAATTTGTACTAATTAATTCAAAAATGTAATAAATAAAATAAAGTCCGTTCATAAGTATTAACCCCCTTTGTTATAGCAAGCCTAAATTAGTTCAGAAGTGAAATCCGGCTTATCAAATCACATAAGTTATATGGACTGTGTTAAATAATAAGGGTGATGTGAATTTTGAATGACCACCACTTCCTCTGTCCCCCATACATACAACATCTTTAAGGTCCCTCATACAAGTATTGAATTTCATGCACAGATTCACCTACAATGACCAGGGAGCTTTTGGAAAGCCTCATAAAGAAGGGAGGTGATTGGTAGATGGGTAACAATAACAAATCAGACATTGAATATACTTTAAGCATGGTGAAGTTAGTAATTATGCTGTGGATGATGCCAGAAACATCAAAGATGCAGTCGTCCTTCTGAACGGAGCTGCATGATAGGAAGGAAACTGCTTAGAGATGGCACCATGTGGCCACTGGTGATTTTAAAACAGTTAGAGTTCAATGGCTGTGATGGGAGAAAAGTGAGAAAAAAAACACAGCAAAGGAATACACTTTCTGGCCTAAATGCAAGCCTCTTTGAGTAACTGCCTCCTTATTTTCAAGCATGCTGGTGGCTGCACCATGGTATGGGTACGCTTGACATCAGCAAAGATTGGGGAGTTTTAACGGATGAAAATAAATGGGATGAAGCTAAGCAGAGGCTTTAGCAGAGGCGTAGGTTTCCTGAAGCAGATGTTTACAAAAATATGTTATTCTTGTTCTACTTTGACATTACAGAGTATTTTGTGTAGATCGTTGACAAAAAGAGACAATTAAATACATTCGAATCCCAATTTGTAATAATAAAATGTGTAGAAATCAAAAAAGGGGTGTAAACTTTCTAAGGGGTAAAAAAAACAAAAAAATATACTGAACTCCAAAAAACACCTGGTTTTGAATCGCCGCCAACCAGCAGAATGTCAATCCAACCATGGACAGTTGCCTATCATTGAGTTTTTGAATCATGTCCATAAAACATATCACAGGTAGCTCTGAACAGTTTGCCTGCCTCTTAGCAGAAAATATGGCTGCTAGCATAGTTGTAAAGGGAAGGTATATTACCGGACACTTTCTAAGTTTACCAGTAAACTACCAGAATTGTGGTATCTTTCAAGGATTTTATGGAATGTATCACAAGTCATTTAGTGGCCCATTTGGCTACTTTAGATTATCACAGGTGTCTGTAATTATCCCTGGCCTTCTGTGTGGCCGTATCACATGTCAAATATAGTAAATAATAAAAAAAATAAACATTAAATGACAAAGCTGTATAACATTAACCTAAATATAAACCATCAGCTTAGTGAATTCCATTGGTGTTTAATATGAGGGTTTGAGCATGAAATATCCTTTATATTTTTTTTTTCACACACTTTTATTATTGTTGTCTATTATTATTTACTATGCCAATATGTACTGTATTTGCTGTCAATGTTTTGGCGTCAATCTGGTGAAGTTGTGAAAAAAGTCAATAGTTGCAGAGTTAATTGAAAACCCCTAATTATAGCATTATCATCTTCGAGCCATATGTTCTCACATTTAAATCAATACTGCAGAGGAAACCCAGACTGACATCTCCCTAGCTAACTGTAATTCATTGTCATGCCAACAGTATAATAAAATGTAACACTGTGTTTACAGTAGATTTGACAGTCCATTTGGATGAATGCTTGAATTTACTGAATGCTTATGTGTAATCAATCTACCAGTTTATTATAGCACATAAAAGGAGCATGGCTAGCATTATCCTGGCGTGCAGGCCTATGAGAGGGCTGCTATAGCTATATTGGCTAAGAATAGTTGGAGGACTTCGACATGATGTGTAAGACAAACTGTTCATTTAGTTTTGCATGCGCATTGCTAAGAAAAAATAAACTAATTCAAAGATGTTTCAATGATACAACTTTCAAAAAAATGACTTTTGATGTAATGTTCCCTATAACCAGACGATTTTTCAGTTTGGCAGGCCGATTCTAGATATTTAGTCTATTCCTGGTCATACCTTGCACAAAACAACATACAGGCCAATAGTTTTAATTTCACAGCCAATGGTTCTATTCCACAATTCTTAATGAATACCTAATACACTGTGATATAAGTGAAGTACTAACTTTGCTACTGCAAGACGTTTACATACACTTAGGTTGTAATCATTAAAACTTGTTTTTCAACCACTCCACAATTTTTTTGTTAACAAACTATAGTTTTGGCAAGTCACTTAGGACATCTACTCTGTACATGCCACAAGTAATTTTTCCAACAATTGTTTAAAGACAGATTATTTCACTTATAATTCACTGCATCACAATTCCAGTGGGTCAGAAGTTTACATACACCAAGCTGCCTGTACCTTTTAACAGCATGGAAAATTCCAGAAAATGATGTCATGGCGTGAGAAGCTTCTGATAGGCTAATTGACATAATTTGAGTCAATTTGAGGTGTACCTGTGTATGTATTTCAAACTCAGTTCCTCTTTGCTTGACATCATGGGAAAATCAAAAGATAACAGCCAATACCTCAGAAAAAAAATTATAGACATCCACAAGTCTGGTTCATCCTTGGGAGCAATTTCCAAACGAGTGAAGGTACCACGTTCATCTGTACAAACAATAGTACATATAAGTATAAACACCATGGGACCACAAGGCTGTCAAACCACTCAGGAAGGAGATGAACATACTTTGTGCGAAAAGTGCAAGTCAATCCCAGAACAACAGCAAAGGACCTTGTGAAGATGCTGGAGGAAACAGGTACAAAAGTATCTATATCCACAGTAAAACAAGTACTATATCGACATAACCTGAAAGGCCGCTCAGCAAGGAAGAAGCAACTACTCCAAAACCGCCATTAAAAAGCCAGACTATGGTTTGCAACTGCACATGGGGACAAAGATCGTACTTTTTGGAGAAATTTCCTCTAGTCTGATGAAACAACAATAGAACTGTTTGGCCATAATGACCATCATTATGTTTGTAGGAAAAAGAGGGAGGCTTGCAAGCCGAAGAACATCATCCCAACCATGAAGCAGCGACTGGTGCACTTCACAAAATAGATGGCATCATGAGGTAGAAAATTATGTGGATATATTGAAGCAACATCTCAAGACATCAGTCAGGAAGTTAAAGCTTGGTCGCCAATGGGTCTTCCAAATGGACAATGACCCCAAGCATACTTCCACAGTTGTGGCAAAATGTCTTAAGGACAACAAAGTCAAGGTTTTGGAGTGGCCATCACAAAGTCCCGACCTCAATCCTATAGAAAATGTGTGGGCAGAACTGAAAAAGCACGTGTGAGGAAGGAGGCCTACAAACCTGACTCAGTTACACCAGCTCTGTCGGGAGGAATGGGACAAAATTCACTCAACTTATTGTGGGAAGCTTGTGGAAGGCTACCCGAAACGTTTGACCCAAGGTAAACAATTTCAAGGCAATGCTACCGAATACTAATTGAGTGTATGTAAACTTCTGACCCACTAAACGTGATGAAATAAATAAAAGCTGAAATAAATCATTCTCTCTACTATTATTCTGACATTTCACATTCTTAAAATAAAATGGTGATCCTAACTGACCTAAGGCAGGGAATTTTTACTCTGATTAAATTTCAGGAATTGTGAAAAACTGTATTTGTCTAAGGTGTATGTCAACTTCCAACTTCAACTGTATGTTTATTCATTACGGAATTAACATGTATTAAAATCAGCTCACCTTTTCCACAATAGATTCCACCATTTATATTTCATAACAGAGGTTCAGGGGCTTGATAATTACAATTCATTTTGTCTGGGGCAATTGGGATTTCAACAATGTTGAGACTCTGATTAAGTGTAATCATAAAGTGACTCTCCAGTAAGCACTGAAATTCTGCACGATCCCATGAGAAAACATTTGTGCATGGTGTTGTGTTCATGGCTGTCCTTGGGTGAAATGCACAAAAGCCAATATCCATCCTCTTCAGTCTGTTCATGCCATTAATGTGACATTTCATATGGAAGATTCGTTTTCTGACTGTTTTTACAGATAACGAAGGGAGGGGAAAGAATACCAGACAACCCCCAGCTATTTCCGAGAATTACATGCCACTGTATCCAATTAACATACAGTATTAAGAGAGGAAGTACAGAAAGGCTTCATGAATTCATGACAAAGAACATCTTCATTTCAAATTCTTACAAACTCAATTACTTTATATGGTTTTCCCCATTTCAAGTAGGCCTGGTATGCCACCAAATAATGTAACAAAAACTGTTGCTTGAATGAAATTTCAATGAATACAACATTGATAGATACGAATACGTATAATATGTTGTAGTTACTGAAATATCCAACAAAATAAGTTTACAAATTGTCATTAACGTGTGACACATGACTGACAGCTGCCATTAGCTTGCCCCTGAACTTGGCACCAGCCCACTGTATAATATGTCTACTATGTACACAGAGCCATTCATAGTGTTTGTATTTCATTATCAGCTGACAGCACCATACCTATTAGCATTTTGTCTCGTCTATCCTGATGTATTAAACATGAGTTATATCCAACAACACTATTTATGTATATGGGGAACGTCAAATAGATTGCCTCTTCAACCCAGCATTGGATTTCATAAAACATCTTATGAAGGTAGTTTGATGATACTGAATAGGAAGGTTACACAGCTTTACTTGGTTTCTCCACTTAACCACTGTAGTCAATCAACCCAGGCAGGTCCAAAGTGGAATTCGGATTCTAGTCTAGAATGAGCAGAAAAGCATATAATCCCATTCTAGATTATCCTGAGAAATAAATTACCACAAAGAAATGTGTTCAGTAAACTAGAACATGCACAAGCAGAATATCAAGCATTAACTCAAACATGAAACTTAGCCAGAAAGGAATATCGACATGCTCTTAAGACATCTGCTGGAAACTGCTGTCCCTTACACAATAAATAAAAATGATTGATTGCTTCTTAGTAGAGAGAAAAATAAAATGCTATCAAGATGCCTTTTGGCTCTTTTCCCCACTTGAAAAAGATATCTACTGAGGGCAATCGCAATGCAACAGCTTTTACAGAGCTCCTTCATGCTGTCTTTTTTTGGTGAGCATGACACACTGCCAAAAAGCACATCAACCTGTTTGATCAAGAACAGCGACCCCTCACATTCCAAGCATGTCTGATGAAGAATCTGTTCGCTGTGGCTGCTATATTAAGATGCAGAAGGAGTGGATGAAAATAAGTTGTGCACGCTGTTGGCGCTGGAATAAAAAGGAGAGGTGTTGGAGGGTTACAGCCAGACAGGAGCAAAAAGCAGCTGTCTCTGCGTCGGTGAAGATTCTCTAAAAGCAATCAGTGGCCTGTTTAATCTTTCAGCAAGAGGGGCTGCTCATTTGCATAATCACTTGCTCTTGCTTTTCTGCATCTACCCACATGTCGAGCACCAGGGCAGCTGCCAGTCGTAGCCACACAGGATTACTCTGAAATGGGTATATCTCAGCTGTGCTGTCGTTCTCCTCTCCCCGTAAACCTGCCTGTATCTGGGCTCATTAGCTGGGTAATGGTGTCTCAACATCGTTCATGTTATCTAGGGCTGTTGTAACATCAGCTACCTGTTTCACACTCCCTTTGATGTTTAATTAATTATGCAGATTGGCTTAAACTCCCATGACAATTTGCTATATGCAGAAAACAGTTGTATATTAAACATACAGTATATTTTGCCATTTGACTGTTTTCATGGCAAATACACTTTTCTTAAAATAAATTCTCTCCAATCATCATGTCTAATCATGGTCAGTAATCTTATGAAAACATACAGCTTTTGAGCAATTTAGCAGGCATGTCATGATACAAAGTGCTGATGGTGCAAAATGGGTGAGATTGTTCCTTGCATGTTTATACAAATAATAATTTGAAGTGTCCTGCTAGACGTCTGTCTGAGAAAGGGAGGGGAAGTCTGGATTAATCGCTTTTCGGCTTTTCCATATAGCATCGACTGATCCTTTTCATATTTAATGTATTTTTTCATGAACAGATCTTTCATTGCGAATCTTAATTGTATATGTTATACATGCTATGCAACGGTTAGCCTATGCTCATGCATCCTTGATTACACTTAACAGATGGCCCTGTTCTGCTTTCTGAGCTGAGGAGGTTTTGCGAACCACTGTCCCAAAGAGAGAATTGTATCATTATGTACAATTATATGGATAAGTAGCCATTTATGTATTGTGGGGATTGTGAACTGTAACCCTTATTTGATTGTCTCATTATCTGCAAACCCTAATAAGGTCCAAGTCAATTATTATATATATATATATATATATATATATATATATATATATATATATATATATATATATATATATATATATATATATATATATATATATATATATATCTATACCTGGGATAGAACCTGAATGGTTGAACATGTTCCAAGTTTATATTAGGTAGTGTAATATACACATGTGCCTTGTCTGTCTGGGTATCTCTTGTTTTATTTATTTATTTTTAATGAAAATTGCTATGCAATGCTTTGCACATGAAAGACAGGATACAATATACTGTTGTCAACAATACTTTACTTTGTTTAATAGGAACTAATTCAATATGCATAGAATGCTCAAGAGGTGTAGTCTGACAGGTTAATTTGAGGAAGACAACTTCCCTGCAGGCACAGCAAACATCACACTTGCAAATTGATTTGTTACATATTATGGATTAAAAAAACATGTTTGGCATGTAATGACATGTTTCAGTTCTGAGGTATACTAAATACCTAGAACTAAAACTTCATTTTCAAGGGAAATGGGATACCTAGTCAGTTGCACAACAGAACACATTCACCCGAAATGTGTCTTCCACAGTTAACCCAACACCTCTGAATCAGAGGGGCTCGGGTGACTGCCTTAAAGGATGTCCATGGCACCCAAGGATTAGTCGTTGTTGATCTCTGCCTTGCTCAAGTGCAGAACTACAGATTTTTTCCAATTTGCCGTCTCAGGGATGCAAACCAACAACCTTGGTTGGCCCAACGCTTGGCCCAACAACCTTGGTTGGCCCAACGCGTCATTGGCCCAACGCTTAATCGCTAGGCTACCACTGTGGGTGGAAAAACATCGTTATAGTTTATTGCTTTGTATCAAAACCATCAGCATGGTCATTTATACTCTGCTAAACTATTGCATGCACAAATATTACACAGTCAGGTCCATAATTATTGGCACCCTTGTTTTCAGTACTGCTACCCTTGTGAGGATAACACAGCCTTTTTCTAAAATGTTTATTGAGATTGGAGAACACATTGGGAGAGATCTTCGACCATTCCTCCATACATAATATTTCAAGATCCATAATATCCTTTGTCTGTGTTTCTGAATTTCTCTCTTCAATTCAAACGACTGGTTTTCAATGGGGTTCACATCTGGAGACAGATGGCCATTGCAAAATGTTGAATTTGTGATCAATTAACCATTTGTTGTGGATTTTGGATGTGTGGTGGGGGTTATTGTATTGTTGCTTGTGGTTATTGTATTCCTGGAAGATCAGAGGCAACCAGGTTTTTGGCTAAAATGTCTTGCCACTTGGTAAAGTTCACAATGCCGTTGACCTTAACAAGGGCCACAGGACCAGTGGAAGCAAAGTAGCACTATAACGTCAAAGACCCACCACCATATTTTACCGTACTTTGATGTACTTTTCTGCATATGCTTCCGTTTTTTGAACACCAAACTCAACACTGGTGTGTGTGGCCAAAGAGCTCTATTTTCATGTCATCTGACCGGTGTTGTTATCCTCGCAAGGGGCGGGAGCTAGACTACTGAAAACAGGGTTGGCAATCATTTTGTCTTTTTTTCCAGATTTGTTTGTATTGCTTGTTAAACAAAATCTCTTTCTCTGAGCAATAATATTAGTAAAAAGTAGCACACAATATAGCACAGTATTTGTATTATTTATTTTACACAGTCTTTTTTTTGCTCATCTTGATTAAGGGTGCCAAGAACTATGGACCTGACTGTATATCCAATTATTCCACAAATGTACAGTATCAAGTTAACGCTCAGTAAGTCAGAAGCTGACAGTCCCTTATTTGAGGCTGTGACAAAATGTACTCTGCTGGGTGGTTGAGGTAGCTTGAGCAATTTTCCCTTGTGATTGACAGGTAATTACAACATGTTGTAGAGACATAAGAAAAATGAGAAAGTTCCCTCCATTACCTGCCTGCCAGCACTACCTCTCCTCCTCCTTTCATATAGCTATGAATACCAATTAGTGGAATCAAAGTGACAGGAAGAGCATTTTAAGTATAAATCAATCCCAGATATCTGTTGCTTGGGTTAGAAATGGGGGCATCGTTGACATATTGGCACCAACTCAATCAAAGAATACCACACTACAAGTTCACTCGGACTGGTTAACACCAAATTGTAAGGACGGGTGGGTTCATACCATGGTCACCGTTAATGTTATCCAATTTCAGTCGTATAATATAGGAAAAATAGTTTTCAAATCAGCCAGGTTCTTGTGCCTTGCAACAGCCTGATCCGATTTCAAAAGATTGCAAAGTCTTAATTTAAATTGGCACATTTAATTTACCTCTGCAGTCAACTTCATTTAAATGATGGATTGCTTTGTGTCAGTATAATTGAACTTTTGAAAAGGAGAAGGAAATAGTGGACAAGCTATCAATTAAACAACCTTGAGCTGCCACTTCATTAATCAAGGAGGAAAGGTTCTGCACTCCGCTGGAATGAGAGGCCTGGCAATCGTGGGGAAGGCCTGACAAAGGGACCACGATATATTCTCTTTCTCTTCACAATGTGGCCCTAATGAACAATGATGGAGATACCAGTGCTGACACCGTGGTTAATTCCAATGAGTGTGGATTTCAGACAGCTTGAGAAAATACAAAATATTTGTTCCCAACATTGATGGATAGGCAATCTTTGGCACTCTGTGGGCACCCAAACAACCATCTTAAAACTACAAAAGGGGATACATTCTGAGATCATTTCACAGCATATTGGCCAATAGGTTGTGAATTTTAAGTATGTAAGAATGAGAGGAGATTAATGAAGATTATGATTAGATTATTAGAGAAATGTGTCTTGTTGCTTGACTGAAGTAAAAACACTCCCTGTCTTCCACACAGAACCTCTTAGGGTAATAATTCCACCCAGGCTACAGGAAGACATGGGTACTTGTTGAAAGCCCTTACAACCATCAAAATCTGCCAAGAACAAGACAGTGGAGAACCTCTCAAAGGCTAAGTTCTACGACAGGTTTGGACGTTTTAGAAATACAGTACATTTTACAAAGAAGCCCCAAGAAACTCACCTAGGCTCTTGCCAAGCTCTTCAGAAATCAAGAAAGCCATAAAAGTACAAAAAAATGAAAATATCAAACCCGACAACATTGCTGAAGAACTGCTCACGGCAAACACTGCCATCCTGATCATCTCCCACTCTTCAAAGGGATCTGAAGAGCAGAGAAGACACTCACAGATTGGTTGCATGGCCTGATTGTCAAACTTCCAGAGAAAGGAGACACTGAGGACTGCAACATGAGGAGCGGTACCACCCAACTGGGCACAGACGTCATTCAAAAGTTTTGATGTACATTTTTTGAGGTGTCAATTAACCGGACAATGTGAAATCAACCAGAAAGTTAACGTCATTGGATTTAGGTTAAATGACATGGAAACAATGTTGATTCAACCAGTTTTTGCCCAGTGGGACAGTTCTTGCAACATACAGTCAGGTTCAAAATGGTTGTCTCCCTTGACAAAGATGAGCAAAAAATATAAATGCAAAATACTACGCTATATTGTATGCTCAAAAAAAACATTTCTCAGAGAAAGAGATTTTGTTTAACAAGTAATATATTTTTTTCTCTCAAAAAGATAGGGGTCAAAATTATTGGCACCTCTGTTTGCAATACCTTTCGTTGTGATAATGGCACTGAGCCTTTTTCTAAAATGTTTTATGAGATTGGAGAACACATTGGGAGGGTTCTTAGACCATTCCTCCATGCAGAATTTTTCCAGATCCTTGATATCCTTTGTCTTAGCTCTTCAACCACAATAAGTCCAGAGAGTGAGATGATGACCACAAAATCAACATTTTACAATGTATTAACCTTTCTTTGTGGCTTTTGATGAGCTTGAGGTTATTGTCTTGTTGGAATATTCACTTGCAGCCAAGTTTCAACCCCCTGGCAGAGGCAACCAGGCTAAAATGTCCTGGTACTGGGTAAAGTTCATAATGCTGTTGACCTAACATCCAGTGAAATTGGAGGGCACGCAATTCAAATAAATATTCATAATGTTAAACATTCATGAACATACAAGTCTCGTATATCATTTAAAAGCTTAACGTCTTGTTAATCTAACTCCCAGATTGGCAGATTTCAAAAAGGCTTTACGGCGAAAGCATACCATGCAATTGTCTGAGGACAGTGCCCAACAGCACAGGCACAGGCAGCACAGGCTTCACAAAATGACAAATAGCGATAAAATAAATCACATACCTTTGAAAATCTTCCTCTGTTTGCAATCCCAAGGGTCCCAGCTACAACATGAATGGTTGTTTGTTCGATAAACCCTGTATATCCCAAAAAGTCTGTTTAGTTGGTGCCATTGATTTCAGTAATCCACTCGTTCAACATGCAGACAAAGGAGTCTAAAAAGCTACCGCTAAACTTCATCCAAACAAGTCAAACAATGTTTCTATTTAATCCTCAGGTACTCTAAAATGCAAATAAACTATAATATTTCACATGGACAGTAGTATGGAAAGTAGTTTGCCTGCCATATGAATTCTGTTATAGTCTCAGACATTATTTCAACAGTTTTAGAAACTTCAAAGTGTTTTCTACCCAATGCCACCAATTATAAGCATATCCTGGCTTCTGGGCCTGAGTAACAGGCAGTTTACTTTGGGCACGTCAGTCAGGCGGAACATTCTGACAAAGGGACCCTAGCCCTAACAAGGGCCCCAGGACCAGTGGTAGCAAAGTAGCCCCATGACATCAAAGATCCACCACCAAATACTACAGTAGATATGTTTTTTTTCTGCTTATGCATTCTTATTCAAATGACAAACCCCCCCACTGGTGTGCATGGCCAAAGAGCTCTATTTTCATGTCATCCAGCAAATGTAAACGCCCAGACATTGCTGAATGGCATTGGCCCTTGGATTGGAACCGGTGCCATGGTCAGATGAAATGAAACTAGAGCTCATGGCTACGCACACCAGTGGTGGATTTGGCATCACAATAAGGATGCATAAGCAGAAAAGAACCCCCATTACTCACTTTGATAATTCCTTTGATGACGCAGCAGTAGTAATACAAGGATATAACATCTACAGAAAAGACAGAAATGCCTATGGAAGAGGTTGCGCTGTATATGTTAAGAGCCATATATATATATATATATATTATTTACAATTTATTTTTTAACAAGGAAAGTCAGTTAAGAAGTTCTTATTCATAATGACGACCTACCGGGGAACAGTGGGTTAACTTGTTCAGAGGCAGATCGACATATTTTTAACCTTGTTAGCTCGGGGATTCGATCCAGTAACCAAAACACTCTAACCACTAACCACCTGCAGCACAATATTCATGTAAGCTTAAAGAGGATCTCGTGTCAAATGTGTGCTGTGGTTTGAAGTTATCCAGAGCGACTTACAAATTGGTGAGTTCACCTTATGACATCCAGTGGAACAGCCACTTTACAATAGTGCATCTAAATCATTTAAGGGGGGGTGAGAAGGATTACTTTATCCTATCCTAGGTATTCCTTAAAGAGGTGGGGTTTCAGGTGTCTCCGGAAGGTGGTGATTGACTCCGCTGTCCTGGCGTCGTGAGGGAGTTTGTTCCACCATTGGGGGGCCAGAGCAGCAAACAGTTTTGACTGGGCTGAGCGGGAACTGTACTTCCTCAGTGGTAGGGAGGCGAGCAGGCCAGAGGTGGATGAACGCAGTGCCCTTGTTTGGGTGTAGGGCCTGATCAGAGCCTGGAGGTACTGCGGTGCTGTTCCCCTCACAGCTCCGTAGGCAAGCACCATGGTCTTGTAGCGGATGTGAGCTTCAACTGGAAGCTAGTGGAGAGAGAGGAGGAGCGGGGTGACGTGAGAGAACTTGGGAAGGTTGAACACCAGACGGGCTGCGGCGTTCTGGATGAGTTGTAGGGGTTTAATGGCACAGGCAGGGAGCCCAGCCAACAGCGAGTTGCAGTAATCCAGACGGGAGATGACAAGTGCCTGGATTAGGACCTGCGCCGCTTCCTGTGTGAGGCAGGGTCGTACTCTGCGGATGTTGTAGAGCATGAACCTACAGGAACGGGCCACCGCCTTGATGTTAGTTGAGAACGACAGGGTGTTGTCCAGGATCACGCCAAGGTTCTTAGCGCTCTGGGAGGAGGACACAATGGAGTTGTCAACCGTGATGGCGAGATCATGGAACGGGCAGTCCTTCCCCGGGAGGAAGAGCAGCTCCGTCTTGCCGAGGTTCAGCTTGAGGTGGTGATCCGTCATCCACACTGATATGTCTGCCAGACATGCAGAGATGCGATTCGCCACCTGGTCATCAGAAGGGGGAAAGGAGAAGATTAATTGTGTGTCGTCTGCATAGCAATGATAGGAGAGACCATGTGAGGTTATGACAGAGCCAAGTGACTTGGTGTATAGCGAGAATAGGAGAGGGCCTAGAACAGAGCCCTGGGGGACACCAGTGGTGAGAGCGCGTGGCGAGGAGACAGATTC
Source organism: Oncorhynchus masou masou (assembly GCF_036934945.1). Classification (NCBI taxonomy): domain Eukaryota; kingdom Metazoa; phylum Chordata; class Actinopteri; order Salmoniformes; family Salmonidae; genus Oncorhynchus; species Oncorhynchus masou. The sequence continues at coordinate 41,840,371 of NC_088213.1, forward strand.
TCGCCACGCCACCTGGTAGGAGCGACCTGTCAGGTAGGACGCAATCCAAGCGTGGGCCGCGCCGGAGATGCCCAACTCGGAGAGGGTGGAGAGGAGGATCTGATGGTTCACAGTATCGAAGGCAGCCGATAGGTCTAGAAGGATGAGAGCAGAGGAGAGAGAGTTAGCTTTAGCAGTGCAGAGCGCCTCCGTGATACAGAGAAGAGCAGTCTCAGTTGAATGACTAGTCTTGAAACCTGACTGATTTGGATCGAGAAGGTCATTCTGAGAGAGATAGCGGGAGAGCTGGCCAATGACGGCACGTTCAAGAGTTTTGGAGAGAAAAGAAAGAAGGGATACTGGTCTGTAGTTGTTGACATCGGAGGGATCGAGTTTAGGTTTTTTCAGAAGGGGTGCAACTCTCGCTCTCTTGAAGACGGAAGGGACGTAGCCAGCGGTCAGGGATGAGTTGATGAGCGAAGTGAGGTAAGGGAGAAGGTCTCCGGAAATGGTCTGGAGAAGAGAGGAGGGGATAGGGTCAAGCGGGCAGGTTGTTGGGCGGCCGGCCGTCACAAGAAGCGAGATTTCATCTGGAGAGTGAGGGGAGAAAGAGGTCAGAGCACAGGGTAGGGCAGTGTGAGCAGAACCAGCGGTGTCGTTTGACTTAGCAAACGAGGATCGGATGTCGTCGACCTTCTGTTCAAAATGGTTGACGAAGTCATCTGCAGAGAGGGAGGAGGGGGGGAGGGGGAGGAGGATTCAGGAGGGAGGAGGATTCAGGAGGGAGGAGAAGGTGGCAAAGAGCTTCCTAGGGTTAGAGGCAGATGCTTGGAATTTAGAGTGGTAGAAAGTGGCTTTAGCAGCAGAGACAGAGGAGGAAAATGTAGAGAGGAGGGAGTGAAAGGATGCCAGGTCCGCAGGGAGGCGAGTTTTCCTCCATTTCCGCTATAGGCCACCAAGTGCTAAGAGTCAATATTTGGATCATTTGTGTGAAATGTTTGAAAGTGTGTGATATTGAAGAAATGTTTCAGGATTTTGGCAATGAAGCCTTTTATCTATTTCACCAGAGTAAAATTAACTTGTGGATACCATTGTAATGTCCCTGCGTGCAGTTTGAAGGTGTCAGCACAATTGCTAACTAGCTTTAGCGCAATGACGTCTATGGTAACTACCAGCATGCTGGTAGATAGCATAGACTTTCAGGCATTGTGCTAACGCTAGTTAGCATAGGCTCAGAGAACTAACTTCCTTCATACCTGGACACAGTGTCCATGAGTTCAACTGACTCTGGGGAAGTAGTAATCTATTTCCAAAATACTGAAGTACAGTAACAGAGAGGTGTATTTTTGTGCTTGACTTGAACATTGACTTGTTAGCAACTAGCTGTCATCTCAAGAGGAAGCTTTTAAATGTGACTAATGCCTGTAATATGACCCAGGTTATCACACAACCAACTAGAGTGCGTACCAATAGTGATGGATTTGTGACATCCACTTGTATTGATCATATCTTCATTAATGCTGCAGAGCTTTGCTCCAAAGTAATATCAGTTCCCATTGGATGATGCGGCAATAACAAGAAAAGCCAAAGGTCGGGACGAAAGTAATTTGTTGAAGATGTAAAACATTTGTCACGCCCAGATCTGTTTCACCTGTTCTTGAGATTGCCTCCACCTCCTCCAGGTCTCGCTTATTTTCCCCAGTGTATTGATCCCTGTCTCTCTCTGCCAGTTTGTCTTGTATGTTTTCAAGTCAACCAGCGTGTTTTTCCCGTGCTCCTGTTTTCTATTAGCTTTTTCTAGTCTTCCAGGTTTTGACCCTTGCCTGTTTTTTCTGGACGCCGTACCCGCCTGGCTGACCCTTCTGCCTGCCCTAAAACTCAAGCCTGTCTGCCACTCTTTACTTCTTGGACTCAGAATCTGGTTTTGACCTTTTGCCTTTCCACAACCATTCTCTTGCCTACTCCTTTTGGATTAAATAAACAACAAAAGACTCTAACCATCTGCCTCCTGTGTCTGCATCTGGGTCTCGCCTTGTGCCCTTATAATTTATGTTGGTCTGGTGTGTATGAGGAAGTGAATCAAAACCGCAGCACTGGAAGTATTAGTAAAATGATTCATGCCAATTGTTGACAAGCATGGACCTGTCAAGAAATCAACAGTGAGAACTGTTAGAGCCCCATGGACTGATGAACTGAAAAAGTGTTTGCTCAAAGAAATGATGCAGAAGAGGTGGCAAACAAATCAGGTTTCTCAGCTGATTTGTTGTCATACTGTAAATTGAGACATTTTGAAACTAAACAGATGATTCCACACTACATATCAGCACCCAGAGCTAGTGAGGTCACTGAAATTCTAAATACGGGGTTACAGAATGGGTGATGAATATTAAACATGTCTTAAATACATCTAAAACTAAAAGCATTGTAATTGATTCAAAACATTCTCTCGGACCTAAACCTCAACTGGAGTTGTACATAAAAGGGTGTGACCATTGAGCCAGTAGAGGAAGCTAAACTTCTAGGTATGACATTAGATGGTCAATTACCATGGCCAAGTCATTTTGACAAAGTTGTTGTGAAGATGAGTCGGGGTATGTCGGTTATAAAAAGGTGTTCTGCATTTTATTTTTACACAGAAATGAACTGTACTAGTTGTTCAGGCTCTGATCTTATCCCATCTTGATTACTATCCATTAAGATGGTCAATTGCGACAAAGAAAACCGATCAAATCTGCAACTGGCTCAAAACAGAGCAGCACGACTTGCCCTTAACTGCACATACATTACTAACATCAACAGCATGCATGCCAGTCTTTCCTCGTTGAAGGTTGACGAGAGATAAACTGCTTCTCTTCTATAGTGTTTTCTATGAGAAATATTACTGTGATAAAACTCCAGATTGTCTGCATAATCAAATAATATACAGCTCAGACACCCATACATACCCCAGAAGACATGCCACCATGGGTCTCTTCACAGTCCCCAAGTCCAAAACCAACGCACGGCAAAGCACAGTATTATACAGAGCCATGATCACATGGAATTCCCTTCAATCTCCAATTACTCAAACAAACAGCAAAATTACTTAAACCAATTGACAAAACTACATCTCAGGGACTGTGAAATGACACACAAACACGTGCACACACAGACACACTATCACACAATATACCATACACACACATTATTATTTAGTTGTATTGTTAATATATCATTGTGTTTTACATTTGTGTAACTTTCTTGTCTGTCAGTGTATACGTGTTTTGTAACTTGTCATGTTTTAAGTTGTTGTGTGGCCCCCATAAAGAATACAGTGGCTTGTGAAGGTATTCAACCCCTTGACATTTTTCCTAATTTGTTGCATTACAACCTGGAATTAAAATTGATTTTTGGGGAGTTTGTATCATTTGATTTACACAGAATGCCTACCACGTTGAAGATGCCAAATATTTTTTATTGTGAGACAAACAAAAATGAACACTGAAATATCACAAAACTGAAAACTTGAGCTTGCATAACCATTCACCCCCCCACCAAAGTCAATACTTTGTAGAGCCACCTTTTGCAGCAATTACAGCTGATAGTCTCTTGGGGTATGTCTCTATAAGCTTGGTACATCTAACCACTGGGATTTTTGCACATTCTTCAAGGCAAAACTGCTCCAGCTCCTTGAAGTTGGATGGGTTACGCTGGTGTACAGCAATCTTTAAGTCACACCACAGATTCTCAATTAGATTGAGGTCTGGGCTTTGACTAGGCCATTCCAAGACATTTAAATTTTCCACTTACACCACTCGAGTGTTGCTTTAGCAGTATGCTTAGGGTCATTGCTGGAAGGTGAACCTCCGCCCCAGCCTCAAATCTCTGGAAGATTGAAACAGGTTTCCCTCAAGAATTTCCCTGTATTTAGCACCATCCATCACTCCTTGAATTCTGACCAGTTTCTCAGTACCTGCTGATGAGATAACATCCCTGGGATGGTGTTCTCAAGGTGATGAGAGGTGTTGGGTTTGAGAGGTGTTGGGTTTGCGCCGGACATAGCGTTTTCTTTGATGGCCAAAAAGGTCAATTTCAGTCTCATCTGACCAGAGTACCTTCTTCAATATGTTTTGGGAGTCTCCAACATGCCTTTTGGCTAACACCAAAACTGTTTGCTTTTTTCTGTCCACTTTTCTGTAAAGCCCAGCTCTGTGGAGGGTACAGCTGAAACTGGTCCTATCTTATTTAGGGGCTTCATAGCAAAGGGTAATAGTGATGATAAAGATATTGTAGCAATGATCACATATTATTCTATAATAATATGTTGTATTATGCTGCCATAAATCTAAAGCCTTTTTTTAAAGTATATTTGTATGTAAATGTTAACTTGTTTTTACATATGCACGCACCACTTTTCCATTTTACATTTTTTTGAATTTTTGGAAACAAGTAATTTTTTTCATTACAATTCACCAATTTGGACTATTTTGTGTAGGTTCATTACATGAAATCCAAATAAAAATCTATTTCAATTACAGGTTGTAATGCAACAAAATAGTAAAAACGGGGGATGAATACTTTTGCAAGGGACTGTAACTACTGTTTTGGGAAAAAAAGCTAATGGGGATATAATTAACCAAACTGTCACGACTTCTGCCGAAGTCGTTGCCGAAGTCGTTGCCTCTCCTTGTTCGGGCGGTGCTCGGCGTTCGACGTCACCGGTCTTCTAGCCATCATTGATCCTTTTTTCATTTGGTTTTGTCTTGTCTTCCCACACACTTGTTTTCAATCCCATTCATTACCTGTTGTGTATTTAACCCTCTGTTTCCCCTCATGTCTTTGTCAGAGATTGTTTTATTGTCAGTATAGTGTGATTGTTGTATAGGTGCGCGTCGGGGTCCTCGTACCCATGTTTGGTTTGTTTGTACATTTAGTGTTTTGGAGCATACTCTTGGAACTTTATTAAAATACTCCATTTTACACTCAGTTTGACTCTCCTGCGCCTGACTTCCCTGCCACCTATTACACCTATGCATGACACAAACCAAACCTACTGTGAAATATGTCTTTGATGTTATGGGCTGTTTTGCTTCAAAAAAAAATATACAAAATCCTGGTTGCCTCTGCCAGGAGGCTGAAACTTGACCCCAAGTGGATCTTCCAGCAAGACAATAACCCCAAGCACACATCAAAATCCAGAAAGAAATGGTTAATTGACCACAAAATCAACAATTTGCAATGGCCATCTCAGTGTCCGTACTTGCACCCCATTGAAAACCTGTGGTTTGAATTGAAGAAGGCAGTCCGTGAGCGCAGATTTAGGGTATCAAGGATCGAGCAATATTCTACATGGAGGAATGGTCTAAGATCTACGGAAGCCCTGAAGCCTAAGGCAACAAAAAAACAGACTGTTTAGAATTATCTTATTTGAAGTGTAAGTATCTCATTCAAAACAATTTAGTAAATCTCGTTCAACGACTTAATATCACGTTTGATCATTCTTAAACAGCTATGAAAAATGCTCCATGTCTCAAAGTTTGACACTGACAGGACAACATGGATGATCTCTAAAAAAGAGTATACGAAACAAAGGTTTCCTAAGTTATATGCACTGTGACAACCAACCCATGTGTCCACCAGACTTATTCTCTTCTATCATAATGAATCTCCATTGCCAACTCCATAAAACGACCTAGACTCATACACTTGTCAGTGCCCTACATTTTCAACAGACATGGATATTACGTATGTGTGTATGAGATGCCATGGCATGTGTTTTCTCACAGACATTTGGTTGACAGCAGGACTTTATTATTTATGAGTGAATGGAATATGTAAAAACCAAGCTGATGTCTAGAGGGCTCACATGATAACATGACTTATAGGCCCCTAGCATGGTGAAAATGTGTTCACTCACCTCCATTTGTGATCCGAATACAGTACTCCCATCTGTTAGCACTGTTTCAGGCCCACCTCCACACACTTGTTCCTCAGAGGACAAAGACGGTATCTGAAAGGTTGTTAAAAGAGAAGTGACAACAAATCAATATTTGGATAAAAAATGTTCACAGATTATTATTCCAATTCACAGGAAGACTTGAAATAAGTCAAGTGTGTCATATATGCCTACTCCTAAAAGTACGCATGTCAACTTCTATTGGCTGAAAAACAGCAAAATAATCCGTTTGACGAGAAGTTACGATGCTCCAAGGCATAACCTATTTTTGTCTCATCTCGCTCTCCTCATCTCATTTGATTTTCCTACTCCCACTCTGATTCACCAACTAATTAGATGAAGACATAACACTTCTCTGACAATTCTTTAAAGAACATAAAGAGAATATGAATAATTGAGACCTTATTATCTCTGCCTATTACTCAGAGATGGCAGGGGGGTGGGGTGGCGTGTCACATTCTTTCTGAGAATTTCAAGGAGACACGTTCACATTTGATTCAAACATTGCATCGTTGTGTTAGAATTGAAGTTAAACCAGGAATTTTCCACAGATTAGGTTAATATGCACCATTACATGGTATTCTGATTGCCACATGAAAATGATAGACAAATATAAATTCCCAGAAAAACTCATCTCTTTCCAGCTCATGGCAGATGTTTGAATAAAGGACCTCATCCTTGTGGGTGCATTGAGTGCATTCCAATCAGTTTTTTCTTTGCCAGGGAAGGTGTGATATCTGTAGCTGTTATACCCTCTCTGGTAATAGGGACAGCAGCTGAGTTTCTCTCTGCACCATATGGCTGAACGCAGTATCAATTTAGCAGCCTCAACTAGCAGTGTGCAATATTCTGGAACGAATCTCGCCTACATGAATTTGCCTCAGTGTACTGGGCAGCCATGTACACTGACGCAAATCGTTAATACATGATATGGATATGAGTTTTAAGCCAGGGATAGACACAATTCTGAGTCATCCCTTCTTGTATTCCCTCTGTTGTTTGGTTGTGGCTTTGTTCGTGGGTGCACCGCTTACAGTACATTAGTCTCTATGTAATGTCTCAAATGGCTTTTTGATCTAATCCCTAATCAACATAACTCAAAATCTCGAGATCAGCCATAATTGTGTTTTGACTATAAATGTTGAAGGCCCTACCTCAAGTATCAGTAATCCATCTATAACCATGACAGGGACAGGTGGTGAAATCCCTCACCAGACCATGCAGACTCAGGGTCATGCTCTCACTTCTCCATAATGGGGTCATACCCATGGCCCCCAAGGAGACTCATCACATTGCTTTAACTTAATTACACATGACAGGAGAGGTTATGGTCCAGACTGGCCAACCTAGTGGACTGATCCCTTAGAAAGCAACCTTTGAACTCAAGCAATCTTGCCAAAATTGGTGTCTGAAACTGGTCACAGGCCCAAGTGTATGACAGCACAGGCTGTACATATCCCATTTAAAATTGAGCCTATTGTGTCTATCTCCACCCCCATTTGACCCAATATTGTGTGACATATAAGTCTTCTAACCCTTGACATAACCTCTGTTAGTCTCAAGTGGACGATTTATCATTCTGGGTGTTGAGGAAGAGAGGGTTCTTGATGTTTGATGGTGATTTAGGCTGACTTTCTCATTCTCTTCACTCTGCTCGTCTGTAGCTTCATATGGGTTCCTTTCATCATGATTAAGGGAAACATAGTCAAAATAATTGACACCTTCTTGAGAGACGCTGGACGTTAACCTAAACAATTGGTCAAACAGAACAGGACACAACTCAAGTACGTTACCTAAGGGTTTTCCTTACCCCTGCCATCCGCCTGTCAATAGATCATTTTATGCCTTACTGGAAATATCCTTAGAAAAACCTGCCAGGAGAGAGAAGATGCGGTATTTATATTTGTCAGACGATGAGTTCCACATGATCATCAATAAATGTGGTTTATTGTTTTGTAAGAAGGGGATAAGAGTACGGAGTGCTGGTAAGGAGGATTGATGCTTTTACAATCAGATACAGTACTCACTATCAACTTGAGTCAATGGGTTGGAGGATAAAGAACTCCTGAGTGGCATTTTGTTTTTCAGGAAAATAACTACCAGCAGTAGGATTATCCTAAAATGAGCATGTGTTTTTGAAAAGCCTCTTATGGTCAGAGATTATGCGATAATGTTTACTTGAGTTTTTGACTTCCTGCCTTAACACATACAGTTCTGAGCCATACAGTGAGAGGATTTAAAATGTTGAGTAATAACACTAGTGCTTTTCTGGCTGGCGTGTTACCCTGCTATTCCCCAGGCTCAGATATTTGCTTTTTCAGAAGCTAATTGCCAGTTTGTGTTACAAAAAGGATTCATACTTATTGATACTGTGTTTATTCATATAAAATGTTCCTTTAAGGCTGATCATTTTCACAACCTCCGACACTTTGACTTTTGATCAAGTTATTTTCTCCACTAAGATCTTGCCAATTTAGCTGCCATTCACTTGGCACTCTAGTTCTAAATGTCACATTTTCTTGTAAAAAATCAATTATAGAGTTGGTGTCCTAGTAATTACACCATATGAATTACTGGGATGTCCCTGACTAACCAGAAGGCAGGTGACGAATGTTGTGTGGACACACTACCACAATGAATACTAATGAAAGTTGCAACTGTACCATTGCATCTCTGTCCCTGCCTCTCTAAAATGGATCCTATACAGCCTATTACTGGGTCGTCTCAACTCCTAGTTAAACCCAATTTCACAATCCCTATACACATACGAGCATAAAATTATGATTAGCATCTTTAAAATAATCTGTTTGTTGTATTCATAGAGGGTCGAGTATAATGCCAGTGATTCTGTTGGGAGAAAAACGAAATGGAGAGTAGAGGGGAGATCCCCTTCGGAGCTAAAGCTAATGAAGTTCAGAGTTCTTGGGGCTCTCCGGCTTTCCTGTGTAAACTTATCAATTATAGGGAGGGCTCCACTAATGAGGTCCCTGGCCAGTTTGGGGAGTAATCAGAGCCAGACAGCTCCAGAGTTTGTGCTTGTTTAAAATGCCTGTTTAATAAAGCGGGCACCCAACCCAGCGAAAGGTCCTGGAGCTGAGGAGTCATTCTTAAAGGACAATTTCATCACTTTAAAACAGTTATTATATTGTTAGTATATTTGCACTCCCGGAAGATTTGATACACATTTTAATGTTTTATCTTTTTTGTTAGTCATACTGCACGAGTCCTTGTCTACAGCAGGGCTCTGCTCAACCCTGTCCCCAGAGAGCTACCGTCCTGTAGGTTTTCACTCCAACCCTAATTAAGTGCACATGATTTTAACAATTAGCTTGTTGATTAGCTGAATGAGGTTAGTTACAACTAGGGTTGGAGTGAAAACCTACAGGAGGGTAGCTTTCAAGAACAGGGTTGGAGAGCCCTGGTCTATTGTAAACTACAATTCCGAGGCCACATGTCATCTCCAATGATGCATTGCTCCTCCTAGTTAGCCTGCAGTTAGATTAGCTGGCTAGCAAGCAAACACAAAGCTTATGTCGTAAATCATGAGTACATTTCACGTTACTTTTGCAATCACATACAGTACACTACTGTTCAAAAGTTTGGGGTCACTTAGAAAAGCACAGTTTTGGTCCATTAAAATAACATCAAATTCATCATAAATACTGTGTAGACATTGTTAATGTTGTAAATGACTATTGTAGCTGGAAACGGCAGATTTTTTTATGGATTATCTACATAGGCGTACAGATGCCTATTATCAGCAACCATGTTATGGTTTTCTTCTGCTGAAAGAGAGGACCAAAATGCAGCGTGGTTATCTTTATACATCTTTAATGAAAGATTAAAAATATGAACAATTTACAAGAAACGTGAAAAACCGAAACAGCCCTATCTGCTGCAACAAACACAGAGACATGAACAATCACACACGAAATACTCAAAGAATATGGCTGCCTAAACATGGTTCCCAATCAGAGACACCGATAAACACCTGCCTCTGATTGAGAACCACTCCAGGCAACCATAGACTTTCCTAGACAACTTCACTAACCACAATCCCATAACCTACAAAAAAACCTAGACAAAACACACCACATAAATACCCATGTCACAGCCTGGCCTGACCAAAATAATTAAGAAAACACAAAATACTAAGGCCAGGGTGTGACAGTAACCCCACCTCACCCCCCCAAAGGTGCGGACTCCCGGCCGCACACCTAAACCCATAGGGGAGGGTCTGGGTGGGCATTTGTCCACGGTGACGTGGACCCCACTCCAACATAGTCTTAGTCCGCTTATTCCGCGTCCTTAGATTGGCGACCCTCGCCGCCGACCTTGAACTAGTAACCCTAACAAAGGGCCCCACTGGACTGAGGGGCAGCTCCGGACTGAGGGAGTGCTCGGGACTGAAGTAGCTCGGGACTGAGGGATAGCTCGGGACTGAGGGGTAGCTCGGGACTGAGGGGTAGCTCGGGACTGAGGGGTAGCTCGGGACTGAGGGGTAGCTCGGGACTGAGGGGTAGCTCGGGACTGAGGGGTAGCTCAGGCAGGTTGATGGCTCTGGCAGATCCTGGCTGACTGGCGGCTCATGACAGACGGGAGACTCTGGCGGCTCATGACAGGCGGGAGACTCTGGCGGCTCATGACAGGCGGGAGACTCTGGCGGCTCATGACAGGCGGGAGACTCCGGCGGCTCATGACAGGCGGGAGACTCCGGCGGCGCTGGACAGGCGGGAGACTCCGGCGGCGCTGGACAGGCGGGAGACTCCGGCGGCGCTGGACAGGCGGGAGACTCCGGCGGCGCTGGACAGGCGGGAGACTCCGGCGGCGCTGGACAGGCGGGAGACTCCGGCGGTGCTGGAGAGAAGGAAGGCTCTGACAGCGCTGGACAGGCGAGGGGCACTGTAGGCCTGATGCGTGGTGCTGGCACTGGTGGTACTGGGCTGAGGACACGCACAGGAAGCCTGGTGCGGGGAGCTGCCACCGGAGGGCTGGTGCGTGGAGGTGGTACTGGATAGACCGGACCGTGCAGGCGCACTGGAGCTCTTGAGCACCGAGCCTGCCCAACCTTACCTGGTTGAATGCTCCCGGTCGCCCTGCCAGTGCGGCGAGGTGGAATAGCCCGCACTGAGCTATGCAGGCGAACCGGGGACACCGTGCGCAAGGCTGGTGCCATGTAAGCCTGCCCAAGGAGACGCACTGGAGACCAGATGCGTAGAGCCGGCTTCATGACACTTGGCTTGATGCCCACTCTAGCCCGGCCGATAAGAGGAGCTGGTATGTACCGCACCGGGCTATGCACCTGCACTGGAGACACCGTGCGTTCCCCAGCATAACACGGTGCCTGCCCGGTCTCTCTAGCCCTCCGGTAAGCACAGGAAGTTGGCGCAGGTCACCTACCTGGCATCACCATACTCCCTGTGTGCCCCGGCAAATACATTTTTAGGGTTGACTCTCGGGCTTCCTTGCCAACCATGTTCCCTCGTATCGCCGGCTCCTCTCTCCGGCTGCCTCTGCTCTCCAAAGTGCCTCCACCTGTTCCCATGGGAGGCGATCTCTTCCAGCCAGGATCTCCTCCCAAGTGTAGCAACCCTTGCAGTCCAACACATCATCCCATGTCCATTCCTCCTTGCGCTGCTCCTGCTGCCACTGCCTGTCACTACGCCGCTTGGTCCTGTTGTGGTGGGTGATTCTGTTATGGTTTTCTTCTGGTGAAAGAGAGGAGGACCAAAATGCAGCGTGGTTATCTTTATACATCTTTAATGAAAGATGAAAAATACGAACAATTTACAAAACAAGAAACCTGAAAAACCGAAACAGCCCTATCTGGTGCAACAAACACAGAGACATGAACAATCACCCACGAAATACTCAAAGAATATGGCTGCCTAAATATGGTTCCCAATCAGAGACAACGATAAACACCTGCCTATGATTGAGAACCACTCCAGGCAACCATAGACTTTCCTAGACTACTTCACTAACCACAATCCCATAACCTACAAAAAAACCCTAGACAAAACACACCACATAAATCCCCATGTCACACCCTGGCCTGACCAAAATAATAAAGAAAACACAAAATACTAAGGCCAGGGCGTGACAAACCACCACTCCTGTGTTCCAATGGCACATTTTGTTAATCCAAGTTTATCATTTTAAAAGGCTAATTGATCATTAGAAAATAATTTTGCAATTATGTTAGCACAGCGGAAAACTATTGTGTTGATTAAAGAAACAATACAACTGGTCTTTAGACTAGTTGAGTATCTGGAGCATCAGCATTTGTAAGTTCAATTATAGGCTCAAAATGGCCAGAAACAAATAACTTTCTTCCGAAACTTATCAGTCTATTCTTGTTCATCTGACACCAAAGAGAGGCCTCCCGGATACCCTAGGCCCACTCCAATTCAAATCCCGCCCCAACAGATCCACAGATGACGCAATCTCAATCGCACTCCACGCAGCCCTTTCCCACCTGGACAAAAGGAACACCTATGTGAGAATGCTGTTCATTGATGACAGCTCACCTTTCAACACCATAGTGCCCATGAAGCTCATCACTAAGCTAAGGACCCTGGGACTTAACACCTCCCATTGCAACTGGATCCTGGACTTCCTGATGGGCCGCCCCCAGTTGGTAAGGGTAGGCAACAACATGTCTGCCACGCTGATCCTCAACACAGGGGCCCCTCAGGGGTGTGTACTTAGTACCCTCCTGTAGTACCAGTTCACCCAAGACTGCGTGGTCAAACACGACTCCAACACTATCATTACGTTTGCTGACGACACAACAGTGGTAGGCCTGATCACCAACAACGAAGAGACAGCCTATAGGGAAGAGGTCAGAGAACTGTCAGTGTGGTGCCAGGACAACAACCTCTACGTGAGCAAGACATATGAGCTGATTGTGGACTACAGCAAAAAGCGAGCCGAACAGGCCCCCTTTAACATCAACGGGGCTGTAGTGGAGCGGGTCGAGGGATTCAAGTTCCTTGGTGCCCACATCACCAACAAACTATCATGCTGTAAACACACCAAGACAGTCGTACAGAGGGCAAGACAAAACCTCCCCCCCCACCCTGAGGAGTCTGAAAAGATTTGACGTGGGTCCCCAGATCCTGAAAAGTTATACAGCTGTACCATTGAGAGCATCCTGACCGGTATTATCACCGCCTGGTATGGCAACTGCTCTGCATCTGACCGTAAGGCGCTACAGAGGGTAGTATGTATGGACCAGTTCATCACTGGGGCCAAGCGCCAAGTCTGGGACCAAAAGGCTCCTTAACAGCTTCTACCCCCAAGCCATAAGACTGCTGAACAATTAATCAAATGGCCATCGGACTATTACATTGACCTACATGTACAAATTACCTCAACTAACCTGTACCCCCGCAATCTGACTCGGTACTGGTACCCCTTGTATATAGCCTTGTTATTGTGTTTAAAAAAAACAAAATCTTATGTTATTTGGTAAATATTTTCTCAACGCTTTTTGAACTGCACTATTGGTTAAGGGCTTGTAAGTAAGCATTTCACGGTAAGGTCTACACTTGTTGTATTCGACGCATGTAACAAATAAAGTTTGATTGGAAAAACAGGTAAATCCTGGAATTTTGATCTTATCCTTCCACAGTGCATGCATGTTTAAAGTGTCAGGAGTCATTCAACATCACCAGCATTGCTGCAAGGCTCTGTGCTGTTGAGATGAGAAACCAAGGTTATGGGAGCCTCATTGTCATGACTTCCGCCGAGGTTGGCTCTCCTGCCCGTTCAGGCGGTGCTCGGCGGTCGTCGTCACCGTCCTACTAGCCACTACCGATCCCTTTTCGTGTATCTGTTGGTTTTGTCTGATTGGTTTCACCTGTGTGTTGTTTAGTTAATTAGTGTCTGTATATAATGTAGGTTGTCCCGCCCTTGTTTTGTGCGGGATTGTTTATTTGTCATCTATGTCTGTCGGTGTATCTTGTGTTCTTATTCTCCGGTTCGTCTTTTATCCTGTGTTGGATTATTCACCCTGTGTGTATTGGGTTGACCGTGTTTCTTGTTCACCGGAGAATAAAACTTTCATATCGCTATCTGCTCTCTGCGCCTGATTCCACCCACCTTGATTAGACGTGACAGAATCCCGCACACCCATGGAATCAGCAGGAGCAGCATCGTCTCCTCTCCCATCGATGGAAGAGAGGGTCCTCCATCATACCAGCGTGCTTCACCGGATTGCTTCTGCTATGGACCAAATGATGGAGAGAATGGATCGATGGGAGAGGAGTGCCTCCCCACCTCATCTCTAGCAACCCCTTCTCCATCACCTCCTGTTTCTGCGACCACATCTGGCTCCGGGGCTCTTCGGCTGACACTCCCACGGGAGTTTGACGGATCGTCGGCTGGGTGCCAGGGTTTCCTCCTTCAACTGGAACTATACCTGGCTACCGTGCGTCCTGCTCCCTCTGGAGAGGAGACCGTGTGCGCCCTCGTCTCCTGCTTGACTGGGCGAGCCCTCGAGTGGGCCAACGCAGTGTGGAATGGTCCGGACTCGGCTAAAGATAATTACCCAGAGTTCACCCGCCGATTCCGAGCTGTTTTTGACCATCCACCCGAGGGTCGGGCGGGTGAACGGCTGTTCCACCTGCGTCAGGAGACGAGGAGCGTACAGGATTTTGCCCTTGAGTTTAGGACTTTGGCAGCAGGAGCAGGATGGAACGACAGGGCCTTGATTGATCATTTTAGATGTAGTCTCAGGGAGCTGGCATGTCGGGACACCACATTCACACTGGATGGACTTATCGATCTGGCTATCCGTCTCGACAACCTGCTGGCTGCTCGCGGGCGTTCGGATCAGGTCCTGTCGTTTCCAATCCCCAGTCCCCCTGTTCCTATACCTATGGAATTAGGAGGTACGGCTTCAAGGGGGACCGGAGGAGGAGTGTCCTCCTGCACCAGTTGTGGTCGTCGAGGGCACACGTCCGACCGGTGCTGGAGGAACTCGTCTAGGAGTCGGGAGGACAGGCGGAACACTGCTCGATCACACCAGGTGAGTAAGCACCAAACTCATTCAGAGCTTCCTGTCGGTCATGTGTTTGTATTGATTTCTTTCCCTGGGTTTTCCCCCTCTCTACAGCATAAGGCGCTAGTCGATTCAGGCGCAGCTGGGAATTTTATGGATCGTGGGCTTGCGTTAAGGCTAGGGATTCCCCTGGTGTCGTTAGATTGACCTTTCCCCGTGCACTCCTTAGATATCCGACCATTAGGGTCAGGAGTAATTAGGGAGGCTACGGTGCCGCTGGACATGGTAACGCAGGGTGATCATAAGGAGCAGATTAGCCTGTTCCTTATAGATTCACCTGCGTTTCCAGTGGTGTTGGCGGTTCCCTGGTTAGCTCAACACAACCCGGTGATTTCCTGGCGACAGGGGGCTCTTAAGGGGTGGTCAGAGGAGTGTTCAGGTAGGTGTATAGGAGTTGCCGTTGGTGCGACTACGGTGGAGAGTCCAGACCAAGTTTCCACCGTGCGCATTCCCTCTGAATATGCCGATTTGGCTATCGCCTTCAGTAAAGGGAAGGCGACCCAATTACCACCTCATCGTTGAGAGGACTGCGCGATAAACCTTCTGGAAAACGCTGCACTTCCTAGGAGTCACGTGTATCCATTGTCCCAGGAGGAGACAGTTGCGATGGAAACATATGTTTCTGAATCGCTGGGACAGAGGTACATTCAGCCCTCCATATCACCCGTCTCCTCAAGCTTCTTTTTTGTGAAGAAGAAGGATGGAGGTCTGCGTCCATGTATTGATTATAGAGGTCTAAATTCCATCACAGTGGGGTTTAGTTACCCACTACCTCTCATCGCTACGGCAATGGAATCATTTCACGGGGCGCGCTTCTTCATAAAACTGGACCTGAGGAGCGCGTATAATCTGGTACGTATCCGGGGAGGAGATGAGTGGAAAACCGCATTTAGTACTACTTCTGGTCATTATGAGTACTGCGTCATGCCATACGGGTTGAAGAATGCTCCAGCCGTTTTCCAATCCTTCGTAGATGAGATTCTCCGAGACCTGCTCGGGCAGGGAGTGGTAGTGTACATTGATGACGTTTCGATCCATTCTGCCACATGCGTGGAGCATGTGTCTCTGGTGCGTAAGGTACTTGGGCGACTACTGGAACATGACCTGTATTGCAAGGCGGAGAAATGTGAGTTTTTCAAACAGTCCGTTTCCTTCCTGGGGTATTGTATTTCCACCTCCGGGGTGGTGATGGAGGATGATCGTGTTACAGCCGTGCGTAATTGGCCTACTCCGACCACGGTGAAAGAAGTGCAGCAGTTTTTAGGGTTTGCCAATTACTACCGGAGGTTTATCCGGGGTTTTGGTCAGGTGGCTGCTCCCATCACCTCACTGCTGAAGGGTGGACCAGTGCGCTTGCGCTGGTCAGCAGAGGCGGGCAGAGCTTTCAGTCGTCTGAAGGAGCTGTTCACTAATGCGCCCGTGTTGGCGCATCCGGACCCCTCTTTAGCGTTCATAGTGGAGGTGGATGCGTAAGAGGCTGGGGTTAGAGCCGTGCTGTCCCAACACTCGGGCGTGCCATCCAAGCTCCGCCCGTGTGCTTTCTTTTCGAGCAAACTCAGCCCAGCGGAGCAAAACTATGATGTGGGGGACCGGGAGTTGTTAGCTGTAGTCAAGGCTCTGAAGGTGTGGAGACATTGGCTTGAGGGGGCTAAATACCCTTTTCTCATCTGGACTGACCATCGTAACCTCGAGTACATCCGGGCAGCTAAGAGACTAAATCCACGTCAGGCTAGATGGGCCATGTTTTTTACCAGGTTCCAGTTTACCCTCACATATCGGCCAGGCTCCCAAAACACCAAAGCTGACGCACTGTCTCGCCTCTATGATACCGAGGAACAGTCAGTTGAGCCAACTCCCATCATTCCACCGTCATGTCTCGTGGCACCGGTGGTATGGGAGGTGGACGCTGATATAGAGAGGGCCTCATGGTCAGAGCCGGCTCCTCCTAACTGTCCAGTAGGGACCAAGTATGTGCCGAGGGTGGTCCGGGACAAGCTGATTCGGTGGGCTCATACTCTTCCCTCCTCGGGTCATCCTGGTATCAAGAGGACAGTGCAGAGTCTGAGAGGGAGATACTGGTGGCCCACACTGGCTAAAGACGTGAGATTTTATGTCTCCTCCTGCTCAGTGTGTGCTCAGAGCAAGGCTCCTCAGCACCTGCCTAGAGGGAAATTACAACCCCTCCCCGTTCCACAACGGCCGTGGACACACTTATCGGTGGACTTTCTTACCGACCTTCCCCCGTCCCAGGGAAGTACTACGATCCTGGTCATTGTGGATCGGTTTTCTAAGTCCTGTCGTCTCATTCCGTTGCCCGGTCTCCCTACGGCCCTGCAGACTGCTGAGGCTTTGTTTACCCATGTCTTCCGGCACTATGGGGTGCCTGAGGACATCGTCTCTGATCGGGGTCCCCAATTCACGTCCAGAGTGTGGAGGGCGTTTATGGAGAGACTGGGGGTCTCGGTTAGCTTAACCGAGAGTAATGGGCAGGTGGAGCCGCAGTGTGTGGGGCTGTTCAAAGTCCTGAGGAGAATAAACGAGGTTTGCTATAGGTTACAACTTCCTAGGTATTACCGTATTAACCCCTCGTTTCATGTGTCTCTCCTCAGGCCCTCCGCTGATTCCACCCACCTTGATTAGACGTGACACTCATTTATAAAAAAAATATATTAGATTTATACTGGAACTTAGTCGTAAGATAATTTCCGACGGTGTGTTCATTTCCGATTCATAAAAGATACTGAGCATAAAAAAACTTGCTTAACCAGGTTCGAAGAAGCCCATTTCTAACTTACAAATCTATAAATCCCAAATTAACTTAAAATTGACGGCACCTGAACGTGCCTTACAATCAGCGATTTTCCCCTTATAGAATGCTAGCACAAATGAGGATTTAGTCAGGAATAGCCATGGACCAAAAGAGAAAAGCTAAGCTTTGTGGAATACGAGATCAAGGCGATGGGAGAGGAGATTGAAGACAGGCAACACATATTATACAGTGGACTAAATAGTGGGTTGACAAACAAAGCCAAACGGGGAGCTTGGGAGTGTGTCACCGCTGCAGTGAACGAGGTGGGGCAGCAATACAGAACTGTGGCTGATGTGAAAAAGAAATGGTCTGACCTTAAAAAAAGAATAGCCATACATAAGCAGCAGGAAAATCACCTACGTCAAGTCTACACTTTGCGTAGAGATAAGAACATTTCCATTTCAAAGTAAGGTTTAATAAATAACTACTTATTCGTGGTTTTCTGCGTAAGTCATACTTAATTAAGATCAAAATTGATCGTAAGTCCGTTTTATAAACAAGGCCCCATGATAGGACTGGGTTGTCAGGACCCAGCCTTTACTCAAATGGGCTTTGAGGTCTCCGAAGATGAAGGAGCACATCTACCAGGTTGTATGCCATTTTTACAGAGCCAAACATCCAACATGCAGAAATTGTAGGAAATGTATCCATGTTTATAATATAATGTGGGTATAATAATATAGCAAATAAAAGTAAGTGTACCATCAACATCAAGTGTGTTTGAAACATGAGCCTTTTTGCTTTGCCTTATTATATGTTATGTGGATACATTTCTCTAGTATGGCCCGTTCACACTTCAAAAAGATTGATCGATCCCAAGATCCATTACTTTGTTCTGCCAAAATTGCATTAAAGGTGTGCAAAGGTAATGGGGTCAATGAGCAATCTAAAAATCCATAATCTTTCTCATGCTTATTTGAATTGTGAAGATGTAATACAAGAGTGAAATATTTCCACCTTCATTTATTTGCTGATGTGAGAAAGAAAGTCTATCAGTCATCAATGGTGTTCCATTAAGATATCTCAAAGTGCCATGGAGCCTACAGATGTAGGATCTTAATTTGAGCCAGTTTGATACAGCAGGAAAATAATTCAGCAGCAACAGGAAATGTGAATTATTTTGTAAGGGTTGATACATTTTTCGTTAGGGCAAATCAAGTCTGATATTTTAAATGGAAATGACAAACTTTAGAAGCCTTTTTAAACTTTGAATACACTACAAGTTTCCATTTTCTGCTGGGCAGGAAAATTCTCAGTAACAAAAAAGGGGTCAAATTAAGATCCTACATCTATCTGTATGTTACTGGGTCAACTTTTTAGTTGCATATCAAAGTTGTTCCATATACTATGGTTGTTGTTGCTGGTATAATTAGCATTGGAACCACTAAAATCCTACAGTTTCACTCCAGAGGAAAAGTAGCTATAGGAAAAGTTATATGCAATATTTGAGTATGAGCCAAATCTCCTGAGCTATGAAACGTGTTACACATGCTTTGGTGTGTGAGTTTCAGCTAGCATTAAAGCTCTCTCCCTCCAAGCAATAACTTTGGAACTCTAGACATAGTTGGATGTTGAATGCTCTAAGAATTTCAATCATTGCTCCTTCTGCAAGTCTATCTTTTCTACCATTTTATGTACTGTATGTCTGAAACAGAAATCCCATATGAATGGCAGTGGTATTTTGGTGTAATCGGCGTGAAAGGCTGTCCATTTTCTAAAGTTTCCATTCAATGGTTCTTAAAGGGACGTTCACTCCAAAAGAAAAAGACAGCTCAGTAAAATAATGCACAATGGGGTCATGAGTCATCTGCCATTAGCGTTTCGCTGAGGAAGGAGAGGGTTGGGATGGAGAAAGATGGCAATAGATGTAAAGTGATTTATTCATCCATGTATGTCTCTGAATGTATGTCTTCCTGTACTCAGACTGCCACACATATGTTCTACATAGTGCACCTGCTCAGTGTGATTCGAAGGAGTTGAGGCCAGAGGAAACAGAGGGTTGCAACATATACTGAAAAATATAGGCTACTGCGGTAGGGACAGATTTAACCGAACTCCATGACATCTTAGTTGACACAACTGCTTCTTAGGCACCCTATCAACAGGTACCTGCAAGAATAAAGGAAACACTTGAGTAAATAAGGGATACAAAGTACATTGAAAGCAAGTTTTCCACACAGGTGTGGTTCCTAAGTTAATTAAGCAATTAACATCTCATTTTGCTTAGGGGTCATGCACAGAAATGACCAGTTTCCCATTATCTGGCTACCATGGATAGAAGAGATCTCAGTGACTTTGAAAGAGGGGACGCAAAGAAGCATTGTGAGTTTAAAGCGTAAGGGTGTGTGTGTGTGTGTGTACATGCGCGCGTGTGCGTCTCAGTCACTAGTTCTAATCCCAATTGAACACTTATGTGAGATTCTGGCCCGCCGCCTGAGACAGGCGTTTTACACCACCATCAACAAAACACCAAATGATGGAATGTCTCATGGAAGAATGGCGTTGCATCCCTCCAATAGAGTTCCAGACACTTGTCGAATCTATGCGAGGCACATTGTTGTTGTGGTGACCCTATGTTTTGTCAGTTACCTGTACATACTGGCCAAAACACACTGGAACTCAAGAGTAAGGGAATGTTACAGTTCAGCAAAAGGGATCTAGAATGGTTCTTCTGGCACAGGCCACACATCAGGGAGATGGGTTCGGATTTCTAACCTTGAAATATTGTTACTCATCAGTTATACTAGAGTCACGAGGAGTGCCATAGTCTGGTTTAGAAGAAGTTCATGGGTATCTGTAGGAAGAATGTATACTGTGGGGCCAAGGAAGGTTGGGTAGGAGCCCAGGGGGCTTTTGGGAGGTGCTGAGTAGAGGAGAGGCAATCAAATGATTGCAGTCTCTGATAATGGTGGAGAGCTGTGGAGTAGTGAGGAAGGGGGTGGAGGTCAGGTCACCCTTAAGGAGAAGGAACAGTTTGTTGCCCGTATCACTTAAGTTCCTACCTAGTAATAGAGATGTAATGCTTAGAGAGATGGAAGAGACTCCACCCAAATTGGGATATGTATATATATATATACACACACACACACACACACACACACACACACACACACACACACACACACACACACACACACACACACACACACACACACACACACACACACACACACACACACACACACTACTACTGGTGTAAATATGTCTTTGTCTTATGCAGCTGTATGACCCAATGGGTTTAAGCTTTACTAATCATCCACAAGTTTTAATAGGTTCATTTAGAACCTAACAAGGGATATGCCTTATTCAGGTGGGATCTGATCCGTGGGGACTTCACAATGTTCAGTTAGTATGTAATAACCTGCGTGTTACCATTTTGATCAACCGGTATTCCTCCCTACCCGACATTTCCCAGTGGTCACTGATTGGCTACTGAGAGAGAGGGGTCTGGCATATATATTTGTCTAACTTGTTCTAACTTGTTTAGCCTTTTTGATGCTCAGCAGATAACAGGGAATTCAGTTCAGAATTGTATGTTCCTTCATGTGTCACAGCTACAGTATGATTATAGAACAGAACCATTCTAGACATTTATGAATCATAAAGGCTGCTTTTTCCTCACTTGAAGATCAATAGTGTTTTTTTCTCCCTTTGCTGTCTTGGATGCAGTAATTAATTACTAAAATCAAAGGCGCATATTTGCAACAAACACACATACATTTTTTATGTGGGGGCTTTGAAGGTAAATGAATCAGACATCTCCATTATCCTCCACAGTGCTGTTTTTAAAATCACACACATCTCAAACAGAAACCTTACTGTAAATACTCGCTGCCGAGCAGCACACATCACATGACATTCTAGGATCTGCTAAACAGTGAAACAAACCTATTCACACTGACAATGAAGATGAAGACCAAGTTGTAATTTGAAAAAGATGAGCTATTCCATTTATGAACACCCAAGTCATTATACAGTCAAGAAGATTCCATAAAATAGCTTCAATATTAGCATGAGCTGTGGTAAAACCTTTTGTTTAATGCTGGGTTTTTCACGTTCTCTTTCCCTCTCTTCAGAGCTTGATGTCCGAAGTACATAACACATAGCTTGAGCATGTCTAATATCTCATTCTCATTAAACCATTTAAAATTATTCAATTGCACTGAACTGAGGAAGTTTTGAAGTCATACAATGTTCCATTGAAAGGTTGAGGATAAGTAGCTTACCCTTTTGTTTGTCCACAAGGTTGTGGTAATTATATGTTTTCACCAGGGACAGTTATTATTCAAATTTGACTGCCATGAAAAATTGCTTCTAAACCACTCTTGAACTGAATGCAAAATGTAGCAGATATGAATAAGTGCTCTTCAGATCAGCTATTCTCAGCTCTCCAGTGACCACCTCTCTTCCAAATACACCAGAAGGTTAACAGAAAAATAAACACGAGCTTGTATTGGAAAAGTCTTTTTAAATGTTTGGTTTTTGAAGGGGATGTTCAACGACATTATCTAGCTCTATGTCCTACGTACCGAAAGCCAAAGCTGAACAATAAAACATGTTCTTACATTTCAGTTCTTCTGTCTAAATGATCATAACTCAATTGACGAGGTGGGCCATCATCCACTTGTACTCTTAGTGAATGTCATCCAGAAACATTCTTACTCTTCCGTCTGGCTCTCAACACATTTTCACTGTGATTGAGCTCCCCTTCTTCAGTCTGCAAGTGTCCATAAATAAATCTGACCATTCTTTTCACAAAGTCATAAACTTTGTCTTAATGCTACAACAGAGACTATGATTTGGGGACGTTTTAAAGCTTTCCCCATAAAACATTTGCCCCTTTAAAAAAAAAAAATGTAGATGTTCGATCCTTCATTTATCAAAATAATCCACACTATATGACCTGAAAATAAGTCAATAAAGACTCATCAGCAAAAGACTCAAAATGGAACTCTACTTTAAGGTACATCTTTGTATGGTATACCCCTTAAAGGTTTTGTAAAGGGTACAAAGATTGTTGAATAGTTTATAAACTGTTTAGCCTAATCATTGGTTTATAGATGGTTTTATGAATCATTAACGTGCAGGACTAAAATAGCATAGTTGCACATTTGGAGACACATCTCCCTCACTAGCTTTAAGCACCAGCTGTCAGAGCATTTTACAGATCACTGCACCTGTACTTAGCCTATCTGTAAACAGCCCATCTATCTACCTACCTCATCCCCATACTGGTATTTATTTATTTATTTTGCTCCTTTGCACCCCAGTATCTCTACCTGCACATTCATCTTCTGCCGATCTACCATTCCAGTGTTTAATTGCTATATTGTAATTACTTCGCCACCATGGCCTATTTATTTCCTTAACTTACCTCATTTGCACTCACTGTATATAGACTTTTTGTTTTATTTTGTTCTACTGTATTATTGATAGTATGTTTTGTTTCTTCCATGTGTAACTCTGTGTTGTTGTATGTGTCGAATTGCTACGCTTTATCTTGGCCAGGTCGCAGTTGCAAATGAGAACTTGTTCTCAACTAGCCTGCCTGGTTAAATAAAGGTTAAATACATTTAAAAAAATTTGCGAGCTACGTTTTGCAGAGATCTCCGCATTTAGATGAGGGAAATGAAACCATGATGCTTTACCACCAGCGATAGCGATCAGATTGGAAACCATTTCATATATGGATTTGGGTGTAGTTTATAATGAAAGTTAGTCATTCGAGTTAACTTCTCATGGATACAAATGGTGTTCAATGGCACGATGGAGTCTCCCAGCTGCCCAAGCATTTACTCCATCACAGATCTCTCCGGAACATTTCTGATTATTTGGGTGTGAATACCATCATAAACCTGTTCTTATTCCTAAATCTCTGCTTTTTTTGTCTCCACTTTCTTATTATGTAAGGATTTGCCATCTGACTAGCATTTCAAAGGGATGTACAAAGACCCAACTAATTAGGAATAGATGGCTGAGTTCCAATACAATGGGGGATGAAAGAACCTTGCTAGCTAATGCCTCTGTGTACAAATCATTTTAACCCTGAGAGCAAAGGACATATAGCAGCATTAGTGAAGAAATGAGGTCGTAGACCCTTGAAATGGGAAACGCTGTTCGTATTCAGAAGATGGGTGGTGGTGAAATAAGAAGGGTGTGTCACAATACTCCCCCTATCACATCAATGAACACAGATTAGCTCAATGGGCTGGTGGGCACTTTGTTTGAACCTGGCATTGTGAAGCTAAACCTTTTCTTTTTGCCTCAAAAGATGTTGGATCGGTCAATGCCTACAACCCAAGTCCCTTCAAAGTTCCACTGAGGTCGTTTGATCACCAGAAGTGGCTAGATTATACAACCAGATTGGAAACACTATAGCACAGCAATAGCACAGCAATAGCACGGCTTCTTTTCAATTTCAACAGAAATGTGTAAAATCTCCATTGCTGTCTCACACTGTAAGATCGCTGAACCTTGCCCCCCTGGGGAAAGGGATAACAGCTTTTTATTTGACATGTAGGGGGTGAGGAAAGACTGTCAGACAATGGAAAGTATGGAAATGCTCAGTGTTGAAAATGGCTTTTTACAAAGGAGACTAATTTCATCATGTCCCACAACAGCTTTGTTTAAGCCATTAGCACCTGGGTCAGACGAGGTAACCTGAAATCAATCATGCTGTATTTTAATTCTGCACGCTATTTATGATGTCTGGATTTAGTTCAACTAATGGTTATAAATTAATTGCTGGTGCTAGTCACTTGGGGCCCCCGAGTGGTGCAGCGGTCTAAGACACTGCATCTCAGTGCTTGACTACAGAGACCCTGGTGCAAATCCAGGCTGTATCACAACTGGCCGTGATTGAGAGTCCCATAGGGCGGTGCACAATTGGCCCACCATCGTCCGGGTTTGGCCATCATTGTGAATAAGAATTTGTTTATAACTGACTTGCCTAGTTAAATAAAGAATACATTTGTTTAAATCACCAGCAAACTCCATTGTTCCTTTGCCAGTCACAAAGTCAAAGATCATCTCCATAGTTTCAATGAAATTCTGCAATGGGGAAAGAGTATTAAAAGGACAGAAATAAGATGTGTTTGTCTCATACTGTAAATTGGGGATTGTTGTCCTGATTCAGCTGATTAGTACCATAAGGCCAGTTGGAGTAGGGTTGCACCAAAAGTGTGAACACCCAGTAGCTCTCCAAGAGGTCGCTATGAATGTGGAATGTGACCCACACGTCACCAAAGTGTGATTAGGATCCCAATGCATTATTTTGTGAGAACATCGAAGCACAGATTTTTCAAATACATTTCTAATACAGTATCTCGTTTTTGTTTGCAAATGTAATTCCGCCTAAGCTCATTGTAGAGACACCAGCTTAATTTCAGTGCAGACTAGACAAGAATAATAATGGAAGGACTGTGGAGGAATAATCACTAGGGCTTTGAATATAGTGGATTACCACGATGGCTACACTAGTACATTGGGATATTGATAGAAAATGTATCACAATTCTCCAAGGGACTGTTTTGTTGGGGCTTGTTGAGGACAAAAGGTCATTCCTGAGGTTATCATATTTGAGTTGGATACTGTCGCATCTTCAAAATGTATTTTTTCTCCAAAATCTGTAGCATTTCACATTCTAATTGGAACTGTAATCAGTGTAAATGCGTGTCGAGAAAACTAGAATTGACAAAGAATGCTTGTTAGAGTGAATTTGAATAGCGTTAGATGTTATGGACATTAATCCACAATTTGTAAACTGTTTAATTTGTGACAAAATTGCCTCCGTGCTCTGTTTTGTTGTTCAGTAAATTACCTTGAGTCAGCCATGTAATGAATTATACCGACTAAGTGCAGCCTTAACCTTTAAAATGTATTTTTTACTACATAGAAACTGATGAAATTTGGAAGAGATTGATTATCTACCCTGGAAATGAATCATTATTTTTAACCCATGTATGAAATAGGGTGCTCAGAAATCAATTTTCGGCACCGATAATTGGCAAGACACAAATATTAGTGCAAAATGGGCAGAGAATAAACTATGAACAGCAAGCTAGAGGAAGGAGCAAGAGATTTGTTGAGGAAGGAGAAGTCGTGTTGAATGCAAACTATGGTCCTTTTTCAATTGAAGATGAATGTGTTTAGTTGCAAATGCTTGTCGTGGGTGGAGAAAAACAACAAAGTGAATTGTTCAAGCACAACCCATTCACCTAGGGAACACTGTGTCCTTGCATTCCATGGTACAGTAAGAACTTTGTGAATGCACTCTGCCTATGAATCCTTTATTCACTGGTATTCAAAGGAGGATTTTGAAGTGTTCAACCCCTCAAGTGCTTTTATCTGACAAAGTAGTTGAACCAGCCATGTTTATGTTAGAATACATCTGAACGCCTCTCACTGTTATAAATTCTAAATTGAAGAGGTTAAAAACTTGATAGCAATTTTTGTTGTACTGTATATGGTCCATACAATATATTTATCATTTTGGGAGTGTAATTGAATTAAATGCAAATAGCACAGATGCTTCCGTTCTGCTTTCGCCTCTCAAACCGATACCGCGTCAGTCACAGATGAGTTCATCTAACAAAACAAGTAATTGTTTTGAGAAGCATACAGTTTCTTGAACATCAAGATAAGGTATATAACACAATCATATCCATCTTATGTATTATTTAATTGTGGAGGTGATGACCCAGTCATCACAGATGTTCCAGAAGATGACAAATGGCTACGATGTTCCACATGAATCCACCTTGATCATTTTTGTTTCTTCAAAGCAAGACAACAACATCACATGACTGAATATCGGCAATCATTCTGAAAACTACACACACTTGACATGGCAAAGGGCTTCTATTTGACTGCACCAAAAACAATATTTGCATATCATGTTTGAGTAGATGGCGGACTATCTCATTAGTTTGAACAACGCGTCATAATTCTACGACGAGACCGAGTTGATTGTAAACGTTATAATTAAACTTGTGGAGCATGACCATATAATAAATGACTTCAGTCCATTTGTCTGAGACATTGCATTACGGTAGAGGGGTGGAACCTGAATGCAGATGTAACTCACCATGAGGAGGGTGAAAAACCCTGGTGATTACCACTAACTGCCTGTAGTGAAGGTCGAGGACTTTCTTTCAGTGAAAGGGAGCTTTGACTCTTCACAATGAATCACTGTTGTGTGGCCCCACTCTGACGTCCTTCCCCACATAAGTCCCTCTTTCTAACTATATCTGACATCTTTGTTGTTATCCACAAGGGTGGGCTTAGCATGATTAAATAGATGTGAACAAAATAAATGATGAAGAGGAAACCTGGTATACTGTGTTACTGGATCTCCAAATCCTAGAGTTAATATATATTGCCTCCTCTAGGCCTCTAGATACACAGCTGCTCCAGGTCTCAAGCTGTATTACCAAGACGGCCACTGGCAAATACCAACTGATAAGGTCTAGTCTCTTATCTCAGCTTTAGATAATACATCTGATTAACCAGAAATGGAGCCAAATCCACATCTGCTAACAAGGGGCTGTTTATACGAAGGATATTCAGCTGAGGAACTAAATGATTAAGATCACTAACATGTCTTTTCATGCCTGTAGATTTCCATGATCAACATGGCCTAGCTGGTGTCACGTAGCAACATCAGTCATCAAGGTACACACAGTACAGTTGTGAACATGACCAATCGTGATTTGCAGATGTGTGTCTAGTGTTTTGTCAGTATAGATAAATAAGTGATGACATGTTACAGTACAGTACATATTAATATATATCCAGTGTTGTTGAGGTGTTTAGTTATATTTATAAGAACAATGGTTGAAGTAGTCGTGTCATAGTTGTGATTAAATATAGCAGATATGCACCCCCCCCCCCCCAATTTGACACAAGGGTAAGGTTTGCATCTGTTCCTTTCGATAGTCTAGAATAGTGTCTAAGGAACAGGTCTGATATGAGTCATTTATATTCAGGTCACAGTTAGGTGGATTTTGTAATAATCCAGTTATTGATTGGGAACACATCTGTAGAGGAGCCTTTATCTGTACCCAAATTGGGTGCCAGGCCTCTGATGAGTTTCACCCTAGCCAGAGCTGTGACAACCTGGTGCCAATGGCAATCCATACAGATGGTGGCTTACTTCACCCCGATGCCCCACAATGAGTTGCTGTATAACCTGTGGGATAGATTTGACCAGGGCATGGGCTCCTATTCTGGATCACAATTCCCACCTGGATCGTCT
Organism: Oncorhynchus masou masou; assembly: GCF_036934945.1. NCBI lineage: Eukaryota > Metazoa > Chordata > Actinopteri > Salmoniformes > Salmonidae > Oncorhynchus > Oncorhynchus masou. Next base: position 41,868,416 of record NC_088213.1, read on the forward strand.
ATGCTAGATGTGTCGCTCCATATCCCCATCAGGTTATACACACTGCAATTTCATGAAGTAAAGTAATTCATCTACATTATACAATACACTCTGTAAATCATTCCGCCTCGTCCTGGTTACAGAAAACATCTCATAAAAGTGATTTTAATTCATCGCTATTGTATACTCCTACACATACCAACAATATTTACCCTCAGAAGAATGATGATATGAATTTATTTGTTTACGAATCAAACCTTCAACTGACTTCTCATGATTTTACAAATGGAAGGGAATTTTCCACAATGGTTCTTGTTCCTTATTGATAGAAGACCTACTCATGCACTGTAGTAGAATTAGAAAAAGCTACGGTTTTCTGCTCTGGGACTGAACGGTGCAGCCTGGAACCCCAAACACTGACCCTTCTCACCCATACCTCCTCTTCAACCACTTTACTGGTACTCTGTTGTCAAGCCACATTCTGTAGAGTGCATAGGCTACATACAGAAAGCTAAGGGGCTGGTTAAGATATAGAAAAGGCATCAAAGTGCCTGAAACTTACTGGAGAGATCGGTTTAAGTGAACTATAGTTCACCATTTTTTCATGATCTGCACACATTTTTTTGTCATCTGCATCTACCCGCTCTGCTTTTGAGCTCCGCTTCACAACTATCCCAAGCAACCCTTTGAGTTGACAATATTCTTTAAGGACTGGAGAGAGTCCCTTTGACAGACGTGACTACGTCTTACTTGACGTGATTAGTCTTACTCTTTAACTAAAAAGGAGCATGCACCACTACTTCCTTAATGGATTAGGAGAGGATTTCAGACCATTTTGATTGGATGACAGTGAGCGATCCAATGAGGTCTTACTGAGCTGCCTGTACTCTCTCTGCACCACCACCACCACTACCACTACCTCAGGGTGTGATTAGATGTCGTTGTGGATAAGAGTACTTCCTGACTGCGTCGTGTGCTTGAGAACTTGAGTAAACAGTAGCTCTGACAGTGGGGCCTGATTTCCCCTCTCTTCATTGTCAACACATCCTCATGGTAACCTGTAGGCTGTAGTGGCCTCTCACAGATGGTTCTAGTCGATTGTTTTCTAGAAAAGTGTAAGTGTCAAAGATGACCACCATGATGGCTTTGTCCAAACGTTTAGTTTGTTGCCTACCTTGATGATCATGCACCAATGATAGAGTGTGTGCATGAGAGGGGTAACGATACAATTTTGATATATTCGAACAAGGACTGCATTGTTCATGAAAATGTGACACCACTGTAACAGGACAGGATAGAGATGCTGGTGTCCGACACCCACAGCAAAAGCTCCGGTTGGGTTATTTTAGTTTCACACATATAGACAGGTACAGATAATGTATCATATTGCCTACCTGTCGTTGAACCACAAACCTTTGATATAATTGAAAAAGGAGTATGCTGTATCTGTCTTAAAGTTGAAGGAAATAATAGAACTCATTTTAATTAACCTAATTATGAGTGGTAATTTTTAAATGGCCATAGAGAAAATAGGTTACAATTGGGAGTGTTAGCCTCCACTTTAGAGAATCAAGTCCACAGCAGTAATATGCAAATGAAGATATCTAGTGGTTTAAAATAAGTTATCTTACCTTTCGGTTAAACATATATACATTACAGAGGTTAATGAATACTATGAATACTAAGATAATCCTGCACGTTTTTTAATCAAGAGATTCAGGTAGCCTGGGATTTTTGAAAATGTTCACATAAATATGCAATTGTATTTTACATGAGTCTTTAATAAATATATGAATTAATGGCCTTATTCAATAAACTACCATTATTTGATAAATGTTGTGCAGTGCACCACAGCGCTAAATCAAGAAGATCATACATTCAGCCATATGATATTGAAGTGATAACGCACGAAAAGCCGGTGTTTGGAGGATATATTGGCACAGTCTAACAACATCGGCTTCTCAGGCATAATCACTTCTTTACAACGAGTTACCAACATATTCAAATAAAAATGTCCATATTTTCATTAAAAACGTTATTTTGATAAATTTATTCATACTATTTCATCCTTCCAAAAGATATAGTTCCGACACAAATCTAGGGTTGCTGCGCAAACTGGTTGGTCGTTCTCGTTCTATCGGTTCGGTTGACAGAGACGCGACCCAGTCGTTCAGTCTTTTTGCTCTGTATCTATGGACACGACCCTGTCTTTTTTTTGTTGTTGAAATGTTCCATTGCCACATTGGCTGGCAACGTTATTTTTCCTTGATGGCTAGCTGGCCAACTACGGCTAATTTAAAGTCACATCAAACATTGCAGCTAGAATAACAGCAAAGTAGCTACATTTGCATTTGTTTAAACTGTTTTCTAGTGACATTTATTTGGATACATCCATACCAATGAGCTAATGAGGCACAATTTCACCTCATAGAGAATGTGCTCACTCGTCAGGATACTGTTGTTCAGAGGAGCCAACAATACAGCTACAGTAACACAATCACTTCAAACGGAAGATGGAAAGACTGCAAACTAACTGCCCTTCATTTAGTTTAACCTTTTTTCAATGGACATTTTTTTGTATTTATCCATAAAAATTATGTCCGCTGATTCATGATTTCGACTGGCTGAGAAACGTTCAGTAAGGTTTATACAAATCTCCGCAGTTGAAAAACAAAATGCTAGTCTAAAAGAAATGTGAGATCATGTCTAGATGCTTTTATAGTGCAGATCAAGTTTATAAATTAGCTGGTTGGGCTGATGAGACAGTGGATTGCGCAGTGAGATGGAACAGAGTAAATAGTCATTTTAACAACATAGATTTAGCTGGTGGTAACTTGTGGAATAGACGCCGGCTGGAATGTGGTTTTAACCAATCAGCATTTAGGATTAGACCCACCTGTTGTATAATAAGAGATAATCAATGAGGGGCTATGCGTTCTATGGGAAATAATGAACGATGTGAAGGTGTGTTCCACAACGCGTTGCATTGTTTTCCAGAGAACGCATATAGCCCCGAGTTCATTATACCTTTTATACCATGGCTGTAATTGAACACACTGTTGAAAACACTGTAATTGAACATCCACTGAAGTAGCTAGCAAGTTTACTAGATAGCTACAGTAGGTGCTATGTTAACCAAACAAACAGACTTGATAGTTTAAGTAATCAACCCATCAGTCCTAGCATGCCATTATGAAAATCTAATTTAACAATGCCAATAATGTTTTCAATTTGACTTTTGCTTTCAAAAGCAGCTCGTTTTTGGGAAATAATGCACGCTCTAGAATGCCCTTCAAGCTAATCAGAAACAAATACTCACCAATGCCAAGGTACAATTGAAATTACCTCACATTTCAGAGCAGATTTACAAATGTAATTCTCTATTACGTTAGAGTATGTTGTTTTTTTGTATTGCCGTAATGGCATTACTTTTCTATAGACAGGTAGAGTCTACTGTAAGGCACTGTTAAGCAAAACGGTACAGTATGTTGGGTCTACCATGAGGAATTAATCACAAAGTTATATTTATTTTTTAATGAGATACAGAGTGTAATGAAACTCTAGAGTTAACGCCAAAACATCTTGTTGTGTACACCTGTATCATAAACTTACAACAATTATTAGCTAATACACCCAAATCTAGTGAAATCAGACATATGGAATGAGCCCCACTACATCAGCATGCACAGTGAACCTACTTATTAAGAGTTGAAAATATATATGTTTTAATTAGCTATACCTCTAGTGAGTTAAGCCTGAGAGACAAAAAAAAATAAGTAAAATGTTAATCAAAGTGGCAAAAGAATCCTAATTGTTTTCTTACAGGCTCTCCTGTGTAGGTACTAAAATAATTGTTTGAAGCTTTTTTTTATTTTTTTACTAATCTTAGATACTAGGTATTAGGTTGGCCTACTTACATGCTCCCTTGTCACTTGCTGCCACATATAATGGCCGTACCTGCTAGTTCCAAATGTGCATGCTTACATGGAGCTGAGCAGAAAGTACTTAAAATATGTCAGACAAACTCCCCAACACATTGCAAGACAAACTTGACTAAATAACAATATCAAGAGCTACTTTTCCAACTTTCTGAAGCCCCAAGTGTTATTTTTTAGTAATACCAATATCCATGTATTCTAAAGGCCCACGGGGCAGTAATCAATAACTGTGATGGAAACAAGTGGAGATAATCAATAACTTCATGCAGTGCATAGTTTGATCCCATTTTTACCTTAAAAACTAAGCTAGGTAGGTAACTGAAAATAGCACAACAGTTAACACATTTATTCTGAAAATGTAATTAGATTAGAGCAGCTGGTAGCCTAGTGGTTAAGAGCTTTGGACCAGTAACTGCCAAGGTCGTTTGTTCAAATCTCTCAGCTGACGAGGTGAAAAACGTATCAATGCGCCCTTGGACAAGGCATGTAAACCTAATTGGTCCTGTAAGTTGCTCTGGATAAGAGTGGCTGCAAAATGACTGAAATGTACTTTGAATAGTTTGTATTTCATAAAAAGTCAGTAGGATTAAGGCAGCAATGCCAGCATGAACACTATCTGCTCTTTCAAGAGTCCCAGGTGTTTGGTATGAAACTGGGAAAGGAGACAAACTGCTGAAGCAAAATATGGATTTATTCCCATTTCCTATTTGGGGAAGGGCATGGATCAGAAAAGCAATATGACCCTAAAACTTTGTTTGGATCCTGGTGTGAATTATGGAAGCTAAGCTATTGCTAGTTTCCTCTGACGTCCCATAAGTCACCAGGCATGTCCAGCTTTTATTTATTTTTCCTCCCACATTTCCTGCAGTAACTTTTACAGTACACAACAAAGTTCGACATTTTGAGTTGAAGACCGACACATTCACGTCAGCTGTTGTAGACCAGAAAAGTGATGGCATACTTTAAAGTCAATCTGCATTTTTAGAAGCTGAAATTGTGGTAATTAGATCAGCACTTGGAAAAAGGTATTCATTGAGTTAATTTGTTTGACAATTGTTTAACAAGTGGCATAAGAAGGGACATTACTTAACTATTTTGGTTGGAGGATGCAATTGCTGGTAAGAACATTTAAATAAGCAATTAATCTTCCTACAGTGATACTGATTGTTTGTAACTGGAACATTTTAGCTATACAGTAGCATAACCCAGCTACGGACAGAAGCGACTTGACAATAAGGTTGATGAAATCTGAGCAAGGGTAGCATTCCAGACGGACATCAGAGACTGTAACGTTCTTTGCTTCACGGAAACATGGCTCACTGGAGAGATGCTATCGGAGTTGGTGCAGCCAGCTGGTTTGTCCACGCATCGCGCTGACAGAAACAAACATCTTTCTGGTAAGAAGAGGGGCGGGGGCGTATGCCTTATGGCTAACGAGACGTGTGATCACAGAAACATACAGGAACTCAAATCCTTCTGTTCACCTGATTTAGAATTCCTCACAATAAAATTTCGACTGCATTATCTACCAAGAGAATTCTCTTCGATTATAATCACAGCCGTATATATTCCCCCCCAAGCAGACACATCGATGGCTCTGAACGAACTTTATTTGACTCTTTGCAAACTGGAATCCATACATCCTGAGGCTGCATTCATTGCAGCTGGGGATTTTAACAAGGCTAATCTGAAAACAAGACTCCCTAAATTGTATCAGCATATCGATTGCGCAACCAGGGCTGGCAAAACCTTGGATCATTGTTATTCTAACTTCCGCGACGCATATAAGGCCCTGGCTCGCCCTCCTTTTCGGAAAAGCTGACCACGACTCCATTTTGTTGATCCCTGCCTACAGACAGAAACTAAAACAAGAAGCTCCCACGCTGAGGTCTGTCCAACGCTGGTCCGACCAATCTGATTCCACACTCCAAGACTGCTTCCATCACGTGGACTGGGATATGTTTTGTATTGCGTCAGACAACAACATTGACGATTACGCTGATTCGGTGTGCGAGTTCATTAGAACGTGCGTTGAAGATGTCGTTCCCATAGTAACGATTAAAACATTCCCAAACCAGAAACCGTGGATTGATGGCAGCATTCGCGTGAAACTGAAAGCGTGAACCACTGCTTTTAATCAGGGCAAGGTGACCGGAAACATGACCGAATACAAACAGTGCAGCTATTCCCTCCGCAAGGCAATCAAACAAGCTAAGCGTCAGTATAGAGACAAAGTAGAATCTCAATTCAACGGCTCAGACACAAGAGGTATGTGGCAGGGTCTACAGTCTATCACGGATTACAAACAGAAAACCAGCCCAGTCACGGACGAGGATGTCTTGCTCCCAGGCAGACTAAATAACTTTTTTGCCCGCTTTGAGGACAATACAGTGCCACTGACATGGCCTGCAACGAAAACATGCGGACTCTCCTTCACTGCAGCCGAGGTGGGTAAAACATTTAAACGTGTTAACCCCCAGACGGCATCCCCAGCCCCGCCCTCAGAGCATGCGCAGACCAGCTGGCTGGTGTGTTTACGGACATATTCAATCAATCCCTATCTCAGTCTGCTGTTCCCACATGCTTCAAGAGGGCCACCATTGTTCCTGTTCCCAAGAAAGCTAAGGTAACTGAGCTAAACGACTACGCCCCGTAGCACTCACTTCCGTCATCATGAAGTGCTTTGAGAGCCTAGTCAAGGACCATATCACCTCCACCCTACCTGACACCATAGACCCACTCCAATTTGCTTACCGCCCAAATAGGTCCACAGAGGATGCAATCTCAACCACACTGCACAATGCCATAACCCATCTGGACAAGAGGAATACATATGTGAGAATGCTGTTCATCAACTACAGCTCGGCATTTAACACCATAGTACCCTCCAAGCTCGTCATCAAGCTCGAGACCCTGGGTCTCGACCCCGCCCTGTGCAACTGGGTACTGGACTTCCTGACAGGCCGCCCCCAGGTGGTGAGGGTAGGCAACAATATCTCCACCCCGCTGATCCTCAACAATGGGGCCCCACAAGGGTGCGTTCTGAGCCCTCTCCTGTACTCCCTGTTCACCCACGACTGCGTGGCCACGCACGCCACCAACTCAATCATCAAGTTTGCGGATGACACAACAGTGGTAGGCTTGATTACCAACAACGACGAGACGCCCTACAGGGAGGAGGTGAGGGCCCTCGGAGTGTGGTGTCAGGAAAATAACCTCACACTCAACGTCAACAAAACTAAGGAGATGATTGTGGACTTCAGGAAACAGCACAGGGAACACCCCCCTATCCACATCGATGGAAAAGTAGTGGAGAGGGTAGTGAGTTTTAAGTTCCTCGGCATACACATCACAGACAAACTGAACTGGTCCACCCACACAGACAGCATTGTGAAGAAGTCGCAGCAGCGCCTCTTCAACCTCAAGAGGCTGAAGAAATTTGGCTTGTCAACCAAAAGCACTCACAGACTTCTACAGATGCACAATCGAGAGCATCCTGGCGGGCTGTATCACCGCCTGGTACGGCAACTGCTCCGCCCACAACCGTAAGGCTCTCCAGAGGGTAGTGAGGTCTGCACAACGCATCACCGGGGGCAAACTACCTGCCCTCCAGGACACCTACACCACCCGATGTTACAGGAAGGCCATAAAGATCATCAAGGACAACAACCACCTGAGCCACTGCCTGTTCACCCCGCTACCATCCAGAAGGCGAGGTCAGTACAGGTGCATCAAAGCTGGGACCGAGAGACTGAAAAACAGCTTCTATCTCAAGGCCATCAGACTGTTAAACAGCAACCACTAACATTGAGTGGCTGCTGCCAACACACTGACTCAACTCCAGCCACTTTAATAATGGGAATTGATGGGAAATGATGTAAAATATATCACTAGCCACTTTAAACAATGCTACCTAATATAATGTTTACATACCCTACATTATTCATCTCATATGTATACGTATATACTGTACTCTATATCATCTACTGCATCCTTATGTAATCTTTATGTAATACATGTATCACTAGCCACTTTAACTATGCCACTTTGTTTACATACTCATCTCATATGTATATACTGTACTCGATACCATCTACTGTATCTTGCCTATGCTGCTCTGTACCATCACTCATTCATATATCTTTATGTACATATTCTTTATCCCCTTACGCTGCCCAAGACAGAAGTGCATGCACGCGATGCATGCATACTAACCAAAGCATTGCAGGTGTTCACATGGTTTTGCGCATGTACCTGGTGATAGAAATTTAAACGGCATTGGCGCTCTAAAAAGTCAGGTAAATAATACTTCCCTGGAGATATTTTGTCTCACATTTCAAGCCACTGAAGGACCAACCGCACAGACAACCGGTAGTGTAATTTTATTCAACAGAGGGTTGAAGGGCTGGCCTTTTTAAAGGGTCAGGGCACTCAAAAACGTGATTTCCTGTTTATTTATGATATTTCCACACTTTGAGGTCAAAATGACAATCTGACATTGTGAAAATTATGATAATGCCATTTTAGTGTAAGAGCTTTTCTTTAGAAAAAAAAGAAAACACCTGGAATTTCTGCCTTTTCAAGTGGGCTGGAATTTTTGGCCCGCAGCATGACATCACAATCTGATCTGAGTATTCTGACCAATGAACAGTCATATTTTTTCTATTTTTGCATATGTATCCTCCTACTTTAAAGGATAAGCGGGGTAGGCTCTCTGGAGTCTCGACTCTAGAGGATACTGTCTGCCAATCAGGGCTGTGCACGTAAATATATTAACATTTGTATCAACATGCCCACACCATCAGTCTGAGCATTTCAATTGCATAGGGAGGCTGGAGGAAATAAATGATCATAAATAGTTTTAGTTACTTTCATGAAATAAACACACACAGTGATTTATTATGCATATATTGATGATTGAAAAAATACAATTAAAAAGACTGCATGTGGGCTTTAATATCTTTGGGAAATTCTCAATTGGTTAAAAGTTTTAGTTATATGGAATACAGTTAAAGGTAGAAGTGGCATTGTGTGGCATTGCGTAGCATGTTAGGGGAACTGAAGCAGAAGGTTGGGAGAATTAGGGTATTACGTTAGGAGAATTAACCTATCAGGTTAGGAGAATTAGGAAAAGGGTTAGAGCTAGCTAAAATGCTACAGTTGTCCCCGACCCAACTCTAACTAGCCACAACCTTCCTCTCCTCGACTCCTCCATTGTCGTCTCCTACAAGACCCAGAAATAGATAAATGGTTACCATATGTAGGAGAGAGAGAAAACCATGCACACATTTAAAAACGATACTCTACTTCCATTTTATATTTAAAATCTGGCACAACCAGCTACATTTCTTTTAACCACTTTACAGATATATTTTGTAAATGTGCCTGATGTGGAGAAGGAGAAAATCATTTCATACAAGAGCGTTGGTTTCCACATTTCCTCTCCTTCGCCTCCTCTTTTCGATTTCCTTCAACCTTTTTCAAAAGGAGAAGAGGACAAGAGGAGTTGAGCAAAACCAATTGAGAATCTCATGTCATATTTATACACTTTTATCAAATATTTGCCAGCTTCCATTCTCTAGTCTGTTGTGGTTGCTTAAAGTTAAAGTAATTTCCTGCACTAGTCAGCAGCCATGTCCCCCTCCCCTCTAACTGCCAGGTATTATGTTGAAAAGTATTCCGCTGAATGTACCGAGGGGTTTGAGACGCAAAATAAACATGTGATTGTGGCACCATGTAATGGCATGGAACACCAAATCAACACAGAGAAGAAATTTATAAAGAGAGACAAAAAATAAAACAATCAGCTGACAGTCAGTGTTATGTTCCAAGTGTGAGGTTACTCAGCTACGGTACAATGCATAATTATCTGTGAGCAATTACACACAGACTGAGTCATTTGCCTTGGTCAGATTTCATGTTGCTGTCATGTTGGTTGTGCATAATTTATTACTCTGATCTGCGGCCAGGGACAACTATAAAGATGAGACAAACAGGTTGCATTTGTAGTCTGCAAAACAAGGAGTCCCTCCGCCCTCTTGTCTACAATCTCCCACATATGACTGGATATAAAAGGTCAATTATGGGACTGCACAGAGGGCTGTCCCCTGACCCCTGCAGTACAGAGTTAGAAGTTGTCTCTAATTCCCCAAACTCCGTGGTTCTTGACACACATTTGGATGTTTCAAACATACAATGACATACTGTACTGACAAACAGGGGTGTTTTCACATTCACCTCCACTGCTTTCAATGGAGAATTTACACACGCAGAGGCACGCACACACACCCCACAAACAACAAGTGTAGCCACAAAACAAGATAATTGAATGTGTCAGAGATAGCTAATTTCAGAACTCCCTTTCTCTCCCATTCCTCCAGCCTCAGGTGGTGTTTGGGACCAACACTTAATGTCTGCAGCACCAGTGTCAGAAAGGAACTATTGATTCATGGTTCCTGAGGAAGAATCTGACACTTTTTTATGGATTCCTAGAGATAAGAGACAACCCTGCAGCCTGCTGGAGTGCATCATCTCCTCCCTCTCTGGCGCGTGGAGGAGTGAGGGAGGTCAAAGCCTGCCGCCCAATCCCTGAGAGAGGAATTAGAGAGGCCCTCTGGGGCCTTGAGGTTGCAGGATAATCACCTCAGTGGCTTGGCTAATGGAAAGAGAGTTCGGCGAGGGGCTCTCTTCAGCCTAGAGAGATGGGAGAGGTGGCAGACTGTTGGCAGGGCCACCCACAGACCTGTCACAGGTAACGGTGAGTAGGACCAGCTGCCTACTCTGCCCTCCTCACATCCATACACTCTGACACCTGATCCATACACCTCTCTCTCATACATCAAATGAAGCTTATGGGCCCCATGGTGATATCTATATTTATCCAGACATACACGTACATATTATGCTTAACAGTAGTTGTAATGTCAGGTAACCTTGGTACAGCATGCTGACCTGTAGTCTTTCTTCTAAACATGTTATTTCTCAAGTCCAACAGCATTGCATCCTGAACAGATATGGGACGTTACTCTTCGGATTTAAACAGGGTTGACGTCCTGAAACACTGAGGACACACTGTCATCTGCATTTAAAAAAACAAGGGTTAATCAGTCTCTTTCGTGAAAGGCTAACACATTATAAGGATAATAAACACAAGAAAGTGATTGACATTCATCCGAGGGCCAGAAGTACACAAATTGTAATATCATTGAAGATATTGCCGATCAGTTAACCACGGATGCTGTCTCATGCCGCTTGTACATTTGAGATTACTCTCATGTTATCATCCACTCTGACAAGATGACTGTGGTTAAGGCTTAAAGCAAACATGAAAAAAGCAATAACACCCTTTTTTGCTCTGCTGCTGTCTTCATTCTTGATACAGCTTGATATGCTGGCCTTGTTTTTGCTCTAAAAAGGAAATGGGTCAAAGGTAATCTTGCACAGTTAAAGTTGCAATATGCAGATATCTCTCTGCCAATGGTTTGCCTGAATTCAGTTTATGTGACAAAGCAAGCAGTCATTGTGTAGAGAATCATTGTACCATTTAAACCGCTGTGAAATATATTTTCCAAAACCATAAATATTGTCTTTTAAGCTGGTGTACGAAAGCAAAAGTAAATCGCACAAAAAACAAAAGCATAGAAATAGCACACATAGAACAAATCTTCAGCTTCTTAGACCTGTCGTCAAAGAGAATGACAGATATATTTTTTAAATTTTACTAGGCAAGTCAGTTAAGAACAAATTCTTATTTTCAATGACGGCCTAGGAACAGTTGGTTAAATGCCTGTTCAGGGGCAGAACAACAGATTTGTACCTTGTCAGCTCGGGGATTCAAACTTGAAAACTTTCAGTTACTAGTCCAACACTCTAACCACTAGGCTACCCTGCTGCCCCAGGTTACATATTGTCAGGCTAGGGTCAGTTTGTTATATCTGGAGTACTTCTCCTGTCCTGTCCGGTGTCCTGTGTGAATTTAAGTATGCTCTCTCTAATTCTCTCTTTCTCTCTTTCGGAGGACCATGCCTCAGGACTACCTGGCATGATGACTCCTTGCCGTCCCCAGTCCACCTGGCCGTGCTGCTGCTCCAGATTCAACTGTTCTGCCTTATTATTATTTGACCATGCTGGTCATTTATGAACATTTGAACATCTTGGCCATGTTCTTTATAATCTCCACCCGGCACAGCCAGAAGAGGACTGGCCACCCCTCATAGCCTGGTTCCTCTCTAGGTTTCTTCCTAGGTTTTGGCCTTTCTAGGGAGTTTTTCCTAGCCACCGTGCTTCTACACCTGCATTGCTTGCTGTTTGGGGTTTTTGGCTGGGTTTCTGTACAGCACTTTGAGATATCAGCTGATGTACGAAGGGCGATATAAATACATTTGATCTGATTTGATTGTAGCTTTAATATTATAATGCAAAGCCAAATGGCAATGATAACACTGGGGAAATATATATATTTATCCCAAACAACCATGATATTGAAGTACACACCTTAAGAGTTTAAAACTACAGTAATTCCAAGGTCAAAAGGCTCACATAGCGCTTTTCTCACTCACTTTAGCAAGGTCCCTGTTAGAGTAACTGAGTGTTTCTCAGTGTGTTGCCCCTCCATCAGAGGCTGATTCCCAGGCTCCTGCCAGACTCAGGTAGGGGAGGAGTAGGAGAATGAGACTCACGTAGGGGAGGAGTCTGGGTTTTCGAGGAGGTTGAGTTTCTGTTTACCTCCAGTTACCCCCCAGGGGAAATTGGTTGTAAGCCTCATTCAGGTGGAGGGAAGTAACATTTTATTCCCTCTCTTTGCCATTGTTTTTTAACACTACATATGCAGAGGCAGTCATTTTGACTGCATATGAATTTAAAATGGAAGTATCTCTGCCATTCTTAAAGTCATGCCCCCTCCGTCCTTGACCTTTCCTAAATAAATCTATTCAAGACACATACAGTACCAGTCAAACGTTTGGAAACACCTACTCATTCAAGGGTTTTTCTTTATTTTTACTATTTTATACATTGTAGACTAATAATGAAGACATCAACACTATGAAATAACACATGGAATCAGGTAGTAAACCAAAATGTGTTAAACAAATCAAAACCATCTCAATTGGGTTGAGGTCAGGTGATTGTGGAGGCCAGGTCATCTGATGCAGCACTCCATCACTCTCCTTCTTGGTCAAATAGCCCTTACACAGCCTGGAGGTGTGTTTTGGGTCATTGTCCCATTGAAAAAATAATGATAGTCCCACTAAGAACAACCCACATGGGATGGAGTATCGCTGCAGAATGCTGTGATAACCCTGCTGGCTAAGTGTTCCTTGAATTCTAAATAAATCACAGACAGTATCACCAGCAATGCACCCCCCACCATCATACCTCCTGCTCCATGCTTCACGGTGGGAACCACACATGCAGAGATCATCCGTTCACCTACTCTGCGTCTCACAATGACACGGCGGTTGAAACCAAATATCTCACATTTGGATTCCTCAGACCAAATGAAACTTTTCCACCGGTATAATTTCCATTGCTCGTGTTTCTTGGCAAAAGCAAATCTCTTTTTCTTATTGGTGTCATTTAGTAGTGGTTTACAGTGCCTTGCGAAAGTATTCAGCCCCCTTGAACTTTGCGACCTTTTGCCACATTTCACGCTTCAAACATAAAAATATAAAACTGTATTTTTTGGTGAAGAATCAACAACAAGTGGGACACAATCATGAAGTGGAACGACATTTATTGGATATTTCAAACTTTTTTAGCAAATCAAAAACTGAAAAATTGGGCGTGCAAAATTATTCAGCCCCCTTAAGTTAATACTTTGTAGCGCCACCTTTTGCTGCGATTACAGCTGTAAGTCGCTTGGGGTATGTCGCTATCAGTTTTGCACATCGAGAGACTGAAATTTTTTCCCATTCCTCCTTGCAAAACAGCTCGAGCTCAGTGAGGTTGGATGGAGAGCATTTGTGAACAGCAGTTTTCAGTTCTTTCCACAGATTCTCGATTGGATTCAGGTCTGGACTTTGACTTGGCCATTCTAACACCTGGATATGTTTATTTTTGAACCATTCCATTGTAGATTTTGCTTTATGTTTTGGATCATTGTCTTGTTGGAAGACAAATCTCCATCCCAGTCTCAGGTCTTTTGCAGACTCCATCAGGTTTTCTTCCAGAATTGTCCTGTATTTGGCTCCATCCATCTTCCCATCAATTTTAACCATCTTCCCTGTCCCTGCTGAAGAAAAGCAGGCCCAAACCATGATGCTGCCACCACCATGTTTGACAGTGGGGATGATGCGTTCAGGGTGATGTGCTGTGTTGCTTTTACGCCAAACATAACGTTTTGCATTGTTGCCAAAAAGTTCAATTTTGGTTTCATCTGACCAGAGCACCTTCTTCCACATGTTTGGTGTGTCTCCAAGGTGGCTTGTGGCAAACTTTAAACAACACTTTTTATGGATATCTTTAAGAAATGGCTTTCTTCTTGCCACTCTTCCATAAAGGCCAGATTTGTGCAATATACGACTAATTGTTGTCCTATGGACAGAGTCTCCCACCTCAGCTGTAGATCTCTGCAGTTCATCCAGAGTGATCATGGGCCTCTTGGCTGCATCTCTGATCAGTCTTCTCCTTGTATGAGCTGAAAGTTTAGAGGGACGGCCAGGTCTTGGTAGATTTGCAGTGGTCTGATACTCCTTCCATTTCAATATTATCGCTTGCACAGTGCTCCTTGGGATGTTTAAAGCTTGGGAAATATTTTTGTATCCAAATCCGGCTTTAAACTTCTTCACAACAATATCTCGGACCTGCCTGTGTGTTCCTTGTTCTTCATGATGCTCTCTGCGCTTTTAACGGACCTCTGAGACTATCACAGTGCAGGTGCATTTATACGGAGACTTGATTACACACAGGTGGATTGTATTTATCATCATTAGTCATTTAGGTCAACATTGGATCATTCAGAGATCCTCACTGAACATCTGGAGAGAGTTTGCTGCACTGAAAGTAAAGGGGCTGAATAATTTTGCACGCCCAAATTTTCAGTTTTTGATTTGTTAAAAAAGTTTGAAATATCCAATAAATGTCGTTCCACTTCATGATTGTGTCCCACTTGTTGTTAATTCTTCACAAAAAAATACAGTTTTATATCTTTATGTTTGAAGCCTGAAATGTGGCAAAAGGTCGCAAAGTTCAAGGGGGCCGAATACTTTCGCAAGGCACTGTATTTGCAGCAATTCGACCATGAAGGCCTGATTCACACAGTCTCCTCTGAACAGTTGATGTTTAGATGTGTCTGTTATTTGAACTCTTTGAAGCATTTATTTGGGCTGCAATTTCTGAGGCTGGTAAATCTAACTTATCCTCTGCAGCAGAGGTAACTCTGAGTCTTCCTATCCTGTGGTGGTCCTCATGAGAGCCAGTTTCATCATAGCGCTTGATGGTTTTTGTGACTGCTCTTGAAATGTTTTCAAAGTTCTTGACAGGATTGACTAACCTTCATGTCTTAAAGTAATGATGGTCTGTCATTTCTCTTTCCTTATTTGAGCTGTTCTTGTCATAATATGGACTTGGTCTTTTACCAAACAGGGTTATCTTCTGTATACCACCCCTATCTTGTCACAACTCAACTGATTGGCTCAAATGCAAGGAAAGGAAAGGAAAGAAATTCCACAAATTAACTTTTGACAAGGCACACCTGTTATTTGAAAAGCATTCCAGGTGACTACCTCATGAAGCTGGTTGAGTGAATATCAAGAGTGTGCAAAGCTGTCATCGAGGCAAAGGGTGGCTAATTTGAAGAATCTCAAATATATTTTGATTTGTTTAACACTTTGTTTGGTTACTATATGATTCCATGTGTTTTTTCCTAGATTTGATGCATTTACTATTATTCTACAATGTAGAAAATAGTAAAAAATTATGAAAAACTCTTGAATGATTTGGTGTGTCCAAACTTTTTACTGGTACTGTAGTTCAGTGATGGAACAAAGTAATTAACTACAATGACCATAACTAGTCAAATGATTTTGTTTGACAACTCTACAGCATGCTTAAGCAGACTAGCCTAGCTAAATAGGATGACTAAAGGAATGAACAATAATAAGTAATCATATACAAAATAAGTAACATAAACACTAAAAATTTGTATTTTATTGATGTATATCTAATGTGGATGTATACCTAAGGAGACTATGGAATATTTGTTCACTAATGTTCACTATTTTTGGCTTTGGAATTTCCAATAAAAAGCTCTAAAATCATTTTAATGTCATTATTTCATGATGCATTTAATGTTTAAAAACAATTATCTGAACCAAAATCACAAACCAGAATTTTTTAAATATAATCTAACCAAAACCGAACCGACCTCAAACAGTATTAATCAAAGCAAAAATATAATTTCCAAGAATAACCGCAGTTCCATATGCTCCACACATGGTAATGAAATTGCTAGTGTTCTTTGAAGAAAAAGTGTATCCTAATGTTACCCCAGACCTTCATAAACACAAACAAATGATTATTTGTGTTACACAGTGCTTTCAGAAAGTATTCACACCCCTTGACTTTTTACACATTTTGCTGTGTTACAAAGTGGGATAAACGTTTATTTAATTGTCCTTTTTTTGTCAACAATCTATGAAAAATTATAACATTTGTAAAAGATATATAAAAAATATAACACTAATATATTTTGATTTAATATGTTTTTAACCTCCTGAGTTAATACATGTTAGAAACACCTTTGACAGCGATTAGTCTTTCTGGATTTGTTTCTAAGAGCTTTGCACACCTGGACATTACAATATTTGCAGATTATTATTTTAAAAATTCTTTAAGCTCTTTCAAGTTGGTTGTTGGACATTGCTAGACAGCCATTTTCAAGTCTTGCCATAGATTTTCAAGACGAATTAAGTCAGAACTGTAACTAGGCCACTCAGAGACATTCTATGTCGTCTTGGTAAGCAACTCCATGGTATATTAGGTCTTGTGTTTTAGGTTATTGTCCTGCTGAAAGGTTAATTTGTCTCCCAGTTTCTGTTGGAAAGCAGACAGAACCATTTTGCCTTTGCTTAGCTCTATTCCATTTATTTTTTTATCATAAAAAACTCATCCTTGCCGTTGACAGAAGTGCAAAAGCATACCCATAACATGATGCAGCCACACCCATGCTTGAAAATATGAAGAGTGGTACTCAGTGATGTGTTGAGTTGGATTTGCCCCAAACAAAACATGTTGTATTCAGGACATTAAGTTAATTTCTTTGCCACAAGTTTTGCAGTTTTATTTTTGTGTTTTGGAATATTTTTATTCTGTATAGGCTTCCTTCTTTTCACTCTGTCAATTAGATTATTATTGTGGAGTAACTACAATGTTGTTGATCCAACCTTAGTTTTGACCTATCGCTACCATTAACCCTTTTAGTGACCTGGTGTATTGATACACCACCCAAAGTGTAATGAATAACTTCATCATGCTCAAAGGGATATTCAGTTTCTGCTTTTTTCTACCAATAGACACCCTTCTTTGCCAGGCATTGGAAAACCTCCTTGGTCTTTGTGGTTGGACCTGTGTTTGAAATTCACTGCTCAACTGAGGGACCTTACATGTACTTGTATGTGTGAGGTACAAATATGAGGTAGTCATTCAAAAAAACAAACATGTTAAACGCTATTGCACACAGAGTGAGTCCATCACTCATTATGTGATTAAAAACTTTTTTTTAAACCCTAAACTTATTTAGGCTTGCCATAACAAAGGGGTTGAATACTTATTGACTCAAGACATGAATACTTATTGACTCAAGACATGAATACTTATTGACTCAAGACATGAATACTTATTGACTCAAGACATGAATACTTATTGACTCAAGGCATTTCAGCTTTTTCATTTTTAATCAATTTGTAAACATTTCAAAAGACATAATTCCACTTTGACATTATGGGGTATTGTGTGTAGGCCAGTGACAAGTAATCTAAATGTAATACGGTTTAAATTTAGACTGTAACACAACAAAATGTGGAAAAAGTCAAAGGGTGTGAATACTTTCTGAAGGCACTGTATATGAAATGTACTTATTAGGCTGTTAGAATGTTGCTGTCAAAATGTCTCAAAGTGGGGTCCATCCAGGTCTGGCTTTTTTTTAGTGTTAAAGTGCACATTGACCTTTAGCTGGGAAGCATCCCTTGGAGAGGTTGAATAAGTTCGCTCTGGAGCAACCCTGGGATACGTTCATCTCAGGAAATGGTCAATGTGAACACTGACTGCTGGGTCCATACCAGTGAAACGCTCTATAAAGGATGTGCCGTGTGTGTGTGGGCAGTGTGTGTGGTGTGTCTGAATGTGTGTACATGTTCATGGTGTCACTGGTCTTTCTGTGTCACAGTTTGCTACTGTATATTGACCTCCTTTATTGCTCTAAGTCCTCCCAGCATCATCGAGTAGACACTGTTCAATATCATAACATAGATCACCTCTAGGGAAAGAACAGATTGCTCTTTTGCTCTTACAGATTTATTAACGTCAATCATTTTATAAAAAGCATTTATTTCAAAGTTTTTCGCTTCTTAGATAGAAGCACATAATAAAGCAACAGTACAATGTTCATAAAATATAAGGGTGATGCTGTAACATTTTCTTACATGTTGAAATACTGATATCTGCATGTGTACTAAAATAAGAACATTTTACAAATAGGTACCATAAATTCGACATAGAAATTAGGCATTATTCACTACGACAGGACAGATTGCTATTTTCTCAACGAGGGAGAATAACATACGCCAAACAAAGAAAAGAAAAAAATGAAGAGAACAAAAAAAAGAAAATCATAGTAATCATAACATAATGAAAAAATAAAAAAGATTTACAAGAACCAATAGGCGCAAGTTTGATCCTCAAGAGACATATTTGCACATTGTACTGTACATACGTTATATGGACTTCAGCTTGCTTTAGGATATACTTTTCAAGTTGCAAAAAATGCACTGTGATGCAAGAAAGTCCATTACTTAAGGCGATTTTTGAGCTCACAGGTCTTTCCTTGTGATTGATCATTGGTGAGATTGGGCTGAAAGGGGGGATTTTTCTCTGTCTCTGTTTTTGTTGAATCCATCTTCCTCAGGAAGAGGGATGTGCTACAGGAGCGACCAGTCTCAGTTTGCTGTTACTGTTTTCTCATAGGTTTTTCATTGATATAAGGCAACAATTTTCTCTTCTCCTTTGTGAGCTCATTCACAGTATCAACAATTACATGTCTCTCTGTGACCCACATTCCAACCCCAAACCGTAGTAACCTACAAAATGACTAAAAAAGTGAAATACCAAGTGTTATTTGATCTCTCACCACAAACATTAAGCATGTCTTCATTTCTCATACACACCAGTACATCCCACAGAGGTGATTTTTTAGTTTTTGTTAAGTTTTTCAGTTTTTTTATCTTTCTTTCTCTCTCGCTCTTGTCTCCTACTCCTCAATACCATCTGTCCTTCCTTACCAAACATTCCCAACAGGTATCTAGTATACTGCAAGTATACTTTACACGTACAAATAACAAAGTTTACTATAAATAAAAATGCTTGTGGTATACTTATAGTAAACTTCAAGCACCACACAGTCAGTGGAGGGTTGGAGAAAGGGCGCAAGGAGATGGTCGGGGAAATGGGTGAACGTTAAGAGTTGTCATCGGCCGAGTCTTTGGTGCCGTAAAGGTCGGCCAGCTTCTTGAAGCGCGGGCCCCAGCTTTGGAGGTAGTCGTAGTCTAGGTCTGAATCTGTGGTCACCGATTCCAGGGAGCTGAGGGATCCGGCGATGGAGCCCCGGCCCTCATAGCCATAGATCTGGATGGAGTCATAGGGAGGGGCCGTGGGGTCGCTGTCCGCGTCGTTAATGCGGGTCTTGATGAAATCATCCACGTCCACAGTGTTGGCCACGGGGTGCCCGCCAGGCCTCATCGGGTACTGGAGCTCAGGCTTGATGTCCTTACGGGGTAGGAAGCCGTTGGCACCGTCAGGGTTCTGTAGTGTAGCAATGTCGAAGGCCTCTGTGTCCTCCTCTCCACCGCCTTCATCATCATAGGTGATGATGTTCTCACGGATGTCTTCCTCCTCGAAGACGATGAGTGGCTCCTTCTTCTGACGACGCAGTGCCACAAACAGCACCACGATCGCTGCCATGAGAAACATATCAAATCAGCCAATCATGCAGAACCTCTAGCTCTTACAGCTCTTAAATACCTTTAGCATATCAAATTCCCTAATTAGCCACGCTTTGACAGATGTGGAAAATAAATCAGAGCTGCCCATAATTTGGATTAGAAGTGCAAAAATATACAGTATGTTGAATTACAGGTGGTATGAATCTGTCAACATTTTTAAACAGTGTTAATTGCAAGTTAAATAATCAATTGAGCCTGTGTACATAATCAAAACGCACACTATTAATACTCTGTCAAGCATCTGCCCATAAATACCTAAAACTATTCTGAAAACATTAAGGATAAGCACCACTCAAGATGGTATAAAATATCAAACATGAGTTAAATATTAGATCAACAACAGATTGAATGCAAGTTGATGTTTTCTTTGGCGCTGATGCTCACCCAGGAGAATGACGATACAGGCGAGTATGGCGATGAGAGCTCCGGTGCTGAGGCCTGCAGGCAGGATGTAAGGCTCCACGTTGCAGGACAGGATGGTGTCCTTACTGTCACAGCTGCACACTCGAATGGTCAGCGTGTTGGTGCTGCTCATGGGAGGGATGCCGTTGTCGTTGATCTCAATGGGAAGGAAGTAGACATCCTGGGTCATTCGGCTGAAGCCCCTCCGGGTCACATATATGCTGGCTGTGCTGTCTGTGGTGAACAAGAGGGGAGCAGAAGTGGAATAAGTACAGAGTAAAGAGGGTCCTTCAAAATGGCTCCTCTGAGGGGGGGGGGGGAGACATCTTATAGAGACATACCCCAAGAGACTTGCAGCTGTAATTGTTACAAAAGGTGGCTCTACAAAGTATTGACTTTGAGGGGGTGAATAATTATGCACGCTCAAGTTGTCTAATTTGTTGTTTGTTTCACAATAAAACATATTTTGCATCTTCAAAGCGGTAGACATGTTGTGTAAATCAAATGATACAACCCCCCCCCCCCCCAAAAAAATAATAATATTAATTTTAATTCCAGGTTGTAAGGCAACAAAATAGGAAAAATGCCAAGGGGGGGTGAATACTTTTGCAAGCCACTGTATTCCAGGTACAGACTGTACAAACTGCTTAACACGATCATAGTTATAACCGAAGAGTTTTACTTAGCCTACGAGTTCATAAGGCAGACATATAGCTGCGGGGAGGAGAAGCAATGAGCTGTGATTTTCCAGATATTGCATTATTGTAATATTGTGAACATTTATTAGCTTTTATAAGTGCAATCAAAGCTCTAGTGGAGGTAGCTGTATTGGTTTTACTTGGGGCTGGGTGAGGGTGGAAGGATGCCAAGTGTACTCTCCTGACTCTGTGCAAGGTCGCACTCAGAACAGAGATGGAGTGAGTTCATTTAGGTGCTTGTAGCTTAGTCATTTTCCCTCCCCTCTCTCACAGCGGTGTCCTCAGCCCACTATAGCTTTTTCAGAATAGGTTTCTCATGACAAAAACTATTGTGCATACAGAACAGAAGGGTGAAAGGGCTCTATGAATCCTGCGCTATTCATTATAGGTCGACCTCATAGGTTATCATTGCCTTGGTAGAGTATCTCCTAAGGGTTGAAGTAGAACACAGTCTAAAGCCATGAGAACTTAAATATCCTATATGAACAAGGTAACGTGTCTGAAAGAAGCACGTCATAAGAAGAAGCCGCTTTCAAGGAACATTTTCTTCATAAAATGATACTTATTAAGTGTTCTTACATCTGCAGTTTTGAGAGTGCAAGAAAAAAACGAAATAGCCCCCGCTGTCTCAGACAGACACCGCAAACTCTGAGAATCCAGAGAAAATCCATTGATAAATGTAGATTGGAAAGCTGTCCATTTGAAAAGGAGGCTTTTGGCTCCAGATAAACCCAACAAATCAGAGTGGCTGTAATCTTTTCTGCTCATATTGTGGGCAATTTGAAAACACTGTTGAAAAGCACTCATTTTGACCCCCCCCCCCCCGGATTTTGTGTTAAATGCTCTACAAACAAAGCTTTCTTAGTGTCCAACAAGCTTTCTCTACCCTTAACCTTGTTCTGGACACCTCCAAAACAGAAGAAGAATGCCCTTCTTCCCACAGGTGTTACTACTACCTCTGAGGGTTTAGAGCTTGAGGTAGTCACCGCATACAAGTACTTGGGAGTATGGCTAGACGGTGCACTGTCCTTCTCTCAGCAAATATCAAAGCTCTAGGCTAAAGTTAAATCTAGACTTAGTTTCCTCTATCGTAATTGCTCCTCTTTCACCCCAGGTGCCAAACTAACCCTGATTCAGATGACCATCCTACCTATGCTAGATTACAGAGACATAATTTATAGATCGGCAGGTAAGGGTGCTCTTGAGCGGCTAGATGTTCTTTACCATTCGGCTATCAGATTTGCCACCAATGCTCCTTATAGGACACATCACTGCATTCAATACTCCTCTATAAACTGGTCATCTCTGTATCCCCGTCGCAAGACCCACTGGTTGATGCTTATTTATAAAACCCTCTTAGGCCTCACTCCCCCCTATGTGAGATATATACTGCAGCCCTCATCCTCCACATACAACACCCTTTCTGACAGTCACATTCTGTTAAAGGTTCCCAAAGCACACACATCCCTGGGTCGCTCCTCTCTTCAGTTCGCTGCAGCTGGCGACTGGAACGAGCTGCAACAACGCTCAAACTGGCCAGTTTTATCTCAATCTCTTCATTCAAAGACACTCTTACTGACAGTTGTGGTGGCTTTGCATGATGTATTGTTGTCTCTACTTTATTGCCCTTTGTGCTGTTGTCTGTGCACAATAATGTTTGCACCATGTTTTGCGCTGCTACTATGTTGTGTTGCTAACATGCCGTGATGTCATGTGTTGCTGCCTTGCTATGTCTTAGAACTCTCTTTACGTAGTGTTGTGGTGTCTCTCTTGTTGTGATGTGTGTTTTGTCCTATATTTATATTTTATTTATTCTTCGTCCCAGGCTCCCCCATCCCCGCATGAGACCTTTTGGTAGACCGTCGTTGTAAATAACAATTTGTTCTTAATTAACTGACTTGCCTAGTTAAATAAAGGTACAAAAATATATATTTAAAAAAAATGAAAGCAGATCAAACGGGTAGAGAGCCGGTCCTCGTCATGCTGGCTGCTGTATAGTCACTGCAGCACTGCTTGGAACAGTTTGATATAACTTTATCTGGGGATTTTGATTTTTTTTAAATGATCCCATTAAACTGCAATTAACACATTCATTCCCCCTCATTCATTCTCCTCCATCACAGAAGCAGATATGCTTGGAAGTGGCTTGTGACCACGGCACGGTCGGGAAGAGTATTAAAGAGATGGCTGACGATGAAAAAAAGAGCTTAAGTTTATAGACTGAAAATATTGATGGATGCATGTCATTAAGAGAAGTGTCATGTAATTGCTTGTTCAAAGATGGCAATGCTGACTGAACTACTCGCAGCAGCTGTTGAATGTCTCCATCGTAGTTATTGCAATAGCTTTGTCACATGGTCCTGAGCAATCTCTATGGATATAAGCAAGTCTAATCAAGCATTTTTATGGAGTCAACACTCTGTGATTAACTTTTGCTTCTCATTATCTTTAATCCGAGAGTTTATCAACAAGGTTGATGAATGCTATTCCCATGATGAGTAATTCTCCTCTGATGAGAGATGGCATCCTCTGGGGATAAATACCGCTGTGCCTCATCTGTTGAAATGGAATGTAACAGGTACTCTTTCTGACCAGGATCGCCTAACCAGCCGCTCCATCACTGTGACTGGCAGACTGGAAAGGGCTTTGAGCTTAAGGACAGCTGGGATGAGTCACCAGCCAGGCAGGCCCCCAAACACGGCAGGCAGAAGGAAAGGTGCTCTCTCTCTCTCGCCCTCTCTCACTTCTCCACCCCTGGCTGATCAGACAGAGTGTGATGTAGGGATAACTAATGCAATCACAAGCTCCGCAAACTGATCCAACAGGCTCAGTCTCCTACGCAGCAGTTCACCGATGTAGAGGCTAGGACGCCAGAGAGACACCCATGGTAATTAATAAGTGGGGGAGCTCTATGGGATCTAGCTTCAAATCCAACTTCAGTCTACAAAGATCTGCTGAATCAATTCCGATGCATAAACAGTGCAAATGTAGAGAAACCTGATTTGATGTAAAGAAGGAAAAAGACCCAGAGTTGTTCTATCTCACTGACTGGAGTACTGGACCAAACAGAAGTCGCTCTTCTCGTTGATGGAAATAGAACGTTTGAGCCCACCCACCTCTGTTGTCTTTCAGGGAGAAGTTGTGGTTATTGACAGCCTCTGGGGCGATGCTGAAGTGGAAGTACTGTCGGTGGGCCATCTCATCCTTGTCCACCGCACTGACTGTCTCTATGAGCTGAGTTGAACAACACACACAGGAGTTAGTACAGACCGAGTTCACCAAAACACTGAACATATTCAATATATTCACTATAATATAAATATATTTTTGCACATGGTGGTTACTAGTATGCATAAAGATCTGTCTTTTCTAAATGTGACTTGGGGAAAAGTACAATATACGTTGTGAATGATTAGACTTACTTTGCCAGGGGAGGCATTTTCACACACGAGGATTTCGTTCTGTGTGGCAAACTCAGGGGCGTTGTCATTCATATCTTTGACTTTGATGTTGACACGTACTTTTGTATCTTGGTGATGTCCCCCTGTGCAGAATGACAAAAAGGAATAACAAACAAGTTAGTGATTTAGTGCACATACATGGGATTTGCCTGGCTAGAAAACAAAACCATCTCCCACTGCAAACACAATGAGAAGACAACACAGTATGAGCCTATTTATTGTATAAGAAATGATGTCGGTTGTTGAATGCTTGGAAATGATGCTGTCTGACACGTGTCATGAATAATATAACAGAACTGCTTGATCTCTAAAGTTCCAGACAACATTTTTGATGCATCAAATTATCCCTGATAGGAGAGATGAGGTATATCTGTCTCAAATATTTCCAAAACCAGACATAATCATCTGGAGTAGAATCACACAGACAGAGAACAGCAACTTAAAGATGTTTATTTCTGATTTTTTTGGGGGGGGGGGGGGTGTGGATGTTTTGCAGTAGTCTCTAGCTACTCATTTCAGTTTTTGAAAAGGCACTTTGTGGTAATCGTCTCTTAAAAACATCTTGAGGGGTGGCGACTCTAGGACCACATAAGAGCCGGGTGGGAACACAACAGTTCCTGGATTGGGAGGCATGACGTCTCTGATATTTCCAGCTACCCTCTAATTTGAAACCCGAGGTGGATATTGGAGGGTGGCGTACCAATCTCAGTGGCGCTGACAGAGATGTTGTGCCAGGGTAGTGTCTCCCGGTCCAGCGGTCTGGTGGTCTTGATGATGCCATCCTCCGGGCCGACACTGAAGAACTGCTCCACGTCCGTGTAGCGTGGAATCATGTACCTGCAGTGAACAGTAATGATAAGTAAACACGTATTCGATTAGGGCCTGGTTCCTTAGATAAATCAAAAGCCTAATTATCATTATGCTGTAGGAATGCACGTTTGCATTATTTGGATGAATGTATTCAATGGAACAATGTTTATAGTTACAACAAAGAAATGGCATGTTCATTTAAATATTTACTCCCGCAGAGCAGGAAATAATATAGGCTATTTCTTTTGTTTACTGATCAAGTAGGGCCCTGCACTATTTTATGTTGACAAGACGAGGCCTTTGAAACTGAAATCACCTACATATCAACATAACATTGGCAATTTAAAACAGAAAGGATGTATTATAACACAATGGGTCTGGGTGGGGTTGACAGCGGCGCTAAAAACAAACACAAATGAGTAACATAGAGAGTGTTCCAAGTAGCCTACCTGACAGGGTTGTTAGCCACGTCTGTGTCTTTAGCGTGTACACGGCCCACCACGGTCCCATCGTGGGCATTCTCCTCCACCTCGAAGCTGTAGCTAGTTGCCATGAAAGCAGGCGGCTCGTCTGCATCCTCCACCATAACCTTAACCGTGGCTGTGTCTTTGTAGGGCCCCCAGGCGATGAAGCGGGGGTCCACGTGTGTATTGGATGCCTCTACTCTCAGGGTGTATGCCCTCTTAGTCTCAAAGTCCACAGGCTGGAAAGAGGGAGCAGAGTGGATTTAGCAATAATACATTTCAAACTATATCATCATTAATATCTTGGGACAAAAATGAGAAGGTTGTCTAAACGTAATTCTTTCTATAATACAATTACTGCATCATAAAAATGATTTACTGTAGCTGTACACTGCTATCTAGAACCTTAGAGGGTTCTTCGGTTGTCCCCATAGGAGAACCCTTCAAAGAACCCTTTTTGGTTGCAGGTAGAACCATTTTGGTTACAGGTAGAACCCTTTTAGGTTATATGTAGAACCCTTTCTTCTGCAAAAGGGTTCTGCATGGAACCAAAGAGGGTTCTACTTAGAACCAAAAATGTTTATCCTGCCGGGACAGCCGAAGAACCGACTTGGGATGCCTTTTTTCTAAGAGGGTCAAATCAAATGTCAGTATGGGGTTGAGATGCTAGCTAGAGGGTGCTGTTGCAAAATAAGACAGTGGTTGTGGTCAACGTCAGCATGAGACAACACCAAGACATTCTTTGCTCAGTCCTTGTACCTAAGATGACCCTTGTTTCAGTTTAATGCCTTATCTAAGTCATAGCCTCAAATCACCACCAGTTCATTTACTTGCAAGAAAATGGAAAGACACTCCCAAATCCATTATGCACAAACATAGTTAATGGCCATTTAGTGTGAACAACCCTTATCCCTCTACACCCTCCTACTGCTTTCACACATCTGCATGTTTTCTTATTACCCTGTCTCACATCACTCGCATAAATTACAGAGTGAGACTTTAAAGTACCGACCGGAGTTGAGGGGGCGCCATACCAGGATGCACACACACAAACAAACACACACTTTATCTCTCTCTCTCTGCCTGTGTGGTGATTGATGTGAAGTTGTTTTCCTATCCTTCAGTATATATTTTTTGCATGTCTTTAATGAAGTGGTCAGTGGTAGGAACAGCTATGACCCAGTTCTTTCCTTTAACAGGTCGGTGAATGTTCCTCACTGACGTTGTCTCCTGAAGCTGTGGTCCCCTTGCTCTCTGTCTCACCCCCCCTTTATCTCTCTCTCTCTCCTCTCTTTCTCCCCCATCTCCATTTCTTTCTGTCTCCCTCCTCTCAACCCTCCCCCGTCTCGCTATCTCTCTCTCTGTTCTTTTATTTTGGCACTTAATAATTTGCTGCTGAAACTAATCAGCGACAGATAATATTCACAATAATGCCAGACTTCCTCTTAGCATTCAGCCTGCGCCTGGTAGCCCGCAGTTGAAACAGAATACTTGATTAAAACTCTGGCAATTCCGTCAGTCATTTCAACTTTAATTTTCAACATGTTTTGAAGAGCAAAAGGTGATGATTTCCCAAGAGGTGTATTGTGGAGGCATTATGTTATTGAGAAGAGCAGGGCTGCATCAAACTGATTGTTGTCGGCACGCTGTATTGTCCCCCCCTCCTCCACCTCCGCACACACCACACCCAGCCTAATCAGCAGACAGAATGGTCTCATTTGGGGACCTGGGTCCTGGAATTTGAGATAGCC
The DNA here is from genome assembly GCF_036934945.1 of Oncorhynchus masou masou. Classification (NCBI taxonomy): domain Eukaryota; kingdom Metazoa; phylum Chordata; class Actinopteri; order Salmoniformes; family Salmonidae; genus Oncorhynchus; species Oncorhynchus masou. The sequence continues at coordinate 41,896,133 of NC_088213.1, forward strand.
AAACACTGTTAAGAATTAAGAACTCCCCCCCTCTACTCAGCGTCAAACCATTATTTCCCCTGATTCAATTCTTCCACTTTCCCCAGCTACAATTTCTATTATCCGACGTTCATAAGGCTCATTATTGTTGCACCTCTCTGTTATGGAAATGAGGGGGATATGCACTGAGCAGCGAAGTCTGATCCCACTTGGGTTCATGCGGCCATAGAGGAAGTTGTTTACATGCCCGTTTCCCACATTTCAATGGCCGCTGTCGTGGCTTACCTGGTATAATCCGCAGCCATGATTAATAGAACAGTGCCATTTTTCAGCACGTAGACGACACACTGGTACTCAGACTCCACAGAACTGCCAAAATTAACCAGCTTGCGTAAACCCTTGATAATGCAAAGGCCTTCCTCTCGCAGTTGTGTTATTTTTGGAGAGGAGTAGAGAGGACCGTGAGTGAGATTGCTGCTGAACTGAGTGTGAGGGAGCTTGTGCTTTGAAAGACAGTTGAGGGATTTTAAATAATAAAGCACCACCAGGTGGCAATGCTCCATCTAAGCTGCTGCTGCTGCTGCGTAGGGACTAGGGAGGTAAGCAGCGCCTCTCTCTCCCTCGCCCCTCTGGAGGCCCGGCTAAGCCTAACCATGGCAGGCAGCTCCAGGCGCAGTGGTGCCAGTGAGTACCTAGAGGCAGCCCAGGAACGGTGCAGTGCAGTGCAAGGCTGACCTCTCCAGGTCGGTAAATGTCGGCATAATCCCAGCCCCGGAGCACAGCAGAGCTGCAGCTCCACGCTAGCAGCCGACCCACAGTCGGACTGCCTCGATGAGATTCCTCTCCCAGAGAACCAGCCATGAAAGTCAATGCTCGTAATAAGAAACTGAAGCGGTGTCATTGCAATCACAGAGTGGAACGGTGAAAAATCACTCTCTCTCTCTCTCGCCACTGCTCAGTGTGTGCTTCAGTCTCACACTTTCTTTCTCCCCTTCATTCTCTCTCTACCACACATAAATTGGATATAGCCAGCTTTACACATTCAAACACGCACAGACACACACAGGTGTGTCAAGAAATGTCAAGTATTGAGGCTAGCATTTTAGTCCTCAGAACGTCAGTGAAAGGGCAGTAGCAAAAAAAGGTGATTCAATGCAGACGACCCTATACACTGTCTCACAACATTCCCTTCATTCCTCCACAATGTTTGTGGAATAGTAAATCGCCTTCACTCCCTTTTCACCTTTCTCAGTTTGATGACACCCTCGCGGGTGTCAGTGTCGGTGGTAATCTCAAACACAGTCATCCCATCGCCCTCGATGAAACGATATGACACAAGTCCATTCTCGCCCAGGTCTGGATCTTTAGCCTTCAGACGGCCCACCTCCTCACCCGAAACCTTGTCCTCTGAAACTGACATGGAGTATACACCTGTGGGGAGAAACAACAGAAACTGTTACAACTAAGAAAATATCATTCACACTTGTAGTTGACGCCCGATGCCTGGTTTGACTTACTCCGAGGTACAGAATACCATTCACCCAACTTTTCACTACATTCACGTAATCTTGTTTTAAATAAGCCCCTGCCTATCTTTGTCACTGTGGGAGCAGCTGTATATACAGGTGAAGTCGGAAGTTTACGTACAACGTAGCCAAATGCATTTAAACTCAGTTCTCTGACATTTATTCCTAGTAAAAATTCCCTGTCTTAGGTCAGTTAGGATCACCACTTTATTTTAAGAATGTGAAATGTCAGAATAATAGTAGAGAGAATGATTTATTTCAGCTTTTATTTATTTCATCACATTCCCAGTGGGTCAGAAGTGGACATACACTCAATTGGTATTTGGTAGCATTGCCTTTAAATTGTTTAACTTGGGTCAAACGTTTCGGGTAGCCTTCCACAAGCCTCCCACAATAAGTTGGGCTAATTTTGTCCCATTCCTAATGGCAGAGCTGGTGTAACTGAGTCAGGTTTGTAGGCCTCCTTGTTCACACATGCTTTTTCAGTTCTGCCAAACAATTTTTTTATAGGATTGAGGTCAGGGCTTTGTGATGGCCACTCCAAAACCTTGACTTTGTTGTCCATAAGCCATTTTACCACAACTTTGGAAGTATGCTTGGTGTCAAAATCCATTTGGAAGACCCATTTGCAACTAAACTTTAACTTCCTAACTGATATCTTGAGATGTTACTTCAATATATCCACAGAATTTTCTACCTCATGTTGCCATCTATTTTGTGAAGTGCACCAGTCCCTCCTGCAGCAAAGCACCCCCACAACATGATGCTGTCACCCTCGTGCTTCACGGTTGGGATGGTGTTCTTCGGCTTGCAAGCCTCCCCCTTTTTCCTCCAAACATAACGATGGTCATTATGGCCAAACAGTTCTATTTTTGTTTCATCAGACCAGAGGATATTTCTCCAAAAAGTACGATCTTTGTCCCCATGTGCAGTTGCAAACTGCCTAGTCTGGCTTTTTTATGGCGGTTTTGGAGCAGTGGCTTCTTCCTTGCTGAGCGCCCTTTCAGGTTATCTCGATATAGGACTCATTTTACTGTGGATATAGATACTTTTGTACCCGTTTCCTCCAGCATCTTCACAAGATCCTTTGCTGTTGTTCTGGAATTGATTTGCACTTTTCGCACCAAAGTACGTTCATCTCTCGGAGGCAGAACGCGTTTCCTTCCTGAGCGGTTTGACGGCTGCGTGGTCCCATGGTGTTTATACTTGCGTATTTGTCACGGTTTTCTGTAGGTGAAAGAGAGTCGGACCAAAATGCGGCGTGTCTATTACGATCCATGTTTAATGAAACAAAAGTAAACACGAATCAAATACAAAACAAACAAACGTAACAAGAAAACCGAAACAGCCTAATACTGGTGCAAACTAGCACACGACAGACATAAGGACAAAAAGGACAATCACCCAACAAAACCCAACACCAAACAGGATACCTAAATATGGTTCCCAATCAGAGACAATGACTAACACCTGTCTCTGATTGAGAACCATATCAGGCCAAACACAGAAACAGACAAACCAGACACACAACATAGAATGCCCACTCATATCACACCCTGACCAAACAAAACATAATAAACATACAAAGCAAACTATGGTCAGGGTGTGACAGTACTATTGCTTGTACAGATGAATGTGGTACATTCAGACGTTTGGAAATTACTCCCAAGGATGAACCAGACTTGTGGAGGTCTACACATTTTTTTTCTGACGTCGTCTTGGCTGATTTCTTTAGATTTTCCATGATGTTAAAAAAATGGCACTGAGTTTGAAGGTAGGCCTTGAAATATATCCACAGGTACACCTCCAATTGACTCAAATGATGTTTATTAGCCTATCAGAAGCTTCTAAAGCCATGACATCATTTTCTGCCGTATTCCATGCTGTTTGAAGGCACAGTCAACTTAGTGTATGTAAACGTCTGTCCCACTGGAATTGTTATAAGTGAAATAATCTGTCTGTAAACAATTGTTGGTAAAATGACTTGTGTCATGCACAAAGTAGATGTCCTAACCGACTTGCCAAAACTATAGTTTGTTAACAAGAAATTGGTGGAGTGGTTGAAAAACGAGTCTTAATGATTCCAACCTAAGTGTATGTAAACTTCCGACTTCAACTGTAGCTAGATACATGCACCGACTATACATAGCTCGGTACTAGTAAAGAGGCTCCTAGTCTTCACCCAGTAGCTCATTGTCACATTCCCTTCTCTTGCATGCCTTTAATTCTGACTCTTCCTGTATTTGGCTATAGGCTTGTGTAAATGTATGTTAGAAGAAGTTGAAGTTGTTATGGTTTTGATAGCATGATGTAACTTGCACTTTGTTTTCAGGTTTGATTGAGACAATGTATTCCCCTAACCGTATTCTTTCAATAATATTTTTTTTATTTTTTATTAATATTATATCACTTGTGTATGTCTTTCCTTATCAAATGTAAGACTATATGCCCTCGTAATATATTTTGGTGCTTATACAGTGAGCTCCAAATGTATTGAGACAGGGAAAATGTTTTGTTCATAACACTTATTATGATTGACATTTGTTTGGTATAAGCCTTTTCTTTTAAGAACTTTGCCACCGTGGACCAGTCAAAATACAAAGTGCTGGAGTACAGAGTCAAAACAACAAAAGCATTTTCACTGTCCCAATACCTTTGGAGCTCACTGTATGTGTGTTTAAAATACTATCCAGATATGAAAGTGTCTGGTCATGGAACATTCCATAGAATTCTAGAAAAATACACTGTTCACTAAAAAGGCTGTAACTCATTTACTGGAAAAGGTTTTATTCTTATTTCAGATTATCAATCCTTACAAAATAAAGAACACTAAATATGCTCTAATATTTTCTCTGTTTTCAATGGCAGTTGTTTGAGGAAAAAAAAGCATTTAAGATACACATTTTAACAGGTGTTTTTTTCTTGACTGATTGCCAGTTGATTGATTTGGTGCTATCACATGTCATATCAGTTGAAAGGGCTGTTTCTCAGCTTTCAAAATGTGTATAATGTTTTCATATATGGTTTGACACCAGCAGTCTCAGTAAATTCACAAATTCCTAAACTCTCCTACTGATGATGCAACAATACCAATATGGCGATTTACAGTTACTGTTAGCTGGTGTTCTAAAGCCTAATGTTTCCATTTGCTTTTAATTCTGTAAAACACATTTATGGTATTTTACTGTTCATTCTACAGCGTTTTACTGTTGAAATAAATTAATGGTGTGGTCCATCTTTGAAAGACATTGTATCTTTACCTGTTCTGCATTTACACCTAATTAAAGAGATTCGAGCGAGAGAGAGAGAAATATAAATGGAACACAAGAGATACCTGTGGAGTTTCAGCTGGCCAGCACCTGAGGTCCACAGCCCATGAGCAGACAGTGTTTTGTGTTTGTATTTGCATGTGTGTGTATGTCTACAGGGGTGCATACACCTGCCCATGGCCGAGGCAGAGCAGTAGGGCCATATGCCCTCTCCGCCCTGTCTGCTCCTCCTATTGAAATGTTCAGAGCCAAACACTTCAGCTGCATTTAAAAATAACGCTGACATGGGAAGGAGCCTTTAAAAAAAAGGCCTAATCATATAAAGGGCTGCTACTTCAATCAGACTACATAAAAAAACATAAGGGATCTTTTCATGAGAAAGTTACTGAATCCACCCAGTCTAAAACTGGCTCTGACCATGAGAGTTGGAAATAAATGTTAACATAATATCAGAGGTTGAAACATGTGACAATACTGATGTGAATGTCATCTCAAAAGGTAGGTCATTACTTATTGAACAATATTCCAGTTTTCATCATCTGGGAAAGAGTTGACATTATTGCACGTGGTTGAGTCAGCCCACTGACTCAGTTTTAGAAGTTTCTCACCCCACCCAGGACTAGTTTACCCCAAATATGTAGCTAATTTTCCACCCAAGAGCCGCTGTTAGCAGGGATACATCCGAGCCTCAGTGCTGATAGTAGGGGAAAGATTGGGAGCTCTCTGGGACAAATCTTCACGCTCTGCTCTCAAGAAGTAGGAGGAAATTGATGTGGACCATTTCTACTATATGAGACGTAAATCTGTGTTTAGCTCGCGGTCTAGAGCTACAAGAATCCCCCTCCATTCCCCCTCTCCGTCGAACAGAAATACTGACATTAACACGGTTAATATTTCACAACTCTTTATCGCACTTAAGATACTTGCTGTCATCACAGCTCCTATGAGCGCAATGAAACTGTTTAATAATTAAGATGTAATATCCCCCCTTTAACATCTATACCCTGTACAAACTGCGTGTTGCATGGCCTCTGGGGCCATCAGCCATCCATATTTTGAAGTGTTGAGGCTTGAGGAGCTCAGAGAGCGCTAGACTGGCTTAAAGCAGACCTGTCCCCCGTGGATGATGCTGCTCTTACCTCAGCAGAGAGGGACAGTGACGACGGGAAGAAAGACCATCTCAGGGACTAAGTCAGCTTTAGAAAACAGAAAATAAATTTAAAAAACATAGAAAAAGTGAAAGACATGACTCTTCACTTACTCTGAGGGAACTTGGGCGGGTTGTCGTTGACGTCCGTCAAGGTGATTTTCACTTCTGTTGTCCCTGACAATCCCCCCATGTGTCCCCCCATGTCCTTTGCTTGGATGACGACGTCATATTCCTGCCGAGCTTCCCTGTCCATGTTGGGCAGAGCAGTCCGGATTATCCCTGGGGACAGGAGAGAAGAAAGAGGAAAATGGCTTTAATTCAAGAGGGACCTGCCTGTGACCTTTCAGCAGCCTACTACTATGCAAGGCCTACTGGGAGGAGCAGGGCATGATTGGTCATCACTGACACGTGAGATCACATTGCCATCATCCATCGGGCTCCTTTTCTAATATTGGGGTAATTACTGTGATATGTAAAAGGGGAAAAGAAGTGGCTTATTTTCATAGAAACTGCAGAACACTACTCAGAACAGCAGTGAGGAACTCTTTTTTTAAGCCAGTTGTTTATTTAATTATTTTTTTCTGTGAGGAAACTGGCACTTCTCACATCACAGGAGAATATGATGGGGATGGTTGTTCTCTGGTGATATTTAGATGAGCCTGTGCATGAAATGCAGATAAGCCAAAAACAAATTATAAATGTGAGCATTGGACATGATCCAGTGAAATATCCAGCTTTGGTTTATTAGCAGGATTTTCTCTCTCCGATCTCTCTCTCGCTCTGAGATCTCCCTGTTTGGCTGGGGGTACTTTGGCTCCCAGGATGCTTAGAGTTCAACCAGGATATTGCTTGCCTAATCTGGCCGTGAGTTAATTCTGTTTGGCAAAGGACAGGTACACTCAGACTTTGCCTTGGAGAAATCCCAAAGCACGACAGGACTAATCCTCAACACTCACTTGGCACGTATACAAAATGTGAGAATTGACAGATTATCATAAGATACATTTAAATACATAACATTTTTGATACAAGACATACAATATATATATATATATATATATATATATATATATATATATATATAGTACCTTCAAAAGTATTCATCCCCTGGCGTTTTTCCTATTTTGTTGCATTACAACTTGTCATTTAAATTGATTTCATGTAATGGACATACACAAAATAGTCCAAATTGGTGAAGTATTTTTTTTATTTTTAACAACAATAAAAGAAAACCGCAAAAGTGGTGAGCGCATATGTATTCACCCCCTTAATTACAATATACCAAATAAGATCTGTTGCAACCAATTACCTTCAGAAGTCACATAATCTGTCACATTCTGTCACATGATCTCAGTATATATACACCTGTTCTGAAATATCCCAGAGTCTGCAACACAACTAAGCAAGGGGCACCACCAAGCAAGTGGCACCATGAAGACCAAGGAGCTCTCCAACCAGGTCAGGAATAAAGTTGTGGAGAAGTACAGATCAGGGTTGGGTTATAAAGAAATATCAGAAACGTTCAACATCCCAAGGAGCACCATTAAATCCATTATAAAAAAATTGAAAGAATATGGCACCACAACAAACCTGCCAAGAGAGGGCCGTCCACCAAAACTCATGGACCAGGCAAGGACGGTATTAATCAGAGAGGCAACAAAGGGACGAAAGATAATCCTGAAGGAGCTGCAAAGATCCACAGCGGAGATTGGAGTATCTGTCCATAGGACCACTTTAAGCCGTACACTCCACAGAGCTGGGCTTTATGGAAGAGTGCCAGAAAAAAGACATTGCTTAAATAAAAAATAAGCAAACACGTTTGGTGTTCACCAAAAGGCATGTGGGAGACTCCCAAACATATGGAAGAAGGTACTCTGGTCAGATGAGACAAAAATGTAGCATTTTGGACATCAAGAAAAACGCTATGTCTGGCGCAAACTCAACACCTCTCATCACCCCTGGAATACCATCCCAACACAAACCCAACACCACAGTGAAGCATGGTGGTGGCAGCACCATGCTGTGGGAATGCTTTTCATCAGAAGGGACTAGGGAACTGGTCAGAACTGAAGGAATGATGGATGGCGCTAAATACAGGGAAATTGCTGAGGGAAACCTGTTTCAGTCTTCCAAAGATTTGAGACTGGGACGGAGGTTCACCTTCCAGCAGGACAATGACCCTAAACTAAAGCAACACTTGAGTGCTTTAAGGGGAAATATTTAAATGTCTTGGAATGGCCTAGTCAAAGCCCAGACCTCAAAATACAATTGAGAATCTGTGGTATGACTTAAAGATTGCTGTACACCAGCGGAACCCATCCAACTTGAAGGAGCTGGAGCAGTTTTGCCTTGAGGAATGGGGGGGGGGGTGCATAGTTATGCAATAGTTATTCTGTTTTTTTACTTATTTCTTGTTTGTTTAACATTAACACATATTTGGCATCTTCAAGGTAGTAGACATGTTGTGTTAATCAAATGATACAAACCCCTCCCAAGATCTATTTTAATTCCAGGTTGTAAGGCAACAAAATAGGAAAAAATGCCAAGGAGGTGAATACATTCGCAAGCCACTTACAATAACATATATATATATATATATATATATATATATATATGAAACAAGGTGGGACAGAGAGGTTGGGTACCTGTTTGTGGTTCCACTGAGAAGTAGGGCTGGCCCTGGAGAATGCTGTACACCAGTCTGGCACTATTCCCATAGGTGGGATCATCAGCATCTGTGGCTGTTACCTGCATCACTGAGGTTCCTGGACGACACAAGAACAGCAGGTGTTATTATTTTCAACACCATTTACCCAACATAATACCTGCAATAAGAAAATCATTATGGCATTTAGCTTGAGCCAATACTATGTTTCTAAAATGAAATTCCTGCTATATACCTGATGCTGGAAGTGTTTGCCTCTCTAGAAATTGCTTATTCTTAACCGAAAATGTGGTGCAGTCAGCATCCCTCCCATGGTTATAATGTCCTTAAGTGCTCATGGTTTTGAGAGTCACACAAAGCCTAGCTGTTTCACCAGTATTTGAAATTAATTTGCCATCACAGTGGTTTCTGAACATATTTGAAGCTGGGCTGGTCTAGACTGCCGAGTCTGAGCCCTAGAAGCACCATTTGGGTTGTCAGCTGGTGGAATCGCAGGGAAATAGATTGTTACACTGACAGGCCAGCATTAAGGATGTTGTATTACATGGTGTGATCCCCCCACACATACACACTCACGCAAAAAAAAAACATTCACAAGGAAGAGGGAAATTGCAGAGCCGCAACAACAACAGCTACGCTTCCAACTTTGCCTCCCCCGGTCAGATTACAGTAATTTTGAATAATGCATGGGAAACAAGCTGTTCACTGGCAAACAGTCTGAGGAAGGGAGAATTAGACAGAGGGTAGAGAATCCTTCACGGTCCATTCCCCAGCCAGACTCACCGACGTTGGACATTTCAGGCACCCTGGCATAGTATGGCCCATGTAGGAACTCAGGTGGGTTGTCATTGATGTCCTGGACCTTGACTATGAACTCAGATGGAGGCTCCAGAGGTTTGTTGGTGGCCCTGTCCACAGCCTGGGCTGTGAGGGTGTACTGGGCCTGCTCCTCCCTGTCCAGGGTCTTGGTGGCATGGATGTTGCCTGTCTTGTCATCAATGACAAAAATGGTGCCTGCACCCTCCCCTGAGAGAATGTACTTGCAATTGCCATCCCCAGCATCAACGTCTGAGTGGAGCTGGAAACAAATGGAAAGAAAAATGTCAGCAAAATTACTTTGGAAAAAATATGTTAAAAATCATTTTAAAAATACTACCTTCCAACATGTAGTGTGATCACCAGGAGGAACATGGATAATGAGAAGCACATTCAGCCCAGGCAATCATGTAAATGTGATTACATTTAAATGCATAGCTTAGAGAAAACTGCCTTGAAACCAATATGTTTCAACATAGAGAATCAATCTATATTTACTCTGATGATAAACATTAGGTGCAACACAGCAACATTACAATTAGTGGTCTGTCACATTATCAGACAGTTAGTCACTTAGTTGATTGGTTAATTTCTGCAATTCAAAACACGCACAACTATATTCCCACAAATGCATATATGAATTGTATTTCAATTTATTTTGCAATATCTACAAACTTTTCGTTATATTCTTTGAAATATTGTTCATAGAAACCTGTCCTGCATGCATGTTGTTTTTGTTGTTGATTGATATCCCAATCCAATAATAACAAGGTACCATCTCTGTCACTGCCGGAATTAGAGGCAAATTTAGGTCCCCATTTGTAATCGTCATTTCTGTGGACCCCTAAAATTGCCTGTTTCCCAGATGTCAATGTCTTTGGGGGATGCTTTGATATTAAAAAGGAAATCTAATTTATAATCTTTAATCAAGTGGGCCACTGATTGCTTTGTGTAACAAATTGAGGATATTGCAAGGTCTCCACTGGTAATGAAAACCCCCTGTGACTTTAATTCAGCGATCAACAGATAGAGAGGAGGAAAGAATGGGAGAGAAAAGAGAGGAGAGGTAGGAAGGTGATGATGAAGAATTTAAAAACGGTGACCTTACCCTGCCCACTAACACTGGGTCTGGCCCTGTGTACTCCTCAATGACAAAGAACTGGTTCCAGACCCAGCCTCTCTTGGAGCGGTGTAGGACCTGTCCCTCCTTGCCTGTCCTCTCCCGGTGCCTGTGTAGGGAGAGGCGGCGGCGGTGGCTGTGCTCCAGGGGTGCCGAGGCGGCCCCGGCGCTGCACAGCACGGCGCCCAGGCACATCAGGAACACCTGCAGTCCCAGTCCCTCCCACATCCTGCTGCCAGCCGACCAGTGCTACTCCGCCTTCCTTTGGGCCTTGCTGCACGTGTGCCTGTGTCCCCCTGAGAGGCACAATCCAGAGATAATCCTGGGAAAACCTTCCTCTGAGGTCCTTCCTGGATGGTGGCTTCACTCCACTCACTCACTAGCCTGGGGACTTGGACCCTAAGCCTCACCGGATCCTTTGGTTTTGCTTTGTGCAGTTACTCATCACAACCCCTTTCTTCTTCTCTCTCTTCCTCCTTCTTCTCCTCCCAACGTAGGCCCTGAAATGAAACGAAAATGCACAGAGTCGGTCACAGGGGACAAAACAGTTCTGTGCAAGAGTAGTTATCGTCAGCCCACACTCCAACCAAAGTTTTAATTGACTCCTCTCTAAATCTCGACATATTAATTCATTTTGCGCCTCTGTATCTTGCTCTAATTAAGTGACAGAGGTTGTAAACTCATTTGCTCTTATTTAATTAGACATCAAGCCACTGGTGTTCTCAGATTGAAGTGTTGCCTATGTTTTGTCCCTTGTAGTATTACATTAGGTGAGTAGAGCAAAAGGGAAATAGTCTCCTTCAAAATTCTAATTTGGTACAAAATGCATCACTTCATTTTCATTCACCGACCATGCACTGATGGTCAACAAAGCGACAACGGAGCTAAAAACAGAATAGTCTAATAGTCGATTTGCACAGTCCTAACTGCAAACAAAGCAGGCTTAATCACATGCCAATAGGTTATGTTACACATCCGACAATTAACCAGATGCTGTGTTGTTGTCAGTCCCATGATTGGTTCTCATCACTTCCTGCTTGGCTGCTCATGGATGGACAGGGGAACAAATGGACCTGCGGGAGATTTTCCTATCCACTGAGCCACTAAGAACCTTCAGCCTCAGCAACGATGCTAGCTGGGAGCCCAACCACAACAATAATGCTTTAACACACTGCTTACGGTGAAACAGGGAGGGAAGAGAGAGAGGGAGAGAAGAGAAAAAAAAACAGAACAAATCTCCAGCTTGTGTGGCAGAGCTCATAAATAAAGTCCATATAAAGCACATCCACCAGTGATGTAGGGAAATGGGCACCCTAACTCAGTTGGACCTCTCCACTGTCAGCCCCCATAATGAACGCCTGATAACGCTTCATGCTTTCCAGTGTCTCGGGTTGTAAATTGGCAGCTACTCCAGAAAAAGAAGACATTCTATGCTTTTTTTTCATTATTGACTGGCCACCAAAAATGTCAGCCAACTGTGTGTGTGTAGCAGTGGTTTTATTGCCTCCGATACCCCATCATCTCAAGGGAAGTGTTTCCCATTTAAATGCCTCGGGAATCACAGGCATTCATCCGTCTTGGCTAAGACTGTGGATGTGCTGAATAAGTAGTCTGGTCCAAAGTCAGTCATTGATGGCAAGTGACTCAACAGCGATGCAAAATGTCTCATCTATTACTGTAATACAGTGATTGTGAGTCATGTATTAAGTATTCCAGTGGATGGCTAGACAGCTAAATGTTTCAATGCAGCACTACTGTGGAATGGTGTGAGAGACATCAGAGAATTTGTCAATATGGAAAAATACACTGAATACACCAAACATCTGTCACACGCTGACCATAGTTTGCTTTGTAGGTTTCTATGTTTTGTTTGGTCAGGGTGTGATATGAGTGGGCATTCCATGTTTCATGTCTAGTTTGTCTAGTTCTATGTTTGGCCTGATATGGTTCTCAATCAGAGACAGGTGTGAGTCATTGTCTCTGATTGGGAACCATATTTAGGTAGCCTGTTTGGTGTTGGGTTTTGTGGGTGATTGCTCCTGTCTTGTGTTAGTTTGCACCAGTTTAGGCTGTTTCGGTTTTCACGTTACTTTTGTATTGATTCGTGTTTACTTTGTTTCATTAAACATGAATCTCAATAGCCACGCCGCATTTTGGTCCGTCTCTCCTTCGCATAAAGAAAGCCGTTACAACATCAGAAACACCTTCCTAATATTGAGTTGCACCCCCCCCCCCCACCCCATCCCTCTTTTGCCCTCAGAAGAGCCTCAATTCATTGGGGCATGGGCTCTACAAGGTGTCAAAAGCCTTTCACATGGATGCTGGCCATGTTGACAACAATGCTTCCCACAGTTGTGTCAAGTTGGCTGGATGTCCTTTTGGTGGTGGACCATTCTTGATACAAATGGGACACAGTTGAGCATGAAAAACCCAGCAGTGTTCCAGTCCTTGACACAAACCGGGGCGCCTGGCACCTACCTTTTGTTTTGCCCATTCTCTGAATATTATACATACACAATCCATGGCTCAGTTGTCTCAAGGCTTACAAATCCTTCTTTAACCCGTCTCCTCCCCTTCATCTACACTGATTGAAGTGGATTTAAGAAGTGACATCAATAAGGGATCACAGCGTTCTTAATGATTGTCTGTTCAGCGTATATCAACACTCTATAGCACCTTGTAAATATTGTAAAGGGGTGGATAGGCCATAGCTGTAGACACTAATATATGCAGGTTTACTGTCATGGGTCTTGCCCTAGAGGCAGAACTGAGCGATTGCCGCAAGATGGAGAAGCTGCAAAGTGAAAATTGGCTATGTTGTAAACATTTATGAAAACAAAAAAAATTGCTTTTTGGTCTTAATTTAAGGTTAAGTGTAATGAATGCGCTGAGAGTCGGGAAGCAAGTACAGGGAGTGAGTGTTTTAATTAATTAATAAATAAAACAAACACGAAACACAAAGCACCGACATGAAACAGAGGCAATAACACCTGAGGAAAGAACCAAGGGGAGTGACAGATACAGGAAAGATAATCAAGGAGGTGATGGAGTCCAGGTGAGTGTCACGAGGCGCTGGTGCGCTTGACGATAGTGACAGGTGTGAGGGATAATCAGCAGCCTGATGACCTAGAGGCCGGAGAGGGAGCGTACGTGACATTAAGGTTAGGTTTATCAGATGTTGCCTCCAGAACAAGACTCATGAGGAAAAACGCGGAAAACGAGGAAAAAAACGAGGAAAAACGCAAACCTGCGCAATATAAGTGGAAGTGTTTCATGTTCCTCTTGAATAAATAAATAATGGTTACATATCATGTTACTTAATGAGGGGTAAGATAATGCCACAGCTGCTTGTAAGTGCAAAATTGTTACTGAGACTTGGAGAAAATAATTATCGAATAAAGGGGAGAAAAAAATAGCTTGTGCTTCAGAAGAAATGAAATGGCCAGCTACAAATATCCGTGGCCTTAATTGTAGTGTGTGAATCCAGCTCTATCTCCACTGTTCTAGCCCAGGCATGGACAGTGGTGGAGAGGGGATGTCTGAGGAGAAATGGAGTGACCTGACAGTGAGGGACAATTAAAACAATCCCTCTTAGTCTTTCTCCAAGTCTCCGCTAAAAGCAGCCAGTAACTTCACACTGTCGCAGCCATGAAAAGTGAAGATCAGGAGAGAGGCACCGGGCAGATAAATCCTCCCTGTCTTTTTGACACCAAGCAAGTGTCTTCAATATCTCATTGTGGCGCTGTAACAGCACATGTGTTACTGCTCTGCCGACATTACTATTTTAAATTGAACACAGGGTCAAAGTTGAAGAATTAAGTTCCATGCCGATGTTTAATATTGAGTACCGACACATCAATAGACTCTAAAAGGCATACGATCCCACACCATTTGATCGAGGGGAACACCAAAAAGCACTTATCAGCTCAGTGGGGCTCTTACATAATTGAACTCTAACCAGTAAGCATAGTCCTCAAAGGAAATATCATTAAGCAGTGAATACAAATCAAATGTTATTGGTTCTTTCAATGCAGGGCCTCATTCGGGTTATGATGAGAACCTAAATGATGTCCTAAATAAGTAAACCATTTCTTCAGCCACTGAAGGTGCATGTGGGGGTTGAGATTTGTTTTTTATAGCTGGGAGATGTGTTCTTCCTTGTACAATTATTCTGATTATTTTTTAAGTAGGGAATGCAATCGCTCCCCAATGGTTATTGGAGCAATCATAAAAAAACAAACAAACAGCAGACAGAGTATGGAACTGTGCTCAAATCTGAACCTCCCCGTGCAGAGGGGCTCAGCTTTGTCTTGCGTGACTGACCATTAACATTGTACAAGAAAAGCAAAGAGAAGCTCCCTCTCTCTCCCTCCCTCTCTCTCTGGCTCTCTTGTATTCTCTAGTGCCAGTTTAATTCTGTAAGGTCCAGTCGCACGTACAAGATGAAGTCGGTCTAAAGCAATACGGGTGATTCATGTCTGAGTAGATGTGATATATGCCCCTGTCTTCCACAACCCTGGAGGCTCCACCCGTCTGTTTTCACAAGTGTTTATGACCGTATGGTGTGTGTGTGTGTGTGTGTGTGTGTGTGTGTGGGTGGGTGCACAAAGTATGTCCATTGTGTGCACATGTACTGATTTGTGTGAATTGTGTGTGCAAACAGCTTATTTATTGGGTGGTGTTGTTATACAATGAGTCACCTATGCTGTCTGGGCACGGGAAATGTTTATTTAATTATTTTATTGATCCTTTATTTAACTGGGAAAGTCAGTTAAGAACACGTTATTGTTTACAATGACGGCCTACCAAGAGGCAGAAGGACTCCTGCGGGGCGATGTCTTGGGATTAAAAATAAAAATATGGGTCAAAACACACATCACGACAAAAGAGAGGCCTTTGGTGGCAAAATAATAAAATACAGTTTATCCAGTGTGTCTATGCATTTAACTAAAGTCACGTGATGTACTGATAAGATGTGCTCCCTCTGCTAGAACACTTCCCCTTTGTCTGCGTGTCTGACCCATGGTTCTGGACTCACTTACAAAGTGCTGTTATTCCCTTTTTAGCAGTAGACTGAACTAAGCTGTAACAGACGAGCAGGACAAATGGTTTTGGCTTCTTTTAGAAACAGTGTGGAGACAATGAGCATTGAGAAATGGCACAACATATCTTGACAACAACAAAAAACTCACCTCAGGCCAACCTCAGTTTCTCAGTTCCGTAGTCCTTTAAGGTCACCAACCAGTACATCCTCACGGCTATTGCTCTGTTTGTTTGTCACACCACCCAAAATGGGGGCTGTAATTTCCTTATATAAACTGAGACCCAACTCGTGAAGAAGGCGCAGCAGCGCCTCTTCAACCTCAGGAGGCTGAAGAAATTCGGCTTGTCACCAAAAGCACTCACAAACTTCTGCAGAGGGTAGTGAGGTCTGCACAACGCATCACCGGGGGCAAACTACCTGCCCTCCAGGACACCTACACCACCCGATGTTACAGGAAGGCCATAAAGAGCCACTGCCTATTCACCCCGCTATCATCCAGAAGGCGAGGTCAGTACAGTTGCCGAGATGGGACCGAGAGACTGAAAAACAGCTTCTATCTCAAGGCCATCAGACTGTTAAACAGCCACCACTAACATTGAGTGGCTGCTGCCAACACACTGACTCAACTCCAGCCACTTTAATAATGGGAATTGATGGGAAATGATGTAAAATATATCACTAGCCACTTCAAACAATGCTACCTAATATAATGTTTCCATACCCTACATTATTCATCTCATATGTATACGTATATACTGTACTCTATATCATCTACCGCATCTTTATGTAATACATGTATCACTAGCCACTTTAACTATGCCACTTTGTTTACACACTCATCTCATATGTATATACTGTACTCGATACCATCTACTGTATCTTGCCTATGCGGCTCTGTACCATCACTCATTCATATATCTTTATGTACATATTCTTTATCCCCTTACACTTGTGTGTATAAGACAGTAGTTGTCACACGCCTTGGTCTTAGTATTTTGTGTTTTAGTTAATTAGTTGGTCAGGCCAGGGTGTGACATGGGTTTATGTTATTATGTTGTCGTATTGGGGTTTTTGTAGGCATTGGGATTGTGGTTGATTAGGGGTGGGTTTAGTTTAGGTTTGGCTGCCTGAGGCGGTTCTCAATCAGAGTCAGGTGATTCTTGTTGTCTCTGATGGGGAACCGTATTTAGGTAGCCTGGGTTTCACTGTGTATTTCGTGGGTGATTGTTCCTGTCTCTGTGTAGTTTCACCAGATAGACTGTAATTAGGTTTCACGTTCCGTTTTGTTGTTATTTATTTATATCAGTTATTTCAAAAAAAAACGGGGTATGAGTAACCACCACGCTGCATTTCGGTCCGACTCTCTTTCGACAAATGAAGAACGCCGTTACAGTAGTTTGGAATTGTTAGTTAGATTACTTGTTGGTTATTACTGCATTGTCGGAACTAGAAGCACAAGCATTTCGCTACACTCGCATTAACATCTGCTAACCATGTGTATGTGACAAATAAAATTTGATTTGATTTTGATTTGATTTTCTTCATTGGGCTTTTAACATTTCACTTTATGTGATTCCCTCCATACTGCAATTCTTATCTAATAAAGAAAATATGTCTATTGAATGTCAGAGTCTCTCTCATTTGGTTGGAATTTCCATGGCAGACACCACAACACTACATAAAGAGAGACCTAAGACAACAACGCAGCATGGCAGCAACACATGACAAGACAGCATGGTAGCAGTGTATAGTGTTTTTCTGCGAGAGAGAGAGAGAGAGAGAGTGACAGAGAAAGAAAGAGAAAAAAGAAAGAGTGAGGGATAGAGGGAAAGAGAGAAATAGAGGTGACAGTCTAGCGTTATAAATGGGGTTGCTGCGAGGGATGCAGCATCTTTGGAATGAATTCTCCACGTGCCGCCTGCATCCTGGCCTTCCCATTTCCTGACCAGCTTTGATGCACTTACTGGAGCAGTGGAGGAGGCTTTAGTGCTTGGTTGACTGTGCAGCTTGAGGGGATGTAAAAGAGCGGAGGTATTGCTGCTCTAAGAATGGCATGTGTGACTTACTTTCGCACCGCTTGAATGCGATATTGAATGATTTCTCCGTATGATGACCTAATCTACATGGAATAAAATAATTTACGATTACAACAATAACAAAGATCATTAAATACATAGCTGAATGTATTTTCATTCAATTTCCAATACATTATACCTCTAAAAAGTAGGCTATGCCTCCTTTCAAGATACAAGCATGGTACTGTACAGGTTATACTGATAAGACCATGTTTTCACTCAACGCAAAGTGGCCATATGATCACGGCAGATTGCTCGACAGACCATATCATAATGAAAGTAAACCACCCTTCTAAGCCCTCCACATGTTCTGTAATCCACCACTTTCATGGAAAACCAGGCGCAGTGCAGTCTGTATATTACACCATAGGCGCCGAATGTTTTCCTTTAACAATGCTGCATTTTGGAGCATGACCCCTGTATCCACCTGAGTGGTGGTTCTATTCCTAGGAATCGGGCTTTCTCTGAATTTTACCCCTTGCACACATATAAATCTTTGTTTGGATAAAAAAAGAAGAAGAGAGAAATAACACCACCGTCGCCACCTCATTCTCACAGCGTTGAAAGAAGCCGATCAGGGTCAAGTGATCGGGACTGTAGTCTTGTGTAGTCCTCAGAGCTCCACCATGCTGCTTCTCACTCTGATAGGTAATTGCTCCAACACTACTACCACAGAGGACTCTGAGATCAGGAGGTTCTCTGCTATTCTCTCACTCGTTTTAGAGAGAGAATTTTGTTTGTTTTAAAGCAAGCTTTCTGCAATTCTACCCATTTTGCTATGGGGGGAGCAAAAACTTTGCAATTCTACCCATTTTGCCATGGGGGGAGCAAACACTTTGCAATTCTACACATTTTGCTATGCAGTGTAGAGAACATTTTTCCCAAAACGTATGCCATGTTAATAACAGCTGAGTGAGAGTGACTAACAAAATCAGTGGGGGCCCCCTGGCAGTCAGGGCCCCTGGGAACCTGCCCTGCATGCCTGGGCCCAATTCGGACATGATAACTACAAGTTTAGTTCGATGGCTCGACTAATTTACCAAGCTAAACATTGTTAGCTCACATGCTAATTTAGTGACTGTCAGTGACTGACATATCAACAGAAAAACTGCTGAAGCACAATCACATTTCGAAAAAATTGCACCTTTTGTGTTCAACAGTAAGTTGAGACGCCGACTGAGTCCCTAGCGGCCGGGGGCCCAAAGTGACCACTTGTGTCGCATATACCTGGTGCCGGCCCTGCTGACAAGTTTATTAACATTGTTCAGGGACTTTGAATATACTGTCCTGTGTTTACCTTTTGTATACGATATGGCTTCTGTAAATCAATGCCTCACAACAAAGACCTGCTAGATTATCTGCAAAGATATAGCATGCATGGCGTTGACAGACTTAACTCTTTTAAAAGAAGACATAAGAGAGGATAAACAACTAGGAATAAAAACGATTTTCTACTCAATACGACTGCATGGAAAGAGGCTTTGAAGCCACACTGCAAGGAGGAAAAGTGGTCTTTGGTTTCTGGTTACTGTGGGTTGATTCCTGTGGCTTTTAAAAGCGACAAAATAGAGAAAAGAAACAAACGATTGTGCTCCCAGGGCGTAACCTGACTCTTAATTGCCATTCAATTACACAGACTAATCGGTATAGGTGTTTCACAAACAAAATACCCCAGTCTGGCTTTCTGCACTTCAGAGCCAAAGAGGTCATTAGTATTCTAACAGGAGAGTGATGCACCCGCTTTTTTTTTCTTCTCTCTGAGCAGACAGAGTCATGAATAATATGCTAATGCCATCATCCACAATTTGCCGCCACAGCTACAGGTGAAGGAAGAGTGCATGTACAGAAGATACTGTTACAGCTGCTACAGGCTTTGCATGCTGTTGTTCATGTTGCTGTCGATGCCGTTGCTCAGAGGGATGTCAAAGAGCCATGGAAAACGACTGATTCCATGGATAGCAGCCAGTCATTTGCACTATGCGGGTAAGGGAAAGCAACCGAAAAAAGAGCGAGGGAGAGGATGCAGAGGATGCAGCTGAGCTTGAAGCGATGGTAGGAGTCTCGTTACCGAGACGGCTGGCTGTGGGATGGAGATGGAAATGGTGGAGGAGGTATGTATCACAGAGGAGCTGCACTCAAAGTGATGATATTTCAGCTCAGCCCTAGGCTTCTTTCCTCTCTGGTGTGCTCAGGAAGGCAGTGCATGCCCTTGGAGTTGAAAGGTTTATAACTGAGTATCATTTTACTGTGGCAAACAAGGCTCAGCACTCAGGTTAAGTTACCTTGACATATTTGAAGGTTAGAAGCCCTGCACAGGTCAACCACAATGCCTCTTCTGCATACCTGGCTACAGGAGTGTGGGTGGGAAGGGTTTTGATAGGGCAGTGTGAAGGTAGGATGCACCTGTCACTCAAACTGGAAGGAATGCGAGATGGAGAGTACGAGAAGAAGCTACAGCTGAGAGAAGCTACAGCTGAGACAGTGCAGTACATACACAGCCTGAACAAAGGGCAGTCACAGACAAACCCACAAAGGGAAGGATACGGTTCAGCGAGACACACATGATTGTTCCACTTCACACCAGCTTCTGACTATGTGTGTTCATGTGTGCATCTGGTGGAGTAGGGGGTATCTGATCTCTCTTAACCCACTACAAAAAGTTAAGGGGGAATTATGAACTACAAGTACCCACATCAGCTTGTTCATAGACTAGTCATCCGTATCACGAGGCATCCTCACTCAGAGGACATGAGTACACACTGTATTATGTATATGAACCCATACAGCATTAACAATTGGCCTATCTAGGAATCTCTAAAGGTAAGTTAGTCATACCAGTATCCCCAACCTCGGTCGTATTAAATGTATCTTCAACTCAAAATGAACAAATGCAGAGAAAGACTCTCTTTGCAAAAATGACAAAAAAATTGTAAGATGCAAACAGAAGCTACACATCTGGTTCATTAACACTTACTGCAGTCAGCAAGAACTGAATTAATGTTGCAATTGTACAACAATACCATTAACCAAAGAGTTTGTGTCATTAAGAAAACTGTTCGGCTCAAAAATATCATTTCTAAACAGCCGAGAATACAGTTAAAGAAACAAAAGAGAAGCAAGTCATTTGAATCGGAAATAGCACAAATGGACTGTGATTGCAAGCACCGATCTGACATCTTTCCACTGAATGTGAAACCAAATGGCTTTGTACTCCAAACCTTCACAAAGGATCTCTACTACTGACAACCAGCAGACGTCAGGAGGCAATGTATGCTATAGTGGTGCCTCCAATTAGTAAGAACCAGGGTTTCTCTTTTTGTGTCACATCCATAACATAATAATTATGTCTTCGGTTGTTATGCAAGTCTAATTGCTATGCCACATTGCTGTGTATCCAAGAATGTTAATGAAAAAGAAGAACAAAAATAATTGAAGACTGCATCTGCATCTCTTCGGCTATTCAATCTATTAAACCATGTGAGGTTTATTGTAACAAAAAATCCAGTCTTTTCCCTTTCGTCTAGCAACGAAATGCTAGTATTTTAGTCACAAAAAGAGGAATTGCCAGCATAATGTATTGTTACAGCTACACTCAAACTGTGGAACAGTGGAACAGTCGGCTTCCAAAGCCCCAAACTCCCCAAGCCTTCTCCTATTCCTGGAAATGAAGGAGTAGCTGGAGTTTCAGATGGCCCAGTCCAGCCAGCCTGATCTAGGGAGCAGGAAACTGCAGTGTCTGGAATTGATTTGAGGCAAAGGGAAAAGGGATGGGGGGACAGGAGACTTTCAGATCCAGATCCCAACCATTATGGTTGGAGGATGACACACGAGGAGGTTGGAGCAAAGTCAGGCACTGCAATAGAGTGTCTGTGGGTTTTGTTAGTTAATTCTGCGTTGAAATGCCCAGAAGGAGAATGGAGACCAAAAATACACAGAGGGTACACAGAAGGGAAAAAATACACAGAAGGGAGAAAAAATATACACAGAAGGGAAAAAATACCAATTTTTGGGGGGGAGGGAGACGACCTTTTCACCAGACAGGCTGTATGAACAGACTTTACTTTTAAAAATTTGTCATACTTGAACTTCATTAATCTGATTTTATTTTTAAAGATTATCTTCTGTGAAATGTATTCCCTTGCTGAACAAATTGATTGACCGCTTTCCTATTTTGATTTTCTATAATGATAGAAAAGCTCGTCTCGCATTAAAGAGGTAATCCGCGTTTGAAACAACAACAAAGCATCTCCCTACCACTTTTCTTCGGGAAAAAGCTGAGGGACGGGGGCTCGAAAAATGCAACCAATCAAATGCATTGACAGAGCTCTGGATGCAAGGACTGACCATCCATGAAATCAAAAGTATGGTTTTAATGTCATAGACGGCATTATAAGTCATTTTAGCCATTGCTAAAAGGAAGTAACTCGTCAGTGGTAATGGATCTGCCAGGTTGAATAATGATATAGAAGATAGTCTACACTGTGGGTTATGTATCAGCAGATTGTATCAGTAAAACCCATAGAGAATCTTACAAACCATCGAGCTACCACCGGCTGGTAATCTGCCTTTGCAGTAGCGAAAAGAGAAGAAAAAAAACATTACTAAACTCACAATTTCATAGCCACTGAACTGATTTCTTTCATGGGCAAGAGCAGCAGACCTGAAACAGTCTCCATGGTTGTTAAACAAACACAGAAGACGTCAAGGTGATGAGTGAGAGAGAGAAAGGAAGAGAGAGACAGAGAGAGCAAAGTGAACAAGATGAGCAAAGAGAAATCAAAGGGAAAGCACACAGAATGTCAGGGACCACTTCAGTGCTTCACAGTTCCCCTTATCGATGATGAAGACAACAATGTCAATTCACAGAAAGAGATTTAAAATTGAATGCATACCACTAGTGTCCAGATCAGAGCTCAGTTGACCCATAAAATACACTGACCTTGTTGGCTTTTTACATCAGCCGTTGTCACAAACCACTGGACACAAACTGGTTGAATCAATGTTGTTTCCAATGTTGTTTCCAAGTCATTTCAACCAAAAGGATGTTGAATTAATGTGGAAAACTGATCGGATTTGAAAAAAGTCATCAACAGGGGGAATTTCGTATTTTTTCTCAACCAACGTTTTACCTAAATCCAATGACATGTTGATTTCACATTGAATTCACGTTAGATGACAACTCAACCAAATGTAAATCCAAACGAGACATTGAACTGAAGTCTGTGCCCAGTGGGAAAGTGCTTTACAGATACTCAGCCTAAATTCCCAAAGAGCAAACAATGCAGATGTCGAAGCATCTAGGAAAAACTCCCTAGAAGGCAAGAACCTAGGAAGAAACATTGATAGGAGCCAGTCCTCTTCTGGCTGTACCGGGTGGTCATTTATGAGTACATTATGGATGGGATTCTTCATGTCATCATTCTGAAGAAAAATGTACTCTTGACGGGTGTTCACAAGTATTCCCAAACAACACGAATTTTGGCGTCAAATGTATAGGCTATTTACCGGATGTTATACCATTAAAAACCCATAACAATTAGGGCTGGGACTTGCCAAGGACCTCAGAATATGATATTATCAGGTGCCGATACGATATGTATTGCGATTCTCACAATTCTATATGTATTGCGATTCGATGTCTGCTGCAGAGAGACAAGCGAGAGCATGAGAAAACGAGTTTTGATCAGTCAGGTAAATAAAAGTTCTAAAAAGATGTTGGCTCACTACTTAAAAAGAAGATGGAGAACAAGCCAGAGTTTTGGCGCATGTACAGCCGACTATAGCTTTAGCTAGCTAGCTAACTATTTTACAAATCCATACTTGGGAGTCAAATATTGATATAATATCATATTCAAATAATATTGCGATATGTTACTGTATTGATTTTTCACCCCCAATGCACAACCACATCTGTCTAAACAGAGATGGGACTACTGTTCAAGTCCTACTACAACCGTACATTGCTGACTAAACTGACCATATCTGCCTTAAGAAACATTAGGGTGGCAACAACAGTTGACAGGCTTAGTCCTTTCTTCTGATTCAGTGAAAGTGATTAAAAATGAGCAACGCAAGAGGATAATAACTCTTAGACACAACAGAGTGGCCAACAGGGGAAATAAACAAAGGAAGGAAGATAGAAGAGAGGAAATGTGATCCCACATGTTATCAATCTTACCGGGTCTTGGCGGTTCAGCCCAGCCACCATTAATTAGCAATATACTTTACGTCCGGGACTGATATGTCTATTTGTGAATAAAAACCCCATAGATCATCTATCCCACAGACACATGTTAATGAGTCACATTCCAAAGACAATTATATCCAACTCAAGCCGGTGGGAGTCACCAGTGAGGAAATTACCCATCACCCTCTCCTCTCATAGCACATGATTGTGTGGACTAATTGGAGAGAAAATGAACGATGGTGTGTTGTGACCTGTCTCTAAAGATCCTGTGAAGATTGAGCACCGGCAGGAAATCTGCTCATTTAAAATGAGATATAGACAGAGATGTTCAACTCCATCAAGGTCCTCAAGAGATAATTGTGTCAGTTCAGAGCAGTGGTATGACAACGGGGTATTTAAACTATAACACATAGACCAATAATGGACAAGGGCCTCTCATCATATCAGGATCAGCACCATGTCCTGGGCCTAAATCAACAAACATGCTCTGCTTCTGAATACGACACATGGAGGAAAAGTGAATACTGTATATTACACAGTACAGTGTGCTACAAAAACCCAAAGCATGAATGGACACATTGATAACACAGCAATGACGATGATCTGTATGCACCCTTAACCCCTGTCTCGAAAGGAGTTGGCCATGGGGGAAAAAACATCTCATGTCTCTGCAGCCTGTGACAGCAGTGACCTTTGGCAGTGTTGTGAGGTGGAAGGCGATATAGCGTTATCATCAGGGCTATCTCCCAGAGCTTCAGAGTTCTAGGCTAGGTATTCTCTGGGTTTAATCCAACATTCAATGCAGCATTACTGTATCTGTATCTTGGCCATGGCTTTATCCGTTTCCCTTTATATAAAGTGCTCTTTTTTCTGCAGGGAAAGGAAGGAGGGGGAAAAACAGGCCTACACACAATCCGCCATTTCAGGTACCACACAAAGGAGACAAAAAATAAATGTAGCCATGGCTCACTTTGACCAGAGCTGTCTAGGCTCTGATGCACAGAGCTATGCTTTATCCCATAAATTGCAGAAATTAATCAATTATTAATATGACAGGTATCAAAGGAAGAAGGGAAATCCTCTTTTTCATTCTTGCAAGTAGAGAATTTAGATTGTTAATCCTCCAGGGCTTACATTTGTTTTCTGTATCTCTGAGTTTGATTCCTTTGGGATTTAAAAACCATGGTAATCCCACAGGAAGTGAGTTCATCTTTTTTCCCCTTTGCACTGGGACAGCATCAATATTGCTTTGAGCTGTGTCACTGGAGCCTGGCAAACATTTGTGGGACATTTGGGTTTGATTTGGGCACCCAGACACAATTCCAATTTTTCCAGGTGGCCTTGATGCCCAGTCGATCAGAGTATCGAGGCATAGTTTCACCGTTTGACCTTGCTGTCAGGTTTGGATGTAGATGATGGATTGTTGCAAGTATTGCAATGCCCTACGTGCCAAGAAAGACGGAAACTTAGAATGAATTGTAGCATTGTAGAAATGAATATCTGCTGCTACTTTAAACTGTACCATTATTGATTTGTCACTTTTACACCCTACATTTGTTCAAACCTCCTGGTAACAATCAATAATGTTAGGGGGTATAAAACACAGCAGTGGCACAGGAAAGATCCCAGCAAATCATCCACAAACAAGGAGGTGGATTTAGCAATGGCAGTCAGAACCAGGTCTTCAAACAGAGGGAGGCTGTTTATCTACTTATAGACTTATAGTGACAAACTAAAAACTAAAAGAAAATCAGTCTCCTAGCATGGCAACAAGACAATACATCTAGTCATTGTGTAGAGGGGCTATGGGTAAACCGGTAATCTGCAGCTGAAAACCCTGACGCTAAGTGCTTTTATCCCTGTCTGGGATGTGCACAGAACTGATGCTCCACCCTTCAGTTAAATGTGTCTGCGAAGAATGGAAATAATCTGCATATTCAAAGGAGTTAAGGCTGAAATCAAAGCCCCTATATCTCTGATGGATCTGGCTTTAAGACAGGGGTCAGGGTGTAGAGCTAAGAGGGGGAGGCCGTCTGCCGGAGATGTTACTGACATCCTACTGCCTTGCCTTGTAGTTAAAACAGCCGCCATGCTGGCTGTCTTTTTCTCACACTGCAGGACTTTTCTAGGATTAGAGACTCGGGTACTCTCTGCCATAAGGTCACCCAGGGACACAATCACAATAACCACATCTCACGGAGATAAATATTTGTAAAATCATACATTATTTTAAATAAATACATTTAAAAAAGATATAATACATGTGTTTCTTAAATTAGTGTTGCTCACAGAGGGGGTGGGAGGCAACATGTCTCCTCTGATTCTATTCAGTGTGGAAAAAGTGACTTTGAATAATTCTATACGGCTGTCTGAGTAGTGTGTGTCACAGACAATTTACACGCTTTTTGATTTCAAAGCACCAAGGGATGTTATAAAGCACAGTTTCCACATATTTCCACATAATACAAGTCAGTTATAATCAAACAATGTTTATTCTGTGGCTTTCTATTTATGGATTCCATGTGACAGGAGAATCACATAGCATCAGTCAACCAACCCCATGAAATGGTCATGATGTCCATAACAAATCTGGAAAATTAATAAGTGGACCCTCAAACATGTTACAGCACTGCAGAGAATCCACAAAGCTGTATATTTTAATAAGGTCAAATCACTCACTCTTTTTTAGACATGGGCATTTCCGTGTAAAAAGCCCTATGAGGACAAACATGTAAAGTTCACAGGAGCACATACAATTTGGTGTCAAATGAAAGCTAAGAGTCTATTTTTTTTACATTTATTAAGGCATATATACACTGAACAAAAATATAAAATGCAACAAGTGTTGGTCCTCATGAGCGAAAATAAAAGATCCCAGAAATTGTTATTTCATTTTATTTATCTCAAATGTTCTGCACAAATTTGTTTACATCCCTGTTAGTGAACATTTCTCCTTTGCCAAGATAATCTATCCACCTGACAGGTGTGGCATATCAAGAAGCTGATTAAACAGCGTGATCATTCCACAGGTGCACCTTGTGCTGGGGCCAATAAAAGGCCAGTCTAAAATGTGCAGTTTTGTCACACAACACAATGCCACAGATCACTCATGTTTTGAGGGAGCGTGCAATTGGCACACTGACTGCAGGAATGTCCACCAGAGCTGTTGCCAGACAATTGAATGTTCATTTCTATACCATAAGCTGCCTCCAACGTCGTTTTAGAGAATTTAGTAGTATGTCCAACCATCCTCACAACTGCAGACCATGTGTATTTCGTTGTGTGGGCGAGCAGTTTGCTGATGTCAACGTTGTGTAAAGAGTGCCCCATGGTGGCGGTAGGGTTATGGTATGGGCAGGCTTAAGCTACGGACAACGAACACAATTGCATTTTCATCGACGGCAATTCGAATGCACAGCGATACCGTAACGAGGTCATGGGGCCCATTGTCGTGCCATTCAATCAAATGTATTTATAATCAATCAATCACATTTATTTATAAAGCGCTTTTTACATCAGCCGATGTCACAAAGTGCTATACAGATACCCAGCCTAAAACCCCAAACAGCAAGCAATGCAGATTTAGAAGCATCTGCCGCCATCACCTCATGTTTCAGCATGACAAAGCACGGCCCCAAGGTCACAAGGACCTGTACACAATTTCTGAAAGCTGAAAACGTCCCTTTCTATGATTCATTTAGTGATTAAAACATGTCATTCTGTTACCCCCAAAAAAGTGTAACAGAATGACTGCAAGTGAATTGGCTACAACGGGAATTGATAGTAGTCACAAACAACAGTTGGGTCACCTGCTACTGTCCTCCCTTCCAGTGGCATACTGTTGTGTTCAGCTTATAAATGATTCATTTATCGTTCTGTCACGTGATGGTCAAAGCAAGAGTGTGAAAACAGTCTGGACAACCCGTCCCTCTCTCTGTGGTCTTGTTTGGGGGGTGGAGCTAAGAATTATACCCAAACATGCAAAGGAGGATATACAGTACAAATGTTCTACCTTTGTGTACCTTTCAGGATGTATCACCATGAAGATAATGACATTCACAATTGTTAATTTCTGTATAGTACAGATCAGGGACCCGTGATGAAATTCTCTTACCGCCATTCTGTTACCGGGTGTTAATCCACTTCACTTGCTGTCGTTCGATAACCAAAATAGATTTTTTTTTCAAACTCAAGGTATCCTATCATAGCTGACACCCCCTTCTTTCTTCAGACATCTTTGAATCTTAATTTGGAGAAGCTACTTAATTAAGAAAACATAGTCACATACAAAATGGATGAAGAGTTTACCGCCAGTCTGTTGTCAAACCTTACATCTGCACTGTTTGAGTAAATCTATTTTTGTAAAATGTTCTATGGAAATGATAAAAAAAAGTATTATTGTGCATAGAGCTGTATGCTTTAAAAACAAACTATGCAAGCAATGGGTGTTGTTTGGCATACTTTTAAAGTGAAAAAGCAGAGCCTCGGCGTCATTCTGTTACCGATGAAACCCTCTAGGTTTTGATTCTCCGTAATGACTTATCATGAACGGCTTCTCTCTAAGATACACAAAATGAAGCTGTTTAATAAAAGTTGTCCTGTGATTGAGTGTTCAGTAACTGAATGCTCCAACAGTCGACATTACATTATATCAGGTTGAATACCAGAAAGTCTTGTTTATACATTCTTACACTTCATTTTATTAGTCAGATTAAAACATCTCCCCTTCACATACTTGCCTTTTTTCCACTGTAATTCTGTAAAACGGGCATATACTATTTATGACAGCAGTTAGGGAGGAATTCTTATTGTACCAATGAAATAAATTGCATTAAGCTGCAAGGACATATGGAAAGGATTTGATTATATCTCTCTTTCTTTTTCATCCCAAGGAACTGTTACACAACACTGACTTCCCCCTACAGCAGTCATAATTCCTCGCTCTGTCTTTTAAAACACTGCAAAGTCAGACTATTTCCACACAATGACACACAGACCTATCAAATCCATAACGGGTTTCATTTCCCCCTTGATGGGAACATCATCAGCCTTACAGACAACATCAATCAGACACCATGGAATCTCTTCGGTGCACTGTTGCATGCCCATGGACATTCACGCTCATCAAATCAAATCAAAGTTTATTTGTCACGTACGCCGAATACAAAAGGTGTAGACCTTACAGTGAAATGCTTACTTACAGGCTCTAACCAATAGTGCAAAAAAGGTATTAGGTGAACAATAGGTAAGTAAAGAAATAAAAGAACAGTAAAAAAAAGACAGGCTATATACAGTAGCGAGGCTATAAAAGTAGCGAGGCTACATACAAACACAGGATAGTCAGGCTGATTGAGGTAGTATGTACATGTAGATATGGTTAAAGTGACTATGCATATATGATGAGCAGAGAGTAGCAGCAGAGTAAGAGAGGGGTTGGCGGGTGGTGGGTGGTGGGTGGCGGGTGGCGGGACACAATGCATATAGCCATGTTAGCCAATGTGCGGGAGCACTGGTTGGTCAGCCCAATTGAGTTAGTATGTACATGAATGTATAGTTAAAGTGACTATGCATATATGATAAACAGAGAGTAGCAGCAGCGTAAAAGAGGGGTTGAGGGGGACACAATGCAAATAGTCCGGGTACCTGTTCAGGAGTCTTATGGCTTTGGGGTAAAAACTGATGAGAAGTATTTTTGTCTAGACTTGGCACTCCGGTACCACTTGCCATGCGCTAGTAGAGAGAACAGTCTATGACTGGCGTGGCTGGGATCTTTGACAATTTTTAGGGCCTTCCTCTGACACCGCCTGGTGTAGAGGTCCTAGATGGCAGGCAGCTTAGCTCCAGTGATGTACTGGGCCATACGCACTACCCTCTGTAGTGCCTTGCGGTCAGAGGCCGAGCAATTGCCGTACCAAGCAGTGATGCAACCAGTCAGGATGCTCTCAATGTTGCAGCTGTGGAACCTTTTGAGGATCTCAGGACCCATGCCAAATCTTTTTAGTTTCCTGATGGGGCAATACGCTTTGTCGTGCCCTCTTCACTACTGTCTTGGTGTGTTTGGACCATTCTAGTTTGTTGTTGATGTGGACACCAAGGATCTTTAAGTTCTCAACCTGCTCCACTACAGCCCCGTCGATGGGAATGGGGGCGTGCTCGGTCCTCCTTTTCCTGTAGTCCACAATCATCTCCTTAGTCTTGGTTACGTTGAGGGATAGATTGTTATTCTGGCACCACCCGGCCAGGTCATCTCATCATTGTCGGTGACCAGGCCTACCACTATTGTGTTGTCTGCAAACTTAATGATGGAGTTGGAGTCGTGCCTGGCCATGCAGTCGTGGGTGAACAGGGAGTACAGGAGGGGACTGAGCACGCAACCCTGGGGAGTTCCAGTGTTGAGGATCAGTGTGGCAGATGTGTTGCTACCTACCCTCACCACCTGGGGGCGGCCTGTCAGGAAGTCCAGGATCCAGTTGCAGAGGGAGGTGTTTAGAGACCACAGAAAAGCTTCCACACTGAAATGCAGCACAATTCTATCAGTTAAGCACCTCCATCTGAGAAACTTTTTTTTAAATGTTTTAAAAATGTCAAAGTTATCTTTCACATCTGTCATTCTTTGAGATCCTGCGATGACAATGATCTGCCTACAAGCACTGGTACCAATTCTCCAAGCTCTGTCAAGTTGGTTGTTGATCATTACTAGACAGCCATTTTCAAGTCTTGCCATAGATTATCAAGCAGATTTAAGTCAAAACTGTAACTAGGCCTCAGAAACATTCAATGTCATCTTTGTAAGCAACTCCAGTGTATATTTGGCCTTGTGTTGTAGGATATTGACCTGCTGAAAACGTGAATTTGTCTCCCAGTGTCTGTTGGAAAGCAGACTGAATCAGGTATTCCTCTAGGATTTTTCTGTGCTTAACTCTATTCCATTTATTTTTGTCCTAAAAAACTCCCTAGTCCTTGCCCATAACATGATGTAGCCACCACCATGCTTGAAAATATGAAGAGTGGTACTCAGTAATGTGTTGTCTTGGTTTTGCCCCAAACATAACGATTCGTATTCAAGACATAAAATTAAGTTACCACATTTTTTGCGGTTTTTCTTTAGTGCCTTATTGCAAACAGGATGCACAATTTGGAATATTTGTATTCTGTACAGGCTTCCTTCTTTTCAATGTCAAATAGGTTAGTATTGTGGAGTAACTACAATGTGCTTGATCCATCCTCAGTTTTCTCCTATCATATCCGTTCAACTCTGTAATTACAGTGATGAGGTAGTATTTAAAAAATAATGTTAAACACTATTATTACACACAGAGTGAGTCCATGAAAGGTAATGTGACATTTTTACTCACAAACTTATTTAGGCTTGCCATAAGAAAGAGATAGAATACTTATTGACTAGCTTTTCCTTTTTAATGAATTTGCACCAATTTCGAAAAACATAATTACACTTTGACATTACGGGGTATTGTGTGTACCATTTTAAATTCAGGCCGTAACACAACAAAACGGGGAAAAAGTCGAGGGGTGTGAATACTTTCATCACGGTGTCACGCCCTGGCCTTAGTTATCTTTGTTTTCTTTATTATTTTGGTTAGGTCAAGGTGTGACATGGGGGATTTATGGGCTGTTTCCTTCCTAGGACGTTTTGTATGTTTATGGGGCTGTGTCCTTTCTAGGTAGTTGTGTATGTTTATGTGCTTTCACTTGTCTAGGTAGTTTTGTATGTTTATGGGGCTGCCCCCTGTCTAGGTAAATTGTATGTCTATGGTTGCCTGGATTGGTTCTCTAGGTAGTTTTGTATGTTTATGGGGCTGCTCCCTGTCTAGGTAAATTGTATGTCTATGGTTGCCTGGATTGGTTCTCAATTAGAGGCAGCTGTCTATCGTTGTCTCTGATTGGAAACCATATTTAGGCAGCCATATTCTTTGGGTATTTTGTGGGTGATTGTTTCCTGTCTTTGTGTTTTCTGCACCAGTTAGGACTGTTTCGGTTTTGCCACGTTTATTGTTTTGTATTCTGTTCATGTTGAGTTACCTTGTTAAAATAACATGAACTCTAACCACGCTGCGTTTTGGTCCGCCTCTCCTTCCCAGGAAGAAAGCTGTTACACACGGTGATCAGCACATCATCGTGCTGATCCTCTTCAACATAAGAATACTATTGTTAGTGAATCTCTGGTCGCTGATTCACTCTGACAACACAAAGCCACGACAGATGTTCATGGATGGTGTGGTATAGGCTCCTTTAGAAAAACATTCACACAACACAGTGAACGTAGGTGTATGTCTCTGTATGTTTTTTGCCACTAAGACCTCCCGATGTCAACTCATCCTGGTCTGCGATTCTGCAAATCCTCTACTGTGAGATAGGGATTACTAGCAAAGTAGCAGTCTATAAGGCTGACAGAGCAATTATTATAAGAAGGAACAAGATATTCTTCAAATAAGGTTTGTTTTTGGTCAGATCTGTTATAGGTGACTGCTACTGTAGAACATAAGAGAGGGCAAACAAATTACTGTCACAAATTACAAATTTCTACTGTCTTGGTGTGTTTGGACGTGTTATTTCTTACATTAGTACCCCAGGTCATCTTAGGTTTCATTACATACAGTCGAGAAGAACTACTGAATATAAGATCAGCATCAACTCACCATCAGTACGACCAAGAATATGACTTTCGTGAAGCGGATCCTGTGTTCTGCCTTTCACCCAGGACAACGGAATGGATCCCAGCCGGCGACCCCAAAAAAATGACTCCGTAAAAGCGGGAAACGAGGCGGTCTTCTGGTCAGACTCCGGAGACGGGCACATCGTGCACCACTCCCTAACATTCTTCTTGCCAATGTCCAGTCTCTTGACAACAAGGTTGATGAAATCCGAGCAAGGGTAGCATTCCAGAGGGACATCAGAGACTGTAACGTTCTTTGCTTCACGGAAACATGGCTCACTGGAGAGACGCTATCGGAGTCGGTGCAGCCAGCGGGTTTCTCCACGCATCGCGCCGACAGAAACAAACATCTTTCTGGTAAGAAGAGGGGCGGGGGCGTATGCCTTATGGCTAACGAGACGTGGTGTAATCACAGAAACATACAGGAACTCAAATCCTTCTGTTCACCTGATTTAGAATTCCTCACAATCAAATGTCGACGGCATTATCTACCAAGAGAATTCTCTTCGATTATAATCACAGCCGTATATATTCACCCCCAAGCAGACACATCGATGGCTCTGAACAAACTTTATTTGACTCTTTGCAAACTGGAATCCATACATCCTGAGGCTGCATTCATTGTAGCTGGGGATTTTAACAAGGCTAATCTGAAAACAAGACTCCCTAAATTGTATTAGCATATCGATTGCGCTACCAGGGCTGGCAAAACCTTGGACTGAGCACGCACCCCTGGGGAGTTCCAGTGTTGAGGATCAGTGTGGCAGATGTGTTGCTACCTACCCTCACCGCCTGGGGGCGGCTTGTCAGGAAGTCCAAGATCCAGTTGCAGAGGGAGGTGTTTAGAGACCACAGAAAAGCAGCACAATTCTATCAGCTAAGCACCTCCATCTGAGAAACTTAAAAAAAATGTTATCTTTCACATCTCAGTCATTCATGCTACTGTAGAACATAGGAGAGGGCACACAAATTAAATTGAGAGCTATGTCCCTAGAATTATGCAGCAGCAGCATTCTTTCAGGCCTTGGTATTCAACCTAAACTCTGATACTGTGAGAACAGGAGCAGTGCTTGTGGACCCAACCTATACTCTACTCTGCTCTTACCAATGATGCATGGCTGCATGACCAGAATCAATGAGAGGGCGTTCAGGCAGAGCATAAGCAGCTAGAATTATACCAGCTTTCGGGAGGATTTTGCAAGCCACAGCTGTGTGGAATTGACAGGTGGCAACGATGCCAATGTTTCGAAGTCAATTACACACACACGCCCAACATAGCTGAACAGGGCCAAAATGACATGAAAAAATGCCAGCAAGACTGGGTTCATCTGTTCTGAAAGTCTAATTAAGATGACTGTGTCAAACAATGCCAGGCAGAGCTGCATGAAGGACACAACTTCCTCCTGGGGCACTAAGGCCAGTATTTACCCCAGATAACCGTTTCCCACTTCCCCTACATTTGATGTTGTTCATTCTAGTCACACACATGCACACACATATACCACTGACCATATCTCAAATCAAATCAAAGTTTATTTGTCACGTGCGCCGAATACAACTGGTATAGACCTTACAGTGAAATGCTTACTTACAGGCTCTAACCAATAGTGCAAAAAAAGGTATTAGGTGAACAATAGGTAGGTAAAGAAATAAAACAACAGTTAAAAGACAGGCTATATGCAGTAGTGATGCTACATACAGACATCGGTTAGTCAGGCTGATTGAGGACACATTCCTGGATTACTTACATATAAATCAGAGGCTAGTCTGAAATGTCCTCCAACTTCTCACATTTTTCACAATATCCTATTCAAACCAGTTTCTTTGGTAAAGCCACTGTAAGAGAAGCTAATAGAAAAGACTAATGATGTCTTGTTGAACATAAGCAGATATTTTGCAACTTATTGCTTTGTCCAACTCATTCCGTGGAGGGCCTAGGGTCTGCTGCTTTTTGTTTTTTCCTTTCAATTAAGACCTAGACAACCAGGTGAGGGGAGTTCCCTACTAATTAGTGACCTTAATTCCTCAAGTTCAAAAGGAGAAGCGGAAACCTGCAGACACTCAGCCTTGTGTGTATTGAGTTTGACACGTGCTTTACAAGAACACCAGCCCACATCATGTGTTCTGCAAGAAAAATGTACATGTGGACATAAAATATAGATATATAGAAAAATAACAGATAACAGACTGCCAAAATAACAGACTGCCAAAGTCAATATAAATGCAAAGTAACACAAAAATAAATCACCTTAGCCATCTGACAGGACTATCGAGTAGAGGAGGGCCAGAGAGTTTGTCCAATGCAGAATCCCCCAAAAATAAACGACAGTTTACATTTTCTATTACACATCGCTGGACGAAGAATATGGTGGCTCAAAAACAAGCTTGGATGAAATCCAAGTATTCAGAGCGGATCGGCTTAATACCAGTCCCCAGCAGAAAACATGTCATCCTAGCCAGGGATCAAACATAAGGTCATTGGAGAGAAAAGCCAATCGGAACATCAGCTTTTGACAAGCATCATTCACCCACTCTTCCTTTCAGAGCCACCTATTTGACTCATCCATTGAGCTGTCGATAACGACAAATTACATTATTCAAGTCAACTCTGCTGTCACTCTTTTCAGCAGCTATGTTTTCTTTTACCTGTCCTTTCAAAACATGAAATATGTGAGATGGAGGGAAAGGGAGATGAATCACCTAGTCTTTAGCAACACCCCGGCAGCTTTTTATTTTGCATTTTGTATGAATTATACAATAGCAGCACACCCTCGTAATGAGTTTCAGTGCCATTTATTCGACCTTCCCCATTCCTTATCAAAGATACTCGGCATTTTTCCATGGTTGAAGAGAAGATTACCTAGCCAAGGTGAGCGAGTCTGTGTGTGTAACGACAGCAGGAGAGCCAGAGTGGAATTGCACAGCTAATACATTTGGAGTAGTGAGAGGTTGGAGTGGGAGTAGGGAGGAGGGGGGACATAAAGTAGGCCTGGACAGTTAAGGGAAAAAACCGCTCATTCCCCGAGCCTGAATCTTTTCCCCTGTATGTTGATATTCAGAGCAGTGCTCACCTCTTGTGGATGATGTTTATGGATAAGCTGTTGAATATGTATTTGCCTGATTATGAGCCTTTGCCACCAAACGACCGTCCTTTATTTATCCAGATAGAGGTCGCTGACCTCCTCTGCTGACGCTCACCCTACTTGTGCCCAAATTAAATCCCTCCACTTTGCCTCCTTGACTGGTGATTCATTCTGAAGGAGATGCTGCCACCGCATCGTATTACCTGTATAGAAAACCAGCAATTGAGGGAAATTCAATATGCTTTTAACGTACATTTAGCCTCAGCAGCATGGGTGTCCGATTCAAAATCTATGTTTCAGCCAGGAGGAAAAAATAAACATCAAATCATTTAAGTCCGTCTTTCAGTTTATAAACCATACTACTTGACTTCGCAACTCAAAGCAAATGATTTAGTCTCTCACCAGTGCTGACTAATAGGACTTGCAATGCCAGATATTAGATTGCATCAATCTATCTCCATACATCTTCAAACTGCATAGGAGTAAAGTATATGCTGTGAAAATGATCAAATGCTATTTAAACATTGGTATTTGTTCGTTTATGATACTGCAGCTCTCTCAGGGGAGGAGATTCCTTCTGATAAAAATAGCATAGAATTGAATAGCCATGCAATACATAATAGATCATTAGTGTAGTGGAGGACGTTTGAAGAACTCGCCCTATTTAAGTTAAAGCAACTGCATTTCATGAGATAAGCCCTTGGGTAATCTGCCATACTCTAAATTCCTGAACTTCGCCTTACACCATTTCAATAGTCAATATTGCATGATTTGAATGAATATTTCCACCATTCTCTCCACTTGTAAGGAGCCTGTTTCTAACGCCAGGCTGAAACTACCAGTCCTAAGGGATAAGGCATCTTCCTCTTCTAATGATAAGGAAGTGCAATTTCTCTTCTTTGCTTTTTTTTGTTGTCATTGGTAAGTAACCTATAGTATTTCTTTTTTATTTCCTGGAGTAGTCAAAAGAGCTGGGCCACTGAATGGTTATCTTGATAAGAGTAAGCCCTGAGCTAGCCGCGCTGAGACAGCCTCCAATGAATATCAAGTGACATGAGTCAGAGTGGGAGAAGCTCCGGAAAATAAATGCTCTTCTATTAGAGTCGCCTTCTCCATTTAAACAGCCATTACTTCACAGCACACTGGCCAGAGGTGAGGTGGGAGGTGTTGACATACACCCGCTGTCGCTTGCCAAATTAAAAGAGGCTCAGGCCTACTTTGGTGAATACTAAACATAGCTTGGCTCACTCTCTATGCCACTGATTCATTCCCTCCGATTGGACGTTCACAATTTGTCCGCACAGTGAAAACTCCCCTCAAACTTTGTTACATGGGTGGGAGAAATCGATAACCTTGAATCATTTCATAAATAAGCCTTTGGCAGGGGCTTATTTACGGGTGTTAAGAGTCATTGGTGCGGACGAACTTGGCTGCAGCAGTGGCAAGGATGCTAAAGGACTCTCTCCTCCAACCACCCCTCCCTCCCCCACCTCCTTCTCTCCCTCTCTCTCCCTTTCTCTCCCTTTCTCTCTCCCTTTCTCTCTCCCTCTGTGCCAGCCTCTACGCTGCAAAATCGGACCCAGTTGGGGCCCATTCATCAATGTTGGCTGCTCTCCTCCCCTCACACACGCCCACTCACTGAGGGGACCAGGAGATGCAGGTTTTCCCACTGTATGCTCCGCTCTGCCAGTAATGACTAAATCTGTCATTTTCAACATTATGAGGATTTCTGTGCGTTCTGCCTACAACTCCATCATGGCTGATTAGTTCCGGTGAGCTAGATCCAGTGTGAAATAAGCTCCTCGCTTTCAGACTCGACCTCCCTCACTCTCTGTCCCCTCTCTCTTCCTTTTCAGTCTCAATAACTCCCTCGCATACATTCTCCCTCTCGCTATCTCTCACTCTTTCACCATGGCCCTTGATTATTGCACAGACTACAATGTGAAATAATTCATATCATAATGAAAATGGTTTGAGCCAGCCAGCTCGACTCCTCACTATTTAAATAATGCATCATTCAATCATTTCCATTCAACGTGCCCTGCTCTCCAGCTTCAGATGCTTAATGGTTGCGTATGAACTTTTTCTTGCAACACAATAGGGTAAGTTAAATTGGATAACTTCTGAAGTAAACACAATTCATTACAGTTCTGGAAAATGTCATAATTGCTTCAGTGAGGGGACATGTTTGTATTATTACTAGTCCAATATATATGCCAGATGTGTATACCCTCATTTACATTTGATCTTCATTGTTTACCTACAAGTAAATAATGGCAACACTTGTGCAAATGAGGGATGCAAATTATATACACACAGGTGTGGTTCCTGAGTTAATAATCAATTAACATCCCATCACGATTAGGGTCATGTATAAAAATGCTGGGCAGGCGATGCCCCGATAGGATAATAACGCCCCATTAACAGGGTTTTGATGAGCATGAAAATGATGTAAACCATATGCCATATGCCGCTAGATCTCAACCCAAATGAACAAGTATGGGAGATTCTGAAGTGGCGCCTGAGACCGCATTTTCCACCACCATCAACAAAACACCAAATAATGGAATTTCTTGTGGAAGAATGGTGTCGCTTTAAGTCACTTTATGCCAGCGTTTCCCTTTTGGCAGTTACTGTACCTGTAAATAATGGGCCTGATTCCGACCTGAGTTAAGCGGGCATAAATGGAACATATCGTAATTCCCTTTCTATGCACTTTTGTCTCAATGCGAATTCTGACCATGAACAAGCATGAGAATAGCATGCTATTCACCTGCTATTCATTTTGATCGTGTGGAGATCTAATAATTTACGGTGTGGCAGAGGTGTGTTTACAGATACGCTGTATTCTGACCTTGACTTAATTTCCTAGTAATTCCACCACCTTTACGTGTAAGGAAACCATGAATAAGGCCGAGCGAACCTACCGGTTCCAAGTGGGGAAAAAAAGAACAATTGAGTCATCTGTTCGGATAAGGGATTTGTATATATATATATATATATATTGTACAGGTATGTTTGTTTTAATATACCCTACAGACAAATGTGAAACCAGTCATATGTACAGATAAACTTAAGCACATCAATATATCAACTTCCCATAATAAACTTAATGAAATTCCATTATGCAAAATTTAAATGTTATAGCTTTTTAACTTCCTGGAATAGGCAACAACAGATTCAACTGCCAATTGACTATTAGTTCCCTTCAGTTGGTAGGGCCTACATTATCATTCCATTTAATTACGTTGTTTCGTTTACTTTCATCTGCTTCCTCTGTAAACGATGTCGCAGCCATGTGGTTGTTACAGAGGATCATTA
The DNA here is from genome assembly GCF_036934945.1 of Oncorhynchus masou masou. NCBI lineage: Eukaryota > Metazoa > Chordata > Actinopteri > Salmoniformes > Salmonidae > Oncorhynchus > Oncorhynchus masou. The sequence continues at coordinate 41,935,042 of NC_088213.1, forward strand.
GTAACATTTGATCATGTAAAAAAAAGAAAAGGATGCTAATTAAATCGGATCGCAGACCAAGCCGTAACAGTTTGAACCCGACATGTGGCCCAATACTTGGCTGTGTCACCACACAGTTCCATAGTTAGTGCGGGCAATAGACAAGGGTATATCCTACTATCGTACACTATTCTCCCTATTATAATTCTATGAACACGAATCGTTCAACATCACAATGGGTTAAATAACTAAATGTGGCAATGTTCCGAATTAATCAAACCAGCGTTTTCTTTCTTTCGTGTGTAAAGGCTCTCCAATCCTGTTTTTATTGATTCATAAACATTTACATTACATTTAAGTCATTTAGCAGACGCTCTTATCCAGAGCGACTTACAAATTGGATAAAGACTTTCCTAACCCTAAACAATCTGCTGAAACAGAGTATTTTCAAATATACCAACAGGTGCTGAAACGGAGACAAATATTTAGATGGCTTTCTTACATTGATTCCTAATATTCTGAAACAGTTCTCTCGATATATTCTTGTGAGTCTGTCGACAAAAATTCAAACTTAAGTGTACACAATATTTAAAGGGATGGCTTGAAATAAATGTACTGAAAACCCTATTGATTGAAAACTCCACAAGAAAATCTGCAAGAGTTTTAAGCAGTTGAAATTACATTTATTCAGTGCGTGCAAGGGAATCATGCCTGCAAAGCCCGTTACGCACCTTCCTAAATTAAGTCTGAATACCAACTACTGAGAAGTGCGGAGGATAGATTTGCGTAAGAAAGGCGTAATTCCCTAAGTCTGAATGAAAGCCCTATATGCTAAGGCATGTGTGAACAGAAATGTGACCCGATTCAGGAAACTAGGCATATTACTTTATCTAAATGCGTTTTTTGGCAGAAATGCCTTCTCGAACATGTGAACTTTCATTTGCCTTAATATCAAACTTGTATGCCATCTGTAAATATGAATAAATTACATGGTTAAATGGTTAAAACACAAGCCTAGTTGGATTAGCTAAATAATCGTAGCCATGATTGGCTTAGATAATGAGTGGGCTGGACATGCCGAGATGAGTTTGGATTGTTCTGCCACATAGCATTCGTTTGTCTATTGGAGCTGATCGTTATGTCTAGGTAATTGTGTAAACGCGGCTTTAAAAAAATATATTGCGTAGTGAAACTGCATAAACCTAATGTCAAGTTAAAGTATACTGTTAGCTAGCTAACTTTAGCTGGCTGGCTCGCTAGCTAATGTTATGTGTATGCTCTCCACTTTCTGAAGGACCGAGTTAAGAAGATGGAGGAAACACCAGTCTGGATTACATCAAACTAAGGGCAACCAACTTATGGCCTCAGACAGGAGACGCGTCCAACCGTGTTGTACAGTGGCTTGTGAAAGTATTCACCCCTTTGGCATTTTTCCTATTTTGTTGCCTTACAACCTGGAATTAAAGTGGATTTTTTGGAGATTTGTATTTTTTATTTATTCCACCTTTATTTAACCAGATCAGCAAGTTGAGAACAAGTTCTCATTTACAACTGCGACCTGGACAAGATAAAGCAAAGCAGTGCAACACAAAGAACAACACAGAGATACACATGGAATAAACAACACAATAACACAATAGAAAAAAAGAAAGTCTATATACAGTGTGTGCAAATGGCGTGAGAAGGTAAGGCAATGAATAGGCCATAGTAGCGAAGGAATTAAAGTTTAGCAAATTAACACTGGAGTGATAGATGAGCAGTTGATGACGTGCAAGTAGAAATACTGGTGTGCAAAAGAGCAGAAAAGTCAATAAAAACAATATGGGGATGAGGTAGGTAGATTGGGTGGGCTTTTTACAGATGGGCTATGTACAGCTGCAGTGATCAGTTAGCTGCTCAGATAGCTGATGTTTCAAGCTAGTGAGGGAAATATAAGTCTCCAGCTTCAGCGATTTTTGCAATTTGTTCCAGTCATTGGCAGCAGAGAACTGGAAGGAAAGGCGGCCAAAATAGGAGTTAGCTTTGGGGATGACCAGTGAACTATACCTGCTGGAGTGCGTGGGTGTTGTTATCGTGACCAGTGAGCTGAGATAAGGTGGAGCTTTACCTAGCATAGACTTATAGATTACCTGGAGCCAGTGGTTCTGGTGACGAATATGTAGCGAGGGCCAGCCGACTCGAGCATACAGGTCACAGTGGTGGGTGGTATAAGGGGCTTTGGTGAAAAAACAGACGGCACTGTGATAGACTGCATCCAGTTTGCTGAGTAAAGTATTGGAAGCTATTTTGTAAATGACATCACCGAAGTCGAGGATAGGTAGGGTAGTCAGTTTTACGAGGGTATGTTTGGAGGTGTGAGTGAAGGAGGCTTTGTTGCGAAATAGGAAGCCAAATATAGATTTAACTTCGGATTGGAAGTCTATGCTAGGTAAAGCTTAATATTTTATTTTACCAGGCAAGTCAGTTAAGAATAAATTCTTATTTTCAATGACGGCCTAGGAACAGTGGGTTACCTGCCTGTTCAGGGGCAGAACGACAGATTTGTACCTTGTCAGCTCAGGGGTTTGAACTTGCAACTTTCCGGTTACTAGTCCAAAGCTCTAACCACTAGGCTACCCTGCCGCCCCATGAGTCTGGAAGGAGTGGTTACATTCTAGTCAGACACCTAGGTATTTGTAGATGTCCACATATTCTAAGTCAGAACCGTCCAGAGTAGTGATGCTAGTTGGGTGCGGGCAGCGAACGGTTGAAAAGCATGCATTTGGTTTTACTAGCGTTTAAGAGCAGTTGGAGGCCATGGAAGGAGTGGTGTATGGCATTGAAGCTCGGCTTTTTTAACTTGGCTTTCAAAGACTTTAGAAAGGCAGGGCAGGATGGAAATAGGTCTATAACAGTTTGGGTCTAGAGTGTCAATCCCTTTGAAGAGGGCGATACGAAAGAGAGGTTGAACAGACTGGTAATCGGGGTTGCAACAATGGCGGTGGATAATTTTAGAAAGTGAGGGTCCAGATTGTCTCGCCCAGCTGATTTGTACGGTTCCAGGTTTTGCAGCTCTTTCAGAACATCTGCTATTTGGATTTGGGTGAATATGAAGCTAAGGAGGCTTGGGCAAGTAACTGCGGGGGGTGCAGAGCTGTTGGCAGGGGTTGGGGTAGCCAGGAGGAAAGCATGGCCAGCCATAGAGAAATGCTTTTTGAAATTCTCGATTATCGTGGATTTATCGGTGGTGACAGTGTTACCTATCCTCAGTGCAGTGGGAAGCTGGGGGGAGGTGCTCTTATTCTCCATGGACTTTACAGTGTCCCAAAACGTTTTGGAGTTAGAGCTACAGGATGCAAATTTCTGTTTGAAAAAGCTAGCGTGTATTGGTTCCTGATTTCCCTGAAAAGTTGCATATCGCGGGGACTATTCGATGCTAGTGCAGTCCGCCACAGGATGTTTTGTGCTGGCCATGGGCAGTCAGGTCTGGAGTGAACCAAGGTCTATATCTGTTCTTAGTTCTACATTTTTTGAAAGGTGCATGCTTATTTAAGATAGGTGAAGGAATTACTTTTAAAGGACGACCAGGTATCCTCAACTGACGGGATGAGGTCAATATCCTTCCAGGATACCCGGGCCAGGTCGATTAGAAAGGCCTGCTCGCAGAAGTATTTTAGAGAGCGTTTGACAGTGATGAGGGGTGGTCGTTTCACCACGGACCCATAGCGGATGGAGGTAATGAGGCAGTGATCGCTGAGATCCTGGTTGAAAACAGCAGAGGTGTATTTGAAGGGGAAGTTGGTCAGGATAATATTTATGAGGGTGCCCATGTTTACAGATTTAGGGTTGTACCTGGTGGGTTCCTTGATAATTTGTGTGAGATTGAGGGCATATATCTTAGATTGTAGGACTGCTGTGGTGTTAAGCATATCCCAGTTTAGGTCACTTAGCAGAACAAACTCTGAAGATAGATGGGGTGCAATCATTTCACATATGGTGCCCAGGGCAAAGCTGGGAGTTGAGTGGGGTCTATAACAGGTGGTAACAGTGAGAGACTTATTTCTGGAGAGATTCATTTTTAAAATTAGAAGCTCGAACTTTGGGCATAGATAGACCTGGAAAGTATTACAGAACTTTGCAGGCTATCTCTGCAGTAGATTGCAACTCCTCTCCCTTTGACAGTTCTATCTTGACGGAAAATGTTGTAGTTGGGGATGGTAATCTCAGAATTTTGTGGCCTTCCTTAGCCAGGATTCTGACACAGCAAGGACATCAGGGTTGGCGGAGTGTGCTAAAGCAGTGAGTAAAACAAACTTAGGGGGGAGGCGTCTGATGTTAACATGCATGATACCAAGGCCTTTTCTGTTACAGAAGTCAACAAATGAGAGTGCCTGGGGACATGCAGGGCCTGGGTTAACCTCCACATCACGAGGGTACGGCTAAAGGCTATCAAAACTGTCCGTCTAGTGCGTTGGGGACATAGAATAAAAGGAGCAGATTTCTGGGTGTGGTAGAATAGATTCAGGGCACAATGTACAGACAGGGATATGGTGGGGTGTGGATACAGTGGAGGTAAACCCAGGCACAGAGTGATGACAACAGAGGTTGCATCTCTGCACGGGCTAGTTATGCTAGGTAAGGTCATCACATGTGTGGGAGGTGGGACAAAGGAGGTATCTGAGGTATGTTGAGTGGGACTAGGGGCTCCGCAGTAAACTAAGATAATAATATTTATCCTAAACAACAGTGTGCAGGGCATATTGACATTTGAGAGTGACATGAGAGTGACATGAAGCAATCACAGGTGTTGATTGGGAGAGCTAGCTAAGGCAACAATGGGTAAGACAACAACAGCTAATCAGCTAAGACAACAACAACAGGTAAAATGGCGATGAATGGGTAGAGAAGGTCGGTTAACTACACACGGCCTGAGTTGGGGCCGGCAGATAAACAAAAAATAAACAAAATGGAATACAGTGATTAATGAACAGTCCAGTAGGCATCAGCTATGTAGCCCAGGGATCATAGGTCCAGTGAACAGCAATAGATGGAACAAGGAAGCCATGGGGTAGTCGTTACTACGCTAGCACATGGGAGACACGGTATTTAAAGTTAGCAGGCCGGGGTAAGTAGAAGCGTCTGCTCCGACGTCCAGCGAAGGCCGGTTGAGGGCACAGAGGATGGAGTTAAGTCTGCAGACCAGTCGTGGTGGTACGGCGGGGCGCCGTGTTGACAAAGGGTCCAGACCAGATGGCGAAAGAGGTAATTGTAGTTGTAGTAATTTCGTTTGTTAGTCGGAAGATGCGCCTGGCTCTCAGCTAAATGGTGCTAGCTTCGGAGCAGGGACGTTAGCCACAATAGCCACGCATTAGCAGCGATGATCCGATGCACAGGTCCAGAGCTTACGGCAAGTATCTGGTGGAGTGGCGGATTCTACCCGTGTTGGGGTAGAGGCCATCATTTGATTTACACAACATTCATTTGATTTACACAACATGCCCACAACCTGGAAGATGCAACATATTTTGGGGGGGTGAAACACAAGAAAGAAGACCAAAAAAAACGAATCGCCCCCCACACCCCCCAAAAGTCAATAATTTGTAGAGCCACCTTTTGCAGCAATTACAGCTGCAAGTCTCTTGGGGTATGTCTCTATAAGCTTGACACATCTAGCCACTGGGACTTCTGCCCATTCTTCAAGGCAAAACTGCTCCAGCTCCTTCAAGTTGGATTGGTTCCGCTGGTCTACAGCAATCTTTAAGTCATACCACAGATTTTCAATTGGACTGAGGTCTGGGCTTTGACTAGGCCATTCCAAGACATTTAAATGTTTCCCCTTAAACCACTTGAGTGTTGCTTTAGCAGTATCATTAGAGTCATTGTACTGCTGGAAGGTGAACCTCCGTCCCAGTCTCAAATCTCTGGAAGACTGAAACAGGATTCCCTCAAGAATTTCCCTGTATTTAGCGCCAACGACCATTCCTTCAATTCTGACCAGTTTCCCAGTCCCCGCTGATGAAAAACATCCCCACAGCAAGATGCTGCCACCACCATGCTTCACTATGAGGATGGTGTTCTCTGGTGATGAGAGGTGTTGGTTTTGCGCCAGACATAGCGTTTTCCTTTTTATAACCTAACCCTGATCTGTACTTCTCCACAACTTTGTCCCTGACCTGTTTGGAGAGCTCCTTGGTCTTCATGGTGCAGCTTGCTTCGTGGTGCTCCTTGCTTAGTGGTGTTGCAGACTCTGGGGCCTTTCAGAACAGGTGTATATATACTGGTGATGAGTCACAAATGTGAATGGAATTATAGGACCTCTATGGGCACAGACACAGATTCCAAATGTTTGATGTTTGCACAAATGTTTGCACCCAGACAGCACAGAGCCGCTCTCAGACAGACAGACAGACAGACAGACAGACAGACAGACAGACAGACAGACAGACAGACAGACACACACACACACACACACACACACACACACACACACACACACACACACACACACACACAATGTGGAGCCCTGTCTACATAGCAATACTGGAAAGTCCCAGTCTCAACCATACTCCCACAGTGACTAAACTTTCCGTCCATTATTTTTTTTCCTCAATCTTAGTTTTTTCAAGTCAATCCCTAGACTTCGAGAACTGCCACTGGCCAGTCATAATCTGTTATTGTTTCCATTAAACCATGTGCGATTATTATTAAAAACATTTATTCTAAATGAACTATTCAGGCTGATTTGACATTGGGCGCTATGATGGAGCTGCACTATAAATGGTTTATGTCATATGTTTTGTCAAGTTCCTTTCTCTTGCAGTTCCACTTTGTCATTGAAAAGCCATTTCAGAATAAGGTGGGTCAGGGGGACAAACCAGCTAAGGTTGCTACATTCAGAACACTAACATCGGGGAAAATGGGCGTTGTGCGGCACTGGTTAACTTTATTTGACACTTTACCAAAGCAGGGGCTCGCAAAACCCAGATACCAACTGAACCCAGCAAGTCTCACTGGATGCATGTATGCTTATGTATCAGCTAAGTTAGAGTAAGATGGAGTATAATCATTTTTACAATGGCTCTTTTGAAAAACACCTGTGAATAGCCTGCCAGACAGGATTGGGAGGTGCAGGAGAAAAAAATTAGGTCAGTTTAGTATCAATGTCATATCTGTGCAAATCCATTCAGAAATCTCAATCGAGGCCGAGCAGCTTCACTTTCTAATGGCTTCGGCAGACATGCACATTCCAGTCTGACCCTCGATCTCTCTGTCTCTCCCTCTTCCTCCCATCTCTCTTTCTTCCTTTACCTCAGTCTTTCACCCTCCTGCACAGGCCCCCAGGTGCTGCTTTGCTTGCAGAGCGACGGCGGGTGATAAATGGCCACATCTGCCTGTTCTTACTGCCAAGTGCAGCTCCAGCTTCAGTCCCTAATGTAGCCACACACAGTATCACAGGGCCACTTATCAACCCATGCAAACACCCAAGAGACTCAACTAAATCCCCAAAACTGAGATCTCAAATTCTAGTCAGGCATGTAATTGCTCATATTAAGTGCCAGTGGTAGTCCAAGTGCTGTGCTGTTTAGTGGCTTGTGAATGGGGAAAGGAAGTCAATCTGTGTGCTCACCTCAGCATAACCCCTGATCATTTATACCCACATTTTTCATGGATTTAAAAATATATAGCCATCAGTATGAGCTACTATACACCTGGCATATTTATGGGCCTAACAGGTGAGCCTTTACATTTTTATCGAATTGTGCCCTTTAGCTATTTCTACGGCAACCTGCCAAGCCCTGAGCAGGAGATGGGAGCAGATAAAGGCGCCAAGGACGAGGGTACAAGAAACGTCAGCGTTTCCGCCAAACACAAATCTAACTGTGAGGCATGCAAGCGGCCCCTCTTTCAAAGCCGCATTGGCAAATTGTTTTTTACATGCTTTATTCAGGTGGATGTGCTGAGACCAAGGCTGTTGCACCTCTCTCGGAACAACAGAAGACACTGGCTGTGTCTGAATATCCATACTAGTGTGCTATATACTTAAATTGTATTCCATGTACTCATTGTCGCATACGTTTTAGCACGTACTGTTTTAGCAAAAAGCATGCAGTACGCCACAGCCGCAACTCATTTCCAATTTGATAAGAAGTCTCTAAACTCTGAATAGAATAGGAATGGAGTTATAGGCTGATTATAGGCAGAGTATCACATTCGACCTATATCATGGCCCATACAGCCAATCTATCCTATTTAAAAAAGGACAGAAGACAGAAACAGATCATTAGGTTCCACTTCAACATACAATATTCATCCATGAAATCTAAGCGCTGTAACCTAAGTACCAGTCAAAAGTTTGGACACACCTACTCATTCAAGGGTTTTTCCCCTTATCTTTACTATTTTCTACGTTGTAGACTAATAGTGAAGACTTCAAAACTGCAAAATAACACATATGGAATCATGTAGTAATCAAAAAAGTATTAAACAAATCAAAATATATTTTAGATTTTAGATTCTTCAAAGGAGCCACTCTTCGGGCTCCTGAGTGGCGCAGCGGTCTAAGGCACTGCATTTCAGTTCACGAGGCGTCACTACAGTCCCTAGTTCGAATTCAGGCTGTTCAGGCTGTATCACATCTGGCCGTGATTGGGAGTCCCGTAGGGCGGCGCACAATTGACCCAGCGTAGTCCGGGTTTGGCCGGGGTAGGCTCTCTCTCTCATTGTAAATAAGAATTTGTTCTTAACTGACTTGCCTGGTTTAATAAAGGTTACACATGGCCTAAGATGAAGTCTTAAGTTTACAGTGCACTGCATAGTCATCACTTAGGAAGCCATTGAATAAACCAGAGCTCTGCTGTAACTAAGGAGAGTAGTTCAAATGGAAGCAGCTGTCAGGCCTGCAATAATGCATCTGGTCTTCAAAAGAAAAGTAGGTTTCCTCCCAGTGTAAAGTAATTAAAAGGTGAATGGTTTGATTGTTGGGAAAGGAGGGCTAAGTACTAACAGGAATGAGCATTTTGGGCAGCACATGAAAATACTACCGTTTTGCATTATAGAAAATAGAAACTGGGGCCTGTTTGCTCCCTTGTGTGTATTGGTGGGTGTGTCGGGGTGACAGGGTTTAATATGGTATGGGGCCTGGTGTTCTGGTAGAAGGCACAGCAAGAGAAATGCCTTCCCATCTCCCACTCCTGTCCTCCATTACGATCAGGCCCTCGTTTACTACACCCATCTGAGTGTCATGTTAATGACAGCCCTGCTGGAGATTACAGCCCCCATGTCCTTGCGGGAGTGACAAACATCTTTCAGCCCACAGTCGTTCCCATTGAGCAGGTCATGACACACCTGGTCCTCCACTGGTTGTGCTGCTCATACTCAACTGCCTCAATTAGAATGGGAAAATAATATATTTCCTTGAAGGAATACTTCAGGATTTTGGCAATGAAGCCCTTTATCTACAGTACCAGTCAAAGTTTGGACACACCTACTCATTCCAGGGTTATTCTTTATTTCTTCTATTTTCTACATTGTCGAATAACAGTGAAGACATCAAATATGAGATAACACATATGGAATCATGTAGTAACCAAAAAAGTGTTAAACAAATCAATATATATGTTATATTTGAGATTCTTCACAGTAGCCACCTTTTGCCTTGATGACAGCTTGGCACACTAACAAGTTCATTTGTGGAATTTATTTCCTTCTTAATGCGTTTGAGCCAATCAGTTGTGTTGTGACAAGGTAGGGGTGGTATACAGAAGATGGCCATATTTGGTAAAAGACTATATTATGGCAAGAACAGCTCAAATAAGCAAAGGGAAATGACAGTCCATCATTACTTTAAGACATGAAGGTCAGTCACGGAACATTTCAAGAACTTTGAAAGTGCAGTCGCAAAAACCATCAAGCGCTATAATGAATCTGGCTATCAGAACCAGAGTTCATTAGAGTTAACAGCCTCTGAAATTGCAGGCCAAATAAATGCTTCACAGAGTTCAAGTAACAGACACATATCAACAGCAACTGTTCAAAAGAGACTGCATGAATCAGGCCTTTATGGTTTAATTGCTGCAAAGAAACCACTACTAAAGGACACCAATAAGAAGAAGAGACATGCTTGGGCCAAGAAACATGAGCAATGGACATTAGACCGGTTGAAATCTGTCCTTTGGTCTGATGAGTCCAAATTTGAGATTTTTGATTCCAACCGCCGTGTCTTGGTGAAACGCAGAGTAGGTGAACAGATGATCTACGCATGTGTGGTTCCCACTGTGAAGCATGGAGGAGGAGGTGTGATGGTGTGGGGTGTTTTGCTGGCGACACTATCTGTGATTTATTTAGAATTCAAGGCACAATTAAGCAGCATGGCTACCACAGATTTCTGCAGCGATACGCCATCCCAGGTTTGTGCTTGGTGGGAATGTCATTTGTTTTCACCAGGAAAATGACCCAACACACCTCCAGGCTGTACAAGGGCTATTTGAACAAGAAGGAGAGTGATGGAGTGTTGATTCAGATGACCTGGCCTCAACAATCACCGACCTCAACCAAATTGAGATGGTTTGGGATGAGTTGGACCACAGAGTGAAGGAAAATCTGCTAACAAGTGCTCAGCATATGTGGGAACTCCTTCAAGACTGTTGGAAAAGCATATGCAAAGCTGTCATCAAGACAAAGGGCTTACTACATGATTCCATGTGTGCTATTTCATAGTTTTGATGTCTTCACTACTATTATACATTGTAGAAAATAATAAAAATAAAGAAAAACCCTTGAATAAGTAAGACGAACTCGTGGACACCATGTTTTATTTCTGCGTGCAATTTGAAGGAAGTTGCTAACTAGTGTTAGTGCAATGACTGGAAGTCTATGGTAACACCAAGCATGCTATTAGATACCATAGACTTCCAGTCATTGTGCTAATGCTAGTTAGCATTGGGATGCAAAACTACCTCTAACTTCCTTCATACTGGATGCAGAGACATAAAAATGGTGTCCATGAGTTTGTCTGACTCTGGGGAAGTTGACGGCCAAAATCCCAAAGTAGCCCTTTAATGGACACCTACCCCTGGGCCACCCACAATGTCAGCCACTTAACCCATGTAGTAATAAATTCTTCCCTGCTGTAAAACTTATCCCAAGAATCAAAGGCCATGGAAAGATTGCCAAACTGCTTTCAATTACCTACAATATAATCTCAAGACTTTCAATTATTCTCAGAATATTTTTTTCAAAGTAACAGTTATAAAGATATCCGTAGATATGAGGGAGTTAACAGAGGTAGGAAATTAGCTGAAACTTGGCCTCACACCAATCAGTGGGGCCTAAAATACTTTAATTCACTTTCCAAACACACAGAATGAGAAATGACCCAGAGGGGCCTCCAGTCACGGAAAAGCCATCTCATTGGAGACTGACAAACAGCCCTGGGACAGAAATCAAAATGGCTTCCCTGCAGACACAGTGAAGGAGCTGGTGGGGTCTAATAGGTGCCAATTCCAGAGTGGTGAATGGGTTCACTGATGCAAAGCTACCCTGACAGTTTGAAACAACCCAAGCGAACAATACATAATAGATGCAAGAGGAAAACTTTTTATTTAATTCTTTTCTCTCTTTTTTCCCTCTTTCAATTTTAGCATTGTCTGCCATACTACCCATGGAGTCAAATGGAAAGTGACAACATACTTCAAACTCTTTCAGACAGTGCCCGAGTGTGCTGCTGTCCAGGGGAAGAGTGTAGTCAGTATTGACCAGTCCCCTTTCCAGTGTTCTGAATCAAGGGGTCTGGCTCAGGAGAAGAGAAGGAGGGCCTCAAACCTTCATTGTTGCGAGCTGATAAAGAGATTAGGGCACTGTGAAAAGAGGCAGGACTGAATATCCCAGCATCTGAGATGCCTGTATGAAAGGGCCATTGTGGCCCTGGTACACATCCTGCCTTCCCTTTAACACTTGACAACCAAAACAGTGGACAAGAGAATTCCTGTGTCAGACAAAACACTCCTTTTTCGCACCAAAGGTTTATCAGCCACATTTACAAATGTATGCCTTTGTGACCAAATAATTCCCCATTAGCAAAGCTACTAGAAGCAGAACTAAATCAATTATTCACAGATTCGCTGGTCTTAATGGTTAAACAAAGAAATAAAACCGTCTTCAAGACCACATGACTGAGTGCAGAAAAATACGTTGATCAAAAAGTGCCACAGCATCAGTATGAAAACATGTGGTGGCAAGGTTTTTTCCTCTAGCCTTTGTGTGTCACTGTGTTTGACTGGTTTGTGTGGTTAGAATCTGCACGTCAAAAGCAGAGAAACCATTTGAGTGGGCCACCAGATGTTCCATTGCAATGGGATTCACATGCATACAGCCTCTTCCCCCTTCCCTATTCATTCCCATACAATTTCCCCTGGAGGAAATTAGAACGTTAGATGTGCAAATTTAAATAAACAAATGAAATCAATGATACTCCATTTCCTTATTATAATGACAAATAAAATAAAAAATGAGAAACGGGAGAAAATAATTTGTATACCTATACAATTTTAATGCATACAGGATGGAAACGAAGACCAAATTATACCACAGTACATAGCCTGCATCCTTCTTCCACACGAAGTAAACTGCATGAATCAGGCCGCGGGGGGGCGGGTATTTTAGTTTCATAATTCATATGAGACAGATTTCGTTCCATGGATAATTCTGAAGCTCAGAAGATCGCTGGAACAAAGCTGTGAATGCCAAAGACCACAAGAAAAGGTTTTCAATGAGTCAACAGACAATGAGTTCATCTGGTCTCCTTGGTTCACCCCAGTATGTTAAGGCGTATAACGCCCTAACAGCTGCTACAGTATGTGCTGACTGCACTTCCCTTTACATGTGTGGTAACTTTCCGATGAATTCAAAAACCTTTGTCTCACCAACTCCCTTTCCTCTGAAATACATGCTCACTCTTGGAACATATGCAGCCAGTCCAAGGTTTACATCATAGTTTATTTTTACATCAGTAACACTACATTACATTCTCCAGACAATTCCTAATGGGTCTTTGGATAGAGCCTTTTATTTCAACTTGTAGAGCTGATCCCTTTGTGTAACCTTCTGCTGACATTGTGACCCCTTCTGAGGCAGAGGGTGACCAAAGGACTGAGACCACTGGGAGCAGAACCTGATTATTCACGCTCCAAGGAATTGTCTGAAGGCAGGATCGAAAGTATTAGTATACATTTCCAAAGTTTTTAAGACCACGTATATCTCAGTTATAGCATGGAGGTCTTAGGGCCCTGTTGTGTATTACTGTCCTTCAGCTGTGACTGATAAGATGACGCCTGGTCAAAGTGATCTTGGATTACCCAAGGAAGACAGGCCTACATCACACAGACACATTTAATTCAGTATTTAAAAAAAAAAGATTTGTGAAAGGTGCTGAGAGGAGAGCCTGGCTGACTGGTGGTGTGCTAACAGACTGATGAGGGATAATACCAACAGAAGAGGCTGATAGAGCTGCTGCTGAGCTCTGAGAGGAGGGGGAGGCCTGAGATGAAGAGTGAAGGAAAAGCAGCCAACAAGTGCTCAGCATGTGTGGGAACTCCTTCAAGACTGTTGGAAAAGCATTCCAGGTGAAGCTGGATGAGAGAATGCCAAGAGTGTCCAAAACTGTCAGCAGGACAAATGGTGGCTACTTTGAAGAATATAAAATATATTTTAACACTTTTTGGTTACTACATGATTCCATATGTGTTATTTCCTAGTTTTGGTTTCTTCACTATTATTCTACAATGTAGAAAAGAGTAACAAATTAAGAAAAACACTTGAATGGAAGGGTGTGTCCAAACTTGACTGGTTCTGTCCTTCCCCAGAGTAAGATGAACCATTTTTATGTTTCTGTGTGCAATGTGAAGGAAGTTGCTAACTAGTGCAATGACTGGAAGTCTATGGTAACTGCAAGTAAGCTAGTAGATACTATAGACTTCCAGTCATTGTGCTAATCCTAGTTGGTATTGGCTCACAAAACTACAGTATCTCTAACTTCCTTCATACTGGATGCAGAGAAATAAAAATGGTATCCCGGAGATTATTTGACTCTGGGGAAGTAGACGGCCAAAATCCCAAAGTATCCCTTTAAAGGACACCTACCCCTGGGCCACCCACAATGTCAACCACTTAACCCATGTAAGTAATAATGTCTGCCCTGCTGTAAAACTCATCCCAAGAAACAAAGACCATTGAAAGATTGCCAAACTGCTTTCAATTACCTACAATATAATCTCAAGACATTATTCTGTGCATTATTCTCAGAAGAAAAGTTTTCAACTAACAGTTATAAAGAAATCTCTAGAATTCTGACTGAAGTTTGCAGAGAGCTAGAGGTAGTGAGGTAGCAGGTGGACAACACTAAGAAAGGCCAGGCAGCCTGAGATGAATAGGGAGAAGTTTCACAATCCTTTATTACAGATAGTGTGACATTTACAGTCCCTACTCTGAGGGGAGAACACGCCGGACACAGCTTTTGGCCTTCACTTTATTACAAGCAGCACCTCCACAATATACACTCACCGGAGGGTTTATTAGGTACACCAACCCATTCACGAAAATGGATCTCCCCTACAGACAGTGAGTCACGTGGCTGTGGCTTGCTATACAGTATAGAGCAGGCAGACAGGCATTGAGGCATTCAGTTACTCTTCGATTGAAAATTAGAATGGGCAAAACGAGTGAGCGAAATGTCTTTGAGAGTGGTATGATCGCCGGTGCCAGGCGTGCAAGGATCCAGTATCTCAGAAACAACCGCCCTCCTGGGTTTTTCATGCAAGACAGTGTCTAGGATTTACAGAGAATGGTGCGACAATCTAAAAACGTCCAGTCAGTGGCAGTCCAGTGGGCGAAAACAGCTCGTTGATGAGAGAGGTCGTAGTAGAATGGCAAGAATCGTGCAAGCGGGCTACAAACAGACAAATAACAGCACAGTGGTGTGCAGAAGGGCATCTCGAAATGCACAACTCGTCGGTCCTTGTCACGGATGAACTACTGCAAGCTGACGACCACACCACGTTCCACTCCTATCAGCTTTAAAACGAGAAGAAGAGGCTCCAGTGGGCATGCGATCACCAACACTGGGCAATTGAGGAGTGGAAAAACATTGCCTGGAACATGACAGTGAGTTCAGTTTACTTGAGTGGCCTGCGCAGGACACAGACCTCAACCCCATAGAGCATCTTCGGGATGAGATGGAACGGGCTGTTTGCAGCATGAATGTACCACCATTAAATCTGCAGCAACTGCGTGATTCCATCACGTCAGCATGGACCAACATCCCTGCGGAACGTTTGAGACACCTTGTGGAATGCCAGTTCTGGAGGCAAAGGGGGGTCCGACCCTGTACAATGGGCGTACCTAATAAACAGACACAATGAAGAAAATAAGGACAGTGAAAATGAAAAGGCCTATTGAAATATGTGTTGCCTCTTACAGTCTCAATCTATCAAGCTTCCAATCCAATTTCATACGTTCTATTGCGTTTCCAATGTTACTCTCAAAACCCTGCTTTCCCCAGAGAAACACATTATTTATCCTAGCTACAGTACCTCCCATGGAGTAGCCCAGAAAGTTGGTGAAAATAAGACCCTTTTCAAAGTGTTTTCAGACAGTATGGGAGGACTTTTCCAAATATAAGCCAGCATCTCATTCAAAATGACATACAAACGAATGCAAAAGAACCAGACACTGTGAAACACTGTTATTTCCACCTGCCATTCTCTGTTACTTTGCTAAATTCAGCTAATTTCACAGGCTGCTGAAGCAACTGATTCACATTCAAAGATGGAATATGCATCCATGATTAACATGGTCTCTTTTCATATCTACAGACACAACTTTCGAATAGCTACACATCAACAAAAATTTGAACAACAAGCAGGTTGTGATTCTCAGTTTGGTTTCATTCATTCTTTCATAATCCTCCAAGATTTATAATTAGACCATATAACGATGAGTGCACATCTCTGCAAAGTTTAATTGCCCTGAATCTCACACTGCCAATAGGCACAGCAAAGGATAAAAGGAAGGAAGCTAGAGTATGCATTAGCTGATTATGCAAATGTGCCACCATATGCCAGCAAATACTGAATGAACCCGGTGCTCTTAGCACTCTGATTGCAGACTACGGGTGATTTATAAATCAAAAAGATGTTATCTTAGCATTAGAGCACGGGGGGAGGATGGGCTGCACAGTTAGTGACTGTGTGTTCCATCTTCGTGGTTCCTTTTAAACAGGAACGCTTTCCCCTTTGAGCTCTTTCTGTTTAGGTGCTTTCTGTTGTTGACTGGGCTGGTGTAGGGGCAACCAACAATTAGGGTTATTGCAGATGTAGAGTGGGTGTAATGGAGCCTGTCATTGCTAATCAATTCCTCCTCCACCCCTTACCAGGCTAAAAAGGAAAGTAAGAGGTTGAGGTTGATTACAAGGTGCACCTCCGAGATCCTTAAGATGATTGTTTTCAACCAGGGGTCGGCATTTATACTTCGGTCTTCGGTCAATGCAACAGTGTTTTCTGTATACGTTTAGCTGTCAGCCTTTCCATAGTAAACCAACACCGTAATGACATACTGCATAGCTGTGCTGAATGAATGGAATCCTCTGTGCAATAGTATATTATTAAAAATGTCAAAAGCACCATTGTTCAGCTAGCTCCTTTATTTGTCCCTTCCCTCGCTCCTCTCGGGGCCCTTGCTTATTTAACCTACAGTACAATGGCATTAGATGTCAAGTGCAAAGTCCTAGCACAATTATGCACGACACGTCTGCTAATGAATTGGAGCAACAGTGCAGAAAAGCACCATGCAGTGACTGTCAGTTGTCAGTGAAAAACAAACCGACTGTACCCAACAAACTGCATATACACTTTTATAATCTTTGAAATGGAAAAGCTATGCTAGTCACCTCTGCTCTAAGGAAAGTAGGGCTAAGAAGGTATCCTAAGGCCTGGGAGAGAACTCAGCCATATTACCATACAGTATATTGAAGCTAAATCCCTTATGGACTGTGTTTTATTTTAAAAGGTCAGCTTGTCCATGGCTCTTCTCAAAGCAGTGTCTTTCGATTATGCCATGAGAAAATTGATTTAGGAATCAAGTTTGAACTGAAAATACAGGACGTATTGCATACATTCATACCGTACATTTTCTATTCATGGACTAGTGGTGGGATGCAAGCATAATATATCAGAGAATATTGTCAATGCCTATTGTCTTTTTCTTGGAAGACAAAACATTGTGGTAGTGACTTCAGCAGTGGTACAGATATGTACATACAGTGCATTCGGAAAGTATTCAGACTCCTTCCCCTTTTCCACATTTTGTTACGTTACAGCCTATTCTAAAATGGATTAAATAAAACAATCCTCATCAATCTGCACACAATACCCCATAATGAAAAAGGCTTTTAGATTTTATTGCACATGAAAAAAATATATATAATCCTTATATACAGAAGTATTCAACCCCTTTGCTATGTGACTCAAAATTGAGCTCAGGTGCATCCTGTTTCCATTGATCATCCTTGAGATGTTTCTACAACTTGATTGGAGTCCACCTACTGTAAATCCAATTGATTGGACATGATTTGGAAAGGCGCACACATGTCTATATAGGGTCTCACAGTTGACAGTGCATGTAAGAGCAAAAACCAAGCCATGAGGTCGAAGGAATTGTCCATCGAGCTCCGAGACAAGATTGTGTCGAGGCACAGATCTGGGGAAGGGTACCAAAACATTTCTGCAGTATTGAAGGTCCCAGAGAACACAGTGGCCTCCATCATTCTTAAATGTAAGAAGTTTAGAACCACCAAGACTCTTCCTAGAGCTGGCCACCCTCCCGACCACCCTCCCAAACTGAGTAATTGGGGGATGGACACTCTGATGGAGCTCCAGAGTTTCAGAGATGGGAGAAGCTTCCAGAGATGGGAGAACCTTCCAAAAATACAACCATCTCTGCAGCACTACACCAATCAGGCCTATAAGGTAGAGTGGCCAGATGGAAGCCACTCCTCAGTAAACACACATGACAGTGGAGTTGCAAAGTTAAGCCTGGGAATTTGGGGAATTTTACTTACAATCATCAAAAAAGTTAGCTTATAAGAGTGAACCTTTTTTGTGGGATACACATAAGGCAATTCTGGTCTTGTGGCATATTTTGGTTAAACTATCCCCAAATCAATGGAATTGCAACCCTCTGCATACACAGCGCATTCGTCCATCACATGTGCAGTGCACTCTTCCAGCTGATTCTCAAGATCTTGCAGACTAATGAGATGCTATTGAGCCCACACTACTACACTGTCTGAGCCAAGGACTACATGCTTTCTGGTGAGTTTCGATTACAATACTGGGTGGGGTGAATATATTTTATAGGACATACATGATTTTTTGTTAACTAGTAAATAGTAGTCCTACAGCAAAGTGCATTTAAATCATTTCTAACTTGATAACAATTTCTGCAAATTAGCTTTTGCTTCCATGTGGGTTTTAGCTTGCTTGAGCCTGCTAACTGAGGAGTGTTAATTCACCTGTTACCATTCATGTTTCATTTTAAAACATTTATCTTACAAAGTAGTTGTTTAATCTAACTGCTTAACTATTTATCTGTACATGGATTTTTTAATTTTTTAAATTTTTTTTACTCTTTTTTTTCATCTTTACTGGAAAATGCCACAGGCACTATATGATCTTTGGAGACATTTCACTGCAGCTAATGTAGAAGGAAAAGCTGTGTGCATTTGCAAATACTGTTCCAAATCATATGTGAAGAATGCAAAAAAGATGCAGAAAAATCTGGCCAAGTGCATAAAGTTCCTCAGTGCTCACAAGAAGCAACATCTGACAAAAGTCCCTCTACTTCTATTAGAGGTGAAAATCATGAATCAGACACCTAATCGAGAGCAACAGCTCATGTTCCTCCTGGAATCAGAAGTTTTTTTGACTCAATGGAGGAATGTAGTCAGAGAAATGCTGATGAATGTCTTGCTTGAGCTGTGCATGCAACTGGTTTACCTCTGATGCTCACAGTCAATGTGTATTGGAAGATATTTCTGAATGTTCTTCACCCAACATACACCCCTCCAACCAGACATGCTTTATCTACTAATTTGCTGGACGCATAGGTCAACAGAGTTTAAGTAAAGGTCAAGCAAATCATAGAGAAAGCAGACTGTATTGCAATCATCTCTGATGGGTGGTCAAATGTTTGTGGGCAAGGAACACTTAACTACATCTCCACCCCTCAACCAATATTCTACAAGAGCACAGACACAATGGGCAACAGACACACCGGTCTCTACATTGCAGATGATCTGCAGAAGGCAGTCATCAATGACCTTGGACCACTGAAGGTATTTGCACTGGTGACAGACAATGCTGTGAACATGAAGGCTGCTTGGTCTAAAGTGGAGGAGTCCTACCCTCACATCACACCCATTGGCTGTGCTGCTCGTGCATTGAATCTGCTCCTCAATGACATCATGGCACTGAAAACAATGTATACACTCTACAAGAGAGCCAAGGAAATGGTTACGTATGTGAAGGGTCATCAAGTTATAGCAGCATTCTACCTCACCAAGCAGTGAGAAGAATAAGAGCACCACACCCATTGGGGTGTTGTTGTCATCATGTTTGACAGTCTTCTGGAGGGGAAGTAGTCTCTCCAAGAAATGGCCATATCACAGTCTGCCAATATGGACAGCCCCATCAAGAGGATCCTCCTGGATGATGTATTTTGGGAGAGAGTGGTAAGCAGCCTGAAACTACTGAAACCTATAGCAGTAGCCATTGCACGGATTGAGGGAGACAATGCCATCCTGTCTGATGTTCAGACTCTGCTTGCAGATGTAAGAGAAGAAATCTGTACTGCCTTGCCCACTTCACTGTTGCGCCAAGCAGAGGAAACCGCAGTTCTGAAATACATAAAAAAGTGTGAAGACTTCTGCCTGAAGCCCATACACGCCGCAGTGTGCATGTTGGACCCCAAGTATGCTGGCAAGAGCATCCTGTCTGAGCAGAGATCAACAAGGCCTATGTTTTCATCACTACCATGTCTCGCCACCTTGGCCTGGATGAGGCCAAGGTTCTTGGCAGTCTGGCGAAATTCACTTCCAAGCAAGGGCTTTGAGATGGAGATGGGCTATGGCAGTCATGCCAACATATCTCATCAGCCACCTGGTGGAAGGGACTTTGTGGATCTGAGGCTCTTTCCCCTGTTACCTCCATCATCCTCCAAATCCCACCAACATCAGCCTCCTCAGAGTGCAACTGGTCCTTGTTTGGGAACACATACCAAGGCACGCAACAGGCTGACCAATACAAGGGTTGAAAAATTGGTGGCCATCCATGGCAAATTTGAGGCTAATTGAGCCTGACAACAAGCCATCCTCAACAAAGTTGGAAAGTGACAGTGATGAAGCCTCGGAGTCTGATGTTCAAGAGGTGGACATTGAGGAGGTCCAGGGAGAAGACATGGAAGCCTGAGAGGAAGCTTTAGTTTCTAGACTATCATTTTACAGATGTATATTGAAAACGTTTTTGGGAGATGCGAAGGATCATTGGGGATCATTCAATATTCCCTTTCTTTTGTTGTTCAGTGAAATCATCCCATGTGAAGAGTCAACTAATTTCATTACAGTTCAACTAAAAAAAATTGTTTTCTTTCTATTGGAAGTATTTAATAATTTGCAATTAAGTCAAGGTTTAGGTTTCTGTCTCCATATGATATGGTAAATACATCCAATGCAAAAAATGTCTACATTTAAATTAATTAATTTGCATATAATTCCGTTAATTCCCATATATTCCCGTTAATTCCCATAGAAAGTTTCCACCTCTGAATATTCCCCTAATTGTGCAAACCTACATGACAGCCCGCTTGGAGTTTGCTAAATGGCACTTAAAGGACTTTTAGAGAAACAAGAATATCTGGTCTGATGAAACCAAGATTGAACTCCTTGGCCTGAATGCCAAACAAACAGCCAAGACAATGCAAGAGTGGCTTCGTGACAAGTCTCTGAATGTCCTTGTGCAGTCCAGCCAGAGCACAGACTTGAACCCAATCGAACATATCTGGGTAGACCTGAACATCACAATGTGTTTGTCACTTGAACGTACAGTGAAATGCTTACTTACAAGCCCTTAACCAACAATGCAATTTTAAGAGAAATACCCCCAAAAAAACAAAGAAATAAAACAACAAATAATTAAAGAGCAGCAGTAAAATAACAATAGTGAGGGTATATTTACAGGGAGTACCAGTACAGGGGAACCGGTTAGACAAGGTAATTGAGGTAATATGTACATGTAGGTCGAGTTATTAAGGTGACTATCCATAGATAATAACAGAGTTATTAGTAAGGGTGGAGGGGGGGGGGGCAATGCAAATAGTCTGGGGGAGCCATTTGATTAGATGTTCAGGAGTCTTATGGCTTGGGGGTAGAAGCTGTTTAGAAACCTCTTGGACCTAGACTTGGCGCTCCGGGTACCACTTGCCATGTGGTAGCAGAGAGAACAGTCTATGACTAGGGTGGCTGGAGTCTTTGACAATTTTTAGGGCCTTCCTCTGACAACGCCTGGTATAGAGGTCCTGGAAGCTTGGCCCCGGTGATGTACTGGGCCATACGCACTATCCTCTGTAGCGCCTTGCGATCAGAGGCCAAGCAGTTTCCATATCAGGCAATTATCAAACCTGTCAGGATGCTCTCGATGGTGCAGCTGTAGAACCTTTTAAGGATCTGAGGACCCATGCCAAATATTTTCAGTTTCCTGAGGGGGAATAGGTTTTTTTATGCCCTCTTCACGACTGTCTTGGTGTGCTTGGACCATGTTAGTTTGATGGTGATGTGAACACCAAGGAACTTGAAGCTCTAAACCTGCTCTACTATAGCCCAGTCGATGAGAATGGAGGTGTGCTCGTTCCTTATTTTTCTGGAGTCCACAATCATCTCCTTTGTCTTGATCACGTTGAGGGAGAGGTTGTGGTACTTGCACCATACGGTCAGGTCTCTGACCTCCTCCCTATAGGCTGTCTCATCGTTGTCAGTGATCAGGCCTACTACTGTTGTGTCATCTGCACACTTAATGATGGTTTTGGAGTCTTGCCTGGCCGTGCAGTCATGAGTGAACAGGGAGGACAGGAGGGGACTGAGCACACACCTCTGAAGGGACCCCATATTGAGGATCAGCATGGAGGATGTGTTGTTACCTACCCTTACCACCTTGGGGGCGGCCCGCCAGGAAGTCCAGCATCCAGTTGCAGAGTGGGGTGTTTAGTCCCAGGGTCCTTAGCTTAGTGATGAGCTTTGAGGGCACTATGGTGTGGAACGCTGAGCTGTAGTCAATGAATAGTATTCTCACATACGTAGGTGTTCCTTTTTGTCCAGGTGTGGAGTGCAATAGAGATTGCATCATCTGTGGATCTGTTGGGGCGGTATGCAAATTGGAGTGGGTCTAGGGTTTCTGGGATAATGTCAGCCATGACCAGCTTTTCAAAGCACTTCATGGCTACAGACGTGAGTGCTACCGGTTGGTAGTCATTTAGGCAGGTTACCTTAGTGTTCTTGGGCACAGGGACTATGGTGTTCTGCTTGAAACATGTTGGTATTACAGACTGAGACAGGGAGAAGTTGAAAATGTCAGTGAAGACACTTGCCAGTTGGTCAGCGCACACTCACAGTACACGTCCTGGTAATCCATCTGGCCCTGCGGCCTTGTGAACGTTGACCTGTGTATAGGTCTTACTCACATCGTCTGCGGAGAGCGTGAACACGCAGTCGTCCGGAACAGCTGATGCTGTCATGCATGTTTCAGTGTTACTTGCCTCGAAGCGAGCATAGAAGTAATTTTGCTCGTCTGGTAGGCTCGTGTCACTTGGCAGCTCTCGGCTGTACTACCCTTTGTAGTCTGTAATAGTTTGCGAGCCCTGCCACATCCGACGTGCATCCGAGCCGGTGTAGTAAGATTCGATCTTAGTCCTGTATTGATGCTTTGCCTGTTTGATGGTTCGTCGGAGGGCATAGTGGGATTTCTTATAAGCTTCCGGGTTAGAGTCCCGCTCCTTGAAAGCGGCAGCTCTACCCTTTAGCTCAGTGTGGATGTTGCCTGCTGTGCAGCGACGCTACCCATCAAACCTGACAGAGCTTTGAAAGGATCTGTAGAGAAGAATGGGAGAAACTCCCCAAACACAGGTGTGCCAACCTTGTAGCGTCATACCTAAGACTCAAGGCTGTAATCGCTGCCAAAGATGTTTCAACAAAGTGCTGAGATAAGGGTCTGAATACTTTTGTAAATGTGATATTTCATTTTTTTTTTATTTTTTTTATTATAATTCAAACATTTCTTAAAACCTGTTTTTGCTTTGTCCTTATGGGGGTATTGTGTGTAGATTCATGAGGGAAACATCAATTGAATCCATTTTAGAATAAGGCTGTAACGTAACAAATCTTGGAAAAAGTCAAGGGGTCTGAATACTTTCCGAATGCACTGTATATTCCATGAAAGTTTCTCCATGAGCAGGCTCATTCTTACACAAAAAAGAGCCTGCCCTGAATCCACATGAATTGTGTCCTTACATGAAAGAGGGAAGATAGATGAAGCGTCAAAGAATGTTGAAAGAATGCAGATATATTGTGCAGCACAAGCTGATTGCAGAGTTATACATTAGTAGCCTTAGCCTGCCAAGGATGTTAAAGATAGATACTGTCTCCACCATTGTCTATTAAGAAGAATGCACTAACCGTAAGTCGCTCTGGATAAAAGAGTCTTCTAAATGACTAGAATGTAAATGTAATAGGAAAGTCTGTCATTAGGTTTTCGAAGGTCAGGGTGAAATTCAGCCAAACCCTCTTGTGACAAAAAGCCTTCCAGTTGACAAAAGATACTCAAGGCAAATGTACAGTACAACACTTGCCATTCTCAAACGATTATGGAATTGTATCATTTTGTGTGACTTTTACCCCCTTTTCCCAAGTGCATATGATCCAAAAAATGGATAGACACAGAAGTTATGAGGGGGAATTTGTTAGAACATCATATGACAAGCATCAAGCTTAAAGAAAAGCAATAGGATAATACGCCATTTGATCAAAGTGTGAATGGTACATCAGAGAAAGACTGTGCATGTTGCTGCCAGACATCCAATCCAGTTCAGCCAACATGTCCCCTACAGGAAACAGGAAGGTTAATAAAGGCATTAAAATGTTCCTGAGAGGCCTGGTTTAATGAGTGGATAATTCAGACTGCAACGCTGGTAGTGTAAATGAGGCCCTACCTAAATCAACCCCATAATCAGTTAAGCTTACATGCAGCATTTGGCAAGTTGGCCTTCAGTAATGTTAAAGCTTGTGCTTTTGACACACATATGGACACAGTTTGAGCATGTGTCCACATATCCACACTCACATAGATGCTAATGCTCATATCATACACACAGCTTGTGCACAGCTTCAGAGTTGATCACCAGCAATAAGGCGTGACATATTCCCGTGCACTTTCAAAGCTACCCTTCTATACACAAGCTCCAGAGAGTATTATAAACTGGGTGGTTTGAGCCCTGAATTATGATTGGCTGGTATGACAAAAAGTTTAGTTGTACTGCTCTAATTACGTTAGAGCAGTAAATGATCTAATTACGGACTTAATAAAGGTATCAGTAGTCACTTTAAATGACGCCACTTTAATAGTGTTTACATAGAGGTATCACTTGTTTATGTGATAATGTGTACATATCCTACATTACTCATCTCGTATGTATATACAGTATTCTACACCATTTCCTGCATCTTGCCTATGCCGCACGCCATTGCTCATCCATATATTTATTTGTACATATTATTATTCATCCCTTTACGTGTGTGTACTTGTGTATATAAGGTAGTTGTTGTGAATTTGTTCGATTGCGTAGTCAGAACTAGAAGCACAAGCATTTCGCTACACTCGCATTAACATCTGCCAACCATGTGTATGTGACCAATAAAATGTGATTTGATTTGGTAACCAGTTTATAATAGCAATAAGGCTCCTCGGGGCTTGTGATATATGGCCAATATACCACGGCTAAGGGCTGTGTCCAGGCACTCCGCATTGTGTCGTGGGTAAGAACAGCACTTGGCCGTGAAATATTGGCCATATACCACACCTCCTCGGGCCATATTGCTTAATTAGGACTCCTCCGGTATGTTAATCAGAAGCATTGCATTAAAATACAATGTTAGAAAGCAAAACATATTTCTACACAAGTTAATGTCATGAAAAGGCACCCCAAGGAGAAGGTGGCCTCCATGTTGACACCCTTGAAATAGACATTGACTCACACATAGCCTTGCACTTAAGGGTGAAGATAGAAACTAAATACTTGATATGGCCTTACGAAGAGTCCTTTCAGGTTACAATGTTGTACACTAAAGGTGGCATGGAAGGAACATGGTGTTCTGGTCTTGTATTAAGCATCTTTACACACTCCGGGTCAAGTCTACCAGCCCAAGTGCTCCTGTTTTTCTTGTACAAAGGTGTAATTTATGTCATTTACTTGGACATTCCTACATGTGCTATTATTGTCTTATTCAGCAACACAACAAGTATGTACATAAGTAGAAATAAGTCATGTTAATATCGCTTGAACATGAAATCACTATCAATGATGCTCTTGAGGGTAAGTGACAGTGTTCTGTGCGCCCACATAGCGATTTACCCAGCAATATGCGGAGTGCAACAACAAGGACTGCTTTGAATAGACTTAGCCACGGTCCTACTTTCATCAGTGTCAAGCAATATTAGTACTGCATAATTCTGTAACTGTTTATTAAATCTCTAATATGTCCATCCACTATCGATGCTGTAATTAGTTTCTGGAAATATATATAAACACTATTCAAGATTATTCTTTGTCCAGAATGCTTCGTTAAATGAGACCTGGTGGTTATTCTATTACTTGACTATTACTATCTTAATTCATCCTCAAAGTCATCGTAAATGTCCATCTAAAAAAAGTCCAAGAATAATGTTCAACCAGCAATGCTGTAATACCTTGCTTTCATGTCCCATTGCCTGTGCGATAGATGGCGTGGGCATATCATGACTGCCTAAAAGCCACGTCGCCTGACCTTAATGTCTGTCACATGACCTGAACGACATGTAAACGACATAAACGCACAGGGAATGTAAAGAAGCCCAAGCAGTAGACACCGAATATCTTCTGTCTTGGATTGTGAAATGGTGGGGTAACCTAATCTAGGTCCCACGGCATGAGGAATGTGATTCAATCCAATCTGTCACCCGACTAGCTTCTGATGGAGGGACACAGACGTCCCATATCAGCACACTATTGGACATTAACAGGGAAGCAGGGGTAAGAAAAGGGGTCACGTATTCAGATAACTTGACGTCTTAATTAGGCTGCCATGCACCCCCAGGGGGTCCAAGGTCTAGGTGACATCCACTAATAATTATCCAGGTACTGTGTGTTTAAAAATTGTCATATTGTCAAGTCAAGTAATTTGTAGACTACCTTATGATTAGAATCCATACTAAAAGACAAGGCCAAACAAGACTTTGTGCTTTACTGCCAAAATGTATGACAATATTCAAATATTTCTTTCAGCTCAAGGTCGGCAAACTGAGCGCTGTTTATTTCCATTTAGCTGATGGCTGTGCATGGAGTCTACATTTTAAAAAGGGCAAACTTTGAAGTCCTTCCTTTTTTTCCGAAGTAGAAAAATAACTCATTGAAAAGCTCCAGTTGGCAGTCAAAATAACAAATGCCTTTATTCATTGAAAATGATGGAGTTTCTTCCTCGATCGACCCACAGTAATGTGGAATTGGAATAGCACAGCGTGGAGCAGAGCAGGAAACCGGTGCCCCATTTTTCTCCCCTCCCCAGAACTCCAAGGTGGTAACGTGACACCGAAGGTAACAGAAGCCACTGAAAGATGTTAATCCTGACAAAGTGCCACAGCATTAGCCAGAGCCTCTGTTAGATTGAATTCACCATCCCCTGGGACCATGGGCAACACCGGTGGTGGCGCTCCATCTTTTTGAGTGGCCCTCAGAGACTCGTGCCGAGGTACTGTAAGCAAACCGGGCCAGCTGTCCACAGAACAACAGCACCCTCTATTGATTCCTTGAAAACATTTATTTTCTTCCTCTGGAGGTTTCAAGACTGTTGCCTGTACCTGTAGTTATCGAGGTCCATTCGGTTTTGTCATTCAACTATTTAAGTCTGGTCAGTCAGAAACTAAACCGATTATTCAGAGAATTGTACAGTTAACAGGTAGGCTAACTATGATTCTGATTATTATTATTTTTTTCAAAACTGATTTTAAAATGTTTTAGTGAATTTGAAATAGGCTATAGAATAAGCGATGAAGCAATCTATGCGATTCTTTGATCTATGTATATGTCAACTATTTTCAGCAGTCAAGTCACACACCAATGCCTCAGAGTTGTGATTGGACTTAAGCCTCCTCTGATGTGACTCATTCCCTTCTGGTTGTGCTGCTCAAAAGATTTCACCATCAAGCATTATTACACTTTCTTTTAAAATTAATTCATTATTGTTTCAACAAATTAAGCATTGGGAATTTATTTGAGGGTTAAAACCACCATGAAGTACAATTAATTCAATTATAAAACCCTACGGTGTGCATTCTTTCTTTTCAATGCCTTGTTAGGGCATAACACAGATCAATAATATCAGTAAAAGCATGTTCAATAAGAAGAACGTTAAATTAGTATGGTTCCTACAGGAGCACATGAAGGGAAGCAGAGCATACATTTCGCTGAGCAACAGTGCGGTGGGGATATAGAGGGGGAGCGGGTGGAGGGGAGATTATTTTCATCTTGAAAGCAGCAATCTTGAGCTGTGGACGTGAATACTGAGGGTTCTGTGAATACATACAGTCGATGCAATGGACCAGCTACAAACGCTGATTTCTTTAGGCTACCTTCTCCCTATGAATAAAACATATTGAAAACATTTTACAATGCCTGTGAATTCTGAAATTCACATTTCACATGAATTGCTGAGTAGTTGAGCAGAAAATGTGCACAAGGCTATATCGCCTTGGTTAGAGACGCAACAAGGGGAAATTGTTTTTGCCCCATTCCGTTTGTATTCAGCTGTAAATGATACACCAACCTGTTATCACTAAAACTGTTACTCAGAAGTAGGCTAAACTAAATATTCAAACGACTGCTATCAAAGGGCAATAAATACAAAAAATACACAATTTAAGAAATTAAACTGACTAAAATATAATATAATAAATTACGAAAAAAACGTATTATGAATGGAGGCAGGAGAGAAAGTGTAATATCGTCCAGCATTAAAATAAATAGAATATAAATTATATTTGGCCATCCATCCAATTCAGGTCAATTAGCTATTTAACTACAAACTCTTGATAGGAAATGTATGTCCGTATACCCTACACTTCCAGAGAAAGTTACCGTGTATGCTATTCGTCACAAAAACTTGAAAATGGATTGGTGGGGCGCAAATATGTAGTACAGCCTACCCGTGTCAAACTAGCCGTGAATAGTCCATGTGTCATTGGACCGACAGGTTACCGATTAGAAACGGAGGATGTATGAAAAAGTGAACGACACGAGATAATTCGATATAGGCTTTGTTTACAGTCCTGATGAGAATCAAAATACCCCCCAAAATAACCCCAATTTACTGCATTTAAAGTGCTGGACATACAATGGACACAGTCCACTCAGATTACGTATTACATGTATAAAAAATGTCGCATCTGAGGGGTAGGCTTTATAATTTGGAAAAGCAATTCCGGTCCAATCGCATGACTATCACAATTTCCAGTTGAAATCACTCCAGAAATTGCACAACACAACTGTACTAAAATACTTGGATAGGACGAAAACTATGGGCTAAATCCCTTACCTTGCTTGGAGTGAAACCAGACTCAATGTTGTCAGTCCACTGTTTGTCCCATTAGCAGCTCCAGACTATGACCACTTCTTTATGGCTATGAACATCCAACTCGACCCGTCCTTGCGATATCACTCCTGGTCCAAGCGCCTCTCCTCCAGTCAGTTCCACTGGATAAGAGAAATAGAGTGGACCGTTTGTGAAGACAGTGGAACTAGACGCCTAGGGCGAGTGTGGTATCAAGAGAAAAGGAATAAACCCGTAGCATCCCCAACGAACAATCCGGTGCAGCCGTTTAGGAACGCACGTCCTCTCCAGCTTTCTAGTGAAACGAAATGAAGCTCGCAGATCTTAGTAGCAATGCAAGCAGGATGTCTTGCCGAGGGCGCCTAAGTAGAATCACCCCCCTTTTCCACTTCCTTGCGATACCAGATGGAAGCAGTTTCGCATCTGTCGCACGTTTCCAGACCCAAACAGTGCAAGAGAACAGCACGAATGGTTACACTAGGTTTAGAAATCTTCGTCCAATCAAAAGAGGCGGATGGAAGTAAAGCCCTCCCTGGAAACCGAGGACACTCTAGGGAGATGGAGACAAAACTCATCTTCAAAATAAATGTACATCAAATGAAAACAAAAACTTTCAGGGTGAATAAAGTGAAATAGTTACAATGCGAAACAGTTTTGCTTCCAATTACAGGTTAGCTTCCCTTCATTATTACCCCTACTAACCTTAACAGCCCACTGTACTACGGCCTATGCTGCAATGGTTGAGCCATTGTTTAATCAGGCTGCAGGGAAATACAACCAAATTAAAGGAAAACTGTAGCTTATGGTAGCACATAACATTACGTTGCTATTAGTTAATAAAACTGTAAGCGGATACCATTTTAGTATTAGCTTTTTAACTGCATAGAAACGTTGTGAGCTGTGGTAAAGTAGCTGACATGGGTGTCTCACGGCCAAGGGAGGTGGCATGTAGGTGCTGGACAAGTCTTTTAGGAGAAGTCAGGTGTTTTATTTAAAGCCAGTTGATTTGTGTTTAGCAGTCAAATTGAATATACACAAATGGATCCAGAAAATATTTGTACAAAACTTGATGTCTACCTCCTAACTCTCACCCTAAGGTCTGAAACAGACGGTCATAAATAGGCTTACCGGTTGTCAACCCTTGTACCTGGATTCAGTCATACCGACTCACTTCTCAAGAGAGGTGATGTTACGTGCATCGCTCTAAAATCCAATGAAATCCAATTGTGTTTGACACATGCTTCGGAGACAACAGGTGTCGACTAACAGTGAAATGCTGGGTCCTTTTACAACAATGCAGAGTTACAGTGGGGCAAAAAAGTATTTAGTCAGCCACCAATTGTGCAAGTTCTCCCACTTAAAAAGATGAGAGAGGCCTGTAATCTTCATCGTAGGTACACTTCAACTTTGACAGACAAAATGAGAAACAAAATCCAGAAAATCACATTGTAGGATTTTTAATGAATTTATTTGCAAATTATGGTGGAAAATAAGTATTTTTTTTGCCCCACTGTAAAGGTAATATAAAAATAAAAATAAATACAATTTTGAAATAGTGACACGAAAGACATCACACAGCAGACCTATTACACTCATAACCATGGCATGACATTCCAAGCTGAATCAGCATAGAACAAATTGTGCATACCTCAAAGCAGAAATAATGAAGAGCTCATACGTTTATATTCTCAGAATAACAAACAGGGAGATATTAAACCCCTGCTGGAAACATTGTAACAACTGGTAGATACGTTGGCAAAGTGAGTAATATAATACTTTTAATTACCGCAAAATGTATAATAATTAGCGGACCATGTACACTAAGTGCTGACAATGTTTCATAAACCGAATGCTTGTATGAAAGTTGGCTAAGGTCTAGGCTACCACCGAAACAAGTTGAATGAAGCTGTGCATATCTCCAACCACAATAGGCTTAGCACTGAAAGTGGTTAGAATGACTTTAATAGTGTTGCTGTTTCAAGTAGCTACTGGCATAGCTGTGGGAAGTGGAGGTGCTGAGGGTTGTGCAGCACCCCCTGAAAAAAAAAATACATATTAATACTAAGGGACTTTCAACGTGGCACCATCATAGGATGCCACCTTTCCAACAAGTCAGTTTGTCAAATGTATGCCCTGTTCGAGCTGCCCTGGTCAACTGTAAGTGCTGTTATTGTGAAGTGGAAACGTCTAGGAGCAACAATGGGACCGCCGAGTACTGAAGATCATCTGTCCTCAGTTGCAACACTCAACGTATTTGGGTTTCCATGGCTGAGCAGCCACACACAAGCCTAAGATCACATTTACAAATCTGTTGCATTTCCAAGTGTCGGCTGGAATGGTGTAAAGCTCGCCGTCATTGGACTCTGGGGCAGTGGAAACTCGTTCTCTGGAGTGATGAATCACGCTTCACCATCTGGCATTCTGACAGAGGAATCTGGGTTTGGCGGATGCCAGAAGAACGTTACCTGCCAGAATGCATAGTGCCAACTGTAAAGTTTGTTAGAGGATAAATAATGGTCTGGGGCAGTTTTTCAAAGTTTGGCCCCTTAGTTCCACTGAAGGGAAATCTTAATGCTATAGCATACAATGACATTCTAGGATGATTCTGTACTTCCAACTTTGAGGCAATAGTTTTGGGAAGGCCCTATTCTGTTTCAGCTTGATAATGGTTTGTCGAGATCGGTGTGAAAGAACTTGACTTGATATATATATAGTATGTACTATTAGTACTAGTATATATATATTAGTATGTGGACACTTGTTTGTCGGACATCTCATTCCAAAATCATGGGCATTAATATGGAGTTGGTCCCCACAGTGCAGCAATGCTCCCCATCCAACCTGACAGAGCTTGAGAGGATCTGCAGAGAAGAATAGGATAAACTCCTCAAGTACAGGTGTGCCAAGCTTGTAGCGTCATACCCAAGAAGACTCGAGGCTGTAATCGCTACATAAAGGTGCTTCAATAAAGTACTGTGTAAAGGGTCTGAATAATTATGTAAATGTGATATTTCTAAAAAACAGTTTTTACTTTGTCATTATGTATTGTGTGTAGATTGATGAGGAAACAAAACAATTTAATCAATTTTAGAATAAGGATGTAACGTAACAAAATGTGTAAAAAGTCAAGGGGTCTGCATACTTTCTGAATGCACCATACATATATGATATGTTTCTTCATTTGTAGCATTATGTTGTGATTTCCATCTATCCACGTTGAGATTAGCACAGCAGGGCCTTCGGCAAACGTGTGGGGAGCTTGCATTTGTCTCAACACCTTTGATTCGGTGTAATAAAAATATTGACACAATAGCGTTGAGAAGAGGCTCAAAGTATAGTTCTTTTGTCATGACTTGTCAACTCAGTGCGCCTACTGATTACAACCTGGCCAGAGGAAACGAGGCGGTAACGTCATGCATTTATAGGTTAAGCTATCTATTCATATCCTAAAATAGGCCTATTTATTTGTGTTAAGCGACAATGTGAATGTGATCTAATTTTGGTATACAGTACCAGTCAAAAGATTGGACACACCTACTCATTCAAAGGTTTTTCTTTATTTTTTAAAACTATTTTCTACATAGTAGAATAATAGTAACGACATCAAAACTATGAAATAACACATATGCATTCATGTAGCAACCAAAAAAAGTGTTAAACAAATCCAAATGTATTTTATGTTTAAGATTCTTGAAATTAGCCACCCTTTGCCTTGATGACAGCTTTGCACATTCTTGGCATTCTCTCAACCAGCTTCATCCAGGCTGTATCACATCCGGCCGTGATTGGGAGTCGCATAGGGCGGCGCACAATTGGCCCAGTGTCGTCCGGTTTTGTCCGGGGTGGGCAGTCATTATAAATAAGAATTTGCTCTTAGCTGACTTGCCTAGTTAAATAAAGGTTACCGTTGTCACCTGGAATGCAAGTCAGAAATATCTTTCCTGCTTAATGCGTTTAAGCCAATCAGTTGTGTAGTGACAAGGTAAGGGTGGTATACAGAAGATAGCCCTATTTGGTAAAATACCAAGTCCATATTATGGTAACACCCCAAATAAGCAAAGAGAAATGACATTTAAAAAATATATATATTTCGCCTTTATTTCACCAGGTAGGCTAGTTGAGAACAAGTTCTCATTTACAACTGTGACCTGGCCAAGAATAAAGCAAAGCAGTTCGACACATACATCAACACAGAGTTACACATGGAATAAACAAACATACAGTCAATAATACAGTAGAAAAAAGTCTATATACAGTGTGTTAGATAAATGAGGTAAGATAAGGGAGGTAAGGCAATAAATAGGCCTTGGTGGTGAAGTAATTACAATATACCAATTAAACACTGGAGTGAATGATGTGCAGAAGATGAATGTGCAAGTAGAGATACTTTGGTGCAAAGGAGCACAATAAATAAATAAATACAGTATGGGGATTAGGTAGTTGGATGGGCTATTTACAGATGGGCTACTTACAGGTGCAGTGATCTGCGAGCTGCTCTGACTGCTGGTGCTTAAAGCTAGTGAGGGAGATATGAATCTCCAGCTTCAGTGTTGAAGAGTGTTGAAGGCTATTTCCTAAATGACATCGTCGAAGTCAAGGTTTGGTAGGATGGTCAGTTTTACGAGGGTATGTTTGGCAGCATGAGTGAAGGATGCTTTGTTGTGAAATAGGAAGCCAATTCTAGATTTAATTTTGGATTGGAGATGCTCAATGTGAGTCTGGAAGGAGAGTTTACAGTCTAACCAGACACCTAGGTATCTGTAAGTCAGAATCGTCCAGAGTAGTGATGCTGGACGGGCGGGCAGGTTGAAGAGCATGCATTTAGTTTTACTTGCATTTAAGAGCAGTTGAAGGCAACGGAAGGAGAGTTGTATGGCATTGAAGCTCATCTGGAGGTTAGTTAACACAGTGTGCAAAGAAGGGCCAGAAGTATACAGAATGGTGTCGTCTGCATAGAGGTGGATCAGAGAATCACCAAGAGCAAGAACAACATCATTGATGTATACAGAGAAGAGAGTCGGCCCGAGAATTGAGCCCTGTGTCACCCCATAGAGACTGCCAGAAGTCCAGACAACAGGCCCTCCGATTTGACACATTGAACTCTATCAGAAAAGTAGTTGGTGAACCAGGCGAGGCAGTTATTTGAGAAACCAAGGCTGTTGAGACTGCCAATAAGAATGTGGTGATTGACAGAGTTGAAAGCCTTGGCCAGGTCGATGAATACGGCTGCACAGTAATGTCTCTTATCGGTGGCGGTTATGATATCATTTAGGACCTTGATCGTGACTGAGTTGCACCCATGACCAGCTCGGAAACCAGATTGCATTGCGTTGAAGGTACAGTGGAATTTGAAATGGTCGGTAATCTGTTTGTTAACTTGGCTTTCGAAGACCTTAGAAAGGCAGGGTAGGATAGATGTAGGTCTGTCCCAGTGTGGGTCAAGAGTGTCTTCCTCTTTGAAGAGGGGAATGATCATGGCAGCTTTCCAATCTTTGGGAATCTCAGACAATACAAAAGAGAGGTTGAACAGGCTAGTTATAGGGGTTGCAGGTGGAAAGCATGTCCAACCGTGGAAAAATGCTAATTGAAATTCTCAATTATTGTGGATTTATCGGTGGTGACAATGTTTCCTAGCCTCAGTGCAGTGGGCAGCTTGGAGGAGGTGCTCTTATGCTCCAGAACTTTTTGAGTTTGTGCTACAGGATGCACATTTCTGTTTGAAAAAGCTAGTCTTAGCTTTCCAAACTGCCTATGTAGTTTTCAAAACTGTCTAACTTCCCTGAAAAGTTGCATATCACAGGGCTATTCGATGCTAATAAAGTACGCCACAGGATGTTTTTGTGCTGGTCAAGGGCAGTCAGGTCTGGAGTTTATCTGTTCCTGGTTCATACATTTTTGAATGGAGCATGCTTATTTAACATGGTGAGGGAGGCACTTTTAAAGAATAACCAGGCATCCTCTACTGACGGGATGAGGTCAATATCATTCCAGGATACCCCAGCCAGGTCGATTAGAAGTGCTCACTGAAGTGTTTTAGGGAGCGTTTGACAGTGATGAGGGAAGGATGTTTGACTGCAAACCCATTACGGATGCAGGCAATGAGGCAGTGATCGCTGAAATCTTGGTTGAAAACAGCAGAGGTGTATTTGGAGGGCAAGTTGGTTAGGATGATATCTATGAGGCTGCCCGTGTTTACTGATTTGGGGTTGTTCCTGGTAGATTCATTGATAATTTGTGTGAGATTGAGGACATCAAGCTTAGATTGTAGGATGGCCGGTTAAGCATGTCCCAGTTTATGTCACCTAGCAGCACTAGCTGTGAAGATAGATGGGGGGCAATCTATTCACATATGGTGTCCAGGACACATCTGGGGGCAGAGGTTGGTCTATAGCAAGCGGCAATGGTGAGAGACTTGTTTCTGGAAAGGTGGATTTTTAGAAGTAGAAGCTTGAATTGTTTGGGTACAGACCTGGATAGTAAGACAGAATCTACAGGCTATCTCTGCAGTAGATTGCAACTCTTCCCCCTTTGGCAGTTCTATCTTGGCAGAAAATGTTACAGTTAGGGATGGAAATTTCAGGGATTTAGGTGGTCTTCCAAAGCTAGGATTCAGACACGGCTAAGACATCCTGGTTGGCAGAGTGTGCTAAAGCAGTGAATAAAACAAAATGAGGGCGGATGCTTCTAATCTGTCCTTGGTCCGATGAGTCCAAATTTGAGATGATCGGTTTCAACCGCTGTGTCTTTGTGAGACGCAGAGTAGGTAAACGGATGATCTCTGCATGTGTGGTTCCCACCGTGAAGCATGGATGAACAAAGTGGATTTAGCAAGT
The DNA here is from genome assembly GCF_036934945.1 of Oncorhynchus masou masou. Classification (NCBI taxonomy): domain Eukaryota; kingdom Metazoa; phylum Chordata; class Actinopteri; order Salmoniformes; family Salmonidae; genus Oncorhynchus; species Oncorhynchus masou. The sequence goes on from NC_088213.1 coordinate 41,970,784, forward strand.
GAAATCAATAAGGGATCATACATTTCACCTGGATTCACCTAATCAGTCAATATCATGGAAGTACAGGTGTTCCTAACATTTTTTACACTTTAGTGTAACTCACCACTTTTGCATTGGGACAAAAAACGACTTTGTACGAGTTTGTACGAACATGTTGATCTTGTCCTTTGGGTACAACATGTAAAAAGATGCCTGTAGCCTAACTCGCCTCCTGAATAAAAAGAACATGAAATCAAGCGTATGCTTAATGACCTGCTGAGGCATGGAATGCAGTAGTTAGAACATGTCAATCAAAAGTCCTTTGTGTACAACATGAAGATTGTAGGCTACAGCAGACAAAGGCGTTCATCGCTGATCAAGAAACCTCTGTATTTTTTTGCCACGGAAAATCAGGTTTCCAGATAATCTGGAACTGTAGCCACCCCGTTTAGAAAAAAAAACAACATATGACCTGATTAGAAAGAATCTGGTCCCATCATAGCCCACATAACACGGTTTTACAGCTGATTTATTACTTTGTCATACCCTACAACTAGGATCCAGAGTTTTCCCTGGTTAGTTTAGCCTACCAGATCAGGGAAAACTCTGAGCCCAAATTGGTGGCGGGAATGGCCTTCCGTAGGAACAAATATATTTTCTGCATGAGGGAGGACCAATCATGTAAAGCAAAGACTCTGATTTTTTTTCTTCTACATTGGACATACAATGTAATAAACATAGCCTAATCAAACAATGGGTGGTGAAAGCTCATTTTCAGCCACAGAGTTCTATTCCTATCCTACAGCAAGGCATTTCAAACATGATCCTTCCTGCGTTGGCCATTTGAATGGGAATATAGTGAACGATCAATTCCGTCAGATTATTAGTCCGTCTAATAATTGAATTTGGCTGTCGCTGGGGTAATGGATTCACTGTTCATACAGCCGCATTTAGCAGGCTAAAGCAGGGAGAGGGAAGGAAAAACAGATACCATGTCTGAGGTGACACTGGTGGATGGCATAGCAATCAGCAAGTGTGGCAGGTTTGAATCAGTTCTCTAAAAGCACAAATTAGTCATTGGGTGAGAACAACACCTTCCTTCTCTCCTTTTATTGGCTGTGATGTGAACCACCATTTTGTTTCTCTTTTGAGTCTGGTGGGAACTGGGCCAGTGATCTAAGTAAAACAATACACATCAGACATTGCTCTATATATATAACCAATTATAATTTCAACAAATAAGGTATGGGGCAAATAACTTTGCACTAACACATATGCTGTATGACAAAACACTTGAAGAATAGTGATTGGCTTATGTAGGCTAACCATCTTTGTGACTCCCAGAGATCAGGAATCAAAATGTCCTACAATCCGAATTCTGAAGAATATAGCTATGAATTACGGCAATGAATATAGTTTCTGAAGAATATAAAGGTAAATATGGTGTTTGGTTCTGTCTGGTCCTATTTAAAAGTCTCCACTCTAAAAGATTGATTTCTGCTGCAAAATCTGAGGCATATACAGGCAGCGCACGGAGCATGTTATAGATGATGATTCAAATGCTTTGATGCTGTGGGAGAACAGGTTAAAACTAAAACAGAGCAGCTCCCATCATGGAGAGCAAGATATCTGATATCAGTCGGTGGGCATTGGAGCACGGACTGTTTTTCCTGAGAGAGAGAGAGAGAGAGAGAGAGAGGGAGAGAGGGGGAGAGAGAGAGAGAGGAGAGGAGAGAGAGAGAGAGAGAGAGAGAGAGAGAGGGAGAGGGAGGGAGAGAGAGAGAGAGAGAGAGAGAGAGAGAGACAGAGAGAGAGAGAGAGAGAGAGAGAGAGAGATGGACAAGTCAGGGTACCCCGCTGTGCTTAGAGACAGTTAAAACACAAACTTTACTGCATCATTTACCTAATCACACCAGGACGTAATTGCTAAAGAAAAATGAGAGAAGAGTAGGCAAAGAAGATGAGCAGAATGTGGTTTATTAAAAAGCCAACCAATATGACTTTCTTCTCACATTATTTTGTAACTAAGGCCATTTGAGTTTTTCCTGGTTATAACCGCATTGTACATTTTGAAGTTATTAAACAATTATTCACAGAGCAATGCCTCTCCACGGGAACACCAATAAATGTTAGGCTCTGAAACAATTTATCTGAAGGAGTGTACAAAATACAGGGTATATGAATAATTAAATGCAAACATTATTAGCAGGGCTTATCATGCTGGTGTCTATGATGTTCTTTTTCTGATGATGTCAGCCTTTTTTGATCAAACTCAAGCTAATTAGTGTCTGAGTTGTTAAATATATGCCGTGTTAGACAGATGTATCAGTATAGGCTCTTCTTAGATATTGTCATTGGAAGAAAGACACCACATTTCTGAATACATTAATGTTTAATTTGTACCCTTATTTAACTAGGCAAGTCAGTTAAGAACAAATTCTTATTTTCAATGACAGCCAAGGAACAGTGGGTTAACTGCCTTGTTCAGGGGTAGAACAACATATTTTTTCCTTGTCAGCTCAGGGATTTGATCTTGCAACCTTTTGGTTACTAGTCCAACCTGCTAACCACTAGGCTACCCTGCCAAGGAAAACCTTAACTCAAGTTAATGCTATAGCATCCTTAACATAAAAAGTAGACTCATTTTGTAATCAAAGAAATCCACATACACAAAAAAAGGTTTGATTTAATCTGATGTTTGATTTAGTATAACTATTGACACTCGTTGAAAGAAGAATCATGTTTGATTGTAATGACTAGGGCAGCAACAATGTTAAACTTGAGTAAAAAGACAGTATTGGTTGTGAGAGTGCCTTTGTCTCTTGTTCTCGCTTCTCTTTATTCTTATAGGTGACAGATCCTACATTTGAATGGGGATACTCAGTGGTGCCTTGGACAGTTGGCGTGATAAGGCAGCGGGGATGGATGGTCTGGCTGGCGGTGCAATGCTGGGGAGCAGGGGAGCCATTGGCACGTACAGCGGATGTAATTGAATCAACGTGGGCCTGTGCTGCGCCAGCTAATGGAAAGGAAACAAGCTGCTGGGCAGAAATGAGAATCTCACAGACCAAACAGAGGGTGTGGGCCAGGCGGGCGGCGGGGGCTGCTGCGTCGGTGATATCCAGTACATAGGATAGAGCCTTGCAGGGATCTGCCTGCTGGATCAGGGGCAGGCGGCCGGACCCTTAGATGGACCTTTTAGAGGGAAACCTATTCCAGTCCATCTCCCATATACTGTGTCTACTATCTCCTCCTCCTTTTGACATGTGTGGCCTGCTAATCTGATCTCCTGTGGTGTGATAGCCCAAACATAACCTCCGTCTATTGACAAAGGATGGACGGTCACTGAAATACATGCAGTACTGTATTTGATGTTTATTAATTATTATGACTTGGCTCATATGATATGCACACTGTAAAAAAGTTGGATATGTCAGTAAGCTGTCTATCTATTCTGCACTCTTGTGTATTAACACATGCAGACAATTATAAAACCATAATCATTTGCATTCTCACCTCTCTCTGAACCCCATGATAAGAGACAAACAAATCCCCCACTTCAGTAAACAAAGTTTTGAAGCATCTCCACACAAGGGACAAACAAAGCTACACACATGATTTGTTTTAGTCAGTGGCAGATCTTATTTAGTTTGATGAAATCCAGACCTAGACGTGCAGCTTAAACACAACAAAACCATAGGGAAAGCTGTTCCACCCCTCTACCACCAAGAGTTTTATCACTATTTCCCAAGGTCACATTCATTAATTCCCATATTTATTCATATCTCCACAGATGCCTGATATGTGGTGGTGGGCTTCCTGCCACAAAATGGACACAGTCGCTGTTACATCACCCTGTCTGTTACATTATATAGTGGATGAAGTCTGTTCCCCCTTTGCAAAGTGCTATATAAATCCTATCTGTCTAAAATGTGCTACTGCAGTAATTATGTAAGAAGTGACTAAAGTAGCTTTCAGTCATTGATATGCTAAGTAAAACAAAGAAACGATCATTCCCTGTTTTTTCAAATGTATTACAACCTTGGAGAATCATTTTCTCACTCTGCTAGAAGCAATCTTAATCAGCCCAAACATCACCTGAGCCATACCTGTCAATAACTGGCCCTCTGTTTAGACAGAGGCAGAGACGTTTTCCTTCCCAGTTGGGGACCCTGGACTGGGCCACATTAGGCCCTGGCATTGCCCCTCACCCTACCCCATCCATCACACTCACAATAATGTGCCACACATATTGCAACATGATACCTCCTCCACATTGTTACAAGAAGAAATCCTATTCCAGGCCGACAACAGCCTTTTTCTTTCTCTGTCATATCCAATGTGGCCAAGTAATCTGACACACCCATCATGACCTCTGCAGCTCTGTTTAATACAAACCTCACTGGAGACAGTGTCCAAGCCCCATGCATCATTAAGGTCTCTATAAATATTTACACTGCAATTTCTCAAGACTTTTCACAATGGATTCTCTACAGCGTTGAAATGGGCTCTTGTTTAGGGATTTGAAGGGGTTTTATGGGGTATGACCATAGTTTCCTTTTTCTTTCTTTTACTGCCTTTAGTTATTCTTAGTTATCCATAACATATCCTTGTCTGTTGGTTGAGTACACTGAAATCCCAACTTAGTGGACCCAACTTAGTGGACAGCTGGCTTACTCTGAAGCCTGTCTTTGCTGCCAACAAGGGGCCAGAGCGTCTCACCAGCAACAATACATGGCCTCCATGACAAAGCATCGTGCCACATTGTATTAATAGCAGCTCAAGAGTTAATCATCAGACTTGTTTGTTTTTTACCCAGCAAATGCTTTTTACACACCTGTGCTCCAGGCCCCCTGGAATGAACGCGACTCCCGAGTGGTGCAGCAGTCTAAGGCACTGCATCTCAGAGCAAGCGGTGATGCTACAGTCGCTGGTTTCAATCCAGGCTGAATCAAATCCAGCCGTGATTGGGAGTCCCATAGGCCGCGCACAATTGGCCCAGCGTCGTCCAGGGTAACGCTGTCATTGTAATTAAGAATTTGTTCAAAACTGACTTACCTAGATAAATAAAAAATGAATTTACACTCATCTAATGACTCAGAATTCTGTATCAGTTTTGCAGAATAATCTGAACTCTGTTCATGTCAAATTAAGCAAGGCTATTCAGAGAATTCTTCCCACTTTACCTCTACACAAATGACACAAATGACTTTAAGATTAGATAATGGTTTAAGGGTGATCTGAGACACGAGACATGAGCCAGTGCGACAACAATGCTGGATTTGCACATATCACTTCGCTTTGATGTGATAGGGACGAGGTGGGGATGGAAGCTGTCAAATGTCAAACCCAAAGAGATTAAATAGCTCATGAACAGGGACCACACTCCACTCTGCACTACATATGTTAATATAGATGTAGTAGGATTTCGTGGACCAGAAACAACAACAAAAAAAGGAATTAATTCCAGATAACATTTGCTTGGAAATAAATATGCAATTTATTGTTATGCATTAAATATTTCCCTCACTTATCAAGAATGCTGGAATAGATAAAAAAAATACATATACAAACTGTTTAACCCTTCCTATTAGCAACAAGGGAATAAAACTACAAAAAAATTCTAAAGAACTGCAACAGATTTCGAAAATGTGGACAATTGCCAAACTCACCGTATTTCAGTGCACATAAGCAGGAAAATCATTTAATAATTCATCGATGAATATCATTGCCTGGGAGCTATGAGCCAGATACAGGAAGTTTGTTTTGCTGGGTCGTACTGAAATAATTTGAGGAACACTATTTGGCAGATGACCAACTTTATTTTGCTTTTATTTGTAACCACATTTTGAGGGATAGCCATTTCATGGATTAGACTTGAGAAACAGTCTCCAGGAAGTGTTAGTCATATCCATCTGTCTCCCCAACCAACCCCTTTAGTCACTGACTAAGTTTGAAAGGACTGATGTTCTATATTTAGGGCTTGTGTGTGTAATGATTTTGTTTTATGTGCACCATTCAAACACAGAAGGAAATCTCATATATTCTATGCCATTGCTCATTCTCAGTTCTCCTTTGTTATATTTGTAACACCTGCATAATGCTCTTAACTTCCACTGCAGTGGGATGCATTAATGGAAAAGGCATGCCACTGAGCTATGCTTTTAATGGTGGCAGCTTAAGACATACAGTGCCTTCAGAATGTATTCAGACCCCTTGACTTTTCCCACAATTTGTTAGGTTACAACCTTATTCTAAAATACAATACCCCATGATGACAAAGCAAAAACAGGATTTTAGAAATGTTAGAACAACTGAAAATCACATTTACATAAGTATTCAGATGCTTTACTCAGTACTTTGTTGAGGCACCTTTGGCAGCGACTACAGCCTCGAGTCTTCTTGGGTATGACACCTCAAGCTTGTCACACCTGTACTCGGCGAGTTTCCCCATTCTTCCCTGCAGATCCTCTCAAGCTCTGTCGGGTTGGATGGGGAGCGTTGCTGCACAGCTATTTTCAGGTCTCTCCAGAGATGTTCGATAGGGTTCAAGTCCGGGCTCTGGCTGGACCACTCAAGGACATTCAGAGACTTGTCCCGAAAGCCACTCCCACATTGTCTTGGCTGTGTTCTTCGGGTCGGTGTCCTGTTGGAAGGTGAACCTTCACTCCAGTCTGAGGTCCTGAGCGCTCTGGAGCAGATTTTCATCAAGGATCTCTCTGTACTTTGATCCGTTCATCTTTGCCTCGGTCCTGACTAGTCTCTCAGTTCCTGCCGCTGAAAAACATCACCACAGCTGCCACCACCATGCTTCACCATAAGGATGGTGCCAAGTTCCCTCCAGAAGTGATGCTTGGCATTCAAGCCAAAGAGTTAAATCTTGGTTTCATCGGACCAGAGTATCTTGTTTCTCATGGTCTGAGAGTCTTTAGGTGCCTTTTGGCTAACTCCAATCGGGCTGTCATGTGCCTTTTACTGAGGAGTGGCTTCCATCTGGCCACTCTACCATAAAGGCCTGATTGGTAAAGTTCTGCAGAGATGGTTGTCCTTCTGGAAGGTTCTCCCATCTCCACAGAGGAACTCTAGAGCTCTGTCAGAGTGACCATTGGATTCTTGTTCACCTCCCTGACCAAGGCCCTTCTCCCCCAATTGCTCAGTTTGGCCGGCTCTAGGAAGAGTCTTTGTGGTTCCAAAGTTCTTCCATTTAAGTATGATGTAGTGTTCTTGGGGACTTTCAATGCTGCAGACATTTTTTGGTACACTTTCCAGATGTGTACCTCACATTCCTGTCTTGAACCTCTACAGACAATTCCTTCGACCTCATGGCTTGGTTTTTGCAATGGCATACACTGTCAACTGTTGGACCTTTGTACAGTTGAAGTCAGAAGTTTACATACACTTAGTTTGGAGTCATTAAAACTCGTTTTTCAACCATTCCACAAATGTCTTGTTAACAAACTATAGTTTCGGCAATTTGTTAGGACATCTACTTTGTGCATGACAGAAGTAATTTTTCCAACAATTGTTTACAGACAGATTATTTCACTTATAATTCAATGTATCACAATTCCAGTGGGTCAGACGTTTCCATACACTAAGTTGACTGTGCCTTTAAACAACTTGGAAAATTCCAGAAAATCTTGTCACGGCTTTAGAAGCATCTGATAGGCTAATTGACATCATTTGAGTAAATTGGAGGTTTACCTGTGGATGTATTTCAAGGCCTACCTTCAAACTCAATGAATCTTTGCTTGACATCATGGGAAAATCAAAAGAAATCAGCCAAGACCTCAGAATTTCTTTTGTAGACCTCCACAAGTCTGGTCCATCCTTGGGCGCAATTTTCAAACGCCTGAAGGTACCACGTTCATCTGTACAATCAATAGTTTGCAAGTATAAACACAATGGGACCATGCAGCCATCATACCACTCAGGAAGGAGATGCGTTCTGTCTCCTAGAGATGAACGTACTTTGATGCGGAAAGTGCAAATCAATCCCAGAACAACGGCAAAGGACCTTGTGAAGATGCTGGAGGAAACAGGTACAAAAGTATCTATATCCACAGTAAAATGAGTCCTATGTCGACATAACCTGAAAGGCCACTCAGCAAGGAAGAAGCCACTACTCCAAAACCACCATAAAATAGCCAGACTACAGTTTGCAACTGCACATGGGGACAAAGATTGTACTTTTTGAAGAAATGTACTCTGGTCTGATGAAACAAAAATAGAACTGTTTGACCATAATGACAATCATTTTGGAGGAAAAAGGGGGCGTCTTGCAAGCCGAAGAACACCATTCCAACCGTGAAGCACGAGGGTGGAAACATCATGTTGTGGGGGTGCTTTGCTGCAGGACAGACTGGTGCACTTCACAAAATAGATGGCATCATGAGGTAGAAAATTATGTGGATATATAGAAGCAACATCTCAAGTCATCAGTCAGGAAGTTAAAGCTTGGTCGCAAATGGGTCTTCCAAATGGACAATGACCCCAAGAATACTTCCAAAGTTGTGACAAAATGGCTTAAGGACAACAATTCAAGGTATTGGAGTGGCCGTCACAAAGCCCTGACCTCAATCCCATAGTAAATTTGTGGGCAGAACTGAAAAAGTGTGTGCGAGCAAGGAGGCCTACAAACCTGACTCAGTTACACCAGCTCTGTCAGGAGGAATGGGACAAAATTTACCCAACTTAATGTGGGAGGCTTGTGGAAGGCTACACAAAACATTTGACCCAAGTTAAACAATTAAGGCAATGCTACCAAATACTAATTGAGTGAATGTAAACATCTGACCCACTGGGGATGTGATGAGATAAATAAAAGCTGAAATAAATCATTCTCTGTACTATTATTCTGACATTTCACTTTCTTAAAATAAAGTGGTGATCCTAACTGACCTAAAACAAGGAATTATTACTAGGATTAAATGTCAGTAATTGTGAAAAACTGAGTTGAAATGTATTTGGCTAAGGTGTATGTAAACTTCTGATTTCAACTGTAAATTATGTAAATATGTATATATTTTTTTATAAATTTGCAAAAATGTCTAAAAACTTGTTTCACTTTGTCTTTATGGTGTATTGTGTGTAGACTGTTTTTATGGTGTCTGTGTGTAGATTGTTGAGGATTGTATTTATTTAATCCATTTTATATTAAGGCTTTAACCTAACTAAATGTGAAAAAGTCAAGAGTTCTGTATTCTTTCCGAAAGCAGTGTATGGTAGAAATGAATGCCATGCACCAGAAAAATGGCTTATGTGGAGTGAAACAGACTGGAAATTCTAACAGTGTATCAAAGCTTCAACTGTGTAATTGTTCACTGGTGTGTGTGACTGTTCATGTGTCGTGAGAATACTGTAGTTGTTTCATCTGTGCTCGAGTTGGTTGTGTTTATGTTGCTGCCAAGTTTGTTGTTTGATCATTGTGCATTTTTTGAAAGAGCATCTTGATCTCTTCTGGTCACCTGCTTCCCTAATCACTCAATCACCATAATTAGGGGTCAAAGACTAAGAAGTCGACTTTGATTGCTCACAGGCAATTATTGCTACAACAGATGTGTGTAAGTGGGGCTTTGAATTGTGCATGGCTTTCCACTAGAAAATGTGCATTAAGATTCTCAACCAGGAATGGGCAACTTGGATGGGGGTGGGGGCCACCAAAAATCATGCGGGGGCCGCAGCATCTTGCATACCCACATCCATACCCACACATGCAGTCAGAGCTGGCCCTAGCCTAAGCGACATGTTGTTGCCATAAGGTGGAGAGAAATGTTTTCAGTTTTCAATATAATATCTGTGTGACTAACAAAATCAATGGGGCCCGCCCAGTTGGTAAATCGACCATGATTACTACAAGTTAAGATAGCTGGCCGCTAGACTAATTGACCAATCCCCAAACATTTGCTGACATGGGCTAATTGAGTGACTGTCAGTGACTGACATAAGAAGAGGAAAACTGCCGATGCCGAACCAAATGTCAAAATTGTGCCTTGTGTATTCTACGATTCTGAGATCCACATTTGGAAATTGATCCAGAGGCCTACAAAAGGGGGTCATTTGGCCCGCGGCCCGCTAGTTGCCCATCCCTGTTCTAAACAAACCCAAATAATGTCAATGTTGCCAATGATTACAAATTTTAAGTCTGAATATACCAAACATGCTATATGGCAACTTATATCTAGAAAACTATGGCAAGTAGTGTGATATAATGTAGGATCTGCAGTATTTCACATCTTGCAGCAGTGAGTGAGACAGCCACTGTGTCCTTCTGGCTTGTAGTTACAGCACAAAAAGGAAGTCAAGGAAGTCTCTAAAGAGCCCTTTCTAAAATAAATATGTTCAACCCCTTTCAATATGTCCAATGGCAGGTCCAGATATACACAGTGCTCCAGGGACTGTGGTCATCTGAGTGGAGAGAGGACACTAATGTCACAGATGTCTGCCTGTTTGTTTGAGAGGCAAGTTGACTCTAATGGCATTGCAGAGAGAAAGGGCTCCGTCTCCACTGTGCTCTCCGGAGGGCTTCTATCAGCATTCACCGCCGGGGAAGGGTCAAGTAGATGATTTCTTCACACAGAAGATCATACCAGAGACAGAGAGGAAGAGCTCAGAGACTTTCTTGTTGTGGATTGTGTGTCACATTTGAGAACTTTTTGCATTTGACTCCAAGGGTGTTTGGGTTTATGTTCTAAAATGTATTTACCACGTATGTGCCTCAAATGTTTTGCTACCCCGAGGCTGCATTGGAGTTTTCCTTTCATCAGGTTACAAAACAAAACAATTGGAATATGTGAATTACTTTCAGGGACACTCAAATCAGTCCAATCTATCAATGTCTCAGGACCTTGTTAACTGGCCTTTGTGTTTAATTCTGTTTTCCTGGATTGACAGGGAACTTGAGAGGCACATGGTTAAGTGACACAAAAGCAGCTTTTTCAGGCTCCTGCAATGCATGCATGCTGCAAGTCCAGTGTATTCTGGACACTACCCTTACAACAAAGGTACACAAGCAATTTTAATTAAGTAGATGTAGAAAAATAGCTGCTCTTTTCTTTTTTTTAAAGATAGCTTTTAAGAATTGTTGTGCAACTGTTTACAGGAAGTCCAATGAGGGAAGACAGAAATGGGCTACACCAGCAGAGAGGGGGGGAGTTCTGATCCTGAGATCTGCTGACCAAGGTTGATTTAGCACTTTTCAATCACCCACACTGTCATGACTAGATAGCGGAAAACCTTAAATGCAAAGCTGTTTACAATACACACGGACTCATTCAGACTGCTGTCTGTACACACTGGCGTGAATGACATTCTCACTGTGTCAAGAAGCCTGAAGACATCATCAGTACATATAACAATTATGATGATTCCTACCATCTGGGTTTAGGTGAAGCAGCAGATTCTCAGAGTTGCTGCCTGGTCCAAATATTAAAGCTTGGATTGCCTGGGGCCCTATCCTGTAGGAACAAATCTGATCACAGGGTCTATCTTCTGGGAGATACCACAGCTATAAACACAAAGCTCTGAACTCCCATTCACTTATCCATGGCTCTCTGGTCTTAATCATAGTCAAATGATCCTTTTCCATTTGCCCCCCTCTTCTGCTATGCTTTGGTAAATGGATTTCTCTGTAATAATTCTGACTGTCTACACACCAGGCATCGGGATCTTGTTAGTGGGGCAGGAACTAGGGGCTTCTTGCTATTTTAAGGACATTGTATTTAGAATAGAACAGAGAAACGGATAGCATTACAAAACTGCTACTATTGCAACCTGATAGTCTACTACAGTATGGCTACCATCTTGTTGTGGCTACCATTACATTGACTTTTACAACTACCACCATAAGTGATCCTGCTACAACCACCAGTATAACCACCATCTTTGAGATTGATGTGACACAGACACCTTCTTTATAATGACATTTTGAAATCAATTCGAAATCTAAACGGACGCTACTCTGGCAGGTGATGATGTCACCCAATCCCAGAGCATGAAAGGGTTAGAGAGTGAGATATTTCATATTGGCTATGCCTAACAGATAATATAAATTGCGAAGCTATGTCTCAGACAGTAGGACACCAGTCTAGGAGATTGGTATCAGACTGGGAGGTTGACATGTTGCATTTCCAGCGGACATTTACAAGACAAACTAAACAAATTGTGCATAAGGTTGGCCTTCTATTTCATGTTAGAGACAAGGCTATTGACAGGAATATTTTGTCTCTCATCCAGCCCCCTAACTAAGCCTCCCTCATTCTTATTTAAGAGGAAAAGGCAAAACACCACTTGTGGCCCACAGCACTTTGAAGTGAATGGATGGCTCATAACAAATGAGAGAATGTCAGTGTGGGAAATAGGCTGGCAGAGATGATTAGTGTTCTACTACAGTCTGGTAAGGTTTGACCTTTCAGGGCTACCATAATAATTCCCTGCGCAAGTTATAGTGTGTGAAGATAGCTAGTTGAGAACAAAACAATACACAATACACCCAAATCACAGTAGATTACACACAATTATGTTGTTTAGGTAGTTTAGGTAGGAAAATATTCCCATTCAAGGACTGGACAGCAGAAGACACTGTGGTATATCTGTCACGTCTTTTGTAATAATGGTCAGACCAAGGTGCAGCTTATGTAGAGTTCCACATATTTATTAGAAAAAACAAAACAATAAAGAATAAAAACGAACCGTGACGACAATGCAGTGCTAACAGGCAAATAAACATAAACAATATTGAATAAAAATGCAACTTAAGTATGATCCCCAATTAGAGACAACGATTACCAGCTGCCTCTAATTGGGAATCACACACAAACCCCAACATAGAAAATTAAACCTAGAACCCCACATAGAAATAATAAACTAGACTAAAACCCCTAGTCACGCCCTGACCTATTCTACCATAGAAAACAATATCAAACGTATGGTACACCAGAATATATGTTTGTTTCACAGTGTCCACTTTATGAATAAGGATAACCCATGTGATAGTTAGAGGATTAATTAATTTGGGATTCTGATTGTAGTCTATATTGTACTTGGATGAGGCCTATTTGTCAAATCCACAACCAAGGTAAGCAATTGTATAGTAACATGGATAGAGAGGTGGTTTTAGGCCAAAAATCATCAACTAGATTTTTTTCTTGAGAGGATGATCGGGGGGGGGGGGGGAACATAACAACAAATAATTTGTAGACTACAAATTGACTGCAATAAACCCAAACAGATATATTTGACTAAAACATCATTTTCATAATATCTTGCTCACATTTGTATACGTTCACGTGTCTCTCTATTACGCGTGTGCATTCTTGGGAACAGATTTCCTCAATTTAAATCACTTGGAGCCGATTTCCTGGTGTCATTCACAGTATGTCCAACAATGAAAATGCTAAAAAATAAATACAATTTGCTCAGAAAACCACCTGCTGTCACGCCCTGGTCATAGTATATTGTGTTTGTCTTTATTTATTTGGTCTGGCCGGGGTGTGACATGGGTTTATTGTGGTGTGTTTTGTCTTGGGGTGTTGTTAGGTGTTGGGTGTGTGGCTTAGTGAGGGGTATCTAGCATAGTCTATGGCTGTCTGGAGTGGTTCTCAATCAAGGGCAGGTGTTTATCGTTGTCTCTGATTGGGAACCATATTTAGGCAGCCATATTCTTTGAGTATTTTGTGGGTGATTGTTCCTGTCTCTGTGTTTGTGTTCACCAGATAGGCTGTATAGGTTTTCGCGTTCGTTCTTTGTTTTGTTCGTTATTTCATGTCTCGTTCATTTCATTAAAGAACATGAATAACCACCACGCTGCATTTTGGTCCGCTTCTCCTTCGACAGACGAGAACCGTTACACCTGCGTGCCACAATCGGCTCGCAACCCTGTTTTTAGAACATGCAAAGTATGCTAGTATGCTTGTATGCTGAAACAAACACTGTTTTTAGAACATGCAAAGTATGCTAGTATGCTTGTATGCTGAAACAAACAGAAACATGTGAGGCATGTCTGTTATCATGGTGGCTCTGATAAACACAGGCTCCTTGCCAGCATCAATTTACTGAACATGGTAACGTGGGTTTTGATATTACTCATTCGTTGCCTCGCAGCCAGCTGCGAGCGCTGGGATAACAGAGATTCTTCTGTGACACAAACAGCAGTACACTCAGTGGAAGATGGACGCTGCATGCCTCGGCCTTTGCCAGTGTTAATTGCTTTAAATTATTAAATTGTATCCGACGCCGACGAAGACACAGAGCACTTCTCCAGTGTGCGCTTGCTGGGCACACAGCTGCTAAGGAGATGTCACGTGCATGCGTGGCCCCCATTCACATTCAAAGACCGACCACACTCTTCATTACACTATGAAGTGGCTTAATGTGAGTGGGCAGCATGGCTGATCTGGTTAAATCCCACAGTAAAACAAGCATCACTAAAACATGTGAAGGTCTGTCAAAATACATTCAAGCCATCATAAGTCTTAGGTTAGTGATTTGCCTGGCTCATGTGTTTGTCCTTGATGCTCTCTCTCATAGATTACATTTCACATGTCACAAAACCATTTGTGTGAAGGAAATACATATATATATATATATATATATATATATATATATATATATATATATATATATATATATATATATATATTGCATCGTCCGATACCACAAACTACTAGGGATGTCTAGGGATAAAAGGATGCAAGATGCAACACCTTTTGCAATGTTTTCACCCCGCAACCTAGAGGCACAATAATGTATTCTTATGAGAATTTCATATTACTTAAACAGTCAGGTCTTTCAGGGCCGACACACACGGGCACACGCGCACACACACAGACACACACAGACACAGCCACACACACACACACACACACACACACACACACACACACACACACACACACACACACACACACACACACACACACACACACACACAGACACACACACACACACACACACACACACACACACACACACACACACACACACACACACACACACACACACACAAAGAGCACTTAAGAAACTCTTCAAATGTAATATCTGGATCTAAAGCCCTCTTTCACTCTCAAACACAGAGGACTTTAGTGGGATAAAGGCACAGGCAATCTATAATAACCATTGTATGTATAGTATTGTAAGCACATTTCAAATGTATGTGTGGTATTTTTTCCAGCAGTATAAATACGGTAAGAGAAAAAGGGAAATGTTTTATCACTTTCTCACTCCCATTATGTGAGTATGCTAGGAGATACAAACCGAATCATACATGATTAATTGGATCGGTTTGGGACTGAGTGTTGGGGTTGTGTTGGCCCATTGTGTATGATGACTTCCTCTGTTCTCGGAACATCAGACGGCCTCCTTTGATGCTTTAATGCCATGGAAGCTGGAGTCTTCCCCTGACAGGCTTTCAGGACACAGCGAAAACAGCTCCAGATAGGCAGAATCTCCAAACCAGCATGGAAACTGGAGGGAAGAAAAATAGAGGGGAAGATAGTAATGGGTTAGGCTGGGTTGGAGTGGTGAACCGAGGTGATCCAGATAGTAGCTCTAACAGGGGTGATATGACGGTTGATTACCATAGTAAAACCTTTATCAGAAGTTTAAAGAAATACTTGGCCTCCTTGAACAGATTTCACATTCTGTTGCCTTAGAGCCTGTTATTTTGATGCATTCAATGAGAATTTTATTTCACAGCTTGTGGCAATTGCACATTTGACGGCTGAATCAGGCTGCCCATTTCAGTGCTGCTCCCTCGCATGTAAGAGCCTCTTCTGCAGCAGTTCACCAAGACCCTAAGTTTCAGGAATAGCACTGCTTGTTGGTTGTCACATCTCTCCTCGTCTCTTCATCTGTTTTTTCCCCCTAGGCAGCTGAGTGGAAGGGGGAGGTGGGGTGTCCTCCGATGAGACCACAGGCACCCTGTCCAGTGTGAAGTCCCCACCTCTTCACCAGGAATAAGCTTTTTGCGACCTGTCACCAGATATGTCACAGCTTTCCTATTCCACATTTTGTATTTGTTGTTAAAAGAAACAACTCTCCCACTATTGAGCGTCAACATGTCTTGGCTGATGGGAGTTCCCCCCTCTCCATAATATCACTGAACGTGTATTTACTCAAGTGACATGATGGATGTAATATATGCTGTGTTGTCTTTTTTACATGTGTACCTGAGGTAGGCCTACGTCTTTCAACGTCATATTATCGGTAGAAAAATCCATACATAGCCAATGAATAACTCAACGAGCAGGGGACTGAATGATAACTGTCAGCTTAAGTTGAGTCTTTTGGGTTGATATGGCTTTCCTGGCGTCTTGTATAGGGAGTGCCACTGTCTGCCAGCATGATGAAATGGGTTACAGACAGGAAACAGGAAGCCACAGACATATCCAACAGAAGCCTGGCAATCCGACAACAAGGTATTCGTCACTCACCAGGGACTATTTGTCGTGCGTCTGAAAGTGAGAGGATACGTCTGGATAAGCTACGGTGGCACATCATCAATTTGAGTAAAATAAATAGTGACAGTCAGGTATATCCAGAAAGTCACTTGAAAAAGTCTGATCTGATTCTGTCAAGCTGGAGCACTTACCCTCACAGTGGGGTTATCACCAGCTGATCTCCTTCCTAGCTGCAGAAGACAATGATGATTTTCTCACTCCTCTAAAGACTCCTCTAATAGACAAACAACTGTAAATTCCCAACGGGCTGCAGAATTATTCGGATTGTTGTCTCTGTCTTTGCCACACAGTTAAAAGAAGAGCCAGATTCATGCAACACATGAACTAAACAGGAAGAACATTTCGAAACCAAACAGACCGAAAGGTTTTGTAGGAACAAAACTGCTTTTTTCCCCTCTAACATTTTACAATTACAAGCTAGTTGGTCATTGATCCCCCAAGCACACACACAAATACACATACAGTGGCTTGCGAAAGTATTCAACCCCCTTGGCATTTTTCCTATTTTGTTGCCTTACAAACTAGAATTACAATGGATTTTTTTTTGGGTGGGGGGGTGTATAATTTGATTTACACAACATGTCTACCAGTTTGAAGATGCAAAATATGTTTAATTGTGAAACAAACATCTTGAGCGTGCATACCTATTGTAGAGCCACCTTTTGCAGCAATTTAGGCCTCAAGTCTCTTGGGGTATGTCTGTATAAGCTTGGCACATCTAGCCACTGGGATTTCTGGTCATTCCTCAAGACAAAACTGCTCCGCTTCAAGTTGGATGGGTTCTGCTGGTGTACAGCAATCTTTAAGTCATACCACAGATTCTAGGCCATTCCAAGACATCTAAATGTTTCCCCTTAAACCACTTGAGTGTTGCTTTAGCAGTATGCTTAGTCACATTGTCCTGCTGGAAGGTGAACCTCCGACCCAGCCTCAAATTTCTGGAAGACTGAAACAGGTTTCCCTCAAGAAATTCCCTGAATTTAGCACCATCCATCATTCTTTCAATTCTGACCAGTTTCCCAGTCCCTGCCGATGAAAAATATCCCCACAGCATGATGCTGCCACCACCATGCTTCACTGATGCTATTATCGGGGTGATGAAAGGTGTTGGGTTTGCGCCAGACATTTTCCTTGATGGTCAAAAAGCTCAATTTTAGTCTCATCTGACTAGAGTACCTTCTTCCATATGTCTGGGGAGTCTCCTACATGCCTTTCGGAGGAAAACACAAAAGGGGTTTGCTTATTTTTTTCTTTAAGCAATAGGAATTTTTTTCTGTCCACTCTTCTGTAAAGCCCAGCTCTGTGGAGTGTACGGCTTAAAGTGCTCCTATGGACAGATACTCCAATCTCCGCTGTGGAGATTTGCAGCTTCTTCAGGGTTATCTTTGGTCTCTTTGTTGCCTCTTTGATTAATGCCCTCATTGCCTGGTCCATGAGTTTTGGTGGTTGGCCCTCTCTTGACAGGTTTGTTGTGGTGCCATATTCTATCCATTTTTTAATGATGGATTTAATGGTGCTCCGTTGGATGTTGAAAGTTTCTGATATTTTCTTTATAACCCAACCCTGATCTGTACTTCTCCATAAATGTGTCCCTGACCTGATTGGAGTGCTCCATAGTCTTCATGGTGCCCCTTGCTTAATGGTGTTGTAGACTCTAGGGCCTTTCAGAACAGGTGTATATTTCCTGAGATCATGTGACCGATCATGTGACACGTAGATTGCACACAGGTGGACTTTATTTAACTAATTATGTGTCATTTTTTCAATTCCACTTCACCAATTTTGACTATTTTGTGTATGTCCATTACATGAAATCCAATGGAAAATCTATTTAAATTACAGGTTGTAATGCAACAAAATAGGAAAAACATCAAAGGGGATGAATACTTTTGCTAGGCACTGTACACACACAGAGAGAGAGAGAGAGAGAGAGAGAGAGAGAGAGAGAGAGAGAGACACACAAACATAGCATATCATGTTCTCAAAACATCTCTCTCCACAGAATTTTTCATCTTTATCACCATCTGTGTCTGACAGATTTTGAGGCAACACTGTGGGGCCATTCACTACCAAACAACCTGTTAATTAGAAACAATCGTGTTTAGTTACTTTATCCCAAATGCATTACTCAAGCTTTCAGAAATCAAATTTGAAGTTAAAAGTGTATAGTGTTATGAATATGATGGTTGATAATAAAGTGTTCTCCATTAAAATCTCCAGTAGACTCGCATCAGGTGAATTTTGATCATAATGGCTTAATCAAGAATGTTTTGGTCTGCACTATATATTTCCAGAAGTATATGGACACCCCTTCAAATTAGTGGATTTGGCTATTTCAGCCACACCTGTTGTTGACAGTTGTATAAAATCGAGCACAATGCCATGCAATCTCAATAGCCAAACATTGGCAGTAAAATGGCCTTACTGACGAGCTCAGTGACTTTCAACGGGGCACTGTAATAGGATGCCACCTTTCCAGTTCGTCAAATTTCTGCCCTGCTAGAGCTGCACCGGCGTAGTATGTAAAAATAAAATCATTGCAACACTCACTACCTAAAATCTGGCTTTCAAAGATAATTCGTAAAAATCCAAATAAATTCACAGATCTTCATTGTAAAGGGTTTAAACACTGTTTCCCATTTCAGTTTGTCCGTGATGTGTACGCCAAGGAACTGGAAGCGTTCCATCTTCTCAACTGCAGTCCATTTGATGTTTCTTACCTTCACCACCAGGAGGCAGCCCGACAGGAATTCCAAGACCCAGGGCCTCGAGCTTAATGATGAGCTTGGAGGGTATTAGCATATGTTGAATGCTGATCTGTAGTCAATAAACAGGATTGTTACATAGGTATTCCTCTTGTCCAGATGGGATAGGGCAGTGTGCAGAGTGATGGCGATTGCATCGTCTGTGAATCTATTGGGCGGTAAGCAAATTGAAGTAGGTCTAGGGTGGCAGGTAAGGTAGAGGTGATATAGTCTCTCAAAGCACTTCATGATGACCGAGGTGAGTGCTACGGGAGATAGTCATTAAGTTCAGTAACCTTTACATTCTTGGGTACAGGAACAATGGTAGCCATCTTTAAGCATGTGGGGACAGCAGACTGGGATAGGGAGAGATTGAATATGCCCGTAAACACACAGGTCAGCGGCAAGGGATACCGTTTGGGTTGACACGTTTAAATGTTTTACTCTCTTCGGCCCCGGAGCGGGAGAGCCTACAGTCCTTGGTAGCGGGTCCCGTCGGTGGTATTGTGTTATCCTCAAAGCGTGCAATGAATGGGTTTAGCCTGTCTTGAAGGAAGACATCGGTCTCGTCGTCGTGGCTGGTTTTCCTTTTGTAGTCCGTGATTGTCTGTAGTCCCTACCACATACGTCTCGTGTCTGAGCCGTTGAATTGCAACTCCAAATAATTGTTTGTCCTTAGTTGCAACACTCACTACTTAGTTCCAAACTGCTTCTGGAAGCAATGTAAGCAAAATAACTGTTTGTCAGGAGCTTCATTAAATGGGTTTCCATGGCCGAGCAGCCGCACATGGTTCGGGCTAGACCCCTTAGTTCCAGTGAAGGGAAATCTTAACGCTACAGCATACAATGACATTCTAGACGATTCTGTGCTCCCAATTTTGTGGCAACAGTTTGGGGAAGGCCCTTTCCTGTTTCAGCATAACAATGCCCCCTGCACAAAGCGAGGTCCATACAGAAATTCTTTGTTGAAATCGTTGTAGAAGAACTTGACTGGTCTGCACAGAGCCCTGACCTCAACCCTATAGATCACTGTTGGGTTGAATTGTAACGCTGCCTGCGAGCCAGGCCTAATAGCCTTCCCAGAAGAGTGGAGGCTGTTCTAACAGCAAAGGGGAGACCAACTCCATATTAATGCCCATGATTTTGGAATGAAATGTTCGACAAGCAGGTGTCCACATACATTACATGACCAAAAGAATCTTGTGATTACTGTTATCGTTAAAGTAATCCCACCATTCTACCAATACCATAATCCATCAGTGATCGGAATCACCAATTCTCCTTTTAAATGTACATGTCCTCTTCCCACTCCTCACCCTACCAATGGGGCCCTGTGGCTGAGTAATCTTGGGCTCATCTATCGATTTCAGTTCTCCAATGTAAAGGGAACCAGTGGGTTGACCATGGGCCACAGTTTTGATTCACTATGTCTGGTATTGAAACCTAGGCGCTGGTGTCCTATATGAATTACATCTATAGGGAACCATCAACCATGTTTGAAGCCTTTTCTGCTGAGGCTAAGAAAACACTCTGTAATCTCATCCACTATTGCCTACCTTTGCGATGGTCTCACTCTTTGCATTTGAAACCTGTGCATAAGGATATTTAATAATTTATAGTCTGGACACTGTTACAGCCCTATTTAACACAGCACACCTACTTGTGCATGCAAAGAATCTCTTTGAAAAGATATCAGGGTGCTAACATCACTAGCCATCACACCCTTTCATGGTGGGTGCATGACCATGGGTGAGGGGTGTAGGGGTAAGTGATGAGAGGCAGACAGAGATGTCATGATGCACAGCAGCAGGCTAGCAGGCCAGTGGGAGCCAGGGGTAGAGAAGAGCAGAGCAGCATATCCCTCCTGGGCTCAGGGGATCAGCAGCAGGGGACAGGAGACAAATGGAGAGGCGCCCAGGTGGAACTACCGCAAGGTGATCAATGGCCATGCTCGAAAGATTCACCAGTGATGCCAAGGCAATCATGACGGGAATACTAAGAGCCTGAGACAAAGACAACGTTTAGAAGTGAAACATATTTACCTACTGTGTTTGTCACGTACTGTGCCACATGTTTCATGTCTCACTGTCATGTAAGAAAACAGTGAAATGAGCTTTGCGTAGTTGAATAGGGTAAAACTGTATTGAAATGACATGACGGTAGTGTAAGTAAAGTTTTATGACCCATAAGAAGTGATATAATAGTTATTAGTTTTGTAATAGGTAGGTGATATTGTCACGACTCCCGCCCCGCCACCGATCCCTTTCCCTTGTCTGTTGGTTTAGTCTTATTAGTTGCACCTGTTTCTTTTATGTTTCTTGATTTCTGGTCTATGTAAGCCTGTTAGGCCCGCTGGGGTTTGTGCGGGATTATTTTGTGTTCACTGTCAGTGTTGGATGTATTTTCTCTCCGGATCGTTTTGCCCTGTGTGCTCGGGCGGGTCAATGTTTCTGCGCCCTGTGTTTGGTGTGACCGTTTTTTGTGCCGGAGAAAATAAATCATCTATTATTGAACCCTCTGCTCTCTGCGCCTGACTCCTACCATCCACGCCTAGTAACCCGTGACAGACATGTTATAAATGTCCATCTTACATATCCTTACTCAAACGCGTATCCGAAGAACAGTATTTAACTGACGTGGTTGTTGCAGTAAGTTATTGTCCAGTGTCATTTTTTTCTCTCCACTTGAGGTTGAGTGTTTTAGATAGGAACACACTTGAGTATAGGAATGGTCTTGGCCATGCAATCCTAACACCCTGATATCCCATGGGCTCTATTGCCATATGCCTTCAATCTTAACTGAAATAAAATATACATAATCTACAGCCCCAGAGCAAGAAGTGATAGAAAAAGAGGGATGAAGGTCTATGCACTTGGGAATTTAAGCAGATTTGAAACACAGTGACGTAGAGCCATTTGCTTTTTCCTGCAGGGGCTGGCTGGCTATCGTCGAAGGTCGAAATTGTAGCTAATGTAGGATGTCCACATGTCCTTTTTTGTAAGACAGAAGAATCCAAGGCAAGATAATAGTTTACAAATGTGTTATTGTCAAGAGTGAAATTGTGATTTTGTAGGCGGTGGAAATGTGTCCAAAACGGATTGTTTTGCCATGGCCATTTAACAGCAATCTGTTTAATTTCCTCTGTAACGTATGCTGCCTAACAACAGCTCCATCGTTTGAAATGGGATCCTTTTTATGAGGCTGTCAAGCTTCTGAGGGAGGACCTTGCCATGCAATTTCAACAATTAGTGTGCCATGATTGAAATACGTTTCATCATGTAGCCAGGCCTTTGGCAAAGAGAGAGAGAGGAACAAGCTCTAGGGGGCATAAAAATCAAAACAAGCGTATAATCGGAAGATGTCTACCAAGAGAAGGCTTCTTTTCCACTGCCCTATGCTGCTCCTTCTGCAACCTTGTCCACGAATGGCTGTGCACACTTCGAAGAATAAACAGAGATGGAAGGAGGTGGACTCATTCTGCACTCATCTTCTCTTGTTGGTCTTCCACTTTGAAAGCAAATATCACTTTTAAAGGATCTGATTTAATGGACCACAGGCTCCCTCATGTCCAGATAGGATGAGGAATCGTCTTGCCATTTTATTCTGGCGTATAAAAAATGCATGGTGAAATCTGATGCGAAGCATATGTCACGTATACAGCGTTGAATTAATCATCTGTTTGTAGACCTCTCACAAAAGTCAATGGCTATGCAAAGAATTTTATTTTATTTTATAGAATTGGAAATGCAGTATGTTTTAAATGCCAAGATATCGTACTCATTTCAGGTTATCATCTAGTAGAATTCGCTATTGACTAATGAGGAAGAGAAGAATCTTTCGAGAACCTTGTGTGTTTGGACGCAATGTACCAAAATGAATGAACGGGGGTAATCAACGTAATTGTGCATTATATGGCGCATTCTCAGTAGGATGGACCTAGTATGCTGATATTTGTCGGTTACTGTTTTCGTTTTGACTAAACACTACTTTCTAAATAGTATGTAGTACGATAAGTACACAGCATGCAGTTTAATACTGTAAGTAAGTAGTATGCAAGCCAGATTTCGGACACGGCCAATAATATAACATACAACATTCATCATTGACCATTGTTCAACACAAGTAGTCATTGTGTTCGGAGTAGATTCATTGCTTTTCAATTGGATATGAATGGCTCCCTTTTTTATTCAGTTGTTATTCAATGCCATGCTGTGTAACGACTCAACAATAACCTGCAAGAGATATTGTTGCGATGTATGGTACAATCTTTATTCGTTTTCTTTCTTAGTTGCTTGTTAAAATACAATCCACACAAATCAAATCAAATGTTATAAGTCATATGTGCTGAATGCCAATAGGTGTAGTAGACCTTACAGTGAAATGCTTACTTAAGAGCCCCTAAACAACAATGTGGTTAAAAAAAAATCAGAATAAGAAATTAAAGTAACAGGTAATTAAAGAGCAGCAGTAAAATAACAGTAGCGAGAATATATACAGGGGTGTACCGGTACAGAGTCAATGTGTGGTGGGGGCACCGGTTTGAAGAGGTAATATGTACATGTAGGTAGAGTTATTAAAGTGACTATGCATAGATGATAACAACATAGAGTAGCTGCAATGTAGAAGAGGGGGGGAGCAATGCAAATAGTCTGGGTGGCAGGAAGTCCTGGATGGCAGGAAGCTTGGCCCCAGTGATGTACTGGGCCACACACACTACCCTCTGTAGTGCCTTGCGGTCGGAGGCCATACCAGTCAGGATGCTCTCGATGGTGCAGCTGTAGAACCTTTTGATGATCTGAGGATCCATGCCAAATATTTTCACTGACCTCCTCCCTACAGGCTGTCTCGTCATTGTTGGTGATCAGGCCTACCACTGTATTTGTGTCATCGGCAAATTTAATGATGGTGTTGGAGTCCTGCCTGGCCGTACAGTCATGAGTGAACAGGGAGTACAGGAGGGGACTGAGCATGCATCCACGAGGGGCCCCTGTGTTGAGGATCAGCGTGGCGGATGTGTTGTTATCTACCCTTACCACCTGGGGGCGGCCCGTCAGGAAGTCCAGAATCCATTTGCAGAGGGAGGTGTTTCATCCCAGGGTGCTTAGCTTATTGATGAGCTTTGAGAGCACTATGATGTTTTTGGTTACTACATGATTCCATATGTGTTATTTCATAGTTTTGATGTCTTCACTATTATTACACAATTTATAAAATAGTAAAAATTAACCCTTGAATGAGTACGTGTTCCAAAACTTTTGACCAGTTGTGTAAGTACATATGGTCACTGTGGGAACAACATCATTTATTGAGGAAGCCAATGACTGATGTGGTGTGCTCCTGAATGGGATCGGAGGAATCCCGGAACATATTCCAGTCTGTGCTAGCAAAACAGTCCTGAAGCTTAGCATCTGCTCAATCTGACCACATTTTTATTGATCAAGTCACTGGTGCTTCCTGCTTTAATTTTTGCTTCTAAGCAGGAGTCAGGAGGATAGAATTATGGTTTGCCAAATGGAAGACGAGGGAGATCTTTGTATTCATCTCTGTGTGTGGAGTAAAGGTGGTCCAGAGTTTTTTCCCTCTGGTTGCACATTTCAAATAAAATCCAATCATATTTTATTGGTCACGTACTAATGTTTAGTAGATGCTAATGCCAGTGTAGCGAAATGCTTGTGCTTCTAGTTCCTACAGTGCAGTAATATCTAAAAAGTAATCTAACAATTCCCCAACAACTACCTAATACACACATTTCTAAAGGGGTGAATGAGAATATGCACATACAAGTATATGGATGAGCGCTGGCCGAGCGGCAGAGGCAAGGTGCAATAGATGGTATAAAATACAGTATATACATGTGCTATGAGTAATGTAAGATATGTAAACATTATTAACGCAGCATTATTTAAAGTGGCATTGTTTGAAGTGACGAGTGATTGGGCTCAATGTAGGCAGCAGCCTCTCTGAGTTAGTGATTGCTGTTTAGCAGTCTGTTGGCCTTGACATAGAAGCTGTTTTTTCAATCTCTCGGGCCCAGCTTTGATGCACCTGTACTGACCTCGCCTTCTGGATGGTAGCGGTGTGAACAGGCAGTGGTTTTTGGTGGTTGTTGTCCTTGACAATCCTTTTGGCCTTCCGGTGCTGTAGGTGTCATGAATGGCAGGTAGTTTGCCCCCGGTGATGCATTGTGCAGACCGCAACACCCTCTGGAGAGCCTTGCGGTTGCTGGCGGTGCAGTTGCTGTACCAGGCTATGATAAAGCCCGACAGGATCCTTTCGATTGCGCATCTGTAAATGTTTGTCAGGGTTTTCGGTAACAAGCCAAATTTCTTCAGCCTCTTGAGGTTGGGCTGTATCATTGTCTGTGTGGGTGGACTATTTCAATTTGTCTGTGATGTGTACGCCAAGGAACTGGTTAACTTTCCACCTTCTCCACTGCTGTCCCTTTGATTTGGATAGGGGGGTGCTCCCTCTTGTCACGCCTTGGTCTTAGTATTTTGTGTTTTCGTTAATTAGTTGGTCAGGCCAGGTTGTGACATGGGTTTATGTTGTTGTATTTCATATTGGGGTTTTGTAGTTATTGGGATTGCGGCTGAGTAGGGGTGTTGCATAGGCTTGGCTGCCTGAGGCGGTTCTCAATCAGAGTCAGGTGATTCTCGTTGTCTCTGATTGGGAACCGTATTTAGGTAGCCTGGGTTTCACTTTGTATTTCGTGGGTGATTGTTCCTGTCTCTGTGTAGTGTTCACCAGATAGGCTGTAATTAGTTTTCACGTTCCGTTTGTTGTTTTGTATTTATTTAAGTTATTTCATGTATCGCTATCTTCTACATTAAAGACATGAGTAACCACCACGCTGCATTTCGGTCCGACTCTCTTTCAACAAACGAAGAACGCCGTTACACCTCTGCTATTTCCTGAAGTCCACCATCATCTCCTTTGTTTTGTTGACGTTGAGTGTGAGGTTATTTTCCTGACACCACACTCCGCGTGCCCTCACCTCCTCCCTGTAGGCTTTCACGTCTTTTTTGGTAATCAATCCCAATGCTCTTGTGTCATATGCAAACTTGATGATTGAGTTGGAGGTGTGCATGGCCACACAGTCATGGGTGAACAGGGAGTACAGGAGAGGGCTAAGCATGCACCTTTGTGGAGACCCAGTGTTGAGGGTCAGCGAAGTGGAGATGTTGATTCCTACCTTCACCACCTGGGGACGGCCCGTCAGAAAGTCCAGGACCCAATTGGTCTTAGTGCCAGCATCAGTCTGTGGTGGTATGTAGACAGCTACGAAAAATACAGATGAAAACTCTCTAGGTAGATAGTGTGGTCTGCAGCTTATCATGAAACACTCTACCTCAGGCGAGAAAAACCTCAAGACTTCCTTAGATATCGTGCACTAGCTGATATTTACAAAAATACATAGTCCACCACCCCTTGTCTTACCAGACGCCGTTGTTCAATTCTGCCGATGCAGCCTATAACCAGCCAACTGTATGTTGATAATGTCGTCGTTCAGCCACAACTCCGTGAAGCATAAGATATTACAGTTTTGAATGTCCCATTGGTAGTTTAATGTTCTGCGTGGGTCATAGATTTTATTTTCCAAAGATTGCCCGTTTGCTAGCAGAATGGAAGGAATCGCAGTTCTGATGTCTAGAAGTTATTTTTGGTCATAAGGGACGGTGGCTGCAACATTATGTATAAAATAAGTAAAAACATTTGTTACAAACAACGCAAAGAAACAAACAAAAACACATTTGGTTAGGAATACGTAAAACGTCAGCCTTGTTCTCCAGCGCAATCTTGTCCTTCTTATCAACAGATTTTGTATGGGTGGACTTTTGGCTTGCCTGATGACATCACCAGGCTGTATACATTAATAGATCAATAACAAAGAGAGTTCCAAACCTAACTGCCAATAAACAGCTAGTTTTCAGGTTACATACCCCTCCCATTGGGCCCCTTCACTCTGGTGATTAACTATGGTTAATGCACTTCTTTGATTCTTTTTGACCATTTTAATGGAAAAATATTACAGTCAGTTACTTTTTGTTACCCACAAATGATTTGATATTGAGATAAAAACAACTGCACTGGGCCTTTAAGACAGAGCACAGAAAATAAGCTTAATAGAAAGTTCCCTTTCTAGACAAATGCATATTTCAGAATTAATCACTGGGAAAAGTGTTTTCTACCTGTACTCACTTACATAACTGTGAGGGGAAATAACAGCAAGTTTGTCTATGCCGTCTCACAGACCCAACTTGGGGAAATGTATTTCTTGTTGTTCAGAAGTCACATAAATCCACCGTCTTGAATAATTCACCACAGTGAAGCAGTGATTTAATACACCCTTTCTAGCTTTAAGTGTTATCTCTGTGACCAACTGAGTTTGAAAGAATCACTCTGTGCTTAGAATATCAAAAGGGTGTATAGGTGATCACAACGAACAGTGGCCTTATAAATAAGCAGCAAAGTCTGACGTGACAATTAAGTTTAGGTCTGGATGTTCCCTTGCCTGGCATGACCTACATCGATTTATCAATGCAGAGATTTTATAATCAAGTAACTAGTTAACTCTGTCATGTTTTGACCTTAGTTCCTTTGTTTTGTCTTTTGTTTTAGTATGGTCAGGGTGTGAGTTGGGTGGGTTGTCTATGTTAGTTTGTCTATGATTTTCTATTTCTGTGTTTGGCCTGGTATGGTTCTCAATCAGACGCAGCTGTCAATCGTTGTCCCTGATTGAGAACCATATAGCCTGTTTATAGCCTGTTTTCCATTGTGTTTTGTGGGTGGTTATTTTCTGTCTTTGTGTATGTCGCCAGACAGGACTGTTTCGGTTTTCGTTCGTTCACGTTTTTGTATTTCAGTGTTCAGTTTGATATATTAAATATTACATCATGAACACTTACCACGCTGCAAATTGGTCCTCTGATCCTTTTCGCTACTCCTCAGAAGAAGAGGAGGACGATATCCATTACAAACTCAGTGTTGCCACTTGCCAGTGTTGAACAACTTGCCCCTATAATAGTGGGTCACTCAGACGAAGCAGAAAAAGTAATGATAAATAACAAAGGCAATTCCTTAGAGGTGCTATCTTGTGCACTTTCATTATTTACCTTCAGCAATTTAGTCAAAAAGAGTTACAATGTGTGAACAACCAAAGTGGACAAAAGTGTTTTCTAGGGATGGACAATTTGCTCGTCGTTAAAGGGCCAGCCTCAAAGTTGAGCTGGAGCGCTTGCCGACATACCGCTCTACAGTACTTTCTCATTGTAGGAACTTCAATCTTTGGAACTTAAAGTGTTAGTTTTTTTATCAGTGACCGTTCTACCTTTTAATCACTGATTCCTGCTTGCACTGTGGTAATCACCTGTACTTTCAATAGAAAAAATGTCCTGGTCTGTAGTTTTCAAAGAGCATGTTGGATAAACTGTATGACAGTATGAAGATTGACCTTTGTGGTGTGATTGATGATGTATAAATGCAACATGGACAGACACATGAGTCAAAGATGGTGAAAGTGATTGTATGCTAATATAATCTAGTTGGGTCTGCCTTGAATACTGCCTGCAGCCTCTAAAAATGTGAGATTGGCACAGACCAGTGAATCATCATCCACTGTAATTGAATCAAGTGGCCCGCTTCATGAGTTCTATTTAGAGCAGCCAGTTGGAGACACAGGCCATGTTATCCAATCAGAACACTTGAAAGGCTCATTTTTTCACACTGGCTGCGTGAAGTTGTCTCCCAGAACCCAAACCCTACTTGTGTTTTTCCTCTAGATCCTGTATCTTGCCATGTTGCATTAACCCCAGCAACTAATGTATACTCTGAGTCCAGATGTGGAAAAACTATTCAATTGTCATACTTGAGTGAAAGTAAAGATTCCTTAATAGAAAATGTAGTAAAAGTGAAAGTCACCCAGTAAAATACTACTTGAGTAAAAGTCTAAAAGTATCAGGTTTTAAATGTACTTAAAGTATAGTTGTGGAAAAAGTGTTACATTGTGATACTTGAGTAAAAGTACATTTTGAATTTGACCATATTGCTGTCCTGCCTGAGCATTAGAAATGTAACAAGTACTTCTGGGTGTCAGGGAAAATGTATGGAGTAAAAAGTACATTTTTTCTTTAGAAACGTAGTGGAGCAAAAGTGCATGTTGTCAAAAATATCAATAGTAAAGTAAACTATAGACACACCAAAAAGTACTTTAAAGTATGTTTACTTAAGTACTTGACACCACTGTCTGAATCTAACATAAAACACCCTAAATTATATAGGCCTAGACATCTAAAATCAAGATTCATAGGCTACAAAAATATAGATAACCTGCGGCACTGTTAGGGATGTAAAAGGGAAATGCATTTACACCGAAACGTCAGGTCAGTGATACCGATAAACCTGATAGAAACAGACATTCCTCACATTATTATCTCTGTAATCTGTGGCTGTGACATGTACAAATAGATCTTGGTCTCATGACAAAGTTATCTGTTACTTAACATGGCCCATTGGATAAAATCCGTACAAACAAATGTAGAACCATTTCAGGCCAATCCATATAATATGATATATGTTGTATACATCTCTGAGAGTTCTCTCCAACTTCCTCATAGTAAGAGCTCTTTCTGAGAAATTACTCCTCTACCATGTCATCCTTTCGAGTGGGTGGCATGGCAACATTTATCACTCAGATCAGTGTGACATCTGCCATGACTGATAAAGTCAGAGAGAGAGGGGAGTACATTTCTCACAAAAGTCTCTTCTTGTCTATACTTTTTTTGGTGAATAGTGTCAGTAAAACAAAAATTAATACCTAAGGGTGAAGTCAAGTTGTATAGTAATTGAACTTGTATGCAAGTCACATACTAGGTAACGAACACAAATCAAGAGCACAAACAACTGTTGTCTTTAAAAGAGGACTTTAACGTACGCTTGCTGGTTCACATAGCAGACGAGGTGACGTCCCACAATGTTAGGTTTATTCAGCCTATATGTCTCGGGTTAGCATTGATTACAGTTGTAAAATGTGTATATTTTATATTTAGACATTCTGTAGCTGACTGTCCAAACGTCTCTGATTTGTAGGCCTTAAATCCCTGGCAGGGATGTTTTCTTGTGGTTGCAGGACAGGATCTGTAGCTTAGGTGCAGTCTTCCAATCAGCATGTGGAAACCAGCTGAAAGCTTCCTGAGCCGTGGCCATCAATGAGTCTCAGGGACTGGGCTCAGAATGGGGGGGGCTGAACATCCGCGCATTAAGCGATTAAAACTGTGTTGTGAAAAACTTCCATTAATAAGATATGTACATTATAGACAAGAGCATCAGCTCAGCTTGAAATCCAAAAATGCATACCGAGGAGAGAAAGCCTGCAGAAAAGCGCCTCCTGAAATAAAACACGGACCCTTGGAGGCACATTAGCGGTATCAATAAATCAGGACATATAAGGCAAGTTTCAAGTGAAAAAAAATGGCAGTTCCCTTGCTTATCCCCTGCAGGTACAGTAGAAAAAGTAGGAAAATGTATGCACTCAATACTGAGTGTCTGCTAAATTACTAAAATGTTGATGTACTCTGATCTCTGAGATGTTCAATTAAATCCAATAGAGGCCTAGACTTTTTTTTCTGTTCACCCTGTCTCAGGCTTACAGGAGACAACTGGATGTAAATATTTTACTTCCTACTCAGACGCAAACTGTATTTCTCTTTAGTTTTAGGTACATTATACGAGATGAACTCATCCAACAACAAGTATTTCTTCCATAAATTATGCAATAGGTATTTAATATCAAACAGAAAACACTTTAAAGACTAACAATTATGAAACTGCTCTCAGCTACTGCTATTATGTGCTAGACATCACTAAATGATTTACTAAGTGCATAGCATTTGCAGAGAACATTATAATCTCTGAGCAATTATGCTTTAGAATAATTAAGACACTCATAATTGTTCATTGATTGCAAAGTAATCAATAAGTATTAGTGCTATTGTCTATATTCATGTGCTTATATTACTAATATGCAAAATAGCTGACTCGGAAATCATTTACAGAAATCAGTGAAGGAAAACAGGCAATTCAAAGGATAAGTTGTCCAAGCCAAAGTATGTCTGGAGGGTATCACTACAGCTAAGAGTTATAAACAACAAGAGAGAAGTAAGGGAGCTCTTAATGGCGCTGCAGGGCCATGCCGGGCCTTGAATATCAGGGTTCCTGTTTCATTTCCATTTGTCCATGGCCCGCTTGATGCAGGATCAGGATACTGACCTTAAACCATGTAGGCCGGTGGGTGGGGTTACAAATGGCTCAATGACTGGTCTCACGCCATAACGTAACAGCGTTGTGTATGCTGTTAATAGGTACGGTACAAAAACGGTACAAGCCACAGACAGAACTTGGTACAGCTACACTAACGAATAACTCTAAAGTTTAAACTGATTCATGGAAGCAGCAAACTGGTCAGTTGTAGATGTCCACATGCTTTTGATCACCTGGGCAGACTCTTCCACCAGGAATGAAAAGGTCTTCAAAAACCTCAAACAAGAATATACAAAGATAAAAGACTGCACAACAGCAAAGGTGTATCAGAAAGCAGTTTTTGAAGCCACGATGACGGCGAGCAGTGATGATCAGCACGGTAATACATTGTGTTTAGCCAAATTATTGTCTAGTTAGCTGCCAATGTCTACCAAGCATATTATAGCTAGCTGCAGCGTGTGAGAGTGAGCACCGCGAGAGACGTGAACCAGGTTTGACAGCTTGTCATAAACGTCCATGGAAGGACAATGCCGTGGACCAAGCTACATGTTTGACGTTAGCCGGAGAATCCAACTTTACAATATACAAACACACTTCTACTTTTCAGAGGACATTCCAACCTACAGACTCAGAGGAAGCTGCCTGCTTGAATTGTGAAGCCACAACCTCAAAGCCCTGCACCACCAGACACTCAGGGTTCATTGACACAGTCAATGCTCCTGTAACCCCTGGGTCCATTTTTGGTTGGGTAACAATTCACTGTCAATTGATTGTCATGTTCACTTGTTTAGCCCTAATCACACCATTTAGCTGTCTTCAACAGCGGTGGGCAATCTCATCCATGGAGGGCTTTTGTCATGACAGTGTTATGTTCCTAACCATTATTCAAGGAGACTGTGTGCATGTAGGAATTTACATATAAAACTGTCATACTTATTCAACTAATCAAATTCTGACCAATGACTTTTATTTTTTGCGTCAGTGGTGTATCTGGTTGGTAGATCTGGTTGGCCCCACACTGGCCTTTGATGAATAATATTCCATAGATATAAGGAGAAAATACATGATTGGAGAACAAAACTGCACTCACTCTGGCTGCCCTCAGGTTTACTTTGGATTCTGTACCTTATCATTCCTGTACTGTACATGCCAACCTCTGCCTATATATTTTCCTAAGGAAGAGAAAACACACTGCGAGCACAACCAGCAAATACCTGAATTTCATGAGGGAGGCCGAAGCCTCACACCTGGAGACACTTGAGGCCCAGCGTCAGCAGCAGGATCAGCACTTCAATTAGCTGTGTGAAGATGAGGCAGCAGCCAGCGCAGCAGACAGGACAGCCAGGGTGGCTGCGATGGCACAGACAGCGTCATTTACAACAGCTTCATAGGTGTGTTTGGAAAGTTTGTCCAAGCCATAAAAGGACACCAGACACCAGCAGCAGACATGACACTCGACTAAACCCGCTGAAGTTCATATTTTAAAAAACATTTTTTTTATCCACTTAAAATTGCACTACACCAAAAGCATTTTGAATGTGGCTTTCAATTATTGTTAATTTAATTTAGCCTACTGTTAAACAACGGAAATAATGTACATTTTGCCAATTTTGATAAGCATGCTTACTTGTGTGTTGATTTTAAATGTATTAAAAAAAAGATAGGATATAATATCATTTACACACTTTTACAAAACAACAATCAAACATTGGTTGAAGATAGAATATTCAATTGTGTAGTAGGGTATTCACAGGGGGTAAAAAAAAGAAAGTTCTAAGAACATACAGTACCTGTCAAAAGTTTGGACACACCTACTCATTCCAGGGGTTTTCTTTATTTTTTACTATTTTCTACATGCTAGAATAATAGTGAAGACATCAAACTGTGAAATAACACGTATGGATTTATGTGGAAACCAAAAAAGTGCTAAACAAATCCAAATATAATTTGAGATTCTTCAAAGTAGCCACCTTGATGACAGCTTTGCACACTCTTGGCCTTCTCCATACCTCCTTTATGAGGTAGTCACCTGGAATGCATTTCAATTAACAGGTGTGCCTTGTTAAAAGCTAAATAGTGGAATTTATTTCCTTATTAATGCGTTTGAGACAATCAGTTGTGTTGTGACAAGGTAGGGGTGGTATACAGAACATAGCCCTATTTGGTAAAAGACCAAGTCCATATTCTGGCAAGAACAACTCAAATTGCAAAGAGAAACAACAGTCCATCATTACTTTAAGACATGTAAGTCAGTCAATATGGAACATTTCAAGTGCAATCAAAAAAAACATCAAGCTCTATGACAAAACTGTCTCTCATGAGGACCGCCACAGGAAAGGAAGACCCAGAGTTACCTCTGCTGCAGAGGATAAGTTCATTAGAATTAGCAGCCTCAGAAATTGCAGCCCAAATAAATGCTTCACAGAGTTCAAGTAACAGACACATCTCATCACATCAACTGTTCAGAGGGGACTGCGTGAATCAGGCCTTCATGGTCGAATTGCTACAAATAAACCACTACTAAAGGACACCAATAATAAGAAGAGACTTGCTTGGGCCAAGAGACACGAGCAATGGACATTAGACCGGTGGAAATCTGTCCTTTGGTCTGATGAGTCCAAATTTGTGATTTTTGGTTCCAACCACCGCGTCATTGTGAGACACAGAGTTTGTGAACAGATGATCTCCGCATGTGTGGTTCCCACCATGAAGCATGGATGAGGAGGTGTGATGTGAGGTGCTTTACTGGTGACACTGTCTGTGATTTATCTAGAATTCAAGGCACACTTAATTAAACAGCATGGCTACCATAGCATCCTGCAGCAATATGCCATCCAATCTGGTTTGTGGTTAGTGGGACTATCATTTGTTTTTCAACAGGAGAATGACACAAATCACACCTCCAGGCTGTGTAAGGGCTATTTGACCATGAAGGAGAATGGTGGAGTGCTGCATCAGATGACCTGGCTTCCACAATCACCCGACCTTAAACCAATTGAGATCTTTTGGGACGAGTTGGACTACAGAGTGAAGGAAAAGCAGCCAACAAGTGCTCAGCATATGTGAGATCTCCTTCAAGACTGTTGGAAAAGAATTCCAGGTGAAGCTGGTTGAGAGAATGCCAAGAATGTGCAAAGCTGTCATCAAGGCAAAGAGTGGTTACCGTACTTTGAAGAATCTAAAACGTAAAATATATTTTGATTTTTGTAAATACTCTTTTGGTTACGACATGATTCCACGTGTTATTTCATAGTTTTCAATGTAGAAAATAGTATTTAAAAAACTAAGAAGTACCCTTGAATGAGTAGGTTTGTCCAAACTGTTGTTTGTCACAGGACATGTTTGGTAACCCACACAAACAAATGTAAGTATGGAGGTGCCAACGACAATAAGGCATTAAATACGTGTCAAATGTTGTTATACATATTTCCTAAGTTTGGTACCAGGCTTGGTCTGTCATGCTAGTAGTTCCGTTGTTCATAGGGTGTTGGTTGAGTTTGGTGCCTGTGAAAGTGAGGAAATCACAAAGCCAGAAAAAAAGAGAAGATCTGTTGTTAAACATTGTGTTTATTTGTCAAAGGGACACACATCAACACCATAGCATAGGTATAGGTAATATAGTTGATTGTGTTGGTTAATTATTACCTGATGTAGGTCAGGAAGTGTCTCTCATAAGAGTGTTCTGCTAAATGACTCTTGCAGTATCGAATGAGGACAACTAGCTATTACACCTGCAATAAAGTGCAGTCCTGCAATATTACTCTTGCAGTATGTCGTGTTTGATGTAGGCCTACAGTAGGTACAGTATGTACAATGTGTACACTATATATACAAGTTAGTTCATTCGGCTATTTCAGCCACACCCGTGCATACAATCAAGCACACAGCCATAACATCTCCATAGACAAACATTGACAGTGGAATGGTCTTACTGAAAAGCTCAGGGAATTTCAACGTGGTATGTCATAGGATACCACCTTTCCAATAAGTCAGTTCTTCAAAAGTCTGCCCTGCTGTTATTGTGAAGTGGAAACATCTAGGAGCAATAATGGCTCAGCTGGGAAGTGGTAGGCCACACTAGCTCACAGAACGGGGCCGCCAAGTGCTGAAGCGTGTAACGCGTAAAATGTTTCTGTCCTTGGTTGCAACACTCACTCATGAGTTCCAAACTGCCTCTGGAAGCAATGTCAGCACAATAACTGTTCATCGGGAGCTTCATGAAATGGGTTTCCATGGCCGAGCAGCCACACACAAGCCTAAAATCATCACTGGCAATGCAAAGCGTCGGCTGGAGTGGTGTAAAGTTCACCGCCATTAGGTCCTGTAGCACTGGAAATGTGTTCTCTGGAGTGATGAATAAAGCTTCAACATCTGGCACTCCGATGGATAAATCTGGGCTTGGCAGATGCCAGGAGAACACTGCCTGTCCCAATGTATAGTGCGAACTGTAAAGTTTGTTGGAGGAAGAATGATGGTCTGTGGCTATTTTTCATGGTTTGTTCCAGTGAAGGGAAACCTTAACGCTACACCATACAATGACATTCTTGAAGATTCTGTGCTTCCAACTTTGTGGCAACAGTTTGGGGAAGGCCCTTTCCCATTTCAGCATGACAATGCCCCAGTGCACAACACCAGATCGGTGTGGAAGAACACGACTGGACTGCACAGAGCCCTGACCTCAACCCAATCGAACACCTTTGGGATGAATTGGAATGCTGAATGCAAGCCAGGCCTAATCGCACAACATCAGTGCCCAACCTCACGAATGCTCTTGTGGCTGAATGGAAGCAATTCCCCTCAGCAATGTTCTAATCTAACATCTAGTGGAAAGCCTTTGCAGAAGAGTAGAGGTTGTTAAAGCAGCAAAGGGGGGACCAACTTCATGATAATGCCCATGATTTTGAAATGAGATGTTCGACGAGCAGGTGTCCACATACCTTTGTGTAGTTACCTCGCTAAACAAAGCAAAGGAGGTGATTGTGGACTTCAGGAAAAAGCGGAGGGAGCATCTCCCCATCCACATCGAGGGGACAGTAGTTGAGAAGGCGGAAAGTTTTAAGTTCCTGGGGCGTACACATTGCAGACAAACTGAAATGGTCCACCCACACAGACAGCGTGGTGAAGAAGGTGCAACAGCGCCTCTTCAACCTCAGGAGGCTGAAGAAACTTGGCTTGTCACCTAAAACACACACTCCTGTCGGGCTGTATCACCGCCTGGTACGGCAACTCCCCCCGCCTACAACCCCCAGTCTCTCCAGAGGGTAGTGCGGTCTGCACAACACATCACTACTACCTGCCCTCACAAACTACCTGCCCTCCAGGACACTTACAGCACCTGATGTCACAAGAAGGCCAAAAAGATGTGTTTCCAGAAGGCGAGGTTAGTACAGGTGCATCAAAGCTGGGACAGAGACTGAAAAACAGCTACTATCTCCAGGCCATCAGACTGTTAAACAGCCATCACTAACATAGGGTAGCTGCTGCCAATTTACAGACTCAAATTTCTGGCCACTTTAATAAACATAATAATGGACTTGAAAAAGTATCACTAGTCACTTTAAATAAATTACACCACTTTAATAATGTCTACATATCCTACATTACTTATCTCGTATGTATATACAGTATTCTATACCATCTACTGCATCTTGCCTATACGGCCATTGCTCATCCATAGATTTATATGTACATATTCTTATTCATCCCTTTACAGTTGTCTGTATGAGGTAGTCGTTGTGAATTTGTTACATTACTTGTTAGATATTACTACACTGTCGGAACTGGAAGCACAAACATTTCGCTACGCTCGCATTAACATCTGCTAACAATGTGTTTGGTGCCTGTGAAAGTGAGAAAATCACAAAAAAGCCAGAAAAAAGAGAAGATCTGTTATTAAACATTGTGTTGATTTGTCAAAGGGACACACATCAACACCATAGCATAGGTATAGGTAATATACTGTAGTTGATTGTGTTGATTCATTATTATCTGATATAGGTCAGGAAGTGTCTCTCTTAAGAGTGTTCTGCTAACTGACTTTTGCAGTATCGAATGAGGACAACTAGCTATTACACCTGCAATGAAGTGCAGTCCTTCAATATTACTATTGCAGTATGTCGTGTTTGATGTAGGCCTACATTAGGTACAGTATGTACAATGTGTACACTATATATACAAGTTAGTGGATTCGGCTATTTCAGCCACACCTGTTGCTGACAGGTGCATAAAATCAAGCACACAACCATACAATCTCCATAGACAAACATTGACAGTGGAATGGTCTTACTGAAAAGCTCAGGGAATTTCTATGTGGCACGTCATAGAACACCACCTTTCCAACAAGTCAGTCCTTCAAAAGTCTGCCCTGCTGTTATTGTGAAGTGGAAACATCTAGGAGCAATAATGGCTCAGCTGGGAAGTGGTAGGCCACACTAGCTCACAGAACGGGGCCGCCAAGTGCTGAAGCGTGTAACGCGTAAAATGTTTCTGTCCTTGGTTGCAACACTCACTCATGAGTTCCAAACTGCCTCTGGAAGCAATGTCAGCACAATAACTGTTCATCGGGAGCTTCATGAAATGGGTTTCCATGGCCGAGCAGCCACACACAAGCCTAAAATCATCACTGGCAATGCAAAGCGTCGGCTGGAGTGGTGTAAAGTTCACCGCCATTAGGTCCTGTAGCACTGGAAATGTGTTCTCTGGAGTGATGAATAAAGCTTCAACATCTGGCACTCCGATGGATAAATCTGGGCTTGGCAGATGCCAGGAGAACACTGCCTGTCCCAATGTATAGTGCGAACTGTAAAGTTTGTTGGAGGAAGAATGATGGTCTGTGGCTATTTTTCATGGTTTGTTCCAGTGAAGGGAAACCTTAACGCTACACCATACAATGACATTCTTGAAGATTCTGTGCTTCCAACTTTGTGGCAACAGTTTGGGGAAGGCCCTTTCCCATTTCAGCATGACAATGCCCCAGTGCACAACACCAGATCGGTGTGGAAGAACACGACTGGACTGCACAGAGCCCTGACCTCAACCCAATCGAACACCTTTGGGATGAATTGGAATGCTGACTGCGAGCAATGCCTAATCGCACAACATCAGTGCCCAACCTCACGAATGCTCTTGTGGCTGAATGGAAGCAATTCCCCTCAGCAATGTTCTAATCTAACATCTAGTGGAAAGCCTTTGCAGAAGAGTAGAGGTTGTTAAAGCAGCAAAGGGGGGACCAACTTCATGATAATGCCCATGATTTTGAAATGAGATGTTCGACGAGCAGGTGTCCACATACCTTTGTGTAGTTACCTCGCTAAACAAAGCAAAGGAGGTGATCGTGGACTTCAGGAAAAAGCGGAGGGAGCATCTCCCCATCCACATCGAGGGGACAGTAGTTGAGAAGGCGGAAAGTTTTAAGTTCCTGGGGCGTACACATTGCAGACAAACTGAAATGGTCCACCCACACAGACAGCGTGGTGAAGAAGGTGCAACAGCGCCTCTTCAACCTCAGGAGGCTGAAGAAACTTGGCTTGTCACCTAAAACACACACTCCTGTCGGGCTGTATCACCGCCTGGTACGGCAACTCCCCCCGCCTACAACCCCCAGTCTCTCCAGAGGGTAGTGCGGTCTGCACAACACATCACTACTACCTGCCCTCACAAACTACCTGCCCTCCAGGACACTTACAGCACCTGATGTCACAAGAAGGCCAAAAAGATGTGTTTCCAGAAGGTGAGGTTAGTACAGGTGCATCAAAGCTGGGACAGAGACTGAAAAACAGCTACTATCTCCAGGCCATCAGACTGTTAAACAGCCATCACTAACATAGGGTAGCTGCTGCCAATTTACAGACTCAAATTTCTGGCCACTTTAATAAACATAATAATGGACTTGAAAAAGTATCACTAGTCACTTTAAATAAATTACACCACTTTAATAATGTCTACATATCCTACATTACTTATCTCGTATGTATATACAGTATTCTATACCATCTACTGCATCTTGCCTATACGGCCATTGCTCATCCATAGATTTATATGTACATATTCTTATTCATCCCTTTACAGTTGTCTGTATGAGGTAGTCGTTGTGAATTTGTTACATTACTTGTTAGATATTACTACACTGTCGGAACTGGAAGCACAAACATTTCGCTACGCTCGCATTAACATCTGCTAACAATGTGTTTGGTGCCTGTGAAAGTGAGAAAATCACAAAAAAGCCAGAAAAAGAGAAGATCTGTTATTAAACATTGTGTTGATTTGTCAAAGGGACACACATCAACACCATAGCATAGGTATAGGTAATATACTGTAGTTGATTGTGTTGATTCATTATTATCTGATATAGGTCAGGAAGTGTCTCTCTTAAGAGTGTTCTGCTAACTGACTTTTGCAGTATCGAATGAGGACAACTAGCTATTACACCTGCAATGAAGTGCAGTCCTTCAATATTACTATTGCAGTATGTCGTGTTTGATGTAGGCCTACATTAGGTACAGTATGTACAATGTGTACACTATATATACAAGTTAGTGGATTCGGCTATTTCAGCCACACCTGTTGCTGACAGGTGCATAAAATCAAGCACACAACCATACAATCTCCATAGACAAACATTGACAGTGGAATGGTCTTACTGAAAAGGTCAGGGAATTTCTATGTGGCACGTCATAGAACACCACCTTTCCAACAAGTCAGTCCTTCAAAAGTCTGCCCTGCTGTTATTGTGAAGTGGAAACATCTAGGAGCAATAATGGCTCAGCTGGGAAGTGGTAGGCCACACTAGCTCACAGAACGTGGCCGCCAAGTGCTGTAGCGCATAACACGTAAAATGTGTCTGTCCTTGGTAGCAACACTCACTCATAAGTTCCAAACTGCCTCTGGAAGCAACGTCAGCACAAGAACTGTTCATCGGGAGCTTCATGAAATGGCTTTCCATGGCCGAGCAGCCACACACAAGCCTAAAATCATCACTGGTAATGCCAAGCGTCAGCTGGAGTGGTGTAAAGTTCACCGCCATTAGGTCCTGAAGCACTGGAAATGTTTTCTCTGGAGTGATGAATCAAGCTTCAACATCTGGCACTCCGATGGAAGAATCTGGGTTTGGCGGATGCCAGGAGAACGCTGCCTGCCCCAATGCATGGTGCCAACTGTAAAGTTTGTTGAAGGAAGAATGATGGTCTGTGGCTATTTTTCATGGTTTGTTCCAGTGAAGGGAAACCTTAACGCTACACCATACAATGACATTCTAGAAGATTCTGTGCTTCCAACTTTGTGGCAACAGTTTGTGGAAGGCCCTTTCCCATTTCAGCATGACAATGCCCCAGTGCACAACACAAGATTGGTGTGGAAGAACACGACTGGACTGCACAGAGACCTGACCTCAACCCAATCGAACACCTTTGGGATGAATTGGAATGCTGAATGCAAGCCAGGCCTAATCGCACAACATCAGTGCCCAACCTCACTAATGCTCTTGTGGCTGAATGGAAGCAATTCCCCACAGCAATGTTCTAATCTAACATCTAGTGGAAAGCCTTTGCAGAAGAGTGGAGGTTGTTAAAGCAGCAAAGGGGGGACCAACTCCATGATAATGCCCATGATTTTGAAATGAGATGTTCGACGAGCAGGTGTCCACATACCTTTGTGTAGTTACCTCGCTAAACAAAGCAAAGGAGGTGATCATGGACTTCAGGAAAAAGTGGAGGGAGCATCTCCCCATCCACATCGAGGGGACAGTAGTTGAGAAGGTGGAAAGTTTTAAGTTCCTGGGGCGTACACATTGCAGACAAACTGAAATGGTCCACCCACACAGACAGCGTGGTGAAGAAGGTGCAACAGCGCCTCTTCAACCTCAGGAGGCTGAAGAAACTTGGCTTGTCACCTAAAACACTCACTCCTGTCGGGCTGTATCACCGCCTGGTACGGCAACTGCTCCGCCTACAACCTCAAGGCTCTCCAGAGGGTAGTGTGGTCTGCACAACACATCACTACTACCTGCCCTCACAAACTACCTGCCCTCCAGGACACTTACAGCACCCGATGTCACAGGAAGGCCAAAAGATGTGTTTCCAGAAGGCGAGGTTAGTACAGGTGCATCAAAGCTGGGACAGAGTTAAACTGACTGTTAAACAGCCATCACTAACATAGGGTAGCTGCTGCCAATTTACAGACTCAAATTTCTGGCCACTTGAGTAAACGTAATAATGGACTTGATAAAGTATCACTAGTCACTTTAAATAACACCACTTTAATAATGTCTACATATCCTACATTACTTATCTCGTATGTATATGCAGTATTCTATACCATCTACTGCATCTTGCTAGATTTATATGTACATATTCTTATTCATCCCTTTACATTTGTTTGTATGAGGTAGTCGTTGTGAATTTGTTACATTACTTGTTAGATATTACTACACTGTCGGAACTAGAAGCACAAGCATTTCGCTACGCTCGCATTAACATCTGCTAACTATGTGTATGTGACCAATAAAATTATTTGATTTTGCATACCTCCTAGGGGCCTATCACACAGCTTATTGCAAGAGTAATACCATATTTGCAGAATTGTACCTTATTGAAAGAAACTGTAATACTGTAGCTGTCCTCATTCCAAATAAGTTTTGAACAATTGACAACGACAGATACACAACAGCCAGCTAAACAGATAAACATCTTTCTCCTGAGCATTTCTTCTTGACGCATAAGCTGGTCTTTCAACTGGCTGAAGTGATCGTCTCATCACGTGATGATACTTTGTGTATTTCTCTGTCTCTGTTCAGCTGTCTCCTCTTGTTTCCTGCCCAACAAACAAAAATGAAAAGGATGGCACAAAATAGCCAGGCTAACTCCACCGTACATCTCCCTCCATACATAAAAATTGCCCGTCACTCGCAGCTTATCCAGCGAGAAACCTAGTCCTGTTTCCAGTTCCACTGCAAATGGAAAACAACCAAGAACCAACGAGGCTAGTTAGTGCTGGCTCCGGCACGGCCCAGCACGGTTTGGTTCCTCTGGTGGAATTGCGCCATAAGTTGCAGAGTGATAACCGAGTCATCACTATCAGGTGATTATTGCAGATCCCCCATCTTCAGAAGCCAGGTATACAGGCCCTCCTGTGGTTATTTACGGTGGTCTATCTCAACTTACCCAGCTGGAGGTGAGATGCATCAATGCACCAGTGAGCTTTGAAAATCTCTCTTCTCCTTCATACTACCTCCCACCAAATTCTCCATGGGTTTTATCAGCGGGGTTTGGCAGACACTATGCCTCCTGCCAAGAGTTGGCTGTAGGCTCAATAGCAGCTGAGCTGAGCTGGGGAGGGGGTAGGGAGAATTCTAAAGTGTGGGGACAACTTGAGAGTGTTGACCAAAGTGATGACCAGAGATGCCCCATTGTCATATTTACATTGGCCCTGATATTCATTAAGTTTTCCCTTTTGTCCCTTCCCTCCGTGGCGCTCTTAAGATGATGTGATAGGCCTGTCTTTGATCCTGGAGCACGGAGAAAGTCCAGCCGTCGATGTGTCACTCAGAGCAGAGCCAAACAGGCAGCTAGCCAGGCGCTTCAGAGACATTCTTTGGCGGAGCCACCTCATGTCACCCGACATGCTAAAGTCCCTCCCAGCATGTAATTACTGATGCAGCCTGGGATATCATTTCATTTCCCTTCAGAGTGTATAATTTCCCTTTACACTCTTTTACATGGATCCCCTCACTGGGCCACCATCACATGATGGCTGTTATTCACGACACATGAAAAAAAACTCCAGTTCGTAGTCGTAGAAAAATGTAATGCTATCGCCAGTTTCTAAATTACATAGAAGGTCTCAATGGACCCCATACTAAACATGCAATCAAGGCGTAGAAGAATTCAAGACTCACAGCAATTATGCAGAAGAAGCCATTTATGTCCCAGTGGTTCCACTAGCACTATTTACAGGCTTCTTTGAAATTGCTTCTTACAGATGCACATACAAATCAAACTCTTGTTTTTGTCTCATGCACATAACTGCAGGTTCAGCTACCTCTCACAATGTCAATAGCAGCTAATACACTAAGTACACATGCAGTATGTCACAGTAGTGGTGTCCTAGGGCATCCTATCTTTCTACCCTTCTATGACAATACTGTAACTCACCCACAGACATATAATCAATGTACATTATTGTCACTTAAGTGTTGGTTGAAATGTGTTAGGCAATTAACTTTATTGAAAAATCAACCGTTTACACAGTACAGGGATACTGCAACCTTATATCTGGGGTTTGGGCTTAGCTATGAGTCCAGTGTCATCATCCAGGTCATTCATATTAAAGATATGTTACTAGTATTGCTGCTGCTTCCAATTGGCTCATTCATCCCCCCCTCCTCTCCCCTGTAACTATTCCCCAGGTGATTGCTGTGAATGATAATGTGTTCTCACTCAACTTACCTGGTAAAATAACGCTAAAATATATATTTTTAAGAGAAATCATTCTGAAGCCTTATTCTGACCTTTGGGTGTTTTACCTTTTTTTTCAGCCACTGATTTAGTTACA
This sequence comes from Oncorhynchus masou masou, assembly GCF_036934945.1. Taxonomy (NCBI): domain Eukaryota; kingdom Metazoa; phylum Chordata; class Actinopteri; order Salmoniformes; family Salmonidae; genus Oncorhynchus; species Oncorhynchus masou. The sequence goes on from NC_088213.1 coordinate 42,014,765, forward strand.
ATTTCCAAGAAAAGCTATAGATACTCCTCCGGCCCTCCCTGCTGCATGTGATGCGTTAGTGGACAGGGTTAAGAGCTAAGTAGTGTGCTAGAATGTCCTCTTTCATCTCCTCCATCTACTCCTTCAACTGAGTTATATGCTTGTTAAAGTTAAGGTTTGTTCTTTATATTTCATGAACACGGAGGGAACAGATATTTTATAAACAGTCCAACGAATATGGCAAGCTGGCGCAGATTCACTAGAGGAGAGTAAAGACTGAATGAAAATGAAAAACTGTGTTATATATTTTTTTTAAAGTAAACGTCTCGCATGGGACAATTACTATTTAAACGTCTGTGGTGACAGCACTTTTATGAAATAACTGTATTATATTATGTGCTCCCATCTTCAAGGAACATCTAGATACTTGCCAGTACTTCAGAACATACTGGGTTTTGGGCGAATTCTAACATTTCATCTGACAAGATCTGTAATCTCTGAAATTGCAGTTCAGTCAGCTGTATGGAAAATAGAGCATTTATTTGGGAGGAGGAGATTATTCCCCTGATAACCTTGCAAAAGGCAAAGTACATTTTAATAACGATCGCCTGTTTGAGTGTGTGTGATGCCTTGCCACATCTCTCCCTACTGCAATACGTGATTTCACACCAAAATAGTGTTCTCATAGTGTACTCCTGACTGCCTCCTGTCCGCTTCACCGTGGCACTCCCAAACATGTCTTAGAAATCGTCTAACTCTGTGTTTTCATAAACACTGCTCTTTCTATGCGCAGTGCACTCTCAGTACAGCCACTGTGAGTTCAAGAGCTATTAACAGTAGGACACTGAAATAAACAAGAGCTGAAACATATCTTGGGTACACGTTACAGTCATAGTAAAATGTTGACAGGTTCACTGCAGCGAGACAGGAGCTGACATATAAAATATGCTTATTTGGGTAGGGTTATAACAACGAGAGGCCCAGAAGGCTCTGTTATGCATACAGAGTGTCATACCACTCAAATGAAGAGGTATCTTAGCACACTATGGAATTAAAAAAATATACCTCTTTCCTCTGACACAGACTTTGCTTTGCTGCAGGCACAGGGTTATACAAACCAGCATTCATTTCTGCCAGTGTGTCAAAGCAAGATCCCGAGCTGCCACTGTAGAACAACATCTGTAGACAACAAACTTCTCTTCATCCTTTTCACTTCTTTCACAGAGTGATAGAACCTAGACCTAAGACAGAAAGGTCGTCTGATTGCATTATGGGTTACGTAATGAGCCAGTGTTATAGATCCAGGGTTCTGCTGGCACCAGTTGCCTTTAGTAATGCAGTAACACAAAGTCATTACCTGTGTCATTTAGTTTAATGTCCCACATCTCAGTGCTCTTAGAAGGCTTTTACACTGATTAAAGCCTTGACTGGCACAGACCTTAATACTGCTGTTTCGCTTGTCTGCAGATTACTACAATTATTTAAATTCAGTATACTTAGCTTTTTGAACTTACCAAAACTATATGGTATAAAGGAGAAGCATTGCCTCTTGCACTTTACTTAGTAACAGCAGTGATTCTTTTAGACCAGTGCTTACATCATTTTTTTTGCAAAACAAGTAGCTAGACATTTCGACTTGAACAATGGAATGCGCTGAGATCCCTCATCTAACTACAGTACTACTTATTTGGAATATTCAAAACATGTGACATGTGCTCACCCATGACCTCGTATCTGGGTTGTTGACAAAACATAACACTGACATAGAGATTGAGATAACCATCTCTCTGAATCGCACTTCTTCAAACAATTCCACAATGTTTGGAACGTGACTTCAAGACGAAGATTGTGTCACGCCCTGATCTGTTTCACCTGTCCTTGTGATTCCCCCCCCCCTCCAGGTGCCGCACATCTTCTCCATTACCCCCATGGCGGTGTGGGAGAGACAATCTGCCGTCTGCCTCAGTCTGGAGGTATTCGAGGCGGAGGTGAGAAACATTTTTGAGGCTCCGGTGTCCGGAAGAGAGGCTGCTCAGAGGTTATTCCAGCTTCGGCAGGACACCCACAGTGTGGCAGACTATGCGGAGGGTTCTGCAAACCCGGAAGCGCTGTTAGACACATTCCTGCACGAAGGAAGTTAAGGACAGGCTTGCAGCCCCGGAACTACCGATGGATCTTGACTGACTCATCACTTTGACCATTCGGATCGATGGACGGCTACGGGAACATAGATGGGAGAAGAGGTCTGATTGCGGTTCCAAACACTCCAAGGAACCCACCTTGCATCTGATGGACTCTGGAAGTCCCCGCCATCTACGTCCATGAGAGGATCCGAGCTTACCCGAGTTCCTCCAAGAGCCGCCGAAGACTGCCGATTTAACTCTTCCCGAGCCGATGCAGCTCGGCAGTGCTAGGCTCTCTCTAGCCAAACACGTACGCAGACTTAACAACCAGAGTTGCCTGTATTGCAGTACTGCCGGACATTATGTGTCTACCTGTCCCTTCAAGAGACCTAATTCATTGGTAGGAATGAGTACTCTGGTGGGTCCTAAGGACAATTTTGTTTCTCCCCCTACTCACCCCGCTCTCCATGCCACCCTGCTGTGGGGCGACCAGTCCAAGTCTCTCCAGATACTCATCAACTCGGGGGCCGATATGAGTCTCATGGACATTACCCTAGCGTCCGAGCTGGGCATCCCACTCAACCCTTCTCCTTTCACATGAATGTTAGAGCGCTGGACGGGCGTTCTATAAGCCTGAAATCAGCTCTGATGGGGGCTTGGTAATTGCCCTGGACCTCTCCGCCATTCCCACAGGGTATCAGGACCTTCGGGAGGAGGCCCGGGCCACTTCGCTTCCGCAAAACCGACTGGTACCCAAGGATGTTAAGCCGGATGTGCTGGCATGCTGCTATAGCTCCGCGGCTACACCCCTGGAAGCGAAACCTTTCCCCTCTGCTCCAAGATCATTAGCCCCTCTGCTGTTCATCCTCTGTTGCCCCATACCCTCTGTATACTTCCTAACTGTCAAGTGTCTAGATGTAAACCCATATCTTACGGCCCTTTGTCTCCTGTTCCCAGGCCCACCCTCTCCCCCGTCTCATCGACAGCCAACCGGCTGACAGGGTGAGACGTCTCCTGAAGGTTCGACCTCTGAACAGGGGTTTCCAGGACCTGGTTGACTGGGAGGGTTATGGCCCTGGAGGAGAGGTACTGAGTCTCCGCTAGGGACATCCTTGACCCAGGCCTCATCTCTGAATTCCAACGCCGGCACTCCGCTCAACCAGGTATGCGCCCAGAGGGGGGGGGGGGTACTGTCTGTTTCACCTGTCATTGTGATTGCCCCCACCCCCCTCCAGGTGTCGCCCATCTTCCCCACTTATCCCCTGGGTATTTATACCTGTATGTTCTGTCTGTCTGTGCCAGTTTGTCTTGTTTGTCAAGTCAACCAGCATTTTTTGTATCAGCTCCTGCTTTTGCCCAGTCTCTCTTTTCTCATCCTCCTAGTTTTGACCCTGGCCTGTCCTGACCCTGAGGTTGCCTGCCATCCTGTATCTTTGCCCCTGTTGCTGTAATTAACATTGTTAATTTGACACGGTCTGCATCTGGGTCTTACCTTATCCTAATAGATTGTCTGTCTCCGAGTTAGGAATTGGACGTGCATCTGATGTAAAACATTTTTTATAGAAAATATATTCAGGGGAGGATTAAACATGAGCTTAATTGAAACCAACAAAGGTCTCATAGCCATATACACGTCACAAGAGAGGAGGAAAATCATCCCAGACTTCCTAGACCAAGGACCACATGCAGTAAATCAGTGCTATAAATAGTGATGTTGATGAACTTGTGATGTAAGGGATGCACAGTGGCCAGGAATTTTTATGGTACTGCTCAAAGCCACACAGCTCTTTTAATGACACCATGCAGCTTGGGATGTATGTCTCACCACTCCTCTGCCCCCACAAAGCCAGGCCAGCCAGCTGTGGTAAGCCAGACGCCATTTCCCTGACTTGCATATTCCGCAGTACATTTCACGCGTGTAATTGATGCGATTGGACGCCTGTCTCAGTCTGCCTGACATGTCCTTACGTAACCTAGCCAGCTCTTTCAAAATCCTGTCTTGGAAACTGCAGTATGGTGATTGGGATATTGGACAAAAACATACACTGTGTATACAAAACATTAGGACTTTCCAGACTGACCAGGTGAATCCACTTCAATCAGTGTAGATAAAGGGGAGGAGACAGGTTAAGATAATTGAGATAATTTGAGACTTTTAGACATGGATTATGGCTGTGGATTATGGCTGTAGGCCATTCAGAAGGTGAATGGGCAAGACAAAATATTTAAGTGACTTGGAAGGGGGTATGGCAGTAGGTGCTAGGCGCACTGGTTTGTGTCAAAAACTTCAATGGTGCTGGGTTTTTCACGCTCAACAGTTTCCCGGGTCTATCAAGAATGGTCCCCCACCCAAAGAACATACAGCCAACTTGATACAACTGTGGGAAGCATTGGGGTCAACATGGGCCAGCATCCCAGTGGAACAGTTTCCACACCTTGTAGAGTCCGTGCACAGATAATATTATTATGCTGTTTTTTAAATTTAACTAGGCAAGTCAGTTAAAAACAAATTTGTATTTAAATTGACAGCCTACCCCAGCCTCCCCTAACCCGGACGACACTGGGTCAATTGTTTGCCCCCCTATGGGACTCCCGTTTATGGCCGGTTGTGATACAGCCCAGGATCGAACCAGGATCTGCAGTGACGCCTCTAGCACTGAAATGCAGTGCCTTAGAACAGCCCAATTGAGGCTGTTCTGAGGACAGAAGAGGAGGGTGCAACTCAATATTAGGAAGGTGTTCTTAATGTACAGTACATTTGGTATTCAGAGGCATTAAGCTGAAAGGCGGAAAGGAGATGAAAGAGTCACTGCTAAGGGTATCAGAGGAATACATTAGACCTGCTTAATGCTGACTGGAGGGTGAACACACAGGCCAAGCCAGTGTTTTAAACCTAGGTAGGCCTACCCACGACACAGTCCTCACTCTCTCCTGTCTGTCGCAGTTCCACCCAACCACTCTGCTGATGGAGTTCTTTCATGCCAAATCTCATTTTCCAGGCTTCTCTGAGATGACTGACTGTTCATTGTAATCACATCAGCATCAGGCAGCATTACATTGGAGTCTGACAATGGCAAACAAGACAATAGTAAAATATTTTAAAGACTATTTTCAGCTCTTTTACAGTGCATTTGAATCTAAAACCACACTTGTGTGTGTGTGTGAGAGAGAGAGAGAGAGAGAGAGAGAGAGAGAGAGAGAGAGAGAGAGATAGAGAGAGAGAGAGAGAGAGAGACCCTTCTACTCCCTACAGAAGGGTGGGTGAAAGACAGAACGATAGCCGTCCGTCATGAAACCCTTGGTCCGAGGATGTTTAAAATTCCAAACCGTTCCTGATTGTTATGTGAGGAGGAGAATACTAACGTTGTGAAATAGTGAGGCCAGGACATACATTCATTCATCACCAACCCTTCCCCGTTAACCTCATACAGATGCTGAATATATTTTTTATACAGGTCTGTAAATATTTTGGGTGCTGGAGGAGAAATCGTAGCAAACAACCTCTAGCTCTGAATGTCTTGAGATTTAACAGAAACATCACTGCAGAAATGAATAACTGCAATGCTAATATCCATGTCTGACAAATCAGTAAATGTTCAGAGCCACAATACATTAACAAAAGATTATGTATTAATGAACAATATATATATATATATTTCTTATTTGGTATGTCGTCTGCCCATTGCTGCAGCGTTATAGATTTAGAAGTTAGAATATCTCATTGTAACTGAAGAAGTCATTTAATTGGATCCAGCAGGGGTCTGATTGGAATTGTTCAGACGTTGACAGACAAAGCATTGCAAAGGGAAACTCATGTAAATGATGGGCATTTGTTCTCAAAACCCCAGAACCCAGAGGCGTATTCCATTAATGGTTAGAAAGAAAAGTGATACCACTTATTTAGATAATTAAAACAGAATGTGACACAGGCCTCAATTTACAACCTGTTTTTCCAGTAATTACTCCTTGTGACCCCTGACCCCTGGTAGCAGCTGAACATCTTATTGGTCTGGACCCTGACAAAGGCACCTTGTGAATCCTGTTAGGACAGTGAGAGAGTGAGGGGGAGGGGGAAGACAAAGAGAGAGGCAGATCTAAATTGCTATATCATATTCTTCTGTTGAAAACTTCACCTGGCACCGGATAACTGACTACCAGTCACGACTCTGTCAAAGGTTCATCCTCCAGACAAAATATGGTGTATGAATGAGTGTTTGGGGGGGCAGAGCAGTGAGGCTTGGCGCTGTGTGGAGGTTCAGGTTGGGGGTGTCCGGGCCGGGCACTGGGAGGGCGAGTGCTTAGCTGCAGGACTAGCTCCAGCAGTCTAAACCCTCAGTGGCTCACCAGTAGATCAGGTGCCATGGAGGGAGAGTAGAGATAGTGATCCCCTGACTAATCCCCTCACGGGAGTGATGGATTAGTGCTGGAGCCCCTGGGTGGCCACATTGCCACACTGGGCAACGTTCTGCCCAATTATCTCCTGTCTCCAGCCAGTCTCAGGCCATGCTCCATTGATCCCCAGCAGCCCTGTCACAGCCATAGCCACCTAGGACATTCAGGGAGGGCTGTGACTCACACCACCAGCTGAATACAGGAACACTGACACCACTACTATGGGAGACAGACAGAACAACAGTCTTCAAAAGAACATTACGGTTTTATAGTACTTTGATTTCACTATAGTGGACTATTCAGCTAAAGAGGTAGATTATTAAGTCCTTCCCATCAGTTTGCCATTTTATAAAATGTATAGGAATTTAGGCTGCTCAAAGGCTATGTTGTGGTTACATACTGTACATTTTCCAGTAATGATTAAATTCAATAGTCAGTTACTGTACATGAGGATGAATAATGTATTTCTAACTTCCAAGAAATATATTGAATTTACATCTCCACAGAGGCTAACGATACATGTACAGTGCCTTCAGATAGATTTGACACCCCTTGACTTTTTCCACATTATGTTGTGCTGCAGCCTGAAAATAAAATGGATTAAATTGAGATTTTGTGTCACTGGCCAACAAGCATTACCCCATAATGTCAAAGTGGAATTAAGTTTATCGATTTTTTAACAAATTAATTAAAAATGAAAAGCTGACATGTATTGAGCCAATAAGTCTCAAACACTTTGTTATAACACCACTAAAAATGTGCTGAACAAGTCGCATAACAAGTTTCATGGAATCTGTGTGCAATAACGGCGCAATCATGATTTTTGAATGACTACCTCATCTCTGTACTCCACACATACAGTCGAGGAGTCGAGGAGTGAAATTTCAAACACAGATTCAACCATGTCATTTCTTCTCCTGCTCCCCCTCTCCGGCCCGCGGCGTCGTCGGTCTACTAACCACCGGTCCTGGCAACCCTTAATTTCAAACACCTGCACCCCATCACGAGGCACACCTGGACTCCATCACTACCCTGATTACTCCCCTTTATCTAGCACTCCCTAGCATCACTCTTCAGGCGGTGTTGGTTATGTTTCCTTGTCAGACGTTTCTCTTGTTTTGTATTATTCTACGTATTATTAAACTCACTAACTGCAGCTGTTTCCTGACACCCTGCGTCAACGTTACAGAAAACTACCTATACAAATAGAAGCACCAGTTAATCAGGATATCTCCTGGATGGTTAGCGAACAGGGACACCTACTTCACCAACACCACGACCAGCTGGCACAACTGGGGACGGCTATGGATGAGGTCCTCACCATTCATGAATGTCTCGACATTCCTCGAGGGGCGTCACCTCCAACAAGCGGATTCTCTACCACAAGTCGACCCAGCGATCCAGCACCCCAGCCCATCCAACAGTCCGCCCATGTCAGCGATGTCCCTTTGCCCCTCCCGGACAAATATGACGGGTCTCCACCAAGTGCCGTTGCTTCCTTCTCCGGTGCTCCTTCTATTTCACTCAGCAGATGGGAGCCCCCACGGTTATTTCCCTGCTGACAGGACTGGCATTGGCCGTCTGGTAGAGAGGAGAGGCGGAGGGCTTCATGACTCTGTTCAGGGGGGTCTTTGACCATCCATCTTCGGAGGGCAGAGAGGGGGGTGAGTGCCTGGTGTCTGGTTGACCAGACTCAATGGTGTCCGGGAACCCTCTCCTGCCACCTGCCCCCGTGGCGCCTCTACATTCCCACGGGAGTCAGAGATCGGTTGCTGACCTGGGCACACACATCCCTCACCGCTGCACACCAGGTATCACCTGCATCACTCAATCCCTTTCTGAGAAATACTGGTGGCCCATTTTGGCACAGGACGTTGCAGACTATGTCAACTCATGTTCAATATATTCTCCATCTAAATCTCCCCGGCACATTCCAGCAGGTAAACTCTTTCCCCTTCCCGTGCCTCAGCGTCCCTGGTCTCATCTGTATATTGATTTTGTCACTGATCTCCCCTCTGATGATTTCACCACCATTTTGGTGGTTGTGGACAGATTTTCAAAATCATGCTGTTTCATCCCAATCTTTGGGCTCCCTACCGCTCTCCGGGCACTGTTCCAGCAGGTTTTCCAGCAATATGGCCTTCCGGAAGATATCGTCTCCGATCGGGGCCCCCAATTCACATCAGGTGTATGAAGGCGGTCACGGTCAGCCTCACTTCCAGGTACCGGCCTCAATCTAACGGGAAGGTGGAGAGGATGAACCAGGAGCTGGGCAAGTTCCTGAGGAGTCACTGCCAGGATGGGCCCGACTCCTTCCTTGGGCTGAATACGCCAAGAATTCATTGCGACACTCCTTCACCGGGCTTACTCCATTCCAGTGTGTTCTGGGTTATCAACTGGCCCTGACTCCGAAGACTACGAGCCAGACCGAAGCTCCTGCGGTGGACGAGTGGTCCAGGTGCGCAGAAAAGGTATGGAACGATGCCCACCTGAGACTCCAGCGCCCCGGCCCGCAGTCAGAAAGTGCAGGCGGATGGCCACCGCATCGAGACTCCCGTGTTCCTTCCTGGTGAACCCATCTGTCTCTCCACCAGGAGCCTCCCGCTCCACCTGCCCTGTAAGAAGCTGAGTCCCCGGTTTGTTCAAGGTCCTCCAGAGGGTCAATGAGATAATTTACAGATGACAACTCTCCACTAACTACCGGATCTCACCATCTTTTCATGCTTCCCTCCTCAGGTTGGTAGTTCCTGGTCCCCAGGCTTATGCCAGGGGACCAACAACACCCCCCCCCCTCCCTCCTTCCTTGGACATCGAGGGGAGCCCCGCCTATGCCGTCAGATCACTCCTGGACTCCCAACATCGTGGGGGTCAGCTCCAGTACCTGGTGGACTGGGAGGAGTGCGGTTCAGAATAGCAGAGCTGGATTCCAGTGGATGACATTCTAGATCCCAACATCATCCGAGAATTCCACCTTCTCCATTATTCTGGCATCATTCTGGAGTCGGGGGGGGGGGGGTTACTGTCACATCTACTGCCACTCCCCTTCTCCGGTGCTCGACGTCCCCAAACTACTAACCACCGGTCCTGGCAACCCTTCATTACCCACACCTGCGGCCCATCATGAGGCACACTCCATCACTACCTTTTTAACCCCCCTTTATCTAGCACTCCCTAGCATCACTCCTCAGGCAGTATTGGTTTACTTGTCAGATGTTTGTCTTGTTTTGTATTGTTCTACGCTCATTATTATTAAAATAACTGCACCTGCTTCCTGAATCCCTGCGTCGATGTTACAAACCACAAAGACCAGGGAGGTTTCCAAAGCCTCACAAAGATGGGTAACTATTGGTAGATGGGTAAAAAAAGCAGACATTGAAAATCCTTTTGAGCATGATGAAGTTACTAATTACACTTTGGATGGTGTATAAATACACCCAGTCACGATAAAGGTAGAGGTGTCCTTCCTAACTCAGTTGCCGAAGAGGAAATGGTGACTTTTAAACAGTTACATAGTTTAATGGCTGTAATAGGAGAACTGAGGTTGCTCAAAAACACTGTAGTTACTCCACAATACTAACCATTATGTTTTGGGTATGCTTGTAATCGTTAAGGACTGGGGAAGTGACTTTCTTCCAAGAGTGTGTAAAGTTGTCATCAAGGCAAAGGGTGGCTACTTTGAAGAAACATTTTGATTTATTTAACACTTTTTTGGTTACTACATGATTCCATACATGTTATTTCATAGTTTTGATGTCTTCACTATTATTCTAAAATGTAGAAAATTGTAAAAAAAAAAAACACCTTGAATGAGTAGGTGTGTCCAAACGTTTGACTGGTACTGTATATAAAGTGTAATAATGGGATGCAAACTCAAAATTAAATTCATTGCAATTCTATATCTGACATGGTACAGGTGTCTTCTTTTTAAAGCCCATATAGCCATGTGTGTGAGGTGTATGCTTTTGTTTCAAAGTAGATTTGTTTAAGACTACCAACAATCACTCTGTGTGACCCTGATTTAGCCCACTGCAGTAAAACATTAATACATTTTTTATTCAGGCTGTAACACAACAAAATATGGAATAAATCAAGTATGAATACTTTCTGAAGGCACTGTCAATGGATAGCAAACCAAGGAAAATAATTCACATTACAAGGCATGAAGAAATGAAAGATCAAAGGTGAAGGATAGTGTGAACATCTGCTATGACTCTCTCACTTATCTCTTGTCATGTTCTGTAGCCAGCCTCATCAAATACACTGCCCATAGATTCCTCTTGAAAGTTGCATGATATGTAATGACACATTTTAATAGAGTCAAGCCTTCAAAGACCATTTAATATCACATGAATAACGTTTATAGCCGTATAATTCTGACCTCTCTCAAGACTCATATAAAACATTTATTTTGGATCGAGGAATTATAAGATGAATAGTGTCTATTTCTTTGGTCGCTGTAGAGATACTGAATGTTTTAAACATGATCCACTTCTGGAAGTTCAGAAGTCCTAATGAGTTCCGAGGGGTCTCAGAATCTATCTTTGTGTTGTCTTTGACGACTGTTGAATTCGGGGTGGAAAGGGGGGGAAATATTGAGAACACATTGAAAATGTAATAACTCCAGAAATGCACAGCAAATCCATTGCTCTGCACTTCATGAGAGAAATGACGAAGGATTATAAAATAGAGCAGCTGTATTTTTCTATGTATCGATAAGTCTAAGTCAGTGTTTAACCCCAAGTTGCATCTGTCAACAGTGATGGGAGCGAGGCAATGATATTAGTGCTGACACCCTACCAGTGTGCACCACCTGACCCCCTTCATCCACCAAATCCCTGGGCCTGTACAGATACTGTATGTGACCCCAGGCTTGTCCTATGTGGTCACAGCAGTCAAACCCCAGGCTCTCACTTTAAACTGACAGTATAAAGAGGCTTTTCTACGAAATGCACAGATCCAATTCCTCATAGGCCCGTTCAGGGGAATCAATGGGGAGGTTGGAGGTGAGGAAAAAATGCTTCCAACTCGATCAGATTGAATGATGTGGGAGAACATTATAGAACAGCACAGTATTCTACCTTCTTTATTACGAAGCCTCTGTGGTTTTACCTGGAAACACCCCAGATGGCACATGGTGATCACTTGGCATGGCCCATATGCTTTGCTTGTGCGAATCAGGTAGAGGGAACCAGGGCTGTCATTGCTGAGACAGGTAACAGGTTGCAAAGTGAGACACAATTCAAAAGCTCTCTTGCTGTACACATATGCACTCTCTGAAACCTCTCATGTATTTCCCATGGGTTTTGGTCCAGTTATTCTATTTGAATGAAAGGTTTGCGATTGGTCTTAAAGCCTGTACTGTCACGGATCCCTCCGGAACTTTCATTACACACACCTGTCCCCTGTTCCCACTGATTAGTACTTGTATAAGCGTGCCCTTTGGTTTCCATTGGAACATTTATAAGATATCTGCACAGACTCTGTTATTGAACTAAATCCGATCCCTTTTCTGTCCATAGTGCTTGTGTGTTCATCTGTAAACAAATCATCAACAGTCGTCTTGAGTTTGAGACATATTCCTTTTGGTTATCTGTCTATGAAGATGTCACACCTTGCTGTGGACACAGTTGCTTGCACATCGGATTAATCAATTACAAAAAAGTGACTCTCTTTTACAGCAATAAAACCAGCACAGTCACACCATTCGGTAATCCATCTTTAAAAGCATAATTCACTCTTTGGTTCCTTTGGAGTCCGATTATTAATATGCCATTCTCAGGCAGCAGTGATTTACCCAGGCAGGGAATTAGAAATATATTACTCTGGAAATGGAGTTTTAAAGTCCTGGCCCTGACATAGATCACAGCTCTCAATTCCTGGCTGTGAAAACTGATTTCCCAATTTATTTTCTGTCTTACTTGCTCCCATAAATGAAGTTCTTGTGAGAGCAAAACTGTTTATCGATTTTTCAAAAAAATCTAAGCAAAGACATTTTCTTTATACTAGACCCATGACAGACATATAAAAAAATACAGTTCTCATATGTTCTGAAGTGGACTGTACCTGAGCACGTGTGTATATTCCCATGATCCTTTGAGTCAGTTTGATAAAGGGGGTCTAGCTCAGTGCCAGAAAATCTGGTACCGGCATGCTCATATTTTGTGGTCTACCTGGAACCAAATAGGATAATCCAGTCCTTATGAGAGGAGAACAAGACGGAAAGAAAGACTGCTAGGTCAATCTGTAAATAATGAAAAGGACAACGAGTCAGTCAGACAGCTTTTTTCCCCCTCATGCTATTTCTTTTTCCTCACAGTCAGCTTCACACTTTGTTCCAACAACGCAATACACAAAATGAAAGATGTTTGATACACGTTATTCAGAGCGACACCAGCTAATCTGGATTCATGTTCAAGAACAACTCAAAGTTATTATCATGCTAAATGAGGAGAAGATGGAACTTTTTGAAGACACATGCAATGGGATTCAGTCTGTTATGTGTTCAAAAATGACCGTCAAACCTCACAGTGATAAATAATGATGTGTCTTCAAGAAAGCGCTTTGGTAGTGTATCCATCCCAACGGCCAGTGTCAAGTTTTGGTCTGTATTTTTATTCTTATTTGGCCAATAGTTCTCCATGTGTCTTCCCACAGTCTGTAAATTGTGCATGCAAGTGGGTGCAGGATAGACAAAATGTCTCTTCTTTGTCCTCACTTGAGAAAATTTTGCATGCAGAATCTAACACAAACCCATTTTCCCATGTCACAGTACGAAAAGTTTAACAGATTCCTCTGAAAAATAAATACTCTATGAATGCTATAAATTTGTGTTCTAGCCTAGTGTTGGGTATTTCTTTCCATTGTAAACTCAAATAGGACGGAGAAGTGAACCATGAAGGCTGGTGTGTGATTTTGGAAAAGCAGCTTTTCAGGTGACATGAAAACTGTGGGGTCTTGTTTTGGTTTCTTTTAACTTGCTGTCATAAAATGTCTAGACAGGAGGAGTTGCTCTGGCCCATGGCCTCAGATATAAAGTCAACATGCCGGTTTCTCTGTCAACTCACTTCTGAAAAGCGTTACATTACTTTGGCTTATTCCTGGAATAGGCTAATGAGAAAAGCAGGAGATATTCAGAAACATTATTTCTGGGATACAATACTTTCTTCTCGCTTTATTCACTGCCTAACACACACGTAAATACAAAAGGTCTTTCAGGTATTGTGTGTATTCTGCCTATTTCATGAAGTACTGTACTTCAACATAGAAGGTATGCAAACATTTCTGTCTCGAAAAGGGAGTGCACTAAATGGTACAGAGGATGGCTTATGTAAAGACATGAGCATTTTCATTTTTGCCATTTTTGTTTCAACACTCAATCAAATCCTTTTTGGTCAAGTACTTCAGAGTTTCTCCAGTGAGCATGCTGGTGTATATTAGTGTGGGGCTGACCTTTCTTTTGATACCGGATGCTATTACTCTGGGTATAAAGTGCAGAGGTTCCTGTTCTATCTCCTCAGTTTAGAGTTTGGTGCCATAGCATCTTCCAGCTCTCTGCGCCTATGATTTCCACCTCATTGTCCCCTGAAGATTTGCGGTTGCTCTAATTAAACCTTATCTCTATCTGAAGACGCGGTGTCCAAGGAAAAATTTTCTTAAACCCGACCTTACATTAGCATGCCTACAGATCAGGGCAATAAAACCGACACTCTGTTCAAAGCTATGGCATACCTGGCGATAGTCCTTGTTTACCTTTGGAAATGGTCCCTGTCCACTCCTTTAGGTGAGGAGCAGGTATCATAACCTGGAGAGATGCTCAGCATATTGTTTCCAGGTAAGTCATTCATTTGCCCAGAATTGGATCAGAAGTATATTCGCTCTGGGATGTATGAGTTTTCCTGGCGTACTCTTGAGTCTCTGTGTTTCTCTGCCTCGAGTCATGAGATTGTACTGATGGCTTCATTTTCAGATGTGTGGTTTCTACTATGTCTGCACCGCTATATCATGTCCTATAGCTCGTCATAGTCTGGAATAGTGTTTCAAAGGATGTACTTCTGTGCATGAATATCAGTCACTGCAAAAAGTTTACAAAACAAATAAAAATTTCCCCTAGCCTCAGCTTCTAATCAGTCTCTAGATCAGTGTTTCCCAGCCCAATGAAAGTGTGTACTGTTGGGAGTACTCAAGGACAAGGGTTGGGAAGCACTACTCTAGTTCATTTTGGACCATTTTGACCATTCAGATGATATGACTAAAGGGGGGCCCAAAATATTAGCGAACAAGAGATACTTGGGAAAAATTACCAATCATCACATTGACTTGGGGTGAACGTTGAACCTCTGTTTAAATGAAGCATGCATTCTTGTTGAGTCTTAGGGGAGGAGGCAATTAACTGCAAGAGTGTTCCTTCATTCAGTTTTGAGAAAAAAAACACACTAATATATAAGTCGCCCTGGACCCCTGGGGAGTTGGAGAAGCAGGAGACCAAAAAGGTCTTGTCTGCGCCTTATGTTGCTTGTCCTCATACCTAACAGGATTGCATTAGAGCATATAGAAGCAACGAAAGACACCTCAGCAGGTTAGCATTCAAACAATAGCCATTTTCCTTAGTCAGGTGCTGAGAAGAGAAAAGACCCCAAAAGCAATAATGGGAAAAATTATGTAATAATCTAATCGGAAATAGAGCCAGGTAGCTTACAATTACAACATGAATATGCACCATTGTGGTGTGTCATTACCAGCAAGTCTGCTGATAACACAAAGAGACACATTATATTTGATTTGAACAAAAGACTCCTTCCTAACCCATTTTATCCAATGAACAGAGGTGGAGAAGGACGAGGGGAACTACCTTGTGGAGCATCAAAACAGTAGGAGCACAAAATGGTCTAACCTTTCTTTTCAAAATGATATTCTAAAGACCATAGCCTAGTCCTACGTGCAACTGACTGCACATTGAAAGGTTTAATTTCATAGTATGTACTATGTAGCACATCATGTTCTTTAAGATCACCCATGATTGTTTCAACCAACCACTGTAACTATGGGACTGTGTCATGAGAGTGCTATCAATAGATACACCCCCCCAGACATTTAATACAGGGCACTCAGTATCTTGTAAACTTCAGAACTGTTCAGTTTGGGGGTGATTTGAGAGATATTTCCCCTGTTTCATCAACCTGACATACAGTTGCAGTCAGAAGTTTACATACACTTAAGTCGTTATTCAACCACTCCACAAATTTCTTGTTAACAAACTATAGTTTTGTCAAGTTGGTTAGGACATCTACTTTGTGCATGACACAAGTAATTTTTCCAAAAAGTGTTTATAGACAGATTATTTCACTTAATTCACTGTATCACAATTCCACTGGGTCAGATATTTTCTGTGCCTTTAAACAGTTTGGAAAATTCCAGAAAATTATGTCATGGCTTTAGAAGATTCTGATAGGCTAATTGACATCATTTGAGTCAATTGGAGGTGTGCCTGTGGATGTATTTCAAGGCCTACTTTCAAACTCAGTGCCTTTTAGCTTGACATCATGGGAAAATCAAAAGAAAACAGCCAAGATCTCAGACAAAAATGTAGACCTCCACAGGTCTGGTTCATCCTTGGGAACAATTTCCATATGCCTGAAGGTACCACGTTCATCTGCACAAACAATAGTACACAAGTATAAACACCATGGAACCACGCAGCCGTCATACCGCTCAGGAAGGAGACGCATTCTGTCTCCTAGAGGTGAACATACTTTGGTGCGAAAAGTGCAAATCAATCCCAGAACAACAGTAAAGGACCTTGTGAAGATGCTGTAGGAAACAGGTACTAAAGTATCTATATCCACAGTAAAACGAGTCCGATATCGACATAATCTGAAAGGCCGCTCAGCAAGGAAGAAGCCACGGCTCCAAAAACACCATAAAAATGACAGAGTACGTTTTGCAACTGCACATGGGGACAAAGATCATACTTTTTGGAGAAATGTACTTTGGTCTGACAACAACAGAACCATTTGGCCATAATGACCATTGTTACGTTTGGAGGAAAAAGGGGACGCTTGCAAGCTGAAGATCACCATCCCAACCGTGAACGGGATGTGGCAGCATCATGTTGTGGGGGTGCTTTGCTGCAGGACGGACTGGTGCACCTAAAAAAAAGATGGTACTGAGAAGAAGGAAAATGATGTGGATATTTTGAAGCAACATCTCAAGACATCAGTTAGGAAGTTAAAGCTTGGTCACAAATGGGTCTTCCAAATGGATAATGACCCCAAGCATACTTCCGGAGTGGCTTAAGGACAACAAAGTCAAGGTATTGGGGTGGCCATCACAAAGCCCTGACCTCAATCCCATAGAACATTTGTGGGCAGAACTGAAAATGCAGGTGCGAGCAAGGAGGCCTAGAAGCCTGACTCTGTTACACCAGCTCTGTCAGAAGGAATGGGCCAAAATTCACTCAACATATTGTGGGAGGCTTGTGGAAGGCTACCCGAAACGTTTGACCCAAGTTAAACAATTTAATGGCAATGCTACCAAATACTAATTGAATGTATGTAAACTTCTGACCCTCTGTGAATGTGATGAAATAAATAAAAGCTGAATTAAATAATTCTCTCCACTATTATTCTGACATTTCACATTCTTAAAATAAAGTCGTCATCCTAACTGACCTAAGACAGGGAATGTTTACTGGGATTAAATGTTTAAATGTATTTGGCTAAGATGTATGTAAACTTTCAACTTTAGCTGTATATTAACAGTGTGATGAATCCTCCGAAGGACCTGTTTGTGCAGATGCTGCCTGTGTAATGGCAGTGATATGACAAGCCTGTGCTGTTGACAGATTTCCTTGGATGCTCATGACAGCCAGTGCTACAAGCTGGCCTGATGGACAGCAACTGGATCTTATCGTAGCATGGCTATCAAGGGTGCTCGACAAGCCTCGTTATCTCCCAGCCACACACTCCCGCTGTGGCTAGGCTTCACAGGGGTGAAGAGAGAGAGGATCTCTATGTCTGGCTGGAAATTCAATCAAATTTGCACTGCAGTAAATGCATTATTGAGTGTGTGCACAACTGCACATAAACAATTCAATTTTCTGAGATGCATCCAAACAACCATCATGAGTTACATGGATTAAAATCTTCCCTCTACCACACTGCCTCCAACTGACAGAATCTGACACCGTCTGTCTTTTGGGCTGCGTCTAGACAGTTTAGACAGACAAATCAGATAATTTTTGGCCATCAGATCAGTTCTGAAAAGATCTAATGTGATCGGTAAAAATACCAATTAGTGGAAAAAAAAAATATTTGAATTTGTCTGCCTTGTCTACATACCACCTTGGAGATAATCTACACATGAGAACGGCTACAAGGGCTGGGGCCTGGTCTGTGTGAGAGTTACTCTCTCATGCAATACATGTTGTGCGATCTCTGGGTAGGGAGTGAGGAAGGAGAGGAGAAGATCGTTGGAGAGTCGGGGTGCGGTAAAATGCTGTGCTAAACATGTCAGATTGGCTTAATTCCCTGGCCTCTCTCCTCTCCTACAGTACAGTCTGTTATCCCCATACATTGATTCACATCATCTGCACGCACACATACATATATACATTCCATATCTCACCAGCAACAGTTACGTGAATCAGTGATGGCTGCAAGAATTTCACCCACTCCAATACAATGCATAAGGTTGAATCAATGAAAGAACGGGAGAGAGTGGCAGAATAGAAAAAGTGTTGAGACTATGAGTAACCTAATGGATGTTGAGTGAGTGATACTAACAAATCAAATCAAAAGTTGTTCAGTGGTCAAGAGCATTATCTCATGTTCGTTCAACTCCTTTGTTCAACTCCATCTTGACCAACCAACTAGGCTATTTATATTATTCAGCAGGCCCACAGTTGATCTTGCACAATGTTTTAAAAGTTTCATCTGCGTACATTCTTGTGAGGCTCCTAATTGGTCCAAGTTGGGAAAGTAGCTAGTCTGCCATTCAAAACAATTCTAAAATGTAGATCAAATGATTCCTCAGTTTGGTGTATTTGCATGTTTCCGTGTTACAATTTGTCCAGAGGCTAAATGTGTTGTCATGTACTGTAAGGTATTTTTCATGAATAATGGAATACTAACCTTTCTACTTTATAACAGAGAACTTCAGCACTTGCTGGAAATAAAACATATCCAGTTTTATCAATTTTATAAATTCTCAACAGGCACATTATTCTTACTGTTGGCAAACGTGGGAATTTCAGTCACGTTGTTTCACCAAGCGAAAAGACTGCTTGTTCCAGGGGACTGATTGTACTATGCTGCCAGACAGCTACTTTCTGACATGGATTTTTAGCTCGGTTTGATTTTACGATATTTTCAATGAGAAACATCATCCATTTTTTTAAACTAAAGATTAAGGTACATTACACCGAGGACAGACACTGCTTTTCGTGCTTTGTACCTGGCTAGAACTGTCACTGAAACATCGATGCACGATTTAAGCAAGATTCAATTACCACACATCTAAAGGATTGAGTCCTTACTGAATAGTATATTCAGTATATGTGTGTGTTATAATCTTTATAAAGCAGTCAGAAACATGTTAATTATTAATACAAGATTTGTTAATAGACACAAGCACTAATATCATCAGTCAAAGAACCAATTAATTTGACATCTGGTGAGATTAAATATCTGCCTAATGTTTATGTATCTGCATATATTTAATCACATGTGAACAATTATATCTGTCGTCAACCACAGTAATTTAGCTGTAGTCACTGTATCGCTATTAATATCTTACTCAGATCTTAGCCTCTGAAATAGCTTGTACCTTTTTGGTCCATATTTCAGCTAATTGCATCACTTCATTGTTGTGATAATGATACGGGCCTCTGTGAAGAAAGGAATAAAAGATCATGTGAAAATCATGTTTTCATATCTTCAACCTCTTCTGGGAAATGTATTTGGGCCAAAAGTGGTTTAACTATCACAGTTGGAAAGTGAGAGAGGAATGTCCATGATCCAAAGTCAGAGCCTGTGTTCCCATGAAAAACAACTGTTGCAGGCAGAGATGTGTTATCTCTGTGATAATAAGGTCAGATTGCAAAAGGAAACAATAGCAGATACAGACCAGATGCATCTAAGGCCTGGATTCAATCTGATCCGTGTTAGATCCATGTTTCAGCATGCTTGACATGCACAGCATTTACCGTGTATGTGGTGATCTCTGTGAACATCAGAGAAAATGCCATTTAAAGCCCCATTGTCGGCTGTCCAGTGCATTGCGCTATGTATTGAATCCTGGCCTAAGAAAGTGCTGAATCAGGGATGTAGTGGTGCCTGGAGAAGTGGGTATAGGCTAATTTAGCAAAAAAATCACAAAAGGCTCACCCAGTGAAGGAAAGGTATCATATGTGAAAAATTATATGAGAAACAGTGACATACACTCTAAATCACATAAATGTATACAGTGCATTTGGAAAGTATTCAGACCCCTTAACTTTTTCCACATTTTGTTACGTTACAGCCTTATTCTAAAATGTATTAAATTGTTTTTTTTCCCTTATCAATCTACAAACAATACCCCATAATGACAAAGAAAAAACAGGTTTTTAGAAATGTTTTCAAATTTACCAAAAACACAATTACATAAGCATTCAGACCCTTTGCTCAGTACCTTGTTGAAGCACCTTTGGCAGCGATTACAGACTCTAGTCTTCTTGGGTATGACGCAATAAGCTTGGCACACCTGTATGTGGGGAGTTTCCCCACTCATCTCTGTAGATTCTCTCAAGCTGTCAGGTTGGATGGGGAGCGTTGCTGAACAGCTATTTTCAGGTATCTCCAGAGATGTTCAATAGAGTTCAAGTCCGGGCTCTGGCTGGGCCACTCAAGGACATTCAGAGAGTTGTTCAGAAGTCACTCCTGCGTTGTCTTGGCTGTGTGCTTAGGGTCATTTTCCTGTTGGAAGGTGAACCTTCACCCCAGTCTAAGGTCGTGAGCGCTCTGGGGCAGGTTTTAATCATGGATCTCTCTGTACTTTGCTCATTCCCTCGATCCTAACTAGTCTCCCAGTCCCAGCTGAAAAACATCCCCACAGCATGATGCTGCCACCACCATGCTTCACCGTAGGGATAGTGCAGGTTTCCTCTAGACGTGACGCTTGGCATTCAGGCCAAAGAGTTCAATCTTGGTTTCATCAGAACAGAGAATCTTGTTTCATCCAAAGTTTCTCATTGTCTGAGTCCTTTAGGTGCCTTTTGGCAAACTCCAAGCGGGCTGTCATGTGCCTTGTACTGAGGAGTGGCTTCCGTCTGGTCACTATACCATAAAGGCCTGATTGGTGGAGTGCTGAAGAGATGGTTCTTTCTGGAAGGTTCTCCCATCTCCACAGAGGAACTCTGGAGCTCTGTCAGAGTGATCGGGTTCTTGGTCACCTGGTCACCTCCCTGACCAAGGCCCTTCTCCCTCGATTGCTCAGTTTGGCCAGTCGGCTCTAGGAAGAGTCTTTGTGGTTCCAAACTACTTCCATTTAAGAATGATGGAAGCCATTGTGTTCTTGGGGACCTTCAATACTGCCGAATTTCTTTGGTACCCTTCCACTGATCTGTGCCTTGACACAATCTTGTCTCGGAGCTCTTGGACAATTCCTTTGACCTCATGGCCTAGTTTTTGCTCTGACGTGCACTGTCAACTGTGGGACCTTATATAGACAGGCATGTACCTTTCCAAATCGTGTTCAATCATTTGAAATTACCACAGATGTACTTTAATCAAGTAGTAACATTACAAGGATGCTCAATAGAAACTGGATGCATCTGAGCTCAATTTTGAGTCTCATAGCAAAGGGTCTGAATACTTATGTAAATAATGTTTTTCTGTTTTTAAGTTTTAATACATTTGCAAAAAAAATATTAAAACCTGTTTTTACTTTGTCATTGTGGGGTATTGTGTGTAGATTGATGAGGATTTTTCTTTTTAATTCCATTTTAGAATAAGGCTGTAACTTTACAAAGGGGTCAGAATACTTTACGAATGCACTGTAAATGCCATATTGTTCTTTCACAGTAAGGCCATTCAAAGTCAGCTAATAATAGGTCTACTATTGAAACAGATAAATGAGTAAAACATTCACAGGTTTCTGATTTTTTGTAATTGTTGTAGGTTTCCACTCTCTTTTTTTAGTCCATAACAATGCTTAAACCATTTTTCCCAGATCTACTTTTTAGAGGCATTTAAAAAAAATTGTACAGCCTTTCATTCATTTGTGCAGGCACCTATCACTGTTGTTTGGTTAGTGGTGTTTCTGTAGCACATGAGATGGAGTTTGCACAACAAATGGCCACTGAATTGATGCAAACAATCATGATATCATTCTGCCAGATAGGTATAGGTCACTTTGTAGCATATCATTGAGAAGGTTTTTGGGAAAGCATTTCCATCTACCAAAAGACTGTTAGGCCTATCGTTAGCATCTATATTTTTCCTGTTCCTTAATTGTTTCAAGCCTGGTGGTTTTACTTCATATTATAAGGGATGTCTTTCCTTGCTTCAAAGTAGCCTATAGCCAAAATCCCACCATAGAGACGTGGAGGCAATTATTTTTTATAAATATTCTCCTGTTCTATTGGTTTTCTTTCAACTTTCTGTCAATGTCTCGCAGCAAAAGCCACTATCCTAGTCATATTAGCAACCCATGTTACACTACATGACCAAAAGTATGTGGACACCTGCTCGTCGAACATCTCATTCCAAAATCATGGCCATTAATATGGAGTCGGTCTCCATTTGCTGCTTTAACAACCTCCACTCTTCTGGAAAGGCTTTCCACTAGATGTTAGATTAGAAGATTGCTGTGGGGAATTGCTTCCATTCAGCCACAAGAGTGAGGTTGGGCACTGATGTTGGGCGATTAGGCCTGGCTCTCAGTCGGTGTTCCAATTAATCCCAACGTTGTTCAATGGGGTTGAGTTCAGGACTCTGTGTAGGCCTGTCAAGTTCCTCCACACCAATCTCAACAAACCCTTTCTGTATGGACCTCGCTTTGTGAATAGGGGCATTGTCATGTTGAAACAGGAAGGGCCTTCCCCAAACTGTTGCCACAAAGTTGGAAGCACAGAATCGTCTAGAATGGCATTACATGCTGTTGTGTTAAGATTTCCCTTCACTGGAACTAAGGGGCCTAACCTGAACCATGAAAAACAGCCCCAGACCATTATTCCTCCTCCACCAAACTTTACAGTTGGCACTAAGCATTCGTGCAGGTAGCATTCTCTTGGCATCCACCAAACTCAGACTGCCAGATGATGAAGCAGGGTTCATCACTCCAGAGAATGCGTTTCCACTGATCCAGAATCCAATGGCAGTGTGCTTTATACCACTTCAGCCAGCACTTGGCAATGCGCATGGTGATTTTAGGCTTGTGTGCGGCTGCTCGGCAATGGAAACCCATTTCATGAATTTCCCGATTAACAGTTCTTGTGCTTCCAGAGGGACCATGTTGAACGTCACTGAGCTCTTCAGTAAGGCCTTTCTGCTGCCAATGTTTGTCTATGGAGTTTGCATGGCTGTGTGCTCGATTCTATACACCTGTCAGCAATGGCTGTGACTTAAATAGCCAAATCCACTAATTTGAAGAGGTGACCACATACTTCTGTATATATAGTGTAGTTCTTGCATCTTTAGATCTCCCCTTTCTAAATTTCTGTCAATGAGTTGGAACATTTGCGCATAGGCCTACCGCCATGCACAAATCCTGCACTTAAAATGTGAAGAAATAATAGTTGATGAACATTTTAAACTAAACCTTCTGATCTGTTCCATCAGCCTTATTAATTGATACGGTGTATACCTCCACTTCACTACTTTGACACGCATCTATGGGATTAAGACATGAATAGATGCAATGGCCACAACACCACTGTGCAAAATTACAAAACTGACTGAAACACAACTCCATAAGGAGTATACTATCACATACAGCGGGCACTTCTGAAAGATATGTTTACTGGTGGTGCACTAAAGTCTCCATATGAGTTTCCCTAAGCTTTTGTGATAAAACTTCAATATGTGATCTTTTAGGCAAACATTTGTCCAAAAGCCAAAAAATCCTAAGATTAGACTAATCAGGTGTTATCACATTGCATTTATCAATTGCTTAGCTGCATATAGAGTTCCTTCAGAAAATATTCAGAAAATATTCCACATTTTGTGGAAATGGGGCTCTGTCAGAGTGATCATCATGTTCTCGGTCAACTCCCTGATGAAGGCCCTTCTCCCCCGATTGCTCAGTTTGGCCGGGCGGCCAGCTCTAGGAAGAGTCTTGGTGGTTCCAAACATCTTCCATTCTTCCATTTGAGAATGATGGAGGCCACCCTGTTCTTGGGGACCTTCAATGCTACAGAAATGTTTTGGTCCCCTTCCCCAGAGCTGTGCCTTGACACAATCCTGTCTCGGAGCTCTACGGACAATTCGTTGACAAAATTGCTTGGTTTTTGCTCTGACGTGCACTGTCAACTGTGGGACCTTATATAGACAGGCGTGTACCTTTCCAAATCGTGTCCAATCAATTAAATTTAGCACAGGTAAACTCCAATCAAGTTGTAGAAACATCTTAAGGATGATCAATGGAAACAGGATGCACCTGAGCTCAATTTCGATTCTCATAGCAAAAGTTCTGAATACTTAAGAAAATTAGGTATTTCAGTTTTTAAGGTTCATTACATTTGCAAAAATTTCTAAAACACAGTTTTCCGCTTTGTCATTATGGAGTAATGTGTGTAGATTGCTGAGGATTTTCTTTTTTTTATCCATTTTAGAATAAGGCTGTAATGTAACGAATGTGTAAAAAGTCAAGGGGGCTGAATACTTTCCGATGGCACTGTATGTAACTTAAAGGCAGCCTCTCAGATGATATAACTAAAGGTACTAAAGGCCTCTCAAGGTAAATAACTAACTGTATAACTAGCTAAAGACACACCAAAAACGTTATTTAGAAAATTAATAATTCATACTCAGGCCATCATTGAGATATTTATTTTAGGACCCCCGAAATAAAGCACCATGGTTAAAGTAAGACCTTGGACTCACAGGGTTATCCACACTCCTCATTAAACCTTGCAGTAAATTATTCTGCATCAGATGCCTTGTACGTACCTCTGCACACAGTTTACAGTCTGAGAACTGTTGACACACAGCAATTTATAGGGCTACAGGTGCCACCTTACTTTAAAATAATAAGGAGGTCATTAATGTGACAGTGATTTAAACATGGGTCATATATGGCCATATGACCTGAGACACCATGATCATATGGTGCATGTTCTGTACATAAAGTGGACTGGTTTCAGAATTAGTAAGCATGAAATTTCAGTTTTATACATGTAAATTAGCACCCAAGATCATTGCCAGCACTTAAGGGCCAACACAGATGATAGACATATAAATTAAATGAACAAAAGAAAAGCCTCACAATGTGTTTTGACCTCCTTTTCTCACCAACAGAGCTTTTCCTTTAATTTTGTGCAACAGAGTAGAAATAAGTGCATTTGACCGTCCATGTGAAAAGCACCTCACACTGGCCTTCGTGTTTTGATGACAAGACAGAATGTGCACTGAGTTAGTCTATCGTGAGGTATGATAATACTGGGAATTAAGTGTGAGGCCTGCTATTAAAATCTAGCCATTTTGTCAGTGTAATCAACCATCCTCGCTCATGTTAAGTTGTCATTGTAAAAACGGGCATATTTTCAAAGTGTATGTTGAAAGAAAATAAAACAGAATTTGCTGAAACTCCCAATCACACACCAACTTCCAGAAATCTATTCATTAATTTCCAGCTTTCCTCAGACGATAGCCCGGATATGAAACCTTATTTGACTGTTGGCTCCTGCCAGATTACTGCTATCATTCCTATCTTGATACTGTTTGCCAGACCGTTTTATTCCTAGATGAGAGAGTATGCTAATTTACTTTCATTTTGGATATGGGAACTTTATTGCTCTCATTTTTTGTTATTTTTTTTAGGTGACATTCCTGCTAGAGTCCACTGGCAGCTGTCCCGACAGTGGGAGATGAAGACTAATGGTATAACACTAAAAAGGGATTCAACTGGGTGCATTTGAGGAGCATTTGTTTGTTTAAAAAAATCCACTAGGTCACTGACAGTGTGCCTAAGTTGCTTCCTTGCTTGCTTATATGGCAATGCAATGCCCCGGATGATACCATGCTGTCGCATTCTGTCCTGAGATAATAGTTATTGAGATAATATACAAAGGAACATGGGTATATGTGTCACTGTCTTAACTTTTTGTTAAACAATCTCTTTAACTAAATACATTGGCAGAATAAATCATGTAGGTGTATGTGACCACAGTAGGACATCTCACATCCAGCAAGTCGGAGTGGGGAAAGTGACACAGGCGGCAGATGGAGATGGGATGGGAAAGGATGGGGAATGAACCAATGACAAGACAAACAAAAAAAGTGCTAGATATCCATGTACAATTCAATAAATATTTCCCCCAGGCACCTGCAGTTGGTGCTGTCTCTAGATTAATATTAAGGGATTGGTAAAAAATGTATTGTTGCAATGAAAATGATTGACCTCCCAATTGTGCTGTTCTTAATGAACGCAACAAATGTCCAGGGACCAGCATAACCAATACACATGTAGACTATAAGATGGATCCATTTAGACTACAGGGCCTAAATCTAAAGATGGATTCATTTAGACTATAGGACCTACATCTAAAGATGGATCCAATCAGGCTATACTACAGGGCCTACATCTAAAGATGGATCCATTTGGACAATATTATAGGGCCTACATCAAAAGATGAATCCATTTACACTATAGGGCTTACATCTAAATATGGATCCATTTACACTGTAGGGCCTACATCTAAAGATGAATCCATTTAGACTATGGGGCCTACATCTAAAGATGGATCCATTCAGACTATGTGGCCTACATCTCAAGATGGATCCATTCAGACTATGTGGCCTACATCTAAAGATGAATCCATTTAGACTATAGGGCCTACATCTAAAGATGGGTCCATTTACACTATAGGGCCTACATCTAAAGATGGATCCATTTAGACGATAGGGCCAACATCTGAAGATGGGTCCTTTTAGACAATAGGGACAACATCTGAAGATGTGTCCATTTTCAGATGCCTGGATCTAAAGATTAATCATTTTTATACTATAGGGCCTATATCTAAAGATGAATCCATTTAGACTATAGGGCCTACATCTAAAGATGGATCCATTTAGACTATAGGGCCTACATCTAAAGATGGGTCCATTTACACTATAGGGCCTACATCTAAAGATGGATCCATGTACACTATAGGGCCTACATCTAAAGATGAATCCTTTTAGAATATAGGGCCTACATCTAAAGATGGATCCATTTACACTATAGGGCCTACAGCTAAAGTTGGATCCGTTTAGAATATACTACAGGATGGATCCATTTATACACGAGGGCGTACATATATAGATGGATCCAATTAGACAACACCATAGGGCCTACACCTAAAGATTGATCCATTTAGACTATACTATAGGGCCTACATCTAAAGATGAATCCATTTAGACTATACTAATAGATGCAACATCTGAAGACGGATCCATTTAGACTGTAGGGCCTACAGCTAAAGATGGCGCAATTTAGACAATAGGGCCTACATCTAAAGATGAATCAATTTAGGCTATAGGGCCTACATCTAAAGATGAATCAATTTAGACAATAGGGCCTACATCTAAAGATGAATCAATTTAGGCTATAGGGCCTACATCTAAAGATGAATCCAATTAGACTACAGGGCCTATATCTAAAGATGGATCCATGTAGACTATAGAGCCTTCATCTAAACATGGAACCATTGAGACTATACAATAGGGGCAACATCTAAAGACAGATCCATTTTGACTACAAGGCCTACATCTAAAGATGGATCCATTTAGACTATGCAATAGAGCTCAAATCTAAAAACAGATCAATTTAGACTCTATGGCCTATGTCAAAAGATGGATCCAATTAGACTATAGGGCCTACATCTATAGATGGATCCATTTAGACGATAGGGCCAACATCTGAAGATGGGTCCTTTTAGACAATAGGGACAACATCTGAAGATGTGTCCATTTTCAGATGCCTGGATCTAAAGATTAATCATTTTTATACTATAGGGCCTATATCGAAAGATGAATCCATTTAGACTATAGGGCCTACATCTAAAGATGGATCCATTTAGACTATAGGGCCTACATCTAAAGATGGATCCATTTACACTATAGGGCCTACATCTAAAGATGGATCCATCACTATAGGGCCTACATCTAAAGATGAATCCATTTAGAATATAGGGCCTACATCTAAAGATGGATCCATTTACACTATAGGGCCTAAGCTAAAGTTGGATCCGTTTAGAATATACTACAGGATGGATCCATTTATACATCATATATAGATGGATCCAATTAGACAACACCATAGGGCCTACACCTAAAGATTGATCCATTTAGACTATACTACAGGGCCTACATCTAAAGATGAATCCATTTAGACTATACTAATAGATGCAACATCTGAAGACGGATCCATTTAGACTGTAGGGCCTACAGCTAAAGATGGCGCAATTTAGACAATAGGGCCTACATCTAAAGATGAATCAATTTAGGCTATAGGGCCTACATCTAAAGATGAATCAATTTAGACAATAGGGCCTACATCTAAAGATGAATCAATTTAGGCTATAGGGCCTAGATCTAAAGATGAATCCAATTAGACTACAGGGCCTATATCTAAAGATGGTTCCATGTAGACTATAGAGCCTTCATCTACACATGGAACCATTGAGACTATACAATAGGGGCAACATCTAAAGACGGATCCATTTTGACTATAAGGCCTACATCTAAAGATGGATCCATTTAGACTATGCAATAGAGCTCAAATCTAAAAACAGATCAATTTAGACTCTATGGCCTATGTCAAAAGATGGATCCAATTAGACTATAGGGCCTACATCTATAGATGGATCCATTTAGACGATAGGGCCAACATCTGAAGATGGTTCCTTTTAGACAATAGGGACAACATCTGAAGATGTGTCCATTTTCAGATGCCTGAATCTAAAGATTAATCATTTTTATACTATAGGGCCTATATCGAAAGATGAATCCATTTAGACTATAGGGCCTACATCTAAAGATGGATCCATTTAGACTATAGGGCCTACATCTAAAGATGGATCCATTTAGACTATAGGGCTTACATCTATAGACGGATTAATTTAGACTATAGGGCTAAATCTACATCTAAAGATGGATCTATTTAGACAATAAGGCCTACATCTAATGATGGATTCATTTAGAAAACAAAACAAGGTCTCCTTCCAAAGACTGATCCAATTAGACAATAGAGCCTACATCTGAAGATTAGTCTATTTAGACTGTACAGTAGGGCCTACATCTAAAGATGCATCCATTTAGATTATAGGTACTACATCTAAAGATGGATCCATTCAGACTATGTGGCCTACATCTAAAGATGCATCCATTTAGATTATAGGTACTACATCTAAAGATGGATCCATTTAGACTATAGAGCCTTCGTCGAAAGATAAAGCAGTTTAGAGTATAGGGCCTACATCTAAAGATGAATCCATTTAGACTATAGGGTCTACATCTATGGATATAGCCATTTAGACTATAGGGCCTACTTCTAAAGATTATTCCAGTAAGAATATACTACAGGGCCTACTTCCAAAGATGGATCCATTTAGACTATAGGGCCTACATTTAAATATGGAGCCATTTAGACTGTAAGGCCTACATCTAAAGCCGGATCCATTTATACAATAGGGACTAAATCTGAAGATGGATCCATTTAGACTACACAATAGGGCCCACATCTAAAAACGGATCCATTTTAGACTATACAGTCGGGCCTAAATCTAAAGATGGATCAATTTAGACTATAGGAACTACATATAAAGATGAATCCATTTAGACTATACAATAGGGCCTACATCTAAAGATGGATCAATTTTTACTTTAGGGCCTACATCTACAGATGGATCCATTCAGGCTATAGGGCCTAAATCTAAAGATTAAATAATTTAGGCTGTATGAATCCATTTAGACTATACTATAGGGCCTACATCTAAAGATGGATCCATTTAGACTATAGTGTCTACATCTAAAGATGGATCCATTTAGACTATAGTGTCTACATCTAAACATAGATCCATTTAGACTATAGGGCCTACATCTAAAGATGGATCCATTTAGACTATAGGGCCTACATCTAAAGACGGATCCATTTAGTCTATAGGGCCTACATCTTAAATATGGATCCATGGCCACTCACTGCACACAACTGCTGACCAATATATCTTGCTACCAAAGAAGAAAATATGTGCCAAACATGGATTTTCTAGCTCAGGGTTCGTGGTGGACTATACGGTAGGATCTAACATTTATATAATGTTGTGTTCCCTTTGCAGTCCTCCAGCACTGTAGTTGCACATCCTTACTCTTGAGGGAGGGTTTACAGTATTTGCTCCACTTCACAGCCACTCAAACTCCAGAATCATATATTTTCAGATTCTCTTAATTCTCATCAAAAAAATAAAAAATAGTTGTGCAAGCCACGTGACAGAAGCGTATTAATCATTGTAATCACTTAGTTTCATGTAGTAATTAGGTCTTGGTTTAAAGAGGGAATCTGACACTGGCTTTTCAGTAGATGTGATCTCTGAATTAGAACTTGTGCCACTTGAATGTGTACTTAACTACTGCTATGTGACAATTTATTCAATCAAGTGTTATAGCACTTTAGAGACATTTCCTCATGCTGGGCATTAAAAAAGACGCTAACATCGTGCTATTTTTATATTCACACAATGATATCCTTTTACAGACACACTGTGATGAACGTATTCATTCACCTCATTCTCATCTCTGCTCTAGGTTCCTCAACAATTTGTGATGCAAATACATTTCATGCAAATATTGTTCTCAGAGCCAAGATACACCGTTCCTACCCAAGGTGTTTCCTGTAATGCTGACGAAAGAAAAATAAAGGTCCAATTGTCTCGGACCTCTTTATTATTTATGGAGTGTGTTTTTGTTTTGTGTTTTTTTGTTGTTGTCACAGTTCCAAAATTACAATGTTAAACTTTGGATTTGACTTTGGCTTTTCGATTACTGGGCAGCCATTACTGCCCCATGTAGCAGAGGAACAGCGAGAACAGAGACAGCATTAATACCCCACAATATGGCTGTGCAATTTGTTGAGGAATGTTAGAACTTATGATGGATTCACCTCAATTAGCCTTTAATTAAACAGCTCATTAAAATCTTACTTGAGTGATGTAAAGGAACGCTTATATATTTTCCCCCAGTTGAATAATGAAAAGGTTGTAATTGAACTTACAATCCATTAGAAGCTAAACTAAATGCAGCCAACAGCTGGTCATCTTGTGATGACAGTGAAGTAGTGAAAAAAACGTATGATTGAAAACAAATAGGCCTTTTGTCAAATTAGTACATAAGTTGAATTGAGTTGTACATCCATTAGCGCTTCCCTGGAAGCCTATTCTGGAAGCCACTATCTTTTCGTACTGTTTTCCTCATCACCAAATGAAAAGCTTAAAACTCTATATCAACTCATTTGTATTATATCACCAGAAATAATTAGTTATGGGTACCTTCATGTGTGTGACAAATATGACTGTTCTCACATTTTGTATTCATAGATATTAGGTATGTATTAAATGTTTGTTGGAATGGAATGTTTGTATTCGGAACATATGACTGTGATATGTGGTTGTCTCACCTAGCTATCTTAAGTTTAATTCAGTAAATGTACATAATATAATAATATAATAATATATCCCATTTACAGACTAAAGCGACTCTTACTACTTTTACATATGTTCCCAGCGGGAATTCCCACGATGCTAAATGTCTACCGACTGAGCCACACAGGACCCACATGGCTTTGGATAGAGCATCTTCTAAATTACTAACATGTCAAATGTACATGTTTTACATGTAAGATCTCATATTACTCTATTGATTAATTAACAATTATACCGTATATAGATGTCACAAATCTATCTTTTTTTTAGACTATACAATAGGGCCTACATCTAACGATGGATCAATTTTTACTTTAGGGCCTACATCTACAGATGGAGCCATTTAGACTATAGGGCCTACATCTAAAGATGAAATCATTTAGACTGTATGAATCCATTTAGACTATACTATAAATCCTACATTTAAAGATTAATCCATTTAGACAATACTATAGGGCCTACATCTAAAGATGGATCCATTTAGAATATAGGGCCCACATCTAAAGATCACTCCATTTAGACTATAGTGCCTACATCTAAAGATTGATCCATTTAGACTATAGGGCCTACATCCAAAGACGGATCCATTTAGACTATAGGGCCTACATCAAAAGACGGATTCATTTAGTCTATAGGGCCTACATCTTAGGCCCTATAGACTTATAGTATAGTTTATTGCTTTCAACAATAAAAGCTAATTTTCCAACATTTCTGAAAATGGATATTTAGTGTTTTGGAAAGAAACTCTTTAAATGTAGCTCGTGTATATGGAATTGCATTTTATGTCAAGAATATAAGGAAGTGGCAATAATTACAGGACCTTCCATACATAACAGAGAGAGAGAGAGAGAGAGAGAGAGAGAGAGAGAGAGAGAGAGAGAGAGAGAGAGAGAGAGAGAGAGAGAGATATTAGAACCTCAGGTAGGTAAAATGTTTAAAAGCCTAATAATAAGTCACTTATTTAGAGTTAAAACATTTAATTCCGGGGGACCTCTCATGGTTATATGTCACGACTTCCGCCGAAGTTGGCTCTCCTGCCCATTCGGGCGGTGCTCGGCGGTCGTCGTCACCGTCCTATTAGCCACTACCGATCCCTTTTTTGTGTATCTGTTGGTTTTGTCTAATTGGTTTCACCTGTGTGTTGTTTAGTTAATTAGTGTCTGTATTTAATGTAGGTTGTCCCGCCCTTGTTTTGTGCGGGATTGTTTATTTTGTCATTCGTTTTGTCTGTCGGTGTTTGCTGTTTATTATTCTCCGGTTAGTCTTTATCCTGTGTTGGATATATTTCACCCTGTCTGTATTTGGGTTGACCGTTGTTTATTTTGTTCACCGGAGAATAAAACTTTATATCGCTATCTGCTCTCTGCACCTGATTCCACCCACCTTGATTAGATGTGACAGAATCCCGCACCACCCATGGAATCAGCAGGAGCAGCAGCGTCTCCTCTCCCATCGATGGAAGAGAGGGTCCTCCATCATACCAGCGTGCTTCACCGGATTGGTTCTGCTATGGACCAAATGATGGAGAGAATGATCGATGGGAGAGGAGTGGCCTCCCCACATCATCTCTACCAACCCCTTCTGCAGCACCTCCTGTTTCTGCAACCACATCTGGCTCTGGGGCTCTTCGGGCTGACACTCCCACGGGAGTTTGACGGATCGGCGGCTGGGTGCCAGGGTTTCCTCCTTCAGCTGGAACTATACCTGGCTACCGTGCGTCCTGCTCCCTCTGGAGAGGAGAGCGTGTGCGCCCTCGTCCCCTGCTTGACTGGGCGAGCCCTCGAGTGGGCTAATGCAGTATGGAATGGTCCGGACTCGGCTAAGGATAATTACCCAGAGTTCACCCGCCGATTTCGAGCTGTTTTTGACCATCCACCCGAGGGTCTGGCGGCGGGTGAACGGCTGTTCCACCTGCGTCAGAAGACGAGGAGCGTACAGGATTTTGCCCTTGAGTTTAGGATGTTGGCAGCAGGAGCAGGATGGAACGACAGGGCCTTGATTGATAATTTTAGATGTAGTCTCAGGGAGGACGTCCGCAGGGAGCTGGCATGTCGGGACACCACATTCACACTGGATGGACTTATCGATCTGGCTATCCGTCTCGACAACCTGCTGGCTGCTCGCGGGCGTTCGGATCAGGTCCTGTCGTTTCCAATCCCCAGCCCCCCTGTTCCTATCCCTATGGAATTAGGAGGTACGGCTTCAAGGGGGACCGGAGGAGGAGTGTCCTCCTGCACCAGTTGTGGTCGACGAGGGCACACGTCCGACCGGTGCTGGAGGGAACTCGTCTAGGAGTCGGGAGGACAGGCGGAACACTGCTCGATCACCCCAGGTGAGTAAGCACCAAACTCATTCAGAGCTTCCTGTCGGTCATGTGTTTGTATTGATTTCTTTCCCTGGTTTTTCCCCATCTCTACAGCATAAGGCGCTAGTCGATTCAGGTGCAGCTGGGAATTTTATGGATCGTGGGCTTGCATTAAGGCTAGGGATTCCCCTGGTGTCGTTAGATCGACCTTTCCCCGTGCACTCCTTAGATAGCCGACCATTAGGGTCAGGAGTAATTAGGGAGGCTACGGTGCTGCTGGACATGGTAACGCAGGGTGATCATAAGGAACAGATTAGCCTGTTCCTTATAGATTCACCTGCGTTTCCAGTGGTGTTGGGGGTTCCCTGGTTAGCTCAACACAACCCGATGATTTCCTGGCGACAGGGGGCTCTTAAGGGGTGGTCAGAGGAGTGTTCAGGTAGGTGTATAGGAGTTGCCGTTGGTGCGACTACAGTGGAGAGTCCAGAACAAGTTTCCACCGTGCGCATTCCCTCTGATTATGCCGATTTGGCTATCGCCTTCAGTAAAGGGAAGGCGACCCAATTACCACCTCGTCATCGAGAGGACTGTGCGATAAACCTTCTGGAAAACGCTGCACTTCCTAGGAGTCACGTGTATCCATTGTCCCAGGAGGAGACAGTTGCGATTGAAACATATGTTTCCGAATCGCTGGGACAGGGGTACATTCAGCCCTCCATATCACCCGTCTCCTCAAGCTTCTTTTGTGAAGAAGAAGGATGGAGGTCTGCGTCCGTGTATTGATTATAGAGGTCTAAATTCCATCACAGTGGGGTTTAGTTACCCACTACCTCTCATCGCTACGGCAATGGAATCATTTCACGGGGCGCGATTCTTCACAAAACTGGACCTGAGGAGCGCGTATAATCTGGTACGTATCCGGGAAGGAGATGAGTGGAAAACCGCATTTAGTACTACTTCTGGTCATTATGAGTACTGCGTCATGCCATACGGGTTGAAGAATGCTCCAGCCGTTTTTCAATCTTTCGTAGATGAGATTCTCCGAGACCTGCTCGGGCAGGGAGTGGTAGTGTACGTTGATGACATCTTGATCTATTCTGCCACACGCGCGGAGCATGTGTCTCTGGTGCGTAAGGTACTTGGGCGACTACTGGAGCATGACCTGTATTGCAAGGTGGAGAAATGTGAGTTTTTCAAACAGTCCGTTTCCTTCCTGGGGTATCGTATTTCCACCTCCGGGGTGGTGATGGAGGATGATCGCGTTACAGCCGTGCGTAATTGGCCGACTCCGACCACGGTGAAAGAAGTGCAGCGGTTTTTAGGGTTTGCCAATTACTACCGGAGGTTTATCCGGGGTTTTGGTCAGGTGGCTGCTCCCATCACCTCACTGCTGAAGGGAGGACCGGTGCGCTTGCGCTGGTCAGCAGAGGCGGGCAGAGCTTTCAGTCGTCTGAAGGAGCTGTTCACCAATGCGCCCGTGTTGGCGCATCCGGACCCCTCTTTAGCGTTCATAGTGGAGGTGGATGCGTCCGAGGCTGGGGTTGGAGCCGTGCTGTCCCAACGCTCGGGCGTGCCATCCAAACTCCGCCAGTGTGCTTTCTTTTCGAGCAAGCTCAGCCCAGCGGAGCGAAACTATGATGTGGGGGATCGGGAGTTGTTAGCTGTAGTCAAGGCTCTGAAGGTGTGGAGACATTGGCTTGAGGGGGCTAAATACCCTTTTCTCATCTGGACTGACCATCGTAATCTCAAGTACATCCGGGCAGCTAAGAGACTAAATCCACATCAGGCTAGATGGGCCATGTTTTTTACTAGGTTCCAGTTTACCCTCACATATCGGCCAGGCTCCCAAAACACTAAAGCTGACGCACTGTCTCGCCTCTTTGATACCGAGGAATGGTCAGTAGAGCCAACTCCCATCATTCCACCGTCATGTCTCGTGGCACCGGTGATATGGGAGGTGGACGCTGAGATAGAGAGGGCCTCACGGTCAGAGCCGGCTCCTTCTAACTGTCCAGTTGGGACCAAGTTCTTGCCGAGGGTGGTCCGGGACAAGCTGATTAGGTGGGCTCATACTCTTCCCTCCTCGGGTCATCCTGGTATCAAGAGGACAGTGCAGAGTCTGAGAGGGAGATACTGGTGGCCCACACTGGCTAAAGACGTGAGATTTTATGTCTCCTCCTGCTCAGTGTGTGCTCAGAGCAAGGCTCCTCGGCACCTGCCTAGAGGGAAATTACAACCCCTCCCCGTTCCACAACGGCCGTGGACACATTTATCGGTGGATTTTCTTACCGACCTTCCCCGTCCCAGGGAAGTACTACGATCCTGGTCATTGTGGATCGGTTTTCTAAGTCCTGTCGTCTCATTCCGTTGCCCGGTCTTCCTACGGCCCTGCAGACTGCTGAGGCTTTGTTTACCCATGTCTTCCGGCACTATGGGGTGCCTGAGGATATTAGTCTCTGATTTAATGGGGTCCCCAATTCACGTCAAGAGTGTGGAGGGCGTTTATGGAGAGACTGGGGGTCTCGGTTAGCTTAACCTCAGGTTTTCACCCCGAGAGTAATGGGCAGGTGGAGCGCGTTAACCAGGATGTGGGCAGGTTTCTGCGGTCCTATTGTCGGGACCGGCCTGGTGAGTGGGCAAGGTATGTTCCATGGGCCGAACTAGCCCAGAACTCCTTACGCCACTCCTCTACTAACTTGTCTCCTTTTGAGTGTGTGTTAGGTTACCAGCCGGTCCTGGCTCCATGGCATCAGAGTCAGACCGAGGCTCCTGCGGTGGAGGAATGGGTACAGCGCTCCAAGGACACCTGGAAAGCCGTTCAGGACTCATTACGGTTAACGGGAGAACGGCAGAAGAGGAGCGCTGACCAGCACCGCAGTGAGACCCCCGTGTTTGCACCGGGGGACAGGGTCTGGCTCTCGACCCGAAACCTGTCTCTCCGCCTGCCCTGTCGGAAGCTGGGGCCGCAGTGTGTAGGGCCCGTTCAAAGTCCTGAGGAGAATAAACAAGGTGTGTTATAGGTTACAACTTCCTAGGTATTACCGTATTAACCCCTTGTTTCATGTGTCTCTCCTTAGGCCGGTGGTGACTGGTCCCCTGCAGGTCACCCTGTCTGTATTTGGGTTGACCATTGTTTATTTTGTTCACCGGAGAATAAAACTTTATATCGCTATCTGCTCTCTGCGCCTGATTCCACCCACCTTGATTAGACGTGACATTATAATTAAGGTATATGAACAATAAAGTACATTGCTATTCCATCAAATGCCATACAAGTATATGAATAGTCTCTTGTAGGGTCACCAATTGTTTCCAATGCTGTAATTACCTTGTAGGCTGTTCAGATTCAGCAAAAATTGGTTCATTGAATGTAGTTGAAATCGTTTTAGTGCTTGTCAATCATGTTTGTGTGCTCTGGTTTTTGCCTCAGCTATATAAAATATGTTTGATATCATTTTACGTTGCATTTAACACATCTCAAATCAAAAATATGTAACAGAGTTACACGTATGTCTAGTGAAAACTGTGGCATCCACAAAGAGTGATGAATTCACAAAGGTCATTCTCACCTTCCTGCATCATGAAATTTGTTCAGAATGCTAATTAGACTTCCATGTCAGCTTGAATTTGATTGTTGTAGCGGAACTTGCAGAGCCATATGCACACATATCATTTTGGAGGGAAACAAGGTTAATTTTTCTTATTATATAAAGGGTTCCTGCAGGAAAACAATTGAGGAATTTGTGATTTGTTTCTTGTTTTAATCTGATATATTGCGTTGACTAAGACTTTTTTCCAGCAAGCCGCT
Organism: Oncorhynchus masou masou; assembly: GCF_036934945.1. Lineage (NCBI taxonomy): Eukaryota > Metazoa > Chordata > Actinopteri > Salmoniformes > Salmonidae > Oncorhynchus > Oncorhynchus masou. Next base: position 42,052,243 of record NC_088213.1, read on the forward strand.
GTTCAAAATATAACACATGAAAAATTATATACATATTCTCTGGAAAAAAGACGGAATGAGAGGAGAGTTATTCAATATCATATGCAACCGCCCATGCAGTTGGTTGTCATGGAAACATTTATGATTTGGAGTGGCAGGTGTCAGAATCAATGTGGGGGTGAAGTGAGCTGGGGGCTGTGGGTGATGTTGGACACGCAAGGCGTGTGAATACAGATGACTCAGAATAAAATCACATTCACACCAATGCATATGCACAGGGAAAATCTCAGCACTTTCTCCATCCACTATTTAGTGTATCCAGGAGATTTGTCTGAAAGATTGAAGATTGAGCAGCAGGTACAATATGTTCTGTTCCTTCCCATCTCTGACCTTAGTTCTAGTGTAGGGTTTAGTCATGACCCTTCATCTATCATCCACCAGTGAGCTCCCCTTAACGCTCCCTTCATCTGACCGACTTGGCCGTATATTAAATTGTGCAGCCCAGGTACATGCGCTGCAGGTGGAGGGGAGGCAAGGGAGAGGGTGTGGGAAGGAGGCTGATTTAATCTAGCAGTCTCTACTTCCCAGAACAGGGATGCTGTGGGGGAACAATGCTGGTCTCTGTGCCCTGAGGCTCTGGTACACTCTTAGAAAAAAAGGTGCTATCTAGAACCTAACAGTGTTATTCGGCTGTTCCCATAGGAGAACCCTTCGAAGAACCCTTTTGAGTTCCATGTAGAAACCTTGACACAGAGGGTTATACATGAAACCCAAAACAGTTCTATGTGGAACCAAAATGGGGCCGAAGATCCCTTTTGGAACCCTTTTATCTAAGAGTGTACCATACTGGGAGCCAGGGAGTTATTTTCACTCTGTAGCAAGACGCCTTACTTACTGCCGTGGCCAAATCGTATTCAATGCTCTGAGAGCAAAGTGGCAACATCATGGCTCGCTTGTTTCGTTTTTTTGTCACTTAAACTACTTCAGAGCACTAATATATCATGTGGTTTTGTCAGCAGTAATGTATCCCAATATGTCATAAATATCTCCTTTATTTCTACAACTAGACAAAGGTATTATCTGTTGCATTAGCTCTGGGTCCCCAGGGTAGCTCCTCGCTTGGGCATACACTCTTGGAAAAAAGGGTTCCAAAAGGGTGCTGTTACCATGTGTTGGAACCCAAAAGGGTTCTACCTGGAACCAAAAAGGGTTCTTCAAAGGGTTCTCCTATCGGGAAAGAGTGTACCTGACCAAACATTAAAACCATTTATCTAACAATCAAGCATGGAGCTGATGGTATTTACTGTATATCAAGTGGTGCGTGAGTATGACAAGAAAGAGAAAATGACTGATGTCTATTGTCTATTAAAAGCACTGATCCTGAAAGGAATAGAGATGCTTTGCTCAGAGTTCCTCCCCTCTGATAAACCTACATTTTAATTCCAAAAGCTGATCCACTTGAAATACTTGGACCTCTAGTTTAGACCAAGACTGGTCCGGAGGGGAAATATTAAAAGGAACGTTCTCAACCACCTTGCCTAGACACAGTTATCTTTTGGTCAAGAGACTCAGAAGTTGTTGTTGGTTGAAAGTTTGTGTGACTGTTAGATGGCTGACTTCTCTAAGATGTTTGATGCCTGTTTTTTTTGGCCCGTGTGAAAAGCCTGATTATCTTTACACCCACACTCTTGGTCTGCTGGAGAAAGTTCACTTCTTGAAAAGAAATTGGGTATTAGGGGTCAAAGAGACCAATTTGGAGTAGGTAAACAGAACACTTATCTTAAAACAGCTGTTTAGCATGAATTGTACTTAAAACCCTCTCAAAACCAACATGTTATTTTATTTAGCTTTCATACTAGGTAGAATAGCTGGAGCCTTTCCAGTGGCTAAGCCTGGTCTCAGGCCCTTAGATTAGCCGTGACATAATCAAAGCAGAGGGAGAGAGCCTCGGAAAACGGACCTCACAGCCAACCAGGAGAGGAGGGAATAGAAAACAAACATCACTGAAGGATAATGCTACTGCAAAATGCTTCTAGGAACCTTCATAAACCCTCTGTTTTTTCAGTTGTGAACAAAATGAAAAGGTACAGTATGACAAGGTAGATTTGAACTATTCCCATGACAAATGTATTTTGTAAATATTGTAATCAAAGAAACGCAAACTTCCAAGGCTGTTCTCAAGTAAAATGTTCTCAGTGTGATGCAAATTCATTGGGGAACAAAGTAACCACAGTATACTGACATGAGTGGCAGCAGTTGACATCAGATGTAATCCTAAAGGATGAATTAGTATTTATATTAATGAACCTCTCATAATAACACACTGTCCCTTTAAGGATGCCTGAAAGAAGCGGGAACAATAAAAAAATTGCACAGTTGTTTGAAGTAATATTAATATAGAGGGGATGAGTATCATCAACCATGTTCAAAATGCAAGTTTTCCATATAACACATATCGAGTGGGCTAAGGATTATCGTCTATTAGTTTGAATTGTTGCATTGCAGCATGGCAAAAGCAGCTTTGCTGTTGTCAAAATGGCAACATGTGCATCGCTTAAGATGCCTCATGCAGCCTCAGTGTTACTAAGCCTGTGTACTTATTGAACATCTAGAGGAAAGTCGTAGAAGGGAGGAGTGATGTGGCACTGCACACATATGGAGACCATTATCCTCCTCCTCCTCACCCGCCACAGGGGCAGGCTGCCTTCAGAGGAAACCAAGCAGAGGCCTCAATCTTCATCTTAAAAAAAGAGCACACAAACACATAAACACAGAGCAGGCTGCCAATAGTTCTGTGGTTAAGCTCCTCTAAAGATAGGGAAGAAAATCGCCTCAGAACTGGAGACGTCCGACTGAGGCCATATTGAAATGGCCACACGGACCATGAGCCTTGGTCACATTAATGTACTGTAAATGGTGAAGGAACCTAAAGGAAATATAAAATTTGATTACAGCCTTTAACACTTTCTCTCATTGCTTAATCATACAATTCTGTCAGAGCTGTTATTTAGCTTCATATTCTAGCAAACAGTAGATCGTATTAGAACAAAACCTTATACAATACACAAAGACACACGGACAAAGGCAGAGGAGTTATTTGGCAGAGGCAACATTTCTTTGGCACCTTGTGCGATTGTGACCTTGTCCCATTAGAGCATAGACAATATCAAAAAGAAAGAGAGACCCAGACTGAAGGGAAAAGGACAAACATCGAGTCATTATGTCCATTCTGAGAACATAGCTATAGGGGAGTACTAGACAGAGGGGAATAAGTCAATTCTCAATCTACAGTAACAAGAGCTGAGGTCACCAACAACATGGAAGAAGTCATAGTCAAAGAAAGAGGCCGATACTGCTACTAAAGGTGTATTTTCAGCCTGAGTGTATACACACTGCTAGACTCATTTCAATTCAATTAGGTCTAGCCAGTTGTCACCTTGTTCACTGTGCGTTTGGAGCTCGGTAAGGTCAAAAGAAATTGAGCAGAAAGGGGCTGAGGACCGGTGCGAGGAAAGAGCATTCCCAGCATTCCCGTTCCAAAAGGGAGGCGCACAGGGTAAATACAATGCAGGAGGCAGAGAGGGTTGGAATAAAAGTTATTTTCCATGTGCTCGCATCGGCGCGTTCTAGAGTGAAAAAATATGAGGTGACCTGATGCGTTGAACACTTTAGGTGTGCTGGTGTGACGTAAAATAAAAAGTCCCTGCCAGGTGGGGGGGGCACAACACAACACCCACACTAAGCATCCAGCTGTGAGAAGCCAGACCAATGGACTAAACCCACCTCCTGTGGTTTTGCAATCAACACTCTGGAAGCACTAGTGGATCAGCATATACAACAGAAGATGAAACGCGCCCGTGTTTGTTTATAGAGAGCAGAGACATGCATGTGACTAATGTCTGTTGGGAGAAAAAAATCTCCCTGCACATTTGCAAATATGTTAATAAGTCTGATATTTCAACATGTATATATTTACAATTTGAACTGTGAGATCAACTGTGACTGAATTGAGAAAATGTCCTGTTATTGCATGATCATTAAAACATAGGTATGATAAATTATGTTTTCAAATCAAATCCAATTTTATTTGTCACATACACATGGTTAGCAGATGTTAATGCGAGTGTAGCGAAATGCTTGTGCTTCTAGTTCCGACAATGCAGTAATAACCTTACAATTCCACAACAACGACCTTATACACACAAGTGTAAAGGGATGAAGAACATGTACATTAAGATATATGAATGAGTGATGGTACAGAATGGCATAGGCAAGATGCAGTAGATGGTATAAAGTACAGTACATACATATGAGATGAGTAATGTAGGGTATGTGACATTTAACCCTCTCCACACCATAATGTTGGGAAAACCTGTCTGGTAATGTGGAACACATTAGGAACAAGTAATTATTTAATATTCTAACAGTCAGCAACATGATTATGTGTCTACAAGCTCTCTGGGACTGCAGGTGCTGTTACTGCTGCTTAAGACCGCACACACGCACACACACTCGCGCGCACACACACACACACACACACACACACACACACACACACACACACACACACACACACACTCTGACACAAAAACACTAACACAACATGACTTGTGCTAAGTCTCACAGATTAAGTTGGCGCAGCGACGCGATGAACACGAGGAGAAAGGGACATTGACCTGAAAAAGCAGCAGCTGTTGCTACATTCGAACAGCACCTAGATAATGCGTCTTAACACACATTCATATTAACCATTGGCCTTTTTGCAAATATAGAAAACCCATCACAAAAACAATTATCCACTAGGATATGATAAAGCAGGCAATTTCATGCCCTACTGCTTGACTTGTCGTGTGCTCGTCAAGCTGATTTGTAAATCGCAGCCCTATATCTTATTTTTTTGCCTGTGCATGCCAACCACTGCAGGACTATATTCAAGTAAAAAATATGTAGAAAAAGGAACAGGTTTGAAGAATAGGATGTGTTGGCACTAATACACTGGGTGACTACACTAAGATCTGTGGGGAGCAGACATAACACCATAATATTATTCCCAAAACACAATCCCATACCAATACTGTGGTTTTGTAATATTGATGTTATGTATCTGACATGTACACCTGCTGGCTACTATACTTCAACAATGTAGCGTAGGAACATTCAAGGTAGACAGAATATATAATCAATTATTTTTATTATTATTATTTTTTCACCTTTATTTAACCAGGTAAGCTAGTTGAGAACAAGTTCTCATTTGCAACTGCGACCTGGCCAAGATAAATAGCAGTTCGACACATACATCAACACAGAATTACACATGGAATGAACAAAACATACAGTCAATAATACAGTAGAAAAAAAGAAAACAAAGTCTATATACAGTTAGTGCAAATTAGGTCAAATAAGAGTTAAAGCAATAAGTAGGCCATGGTGGCGAAGTAATTACAATATGGCAACTAAACACTTGAATGAATGGTAGATGTGAAGAAGATGGATGTGCAAGTAGAGATACTGTGGTGCAAAAGGAGCAAAATAAATAAATACAGTATGGGGATGAGGTAGATAGATGGGCTGTATACAGATGGGTTATGAACAGGTGCAGTGATCTGTGAGATGCTCTGACAGCTGGTTCTTAAGGCTAGTGATGGGAATCCCCAGCTTCAGTGAATTTTGCAGTTCGTTCCAGTCAGTGGCAGCAGAGAACTGGAAGGAAAGACAACCAAAGGAGGAATTGGCTTCGGGGGTGACCAGTGAGATATACCTGCTGGAGCGCGTGCTATGAGTGGGTGCTGCTATGGTGACCAGCGAGCTGAGATAGGGTGGGGCTTTAGCTAGCAGAGACTTGTAGATAACCTGTAGCCAGTGGGTTTGGCGACGAGTATGAAGCGAGGTGTATGGGGCTTTGGTGGCAAAACGGATGGCACTGTGATAGACTACATCCAGTTTGTCAAGGATCGGTAGGATGGTCAGTTTTACGAGGGTATGTTTGGCAGCATGAGTGAAGGAAGCTTTGTTGCGAAATAGGAAGCCGATTCTAGATTTAATTTTTGATTGGAGATGCTTAATGTGAGTCTGGAAGGAGAGTTTACAGACTAGCCAGACACCTAGGTATTTGTAGATATCCACGTATTCTAAGTCAGAGCCGTCCAGAGTAGTGATGCTGGATGGGTGGGCAGGTGCGGGCAATGATCGGTTGAATAGCATGCATTTAGTTTTATTTGCGTTTAAGAGCAGTTGTAGGCCACGGAAGGAGAGTTGTATGGCATTGAAGCTCGTTTGGAGGTTAGTTAACACAGTGTCCAAAGAAGGGCCAGAAGTATACAGAATGGTGTCGTCTGCGTGGAGGTGGATCAGAGAATCACCAGCAGCAAGAACAACATCATTGATGTATACAGAGAAGAGAGTCGGCCCGAGAATTGAACCCTGTGGCACCTCCATAGAGACTGCCAGAGGTCCGGACAACAGGCCTTCCGATTTGACACACTGAGCTCTATCAGAGAAGTAGTTGGTGAACCAGGCGAGGCAATCATTTGAGAAACCAAGGCTGTTGAGACTGCCAATAAGAATGTGGTGATTGACAGAGTCGAAAGCCTTGGCCAGGTCGATGAATACAGCTGCACAGTAATGTCTCTTATCGATGGCGGTTATGATATCGTTAAGGACCTTGAGCGTGGCTGAGGTGCACCCATGACCAGCTCGGAAACCAGATTACATAGCGGAGAAGTTACGATGTGATTCAAAATGGTCAGTAATCTGTTTGTTAACTTGGCTTTCGAAGACCTTAGAGATGCAGGGTAGGATAGATATAGGTCTGTAGCAGTTTGGGTCTAGAGTGTCTCCTCCTTTGAAGAGGGGGATGACCGAGGCAGCTTTCCAAACTTTGGGAATCTCAGACGATACGAAAGAGAGGTTGAACAGGCTAGGTGTTGCAACAATTATGGCAGATAATTTTAGAAAGAGAGGGTCCAGATTGTCTAGCCCGGCTGATTTGTAGGGGTCCAGATTTTGCAGCTCTTTCAGAATATCAGCTATCTGGATATGGGTGAAGGAGAAATGGTGGGGGCTTGGGCGGGTTGCTGTGGAGGGTGCCAGGCAGTTGATAGGGGTAGCCAGGTGGAAAGCATGGCCAGCCATAGAGAAATGCTTATTGAAATTCTCAATTATAGTGGATTTGTCGGTTGTAACAGTGTTTCCTAGCCTCAGAGCAGTGGGTAGCTGGGAGGAGGTGCTCTTATTCTCCATGGACTTTACGGTGTCCCAGAACTTTTTTGAGTTTGTACTGCAGGATGCAAGTTTCTGTTTAAAAAAGCTAGCCTTAGCTTTCCTAACTGCCTGTGTATATTGGTTCCTAACTTCCCTGAAAAGTTGCATATCATGGGGGCTATTCGATGCTAATGCAGAACGCCACAGGATGTTTTTGTGCTGGTCAAGGGCAGACAGTTCTGAAGTGAACCAAGGGCTATATGTATTCCTGGTTCTACATTTTTTGAATGGGGCATGCTTATTTAAGATGGTGAGGAAGCACTTTTAAAGAATAACCAGGCATCCTCTACTGTCGGGATGAGGTCAATGTCATTCCAGGATACCCCGGCCAGGTCGATTAGAAAGGCCTGCTCGCAGAAGTGTTTTAGGGAGCGTTTAACAGTGATGAGGGGTGGTCGTTTGCTCGCAGACACATTACGGATGCAGGCAATGAGGCAGTGATCGCTGAGATCTTGGTTGAAAACAGCAGAGGTGTATTTGGATTTAGTTAGTTAGGATGATATCTATGAGCGTGCCCGTGTTTACGGATTTGGGGTTATATCTGGTAGGTTCATTGAGAAGTTGTGTAAGATTGAGGGCATGAAGCTTAGATTGTAGGATGGCCAGGGTGTTAAGCATGTCCCAGTTTAGGTCAGCTAGCAGCACGAGCTCAGAAGATAGATGGGGGGCAATCAAATCACATATGGTGTCGAGGGCACAGCCGGGGGCAGAGGGTGGTCTATAGCAAGCAGCAACGGTGAGAGACTTGTTTCTGTAAAGGTTCATTTTTAGAAGAAGAAGCTCAAATTGTTTGAGTACACACCTGGATAGTAAGACAGAACTGCAGGTTATCTTTGCAGTAAATTGCCACACCGCCCCCTTTGGCAGTTCTATCTTGTCTGAAAATGTTATAGTTAGGAATGGAAATTTCAAGGTTTTTGGTGGTCTTCCTAATCCAGGATTCAGACACGGCTCGGACATTCGGATTGGTGGAGTGTGCTAGGGCAGTGAATAAAACAAACTTAGGGAGGAGGCTTCTAATGTTAACAGGGATGGGAGTGGAGGTAGACACTGCAGGGCCTGGATTAACCTCTACATCACCAGAGGAACAGAGGAAGAGTAGGATAAGGGTACGGCTAAAGGCTAACAGAACTGGACGCCTAGTAAGTTCAGAACAGAGTGTAAAAGGAGCAGATTTCTGGGCACGGTAGAATATATTCAAGGCATAATGTACAGACAAAGGTATAGCAGGATGTGAATACAGTGGGGGTAAACCTGCGCATATGGTGATAATGAAAGAGATATTGTCTCTCGAAATAGCATTTAAACCAGGTGATGTCACTGCGTGTGTGGGAGGTGGAACTAAATTGTTAGCCGAGGCGTGTTGAGCAGTGCTAGAGGCTCTACAGTGAAATAAAACAATAGTTACAAACCAGAACAGCAATCGACCTGGCATGGTGACGTTAGGGAAAGGCATGTGTAGCCGGGTGATCATACAAGTCCAGTGCGTGGCTTCAGGCAGCTGGCGGCACGGGGCTAGCAGGCTAACAGAAAGGCCTTAGAGGGATGACGCGACGGAGGGAAGTCTGTTGTGGCCCCCTCGTGCAGTTACATCAGCGGACGGATCAGCAGGGCTCTGTGTGGTAAACTAGGCCAATTGGCAAAATATGTATGGTGGCGGAAGAAATATGTCCGAAGGGCCTCTTAAGCAGATCAATATGCTTTAGATAGCTAGCAGGCTGCAGATTAGTGGCTGTGCGTTCGTTTGCTGCTATAATTTCAGGTGGGAAAAAAATGTTTTTAAAAAATATTTAAAAAATAGGTTCAGAGCTTGCGGTAGGAATCCGGAGATATGGAGAAGAATAAGTCCGACTAGCTCTGGTTTGAGTCGCGCTGTACAGACTGGCGAGAGTTGTCCAGCATAAAGGTAGCTGATGACCGCTAGCAAAGGCTAGCTAGTGGCTTCGGAATGTATTCGATGGGCCTCGTAAGCCAACAGTCCGTTGTGCTCTAGACAGCTAGCATTCAGGGGACGTTAGCTGCGAAGGTCGGAAGGTGAGAAGGTTCAGAGCTTGCAATAGGAATCCGGGGATAGGGAGAGAAAAATAGGTCCGGTATGTTCTGGTTGAATCGCGTTGTACAAACTGGCGAGAGCTTTCCGAGCTTGAGGTTAGCTGATGACCGTTAGCTGGCTAGTTTATGTAGGAGAGATTCCAGTAATAGAGGCAAAGAAAAATACTTTAGAGAAAAAGCAGGTCCACACCACATTGGGTGAGACAGGTTGCAGGAGAGTATTTTGAAGGGTTTAGAAAAATATAAAAAGATATGCGAAGAAAAATATCAAAAAATATATATACATGGGACACGACAAGACGAAGGACAAATACGTCTGACTGCTATGCCATCTTGGAATTAATATTACATGCATAACACTTGAACAAATCTCCTTATTCCTAAACCACATAGAGGCATAACCCAGAGTTACATCTGAATTGATAAATGACTCATGCTTTTCTCTCACCCAGTTGCATAACAGTTGGAATAATATATAGCAGCCCTTTTTCAATGCTAACACACAAAATGGACACTATTACTACTCTCAATGATTGTAATGTATTATATCTATCGTTTGCTTTAGCTTGGCCTGCCTTCCAACATCACAGTTGGGCAAATCGAATATCACCCTGTTTATTATAATTGTCATTTCAAAGGTAGGGCTCAATGTCTGTGTGTGTGTGTGTGTGTGTGTGTGTGTGTGTGTGTGTGTGTGTGTGTGTGTGTGTGTGTGTGTGTGTGTGTGTGTGTGTGTGTGTGTACGTGTGCGCGTGTGCTTGAGAAGGAGGGAGGGAGGAAGAAAGAGACCAGCATGAAATGACTAGTCGGATCACATCTCCAGGTCAGGGACCAGAAAATCAACCTACCAAAGTTTGTGAGTGATATTCAAAGGAGTTCAACTGGAGAGAATCCATTTGTATGGATGTTTTTGTAGTGAAAAGGGCTTGGATTAGGGGATTTTGGGCTAGGTCTAATTTGTGAGTTAATTCATTTTCTATCAGGGCATTATGCATTATTTCCGCAGGGCAGTAAATAACCTACATTGTCACACTGATTGTTTGGGACCTGTTTAAGCCTGAAATGTATGTGTTTTCCTCATTCTGTTTTCTCACATCCTTGCAACCACCTCCACACTGCCCGCAACCCACCGCAGGGTATATGTGTTGCTGTCATCACACATCTCATGAGACTAGCAGACTTTCCTCCTTTCACATTCCACTCTTTTTCCATCCCGGAAACAAATTACCGAAATGACTAATGGCCTCTTTTAGTGATGCATGAGTTGTGTCTACTGATGGAAGTCAGGCAGGAGCTTAATATACAGCAACAGAGGATGCAATACATTTCAACCACAAGTTCCCTAGTCTGACTCCCATTAGAGGTATTGGGCCTAAACCAGCAACATCTGGGAGTTTGAATCTATTCCAGACCTATTTGCTTGTAAAGGTAAAAAGAGTAGTGGAGTTTCAGATGTAGGGCAGTAATAACGCTGTGGCAATTTTAACAACAACAATGCTTTGTCTTGGCAGTAGGTTATACCTGCTTGATAGTAGGGCAAGAGGGTGGAGTCAAGAACGGTCTTATGACTGAGGGGTTCTCAGATTTACCACCATCTAAAGGGAACTGAGGCCCAACCCTGTTTAGGCAAAGAACAACTGCAGCGAGTAGCAACATATACCTTGTAAAAAAATATTCCCTGATGTCTGAGGTTCCTTTGTAGAGATGATGAAATAAGAGCCCATGGCCTCCTCTTTGTAAGTAATCCTGGGGCCTCAGTCCCGGAGTTTGACCACAAATTGTTTTTATTAAAGCCTGTAAATCTATTTCAGTAACAGTGCACCACAGCGCCTGTCTGAAGGGGAGGGCCCTCTTTAAAGACGTTACTGACTGTATGGCCTCCGCTCTCAACCAGTTGTGAAACACAAGCAGCCAAACCACTATCACCTATAAACCTAGGGCAGAACACCATGGGTTTAAACTCCAAAGACTGCCACCTACTCACCACTCGCTAACTCCCCATTCACTTTTGATGGGCAGTTAATTGGTTTAGCTCAGAGCAGTTGGGTGCAATTACTGTGCAAAGCGAATGAGAAGGGTTTATCCGCATCCTAATCCAAAAAAACAGCAGAGACGAATACCAGACAAAACATCTGCACATGGAAGTAATTAGGTTGTAAATGGCTGGATCAGTATGGCAGAATATTATTCAAAGCAACGCATAACGCAGGAATTAAAAGAGACAGAATTAGCACATTTAGGTAAATCTTGTTTACAAGAATCATGAAAGTTCATAAAAATACAAGCATATAATGTGCTCCTTTACTTAAACTCTCCAAAAAGTTATTACTTTACAGCTACTCAAAGTTTGGAAGCTCTGACATCATTAAACCTTCTCTGCCATGCATACTTTCCAAATCAAAAATCAAATTAAATCAGATATATAGCAGAAATTATTGCGGGAACCAAAATGCTTGTGTTTCTAGCTCCAACATTGCAGTAGTATCCAACAATTCACAACAATACACACAAATTGGGCCTCCCGAGTGGCACAGTGATCTAAGGCACTGCATCGCAGTGTTAGAGGCATCATTACAGATCCGGGTTCGATCCCAGGCTGTGTTGGAGACGGCCGAGCCCGGGAGACCCATTAAACGGCATTCAATTGGCCCAGCATCGTCCGGGTTAGGGGAGGGTTTGGCCAGCTGGGATGTCCTTGTCCCATCGCTCTCTAGCGACTCCATGTGGCGGGCCGGGCACATGCATGCTGACTTTGGTCACCAGATGTATGGTGTTTCCTCCGACACATTGGTGCGGCTAGCTTCCAGATTAAGAGAGCAGTGTGTCAAGAAGCAGTGTGGCTTGGCAGAATCGTTTCGGAGGACGCGTGGCTCTCGACCTTCGCTCTCCCGAGTCCGTACGGGAGTTGCAGCGATGAGACAAGACTGTAACTACCAGTTGGATATCACAAAAAAGGGGCAAAAAGTACCAACAAAAACACATCTCAAAGTAAAACAATGGAAATAAGAAACCTAAATATTAGGACAAACAATGTTGGAGTGATTAGAATACAGTATATACAGTACCAGTCAAAGGTTTGGACACACCTACTCATTCAAGGATTTTCTTTATTTTTACTCTTTTTTACATTGTAGAATAATAGTGAAGACATCCAAACTATGAAATAACCCATATGGAATCATGTGGTAACCAAAAAAGTGTCACTCTGTCAACCAACTTCTCATGGAATGTTTTTCAACAGTCTTGAAGGAGTTCCCAAATATACTGACCACGTGTTGGCAATGTTGTGTCATTGTCCTGTTGAAAAATAAATTAAGCTCAAAGCTCAAACCAGATGGAATGGCGTATCACTGCAGAATGCTGTGATAGCCATGCTTGTTAATTGTACTTTTTTTATTTTATTTATTTATTTATTACTAAAAACACAAGGAAGGGGTAACATTCAAGTATTAGAACATAAAGGACAAACAATACAGCATCAAGACACTATCAAACATGTATCCGTATTTCCACAACAGAGCCATATGTGTGAGGGTGCGTGTGCATGATAGTGATATAAAATACGTCATAGTTTCCTTTTTCATGATCCCAATCTTGTGAAACCCGAACCCTCCAAGATCTCCCCACAGTTCCCCAATAGCTGTCCCTCGACCATTCGAGACCCCTCCCACAGCCCCCCTGAAAAAAAAGAATAAAATACAATTAATTCCATTCCCCACCCCCATGAACCCCCCAATGCACCAACAATCAAGATAATGAATTAAAGAGAAAAAGGGAAAAGACAGAAGAATACAGCAAACAACAATGCAAATTTAAAACAAAGGACATCAGGTACAAATGAAATCATAACAGCAATGCCTACATTATATGTTTGTGCATATCTGGTACTATTACATGTCTGTGTGTGTTATTGTAAGTGTTTATTTGAATGAGAGTGTGTGTATATGCATGTGTCCAAACACCTGCACGGCATCTGCCTCAGGCAAACCGGCATTAGTTGTAAAAACACTGGCCCTCAGTGTCATTGAAATGTACTTTTATTATGTTTCATCATTACTTTTTTTTCCTGTATCTTTTGACCATCATTCTCTCTCACACACAGCAACTCCACTCCCACTTGTCTCCAATTCCACATCCCAACCCTCAGCTTCCCTCAACCCTCTGCCCATCCCATCTATCTCTGCTGGCCACCCACTTCGTGATTCTACGCAACACATATCTTTCAACTATGCTATGATGTTTAACATACAATTTCAATCTATCTAATCGAATAGAATCTACAGATTGCATGTTGAAAATAATACTTTTACTAAGTATTAGTATATTAGTAATTGACTGACCCGGTCTCTCCAGATCTCCTATCAGTACTATTTCAATTTTAGATCAATGCTATGCATTTTCAGCCATTCCTGAACCTGAGACCAGAAACAGGCTACCTGAGGGCAATACCAAAATAAATGGTCTTTTGATTCTGTATCCTCACAATAAAATCTGCAGAGCTTCGATGATTTTATGCCCCAAATATTCAACATGTTTTTGGTCGCAAGAATTCTATATAATAATTTTAGCTGAACAGCACAAAGTCTTGAATCTTGCGTTGTTTTATATATCAACTCATACACCCTGTACCATGGAATCGGTACATCAATCTCTTCACAACTATTTTGCAATCTGTATGGCACAGTTGTCAACAACCTGGGCCTCAAATGAAATGGGCATACTTTCCTATTTATGCTATTTTTATTCCTCAGCCAGTTTTGGACCTTTATATTGGGCAGACAGACCAGTTCCCTACCTCCTCCCGCTGGGGCAATGTTGTCATCAATTGGTTGTACTCTTGGATTGAGCAGACCTTCCCATACAATTCTGATAACTCCACGAATAACATAACTCTGCCAATACAATTTACAATATCATTTAAAGAACAAAATACCCTTTTCAAACATCTTTCCCATAAATTCAGGTATTTTATCAACCAGCACATTTGAGTTCAGCCATAATATTTGTTGTAATATATTTCTATATTTTCAGTGGGATGAAATTGAAATTGTAGCCAGCTCTGCAATGCTTTTTTGAAAAAGACAGATGCTTTGAAAAAAGTATAATTTTCAATTATTCAAAAATGAGACATGGCAATCTGCACAAATGCAAAAAGGCAATTTTTAAACAATGGATGAGCTTTTCTTATTAATCTACTTGAGGACCATTTAGGGTTCAAATAAAACTTTTGAATTAGTGAAGCTTTCAGAGAGAGGTTTAGTGCTTAATAATCGCAACCCACCCAATTCATATTCATTATATAGTTAGGCTCATTCTATTTGGTCTAGTTTAGCATCCCAGATAAAGCTAAATATTTTATTCTCATCTGATTTGAAAAACAAATCATCAGGAGTAGGCAGCACCATGAGTAAGTGAATAAACTGAGATATGATAAAGGAGTTAATCAGGGAAATTTTTCCATAAATAGACATTTACCTCTCCATGATTGAAGGATCTTGTCTATTTTTTATATTGAAATTCATTGTGGAGAGCTTATTTATATCTTTTGTAATATGAATATAGTATGTCTACTTCACCATCAGCCTATTTTATAGGTAAGCTGCCGGGTAATGTAAAAGTTGTATTTTTAAAGATCCAATACGTAATATTGTACACTTATCATAATTAGGTTTTAGTCCAGAGAGTACAGAAAAGTTATCTAGATCTTTAATGAGACATTGCAGGGATCTAGCTGGCGGACTTAACATAAAACCTTTGTTTTTAAGCCATGGATTTTTAATCCTCTAATGTTGATATTGGATCTGATTTTAATGGCGAGCATTTCGATGGCCATAACGAATAGATATGGTGACAGCAGACACCCTTGTTTATCTCCTCTTGACAATTCAAAATTCTCTGAGAAGTAGCCGTTATTTACTATTTTACACCTGTCGTTGCTATATATTATTTTTACCCATTTTATAAGAGAATTACCGAAATGTAAAAAATCCAGGCATTAATAAATAAAATGCAGTCTTACTTTATCAAATGCCTTTTCAAAATCTGCAATAAATACCATTCCTGGCTTCTAATATGTTTCATGATGTTCTATTATTTCTAGTAGTTGTCGTATATTATCTCCAATGTATCGTCCATGTAAAAAACCTGTCTGATCAGGATGAACAATACCTGGTAAAACCCTTTTAATTCCAAGTGCTATGCATTTTGCTAGTATTTTTGCATCACAACATTGAAGTGTAAGGGGCCTCCAGTTTTTTAGACAGCCCGGGTCTTTATATTTGCCATCTGGGTCTTGTTTTAATAACAGAGAAGTCAGACATTCCTGCTGAGTATCTGAGAGCCTACCATTTCTATAGGAGTAGCTAAAACAATCTGACAATGGAGCTTGATATACCTCTACCGGTATTCCATCAAGCCCTAAGGTTATTCCAGACTGAAAGGATTTAACACCCTCAAAACGTTCTTCCTCTGTAATTTGGCCTTTGCACGGATCTTTCTGTACATTTGTTAGTTTTCCATTTTTTATATTATTTGGAAATAATTCCTTACTGTAATCTTCATTCGGTGGGAGAGGATGAGATGGAAAAGAGAACATAATATTTGGGATTTCATATGTGTTATTTTGTAGAGTGATTACCTTTACGGTCCAATGAGGTACTTAACACTGTGTTATAGTCTCCTACCATAATGATTAGATAATGTGTTGCTTATAAGTTCAATAAATTAGTATAAATGTTTTCGAAGAAGTGTGGATCATCCTGATTTGGACCATATAGATTAATGAGCCAAATCTCTTTTTTGTCCACTTTCATATTTAAAAGGATTCACCTTCCTTGCGAATCATTCCTGATTATTTTCAAATTCAGTTAGAAATGTGTGTTAATTAATATCATCACACCCTTTGAGTTCCTTTGTCCATGACAGAAAATTATTTCACCACCCCATTCCTTTTTCCACGCAACTTCATCTAAGGATGTAGAGTGAGTTTCCTGTAAACAGTATATGTTATTTTCCTTTTCTTTTAGCCATGTAAAGACTGATCTTTTTTTATAATCTGCCAAACCGTTACAATTATAACTAGTTATACTTATTTCCCTTACCATAACTAGATACTATTCTCAGGCGAAATTCACCACAATTAGTGCTTGTAAAGTTACTGTCAGAGGTACTATGAAGGTCAAAATTAGAGCTTTCAAATGTCTGATATTTAGAATTAAAGAAATAGGTTCTAGCATTATTTGTTTTATTCCTTTGCCTGTTTGCCCGTGAGCCAATGCAGTATATGTTAGAAGATTGAGACAAATTATGTGTGCAACACATCTAAGTAGGTTGATGTGTATGATATAATGAGAGTGTGTATGATGTCTGTATAAGAGTAAGATTATAATGTGTGATGTCCAAATAAATAATAACTGCTTGAGTGTCTATGTGTGTAACATGTAGGGCGTATAGCCTTAATATTCATAATTGTAATCCATATCGTATCACCTTGCATTAATCTAGAGACGGCTTCACTACAGTACAAATGTATTCCATACAATATGTTATTATTCCCCAATGCCCCTATTTTGATATATGTTAAGTGTGCCTTGAATTGTAAATAAATCACTGACAGTGTCACCAGCAAAGCACCCCCACACCATCACCCCTCCTCCTCCATGCTTCACTTTGGGAACCACACATGCAGAGATCATCCGTTCACCGACTCTGCATCTCACAATGACACAGAGGTTGGAACCAAAAATCTGAAATTTGGACTCATCAGACCAAAGATTTACACTGGTCTAATGTCGATTGCTCATGTTTCTTGGCCCAAGCAAGTCTCTTCTTAATATTGGTGTGCTTTAGTAGTGGTTTATTTGCAGAAATTCAACCATGAAGGCCTGATTGACAGTCTCATCTGAACAGTTGATGCTTGGATGTGTCTGTTACTTGAACTCTGTGAAGCATTTATTTGGGCTGCAATGTCTGAGACTTGTATCTTTAATGAACTTATCCTCTGCAGCAAAGGTAACTCTGGGTCTTCCTTTTCCGTGGCGGTCCTCATGAGAGCCAGTTTCATCATAGCGCTTGATGGTTTTTGCGAATGCACTTGAAGAAAGTTCTTGAAATGTTCCATGTTGACTGACCTTCACTGTCATTTCTCTTTGCTTATTTGAGCTGTTCTTGCCATAATATTGACTTGGTCTTTTACAACCCCTATCTTCTCACAACACAACTGATTGGCTCAAAGGCATTAAGAAGGAAAAGCAATTCCACAAGTTAACTTTTAACAAGGCACACCTGTTAATTGAAATGCATTCCAGGTGACTACCTCATGGTTGAGAGAATGCCACAACGGTGCAAAGCTGTCATCAAGGAAAAAGGTGACTACTATGAAGAATCTCAAATCAAAAATATATTTGGATTTGTTTAACAATTTTTTGGTTACTACTTGATTCCATATGTGTTATTTCATAGTTTTAATGTCTTCACTACTATTCTACAATGTAGAATATAATACAAATAAAGAAAAACCCTGGAATGAGTAGGTTTGTCCAAACTTTTGACTGGTACAGTACCTAAGAATTGTGTAAAACAGTATGTACACGTTATTATTATTTGTGGAGAGTCTGTATTCTGATTATACTACGTGACTAATATCCGAGATCTGGTTAGATATATTACAAGTATCATACATATATAAATAACTGCATGTGCAGTATGTTAGACCATTTAAAGTAATTACAGAAGGATTCTGGGTTAATCCAATGTTCTGCCCAACTTGGTGACACAAACTATGTGCATTTTCATTTAGAATGGAACATTAAGAGGGTTTTACCACTAAAGAAGTGTGCCACTGCATTTTACATCATGCCCATGGCCATTGGCACGCTGCAATTGAATCACTGCCTCCCATTAGCTGGAATAGCCATTAAACCAGAGGCCAACTCTTTCAACTGTGACATGGTAAATTCCACTACTCTTATTCAAACTAAGTTGTGTAACTTGGATCTGAAGTAGTAGTGAACAATCCTGAAAATAGCTGTTCAAGTGGAATCTCTGTAACAGATATTGTGGTGAGGAGTCATTTGGTGAATTGCAGAGTGGATATCCTGCATTGTGCTGAATAGCGGTTTGGGGGGAAACAGCCCGTGGACATTGATCAAGGCCGTGCAATGCTGCCAGAATGCTGCAGTATCCCTCAACGAATGCCGCCATGAAGGGAAAGAGAGACAAAAACTAAACCCTAATTCTAGGCTTCTCTCTCACACACATCCGGGTAAAAAAAATACATAAAAGTATATGTAACTAGTGGCTGGATATCATAGTTATGGCATGAGTATTATTTTCAAGCTGGAAATGGCCCCGAGACAACCCCGTTGGGCCTCTATCTTCATTCCATTCCATGACTTGACTCGCTTGTATCATTACTTCCACTGAGGTTCTAGTTGTAGGGACTATTTTTTTTGTGAATACAGACCATGGCTGTTTTTATACAACAAAAAAGCTCTCTCTCTCTCTGTTATTTCTCCCTCTCTCCCACTCGGAACCAAATACACTGTTTTTGGTCACCTGGTGCCTGTCTGTTCATTGTTAGAGGAGCACCCAATGGAAGATGCCAAAGCCGTAAACCTGTAATTAACTTCCTCCTCGGGTCTCTTTCTCTGGTAACCCTGGCTTTGCTAATATTCTGCACTGGGGAATTTCCATCTGGCTCCACGCTTTGTGTCGGCCCATTTCACTTGACATATTCACTTTCCTGATAGTGTCATGTGTAAAGAAATATGTCACTCAGCACCTGGAGTTGGTTTATGTAGCAACATTTGAAATGGTGATTTTTACATTGGATAAAAGTAGACTCAGAGCTACAAAGTGGGTATATCATACACATGCACTGCATTTGAGGAACAATGGGAAAGTAATTCTGCTTTGAAAGTTGATCAACTTGTAAACTGCCTTTTGAAAAATGGCCTTTGGTATCTAGTGAATAGCTCCTTTTTCGTCTACACCCATTCAGCATCGTTCACACCCTCTTAACCTCTTGAAACTCTGGGGGCGCTATTTCATTTTTGGATGAAAAACGTTCCCATTTTAAACAAGATATTTTGTCACAAAAAGATGCTCAACTATGCATATAATTGATAGCTTTGGAAAGAAAACACTCTGAATTTTCCAGAACTGCAAAGATATTGTCTGTGAGTGCCCTAGAACAGGAGCTACAGGCAAAACCAAGATGAAACGGCAACCAGGAAATGAGCAGGATTTTTGAGGCTCTGTTTTCCATTGTCTCCTTATATGGCTGTGTATGCGACAGGAATGAGCCTGCCCTATCTATCGTTTCCCCAAGGTGTCTGCAGCATTGTGACGTATTTGTAGGCATATCATTGGAAGATTGACCATAAGAGACTACATTTTCCAGGTGTCCGCCCGGTGTCCTCCGTCGAAATTGGTGCGTCATTTTCAGCTGCTGGTATTTTTCCATGGGATTCTGACGGGAAAGCAGGCTTCCACGAACGGCATATCAATGAAGAGATATGTGAAAAAACACCTTGAGGATTGATTCTAAACAACGTTTGCCATGTTTCGGTCGATATTATGGAGTTAATTCGGAAAAGGTTTGACGTTTTGGTGACTGAATTTTCGGTTCGTTTCGGTAGCCAAATGTGATGTACAAAACGGAGCGATTTCTCCTACACAAAGATTCTTTCAGGAAAAACTGAACATTTGCTATGTAACTGAGAGTCTCCTCATTGAAAACATCCGAAGTTCTTCAAAGGTAAATGATTTTATTTATTTGGTTATCTGGTATTTGTGAAAATGTTGCGTGCTAAATGCTGCGCAAAATGCTAAGCTAGCTTGCAATACTCTTACACAAATGCTTGATTTGCTATGGTTCAAAAGCATATTTTGAAAATCTGAGATGACAGTGTTGTTAAGAAAAGGCTAAGCTTGAGAGCTAGCACATTCATTTCATTTCATTTGCGATTTTCATAAATAGTTAACGTTACGTTATGCTAATGAGCTTGAGGCTATAACTGGATACAGGTTTTTTTCATAGCCAAACGTGAACAAAACGGAGCGATTTGTCCTACACAAATAATATTTTTTTTGAAAAACTGAACATTTGCTATCTAACTGAGAGTCTCCTCATTGAAAACATCTGAAGTTCTTCAAAGGTAAATGATTTTATTTGAATGATTTTCTTGTTTTTGTGAAAATGTTGCTGGCTGAATTCTAGGCTTATAGCTATGCTAGCTATCAATACTCTTACACAAATGCTTGTTTAGCTATGGTTGAAAAGCATATTTTGAAAATCTGAGATGACAGTGTTGTTAACAAAAGTCTAAGCTTGAGAGCAAATATATTTATTTCATTTCATTTGCGATTTTCATGAATAGTTAACGTTGCGTTATGCTAATGAGGTTGAGGCTATAAATAGAATCCCGGATCCGGGATTGCTCGACGCAAGAAGTTAAGCTTAAGCCCCACCCATCCAACATACCTCAAAATGTTTTATTTGACTTGAGACAATTGATTAAGAGGAACCCTTCATGAATTTATTAGGCATATTATAACCCTGGCTTTGCTCATATTAATTATCTCACGTAAAATGAAACATTCTGAGGTATGTTGGATGGGGGTTGAAGAAATGCTACATTGAATGTCAATTTCTTGGCAAATTCTTCCTCAATTTAGTACCATCTTTTCATGCATGCAACGTGTATCTAATTCAACATAGACTTTCTTTAACCTCTCCAGAGAGAAAAGCACCTATGAGTCAACCTAATAAGAGGAATACTCCTGAAAATAATAAAACCAAATTAGATTTTTTCTGTGGGAGCCAAGTAAGTTACATGGCCTATTTTTCAATGTTTATAAAGAAAATATCAAGAACTCTTCTATTTGTTATCTCTTCTATAAGTATTCACCTCATACAGTACAATATACTGTCCTTAGATGGTCCTATACCCTGGAGCGATCAGAGCGGACATAACTATTGGAGACCTGACCTTGATCTGTCAGACAGCGATGACTTCAGAATCTCAAGCACTTCATAAATCTCCATTATTCAGCAGTCGGGGTCCTATAAGTCACAAAACAACAATTGAAGGTTGATTCAGTGCTATAATCTAAATGCAAAGTTTAAACACTAGTTCACAAAGCTGTCGTAGACTGTATCTGACATTCAATGTTAAGCTCATTAAAGAAAAACATTCAAGGGAGAATTACGTCTATTTATTCCTCTCTCTCTCTCTCTCTCTCTCTCTCTCTCTTTCTCTCATGCTCTCTGGTCATGTTTACACTTGATACTTACATAAGACTTCTGCTATCAGAATAGGAAGATTGCATTGAAAAGATGCAGATCGGTCTGACCAC
This sequence comes from Oncorhynchus masou masou, assembly GCF_036934945.1. Lineage (NCBI taxonomy): Eukaryota > Metazoa > Chordata > Actinopteri > Salmoniformes > Salmonidae > Oncorhynchus > Oncorhynchus masou. Next base: position 42,073,894 of record NC_088213.1, read on the forward strand.
TTCAGGAGTTGGTCTGGGATGCATTGTTTGCGTATTTCTCCTCAATCTGGACATAATCAGGCTACCGAAAATGGGCGATGTCATCAGCACTCCTCCCACAAGTCTACAGAAAATTTGTGTTTTGGGACCGAGAGTGTTACGGCGTTCTTCGTTTGTCGAAAGACAGTCGGACCGAAATGCAGCGTGTTGGTTACTCATGTTTTTAATAGACAAATGACGATACATGAAATAACAAAAACAACAAACGGAACGTGAAAAACCTATACAGCCTGTCTGGTGAACACTAACACAGAGACAGGAACAATCACCCACGAAATACAAAGTGAAACCCAGGCTACCTAAATACGGTTCCCAATCAGAGACAACGAGAATCACCTGACTCTGATTGAGAACCGCCTCAGGCAGCCAAACCTAACAACACACACCCCTAATCAGCCACAATCCCAATAACAAAAAACCCCCACTAAGAATACAACAAACAATAAACCCATGTCACACCCTGGCCTGACCAACTAATTAACTAAAACACAAAATACTAAGACCAAGGCGTGACAGGGGGGTTCTAAGGTGCGGACTCCCGAATGCACCTCAAAACCACAGGGAGGGTCCGGGTGGGCGTCTGTCCATGGTGGCGGTTCCGGTTCGGGACGTGGACCCCACTCCATAAATGTCATAGTTCCTCCCCTTCGCGTCCTGGGATGATTCACCCTCGCCGCCGACCATGGCCGAATAGTCCTCACCCAGAACCCCACTGAACTGAGGAGCAGCTCGTGACTGAGGGGCAGCTCGGGACTGAGGCAGCTCGGGACTAAGGGGCAGCTCGGGACTGAGGGGCAGCTCGGGACTGAGGGGCAGCTCGGGACTGAGGGGCAGCCCGGGACTGAGGGGCGGCCCAGTACTGAGAGGAAGCCCAGTACTGAGAAGAAGACCAGTACTGAAATGAAGCCCAGCCAGGCAGTTGAATCCGGCAGGTCCTGGTTGACTGGCGGATCCTGGCTGACTGGTGGATCCTGGCTGACTGGCGGATCCTGGCTGACTGGCGGATCCTGGCTGACTGGCGGATCCTGGCTGTCTGGCAGATCCTGGCCGACTGGCGGATCCTGGCTGACTAGCAGATCTGGCAGATCCTGGCTGACTGGCGGATCCTGGCTGACTGGCAGATCCTGGCCGACTGGCGGATCCTGGCTGACTAGCAGATCTGGCAGATCCTGGCTGACTGGCGGATCCTGGCTGACTGGCGGATCCTGGCTGACTGGCGGATCTGGAAGAGACTGGTTGACTGGCAGATCTGGATGAGTCTGGTTGACTGGCAGATCTGGAAGAGTCTGGCTGAATAGCAGATCTGGAAGAGTCTGGCTGACTGGCAGATCTGGAAGAGTCTGGCTGACTGGCAGATCTGGAAGAGTCTGGCTGACTGGCAGATCTGGAAGAGTCTGGCTGACTGGCAAATCTGGAAGAGTCTGGCTGACTGGCAAATCTGGAAGAGTCTGGTTGACTGGCAAATCTGGAAGAGTCTGGCTGAATAGCAGATCTGGAAGAGTCTGGCTGACTGGCAGATCTGGAAGAGTCTGGCTGACTGGCAGATCTGGAAGAGTCTGGCTGAATGGCAGATCTGGAAGAGTCTGGCTGACTGGCAGATCTGGAAGAGTCTGGCTGACTGGCAGATCTGGAAGAGTCTGGCTGATTGGTAGATCTGGAAGAGTCTGGCTGACTGACGGCTCTGGCTGCTTCATGCTGACTTGCGGCTCGGGCTGCTCCATGCTGACTGGCGGCTCTGGCTGCTCCATGCTGACTGGCGGCTCTGGCTGCTCCATGCAGATTGACAGCTCTGGTGGCTTCTTGCAGACTGACAGCTCTGACTGTTCCATGCAGACTAAACGCTTTGGCAGCTCCTTGCAGACTGGCAGCTCCTTGCAGACTGGCAACTCCTTGCAGACTGGCAGCTCCTTGCAGACTGGCAACTCCATGCAGACCGGCAACTCCATGCAGACTGGCAACGCCATGCAGACTGGCAACTCCATGCAGACTGGCAACTCTGGCTGCTCCAAGCAGACTGATAGCTCTGGCTGCCCCATGCAGACTGGCAGCTCTAGCTGCTCCATGCAGACTGACAGCTCTGGCTGCTCCATGCAGACTGGCAGCTCTAGCTGCTCCATGCAGACTGGCAGCTCCATGCAGACTGGCAGCTCTAGCTGCTCCATGCAGACTGACAGCTCTGGCTGCTCCAAGCAGACTGACAGCTCTGGCTGCCCCATGCAGACTGGCAGCTCTAGCTGCTCCATGCAGACTGGCAACTCTGGCTGCTCCATGCAGACTGGCAGCTCTAGCTGCTCCATGCAGACTGACAGCTCTGGCTGCTCCATGCAGACTGGCAGCTCTAGTTGCTCCAAGCAGACTGGCAGCTCTGGCTGCCCCATGCAGACTGGCAGCTCTAGCTGCTCCATGCAGACTGGCAGCTCTGGCTGCTCCATGCAGACTGGCAGCTCTGGCTGCTCCATGCAGACTGGCAGCTCTGGCTGCTCCATGCACACTGGCAGCTCTAGCTGCTCCATACAGGCAGGAGGCTCCGGCAGCGCTGTAGAGGAGGAAGGCTCTAGAAACGCTGAACAGGCGGGAGACTCCGACAGCGCAGGAGAGGGAGAAAGCGCTGGCTGCGCTGAACTGGCGAGGCGCATTGAAGGCTTGATGCGTGGTGCTGGCACTGGTGGTATTGGGCCGAGGACACGCACAGGAAGCCTAGTGCGGGGAGCTGCTACCGGAGGGCTGGTGTGTGGAGGTGGTACTGGATAGAGGACACGCACAGGAAGCCTGGTGCGGGGAGCTACCATCGGAGGACTGGTGTGTGAAGGTGGCACAGGATGGACTGGACCGTGAAGGTGTACTGGAGAGCCTGAGAGCAGGACTGGCACAGGACGTGCAAGGCTAGGTAGGTACACAGGAGGCCTAGTGCGTGAGGCTGGCACATTTTTCACCAGCCGACTAACACGCACCTCAGGACTAGTATGGAGCGCTGACCCAGGTGCCATTAAATCCCCGACACGCTCCGTCGGACGAATCTTATACCTAAAGCACCAAACTAGCAACTCCCTCATTACTTTCTCCTCCAATTTCCCCATTAACTCCTTCACAGTCTCTGCTTCGCTCACCTCCAACACCGGTTCTGGTCTCCTCCTTGGCTCCTCACGATAAACAGGGAGAGTTGGCTCAGGTCTGTCTCCTGACTCAGCCACTCCCCCTCTGAGCCCCCCCCCCCCAATAATTTTTTGGGGCTTCGCTCTGCGCCGCCGTGTCTTTCTTTTCGACTCCATTCTCCTATAGCCCTCTTCGCACTGCTCCAGCGAATCCCAGGCGGGCTCCGGCACTCTCTCTGGGTCAGCCGCCCACCTGTCTATTTCTTCCCACGTCGTATAGTCCATACTGTACTCCTCTTTGGGCTGCTCCTGTTTCCTCTTCTCCTGCTGCACCTTTGGGCGGCTACACTCCCCTGGTTTAGCCCAGGGTCCTCTCCCGTCAAGGATTTCCTCCCATGTCCAGAAATCCTTAATACGCAGCTCCTCTTTGGGCTGCTCCTGCCTGTTGACACGCTGCTCGGTCCGTGTGTGGTGGATGATTCTGTTACGGCGTTCTTCGTTTGTCGAAAGAGAGTCGGACCGAAATGCAGCGTGTTGGTTACTCATGTTTTTAATAGACAAATGACGATACATGAAATAACAAAAACAACAAACGGAACGTGGAAAACCTATACAGCCTGTCTGGTGAACACTAACACAGAGACAGGAACAATCACCCACGAAATACAAAGTGAAACCCAGGCTACCTAAATACGGTTCCCAATCAGAGACAACGAGAATCACCTGACTCTGATTGAGAACTGCCTCAGGCAGCCAAACCTAACAACACACACCCCTAATCAGCCACAATCCCAATAACTAAAAAACCCACTAAGAATACAACGAACAATAAACCCATGTCACACCCTGGCCTGACCAACTAATTAACTAAAACACAAAATACTAAGACCAAGGCGTGACAGAGAGGCACCTTTTCATTATAATGTCAGCGTGAGACGACTGTGTTTGCTGGCCTCACAAAAGCCAGCTAGCTAATATTTAGAAGAAGGAAATAAATGTGTTTGGCCAGAGTTATGCTAACCCGCTTGCAATCTCTTTAGCATTGCTTGCTAGCTACAGATGTCAGCTGCTTAGTTAAATGCAGTGGTTAGCTACTGCCTCAGTTGTTGTGTTTTTCTCATACATTTACATTTACATTTAAGTCATTTAGCAGACGCTCTTATCCAGAGCGACTTACAAATTGGTGAATTCACCTTCTGACATCCAGTGGAACAGCCACTTTACAATAGTGCATCTAAATCATTAAGGGGGGGGGGTGAGAAGGATTACTTATCCTTATTCCTTGAAGAGGTGGGGTTTCAGGTGTCTCCGGAAGGTGGTGATTGACTCCGCTGTCCTGGCGTCGTGAGGGAGTTTGTTCCACCATTGGGGGGCCAGAGCAGCGAACAGTTTTGACTGGGCTGAGCGGGAACTGTACTTCCTCAATGGTAGGGAGGCGAGCAGGCCAGAGGTGGATGAACGCAGTGCCCTTGCTTGGGTGTAGGGCCTGATCAGAGCCTGGAGGTACTGCGGTGCCGTTCCCCTCACAGCTCCGTAGGCAAGCACCATGGTCTTGTAGCGGATGCGAGCTTCAACTGGAAGCCAGTGGAGAGAGCGGAGGAGCGGGGTGACGTGAGAGAACTTGGGAAGGTTGAACACCAGACGGGCTGCGGCGTTCTGGATGAGTTGTAGGGGTTTAATGGCACAGGCAGGGAGCCCAGCCAACAGCGAGTTGCAGTAATCCAGACGGGAGATGACAAGTGCCTGGATTAGGACCTGCGCCGCTTCCTGTGTGAGGCAGGGTCGTACTCTGCGGATGTTGTAGAGCATGAACCTACAGGAACGGGCCACCGCCATGATGTTGGTTGAGAACGACAGGGTGTTGTCCAGGATCACGCCAAGGTTCTTAGCGCTCTGGGAGGAGGACACAATGGAGTTGTCAACCGTGATGGCGAGATCATGGAACGGGCAGTCCTTCCCCGGGAGGAAGAGCAGCTCCGTCTTGCCGAGGTTCAGCTTGAGGTGGTGATCCGTCATCCACACTGATATGTCTGCCAGACATGCAGAGATGCGATTCGCCACCTGGTCATCAGAAGGGGGAAAGGAGAAGATTAATTGTGTGTCGTCTGCATAGCAATGATAGGAGAGACCATGTGAGGTTATGACAGAGCCAAGTGACTTGGTGTACAGCGAGAATAGGAGAGGGCCTAGAACAGAGCCCTGGGGGACACCAGTGGTGAGAGCGCGTGGCGAGGAGACAGATTCTCGCCACGCCACCTGGTAGGAGCGACCTGTCAGGTAGGACGCAATCCAAGCGTGGGCCGCGCCGGAGATGCCCAACTCGGAGAGGGTGGAGAGGAGGATCTGATGGTTCACAGTATCGAAGGCAGCCGATAGGTCTAGAAGGATGAGAGCAGAGGAGAGAGAGTTAGCTTTAGCAGTGCGGAGCGCCTCCGTGATGCAGAGAAGAGCAGTCTCAGTTGAATGACTAGTCTTGAAACCTGACTGATTTGGATCAAGAAGGTCATTCTGAGAGAGATAGCGGGAGAGCTGGCCAAGGACGGCACGTTCAAGAGTTTTGGAGAGAAAAGAAAGAAGGGATACTGGTCTGTAGTTGTTGACATCGGAGGGATCGAGTGTAGGTTTCTTCAGAAGGGGTGGAACTCTCGCTCTCTTGAAGACGGAAGGGACGTAGCCAGCGGTCAGGGATGAGTTGATGAGCGAGGTGAGGTAAGGGAGAAGGTCCCCGGAAATGGTCTGGAGGAGAGAGGAGGGGATAGGGTCGAGCGGGCAGGTTGTTGGGCGGCCGGCCGTCACAAGAAGTGAGATTTCATCTGGAGAGAGAGGGGAGAAAGAGGTCAGAGCACAGGGTAGGGCAGTGTGAGCAGAACCAGCGGTGTCGTTTGACTTAGCAAACGAGGATCGGATGTCGTCGACCTTCTTTTCAAAATGGTTGACGAAGTCATCTGCAGAGAGGGAGGAGGGGGGGGAGGGGGAGGAGGATTCAGGAGGGAGGAGAAGGTGGCAAAGAGCTTCCTAGGGTTAGAGGCAGATGCTTGGAATTTAGAGTGGTAGAAAGTGGCTTTAGCAGCAGAGACAGAGGAGGAAAATGTAGAGAGGAGGGAGTGAAAGGATGCCAGGTCCGCAGGGAGGCGAGTTTTCCTCCATTTCCGCTCGGCTGCCCGGAGCTCTGTTCTGTGAGCTCGCAATGAGTCATCGAGCCACGGAGCGGGAGGGGAGGACCGAGCCGGCCTGGAGGATAGGGGACATAGAGAGTCAAAGGATGCAGAAAGGGAAGAGAGGAGGGTTGAGGAGGCAGAGTCAGGAGAAAGGTTGGAGAAGGTATGAGCAGAGGGAAGAGATGAAAGGATGGAAGAGGAAAGAGTAGCGGGGGAGAGAGAGCGAAGGTTGGGACGGCGCGATACCATCCGAGTAGGGGCAGTGTGGGAAGTGTTGGATGAGAGCGAGAGGGAAAAGGATACAAGGTAGTGGTCGGAGACTTGGAGGGGAGTTGCAGTGAGGTTAGTGGAAGAACAGCATCTAGTAAAGATGAGGTCGAGCGTATTGCCTGCCTTGTGAGTAGGGGGGGAAGGTGAGAGGGTGAGGTCAAAAGAGGAGAGGAGTGGAAAGAAGGAGGCAGAGAGGAATGAGTCAAAGGTAGACGTGGGGAGGTTAAAGTCGTCCAGGACTGTGAGAGGTGAGCCGTCCTCAGGAAAGGAGCTTATCAAGGCATCAAGCTCATTGATGAACTCTCCGAGGGAACCTGGAGGGCGATAAATTATAAGAATGTTAAGCTTGAAAGGGCTGGTAACTGTGACAGCATGGAATTCAAAGGAGGCGATAGATAGATGGGTAAGGGGAGAGAGAGAGAATGACCACTTGGGAGAGATGAGGATCCCGGTGCCACCACCCCGCTGACCAGAAGCTCTCGGGGTGTGCGAGAACACGTGGGCGGACGAAGAGAGAGCAGTAGGAGTAGCAGTGTTATCTGTGGTGATCCATGTTTCCGTCAGTGCCAGGAAGTCGAGGGGCTGGAGGGAGGCATAGGCTGAGATGAACTCTGCCTTGTTGGCCGCAGATCGGCAGTTCCAGAGGCTACCGGAGACCAGGAACTCCACGTGGGTCGTGCGCGCTGGGACCACCAGATTAGGGTGGCCGCGGCCACGCGGTGTGGAGCGTTTGTATGGTCTGTGCAGAGAGGAGAGAACAGGGATAGATAGACACATAGTTAACAGGGTACAGAAGAGGCTACGCTAATGCAAAGGAGATTGGAATGACAAGTGGACTACACGTCTCGAATGTTCAGAAAGTTAAGCTTACGTAGCAAGAATCTTATTGACTAAAATGATTGAAATGAAACAGTACTGCTGGAGTAGGCTAGCTGGTAGTGGCTGCGATGTTGACACTACACTAATCAAGTCGTTCCGTCGAGTGTAATAGTTTCTACAGTGCTGCTATTCGGGGGCTAGCTGGCTAGCTAGCAAGGTTGATTGCGTTCCGTTACTTTAAAAGAACGACAATAGCTGGCTGGCTAACCTAGAAAATCGCTCTAGGCTACACAATTGTCTTAGATACAAAGACGGCTATGTAGCTAGCTAGCTACGATCAAACAAAACAAACCGTTGTACTGTAATAGTTACTACAGTGCTGCTATTCGGGGGCTAGCTGGCTAGCTACGTTAGAAGAACGACAATAGCTGGCCAGCTAACCTAGAAAATCGCTCTAGACTACACAATTGTCTTAGATACAAAGACGGCTATGTAGCTGGCTAGCTACGATCAAACAAATCAAACCGTTGTACTGTAATGAAGTGAAATGATCCTTTGTCTTTTCCACCACTTGTAGAATACATACAGGAAATTGAATATAGTGTGGGAATATGGAATCGGCACACAGTGTGGACGTAGTATACACATTTAAATGTCGGTGTAGAGGCACGACGAGTTCGGAATTCCCTGATCAGAACTCTATGATCAGAACTCTAAAACTGAATGAACTGTCAAGTCTAGACACGGCCTCTCTCTCTCTCACTCTCTTTCTCTCCCCCCACCTGCTTTGTCATTTGATGTGCTATTTGTCAACTGATATGTTATTTCCAGGTTAGTGTACTTCCAATATTCACTTCAAGGTATCTTTTGTTGTTGCAATTTTAAATGTTTGCTGGCAACACAAGCCATTTTTAAAACTGATTAACTTCTTGGTGAAAGGGGGCAGTATTTTCACGTCCGGATGAAATGCATGCCCAAATTCAACTGCCTGCTACTCAGAAGATAAAATATGCATATTATTAGTAGATTTGGATAGAAAACACTCTCATGTCTGTGAGTATAACAGAACTTATTTAGCAGGCGAAACCCCGAGGACAAACAATTCAGATTTTTTTTCGAGGTCACTCTCTTTTCAATGGCTTTTCATTGGGAATCCAGATTTCTAAGGGAACTTTTTGCAGTTCCTATCGCTTCCACTGGATGTCAACAGTCTTTAGAAATTGGTTGATGTTATTCCTTCATTCCTGTGTAATGAAGAAGTACGGCCATCTTGAACGAGGATTACTTGAAGTGTACTGTTAGATAGAGGCACGTGGCCAGAAAGCATGCTACAGATTGTTTTACTCCTGTATTGAACACAGATAATCCCATCTTCAATTTTATCGATTAATTACGTTAAAAAATCCCTAAAGTTGTATTACAAAAGTAGTTTGAAATGTTTTGGCAAAGTTTACAGGTAACTTTTGAGATATTTTGTAGTCACGTTGCTCAAGTTAGAACCGGTGTTTTTCTGGATCAAACGCGCCAAATAAATGGACATTTTGGATATAAATCGACGGAATTAATCGAACAAAAGGACAATTTGTGATGTTTATGGGACATATTGGAGTGCCAAAAAAACAAGCTCATCAAAGGTAAGTCATGACTTATATTTTTATTTCTGCGTTTTGTGTCGAGCCTGCAGGGTTGAAATATGCTTCCTCTCTTTGTTTACGGAGGTGCTATTACCCTCAGATAATAGCATCGTTTGCTTTCGCCGAAAAGCCTTCTTGAAATCTGACATGTTGGCTGGATTCACAACAAGTGTAGCTTTAATTTGCTATCTTGCATGTGTGATTTAATGAAAGTTAGATTTTTATAGTAATTTAATTGATTTTGGCGCTCTGCATTTTCCCTGGCTTTTGGCCAGGATATCCCAGAGAGGTTAAGCTTAACCAGTTAGACATTTGCATACAACTCCAACAAAATAAATACAAGTTTGAGGAATAGGCAAAAGACGCCACAAGAGTCGCCATCATCTGAACCGCGTGATGAGAACGTTCGTGATGGTACGGCAGCCTCGCTCAAACGATTCCTAAAGAACTTTTTGACACCGGGGTTTGCTTTTTTGCCTCCAGCTACCAACTCTGTTCCCTCCCTGAAGACTAGAGGAGACAAGAGGAAATCATGCTATCGGCACTAAACACGAGCAGCTAATTACCCGAAACAGAACTCACTCTCTCTCTCTCGCGCTCTCTTTCTCTGTCTCTCTCTGTCACACACACACACTCACAGAATACAGACGAGGACCGCTCAAAGACAAAAAAAAGAGACTTGGTAGGCTCAGAATCTGTGAGCCTCATCTTGATGTCTGGGACAGAGCTCAGTACAACATAATGAGGTACTGTTACGACAACGCCGGAAGATGACTAGGCAAGTCAGACAACCCCACTCATGTATGATGTAAACAGATGTACAACTACAACAGGGGAACCGCAAGCCCCTTGGGTGCAGCGTGATTTTCTCAGTCGTGAAATCTATCATGGCCGACAGTTGTGCTCCGTGCTGCCTCTGTCACAATGGCTCACCCAGCTTTAATTAACTAGCTGAATGATTTGGCTCATTATGCGATTGATATGTTTTGAGTGTATGGGGATGATAATGATCACCTAGAGAGCAGTGCAGACATTGAAGCGGATAACTTATGCAGATGATAACATATGTCGATGATAACATACGTCGATGATTGGTCCTGTTGATCAGGATTCAGTTGTTCTGATGTGCTAATGGATGTCCAGTTAAAATACTGCATTGAAACAGGCTTTTCATGCGGCGTCTCACGCGTCTAAGGTAAAAGCAAACGCTGAACCAGCTCAGATACAAATGCTTCATAACACACTTTGGGTGGTGACGGAACAAAGCAAGCAAGGATAACGTTTTTACTTGGACCATTGGCTCAGACTATATTTCCATTTCCAACCCTAACCTTTAACCTGAAATTATTGTCTTAAGTCCAGGATGTGAGCATTGCTGTGTGTTCCATCGTTGTACATGGTTTACTGTCGTTCCATGGGGATGTCATGTTAGTAATATTTATCTTAAACGGATCTCTTGTAACGGAGTGTTTCACAGACTTTCCTCTAATGTTTCCATTGCTATCTTGGAGACCACCAATACTGAACGTGGATTTATCACGTTTCTGCTTAAACTGCAAGTACATTTCTTGGCTTTTGAAGAGGTCTGTTAGTAGTCAATAGCTGATGTTTATGCTTTCAGTGAAAGCATTTTTCATAAGAGGTTCAGAGAAATGGCCTTAGTTGTACATCCCAGAGCAGATGGCTATGTCTAAAGACTCTTCAGCTGGATTTTGTTGACCAAGATTCAGTCAGTCAGATCTAGGCATACTTCACTGTTACTCGAGGATATACTATGAAACCATGATTCAGCGATGAATGGGAAACAATAATTGTAATTGAGGGACCATAAAATTAGCTACGTGTCTTTGCTCACCAAGGTCTATATTTTAACAAACCCAAATGCAATGGTAAATGTAAGCGCTGGCGAAGGTGCTATACAGTGTTTCAGAAATATTTTTGCTATTTTTCACAGCTGGAATTATGAGCGCAATAGCGCTCTTTGGAAATGGGGATGGATACATGGAGTATGCACTGCAGGTAGGCCTATGTGAATTTTACGTATGCTTTTTTTTGTCTTTGCTACTTTTGACCCCTTTTTGTACCCAAATTTCGTGAAATCCATTTGGTAGTTACAGTCTTGTCCCATTGCTGCAACTCCCATCCAAACTCAAGGGAGGCAAAGGTCGAGATCCAAGCGTCTTCCGAAACACGACCCTGACAAGCCACACTGCTTCTTGACACACTGCTTGCTTAACCCGGAAGCCAACCGCACCAATGTATCGAGGAAACACCGAAGTCAGCATGCATGTGCCGGCCCGCCATAATGAGTTCCAAAAGCGCAATGGAACATGGACATCCCGGCGGCCAACCCGGACGACGCTAGGCCAATAGTGCGCCGCCTCATCGGTCTGCTGCTCGCAGCCGGCAGTGACACAGCCTGGGAATTTTAAATAATGCACAAGCATAACGGCAAAAACCTCACGAGCAGACCATTTAGAAACCTTTTATGGATAGGCTACTTGGCTACAGCATCGCTGTTGAACCAGCGACCTCATCTCTCATTACATGTAGGGCATACAGTATAGAATAAATCGAGGGGGTTTTACGCACATCCAAAATAATAACAAGAGCTGGCAAAAAATTATGTACAATAGCCTGCATAGATAAAAAGAGTATGTTTGCTCACTGTTTTGCTGCTCCCAAGCTTGAACTTCTAAGAAAGCAGTGGTGATTAAGATTTATTTCAAAAGCGGTCTCACGAGCCAAACCCTTTATCGATAGTCTTGACTTCTTGGCGAAGGCATTGGGCAGACAAAATAAACCCAGTCTTTATTGATAGGAGGGGAGGCTATCTTGTTTTTAATCAAATTAAACAAAATGGGAAAAAAACATTATTTGGTTATGTTTCTAAATACGAGGTTTACGGGCACATCTCTCTTGTGCCATATGCGTATGGACCCTATGAGTCACGGTTGGATAGGCTGTACTTCTGTTGTCAAAATCATGCCATAACCAACTGCTTTACCAGCTTTCGGTCTTAAATATCCCCACCAGCGCATACTGAAATTGTCACTTTGGCACACATTTTTAGGGATACACCTCAGATATTGCCACCCATCCCACCTCAGCCCAAGCGAGTGCATATAAGACAGGTATATGAGCGCTAGGGTTTGTAAATAGAAGAGCGCCTGCTTAAACAGGTCGCAATTGCAAACGAGCATGCGTTTGACAATTGCCCTGGCTTGAAGGCAGACGAAAATAGCCCTGATCCCTGAGTGTCTTAAGTGAAGCCACATGTGAAATGATTTCCTGCAGGACAGCAGCTAAAAACAGCTCATTGCATTATTTGGGCTTAAATGTTGCTGTAAGGCAGCCTCAAGTGAGAAGAGGAATGAAGTCATCACAGAGCATAATAGCTTTGTGCATTCCTCAGCAAAGGTGAAATTAAATGTCCCCCCTTTCCATTCTGTTTGATCCCCTCCACATTCAAGAGCCAAATTTGTGGATCATATATTATATTATTAATATTAACATTTAATGGAGGTATGAATCTATTTCCACCCAAACTAATGTGCTGTTTTGTACCAGAGAGAGCTGACATTTGCAGCAGGCACAATCTATACACATGCAAATGTACTCATCCTGTCCTCCTTGAGATCCTAATTGTTCACAGCTGTACTCCACTCTTTTGGATAAAACTAGTATTTGCTTATATTAAGGCCAGCTCTGACTCAAGTTCACTCACCAAGTGAAAGCATATCATTTAACTATTTCTGGCTCAGAGGAAAACAGATCAATGTCCTCACAATGATAGAATCTCCAGCTAATCTTGTGGATTTGACTGAAGGTCAGCATGCCAGCGTTTATAAAAATAAGCAGGCTATGAAGTGACACTCATGAAAGCTCTCACTAAAGAGGCTCCTCTAACTTTACATACGCGTGGTGGGAAGTCATGATGAGAGAAAACATGGAGTAACATTTCTTTTGTACAACAGAGATGTTAACAGTCCATTAGACTGATGTGGCATCTCTCCTGGCAACATTTAATATAGAAGTCAAAGCCAAAACAAACAAATGTATACAAACTTTATTTTCCTTTACTTTATCTCTCTCTCTCTCACTCTCTCTCTCTCTCTTTCTGCCTCTTCCTCGCTCTATTTATCTTCCTCTCCCTCTCTCTATCAGTCTCTCTCGCTTTCAAATGGATACACAGAGGGTGCAGGGAGTGCAGGGAAGATTGAAAGGTGCCCTGTCTGGGACAGAGACCAGGGTGAAGCTCAGAAGAGCGCAGCATGAAGTGGAGGAACAGCTCCAGTTCTGGCCTGCTTCTCATTAACATTCCTCTGCATTAAGAACAGAGAGAGGGGAAAAAAACACACATCATCTGACCTCATTTTATACAACCCAGCCTTCACAGCTCAGCCACAGAGGGGCAAAAAAAGGGCTTTTCAGCATAATCTTAAACCAATTCCAATTTATCCTTGGAATTGATTCATTAATTCGATGTTAATGGGTTTCATTTATCCTTCAGATATGTCATGAGTGGAGATATGTACACACAAACCAAATCTCCAGGAGCAAGATATTGAAAAACTGGTAATCGGACATTAGCATCATTGCTGGAGTTTGTAATATGACTTAGTAGGCTACAACTTGTCCCTTGGTCGTTCCCATGATTCTGATGATGGATTTTACTATGAGATCCATGCAGGTAAATCTAGTCTACAGTGTATCACCGACTTAATGTAACGAAATGTGGGTGGATTATTTTGTTGACTTGTTTATGAAGGATATCCAGGGGGTGTTAAAAACCCTGTCGTACACCATGTCTGTGTTGTGCAACTGTCTGCAGATGTACCAGAAAACAGATGACTTTTGTCCCTTCCGTCTCCCAGTATGTGCATCTTCATTAATGTTCAATCAAAATCCAATTACAGTCGCTATCGGTGCAAATTAAGGCTTTAGCATTAAAATGATATGGCGTGTGGAAAAATGTTCAATCACTGCAGCATTTAATTATCACCCTGTCAGGATCATTTTTTTTCAGGGAAATTATGGCATGCTTGTAGTTTCAACTCCCCTTAGCATTTTCCTCTATGGCCTATTTACACTAAACTCTGTGAAAACATGCACCCCAGTGAGTCTGCTAAACACCTAAATAAATAAATAATGAGAACCGACAGGCGGACACCCCCCAGAATGCCGACTTCCCATGGACGACATGATCAGGAGCCTGTGCCCTGAGCAGACCTGGTTTCCCGGAGTGTGCCACACAGCCACGGTAGAGTTTGGTTGCCTGGCATGGAAAGTGTGGGAAGGATTAGTTGTTTGTAACTCCATCTCGTATTTACTCCCACCCTGCACAGGCATGGTCAGTGTTAGACGACATTTTGTGACAGCCACTATGGGTGACGTCATGAAGTCAACATCAGAAGACACTAGGTTACGCTCAGCACAGGGGCAGTATTCAGTATCACTAAATGCAGTATTTCGTTTCAGAGTAGTAATGAGTGGGTATTGGATACTGGGATAATTGTGTTGTGGCTGAGGCATTGGTCATGTCTGTCATCACAGCTGAGCTGATTATCACAGGGGACTTCTCATCACATCACCCGCTGGCTGGAGCTGAAATGACGGGCATGGGCCAAGCGGATGAGTAATACGCTACTCTTGCATATATATTCCTAATTATTTCTATACACTAGCCGGACATTGATCTCAAGTGAAGTGGTTGACTTGCTACACAATCAAAAAATAATCAGAATAATATTACCCCTTACTTACTTTCCAATACAATCCATTGGGCATGGATAAAAACACATTTTTCCTCCATCAAAGTAATGCAAGACTTTACTCTGAACATGCATTATTTCCCTATTGATTCTGCATGGGTCATTTGTGGGTGGGCTGGTGGTGGGATGGCGGCGGGCTGTATCCTGTACTCTGACTCTCTTATCCACACTTACCCATCTGACAGACCATGATTGAGTGGCTGCTAAGCGTTCCTTCCACACTCCCCCGAAGCACCAGGAAACTCTTACAGCAGCTCCATTATTGCTCTATCACTAGCCGGCCTTAATCTTAATGTGAGACAGATGCAACGTGGTCCTCTGGAAGGGTGAAGCTAACTTTGACACCGAGGCACTCATTTAATCTGGTTAGCCGTAGTTGACAACAATCATCAAAGTGTCCTTGAAATGAAGCTCTGGGAAGGTGAACTGTCTCGCCTGCTTCTCTTACTCATTCATCAATTGATGTGTGTGTGTGGGGGGGGGGGGGCTGCATCCTCCTATCTGCTGGTATCCTTATTGTACCACTAACAAAAAGGAATAAACGCATGTTGAAGTGTTTGTTTGTATAGCGTCCATCTTTATCCAATTGCATGCCAGAGTAAGATGGTTTCCTATATCTCCCACACCACCTGGCCAGGCTGGGAGGATTTTTAGCTCGTTTTGTTTGTTTGGTTCCATGGTGTTAAACTGTAAAGAGCATTGGGAGAGGGCATGCAACATAAACAACATTACACCTTACACGCCCCATTCGCTACTCATGTTGTTCTGTGCTAATAAGCTGAAAGAGTTTCCAGATGGACCCCAAAACACGAGGAGGGCCACAGTGACCAGTTCTTTATTTACAGATCATCCCTGAGCCCTGCAATTCCCACTCAACACAAACATTGGCTCCACTGCAATGACGATCTAGGGACTTACCATGAAGTCTAGGAGCGGGTGTCTGTGTTTTCCTAGCCTTGGAGGAATTTAAGCAATAGACAAATATTTGGCAAACATGAATACAAATGAAACTGTACTATCCTTTACAATGCAGGCAAGTTTGATTACGTAAAAGTAAACAAAGACCATGATCAAAACTGTAAGTAAGGCCTGGATTCAATCTGATCTTGGCTGTGGACAATGCGACATTAAAAGTTCATTTCCGATTGAGCCAACGTGGGAACATTGCCTTTAAAAGTGGCAATGCCTATAACCCGTGATCAGAATGAAACCCAGGGATGTGTTTAATATACTAAGCGTTTAATTCACCGTGTGGTTTAAATCACTGCCTTCTTAGCATCCAAACAGTTTTTCTTTTGCAGCAACTTTAGCAAGGCACTTGATTTAACCCCATCAAAATTGTTTAAACAAACATTATATCCAAACAACAAATTCTCGTGAGAAAATTCTCGTAAGAATTCTCGTAAGAAAAAAACATGAATGTTGTCTTGTGCTTTCCACCCCCTTGCTGTAAACAGGAAAATGCAACCATTTTGGAAAAGACGGTTTCTAGGAGTACTCTAAAGAAATATTCTATGCCATGCGGTTCAAAATAAACCTACTATAAGTACTAAAACAGGACTTTCTGAAAGCACAGAATTAAAAGCTACGTAAACAGATAACTAAAACGTCTGTGTAAATTACGTAATGGAAGAAAAAAAAAACGCCCTTTCCTCGATTTCTTCCTGGAAATTAGGATCTTGAATAGGTTATGGGAATCTGGGTTCATAATTTTCTTCTCTCTTGATAACAAGAAAAGTAATAAGCTTGAATAGGCTGCTTTATGTCTTGTCTGTCTCTAAAATAATGATACACTCTAGTTTCAATTTGCACTCTGCAATTGTTTAAAGAACATAGTAGTTCATGTGGTCTTTCAAGTTTCACCGTTATATTGACATTGGAACTACAAAAAGCCCACACAGAAGCCTGGAAAGGTCTACGGTATCTACCTACGTAATTGTGTTCGAACAATGTATTTACTGTGTGCGTGTCTGGCTGATTTAGGACCTGGGCCTCTTGCATGCGACAAGAACTAGGCATTAGCCTGGGGAGCGAATGCAAGTCTTCAGTATTCAGGAAAGCTTACTCATCACGAACATGTGGTCCACTGAACATTTAACATGTGCAAGGCAAGGTGTAGGCAGTATGGAAAAGAGTGCACATAGATAAAATGTTATTGATTTATTATACAGAAATTATTTTTGGAGGCAATTATTTATGTTTTCAAATTGTTTCACCCATCAGTGATGTGAATATATCGCCAGTATCACAGATTCATAGATTGATTTGAATGTACACTGAGTGGACAAAACATTAGGAACACCTGCTCTTTCCATGACATTGACTGATCAGGTGAGTCCAGGTGAAAGCTATGATCCCTTGTTGATGTCACTTGTTAAATCCACTTCAATCGGTGTATATGAAGGGGAGGAGACAGGTTAAAGAAGGATTTTTAAGCCTTGAGACAATGTAGACATGCATTGTGTATTTGTGCCATTCAGAGGGTGAATGGGCAAGACAAAAGACGTAAGATGTAAGTGCAACTCAATATTAGGAAGGTGTTCCTAATTTTTTGTACACTCAGTGTATGTTGATAAGCAAACTGAAAATGCTGTCAACAACTTGTCATATTCTGTTGTGTGGAGTAAGATATCTAGTATGTTTCTTGATAGCATTCTGCCTCACAGTGACACATTTTTGTTGGAAAATAAAAACAATGAGCATTTTCCAGCAGATTACTTCATTTTAGAGTGGTACAGTCTTGCAGCTCATAAATATAACAACATTAATATTAATGACAAAAGAGCTGTAAACCAATGGCTGTTTGAGAAGTAGAAAAGTATCATAGTTCCCCCTGGCCCCGCAATGGCCGGACAAACCTCAAAGGCTGAGGAGGTTAGAGATCCCTCTGGGCCTCTGCTGCCACAGTGGATCTAAAAAAAACAGCCTAAGATCTACATTTCCAGAAGTTGAAGACTTCCAGATCTCATTTCAAAGATGTGGAGCCCACAGCATGCCTGTTGGGTCTGAGAGCACATGGGAAGGCTCATCCTTACACTCCCTCCATAAGATGTGTGAAGAGGCCAGGATCCTCTTCCCTGTCAATAAGTGTTGTTTGTAATTGCCATGCATCATACTTTGCTGAGGTAAACCTCAGAACACTGTAATGGATCGTGATGGTCTGCTAGCAAACAACTTCATGAGAGGAAAACTAACGATGTACATTTGGAAACAGTCAACACACTCAACTGCATGGAACAAAACAAGCTTCTATATATGGTAGTCCATTTACACTTTATTATGTGCTTGATGGGAAAAACAGAGCATTCATGTTTGAATTATGGCTTATTGTGTGTGTGTATGTGTGTTTTTGCACGTGCATGTGTGCTATTCTATATCTTATAATGTGGAGAGCTTTTGCAGAAAAAAAAAATCCAGATTGGCTGTTGGCATTGTGGTTTCTTCTACTGAGCTTGGCTCAGTTAGTTCTGCTTAGGTATTCTCCTCCATGTCTCCCTACCATGTCTCCATCTCACCCAGATCAGATGATGTAGGGCCTATAGATGTTTGGAGTCCCTGATAGCTTTGAGTTCAGCTATTAAATTATCTCTGGAGCCTGAATAGCTCAGAGATAGCAATAAAGATGGTGGAGGTGGAGGGAATCACAAGGGACCAGGAAGTCATGCTGCCGAGTACTTTGAAGATTGCTGAGAATCAGGGCCCTTTTCGATAAAGAGATAGTTTTCTCAGATACAAAATTCCCATTAAATTGTACGCACAAAATCAGTGGTGTATTTGTACTACGGTGATGCAGTTGCAAGCATGGAACGTGAACGTAACCTGTGGTCTGCACACTTCTATCTCTTACCATGCAAAGCTACACAGAATAGGATAATATTTGATATTACAATCGGAAGGCTCCACCCACACAAAATAACTTAGTTTGTTCCTCAGGGTCTACTCTTTCGACTGGTTACGGGCACTGTTACACAGACAATGTCCTCGGCTCCCAGTCTGGACGTGTAGTCAGAGCCCAGGGAGCTGTACAGGATCACAGGCGTGCCAGAGCCAAATTGTACAGAGAACTGAATTGTCCACCGCCCACTGTCTGCTGCCTGTGGAGAGGGCCCTGGAGAGTGGCTCAGGCTACTGCCGGAGAGCCTGCCTGAGGCCTAGCCTGACACAGTCAACACACAGATTCGCTTTCTATCCACTGATAATTAAAAGCACTGCTTGGACTGCGAGCCACTGTTTCATACCAGCCTAGTGCAATTCAATCTCCAGTGATGTCAGAGCTTTCCCACTTCTGGACTAAATATTTTACTGTATCCCTGGGTGGACGAATTGAAACCCAGTGCGCTGTGGGTAACATCTTGTGTAGCACTGAAGACTGATGGCATCCAACCGCCGATGAGTGTATGAGCTTACAGATGCCATCGAGGTATTCTATAGAGGGGCTGTGTTACCTTTCCTCGGACCTTCACCAATTTGCACACAACTAAACACATCAGATTAAAAGGATGTTGAGTAGGAAGGACTTCCTCAGATAACCTTTGCTATATTCAGTACCTGGCACACTGACTCACAAGGCTGTCGGTCCAACCAATTAATAATCAAGATATAAAGAGTGATGTAATGTTTAAAGATAAGATCTCATTTGTATCACTGGATAACTCACTTAAGAGCACATTACCTTTCTATCGTAAGATGGAATAATGTGAACAGGCTGGCACAGAATGCACTGCAGAGGGAGAGAGGATATAAGCTGATTAGCAAAGAACTCCTTTTCCTGTACACATCATCCAAGATGGATGAAATGGACTGGCCTGCCCGATACCCTTCCCCTCAAATTCGTCTTTCCCGGAATGTTGCTGTGATTGTTCCCGCTGATTGTAACACTTCTGTTCCCGCAGCTCTTTAAAAGGAAACCGGATCGCTCACAGCCAAAGCTTTCTGCCCAATTCTCCACCCTTTTAACTAAGATGTCTGTGTTGATGTGGTGCACAGTATACAGTATAACGCATTCTGCAGCAGTGCACTTACATCACTGAAATTGATCACATCAACTCGCCTCTGAGCAAGGCAAGGTGAAGCCAGTCAGGAAGAGAATGTACTTAGCAATAAACTCAGATTAATGCTTCCTGAATAATTTAGGAAGGTACAGTTTTGCTTCTGTTTTTTTTTATTCTGCTTTGGTGAATGGAATAGTACTTCATACACGAGTGGCAAAACAAATTGTCTAGCAAAGAAATAAACTTAATAAAAATGTGTGCCATATAATAATTTGACACTCAGTCTTGTTTTACCTCAAAATCATTTATTGCAATACATTGCTAGCGGAGCATGATTTATTCAGTGATAAATGTTACGTGAACATATTAACAGAATATTAACACAAGCTGAACAATGGGAAACTACTGGGATTAGACTTTCAGTAGCTGTTTAAGAAATATAAGATATAATAAATAGAAAATAAGCTTCACCAATAGGATATTTGACTTGCTCATTTAATTTTTGGTAAATGAATAATTGTGGGAAAGTGTGCTGGAGCATTAAGGAAGAATGAACAAATTATAAAACCCAAGCAACCCAGTGTTCTATCAATGATATCTTCCTTTATGGGTCAAGGAGACAGCAAATGAGTGAGACAGTGAGCAAGGCCAACAGACATGCCCACAGACCAATCAATTCCTATCACACCATCTTTGACAGACACAGCTGATGTTAGCTTGGGGGCACTTGCTCTGAGGGGTCTTAATCGTCGGCTAGAGACATATGGAAAATCAATACTTTGAAGATGGCGAGACAGCTCTGATCATATTTAGCTCGCTCTATATCAACTTTCAGAGTACAAATGCAGTCATGAAACGTTACAGCTTTGTGGTTCGACAACCATTTTGTCGTCTGTTCCACTCCCTTGACTTTTTGTTTGTGGCCACCGTGACTGAAACCATTGGATCCGTCAAGACGCTCCTCATGGGTAGACTCTTCCATACAGAGAAACAGTCACAGTCTAAACATCTCCGTAGCGCAGACCGAAGAGGGACCGTGCCTTCTGATGCAAGTCTGTCCACGCTGCAAATCACGCAACCAGCTAAGGTACCTGCTGTTGCGTTCTCACTCAGTCCCACCTTGAGTAAATCACCTTGTGTCCCTTCACACAGTGCCCCTTGAGTCAGTACTTTAGCAGTCTTGATCTGAATGGCAGATATTGATGGAGAGGGTGAAAAATGAACCTCAAAGCCGTGAGAGTCATGCCTGTTGCTCCATTTTTTTTCTTGATCGTAAGATCATACCAACTGATAATGATTTGTGTACTTTTCTCAACATGAATTTTTAAATGTTGCAGATAGTATTTGACAAATGAAAAAAAAAGTTCATTTGTTGTAAGTATTTATTATACTTGAAAAAACAAGTTGTATTTCTACCAGGTGAAAATAAAATGGAACATGCTATTTTCTTCATATTCCATAAGCTCCTAGAATATGGAGGGAGGGGGATTATTTCCTGGGTGTTCAGAGGGAGAGTTTGTGACCTACTTGAGAAAAAGTGATGAGAGACAGTCTCCCCACATTACACTGAATCAAAGCTTCTCTCTTCACGTGAGGTGCTGTGAGCTCACAGTTACGCAACGCAATACGCACCCTTTTACATACACAATAACAAACTGCCACAATAGAACAGCGTTAAGAATTATTCACTCTCAGATGCCTGTGCAAAACCCCCAAAAATTTGACTTTTGTGTGTGTGTCAAATATTGGTGTAAATGGGAGATTTACATTTGAAGAAAATAAAATATTCTCAAAACATGCAAGTGGAATGAATCATCATGGTGTGAATAGTTTGTCTCTTGGCAGGCAAAATAATAAGAGGAGAAGTGTTAAGCCTACTTTGGCTTTACTAAAGGCCTTGCCTCTCCTTCCATATCTGTTCGGCCACTCGACTATGAAAACCATTCGAACCAAAATGTATCGAACACAAGGAAATCAACCCTAAACACTCCACAACTACCACCATCAAGTGCAACATCGTTCTGTTTTCAGTTAGTTTATTGAACACGACACTGACTTTCATACAATGAATAGCATTTTGCACAGGGCTTTTATATCAATAAGATATCAACCACTGCCTTGGGCCTTATTGTTTGTCTTAGTAAGGGAAGGAAAGGAGCTCTGGTTTGATGGCTACGGGAGGGCAGGAGCAGCATAGAACATGTCATTGTAACATTAGTAGTGCTGATCATTTCAAGTGATAGTAACTTCAAAGTAGCATAACGGCTCTTTAATGGGTATATGGTTGAAGGGGTGAGTGGTTGACCCCTGAGACTCATTTTAAATATGGAACGGGAACCAAATTCATGTTCACAATGTCATCAAGAGGAAAGAAACATTGGATTAAATCAAACTGTAATTTAAGAGCATGGTGCATTTGGAGTGTGACCGGGACCCAGCATGGTGTCCATAAAAGCTAGGATTGGATCCATCACTCACAATGATAAATGTCACCTCTGTAATGTCCATATACTACTGTACTCAAGGAGGCTGGGATGAAACACAGCCCCCTTTTGACGTTTATGGTCTGGCTCCCTGTGCCTGGCTTACTAAGGATAGCTAAATAAACACAGGCATGCAGCTGGTGATTGGGTTCCCCTCTCAATGTCAGCTAAGACTTTGTCTTTGAAACTTAAACCCCACCGTTTAGTTTTTTGGTAACGTCTGGAAATTGGTTACTCTTTAAAAATAAAGGTGGATTTACGAATAAGGCCCACATTACACCTCGTATCAACATAGATTTGCCATCTGCATGGCGTTTCTATTTCAAAGTAGGCGAGGCAACAATCCTATCATATGAAGGCCAGTAATGAAACCCAACACAACCTTTGCCACATGACCTCGAGACCCAGATCTGAATACCCTCCACCCTGTTTGCTGAAAAAAGAGATCTGTCTCAGTGAATCAAAGAGTGTATGGAGCTACTGAATCATCAGAGTACGATTGGGATTTCATAGTTCCCAAAGTTTTATAAAAACAAATAAATGAATTAATATGATCAAACAACCAAGCAATGTGTATATTTAATCAAGCTTGTGTTTGCATTTCAAAATTTAAATATTGGAAACAATTATACAATTATTTTCTTTTAACCCATTGCAAATATGCGTACCATTGCAAATATGTGATTGGAATAGTAGCAACAGAAGGTACGATGCAACAAATGCGTATAAACAGCATTGTTGTCTGAATAGCATCTAAACAATGCTCTGTACTGATGGGAAATAAAGGTCTTCACAATTTCATAATTTATTGTAAAAGATAAACGCTAACTTCATCATCCAAACATCACACGAACATGTCCACAGCCAAACTCATTTCATAAACCAGTCTAAATAACAGGTTGCACTGACTAAAAACAAAACATAAGTTAGCTACAAAACATTGTTTACAATGTACCACAATGTGGTACCACAATGTACCACATCTCTGGTGAGCACAGGGAAGAAATGTAATATTGTTTATAAAAGGGATGCGTGTCAGCTAAGCTAACAGCAGCTGAATTCTTTACGATGGCATCCATGTTTGTTTATATTTGACAAGCGAAAACTCCCTAATCCCATAATGCCATGTACTATAAATGTAAGTAAACAAAGTCAAAGATGTCCAGTATTCAGAATACTACAAATCTTGTTACAGTGTATACAAGAACCGGAGAAAATGACTTGACAAGTCATTTACCGTTTTTGACAAATCACAAAGCAAATAAAATGTTATCACCTCACAGATCATGTCCATGGGGGGTAGAAATAAGGGAAGGTACAATTGAAGTCAGAAGTTTAAATACACTTAAGTTGGAGTAAATAAAACTTGTTTTTCAACCACTCCACAAATGTCTTGTTAAACAAACTATAGTTTTGGCAAGTCGGTTAGGACATCCACTTTCTGCATGACACAAGAAATGTTTCCAACAATTGTTTAAAGACAAATTATTTCACTTATAATTCACTGTATCACAATTCCAGTGGGCCAGACATTTACAGAAACAAAGTTGACTGTGCCTTTAAACAACTTGTGCCTTTAAATTTCAGAAAATTATGTAATGGGTTTAGAAGCTTCTGATAGGCTAAATTACATAATTTGAGTCAATTGGAGGTGTACCTGTGGATGTATTTCAAGGCCTACCTTCAAACTCACTGCCTCTTTGCTTGACATCATGGGAAACTCAAAAGAAATCAGTTAAGACCTCAGAAAAAAATTGTAGACCTCCACAAGTCTGGTTCATCCTTGGGAGCAATTTCCAAACGCCTGAAGGTACCACGTTCATCTGTACAAAAAAATAGTATGCAAGTATAAACACCATGGGACCACACAGCCATCATACCGCTCAGGAAGGAGACGCATTCTGTTTCCTAGAGATGAACATACTTTGGTGTGAAAAGTAGAAATCAATCCCAGAACAACAGCAAAGGACCTTGTGAAGATGCTGGGGGAAACAGCTGCAAATGTATCTATATCCACAGTAAAACGAGTCCTATATCGACATAACCTGAAAGGCCGCTCGGCAAGGAAGAAGCCACGGCTCCAAAACTGCCATAAAAAGCCAGACTACGGTTTACAACTGCACATGTGGACAAAGTTTGTACTTTTTGGAGAAATATCCTCTGGTCCGATGAACTACAATGTAACTGTTTGGCCATATGACCATCGCTATGTTTGGAGAAAAAACGGGGAGGCTTGCAAGCCGAAGAACATCATCCCAACCGTGAAGCACGGGGGTGGCAGCATCATGTTGTGGGTGTGCTTTGCTGCAGGAGGGATTGGTACACTTCACAAAATAGATGGCATCATGAGGAAGGAAAATTATGTGGATGTATTGAAGCAATTGCTTAAGGACAAAGTCAAGCTATTGGAGTGGCCATCACAAAGCCCTGACCTCAATTCAATAGAACATTTGTGAGCAGAACTGGAAAAGCGTGTGTGAGCAAGGAGACCTATAAACCTGACTCAGTTACACCAGTTCTGTGAGGAGGAATGGGCCAAAATTCACCCAACTTATCGTAGGAAGCTTGTGGAAGGCTACCTGAAATATTTGACCCAAGTTAAACAATTTAAAGGCAAAGCTACCAAATACTAATTGAGTGTATGTAAACTTCTGACTCACTGGGAATATGATGAAAGAAATAAAAACTGAAATGAATCATTCTCTCTACTATTATTCTGACATTTCACCTTCTTAAAATAGACTGGTGATCCGAACTGAGCTAAAACAGGGAATTTTTACTAGGATTAGATGTCAGGAATTGTGAAAAACTGAGTTTAAATGTATTTGGCTAAGGTATATGTAAACTTCTGACTTCATCTGTACATGCAATACAAATCAAATCAAATTTTATTTGTCACATACACATGGTTAGCAGATGTTAATGCGAGTGTAGCGAAATGCTTGTGCTTCTAGTTCCGACAATGCAGTAATAATCAACAAGTAATCTAACTAACAATTCCAAAACTAATTTCTTATAGACAGTGTAAGGGGATAAAGAATATGTACATAAAGATATATGAATGAGTGATGGTACGGAGCAGCATAGGCAAGATACAGTAGATGGTATCGAGTACAGTATATACATATGAGATAAGTATGTAAACAAAGTGGCATAGTTATAGTGGCTAGTGATACATGTATTACATAAGGATGCAGTAGATGATATAGAGTACAGTATATACGTATACATATGAGATGAATAATGTAGGGTATGTAAACATTATATTAGGTAGCATTGTTTAAAGTGGCTTGTGATATATTTTACATCATTTCCCATCAATTCCCATTATTAAAGTGGCTGGATTTGAGTCAGTGTGTTGGCAGCAGCCACTCAATGTTAGTGGTTGTGTCACGCCTTGGTCTTAGTATTTTTGTGTTTTCGTTAATTAGTTGGTCAGGCCAGGGTGTGACATGGGTTTATGTTGTATTTCGTAGTGGGTTTTTTTAGTTATTGGGATTGCGGCTGAGTAGGGGTGTTGCATAGGTTTGGCTGCCTGAAGCGGTTCTCAATCAGAGTCAGGTGATTCTCGTTGTCTCTGATTGGGAACCATATTTAGGTAGCCTGGGTTTCACTTTGTATTTCGTGGGTGATTGTTCCTGTCTGTGTAGTTTCACCAGATAGCCTGTACTTAGGTTTCACGTTCCGTTTTGTTGTTTTGTATTTTGTCTCAGTATTTTCATGTATTCGTCATTTGTTTCATTAAACAACATGAGTAACCAACACGCTGCATTTCGGTCCGACTCTCTTGCAACAAACGAAGAACGCCGTTACAGGTTGCTGTTTAACAGTCTGATGGCCTTGAGATAGAAGCTGTTTTTCAGTCTCTCGGTCCCAGCTTTGATGCACCTGTACTGACCTCGCCTTCTGGATGATAGCGGGGTGAACAGGCAGTGGCTCGGTGGTTGTTGTCCTTGATGATCTTTATGGCCTTCCTGTAACATCGGGTGGTGTAGGTGTCCTGGAGGGCAGGTAGTTTGCCCCCGGTGATGCATTGTGCAGACCTCACTACCCTCTGGAGAGCCTTACGGTTGTGGGCGGAGCAGTTGCCGTACCAGGCGGTGATACAGCCCGCCAGGATTCTCTCGATTGTGCATCTGTAGAAGATTGTGAGTGCTTTTGGTGACAAGCCGAATTTCTTCAGCCTCCTGAGGTTGAAGAGGCGCTGCTGCGCCTTCTTCACGATGCTGTCTGTGTGAGTGGACCAATTCAGTTTGTCTGTGATGAACTTGAACTTAAAACTTACTACCCTCTCCACGACTGTTCCATCGATGTGGATAGGGGGGTGTTCCCTCTGCTGTTTCCTGAAGTCCACAATCATCTCCTTAGTTTTGTTGACGTTGAGTGTGAGGTTATTTTCCTGACACCACACTCCGAGGGCCCTCACCTCCTCCCTGTAGGCCGTCTCGTCGTTGTTGGTAATCAAGCCTACCACTGTTGTGTCATCCGCAAACTTGATGATTGAGTTGGAGGCGTGCGTGGCCGCGCAGTCGTGGGTGAACAGGGAGTACAGGAGAGGGCTCAGAACGCACCCTTGTGGGGCCCCAGTGTTGAGGATCAGCGGGGTGGAGATGTTGTTGCCTACCCTCACCACTTGGGGGCGGCCCGTCAGGAAGTCCAGTACCCAGTTGCACAGGGCGGGGTCGAGACCCAGGGTCTCGAGCTTGATGACGAGCTTGGAGGGTACTATGGTGTTAAATGCCGAGCTGTAGTCGATGAACAGCATTCTCACATAGGTATTCCTCTTGTCCAGATGGGTTAGGGCAGTGTGCAGTGTGGTTGAGATTGCATCGTCTGTGGACCTATTTGGGCGGTAAGAAAATTGGAGTGGGTCTAGGGTGTCAGGTAGGATGGAGGTGATATGGTCCTTGACTAGTCTCTCAAAGCACTTCATGATGACGGAAGTGAGTGCTACGGGGCGGTAGTCGTTTAGCTCAGTTACCTTAGCTTTCTTGGGAACAGGAACAATGGTGGCCCTCTTGAAGCATGTGGGAACAGCAGACTGGTATAGGGATTGATTGAATATGTCCGTAAACACACCAGCCAGCTGGTCTGCGCATGCTCTGAGGGCGCGGCTGGGGATGCCGTCTAGGCCTGCAGCCTTGCAAGGGTTAACACGTTTAAATGTTTTACTTACCTCGGCTGCAGTGAAGGAGAGATCGCATGTTTTCGTTGCAGGCCGTGTCAGTGGCACCGTATTGTCCTCAAAACGGGCAAAAAAGTTATTTAGTCTGAATGGGAGCAAGACATCCTGGTCCGTGACTGGGCTGGTTTTTCTTCTTGTAGTTTGTGATTGACTGTAGATCCTGCCACATACCTCTTGTATCTGAGCCGTTGAATTGAGATTCTACTTTGTCTCTATACAGACGCTTCACTTGTTTGATAGCCTTGCGGAGGGAATAGCTGCACTGTTTGTATTCGGTCATGTTACCAGTCACCTTGCCCTGATTAAAAGCAGTGGTTCGCGCTTTCAGTTTCACACGAATGCTGCCATCAATCCACGGTTTCTGGTTAGGGAATGTTTTAATCGTTGCTATGGGAACGACATCTTCAACGCACGTTCTAATGAACTCGCACACACGAATCAGCGTATTCATCAATGTTGTTGTTTGACGCAATACGAAACATATCCCAGTCCACGTGATGGAAGCAGTCTTGGAGTGTGGAATCAAGAGACATACAGTACATGCATATGGTATGCAACAGTAGAAACGACAACACGATATACAGAAAATAGGAACGCACACTGTCCAAAGTTATTATTTGTATGGAAAACAACAATGAAGGCAATGCAGACACCAGCCAGAAAATGTACAAGGCCTGTTCTGACTAGAGTTGTGCAATGTCTTTATACTTGATATGGGGAAACACTGGGGAAGTGCTGGGCTCTTGTCGAAGAGAGAAGTTTGTCCGGCTCAGTAAAGCCACAAACATAAATTCAGCAAAAATGAAATATTTTCTTATTTGAATTAATGAGGAGGCGGAACACACCTCAATTCAAACTTCTTAGAAAATAAAACTTTTTAGAAAATAATTTGAAATTGACAAGTTGAAACATAGCCTATAGATAATTAGCAGGCAGTGTACCTTAGTTTGAGGGCAGCGTGGGTTAACTGTCCTGTTGCGTGACAATCACATTTTGCAACAGTAAGTGCTTTCTAATTTTACGCACATAAAGAAATCTCACGTGAAAAGGTTAAAACCCATCAAAGGCTTAGCCTTGTATAAGCCTGGGGAGTGGAGGGTCTCGTCCAAGACATAGGGGGGTCTACTAAGCTATGTGGAATCGTTTTAATAAGGTTATACCAAGGATAATTTAGCTATTTGACTTTGAATTTTAACCCCCTTGAAGTACCTGTCGTTCTGCCCCTGAACAGGCAGTTCACCCACTGTTCCTAGACCGTCATTGAAAATAAGAATTTGTTCTTAACTGACTTGCCTAGTTAAATAAAGGTTAAAAAAATATTTTGGGCCTTACTGCAATTAGCCCATGCAAAGGCATTGAATAACAGATAGTTCCCAAAAGATTATCAAAAGAAAGTTTGTTCTGAAGTGTCTCTCCTATATCTGAGAGATATAAGAAAGATCAGAAAACATTTGCTATTTTACTTGTATTTAAGCCCATATTTTTGGCATTAAACAGTCTCCATATACTGTATTCATTATTTTAACTGGTACCGGGAAATTCAGATGAGTCTTGTGAGGCCTGTGGGCGTCCTAGAGCAAAACAACCCACATGTTCCTGTTTGAGAGAGTCTCACATTCGCACAGCTGAGGCATATCGTAGGCCATGGTAGGCCAAACTGTTCGGGACGCTACAGACGACTTTGTGAGAAAAACGTTTTTCTGGATGTCTCATGGTCTGACAAACACCGCTCTAGCTCTGTCACCTTTCACCCCAGATGCGGAAGTGCGACATAGGTGGATGCCGTGGATTGAGATGCATCCAACACAAATAAAAGATTTCTCGAGCAAAAAAATATGAATTTGTATGGGAATTATTTTATTATTCAAATTCATTTCCATGGGGGGGGGGGGGGGGCGTGGTTATCGACGATAGGGTTTTTTTAAATCAAGAATTTTTACTTTTCTGACAATAGGTTTATTTAAGGTGTCCTCTTTTGTGTCATTCAAAGCTGTAATGATTGTGCATACTCTTAACATACTGTTGCTCACTTTTGCTCAGTGTCTTCAGAACATATTTTTTCCAGCATGTATTCCCTACTTTGATTTTATGGACATTCAGAAATAGCCCATGGGGAAATGGGTGATTTAGTAAAATTGCATTAGTCAAGTGCTACAGTAACTTGGGGGTTTGGCCAAATCCCCTGGGATACATGAGCATATTCAAATTACTTGTGGACAAATAGCCAGACTGAAAGTTTATATAGTTGTAAGGAAGAATATTACATCAGAAAGATATTATTTAATTCTACAAAGATATTATCCTTTCATGTGAGCTGATTAAAATTATACTGTGGGAAAATAATGGAGCATTTGTTTTCTTTCATAAAGATCAGAAAGATTTCCAATTAGATCTTAACATAGTTCCCTGCCCTAAAAAAGCCTGGCTAATTGCATTTGAAGAAAAACTCCCTGTTACAATTCAATAGGGGGAACCGGAGGGAGCCCTAACAGCAAATTGAAATTGCACTCCCTCTCCCCAGAAGTGAGTTGAAAAGCCAAGCCTGTGAGAGGCAGACAAGGGCGGAGCAGAATGTAGCAGAGTGGCGTGTTTTACCCAGAGAGGTATGCTCCTCCCTGCACTCATCACTGTACTGTAGGTGCTCCTGACAAGCTGAGGACACACATGGAGAGAGAGAGGGGGGGGGGGAATGGCACAGAGACAAGCTCCCTCCCACAGGCTCTCAGCCAACCCACTGATAGGATCAAGAGATGGCCAAACTGGGGCCCCATGACTCTGCCTGGAGGTCCAGCTCTCCTCTTGTGAAGTCTGTCTTTTAAAAACCTTAAGTTGATGTCCGCGCCCCAGTGGAAATCTAATTAGCATAATAAAAAAAATCCCCATTAAAATATGGCAGTTTAAGCTAGAGATTTGTTATTTTTCATTGGGTGCATCTCATTCCACTTCATCCACCTATGTCACACTTCCGCATCTGCAGTGAAAGGTGACAGAGCTAGAGCTGTGTTTTCAGACCATGAGACATCCTGAAAATTGGCCTTCTTACGAAATCAATTGCAGCGTCTCGTGGGACTTGTCTGAAGTCGGTTCAGCCGATCTGCCAACTTGTGTCTGTAGTCTCCAAACTGCTTGGGCTACACACTAATATGGTGAGACTCACAAATATGTACATGCCAGTTGTTTTGCTCCTGAATGCTCACAAGCCTCACAAGACTCATATGAAGGGTGCCCTGGAACCAGTTTTTAAAAAACAATATGAAAGTACAGTATATACAGTGTCTTGCGAAAGTATTCGGCCCCCTTGTACTTTGCGACCTTTTGCCACATTTCAGGCTTCAAACATAAAGATATAAAACTGTATTTTTTTGTGAAGAGTCAACAACAAGTGGGACACAATCATGAAGTGGAACGACATTTATTGGATATTTCAAACTTTTTTAACAAATCAAAAACTGAAAAATTGGGCGTGCAAAATTATTCAGCCCCTTTACTTTCAGTGCAGCAAACTCTCTCCAGAAGTTCAGTGAGGATCTGACTATTGACTAATGATGATATATACAATCCACCTGTGTGTAATCAAGTCTCCTTATAAATGCACCTGCACTGTGATAGTCTCAGAGGTCCGTTAAAAGCGCAGAGAGCATCATGAAGAACAAGGAACACACCAGGCAGGTCCGTGATACTGTTGTGAAGAAGTTTAAAGCCGGATTTGGATACAAAAGATTTCCCAAGCTCTAAACATCCCAAGGAGCACTGTGCAAGCGATAATATTGAAATGGAAGGAGTATCAGACCACTGCAAATCTACCAAGACCTGGCCGTCCCTCTAAACTTTCAGCTCATACAAGGAGAAGACTGATCAGAGATGCAGCCAAGAGGCCCATGATCACTCTGGATGAACTGCAGAGATCTACAGCTGAGGTGGGAGACTCTGTCCATAGGACAACAATCAGTCGCATATTGCACAAATCTGGCCTTTATGGAAGAGTGGCAAGAAGAAAGCCATTTCTTAAAGATATCCATAAAAAGTGTCGTTTAAAGTTTGCCACAAGCCACCTGGGAGACACACCAAACATGTGGAAGAAGGTGCTCTGATCAGATGAAACCAAAATTGAACTTTTGGCAACAATGCAAAACGTTATGTTTGGCGTAAAAGCAACACAGCTCATCACCATGAACACACCATAACCACTGTCAAACATGGTGGTGGCAGCATCATGGTTTGGGCCTGCTTTTCTTCAGCAGGGACAGGGAAGATGGTTAAAATTGATGGGGAGCCAAATACAGGACCATTCTGGAAGAAAACCTGATGGAGTCTGCAAAAGACCTGAGACTGGGACGGAGATTTGTCTTCCAACAAGATAATGATCCAAAACATAAAGCAAAATCTACAATGGAATGGTTCAAAAATAAACATATCCAAGTGTTAGAATGGCCAAGTCAAAGTCCAGACCTGAATCCAATCGAGAATCTGTGGAAAGAACTGAAAACTGCTGTTCACAAATGCTCTCCATCCAACCTCACTGAGCTCGAGCTGTTTTGCAAGGAGGAATGGGAAAGAATTTCAGTCTCTCGATGTGCAAAACTGATAGAGACATACCCCAAGCGACTTACAGCTGTAATCGCAGCAAAAGGTGACGCTAAAAAAGTATTAACTTAAAACCTCTTGGAACTCCCCATCCCGGATCAGGGATCGTGACTAAAGCCTCAGGCTCATTAGCATAACGCAACGTTAACTTCTTGAAACTCCCCATCCCGGATCCGGGTTTGTGACTAAAGCCTCAGGCTCATTAGCATAACGCAACATTAACGATTTCTGAAAATCGCAAATAAAATGAAAATAATGCGTCTGCTCTCAAGCTTAGCCTTTTCTTAACAACACTGTCATCTCAGATTTTCAAAATATGCTTTTGAACCATAGACATTGACTAATTTGTGTAAGAGTATGCAAAGCTAGCATAGCATTTTGAGTAGCATTTAGCACGCAACATTTTCACAAAAACCAGATAACCAAATAAATAAAATCATTTACCTTTGAAGAGCTTCTGATGTTTTCAATGAGGAGACTCTCAGTTACATACCAAATGCGCAGTTTTTCCTGAAAGCGTCTGTGTGTAGGAGAAATCGTTCCGTTTTCTACATTGCGTCTGGCTACCGAAACGACCCGAAAATTCAGTCACCTACAACGTAAAACTTTTTCCAGATTAACTACATAATATCGACCGAAACATGGCAAACGTTGTTTGGAATCAATCCTCAAGGTGTTTTTTCACATATCTCTTCATTGATATGCAGTTCGTGGAAGCTTGCTTTCCTCTCTGTATCGCATGGAAAAATACTGGCAGCTGAGTTTTGCGCACCAATTTCGGCGCAGGACACCGACGGACACCTGGTAAATGTGGTCTCTTATGGTCAATCTTCCAATGATCTGCCTACAAATACGTCACAATGCTGCAGACACCTTGGGGAAACGACAGAAAGGGTTGACTCACTCCTCTCGCATTCACAGCCATATAAGGAGACAATGGAAAACAGAGCCTCAAAAAATCCTTGTCATTTCCTGGATGCCGTCTCATCTTGGTTTTGCCTGAAGCTCACGTTCTAGGGCACGCACAGAAAATATCTTGGTAGTTCTGGACACGTCAGAGTGTTTTCTTTCGAAAGCTATCAATTATATGCATAGTCGAGCATCTTTTTGTGACAAAATATTGCGCTTAAAACGGGCACGTTTTTTTATCCAATAATGAAATAGCGCCCCCATAGATGTAAGAGGTTAAGGGGGCTGAATAATTTTGCACGCCCAATTTTTCAGTTTTTGAATTATTAAAAAAGTTTGAAATATCCAATAAATGTCGTTCCACTTCATGATTGTGTCCCACTTGTTGTTGATTCTTCACAAAAAAATACAGTTTTATATCTTTATGTGTGAAGCCTGAAATGTGGCAAAAGGTCGCAAAGTTCAAGGGGGCCGAATACTTTCGCAAGGCACTGTAAGTGTCACGTAAACTCCCTCTCCGGCCTCTAGGTCATCAGGCTTCTGATTATCCCGCCTCATGGCATTCAACTGGACTCCATCACCTCCTTGATTATCTTCCCTATATCTGTCACTCCCCTTGGTTCTTTCCTCAGGTGTTATTGACTCTGTTCTCATGTCGGTGAATTGTTTGTGTTTCATGTTCATTTTATTTATTAAAACACTCACTCCCTGGACTTGTATCCCGACTCTCAGCACACTCGTCACAATAAAGAGACTGTTTAGTAGCAAAAATAAGGGGTTAAATACATGTAAAAAATATATTTATACTGTATAACAAATCTTTCCTGATCTTTCTTAAATCGCTAAAATATAGCACTAACATCTGACTGTTGTTCCATTTAGTGGATCTGTTATTCAATGTGTTTGTATGGACAAACATCAATTTTCCTTTTTATACTTCAAGGGGTCTTAACATTCAAAATCAAATAGCTAACTGATGGCATGGTATGAACTTCTTAAAACAATTCAATAGCTTAGTAGAACCCCCTCCCCCAGTTTAGAAACACCCCTTGTTATAGAATTAACTGTGTTACGGGCGCAAGGAATACAGTTGAAACTCAAAACTCTATACTCTCCTATACTCAAGGTGCAACATATACTGGACAATGTTAAGCTATTGTAATTTTATTCCTCAATTTGGATAATTTGCGGTGAACAAATTAGTTCCTTTTAAAAATCTAGTCTGTTTCACATCTTCCAACGCCTGATAGTTTTAATTACTTAATGAGGTTTACATTTTTTTATTACATTTTATTTATTCTTCATGATTTGCTGTTGGAAATGGTAACAATAAACTATATTATATGACATCAGCCATTACACTATTACAAATAGGCATTCATGCTTTGCCTGTCTCTCCCTCTCCCTCTCCCTCTGTTGCTAGATGACAAAAGTAATTCGACATGCATTGTGACATTTAATAAGGTGACTTCAGTAGGTTTATCATTTCAGAAAAATTCCCATATTGTGATGGCGACTGTGTAAAGATCCACATTGATGACATATAGGATATGTAACATTACATAATGTGTTATATTATCAAGTAAAGACATTTGTACAGGTTGAAACACTAAATGTTTGCCTGTTTTAAATCTGGCTTCTTTTTCCACATGTTTCCACATATTCTCTGTCTGGACAAAAAGAAAATCTAAACCAATAAGGGCTTCATTTAATCAACTTCAAAATATACAGGTCAATTGGCATATGACTTGCATTACAGCAGAGTTAAATGTCTCGTGCAAAACTAATTTAACATGACGACAAGGGCTGCTATTGACGGAACTTCACAAAGTTTTTAAAAAACAAACACTTTTAAAAAAAGCATGTTTTTAACTGGCACCAAATAGTTACCTGCTGGTGTAGGCCTATGCTTCACCGTATATGTTCAAACATTATTATAGTTTAGGTAATAGGTGGTTTATTGATGGCTGAACAGACACCAGTCTCTGTGACTACAGCGTACAGTACATGTACACTGAGCGTACAAAACATTAGGAAACCTTCCAAATATTGAGTTACACCCCCCATTGCCCTCAGAACAGCCTCAATTCATCGGGGCAATGTTCTACAGGGATGTGCTGGCTGATATTGACTCCAATGCTTCCCAGTTGTGTCAAGTTGGCTGGATGTACTTTGGGAGTTGGACCAGTCTTGATACACATGGGAAACTGTCAAGAGTAAAAAACACAGCAGCGTTGCAGGTCTTGACACTCTAAAACCGGTGCGCCTGGCACCTACAACCATACCCTGCTCAAAGGAACTTCAATTTTTTGTCTTGTCCATTCACTCTCTGAATGGCACACACACACACACACAATCCATGTCTCAACTGTCTCAAAGCTTAAAAAACATTATTTAACCTGTCTCTTCCCGTTCATTGACAGTGATTGAAGTGAATTTAACAAGTGACATCATTAACAATAACAAGTGACATCAATAACAAGTTACATCCGGGCAACAGGTAGCCTAGTGTTTAGAGTGATGGACTTGTAACCGAAAGGTTGCAAGTTCAAATCCCCGAGCTGACAAGGTAAAAATCAAGGCAGTTAAAACAAGTCAGTTAACTTACTGTTCCTAATCTGTCATTGAAAATAAGACATTTTTCTCTGACTTGCCAAGTTAAATTAAAAAAATAAGGGATGATAGCTGTAGCGGTATTTATTAGAGAGGGGTAAAGAAAGATTTTGTTCGGGCGCCAGGCAGGTATTAACCATGCCGAAAGGAAAAGAGTAGAATAGAGAGAGTACCACTACCAGACCCACACACATCAGCAGAAGAGACTGCCTAGAGTGTAGCCTGTTTACCA
Source organism: Oncorhynchus masou masou (assembly GCF_036934945.1). Classification (NCBI taxonomy): domain Eukaryota; kingdom Metazoa; phylum Chordata; class Actinopteri; order Salmoniformes; family Salmonidae; genus Oncorhynchus; species Oncorhynchus masou. The sequence continues at coordinate 42,109,677 of NC_088213.1, forward strand.
GATAGCCAGTGGAGAGAAAAGAGAATACACACCATATAAAAGCCACATCACAGCACAGGGGTAACCCCAACAAGAATACCTCATACAATAATACTAATACTAATAATGGCAGAGCAATTAAACAGTAACTTCATACAAGAACGAACCCAGTCATCAGAGGATTTGCAATAATCTGTATTATTTTCTAGTGGATGAGTGCAGAGGGTATGAATGTGGGGGGTGTTCATCGACACAACAAAGGCCTTAAAAATGTCCACAGTCTTCTCGGCCACATGTCATTAGTACACCTCACCTCAATACAGTTCACATAACAATACACAAAATACTTCTGGCAGGGCAATAATAGTCCAGCTCTAATGAACTTCAATGGGAAGTGCATTTGAAAAATAGAGAGTCTGTTGCAGGGTAAAGCACTGGAACGAGAGGGAAGAGAAAGAGAGAGAAAAAGAGAAATCTTAGCTGTGGTCTTCAGGCATGCCGGTGTACGGTCTGACTGTCCGATGGTTTGTTGGTTTGTATGTTAAAGCTTCGCAACAATGTTGCTACTAATCCATGCGATCCATAACGGGCGCGGTCCCAAACAAAAACAACCACGATCTAAAGCGATCACACCGATGATTGAGTTAAATACTTTATAAACTACAAACGCTGAAAACAAATAAAACTTCTGCAGCACAGCACACACAATCAAACTGTCGCGCCAGCCAAGAGCCCCTCCCATCCTGCACGGCTGCAACTTTGGCTGGATCTGCATGGATACCTTCAGCATTAACCACATGACCAAGGAACTTGAGTTCTGGCAGACAGAAACGACACTTCTTCAAGTTCAAGGTCAAACCTGCAGCCTTTAGTCTGTCGAAGACGGACTGAATATCTTGCAGATGATCCGCGACAGAGGAGGAGTAGATTATGATGTCATCCAGATACACAAGACAAGACTCCCAGGACAGTCTCCATCAACCTTTGGAAGGTTGCTGGAGCATTCTTCAAACCAAAAGGCATGACTTTGAAGGAGTACAAACCAGCAGGGGTGACAAAGGCAGTCTTGTCCTGACTAGCGGGATCCATTGACACCTGCCAATAGCCACTGTTCAGATCCAGATTACTAAAGATGGATGCTCCTGCCAGAGATTCCAGTATGTTACTTATGATTGGTAGAGGGTAGGCATCGCTTTCTGTTATGGCATTCGGCTTCCTGTAGTCCACACAGAATCGATATCCACCATCTTTCTTAGGAATCAGGACAACCGGAGAAGCCCATCCGGAAAAAGAAGGTTCCACAATTCCATTCTCCAACATGCTTTTGAGCTGTTCATTGAGAATTGCCAGTTTGGCGGGGGACAGCCTGTAGGGACGCTGCTTAATGGGGACCTCATGCCGGGTATAGATTTTGTGTTTGAAGACGGTTGTACGGCCGAGTGTAAGAGTACAAACCTCACTGTTCATGTCCAACATCTGGGAGAGCTGCCACCTTTCATCATCTGACAGACATGCCTGTTCCACTGCTTGTTTGAGGTAGAAATCCGCATCAGGTTTGTTTTTGCTCTCGGATAGAAGGGGGGGGGGGTACGGCGGTAATCAGGGTGATAGTTGGGTTCTCGGACTTCACTGGTGAAACATGTTTTTGTCTTTGTCCGATGACTTGACCTTGTCCGGACTCTGCATAATGTAGCAGGCTCCAGCCTGAAATCAGTGCATTACCAGGTTGAAATGGATGAGGCTGAGAATAGTCAGAGTGCAGCCGATAGGAGGGTTCAGACATCGAGATGGTCAGTCCACTGAAGAACAGGAAGTCGAGGCCAAGGACTACAGCAAATGCAAGGCTTGAATCTGCAAGAATAGCCACAGGAAGGTTAATAGTCTCACCATGCAGTTTTATTATTATACTAATCCAGCCCAAGGGAGTGGTAGGTTCTCCATTGGCCAAGTACAATGGTCCCTCCTCCCATGTTTGTAGCTCCTCATGAGGTAATGCCATGTTCTGCCACAGGGCCTCTTGCATCAGGGTGTAAGATGCCCCTGTGTCGATTATGGCCTTCCCTCTCCAGTTCCTAACAGTCAGAGGAACCAATAGTTGTTGCGGAATAGGAATAAGACCGCTAGCTGTGCTGTCTAAAGGCTTCATGGTGGGCATTAAGGCTGACCCAATTGTATGCAAGCCACCACGTCTGTCTAGACTTTTAGTCTTCGGTCCTTTCTGACCTTTTCCTGAATCCTGACGCTGGACATAGAGCGGGCAAGAATCTGGAGGATGTTGGACTTTACACCTCCAACACACGACTGGACATTTGTCCTTGATCTTGGGTACAAATATCTGAGACGGTTTAGCCCCAGGAGAGTTATGGGTATACTGGGATGAGGGAACAGGGTTTTTAGTTTGGAGGTGGTGCTTCCAGTCCTTCTCAAACTGAGTCCCAAGACGCACCAGATCATCCACATTTTGCACACGTTCTCGAAGTTGACTAGCAAGGCGGGGAACCATGTTCTTAAGAAGGAGTTTGACCATTTCCTGCTCAGTAATGTCAGCCTTCCATCTCCTACATAGAACTCGATAGGAGAAGGCAAAGTCCCGTATTGGCTCTGCTTCACCCTGGACTCTGTTACGTACACGTTCCGCCAGTTCATCCACATAGTCCTCTGAGAGGAAGGCTAAGAGGAATATATTTTGAAACTCCTCCCAGGTTGACACCTGTTCACGGGCTATCTCCCACCAGTCTCTTGCTGTACCATGGAGAACACTGCGGAGGGTAGCAAGAAACTCCAAGTCAGTAAAGGGCCGGATAGAAAGAAAATCGTTACACTTAGATAAGAAAAACAGTGGATCAACATCATCTTCTGGGCTGCCAAAAGTGGGGAAAAGTAGTTTGATAGGGAGGGAGCGCTCTAGAGGAGGCATGACAGTGGCAGCGGGAGTTCTGTTGTTTAACAGTATCTTCAGAGGGGTTTTTGTAGTACTACCTGTTCCTATTCCCTTACTGGCCAAGCCAGTGGCAGAGGTAAAAGCTGAGGGAGGTGCAGAAGATTTGTCCAGAAGGGAAAAGCACTGCATTACCTCCTGGTGCAGCTCTTCCAGTTGAAGGTCTGTGGCCTTCTGTGCTTTTTCCATCTCATTAACGGTGTCCTTTTGAGTCTGTTCAATCAAAAATCGTAGTTCCCCTGTGAGAGAGTTCTTCATGTCCTCAATAACTTCCTTCAGATAAGAACACACTCCCTTCACAACAGAGGCTGACTCCTCTGCTCTCTGTTTTTGTTCCTCCTCAAGAAAGATTATGACTTGATGATGGTTAGTTTCCATTTGTGTTTTGAACCGGTGCAGTTTTCCTTGAATATCCTGCTTCAGAGAATCTTGTAAATATTTCTGTCTCTGAACAATTTGTTGTTGGTTTTCCTCCATTTGACAGGGAAGGTAATCCAACCTCCGCTGCACATCTGTCTGATGAGCCTCCACACATTCACTGAGTTTGCGAATGGCATTCTCCTGCATTGTCAAACTATGATTGGTGTGTGTCCATTGATGTTCCAGTTGTCCAGTGATTACAGAGACACCTCTCCCAGTCTCTCTGGACAGGGTAACCGGAAGGGTTTGAGGGGAGGGTAATGGTGGAGATGTTATAGGTGAACCAGAAACCTGGGGATTAGGGTCAGTGCTATCCAACTCCATTAGTTCATTGAGTCCTTCCACAATGAAAGAATCCCGAACATAATTACCATCAGGTGTGTCCACATTGACACAGTATGGGGTTCCAACAAAAGACATGATTCAACCTTGTGTGGATGGTGTCATGAGTGTTTCTCTTCAAGTCCCTGTTCGGGCGCCAATTCTGCAGCGGTATTTATTAGAGAGAGGTAAAGAAAGATTTTGTTCGGGCGCCAGGCAGGTATTAACCATGCCGAAAGGAAAAGAGTAGAATAGAGAGAGTACCACTAACAGACCCACACACATCAGCAGAAGAGACTGCCTAGAGTGTAGCCTGTTTACCAGATAGCCAGTGGAGAGAAAAGAGAATACACACCATATTAAACCCACATCACAGCACAGGGGTAACCCCAACAAAAATACCTCATACAATAATACTAATACTAATAATGGCAGAGCAATTAAACAGTAACTTCATACAAGAACGAACCCAGGCATCAACAGAGGATTTGCAATAATCTGTATTATTTTCTAGTGGATGAGTGCAGAGGGTATGAATGTGGGGGGTGTTCATCGACACAACAAAGGCCTTAAAAATGTCCACAGTCTTCTCGGCCACATGTCATTAGTACACCTCACCTCAATACAGTTCACATAACAATACACAAAATACTTCTGGCAGGGCAATAATAGTCCAGCTCTAATGAACTTCAATGGGAAGTGCATTTGAAAAATAGAGAGTCTGTTGCAGGGTAAAGCACTGGAACGAGAGTGAAGAGAAAGAGAGAGAAAAAGAGAAATCTTAGCTGTGGTCTTCAGGCATGCCGGTGTACGGTCTGACTGTCCGATGGTTTGTTGGTTTGTATGTTAAAGCTTCGCAACAATGTTGCTACTAATCCATGCGATCCATAACGGGCGCGGTCCCAAACAAAAACAACCACGATCTAAAGCGATCACACCGATGATTGAGTTAAATACTTTATAAACTACAAACACTGAAAACAAATAAAACTTCTGCAGCACAGCACACACAATCAAACTGTCGCGCCAGCCAAGAGCCCCTCCCCAAAGAGCTGAATGAGCTCTCTTTATCTCCTCCTTCCTTAGTGCTCATGCGCTCTTAAAGTGGCAGTGCACGGTGAAGGCTCCGAGCAGATTTCGCCACATAGCTTTCACCTGGTCTGTCATGGAAAGAGTTCTTAAATTTTGTACATATATACAGTGCCTTGCGAAAGTATTCGGCCCCCTTGAACTTTGCGACCTTTTGCCACATTTCAGAAGGCTTCAAATATAAATATATAAAACTGTATTTTTTTGTGAAGAATCAACAACAAGTGGGACACAATCATGAAGTGGAACGACATTTATTGGATATTTCAAACTTTTTTAACAAATCAAAAACTGAAAAATTGGGCGTGCAAAATCATTCAGCCCCCTTAATTTAATACTTTGTAGCGCCACCTTTTGCTGCGATTACAGCTGTAAGTCGCTTGGGGTATGTCTCTATCAGTTTTGCACATCGAGAGACTGAAATTTTTTCCCATTCCTCCTTGCAAAACAGCTCGAGCTCGGTGAGGTTGGATGGAGAGCATTTGTGAACAGCAGTTTTCAGTTCTTTCCACAGATTCTCAATTGGATTCAGGTCTGGACTTTGACTTGGCCATTCGAACACCTGGATATGTTTATTTTTGAACCATTCCATTGTAGATTTTGCTTTATGTTTTGGATCATTGTCTTGTTGGAAGACAAATCTCCGACTCAGTCTCAGGTCTTTTGCAAACTCCATCAGGTTTTCTTCCAGAATGGTCCTGTATTTGGCTCCATCCATCTTCCCATCAATTTTAACCATCTTCCCTGTCCCTACTGAAGAAAAGCAGGCCCAAACCATGATGCTGCCACCACCATGTTTGACAGTGGGTATGGTGTGTTCAGGGTGATGAGCTGTGTTGCTTTTACGCCAAACATAACGTTTTGCATTGTTACCAAAAAGTTCAATTTTGGTTTCATCTGACCAGAGCACCTTCTTCCACATGTTTGGTGTGTCTCCCAGGTGGCTTGTGGCAAACTTTAAACAACACTTTTTATGGATATCTTTAAGAAATGGCTTTCTTCTTGCCACTCTTCCATAAAGGCCAGATTTGTGCAATATACGACTGATTGTTGTCCTATGGACAGAGTCTCCCACCTCAGCTGTAGATCTCTGCAGTTCATCCAGAGTGATCATGGGCCTCTTGGCTGCATCTCTGATCAGTCTTCTCCTTGTATGAGCTGAAGGTTTAGAGGGACGGCCAGGTCTTGGTAGATTTGCAGTGTTTGATACTCCTTCTATTTCAATATTATCGCTTGCACAGTGCTCCTTGGGATGTTTAAAGCTTGGGAAATCTTTTTGTATCCAAATCCGGCTTTAAACTTCTTCACAACAGTATCACGGACCTGCCTGGTGTGTTCCTTGTTCTTCATGATGCTCTCTGCGCTTTTAACGGACCTCTGAGACTATCACAGTGCAGGTGCATTTATACGGAGACTTGATTACACACAGGTGGATTGTATTTATCATCATTAGTCATTTAGGTCAACATTGGATCATTCAGAGATCCTCACTGAACTTCTGGAGAGAGTTTGCTGCACTGAAAGTAAAGGGGCTGAATAATTTTGCACGCCCAATTTTTCAGTTTTTGATTTGTTAAAAAAGTTCGAAATATCCAATAAATGTCGTTCCACTTCATGATTGTGTCCCACTTGTTGTTGATTTTTCACGAAAAAATACAGTTTTATATCTTTATGTTTGAAGCCTGAAATGTGGCAAAAGGTCGCAAAGTTCAAGGGGGCCGAATACTTTCGCAAGGCACTGTATATATATATATATATACATACACACACACACACACAATACTCTCACCTAGTTTAATAACCAACGGTAACATTTTACATTTGAATCCAAGCTATTTGCATCCAGAGATGCCTGTCTATGCCACCCACATTCCAGTCTATTCAGTCTGGATTCACCTGGTCAGTTTGTGTCATGGAAATGTTTTGTACACTCAGTGTACTCTAATATACATTTCTTAATATGTTCTATGATAGCATACATTTCCAAATATGTTTTCGACCCAAGAACTAAAAGACTGGAATTCAATCAGTACATACCATGGTTCTGCAATGCAGTTCATGTTGTACCAACACATATTAAGTTTGAATGGAACCCATGGTAGGTGTAGACATATCTATAGTTAACTTTTTCTTTGCTCTGGAGCAATTGAAACCCAGCCTAGGTGTTAGAAGTGACATCTGCTTTCATATTTTAAGAACAAATGTTTTTGGGGTGTTTGATCATTCTCTAAGTATTTTGGGCTATATTTTACATGAAACACACTCATTGAGGTGCTTTTTGAATTAATTAAAGTTAGTTATGTAAAGTAAAGTCATTTATTAAAATTAGACTTTCAACATCAATATGTGTCGCTAAACGCTTAATAAAAATGTATTTTGACCTAATTCTTACATTAATATGTAAAGCTACATACAGTACCAGTCAAACATTTGGACACTACTCATTCAAGGTTTTTTTTACTCTTTTTTAAAACTATTTTCTACATTGTAGAAAAATAGTGAAGACATCAATATGAAAATGTAGTAACCAAAAAAGTGTTAAACAAATCAAAATATGTTTGATATTTTAGATTCTTCAAATTAGCCATTCTTTGCCTTGATGACAGCTTTGCACACTCTTGGCATTCTCTCAACAAGCTTCACCTGGAATGATTTTCCAACAGTCTTGAAGGAGTTCCCACATGCTGAACAATTGTTGGCTGCTTTTCCTTCACTCCGCGGTCCAACGCATCCCAAACCATCTCAATTGGGTTGAGGATGGGTGATTGTGGAGGCCAGGTCATCTGATGCAGCACTACATCACTCTCCTTCTTGGCCAAATAGCCCTTACACGGCCTGGAGGTGTGTTGAAAATAGTACAAATAAAGAAAAACCAAACATGTCCAAACTTTTGACTGGTACTGTATATATTTTGTTTGTCTATATGTTTTTCGGCAATTTACTACATACTGTATATTTTTGTAGTGGGTGTATGTACTGTGGCATGATATAAAAGATGAAGATGATCATATTTTACTTACAGCACTTCAATTAATGCACTCTCTAAAAATAAAAAGTTGAGTCTGTTTATGTGTGTGCGTTTGTGCGTGAGCATGTGCATTTGTGGGAGGATGATTATTGCCAAGATGGCCTTTCTCCAATGTTAGCCCCTGGGCTTAGCAACAGCACCGCACTGCAACACCGCATTGAGGATCATTTGTCTTCCTTCTTTCAAGTGCATTTACCCAAACTACATCCGTCAGAAAGAGAAAGATGATGAAATGCCATAATATCTCATTTTGTAATGTACAAAAAAATATTTGTTGTCATTATAATATCATGCTTCAACAATTGTACAATTGTATTACCATTCCCAGACATGGTATTATAAGAGAGGAATTTAATAACAGCTAATTGTCAAAAGCAGTTCCAGTGTTGAGTTGTCTTGTCTGGTGACAAAATGGGATATTGCTTACTAAAATACTAAAAAGCAATTACTGATAAGACTTTTGCTTTTTAAATGATGTCTCTGTCTGCAGGCTCAGACTGGTTGCGGAACAGACATCATCAATGAGAGAACTAGTGCTTGTCATCTGTGGCTATCCATCTAAGGAAAGTCTGTATAATTTATAATCAGAATCTCATGCAATTATTTCTACCCGTGGACAACATTTGGAAACAAGATAATCTCATGAAAAAAAGTGGGGAAAAATCTATATTGCTGATAAGACTAAGAGGCCTCTGGAAAATGATCAACGAGACCACGATAAAATCAAATAAATGTTTTGCATTTCATCCATGAATTATTGGCAGAGAGAACAACTCCCTCTAGGTATGGGGTATTTAATCTCCCTCTCTCAAGTGAGAAATTCACATCTCTTGCATCTCGTGTTGGGCTTACTGGGAAAAACTGCTGATACTGAAACCTTTGAGGTACTGTGTCTCTTGGCGGAAGAACCTCTGTGTCAATTGGATGCTCTAGGGATACAAATATTTTAGACAATAATGGATGCACTCATGTTAAATATCGGGGTGCCACAAAATCCAGATAATGTCATTCCAGTTCATGACTTCAACTCAGGGTTAAGTTTCGCTGTTAATCAATCTAAACAGTTAGATTGCTGAGCTATTCACGAATAACATACTTTTTCTCAGATATTAGAACGATAAAATATTAAGTGTCTATTCCTGAAGAGAACTTCCCAAGGTAAGAAAACACAAAAGGTTTTCAGGTGTATTAATTGAAAGACAAAACTGAGCAGACATCCCTCTCCGTCACACCATCATGATGTGATTCTGCCTCTGAGAGACTGCAATCTAGAAGATCTCTTTTTGGCTGTGGAATTAGATTCCTTTTGATTTTAGGGGGGCTTTGGAGAAGAGTATAAAAGCACCAGCACTCCTGGAGGAATATCCTGACAAGGCGATTGTCTCTGCTGCCTGCGGCATAAAGCCAAAGGTAGCCACAGAGGGTGAGCACTCCCTGTTTCTTTATCCACCAGCTGTACATGAGTCCCATGCAGTGCCTGGAACAAAAGTAAAATACCTTTCTGTTTAAAAGACAGAGGAGAGCTGGAGACACAGACAATGAAAGAATGTCTGCCCATCAGTGGTGGGAAATCAACAAAGCAGCGGTCCACTTTAAGGTCTTCCAGGAACAAGTAAAGAGAGGGAACACATATCGGAGAGAGAGAAAAAAAATGGTTCACGTACATGTCACGCCCTCGTCGAAGTATTTTGTGTTTTTCTTCATTTATTTGGTCAGGCCAGGGTGTGGCATGGGTTTTTTGGGAGGAAATCCTAAACGGAGAAGGACCCTGGGCACAGCCTGGAGAATATCGCCGCCCCAAGGAAGAACTGGAGGCGGAGAAAGTGGAAGTGCACTGGTATGAGGAGGCAGCACGGCGACGCGGATGGAAGCCCGAGAGTCAGCCCCAAAAATGTCTTGGGGGGGCTCACAGGGAGTATGGCGACGCTAGGTAGGAGACCTACGCCAACTTCCTGTGCTTACCGGGGGGCTAGAGAGACCGGGCAGGCACCGTGTTATGCTGAGGTGCGCACGGTGTCCCCAGTGCGGGTGCATAGCCCGGTGCGGTATATTCCAGCTCCGCGTATCGGCCGGGCTAGATTGAGCGTCGAGCCAAATGCCATGAAGCCGGCTCTACGCATCTGGTCCCCAGTGCGTCTCCTTGGGCCGGCTTACATGGCACCAGCCTTGCGCACGGTGTCCCCGGTTCACCTGCATAGCCCAGTGCGGGCTATTCCACCTCGCCGCACTGGCAGAGCGACCGGGTGTATTCAACCAGGTAAGGTTGGGCAGGCTCGGTGCTCAAGAGCTCCAGTGCGCCTGCACGGTCCGGTCTACCCAGTACCACCTCCACGCATCAGCCCTCCGGTGGCAGCTCCCCGCACCAGGCTTCCTGTGCGTGTCCTCGGCCCAGTACCACCAGTGCCAGCACCACGCATCAGGCCTACAGTGCGCCTCGCGTCTCCAGCGCTGCCAGAGCCTTTCTCCTCTCCTGCGCTGCCGGAGTCTCCCGCCTGTTCAGCGCTGCCAGAGTCTCCCGCCTGTTTAGCGCTGCCAGAGTCTCCTGCCTGTTTAGCGCAGCCAGAGCTGCCGGCCTGCATGGAGCAGCCAGAGCTGCCGGCCTGCATGGAGCAGCCAGAGCTGTCGGCCTGCATGGAGCAGCCAGAGCTGCCGGTATGCATGGAGCAGCCAGAGCTGCCAGTCTGCAAGGAGCTGCCAGTCTGCAAAAAGCAGCCCGAGCTGCTAGTCAGCCAGACTCTTCCTGATCCGCCAGTCAGCCAGACTCTTCCAGATCCGCCAGTCAGCCAGACTCTTCCAGATCCGCCAGTCAGCCAGACTCTTCCAGATCCGCCAGTCAGCCAGACTCTTCCAGATCCGCCAGTCAGCCAGACTCTTCCAGATCCGCCAGTCAGCCAGACTCTTCCAGATCCGCCAGTCAGCCAGACTCTTCCAGATCCGCCAGTCAGCCAGACTCTTCCAGATCCGCCAGTCAGCCAGACTCTTCCAGATCCGCCAGGATCTGCCAGAACCGCCAGTCAGCCAGGATCTGCCAGAACCGCCAGTCAGCCAGGATCTGCCAGAACCGCCAGTCAGCCAGGATCTGCCAGAACCACCAGTCAGCCAGGATCTGCCAGAACCGTCAGTCAGCCAGGATCTGCCAGATCCAACTACCTGCCTGAGAGTCCTCTCAGTGCAGAGCTGCCCTTCAGTCCCGAGCTGCCCCTCAGTCCCGAGCTGCCCCTCAGTCCCGAGCTGCCCCTCAGTCCAGTGGGTTTCTGGGTGAGGACTACTAGGCCATGGTCGGTGGCGAGGGTGGACTATCTAAGGATGCGAGGAGGAGGGACTAAGACTTTGATAGAGTGGGGTCCACGTCCTGCGCCGGAGCCGCCACCATGGACAGGAGCCCACCCGGACCCTCCCCTATGGTTTTTGGTGTGCGTCCGGGAGTCCGCAACTTAGGGGGGGGTTCTGTCACGCCCTCTAAGTATTTTGTGTTTTTCTTCATTTATTTGGTCAGGCCAGGGTGTGGCATGGGTTTTTGTATGTGGTGTGTTTTGTATTGGGATTGTAGCTTAGTGGGGTGTTATAGATAAGTCTATGGCTGTCTGAAATGGTTCTCAATCAGAGGCAGGTGTTTATCGTTATCTCTGATTGGGAACCATATTTAGACAGCCATATTCTTTGAGTGTTTTGTGGGTGATTGTCCTTATGTCCTTAGTGTCCTTTTGTCCTTGTTCTGTGTTAGTTTACACAAGTATAGGCTGTTTCGGTTTTCGTTACGTTCATTACATTTATTGTTTTGTAGTGTTTGTGTTTAGTGTGTTTGGTCATTAAACATGAATCGTAATCTACACGCCGCATATTGGTCCGACTCTCCTTCGCATACAGAAAACCTTAACAGTACAGTGATTTACATTATTTTATCATCTCTTTCATTAGTAAAGCATTCATTATGATGATGCATACAGGCATTTATGTTCACCTCTGATATGTTTAGGGTGACGTTACACTACGGTTTGAATGTCACACGAAATGGCAGTACAGTGCTTTGCAAAAGTATTCATCCCCCTTGGCGTTTTTTATATTCATTTTTTTGTTGCATTACAACCTGTAATTGAAATTGATTTTTGGGGGGATTTCATGTAATGGACATACACAAAATAGTCCAACTTGGTGAAGTTGAAATGAAAAAAATGACTGAAGTGGTGCGTGGGTATGTATTCACCCCTTTGCTATGAAGCCCCTAAATGAGATCTTGTGCAACCAATTACCTTCATAAGTCACATAATTAATTTAGATTGCACACAGGTGGACTTTATTTATGTGTCACATGATCTCAGTATATATACCCCTGTTCTGAAAGGGCCCGGTGTCCGCAACACCATTAAGCAAGGGGCACCACCATGCAAGCGGAACCATGAAGACCAAGGAGCTCTACAAACAGGTCAGGGTTGGGTTCCAAAAATATCCAAAACTTTTAAGCATCCCACGGAGCACCATTAAATCCATTATTAAAAAATGGAAAGAATGTGGCATCACAGCAAACCTGCCAAAACTCATGGACCAGGCAAGGAGGGCATTAACCTCTTGAAACTCCCCATCCCGGATCCGGGATTGTGACTAAGCCTCAGGCTCATTAGCATAACGCAACGTTAACGATTTCTGAAAATCGCAAATAAAATTAAAATAATGCGTTTGCTCTCAAGCTTAGCCTTTTCTTAACAACACTGTCATCTCAGATTTTCAAAATATGCTTTTGAACCATAGAAATTGACTAATTTGTGTAAGAGTATGCAAAGCTAGCATAGCATTTTGTGTAGCATGTAGCACGCAACATTTTCACAAAAGCCAGATAACCAAATAAATAAAATCATTTACCTTTGAAGAGCTTCTGATGTTTTCAATGAGGAGACTCCCAGCCACATACCAGATGCGCAGTGTTTCCTGAAAGCGTCTGTGTGTAGGAGAAATCGTTCCGTTTTCTACATTGCGCCTGGCTACCGAAACGAACCGAAAATGCAGTCACCTACAACGTGAAACTTTTTCCGGATTAACTACATAATATCGACCGAAACATGGCAAACGTTGTTTGGAATCAATCCTCAAGGTGTTTTTTCACATATCTCTTCATTGACATGCAGTTCGTGGAAGCTTGCTTCTCTCTCTGTGCCCCATGGAAAAATAGTGGCAGGTGACTTTTGCGCACCAATTTCGGCGCAGGACACCGGGCGGACACGTGGTAAATGTGGTCTCTTATGGTCAATCTTCCAACGATCTGCCTACAAATACGTCACAATGCTGCAGACACCTTGGGGAAACGACAGAAAGGGCAGACTCATTCCTCTTGCGTTCACAGCCATATAAGGAGATCATGAAAGACAGAGCCTCAAAAATCCTTGTCATTTCCTGGATGCCAAGTCATCTTGGTTTTGCCTGAAGCTCACGTTAAAGGGCACGCACAGAGAAGATATTTGTATTTCTGGACACGTCAGAGTGTTTTCTTTCGAACAGTAGCAATTATATGCATAGTCGAGCATCTTTTTGTGACAAAATATCTTGTTTAAAACGGGAACGTTTTTCTTCCAAAAATGAAATAGCGCCACCATAAGTGTAAGAGGTTAATCAGAGGCAACAAAGAGACCAAAGATAACCCTGAAGGAGCTGCAAAGCTCCACAGTGGAGATTAGAGTATCTGTCGATAGGACCATTTTAAGCCGTACACTCCACAGAGCTGGGCTTTATGGAACAGTGGCCAGAAAAAGACATTGCTTAAAGAAAAACATTGGTGTTCACCAAAAGGCATGTGGGAGACCTCAAACATATGGAAGAAGATACTCTGGTCAGATGAGACTAAAATTGAGCTTTTTGGACATCAAGGAAATCGCTATGTCTGCGCAAACCCAACACCTCTCATCACCCAGATCACCATCCCCACAGTGAAGCATGGTGGTGGCAGCAAAATGCTGTGAGGATGTTTTTCCCATCGGCAGGGACTGGGAAACTGGTCAGAATTGAAGGTATGATGGATGGCTCTAAATACAGGGAAATTCTTGAGGGAAAGTTTCAGTCTTCCAGAGATTTGAGACTGGGAAGGAGGTTCACCTTCCAGCAGGACAATGACGCTAAGCATACTGCTAAAGCAACTCGAGTGGTTTAAGGGGAAACATTTAAATGTCTTGGAATGGCCTTGTCAAAGCCCAGACCTCAATCCAGTTGAGAATCTGTGGTATGACTTAAAGATTGCTGCACACCAGCGGAACCCATCCAACTTGAAGGAGCTGGAGCAGTTTTGCCTTGAAGAAAAGACAAAAATCCCAGTGGCTAAATGTGCCAAGCTTATGGTGACATACTCCAAGAGACTTGCAGCTGTAATTGCTGCAAAAGGTGACTCTACAAAGTATTGACTTTGGGGGGGGGGGGGGTGAATAGTTATGCACACACAAGTTTTTTGCTTTTTTGTCTTCTTGTTTCACGATGAAACATATTTTGCATCTTCAACGTGGTAGGCATGTTGTGTAAATCAAATGATACAACCCCCCCAAAAAAATCACGATTTAAGGCAACAAAATAGGGAAAATATTAGGAAGGTGTCCATAATGTTTAATATACTCAGTGTACAACATATTGGATCAACTGTGATTGTCATAAATGTCTATACTATTCTATATACGACAACAAAATGATACGTTTTTACGTAATCTACACACCACATCTACACATAGTCTCTCTGACATTGTTAAAATCTTCTGATAAATAGCGCAATATTCTCTGAGCATTGTAAAAGTCTCAAGGGTGAGCCAGAAAGCTGTGATATAACCTTTTCATAGACAACGCCTCAGCACTTTAATTGTCTTTTCCCTTAAAACCGCTTGACCTTCATTCCTTTGTGTCATAATGATTTGCTGCTGCCACTGCCCTGCTCATTTTCCCCCATCAGCATCGAGACAGGGGCCTGAGAGTCTAATTGCAGTCAAAGCAACAAACAGCGCCACGTTGACAATCAGGCCTTATTAGATTCCTGCCTGCATTTCCCATTCCTGGCACACAGAGAGGCCACAGTGGAATGAAGCTCATTAATATGCACAGCATACCAGCATATTATTGAGGCTTTAAAGGGAGGGGAAGATTGCAGTTGATCCAACGGGACTCCATGGTCCGAAATAAATACATTTCATATAAAGAAAAAGGAATAGTGCAATGGGTCAGTGATACGGGAATCATTGTTTGTGCATCTGGCAAACAGATGGCTTTCTGATCAAATATTTGATTGAATGGGTTTAGTGAGGGGTGGGATGTCAGTAGTGTAAAATGTATGGATGGCTGTGACAGGTCACACATTTCCCAAACAGATTAAACAGGTAATGTGGTTGCCTAACCCACAAGCCTTTGGCCAATGAGTGTTAAACCAACTCCACTTGCAGATGGGCTGTTAATTAGTGAGACAAGACCAAGACCACATCTGCCTTCTGCTAATGTGAGGTGTCCCAGGCCTCTTGTTAAGAGATAATACAGTTATAGACACCTGCACAGCTATACAAGTTAATGATAGCCTGAAACAGAGGAAGTGAAGTAAAACACCCTGTTTCTTCCATAAGAAGCACTTGTAAAGCTTCCATACACTGCCTCAAACTAAAGATCTAGATTTTCAAAGGGATATTGAAAATAAGATGACTTATCAAGGTTGATTGGGACAATGGTGCTATTTATCAGGGCCTTCACCATTTCTACTGTTTCATGTATTTCCCTTGGTTGTGGTACTGATTGATAACTGCAGCTGTTTCTCTGTGTCTAATGCCAAAAAAGAACAATGTCTAGAGACATTGACACAATGTGGAGCGGACCTGGAAATCAATACCAAAAAGAAGAGAAATTGACACAAACGAAATTAGTTTGCCTAGGCAACAGTCAGCTTGGGCCACAGGGAAGTCAAAATTGGAAAGGCCTTGTCATTCTATCCCACTGTTTATGTGTTGTGTCAAATTAATTTTCCAGAATTCAGCTGGTTGATTTGTAGTCAAAGGAATGTATATTTCCAAGCATTCCTCATGATGAACTGTATTAATTGGTAGATTCAGTACGTTCCAAAGATATAGAAATACTATGATTGAATATGAAGTCAACTGATATTCCCAAGAATACTGTAACTCCAAAGCAAAGAGGGTTCACCTAAGGCCTAAGCAACCTTTCATCAATATATGCATCTTACTGAGTATATTCAAAAGTATTCATTTCATTTCAGGCGACATTAAACACATTAAATAACTAATTAGGTTCAAATGAAGTTGTGACTCACCATAGAATTCAAATCATGTCACTTTTCCACAACGACCAATGACTGGTGTTTGATTTATTGCGGCATACTGCAGTGCATACCACTAGTCATGAGACGGTAAATGTACAACTCATTATTTGATTTACTCAATACAATATTGGGAAACCATAGCAATAATCAATGGCTGCTTGATTTGATTTCCTCTATGACTAAACATTGAGTGATGTCTTTATATAGCATCATCAGCATCGCATGGATATGCTAATAACCAGTTTAAGATCTCATGCGCACACCCCATAATTGGGTTACCTAGAGACTCAGAGAGGAATCTGTCTACAAATAGAGAGCAGAATAAACGTGAGTCCTTTATGCACAGCACCATGGGCCGCAAGGATATATACTAAAAACTAGCAATATTACCTATTTAAAATTAAGTCATATTTAGGGTGATATGTGGAGCATGTCAATCATGCTGCTAGTAAGATTGCGTTAATGCAATGTTGTTACTACTGTGATTACTGCATTACTACACAGGTAGAATAACATCCTGACCTAAAGTTAAATCTAAAAGAGTTTAAGAAATTGTGTGAGTAGGAATGACAGTAAAAGGTATCAAACCACACAAAATAAATACTTTAGGGAGAACAGCATCTGCTTCCCCCACTGTGAGGATTCCAGCGGGAGGATTCCAGTGGGGGCTATGGTGTCAAGGTGGCCCTGTCTAATCTGCTGTTCACTTTGAAGTCGGGATGGGTACTGTACCTGCTCTTCATCACTGTCATACAGGGTATGCAAGAGGCTAACTGTGCATCCATGCAACACAAGGCCACCCTGCACAGTCACTTGACTAAACCATTCTTGGACTGCTCTGCTGCCTGCAACAAAGCCACAACTGCTAATGCATCACACACAATTTATTCCCCAACTGCAAAACTTGATGACGCCGGAGGGTAGGGCTACCGTCTTTCAACCAATCATACTATTTTGTTTGTATTTTCGCGTTCCTGCTTTTACCGTCTCTTACGACCGAAAAGAGCATCTGGACATCAGAACTTGGATTACTCACCTCAAATTGGACAAGGAGTTCTTATTCAATGAGTTGGACGCGAGGGACATATTGTAGACACATGACCAGACCCCAATCCCTATGATTCGCAGGAGAAGGAAACAGATATTTTGAGGCAAAAGATTTGAGTGCCTTGCAAGGATCAGGTGACGAGTGCTAGCTAAGGTTCAATCGATGGAAAATAAATGGGATGAACTGAAAGCACGTATATCCTACAAACCGGACATTAAAAACTGTAACATCTTATGTTTCACTGAGTCGTGGCTGAACGACGACATTAAGGACATACAGCTGGAGGGTTATATATTCTATCTGCAAGACAGAACAGCAGCCTCAGGTAAGACACTGGGCAGGGGCCTATGCATTTATGTAAACAACAGCTGGTGCACGATATCTAAGGAAGTCTCAAAGTTTGCTCGCCTGAGGTAGAGTATCTCATGATAAGCTGTAGACCACACTATATACCTGGAGAGTAATCATCTGATTTTTTTGTAGCTGTCTACATACCACCACAGAGCGAAGTTGGCACTAAACTGCACTCAATAAGCTGTATTCCGCCATAAGCAACCAGGAAAACTTTCACCCAGAGGTGGTGCTCCTGGTGGTCGGTGACTTTAATGCAAAAAAAGTTCTCGACCACCTTTACTTCACACACAGAGATGCGTACAAAGCTCTTCCTCACCCTCCATTTGGCAAATCTGACCATAACTCTATCCTCCAGATTCCTGCATACAAGCAAAAAATGAAAGCAGGAAGCACCAGTGACTCGCTCAATAAAAAGGTGGTCAGATGAAGCTGATGTTAAACTACGGGACTTTTTTGTTAGCAAAGACTGGAATATGTTCTGGGATTTTTCCAATGGCATTGAGGAGTATACCACATCAGTCACTGGCTTTATCAATATGTACATCAAGGACATCGTCCCCACAGTGATTGTACGTACACACTTCAACATAAAGCTATGTATTACATTCACACTGAGCTAAAGGTCAGAGCTGCCGCTTTCAAGGAGCGGGACTCTAACCCGGGAAGCTTACAAGAAATCCAACTATGCCACCGACAAACCATCAAACAGGCAAAGCATCAATACAGGACTAAGATCAAATCGTACTACACCAGCTCCGATGCTCGTCGGATGTGGCAGGGCTTGCAAACCATTACAGATGACAAAGGGAAGCACAACCGAGAGCTGCCCAGTGACACAAGCCTACAAGACGAGCTAAATAACTTCTATGCTCGCTTCGAGGCAAGTAACAATGAAATATGCATGAGAGCATCAGCCGGTCTGGATGACTGTGTGATCACGCTCTCTGCAGCCGATGTAAGACCTTTAAACAGGTCAACATTCACAAGGCCTCTGGACCAGACGGAATACCAGGACGTGTACTCCGAGCGTGCGCTGCCCAACTGGCAAGTGTCTTCACTGACATTTTCAAACTCTCACTGTCTCAGTCTGTAATACCAACATGTTTCAAGCAGACCACCATAGTCCCTGTGCCCAATAACACAATAACACAAAATGACTACCGACCCGTAGCACTCACGTCTGTAGCCATAAATTCTTTGAAAGGCTGGTCATGGCTCACATCAACACCATTATCTCAGAAACCCTAGACCCTCTCTATTCCACTCCACACTGCCCTTTCCCACCTGGACAAAAGGAACACCTATGTGAGAATGCTTTGACTGCAGCTCAGCGTTCAACACCATTGTACCCTAAAAGCTCATCACTAAGCTAAAGACCCTGGGACTAAACGCCTCCCTCTGCAACTGGATCCTAGACTTCCTGAAGGGACGCCACCAGGTGGTATGGGTAGGTAACACCACATCTACCACACTGATCCTCAACACGGGGGCCCCTCAGGGGTGCATGTTCAGTCCCCTCCTGTATTCCCTGTTCACTCATGACTGCACGGCCAGGCGCAACTCCAACACCATCATTAAGTTTGCTGATGACACAACAGTGGTGGGCCTAATCACCGACAACGGTGCGGCAGCCTATAGGGAGGAGGTCAGAGACCTGACCATGTGGTGCAAGGAGTGTTACTGTTGTTTCAACAGTAAAGAAATGCACATACACTACCGTTCACATGTCCTCAACTGGCAGCTTCATTAAATAGTACCCACAAAACACCAGTCTCAACGTCAATAGTGA
Source organism: Oncorhynchus masou masou (assembly GCF_036934945.1). Lineage (NCBI taxonomy): Eukaryota > Metazoa > Chordata > Actinopteri > Salmoniformes > Salmonidae > Oncorhynchus > Oncorhynchus masou. The sequence continues at coordinate 42,128,924 of NC_088213.1, forward strand.
AGAGGTGACTCCGGGATGCTGGACTTCTAAGCAGAGTTGCAAAGAAAAAGCCATATCTCAGACTGGCCAATAAAAATAAAAGATTAAGATGGGCAAAAGAACAGACACTGGACAGAAGAACTCTGTCTAGAAGGCCAGATATTCCACAAAAAAGCTGCCGTTTCCAGCTGCAATAGTCATTTACATTAACAATGTCTATACTGCATTTCTGATCAATTTGATGTTATTTTAATGGACAAAATGTTTCATTTTCTTACAAAAACAAGGACATTTCTAAGTGACCCCAAACCTTTGAATGGTAGTGTACAGTGGGGAGAACAAGTATTTGATACATTGCCGATTTTGCAGGTTTTCCTACTTACACAGCATGTAGAGGTCTGTACTTTTTTATCATAGGTACACTTCAACAGTGAGAGACTGAATCTAAAACAAAAATCCAGAAAAACACATTGTATGATTTTTAAGTAAATCATTTGCATTTTATTGCATGACATAAGTAGTTGATACATCAGAAAAGCAGAACTTAATATTTGTTTGTAATTACAGAGATCATACTTTTCCTGTAGTTCTGCCAAGGTTTGCACACACTGCAGCAGGGATTTTGGCCCACTCCTCCATACAGACCTTCTCCAGATCCTTCAGGTTCCGGGGCTGTCGATGAGCAATACGTACTTTCAGCTCCCTCCAAAGATTTTCTACTGGGTTCAGGTCTGGAGACTGGCTAGGCCACTCCAGGACCTTAAGATGCTGCTTACGGAGCCACTCCTTAGTTGCCCTGGCTGTGTGTTTCGGGTCGTTGTCATGCTGGAAGACCCAGCGACGACCCATCTTCAATGCTCTTACTAAGGGAAGGAGGTTGTTGACCAAGATCGCGATACATGGCCCCATCCATCCTCCCCTCAATACGGTGCAGTCGTCCTGTCCCATTTGCAGAAAAGCATCCCCAAAGAATGATGTTTCCACCTCCATGCTTCATGGTTGGGATGGTGTTCTTGGGGTTGTACTCATCCTTCTTCTTCCTCCAAACACGGCGAGTGGAGTTTAGGCCAAAAAGCTCTATTTTTGTCTCACCAGACCACATGACCTTCTCCCATTCCTCCTCTGTATCATCCAGATGGTCATTGGTAAACTTCAGACGGGCCTGGACATGCGCTGGCTTGAGCAGGGGGACCTTGCGTGCGCTGCAGGACTTTAATCCATGACGGCGTAGTGTGTTACTAATGATTGTCTTTGAGACTGTGGTCACAGCTCTCTTCAGGTCATTGACCAGGTCCTGCCGTGTAGTTCTGGGCTGATCCCTCACCTTCCTCATGATCATTGATGCCCCATGAGGTGAGATCTTGCATGGAGCCCCAGACCGAGGGTGATTGACGTCATCTTGAACTTCTTCCATTTTCTAATAATTGCGCCAACAGTTGTTGCCTTCTCGCCAAGCTGCTTGCCTATTGTCCTGTAGCCCATCCCAGCCTTGTGCGGGTCTACAATTTTATCCCTGATGTCCTTACACAGCTCTCTGGTCTTGGCCATTGTGGAGAGGTTGGAGTCTGTTTGATTGAGTGTGTGGACAGGTGTCCTTTATACAGGTAACGAGTTCAAACAGGTTCAGTTAATACAGGTAATGGGAGGAGAACAGGAGGGGTTCTTAAAGAAAAACTAACAGGTCTGTGAGCCGGAATTCTTACTGGTTGGTAGGTGATCATATACTTATGTCATGCAATAAAATACAAATTAATTAAAAATCATACAATGTGATTTCTGGATTTTTGTTTTAGATTCCATCTCTCACAGTTGAAGTGTACCTATGATAAAAATTAGACCTCTACATGCTTTGTAAGTTGGAAAACCTGCAAAATCGGCAATCAAATACGTGTACTCCCCACTGTATGTGATACCAAAAATAACACTGTACAGTCAGTGCATCTATGCTGTACAGTAAAGTCAAATCTATGTATTAACATATTTCCAGCTTCCGGATTAGGCGTACCTATGGGTGTTGAGTAGGGCTGTTACGGTGACCGTATTTGACTTCTATATCTACAACAAGCAATGCCTTTTCCAGTACATAGTGGGAAACTGAGTTAAAATCTACCAAGGTCAATTGATTTCCGAGCATAAATGTACTCAACAGCTTTATTTTCAGGAGAATGGAACAACATGTTGCAAGAGCTTAACCCTCCATTTGCGCTTTACTACACTAGCGTGTCTATTTTCAAAAGTGCTTAGCTGGAAAGTGCCTCTCCACATTACTCTACATGCACAAAAGACTACCAGAATGGTTTGCACTCTGAATATTATGTACAAAGACTGTGCTAATGTTATGCCTTAATTTAAGAATATTTTCTGAATTGCAGTTACATGGAAAGGATTCCGGTCTTTATGGAAGTAATTTGTCTGTGGCAGACAATGTTGGTCTGGGAAGGCAGCAGAGTGACAAGAGTGGGTTCTGGAAAAAGGGACGCTCTTTAGAAAAAAAGGTGCTCTCTCGAACCTAAAAGTATTTTGGGGCTAAATCTTTGAAAACCCATTTGTGGTTCCAGGTATATAACCTTTTTTTGGTTCCATGTAGAACTCTTTCCACAGAGGGTTCTGCATGGAACACAAAAGAGTTCTACCTGGAACCAAAAAGGATTCCACCTCCAGAAACCGGTTGGGTACAATTTTGTTTACATTTTACCATTGTGGCGCGTATCCACTTTCTACGCATGTACCCATGGCCCACTACCTAATCTTACACCAACACATACGATTTACAAAATGGAGTTCATCAAACTCAGTACAGCATGTATATCTTATCAATTCTACTCTCAGCGTGACATTTACACTTAAAGACTTTACATTTTCATTATATTTTCCTTTCTTATTTTCTGTTGCTTCAGCAGGATTACAAATCAAAGTAATGCTGAATTTGGGATTTTATTTCTAACAGCCAACAGTCCTGCACATAAGGAGTGTGTCTAATTTGAAGGGCCTCTGGACGTGGAGTATAACAGATAGTAAATGGAGTGCATCTCACTTTATTAGAGAAGATGTGTAAGGATTTGCACAAGACCCTGCAATAACCACACTAACTACTTTAACCTACAGCACTGTGTCAAATCAGGGTTATATTTGAATATATTCATGTGTTATGGTTTCATATGGAACAGTGTCTAAAGGTAAAGTAATGTATCTTTACAATGCCTCCTCAGTGGTGAGAGTCTAATTGGTTGAAAGGATGGCACCAGCCTTTAAAAACTAATTTGACACAGATTTCTGCTATTCATAGGGAAATTGGGCTATGACGTCTTGGAATGGGGATACTTTCACGTTCTTCTATTTTCCCTTGTGTTGTCCACTTCACTACAAAGGCCTCTTGGGGGGGGGGGGTAATATATTTCTCTCTCTGTTATGTCAAATGTATAATTGCAATGGAAATTTTAATGTTAATAGTTATGTGGTTGAACATGGTTTCAAAGGCCTGGATCTGGAGTTTACCTCTCCTTGAATGGAACTGGTTACAAAGAAGTGCACTCATAGCCGTGACTGTGATGGTTCATGGTGGCTCCACTGTCAGAACTCATCAGACAACGCAAGTGGAAGAGAGGACTGTGGATCATGGGTACTGGGCATTTTATTCGTCACTTAATGCTCTAGTGCTTTTGGAAGCTGTAAAGCAAAATTCTCTGTATACAGTATGAGATATACACTTAGAAATGAATTAGCATTACTGTTTGTGGGATGTGGTGAGAGACATTGATTTACCTCTGCCTTTGCGAACTTAAATAAAAATGGGGATACTATCCCTGATAGGGACCTCATCAATTTGTGGTTGAACTGAATGTATATATTTGCGGTCTGAGCCTACAGTTTTCTACAATATGCGAGATTATATGCACACAGAGACATTTTTTTTAACCACAGCAGAATTACTGTGTTTTTACTTTTAACTGAACTCTTAGTGAAGTTCAAACCTATTACTAAAGACTGACATTTTGGAAGTTTCCTCACATATAATCTACAACCTTTAAAACAGAAAGGTGACATTAACCAGCCAGAGGAATGTATTTGGATAAGATAAAAATCCTTCTGTTTTCATTTAAATGGCTGAGAGCTTAAGGTAATTCAATTAAAGGACATTATTAAAACCTAATGACTCATATGAATAGGAATGCACGTTTGCAAAATTATACTATTTGAACTTACCTGGAAACTTTCCTACAGCATCATAGCCTCAAAAACTCACCTTTTCTATTTTCAAATGGCTTTTAGCCCAAAACATATTTCAGGCGGGCTTCTGCTTACCAAATTATGCATTTACAGTTTTACCTCACACACAGCTGTCCACAAGCAGTGCCAGACCAATTTTAAGTATTATTAAGGAATAAGGAATTATCTGACACGTTTCCCAAGTGTCTGGATTGAACCCCATGGATATATTAGGTATGTTGTGTCTAAAAGGCAATCAACTGGAACATAGTTGTATTTATCTTAGAATAGGAAAATAATCTATTTATGTTTTCTCAAATTTGAGTATGAAATAAGCTATGCACTAAAAGTCTGTTTTACGTTACTAGAATTCCAATACTTGTTCATCATTTTTATGTATTTGTTTTAGATCACACAAAAGTGCCTTCAGAAAGTATTCACACCCCTTGACCTTTTCCCATATTTTGATGTGTTACAAGGTGCGATTAAAATGTATTTAAATGTCAATTATTAACAAAAAAATACTCCCTAAAATAAAATTATAATTTATTTAAATTTCTAACAAATAAAACACTAATATGTTGATTACATTCAAACCCCTGAGTTATTTGCCACATTTTTTTGGGTCGTTTTAATTTAGTGCCTTATTGCAAACAGGATGCATGTTTTGGAATATTTTTATTCTGTACAGGCTTCCTTCTTTTCACGCTGTCATTTAGGTTAGTATTGTGGAGTAAGAACAATGTTGTTGATCCATCTTCAGTTCTCTTTCTATCACAGCCATTAAACTCTGTAACTGTTTTAAAGTCACCATTGGCCTTATGGTGAAATCCCTGAGGGGTTTCCTGCCTCTCCGGCAACTGAGTTGGCTGGGTGTATTGATGTGTAACCTATTATTTAACTAGGCAAGTCAGTTAAAAATAAATTCTTATTTACAATGACAGCCTACACCGGCCCGAACCCGGACGACGCTGGGCCAATTGTGCACCGCACTATGGGACTCCCAATCACGGTCGGTTGTGATACAGCCTGGATTCAAACCAGGGTGCCTGTACTGACGCCTCAAGCACTGAGATGGCAGTGCCTTAGACCGCTGCGCCACTTGGGAGCCCTGAGAGATACACCATCCAAAGTGCAATTAATAACTTCACCATGCTCAAAGAGATATTCAATGTCTGCATGTTTTATTTTTTACCCATCTACCAATAGGCATTTGAAAACCTTCCTGGTCTTTGTGGTTGAATCTGTGTCTGAAATTCCCTGCTCGACCTTTCAGATAATTGTATGTGTGGAGTACAGAGATGAGGTAGTCCTTCAAAAGTCATGTCATACACTATTGCTGCACACGGAGTGAGTCCATGCAACTAACAAAGGGTTTGAATACTTACTGACTGAAGACATTCCAGATTTTAATTTTGAATGAATTAGTCAACTTTCAAAAAACACAATTCCACTTTGACATTATGGGGTATTGTGTGTAAGACAGTGACACAATTCAGGCTGTAACACAACAAATGTGGAAAAAGTCAAGGGGTGTGAATACTTTCTGAAGGCACTGTATACAACCCCCCCAACCACCAACACTAAAAATCTAATAATTAAAATAAACAGACCAACAATCAGCATTTCATAAGACAATATAATTGGTACTATGGTACAAGTTATTGTCAATAATAGTAGAAAAATAACAAATGTAAAAAAAAAATGTACTGTATCTAAAGTGTTATTGTTTTCATTAATGTTCTTGTTTTTTCTTGGTTAAATATTGAATTCGTGGTGTTGGCATCTTGGCATCCCCTGTTTAAAACATGTACATTTCATCTACTGTTAAGGCAAATAAATACACTATTTCATAATATAATTTATAACTTTTTTTTTTTTTTAAATCGCATCTCAAAAATAGTCAATTGGTTTCTTATTCTAGGAGTTATCGTTTCCGTACTATAGATTTCATTCATTGTTTTTTTCCCCCTCTTGTTTATTTCTTGTGGTTTAAGTTATTTTCTAGTAACGTGTTTAAGTGCTATTATTCTCGGAATTCTGAAGAGGACCCGGAAACTACTTAAACATAGGACAGACATTGCTTTGAAGTCATATGCAAATGTATGAAATAATAATGTTATGCAATGCAAGTCGAGTTATTTGGATACGGTATGGGGAATCTGCAGGTCTTTGTTCAGAAGCCAACACACATCATTATTAAACCAGAATCATATCCAGACATGCACCAAGAAATACCCTGAGAAGATGATCAGACACAGGGTGAGCTGTGTTCCTTGGATTTTAGATTTGGCTAAATATTAAGGTATCGGAAGAGAGATCTGTTGGACTTGTTACTAGGCTGTCGTTTTTTCTCTCTTCGATCTCCAGTCAAATTGTCAGCAAATATAGGGCTTTGTATATTCAACACCTGATTTGTTGGACTGCAGGGGGTAGGAGGAATGGGTGGTTAGAGTAGATGTGGCAGACAGCCTTGTTTGTAGGAGTGAGCTGTCAAGACAGAGCCGTCCCCGGGTTGGGGGGGTGGGCGCCAAGAATGGACTCTCTTTCCCTCTCCTCTCTTTCTCACACACGCTCTTTCTCTCTCACCGTCTTTCTCTCAACATGCAGACAACAGGCAGACCCTTTCACTGACTGTTTTTGTGTAAGACATGACAAAAAAGAGCAATGCAGAGACAAATGGTCTGTGGTAAAGACAAATCAACTCAAATCCCCACTGTCTCCACGGCAGGCTTAAAAAAAGAAAAAAATCCAGTTCCAAGTTTGAAATCTGTGCATTATGAAATCTGTCATCCGTTATGAAGGCACTTACGTGAAAAGCACTCAGGTGAAAATTTGTGCTCCAACCGCACCAAGTGACAGACCATATATGTCTTCTTTAAAAAAAATGTAAACCTCTATGGATGCTAGCTTCTATTGCTGGGCTTTTTCATGTGTGTTTTTCTTCCAAACTAGCTGTTCTTTCACCAGTGGCTGGAATTCTAGGCTTAGCAGCTGTGGCCATCAGACCCTGGTCCACCTCAGAGGTCTCGCATGGGGCCTACCTGTCACCTCTTTGCCATTCCTGCCTCGCTGGTCCCCCTGCCTGCCGGAGCATCTGGCCCCCTCTCTATTGGGAGTCTGGCCTAGCCCTCTACTGCCTCCCTAGTGCTGCCCACCATTGCCAGGGTATCAATTTATATCATATTAACTTTCCCAAGCAGCACCAGGTGCTCGATTAGGAGACAGGCCCTGGGCCAACTGCAAGGCAGCACTATTCAATAAATCATTCTCCATTACATCCTGGTGCCTCTCCTCACTAGACTCTCCCCACTGCTCTCTTTTCATGCCATGACATGGTGAGGCTCCAATGACCCTGAGCAGATCTGGATCCAAGAGAGAGAAAATACTATTTTCTCAAAAAGAAATTCATGGATTATTCTGAAGAATTTACATTTACATTTACATTTAAGTCATTTAGCAGACGCTCTTATCCAGAGCGACTTACAAGTTAAGTTTTATCTTAATTGTTAGCGGCCACCTTAACAATTAAGAGGAGGTACAAGTAAAATTAACTTGGCATAATGAATAAAGGGCCTCTAAAAGCCTTGTAGCTGTAATTGCAAATGTTCTATGTTAAAACAGTGTGAGAAAAAAAGGCCCCAAGTATTGTAATCAGGAGCAACCGAGCCTAGAATCACTGAAAACAGTTTCTGGTCACATCCAGATTCAAACCAGGTCTAGTGTATGTCCAAGTCTGTACATTTAGTTAAACAGGTTAAACAAAGAATCAAGAACATCTCTAGACAATCTGATACAGGCTCTATACAGTAAATCAATAGGGTTAGTGGTGAAAGTCTGTTTATTCATGACTGACCCACATATGCTCCCTTCGAACGCATCAAAAGGCTCATTGTCCTCGTTTATATCATGAGACTTTTTATAGGTCCACTCTGACAGCCTCATACATGCTCTTGCCAGTTGAACTTCCTGAACCATTATAGTAAGTAAATCCTGTGCAGCAAAAGCATCTAACATGGGACTACATTTCAAGAAAGTTGTATTCAATGTGTAATTGTACCTGACAAATACAGGACTGTTCATTTGAAACTCTTCATAATTTCCTTAATAACAGTCAGCTGCTGGTGTTTCCTGTCGAAAGTGCACCGAATGTTGTTCCACCAGGACCTCTTCCAAGTAAAACAGCTCAAAACTGTCAGTTTTCCAAAGATGGAAAAAGAAGGGGTGAGGCGCTGGGATCGTGTTCCAGCCAAAGACATTTATTTGAACTTTCAGACTGCTATTCTACAATTTTAACTCTTCCGTACCATACAGACTAAATAGACTGGAATGTGGGTGGCATATCCAGGCATCTCTGGAGGCAAATAACTTGGATTCAAATTTAAAATGTTACCGTTGGTTATTAAAACAGGGTGACAGATTTGTTTAACTACACAAGGCATTAAAAGAACGCTTTCCATGACATAGACAGACCAGGTGAATCTAGGTGAAAGCTATGATCCCTTATTGATGTCACTTGTTAAATCCACTTCAAATCAGTGTAGATGAAGGGGAGGAGACGGGTTAAAGAAGGATTTTATTTTTTTGTGTGCAGTAGGTGTGCCATTCAGAGGGTGAATGGGCAAGGCAAAAGATTTAAGTGCCTTTGAACGAGGTACGGTAGTAGGTGCCAGGCACACACTGATTTGTGTCAAGAACTGCAATGCTGCTGTGTTTTTCACTCAAGTATCAAGAATGGTCCACCACCCAAAGGACATCCAGCCAACTTGACACAACTGTGGAGCGCATTGGAGTCAACATGGTCTAGCATCCCTGTGGGATGCTTTCAACACCTTGTAGGGTCCATGCCCCGACAAATTGAGACTGTTCTGAGAGCAAAAGGGGGTGCAACTGAATATTAGGAAGGTGTTCTCTATGCTTTGTACACTCTGTGTCATTTGTCCAGTTCAGAGTAGCCACAGTGTTTGTATATCTGATCGAGACTGCTCTACAAATAACCCTGGAATGTCACAACAATTGTACAATTCCGTGACTAACACATTCTGTGTGCTCCTCTTGTCCTAAGGGTAAAAAATGACCCGTCTTCACTGAACCCCTAACATAACGCAGCTTAATTGAATTTTAAACCCCACATCTATTTTGCATGAAGAAACAACCTGTCATTCATCTAACTTTTTTAATATCTGGCTTTCTCTTCACAATGCAGAAAGACTGCAATTATTCAGTGGACACCACTTATTGTTATTACACACCTGTCATCATTGTTTTTTTTCCCTCATTGAGGTTTATTATTAATATTATTATTATTGCTAAAGGTACTGCATATGTGTAAACATATTGTTTTTGCTTAGAGATCGCACTGGTATAGCAAAAATGTGAAAGTAGCAGAGATGTGCAGAAAGTAGTTTTTTCAATGTATTTTATTGAATGGAAACAAAACATTAAGAACACCTGGACAGGCAAGACAAAAAATTAAAGTGCCTTTCAACAGGGTATGGTAGTCTGTGCCAGGCGCACCGGTTTGTGTCAAGAACTGCAGCGCTCAATAGTGGTGCATGGGTAAAAAAAAAGTAATACTACAAACTATGTGTAGTGATAATTGTGTTGTTTGCTCTATAACCTTTTAGTTCATATTCCTTCCGACCATGATACATAGGCCTAAAGGCCAAGACAATAAGGAGGCAGTGGCAGAGTAAATTCAATCATACCTTTGATTTATTACAGAATCGGAGAGCAACCTCTGTCCGGTTTAGTCCACAAAACAAATTGCATGTAACAGACAGTTACATGACCTACAGCGTGGTCAAGCAAGTTAATGTTTCCGACATTTTCGGACCACTTAACAACTATTGATTTAGAACCACAGAGAGTTACCGCAAGTCACAAATGGAGAAGCTGTCTCCATTTTTCCAGCACCATTTCAACATCATCAAATCACCTCTGCTTAGTCTAATACCGTGACAACTAAAAGATACCAAGAACAATTTAGTCCAATCAATGCAAGCTAAATATGATGTGGCTGTCCATGATTCTGATGTTTGTGTGCGCGTGTGTGTGTGTGTGTGTGTACACGTGTGGATTCATGGAAATAGAAAAATATGTTGACTACTTGCAGAGAAATGCCAACGCCATCCTCCTCTCTTTCATGTTGACAAAACAGTCTATCACTGTCATACAGTACACACTCATTTTTTGTTGTCCTAGGCTACCTGGCTAAAATGCTTGCTCGCTAGCCTAACTTCCATTCATGGTCAACGTTAGCTAGTTAACATTAGCCCTCTACATCTAGCGACCTATAGAACTTCCATCCTCTCAGGCCAGGGGCACAACAATATATGAATGAATGGTTGTATCAGAATCGAAGTCATAATCATTTGCCCGTACGGAGAATTAAATACTGCCACGGCTCTCGTCGTAATGAGGATCGGACCAAAGCGCAGCGTGGTAAGTGTTCATGATTTTATTTAATCACAAAACACTCAAACAAAATAAACAAGAGGGAAAACCGAAACAGTTCTGTAAGGTGTATAAACTATACAGAAAACAACTACCCACAAAACCCAGGTGGGAAACTCTATGTTCTGTGTTTCTATGTTTTGGACGGGTATGGTTCTCAATCAGGGACAGCAGATCTATCGTTGTCTCTGATTGGGTATCATACTTAGGCAGCCTTTTTTTCCTTTTGTATTTGTGGGTAGTTGTCTTTGTTAGTGGCCCCTTATAGCCCTAGTAAGCTTCACATTTGTTTTTGTTGTTTCTTGTTTTGTTGGCAACATTTAAAAATCAAGAAAAATTTACGTTTACCATGCTGCACCTTGGTCCAGTCATTTCCACAAAGACGGCGTTCGTGGCAAGTACAGTGCCTTGCAAAAGTATTCATCCCCCTTGGCGTTGTTCCTATTTTGTTTCATTGCAACCTGCAATTTAAACAGATTTTTATTTGGATATCATGTAATGGACATACACAAAATATTCCATATTGGTGAAGTGAAATGAAAACAATAACTTGTTTTAAAAAATTATAAAAAATAAAAAGCAGAAAAGTGGTGGTGCATATATTTTCAACCCCTTTGCTATGAAGCACCTAAATAAAGATCTGGTGCAATCAAGTACTTCACATAATTAGTTAAATAAAGTCTACCGTTGTGCAATCTAAGTGCCACATGGTCTCAGTTTTCTGAAAGAGTCCCAGAGCCTGCAACACCACGAAGCAAGGGGCACCACCGAGCAAGCAGCACCAAAAAGACCAAGGAGCTCTCCAAACAGATCAGGGACAAAGTTGTGAAGTAAAGATTGGGTTATAAAAAAATATAAAAAACTTTGAACATCCCCATGAGCACCATTAAATCGTAAAAAAAAACAGAAAGAATATGGCACCACAGCAAACCTGCCAAGAGAGGGCCACCCACCAAAACTCAAGGACCAGGCAAGGAGGGCATTAGCAGAGAGGCAACAAAGAGACCAAAGATAACCCCTGAAGGAGCTGCAAAGCTCCACAGTGGAGATTGGAGTATCTGTCCATAGGACCACTTTAAGCTGTACACTCCACAGAGCTGCGCTTTACGGAAGAGTGGACAGAATAAAGCCATTGCTTAAATAATTTGTTTTGCCAAAAGGCATGTGGGAGACTCCCCAAACATATGGGAGAAGATACTCTGGTCAGATGAGACTAAAATTGAGCTTTTAGGCTATCAAGGAAAACACTGTCTGGCGCAAACCCAACACCTCTCATCATCCCGAGAACACCATGGTGGCGGCAGCATAGTGCTGTGGGGATGTTTTTCATTGGCAGGGACTGGGAAACTGGTCAGAATTGAAGGTATGATGGATGGCGCTAAGTACAGGGAAATTCTTGAGGGAAACCTGTTTTAGTCTTCCAGAGATTTGAGACTGGGATGGAGGTTCACCTTCCAGCAGGACAATGAGCCTAAGCATACTGCTAAAGCAACTTGAGTAGTTTAAAGGGAAACATTTAAAAGTCTTGGAATGGCCTAGTAAAAGCCCAGACCTCAACCTAGTTGAGAATCTGTGGTATGACTTAAAGATTGCTTTACACCAGCGGAACCCATCCAACTTGAAGGAGCTGGAGCAGTTTTGCCTTGAATAATGGGCAAAAATCCCAGTGGCTTGATGTGCCAAATTTATAAAGACATACACCAAGAGACTTGCAGCTGTAATTGCTGCAAACGGAGGCTCTACAAAGTTGACTTTGGGGGGTGAATAGTTATGCACACTCAAGTGTTCTGTTTTTTTGTGTCTTATTTCTTGTTACAAACCCCCCAAAAATCTATTTTAATTCCAGGTTGTAAGGCAACAAAATAGGAAAAATGCCAAGCGGGTGAATACTTTGGCAAGCCACTGTAAAACCATAAGCCTAAATCCCTATCTCCATCCATGGCTAATTTGTAAAGGGCCAACTTTAGCTAGCTACTGTAGCTAGCCACCGTAGGACTACAACACAGTTGTTTCTGTCAATGACATATGCAATTTGATAGTGACACCAAAATCCAATCTGGCTTCCCCTGACACTTTTTTTGGTGCTCCAAGACCATTCACAGTTGAGCTAGCCCAGTTTAGCTAAACGCTGATTGGCAAATTTGTTAGAATTCTTTTTTAGCAAGGGGGGCCAAATGCTTGCTGGCTTCCCTTGCATTCCATTCAATGCTATGGTGGGGCAACAATTTAATACTCGTTTGGACCAGACAGTATCAGATAGATGTGCTACACATAGAGAAACAGAGGGACACTGTTTCACTCGCTGGGATGCTTTCTCCAGTGAGATACATTCAGCCTCTTGCGAATTGAATGAAAATTATGAAACACAGAGAGACAAAAGATACATTTTTATATGTTTTTATCTTGGTACATTTTTGTGGGATGCCTGACTTCCCTTGGCATCCAGGAATATGGTGCTGGGTTTTTCATGCTCAATAGTTTCCCACGTGTATCAAGAATAGTCCACAACTGTGGAAAGCATTGGAGTCAACATGGGCCAGCATCACAGTGGAACACTTTCGACACGTGGGGTGCAGCTCAATATTATCAAATTATATCAAATTATTTTTGTCACATGCGCCAAATACAGCAGGGGTAGACCTCACAGTGAAATGTTTACTTACAAGCCCTTAACCAAAAATGCAGTTAAGAAAAATAAGTGTTAAGTAAAAATTGATAAGTAAAATGTTTTAGATTAGTAACAAATAATTAAAGAGCAGTAGTAAAATAACAATAGTGAGGCTATATACAGGAGGTACCGGTACAGAGTCAATGTGCGGAGGCACCGGAGAGTTAAAGGTAATTGAGGTAATATGTATATCTAGGTAGAGTTAAAGTGGCTATACATAGATAATAACAGAGAGTAGCAGCAGCGTAGGTTGGGGGGGGACAATGCAAATAGTTTGGGTAGCCATTTGATTAGCTGGTCAGGAGTCTCATGGCTTGGGGGTAGAAGCTGTTTAGAAGCCTCTTGTACATAAACTTGGCGCTCCTGTTCCACTTGCCGTGCAGTAGCAGAGAGAACAGTCTATGACTAGGGTGGCTGGAGTCCTTAACAATTCTTAGGGCCTTCCTCTGACATTGCCTAGTATAGAGGTCCTGGATGGCAAGAAGCTTGGCCCCAGTGATGTACTGGGCCGTACGCACTACCCTCTGTAGTGCATTGTGGTCAGAGGCCGAGCAGTTGCCATACAAGGCAGTGATGCAACCGTCAGGATGCTCTCAATAGTGCAGCTGTAAAACCTTTTGGGGATCTGAGGATCCATGCCAAATCTTTGCAGTCTCCTGAGGGGGACTAGGTTGTCGTGCCCTCTTCACGACTGTCTTGATGTTCTAGGACCACGTTAGTTTGTTAGTGAAGTGGGCGCCAAGAAACTTGAAGCACTAAACACGCTCCACAAAATCCCCATCGATGAGAATGGGGGCGTGCTCAGTCCTCCTTTTAGTAGTAGTAGTCCAAAATCTCCTTTGTCTTGATCACATTGAGGGAGAGGTTGTTGTCCTTGCACCAAACGGTCAGGTCTCTGACCTCCTCCCTATAGACAATCTCATCGATGTCGGTGATAAGGCCTACCACTGATGTGTCATCAGCAAACTTAATGATGGTGTTGGAGTCATGCCTGGCTGTGCAGTCATGAGTGAACAGGGAGTACAGGAGGGAACTGAGCAAGCACCCCTGAAGGGCTGCTGTGTTGAGGATCAGCATGGCAGATGTGTTGTTACCTACCCTTACCACCTTGGGGCGGCCCGTCAGGAAGTCCAGGATCCAGTTGCAGTGGGAGGTGTTTATTCCCAGGGTCCTTAGCTTAGTGATGAGCATTGAGGGCACAATGGTGTTGAACGCTGAGCTGTAGTCAATAAATAGCATTCTCAAATACATTTGAAGTCGTAAGTTACAATTCCTGATATCTAATCGTATTCAAAATTCCCTGTCTTACGTCAGTTAGGATCACCATTTTATTTTAAGAATGTGAAATGTCAGAATAATAGCAGAGAGAATTATTTATTTCAGCTTTTATTTATCTCATCACATTCCCAGTGGGTCAGAAGTTTACATTCACTCAATTAGTATTTGGTAGCATTGCCTTTAAATTGTTTAATAGGGTTAAACGTTTCAGGTAGCCTTCCACAAGCTTCCCACAATAAGTTGGGTGAATTTTGGCCCGTTCCTCCTGACAGAGCTGGTGAAACTGAGTCAGGTTTGTAGGCCTCCATGCTCGCTCACACTTTTTCAGTTCTGCCCACACATTTTCTATAGGATTGAGGTCAGGGCTTATTGATGGCCACTCAAATACCTTGACTTTGTTGTACTTAATCCATTTTGTCACAACTTTGGAAGTATGCTTGGGGTCATTGTCCATTTGGAAGACCCATTTGCGATCAAGCATTGACTTCCTGACTGATGTCTTGAGATGTTGCTTCAATATATCCACATAATTTCCCTTCCTCATGCTGCCATCTATTTTGTGAAGTGCATCAGTCGCTCCTGCAGCATGGGATGGTGTTCTTCGGCTTGTAAGCTTCCCCTTTTTCCTCCAAACATAATGATGGTCATTATGGCCGAACAGTTCTATTTTTGTTTCATCAGACCAGAGGACATTCCTCCAAAAAGTAAGATCTTAGTCCCCATGTGGAGTTGCAAACAGTAGTCTGGCTTTTTTATGGTGGTTTTAGAGCAGTGGCTTCTTCCTTGGTGAGCAGCATTTCAGGTTTTGTCATTATAGGACTCCATAGGACCTCCAGCATCTTCATAAGGTCCTTTGCTGTTATTCTGGGATTCGCACCAAAGTCCTTTTCGCACCAAAGTATGTTAATCTCCAGGAGACAGAACGAGTCTCCTTCCTGAGCGGTATGACGGCTGCGTGGTCCCATGGAGTTTATTCTTGCTTACTATTGCTTGTACAGATGAACGTGATACCTTCAGGAATTTGGAAATTGCTTGCAAGGATGAACCAGACTTCTGGAGGTCTACATTTTTATTCTAAGGTCTTGGCTGATTTTTTTTCTTCCCCCATGATGTCAAGGAAAGACACACTGAGTTTGAAGGTAGGCCTTAAAATACATCCACAGGTACACCTCCAGTTGACTCAAAATGAATCAATTAGCCTATCCTAAACTGCTAAAGCCATGACATCATTTTCAGGAAATTTCCAAGCTGCATAAAGGCACAGCCATCTTACTGTATGTAAACTTCTCACACACTGGAATTGTGATACAGCATTGAAGTTATTTAGCTCGTCTGGTTGGCTAGTGTCACTGGGTAACTCAAGGCTGTGCTCCCCTGTAATAGTCTAATAGCATTCCCTGCCACATCCGACGAGCGTCAGAGCCAGTGTTATATGACTCAATAATAAGCCCGTAATCCATGGCTTCTGGTTGGGGTATGTACGTGCAGTCACTGTGGGGATGACGTCATCGATGCACTTATTGATGAAGTGATGTACTCCTCAATGCCATCGGAAGAATCCTGGAACATATTCCAGTCTGTGCTAGCAAAACAGTCCTGTAGCTTAGCATCAGCGTCATCTGACCACTTTTTTATTGACCAAGTCACGGGTGCTTCCTGCTTCAATTTTTGCTTGTAAGCAGGAATAAGGAGGACACTGTAGAATCATGGTCATATTTGCCAAATGGAGGGTGAGGGAGAGGTTTGTACGCATCTCTGTGTGGGGAGGAAAGATGGTCTAGACTTTTTTTCACTATGGTTGCACATATAACATGCTGGTAGAATTTAGGTAAAACTGATTTAAGTTTCCCTGCATTAAAGTCCCCGGCCACTAGGAGCACCACCTCTGGATGAGTGTTTAACTGTTTGCTTATGGCCGTATACAGCTCATTGAGTGCGGTCTTAGTGCCAGCATCGGTTTGTGGTGGTAAATAGACAGCTATGAAGAATATAGACAAACTCTTGGTTATTATTGTGGTCTATCTTATCATGAGATACTCTACCTCAGGTGAGCAAAACATTGACTTCCTTAGATTTTGTGCACCAGCTGTTGTTTACAAATATACATGGACCGTCACCCCTTGTCTTACCAGAGGACGCTGTTCTATCCTGCCGAAAAAGTGTTAAACCCGCCAGCTGTATGTTATTCTTGTCGACATAAGATATTACAGTTATTAATGTCCCGTTGGTAGGATAAACGTGCTCGTAGTTTGTCTATTTTATGATTGCAAGTTGGCTAATAGGACCGATGGTAAAGGCAGATTACCCACTCGCCGTTGGATCCTTACAAGACAACCAGACCTGCGTCCCCGATATCTCTGTTTCTTTCTCCTGCGAATGACGGCCTTGTCAGGTGTCTGGAGTAAATCCTTTGTTACAGAAAAAAATATATATTCTTCCAGTATAGGGTGAGTAATCGCTATCCTGATATCTAGAATCTCTTTTTGGTCATAAGAGACAGTGGCAAAAACATTATGAACAAAATACAGTAAGTTTCAAATAATGGGGAAAAAAAAAACACACACACAATAGCACAAGGGGACCATCTCCTCCGGCAGCCATCTCCTCCGGCAGCCATTCGGAAGGTGTTCTTAATGCTTTGTACACTCTGTGTATATTTGCACCACTTCAGATTAAATAAACTCTGTACTAAAAGTACACAAACATCCTGATACTGTCAAAAAGTCACAGATGCAAACATAAAAATCCTTGAACCAAGATGCCACTGCCATGCACCTTCGCCGGCCGCTGCAAAACAAAATGTAAATGAGACAAGACCCCTCACTGTCTCGGTGACCCTGCTCTTGCCCTGAGTCATTCTTATCTTTGAGTGTCCTCTGCAACGGAACACTGATTTTAATATACAATTGCAACCTGGCGCCGTTTGCCCCCGGATTCATTTATGCTGATTAGCGGAACAGGCAGAAGGTGAAAGGACCTATACAATCTTGACTGTTGCGATTAGCAGCCTTGAAGTGACTCTTTCCTAGTCCCATACCTTTTGCTAAACATGGCATACTAATTAGAACAATGGCAGAGACTGGGTAATTATGTGAAATAGAGACGATAGTGCTCTCTATCATATTCAACAATAGAGTTGTATGGCAGACTTAAAAGAGACATCTTAATTGTACGCATCTCTGGCCTGTTAAGGAGCAGGGTATGTCCTCTAGTTTCTTCAAGCTCAGACTAAATTTAAAAGCGCAATAAGATTATAAAGAGCCTGTTGATATGCTAAGTTCCATATTTGTCAAGGAATTTACATTCCAGTCCACAGTTGGTTGGGATATATGCCTCAGAGATAGAATGCATTAGGATTGCACTTTCCCTTACAGCCATGGTTTAATAAAATACATGACCTTTTAGTTAGGTTTTGCTGTGAACTTCTACACACTGAAAAAAGGTCCTGCAGTACTCAGTGACTAGGAAAACAAAGGTCGGTGAAATGTAATGATGTGGAGATGGTGAACAAGGTGATCCACATATGGCATAGCAGCACTGCGCTCACCTGAATGGCACTCCATCTGCTGACGTCTCCGTCGCTGGGGTAACAAAACAAGGCACAGGCAGGGCAGTTACAGTACCATCCATACCATCTGCAGCATATGGAGACAGGAAATCAAACTCAGTAACTAGCATGATTTTGTTGATTATTTTGCGGTCTAGAGAATGAAAAGTATGAAGTGCAGCTACAATATATATAATGAACACAGATTCTTAAAATGACTTTATCTCTGATGGCACATAAAGTCATGACCCAAACAAATTGCTTTTAATATCACAATCCCAGGACTCTTGAATTGATTCAAAGGAAAAGACAGTTGGTGTTGTTTTGGGAGCCATGAGCCATTTCACAGGTAGTTTTAAAAAAAAACTGTGAATTGCCATCAGTACATGTTATTGACACAAAGCCATTAATGTTGTTTTCTAATTATTTTTATATGTTTACTTCGAGTGATATTTATCGTTATTATGAACCCAAGCCAAGCAGTGCAGCAGCAGCTCTGCAGGTCATTGGAGATTGACAGGTCATGCCTCACTGAACCTGTCGCTATGAATGTATTTTTTTATCCAGACATATAAAATGCAGTGAGTCACCCTGGACTATGCCGTCATTGTCCAGTCATTACAGAGGGATGAATAAGACATGGCGGCACCCTCCACTGACATATATGGAACAGAGAAATACTGCCTAACCAAATGCTGCAGACAGATAAACAGAGCACAGAGTCCACCAACATCTTTTCAGGGCAAAACAATGTTTTACCTGCATCCAACAAATTACAGCCAATTTCTACTTCCATTTTCTTAATTACATTTTCTTAATGACTCACCACAGCCCATTTTAGCCCTACATTGGATAACTTCCATGTCTGGATGGTTTATTAATTATGTTAACCTCTTGAAAGTAAATAGGACATACCTTAATTCTAATGAAAGGGCTGGAGGATAGGGTGGTCAATTAGTTGATGAAGAGGCTTTTTTTTCCCATTATCCATAACAGCCCTGGAAAAGCATCAATCATGGTTGGGATGGGATGTTAAGGGGATGTTTCATGTACCATAAGTCTATTTTTTTTAAATGATATGCTACGGCTAATGATACAAGAATCAAAAGGAGAAATGAAAGCAGGCAGTCACAGAATGCACTGTATTGTATTGTATTGAATGTTCCACCAAAGGGAGAGAAGAGTGAAGCCTCTATAGAAAACTCATTCAAGCATATTTGCAATGCATGAGCTGAAAGCAAAGAATAGCTTGTACAATAATGATTTTTCAGAAAGAGGCTCCTACGTCCCTGTCCGCAATACAAAATTGGTATTCAGTTGAACAAAAAAAATAGTATTTTGTCATGAATACTGTATGTTCGGTTTCCTTTCAGTAGTATTGTTTTCTCCAGATAAAATAAACATTTTGAAAATATGAATAATGCATCATCTGCATCTATACTCTTTGCATTCAAGAGTCCTCTCCTCTATGTAGTTAACCCTGTATGTCTTTAGGACCGACTTTAAGGCCAAACATTAGCAATAGCTAATGCTCCACTACAGCCAATGCAAAATGGCCAAAATAATCATCACAAATACATGGCCTTGAGTAATTCTGTGATAGCGCCTTCATTTTGCCGTTGAGAAGCGGGCTTCTGGTTCATTTACACTTACAGCTGTGAGTGGAATATTATAGGTGAAAACAAGCAGCTCGTTCACATTAAAGATGTAGAGGGGAGACTTCAGGTGCAAACCTGGGATTCATTTTAATATACAAATCAATAAGAGTAACAGACCTAAACCTAAAGAGGAAGTCAATTAGGTTGAATTCTAGTGGGCGAGAGGGGGTGCTGTGGGAGGCAGCAGTAGCATGGTAATAGTACTAGCATACTCTTGAGAGGAATACAAAAATCAGTGTGTTCCGACATGGCCAACCAATAATGAAGTGAGGCTTGAAACCCTATTCATGGGTGTAAACAGTGACATCAAAGCAGGTTCTTTCTCTGTTGATGAGAAACCTTTATTTTCTGTCAATCCATATCACTGTGTTACCATAGATACAAGCCTATGTCCCTGCTACAAGCTACATCCTCCCGCGCTTACTCATCTCCACTCTCCAGGTATCAGTTCCGACATGGACACACTGATAGTACATGACAACAAAGCACAGTGATGACATGACAGAGTGCCTGTCTATTAATGTTGTCTATTTGACACATTACTTCCTGCAGTGGCCATCATGAGGAGGGGAGGAGGGTGGAGTTTATCCTTTAATAACAAAGCCAACTCCTGCTGGCAATATATCATCAAAGATCCCCTGAAATGACTGGAAGGTTTCCAAAATCTCTCTGGTAATTGTGACGGGCCTGACAGGTTATCTGTTGAGGGAGAGATAATTAAGAAAGCAGAACTGTCGCTGACGAAGGACTCAGTAGTAGCTAATTCCAATCATCTGTGCCTGAATTGGAAAATCCATGCGGATCTGTCACTCACTGAAGCCCACAGCTCGTATTGACGGGGCCAGCAGTTTCAATAATAGAAACCATTGGGCGACAGAACTAGACCATTGAGTTATCAACAACACTAACACTTTATTTGGCATGCACAAAAACATATATAGACACCTGAAACGTTTTAATATATAATATTGAGGATTGAAGTTTATGGTTGACAGACTGTACTGTGTGAATACAAAGCTACTCCTAAAAAAACAACTACTAGGATTTTAATGAAGAGAAGGTAATGAAAACAGGCATTGAAGATCTCCCTTCTTCAAATCCACACATAATGGTGGCGAGAGAATCCTAGTAGCCATGCAGTGCCCTTCACAGGAACCTAGA
Organism: Oncorhynchus masou masou; assembly: GCF_036934945.1. NCBI lineage: Eukaryota > Metazoa > Chordata > Actinopteri > Salmoniformes > Salmonidae > Oncorhynchus > Oncorhynchus masou. Next base: position 42,149,877 of record NC_088213.1, read on the forward strand.
TGAACACGTGAGATTCATTATATGATTAGCTCTGCATGCCTACATGTCCTTCGAGAACCTGCTAGAGGACAGCACGTCCACAAAGGCCTGAGCTGTCTGATAATGAGCATGATGAATCTAGCCAGACACACCAAAGTGAGGAAGTGCTCGTTATCACAGGGATTACACATATATATTCTGAAAACAGACAAGGGACCACATGGAACTGCAGGAACCATAAAAAAAACAAGTCAAGTCTATATTTATTTTGTGGGGAACAGGCAGGCAGATGTGTGGTTCTGCAGTTTAAGAATAACAGTCAGAGAAGAGGGGCATTAGCAGGCAGGGAACCCCTTTCATCCTCTGAGTCTGAGATAGAGAGGATCTGGGTGTGTGATTGTTCCACTATACATTTATACATGGCATCCTGTCCCTCAGCTGGTGTTTCCTAAGTCTGCCACAGCCTCTTTGGCAATGGAGAGAGGATGGATGAGTGTCGTAGGGAAACCGTGGTGAAATTGTGGGGACAACAAGAATAAACCATTTATACTATTCACATAAACCACTCTGAGAGAACAAACATAAGTGGAGGACCACCTTTAAATCATTAACTTGTGTTTCAAAACTTTTGGTTTAAATGGCAAAGCTTTTGTTCACTCTGAAGCACAACAGAAGACACACTGAAGCACAACAGAAGACATCCCCTCTCAAAGCTCTCTCTAGAAAAGTGGAGTGGAGTGCTCTACCTTTCCTCCATAGACACTTGTGTGAGTTACAGAGAGGTTTGGTTGATGGCATCCATCTCGCAAACACTCATTCTTTACTTCTCCAGCCTTTTAAACAAATCCTCTCTCCTCAAACTTGCAGTTTGAGCACACAGGGCCATTGAGTGAGGAAGGATCTAGGACACACTACAGTAGAGCCATGTTAACATCAACCTGGCCACCTTTCCCTCCTGTTAAATACATCTGACTGACGAGGCTGGTGGAGCATGAAGCGGCTAATGATTTTGTTTATAATAGACGTGGCTCTTGGTTGCATGCTATCAACAACAAACAACAACAAAAAGCCTTAGGGCATTTGGGATCTCCGGCGCCACTGAGCCTTGGTTGTTAATAATTGATAAGCCCTTGCGTTCATCAGCTGGCCAGCTAGACCACAGAGTATGTCAGTGGTTCATATTCATCAAGGTTGGTATCATTGGCTTAACTGCTGGCATGTTATAGGTGTAATTGAATTTGGAATGAGAGCAAATCTATATTTAACTATAATAACAGTGTTGGTACCTCTAAAGCGAAGTCTGTAAAAAATAAAATGCGTTGTTTAGAAGGAACGCAAGGACGAATAGAGCTATTGCACACGCGTACTTTACAGAGGAAGCGTTCCCTGACGGAAATATGCAAATGAATGCTAGAACGAGGCAATGGGATCTCACTAGCTCGTGCTTGGCTCTGCCCACCTACTTGCTTGTTCTACCCACTATGATTCATTTGCTCCCATTGGAATCGACAGGCGATGGTCCATCTTGGGTTAGTTATACAAATCTTTGGATTAACTGTCTGAGATCCTACTGCTAATTACTCTCATCAATCAAACCTAGTACAGATGAGAGTAAGAGATTGATCATATAACCTTGTAGGGTGCCAGCCCAATGGAAGCATAAACAGCAGCAAACTCTTCATGTAACAAGTGTTGAATTTCATGTAATATAACTCCACAAAATCTAAATAGTTCCCATGCCAGATGTTAGTGCACACCCCTGCACCCCCTTTCCACTGTACCATAGGGAACAGGTAGGTTACAATAAAATTGGCCCGTGAAAATCTGAATCAATTCCATATTTTAAATCAAAGATATTTTGTTTATATGGTCACTTACATTTTGTTACAATAGCCTCCCGCCAATATATTGTTTCAGTTATTAGCTTTCTGTTGATTTAGGAATGCTGCACATGCTAGGTACTTGCTGTACGTTTATTTTGTCATCGGACTAGCATGGCTATTCATGTCCCCTTTCGTTGCTCATTTGTACTTTACAGAGAGGCTGGTGCATAAGGGCAGCACAACGTTTCACTTTATGGATGTCGTTAGTTTCTTCATCAGGTAGGTCATGTGTTTTTCGTTTGTCAAGTTGTGTTGCTGATATTTTCTGTCCGTGGTTAGCGTTGTTTGCAAATGCATGTCATTGCTGTACGTAACACCTGGCTGTCATTGAGAGAGTTGGCAAACCTAAGCCAATAGGCCACATTGCACATGATTCGTTCATTTCACACTCAACCTTGCACTACATTGCATTATTGTCAAATGAGATTCTTGTTACTCTTTTAACCCTTTCTACTGAGGAGTTGGTGCATAAGGGCAGACCAACATTTCATCCATGGATTCTGTTACTGTAGTTTCTTTATGGGAGAAAAGAAGATCAACACCAACCCTGATCCTGTGGTTATATATAAGCTGAACAAAACACAACACAGAGGCAATCTACACCGGTCACACACATACTTATAGCTTGTCCACACAGAGGGGAATTGACACAATTGAATTGCCTCTCAGAGGGATCTGATTAAGAATTTTATATTACTTTGTTTTCCAGCCCCATGCCAATCACAGGCACAAACACACCTATAGCATTGACAGGGGCATTTAAGCCACGCACAACTGTTGAAATTGCTCAGTCTGCCGTTTGAGTGACGGGTGACAGTGTGTCAAGGCCTGGGTGTGCGATGGCAGCTTGCCCCTACCTCCTCCCCTCCGCGATGGCATGTGCCACGCTGATTTCAATTAAGCTTCCGAAACAAAGGCGAGGTGTCCTCAGAGTCATCAGCATGCAGGCCGAGCCAGCACAATTCACCTGCGATTCTCATTAATGCAGAAAAAGAGCTCCGCCAACCCCCTGCTAACTCCCTCCAACCTCGCCGGGTACTGGCCGTCACATCCGGCTCTCAACCCCTACCACCGTCCCCCACAGTCCCCCAACAGCCCTTTCTGTTATCTGCTGACACCACATGACCATACAAGTCTACAGGATAGCCTGTCTCAGGCAGTGGCTAATTGGGGAAAACAACCAGAACAAGCTATTAGGAGACAGCGTTATTACTGCCGCCTCAACCCCTAATATCCCATCTGTGCTGCCTGTGTCATTCATTACTTCCCTGTGTCCCACACTGTGTTGCCCTACTACACCCAAGGTGGACAGCTGCCTCCAGGGAGCATACAGACATCCTCACACTGCTTCACACCCACACTAATGTAGGACTACGTAGGCATTCATATGTCCATATACTATATTCCACCCACAGGTGTGAGCAATACGATGAATTTAACATAATTATAACTACTGATTCTGCTTCTTCACGCCACCTCCAAATATACCATTTATATAGCAATAATGGTTGATCTCTCAGGAACACACAATATGCACTCACCACAGGCACAGAGAGAGATTTGCACACCATCGCTCTGTTTAACAAACTGAAGCAGATGTATTCAGTGATTTTACAGGGGTTTCTCCACAGTCTCCACACGTTGGTGTGTTCCCTGGCGATGAGAGGGCTTGCCCATTTCCTTTCTGGAACGCGACTGCCTTTCTGTTTCCAAGCCTCTTGAGCAGATCCCTGCTCCTGGCTACCTGGTCCTGACTGTCTGGCTGCATGGGCCTTTGAAAAACAATCCTTCCCGGAGAATCGCTTCATCTCAGTCCAGATTGAAGGTTGTTTGGCCCTAAGTCTTCTAGCTTGGAGAGGTATCTATTGAAAGCTGCAACCATCAAAAAGGTGTTTATTTAACCCTCACCAGCCATTGGACAGTGCCAAGAAAATGTGCATATTACAATATGAGGGCTAATCTTATTTTTGAACCTCAATTGCTCCACAGTCATTTTGAATACCTATTTGATGTGCTGACAAAACAATGTTACCCACTCTCACCAATTTAAGTATTTCAATAAGCAGCCCTGTACACAGTATCCTCACTAAAATGTCGTGGCTTTTAATTATTTTAAAGAATGAACAGTACTCTCGTCATGTGGAACATTTCCCTCCATTTCTCCCCACACAAAACGGAATTGTTTGCTGTGAACGTTGCTTCGTAACTTAACTATGCTATTGCAAGGTGGGTCCCATCAAACACAGTATCTTATATCATGTAAAAGAACATAAAAAAACACCAGAGGCTGGCAATCGCATGATGTAATAAGAAATGTTTCCTATTTTTTTTCTCCTCTTCATTTGAAAAGCTAACATTCAGTCACCACCTCTGTTAACTGGCTCCAATGAGCGCGCGCCGCTCAAGTTATATATTGCGATTGACAAAGTTGATTATTTTTGTTAATTCATTAAGTTAAGTCATTTTCTCAAGTATTTTTTGTTTGTTGCCCATTTGTATAGTTTTGTAAATACAACCCTGGATCCCATTCTTCTACATCACTTACACTGGAGGTGAATACCGACAGATGAGACCAAACCGTCTCAGATGTTGTTGCTCTGTAACGGCTGTTGGCAGTGGAAGAAGGTCAGGACCAATGCGCAGCGTGGTAAGTATCCATATTTTTAACAAAGTAATAGAACACTGAACAAAAACAACAAAGTGAACGAACGAACCCGAAACAGTTCTGTCTGGTGCAGCTACAAACACTCAACAGAAAACAATCACCCACGAAACACAGGTGGGAAAAGCCTACCTAAGTATGATTCTTAATCAGAGACAACTAACGACATCTGCCTCTGATTGAGAACCATACCAGGCCAAACTCAAAAACACAACATAGAAAAACAAACATAGACTACCCACCCAACTCACGCCCTGACCATACTAAAACAAAGACATAACGAAAGAACTAAGGTCAGAACGTGACATGCTCCACACCAAATAAATCGGCTGCTGGGTTAACACTGGGTTAACACTGGGTTAACAGCTTTTGGACAGACAAGGAACATTATTCTATTAGTCTATAAAACGTACCCATCTAATTTAGATATTCTGACAACAATGTCATCTACAGTATATTTGCACTATAGGCCTATACATAGTTTGTACCATAAATAGTTCTGCCTGAACAAATATAATGTAAAATATTTCAAATACTTTTGAAGGGATAAAGAAGTTATTTAAATTGGTTTAAAAAACAACAACATTAAAAATACATTTTTTTGTTTTCAGAGACAGGAAGCATTCACAATCAAGCCATCAATCACCTACTGTCTCAATCTCCTATTTTAACTCCCCACAGCCCACCGCCTGCCAATCCACATGGGTTTGTTCAATCAGAGGCTTGTCAGCTGAGAGAAAGAGAAACACCACACAAAACAAAACTCTCAACTGCCAGCCACTCGGAGCTGCAGATTCAACTGTGGAGCTGTCACTTGTTCATCCCACTCTCTGAGATCACTCACTCTATACAACCCACACCGTGGCAACTGAGCACCCACAACACTCTTAGAAGATACTTTTAAAAGGCATCTACACTTCTCCAAGGCTTCTACAATGAAAAGGTAGGCCTACCACATTCATGTATATTTTACGATTTAAAAAAAGATGTGTTCTCAGTTCAATGTTTTTGTATTGCTTGCATTTTTGTGTGTGTGTGTGTGGGGGGGGGGGGGGTGTGTGTGTGTGTGTGTGTGCGTGCTCTTGCACCTGCTTCTATGGATATATGGGCCATGTAATGATGGGCCATGCATTCTGTGCGATTCTCTCTAATCCAGAGAAATTCCGTATCCTCGTCTGTTGATCAGAAGGAAGGCTGTTATAATGGGGTCTGCAGAGTCAGCGTGGAGCATTGAAAGTTACCTTCATCGCATAATTAGAAATAAAACTCTGGAGTCCGCAAGATACAAGTGAGTGCTCTTCCCTTACTCGCTGTGGTTAATATCACTGCTCATGTTGATTCATTAATAAATCCATTGATCTATTCACTTGAAGGCCACCCTCAAGGCACCGTACAAGAAGAGGTTTACATTAAAATCTCATAAAGACCAAGTCAAATCAGCAGCGCTAGTCTTGCGATAATAATGGCAAGACACTCAGTAAATACTCCATTCTAATTATTTACATAATTGTCAATGAATCACCAATCTCCCAGTCTAAATAGTGGCCTGACTTTTGCAGCCTTGCTGAGCAGAAATTCCAACGCTGTGCATGGAGTCCTTCAGCTGGGTGCTCTGGCATTGTAGCACTGCCACACCAGACTGTCCGATCGATGCCTAAAGGATACAGGCTTCTCCGATTTCAAACAGTGGGCATAGCGTGTGGTCAGGTAATCAATTGCCAATTGTACCCAGGCTCATATAAGAAGCTGCGGAGAGCAGATCATCAACAATCTGTGATGAGATTGTGGGGAGAGGCGAAGCGAGGGAGGTTGCCTGTGACAGACTGCTTCCCCACTGCTGATGCTAATAAATAAGAGGTACCCCAGAGGCCATGCATGACGTCCCTCACATCATCACCAGCCCAAATGTATGGAAATGTATGCATGTCACTGATTTATTGGAACCAAAGGCAGCGGTTGCCAGAAACAGAGTTTCTGTCACTTTTTTTAACATTCAAAGTTAGACTCTAAAATAAGGCCTCCCAGCTTAAATTCCACTTTCAGACTGACATTTGGTTGTGTGTTGGTACGTCAGTCAGCGCATATGCTATATCATAGCTCAGGTACAGTATATGGCATAGGCATCTCTCCTGACATAATTATTGTGCAACACATTCCCTATAGGTAACATGAATAGGTACTATGCATCCAGGGTGCACAGGGTACATGAAAGTGGATGTTGATGTGAAGTGCCTCCCAGATCTCCATAAAGCACAGAGGCACACCAGTGCTTGCTCAGCTACTGTAAGGCATCTTGTTAACAGAAGTTACATTGTCACACAGCTGACGAGCTGCACAGACAGAGGTCAAGCTGTCTCGCTGGTATAACAGGCAGCACAACATAGCATGTTGATACATGTTGACATCAGCACAGAGCAAGGGGCACCAATCAAATGGGTTTGTTTCCAGGTTAACAGACAGATAACACTATTGCTGCTACTGACTGCAACCTCTTACATGGTATAAATCCCTGCAGGGTTTCACCATTTCACCATTGACCCTGCTCCTCGGGTACATGTACGGGCCAATAATGTGCAGGCTCAGACCATCTATTGTGTAATGGCTCACGAAGGCCAATAAATCTGTATTGCGATATGACAGCAAGTCCTTCTGATTTATGATAGGCCTCGTGCACACTGGGCCATATAAGAGACTCTAGGTTTTTTTAACAGCTCCATAAGAATAGCATACGGTATATGGAACAATCCAGAGCCGAGTACAATTCTACTGTCTGACGATCTCGCACATCTAGATGGAATTTTAATTTGTCTAAACGTTACACATGGTTGAATGTTGATTTATGCGGGAGAAAAAAAAGGCCCTGCTGTTGATTATCTTTGAAAACGTAGGGAAATGTTTCAGCGATTCCAAACAGCTAGGACATCCAGGAATGTCTGATTGGCGAAACATTTTGTTTCAACTGTATCTCCTCAATTTCATCATACAGCAGAAATGAAAGCAGGTGTCAATCAGCGGTCGGTCTGTGTCTCATGTGACAACATCAAAAATAACTGTTCTCAGGTTCAGGTAGATATTTCCTCTTAAAGTGCTCTGGGGATTTTTAAATCATATGGCTTACATAAAGTCGTGCATAATCAGACCTATTTCTACAGGACTTATATATATGATACTGAATGACAAGAGTTTAACTCTGCACTGAATGACATGGATGTGAAGGTCATTGGCTGGTCCATTGGCAAATCATATAGGTAATAACCGATGCCAACTCCAAAACAGGGCTAACTGCAGTTTCGAAACGCATGAAAATGGGGTCAGAGACCTGTTTTTCACTAGGTGTCTGGATTCAACCCAAGTACCTCAGCACTGCATCAGTTTCTTCCCATCCACGAGGGCTTTAGTTGCTATCAGTCAGTCAGTCAGTCTCTTCTTTGGAGGTATTTGTGAATCTGACCAGGATCCCTTGTGTGGGGGACCACACCCTGCTTATAGATGTAGGTACAATTTAACCAGTCTGAGGAGAACTAATAGGTACTTTGAATTTGAAATACAATTGTGTCTTATCTTGAAAAAATATACGTAATTTCCATTGAAGATCGTACTATATGTTTGATGGGTATCTAAATGTGAAATCATGTTGAAGAGGTGAATGACCGAGGTGGCAAAGTGTAATGAGGTGCATATAGAAACTACGACTGATATTCAAACCTTAACCATAACCTGACGCAGGTATACAAATGATGTGCTGTTCCCCCTTCTTTAATTAAGCAACGCAAATGTACTGTTGTGTGAATGCAAGACCGTAATGATTGTCTATCCCAACATTGCACTGAAATAATCGGCTGCAATGTGATGCTTTGATCTGTTTTGTCAAAAAACAAATTAACTCACTTGAGACGAGCTTGTCTTTAATTAGAGACAATGAACGAAGTGTGTGCTGTGGATCTGTGCCTTGTATAATGGCTTCCTCTTCCTCATCACTTCCAATTCCAGAGGAGAGATTATTCCTCTGACCCAAAGCATACTGTATATCAAAGTCCCACAGCGACCCAAAAAGGTATAACCATTTTTTTCCTTCTCCTTTCAAAGTATGACACACCAACAAGAACAGCCTCCACAGCGCCCAAAGAGGAGGTTCAAAAGAGTTAACCAGGAAGTCACAGTGCAATGTCGATATTTTGAGGGGAAAGCGGCATGACACACAAAATACAATATATGCCTGCTGCTTTCAAGATACTTCAATGCTACCAGTAAGGCAAATATACTCTCTTTCAGAGGTCTGTCACTTTAGGTATTTTGTCTTTTGCCTAATTTCTGTAACCAATAACATCCGTAGCAATATACTTGACAGCGGAAATAAGTCATTTACCTTCAATTATCCCTTCCCATTTTCTGCAGGCTGTGCTCCAGTCACAATTGATGATCCCCCCCCCCTCATGCCACGGCAAACAGCCAACGCAGCACGCATTGCCGCAGGCTCCTACTCTGTCCAATGAACATCTGAGGCAATGTTCATTTTTAATGGAGAATCGATCGGTGTAAATCAGAGGCAGATAGGGCCCTTTCTGGGATAATCTGATAAGAAAGCTTGGCATTCCCAGCCCTATTTACAGCTGGGGCCTGCTGGAATTAGTTGGGCTGCTCTTTGGTTCCAAGGCTCTGGGGTAGAGAGGGAGGGGGTGAAAAGGTGGGGTGTTGTTGGGAAAGAGAGGTGGAAGGGGTAATCGACAAATCTATTCCTACACTTGGCTTGTCTGGCTACCAGGGACTGAAGGATGTCAGATGGACTGACCACTCAGAACAAAGTGCAACTTCGTACCATGTGCATTTATTATGTTAAGCAGAACAGTCAAATAAATCCACAGACATTGTTGCATAGATACTATGAAATGCTATCTGTGGTTACAGAAAGTAATAACTTTTCGGGTCAGATACCCTACCAAAAGTACACCATCCACACTTCATAGTCTTATGCATGTGTATGTATTTTTGTAATAGCCATGTACATGAGTGGAAGTGCCACTGCTCCTTGGCTCTTAATTAAATGCAGGTTATAACTTGTCTTCAGCACCCTGTATGTCTTCCAGTCTGATGTCGCAGTGACTAGATGGCAAATGAACCTTTTTACATCATGTTTATTGACTAGCTCTCCTTGACATCTTTCCAATATCCTCAGTTAAAAGAAGTGATCCATATCATTCCCTGAATGAAGCTGCACAAATTAGACCGTCCACACAAATGGGCTTGTCGGGCTTTAACTACAGTTCTCTCGATGAACGTCTCGGTGGCCTTCAAGATTCACTGACAGCTCATGTTTGTTGTCAAAGACAGGAAATATAACTGAATAGAATGCATTTCGGCATAGTAAAAGCTGTAATTTCAATTGGACCTTTTGAAAACAAGTAACGTCTAGTGAGATGGACAAAACAACAGAAATAAAATGTTTTTGTCCAATTATGTATAGTTTTGGGGTGGATTTTCTGTAAAGGTCAACTTTCTCAAATAAACAGAGCTAGCTATGAAGCCTTGTAGCCTGTCAACAAATGAACCACAATGTATACATTTAGGGAAGGAGAGAGAGGGGGGATGGACGACAAATAAGGTCAATGAGGATTGGACAGCTTGAGGTGTCTGTCAGTGTAGGCTCAAATAATAGACTTAATGAAGACATACTGTAACATACTAACCCCTTAACCCTGTACATGGAGAATCATAGAGAAAGCATTCGAATGAGGTGTTATCAACAACATTTGTGGTCAGCAAAACATATCCTAACCATGACTCCACACTTTAAGAGGAATATCCTTCTCCTATTACTGCTATATGGAAATATGAGTCATATACAATGTGTAGATTACTGTACTATTAGTAACCCAGCATGCACACACACACACACACACACACACACACACACACACACACACACACACACACACACACACACACACACACACACACACACACACACACACACACACACACACACACACACACACACACACACACACACACATTAAATAGGACATGTATTTATGCAGTATTCATGACATGCCTCTGGTTAAGGGCATATGCCTAGTCTACAATACAGGGCAAAGGATTAAAGAGAACTGGCATCTATCAACATTTCTATTGATGGCTGTCTTCCATTTAATATTCATCCCGATACCAAATTGAATGCTTTCTCATTCCCATGAATAATTTACATTCACACTCTTACAAAGAATGCATACATTCTCATTTCATATTTGTTTTCTTTCTCTGCTGAAGGTTAAAAACGACCTCCATTATTGCTGAGGGATTTTCTGTCAACCCCAAATCATCTGGGAAAACAGTCTTTGATTCTACCATCCATCCACCTTATTACGATAATATACAAGTAAATATGCGACTGCTGTGCCACTGGTACTCTGGCAAACTCATTCATTCCCAAATGCCACTTGACCACCCTGTGGATTCACAGTGCAGCAATGATGCTGGTGCAAGAGCCTGCCTGCCCACACACACTTGTTCACTGCCGACTGCCGAGTGCTGTACCCTTATCCAACCGAACCTGTTGCAGCAGTACTAAAAGCCTGTCACATATGGATCCATGAACACCTACAAGATGTTTGTGTGCGTGTGTGTGTGTGTGTGTGTGTGTGTGTGTGTGTGTGTGTGTGTGTGTGTGTGTGTGTGTGTGTGTGTGTGTGTGTGTGTGCATCTGATTGCAATGTGTGTATCACAGCCATTCGGGGGGTGTGGCTGACACATTACTGTAAGGTTGAAGATAGACAGGTCACCGATTGGTTCGTCTGTGCTAGGTGACACAGGCATGTGCTTGGAATTACTATGGGATGGGCCAGGGATGTATTCACTGCAGTGCAGCTCAGACTAGTGTAGTGCAAAGCTGGTTCAGAGTAGCTAACAGATAGAGGAGGGGATAACATCCTCACCTCAGCACTCATTACTGTAGAAATTACAGGCTATACAACAGGCAATAGGCAGGTTCACAGTCTCTCAATCACTATGTCACAGACCTTGCTGTTCATCAGATTTTACAAATAGGATGGTCACAATATATTTTTTTAAATGTAGTTAATTAAGTCAGTTAATTAAGAACAAATTCTTATTTACAATGACGACCTACCAAAAGGCAAAAGGGATTAAAAATATATTTAAATAAATGTAAAAAATATATATAAATATAGGACAAAACACACATCACGACAAGAGAGACAACACAACAGAGAGACCTAAGATATCAACATAGCAAGGCAGCAACACATGACAACAAAACTTGGTAGCAGCACAAAACATGGTGCAAAAATGATTAGGCACAGACAACAGCACAAATGGCAAGAGGGTAGAGACAAAGCAGCCACAACTGTCAGTAAGAGTGTCCAATATTGAGTATTTGAATGAAGAGATTGAGATAAAACTGTCCGGTTTGAATGTTTGTTGCAGCTCGTTCCAGTCGCTAGAGCTGCAGCGAACTGAAAACAGGAGCGACCCAGGAATGTGTGTGCTTTGGTGACATTTAACAGAATGTGACTGGCAGAACGGGTGTTGCATGTGGAGGATGAGGGCTGCAGTAGCTCTCTCAGATAGGGGGAGTGAAGTTTTATAAATAAGCATCAACCAATGGGTCTTGCGACAGGTATACAGAGATGACCAGTTTACAGAGGAGTATAGAGTGCAGTGATGTGTCCTATACGGAGCATTGGTGGAACATCTTATGGCCGAATGGTAAAGAACATCTAGCCACTCGAGAACATCCTTACCTGCCAATCTATACATTTTGTCTAGCATGGGTAGGATGGTCACCTGAATCAGAGTTAGTTTGGCAGCTGGGGTGAAAGAGGAGTGATTACAATAGAGGAAAACAAGTCTACATTTATTCTTAGCCTGCAGCTTTGATATTTGCTGAGAGAAGGACAGTGTACCATCTAGCCATACTCCCAAGTACTTGTATGAGAGGACTACATCAAGCTCTAAACCCTCAGAGGTAGTAATCACACCTGTGGGGAGAGGGGCATTCTTCTTACCAAACCACATTACCTTTGTTTTGGAGGTGTTAAGAACCAGGTTAAGGGTAGAGAAAGCTTGTTGGACACTAAGAAAGCTTTGTTGTAGAGCATTTAACACAAAATCCAGAGAGGGGCCAGCTGTGTATAAGACTGTATCATCTGCATATAAATGAATGAGAGAGCTTCCTACTGTCTGAGCTATATTGTTGATGTAAATTGAGAAGAGGGTGGGGCCTAGGATCGAGCCTTGAGGCACTCCCTTGGTGACAGGCAGTGGCTGAGACAGCAGAATTTCTGACTTTATATACTGCACTCTTTAGGAGAGGTAGTTACAAAACCAGGCCAAAGACCCCTCAGAGATACCAATACTCCTTAGCCGGCCCACAAGAATGGAATGGTCTTCCGTATCAGAAGCTTTGGCCAAATCAAGGGCAATGGTGACATCATTGAGGACCTTTAAGGTTGCAGCGACACATCCATAAACTGAGAGGAAAAGAGCGAATACTACAGACATCATGAAGACTCCTCTCGAGTGAGTTGATTTTAGACAAGTTTTTCTAACACTTTTGATAAACAGGGCAAAATAGAAATAGGCCTATAACAGCTGGATCAGCTTGATCTCCCCCTTTAAATGAAGGAAGAACCATGGCTGCCTTCCAAGCAATGGGAACCTCTCCAAAAAGGAGAGACAGGTTAAAATGGTTGGAGATAGGCTTTGCAATGATAGGGGCAGCAATCTTAAAGAAGAAAGCGTCTCAACCATCTGACCAAGATGTTTTTTTGGGGTCAAGTTTATGGAGCTCCTTTAGCACCTCGGACTCAGTGACTGCCTGCAGGGAGAAACTTTGTAGTGGGGCAGGGGGAAAAGAGGAAGAAGCATCAGGGATAAGTCGCATTAGAAGGGGTGGGAGGTGAGAAAATGTTGGACGGGCAAGGAGGCACGGCTGAGTCCAATAGGAATCCTGACTTAATTAAGTGGTGATTAAAGAGCTCAGCCATGTGATTCTTGTCAGTAACAACCACATCATGAACATTAAGGGACATGGGCAGCTGTGAGAAGAAGGGTTTATTCTCCAGGTCTTTAACCATTTTCCAGAACTTCTTGGGGTTAGATGCACAGAGAGAGAACTGCTCCTTAAAGTAACTAACTTTGGCCTTCCGGATAGCTTTAGTGCACTTTTTTGTCATTTGCCTGAGTATGCGTGTGCCGAACCATTCACCAAATTTAATTCTTGAGGTGGCATAACTCTGCAAATCACTCTCAAACCAGGGGCAGAACCTGTTTTGAATTCTCATTTTATTTATGGGCGTGTGTTTGTTAACAATACCACTGAAAATGTCAAAAAAGAAGGTCCAAGCATCTTCGACAGATGGGATCAAGCTGATTATATACCATTTTACAGAGGCCAGTTCATGAAGGAAGGCTTGCTCATTAAAGTTTGTTAGAAAGCGTCTATGACAAATCAGGACAGGGTGTTTCACTGAGCAGCCATTACGAACACAGGCTGTAAAACAGTGATCACTAAGGTCATTACAGAAAACACCAGACTGATACCTATAAGGATTATTTGTGAGGATAAAATCAAGAAGAGTAGCCTTCTCTGGGTGTTTGGAGTCATACCTTGTGGGATTGGTAATAATCCGAGAAAGATTTACAGAGTCCCATTGCTTTATTAGTATTTCTATGACTCCAATTTTGTCACACAACAGGGAAAACAATCTATTGTGTGTGTTGCCTGACCTAGCTGGCATATTATACTTTATGTCTGTAGGTCCATTACACGTTTACAGTGCCTTGCAAAAGTATTCATCCCCCTTGGTGTTTTTCCTATTTTCTTGCAATACAACCTGTTTTTAAATAGATTTTTATTTGGATTTCATGTAACAGACATACACAAAATAGTCCAAATTGGTGAAGTGAAATGAAAAAAATAAAAAATAAAAAATACATTTGAAAAGTGGTGCGTGCATAAAGTATGTATTCACCCCCTTTGCAATGAGGACCCTACATAAGATCTGGTGCAACCAATTACCTTCAGAAGTCACATAATTAGTTAAATAAAGTCCACCTGTGTGCAACATAGCTGCCACATGATCTGTCACATGATCTCAGTATATATATACCTGTTCTGAAAGGCCCTAGGGTCTGCAACACCACTAAGCAAGCGGCACTACCAAGCAAGCGGCACCATGAAGACCAAGGAGCTCTCCAAACAGGTCAGGGACAAAGTTGTGGAGAAGTACAGATCAGGGTTGGGTTATAAAAAAATACCTGAAACTTTTAACATCCCACGGAGCACCATTAAATCCATTATTAAAAAATGTATAGAATATGGCACCACAACAAACCTGCCAAGAGAGGGCCACCCACCAAAACTCACGGACCAGGCAAGGAGGGAATTAATCAGAGAGGCAACAAAGAGACTAAAGATAACCCTGAAGGATCTACAAAGCTCCACAGGGAGATTGGAGAGTCTGTCCATAGGACCACTTTAAGCCAAACACTCCACAGAGCTGGGCTTTATGGAAGAGTGGACAGAAAAAAGCCATTGCTTAACGAAAAAAATAAGCAAACACATTTGGTGTTCGCCAAAAGGCATGTGGGAGACTCCCCAGACATATGGAAGAAGGTACTCTGGTCAGATGAGACTAAAATTGAGCTTTTTGACCATCTATGCAAACACTATGTCTGGCACAAACCCAACACCTCCCATCACCCCGAGAACACCATGCATCATCAAAGTGGTAGGCATGTTTGGTAAATCAAATGATACAAACCCCCAAAAATGTATTTTAATTCCAGGTTGTAAGGCAAACAAAATAGGAAAAATGCCAAGGGGGGTGAAACTTTCGCAAGCCACTGTAGGTGTGGAACTATCTTTGCTATGGAGACTGTCATTCTTCTGTCAAACGAAGTCATGTTGATGTATAATAATTTACTGTATGTCAGACTCAATATTTTTGTTAAACAGAAAACCCAGACATATGGCAGCAGATCCACAAGGTCTGCCATGAGAGGTGACTGTATAGTTCCCCTAAGGAAATGCACCTTTAGTAAATCTGCATTCTCTGTGAGAGCTGGAATACACTGCCATCAGACACACATAACTGCACCACATATCACACTTTCACAAAATGCTTGAAGACATGGCTAAAGGTCAATCAGATTTGTGAACATGGTCCCTCGCTGTGTGTTGCCGCTTTCCATGTTGTCTGTTGTCTGTAGCTTGTGAGGTGTGGAAACACTTTGTTGCTTTTATGAATTTTGTCTTGCTGCTTTTTGCTCTATGTTGCTCTGTCTGTATGCTACGTCTTGCTTGTCCTATGTTGCTATGTCTTGCTTGTTCTATGTTGCTATTGTCTATATTGTAATTGTTTTTAATAACCTGCCCAGGGACTGCGGTTGAAAATTAGCCGGCTGGCTTAAACCGGCACTTTTACTGAAACGTTGATTAATGTGCACTGTCCCTGTAAAAATAAAAATAAACTCAAACTCAAACTCAAGAAAGAAACGTTTTTTTACAGACTAACTTGAAGTACCAAACACAAGTCGATAATGACAGATGGCAGGGAATGTCTTTGTTGATTGTTCACATTTGGTGCAAAATTCAGAATACCTACTTACCTACAATGTTATTTATTTCTGCAGTATCATAGTGACAGTGAAAGTGTTTTTCCATCAGCAACACCCTGTAACAGAGACATTACCTTCAGACTGTGTTATTTCACTGGAAGAGGAAATAAGTGCTACAGGTTGGTGGGAAAGCAATAGAGTCGAGAATCGTGAGAGGCAATATGGCAGTTATGACAGCACAGACACCTACATTATATCACACACATACAAAAAATACTAGTATACTGTAGTATGAATACTAAAGTATTCACTTGTGTTTTTGTAGACTTTACTATTGTATTTATAGTTTATTATAGTATAAATACTGTAGTAAAAAAACTGTAGTATATACTGTAATAAATACTGTAATAATTACTGTGTTTTTGTGGACATTACTGTAGTTTTTAATGTACCGTTTTGGTTTTATTATCTTTGACATAAAAGTGGGGTCTTTCTCCTTGACCTGTAGACAGGTAGGACTGGGGTCTGAAAGGACAGGTTCAGAGTTTCTGCTACTGTTTCTACAACCTGTAGGGAACACAGTACATGGTTTATACTCACTCATGGGTGTCACAAAATTGAGCTTTGTGCGAGGAGGGTGGGCATTGTATATGTACATGAAATACTGTAGTATTTCTATAGTTAAACTGTAGTGTTTTTGTTGACATTACTGAAGTATTTACTACAGTGTTTTTTTGCAAACAATACTGCAGTATTTACTATTATTCTACAGTATATTACAACATGATATAGTAAGCATTACACATGATTGAGGGATACTACAGTGTGTAATAGTATTCTACAGTATACCTCAGTTTAATTCCACAGTAGGTACTGTAGTATTCTATAGTAAACTGTAGTCATTTTTCCTGTGTGCAGCATTGAGAGTATGTTGAGATGGGATTATTGCTCTTGGTATTACTATAGTGAAGCATGGCATGGTGGTAATGATGAAATATGGATGCTAACACAATCCAATCAACACCTGCACTCTCGTAGGCTCATGTTTGTTTATTGAAATCAATTCACCAATCCTGCTATAATCACATGCTTTATCCTGACCCTATGGTTTTCATTAAAGGAGACAATAGCTACTAATTCTCACAGATACAGCAGCCCACGAGACAAACGTTTCTGTCATTATGTAGCTGTGTGCTCAAAGAGCATGAATGATAGAAGATGCTCTAGAAGATGTTGAATATTGAATTGTGTTTCTCTGCCTCAAACTGTCATGGCTGTAGGCCTACACTGAATTAGGGTATTTTGGCGATAAAGGAGGACACAACAAAGGCCTTCCCAATATGAGCCCCTCCTGTCATGCTCAATAGGACCCTGCAAGCCATTCAGTGATGATAAAACATTTATAAAGTGCAGCTTTGCTGTTTTGAGGTCCTAATCGCAGAGCACCATTGTTTCAGTAGGTCTCTTATCTACTGCGCTTTCCACTGGTGCACCCACCAACATCACCCCCCGCCCCCGCCCAACATTGTCTTTATGCTTTATTCATGTCCACTTTATCCTGTATGTATAGTGCATAGGAAGGGAAGAGGAGGTCACGACCTTGCTGTCATTGGAGTTATAGATACATTTTTAAAAGCATAGAGACTTATTGGTTGGGGATGGAGCAAAAGGCACTAAAGTGTGATTTCAGTCTCTTATCTCTGGGCTTAAAGTCCATTATGCCAGGCTTTGTGTCTGTTTGTACACACACCGCTGAAAAGGATGATTGCACTCGAGGGCTTGCCAACAGGGAGTGGAGGAATGTGATCAAAGCACCATTTATTCACATACATATTTCATTGAGATGCACCTGTGGAACCAATGCTAGTTCATCAAATTATAAGCAAGCTACAGTAAAGGGGAAATGATTGGTTGTTAAGCTTGAAGTGTGCCTAAATGCATACAAACAACAAACCTTTAGATTTTCTGCATTTTCTACAAATATTTGTGTATCTCAATAATAATTGTGTTGCCTATCTATTCAACCACAAATGTTATAATAAGCAGGTAAATAGCCAGGTGGGTGTGTTTGATGTTAAAGGTGTGCTTTTGATGTTAAAGGTGTGCTTTTGATGTTAAAGGTGTGCTTTTGATGTTAAAGGTGTGCTTTCGCTACATGTAAAAAGAGCCCTAGAAAATAAAAATGTGTCACTCCACCGTGTTCTTTTATCCCACAGTAATTGCAGGGCTAAAGGCAAAGCCCCTCTCAGACATTATCATTGGGAGTGATGGGCTATGCAGGTCTCTGCAAAGGAGGTGCTGCTGTACATCCATACAGCATGTCTGTTTGCTTAGTCCCAGCAAGCCACAATCAGCCTAAGGTATCCCGTTGTCTTTACAGACACTTCCTCCACCTCAGCAGTAATGGCAGCCTTTAAACCCTCTCACCTACTCCCCCTTTTCTCTATGTGCATCGTAATGACCATTTTCAGAGAGCACGTTGCATCTCTTCCAATGGCCTGGTGAAACAATCAGGCTGATCCATACCATTAGCAGTGATAGATTGCCCAAGATCATACCCTTTAACACAGGGGCTCTTCACTAGATGTGATTGCTTATAGGTTTTTACAAAACCTATGGCTGGCTGTTGGATTTCCACCTTTACAGCGCCTTCAGAAAGTATTCACACCCCTTGACCTTTTCCACATTTTGCTGTGTTACAGCCTGAATTTAAAATTGATGAAATATACATTTTGTGTCACTGGCCTACACACAATACCACATAAATCTTCTTATGGCTTGGGGGCAGTATTTCGACGTCTGGATGAGAAGCGTGCCCAAAGTAAACTGCCTGTTACTCAGGCCCAGAAACTCGGATCTACGTATAATTTGTAGATTTGGATAGAAAACACTCTAAAGTTTCTAAAACTGTTAAAGTAATGCCTGTGAGTATAACAGAACTGATATGATTTTTTTTCGATGTGGGTAGTTTTCAATTGAATGCCTATTGAGTATCTAATTGGTTAGGACCAGAGGTCCTGCAGGTCCTATGGCTTCCACTAGATGTCAACAGTCTTTAGACATTGTTTCAGGCTTGTTTTCTGAAAAATGAAGAAGAATGAGACCTTTCTATCAGTGGACTGTAGAATCAGGCAGTACTGGTTTTGCGCGAGAGACCGCCCTTCGTTGTTTTTCCTTTCTATTGTCCGGTTGAAATATTATCGATTATTTAGACAATTGACAACCTAAGGATTAATTATAAACATTGTCTGACATGTTTTGACAAACATTACCGGTACTATTAGGATGTATTCGTCGGCATGTTTTGACCACCTTTGAGCCAGTGGATTACTGAACAAAACACGCCAACAAAACTGAGTTTTTGGGATATAAAGAGGGGTTTCAAAAAGGATTTCAAAAAGGCTTTACGGCGAAAGCATACCATGCGATTATCTGAGGACAGCGTCCCGCTTACAAAAGCATACAAACATTTTCCAACCAAGTAGAGGAGTCACAAAAGTCAGAAATAGCGATAAAATTATTCACTTACCTTTGAAGATCTTCATCTGGTTGCAGTCAGAAGAGTCCCAGATGAACAATAAATGTTTGTTTTGTTTATCAAACAAATCTGACGAAGCGGCTGGATTAACAAGAAGTTAATCTTTAAGCTGATGTATAGCAAGTGTATTTATATGAATGTTTATGATGACTATTTCTGTATTGTGAATTTGGAGCTCTGCAATTTCACCGGATGTTGTCGAGGTGGAAGCTAGCGGAACGCCTGCGCCAGACAAGATAATGTCAAAGTGGAATTATGTTTTTAGTGATTTTTACAATTTAATTTAAAAATGAAAGCTGAAATGTCTTCAGTAAATAGGTGTCACACCCTGATCTGTTTCACCTGTCTTTGTGCTTGTCTACACCCCCCTCCAGGTGTCGCTCATCTTCCCTTTCATTTATTTATACATGTATTTATACAGTACCTGTGTTCTCTGTCTGTTGCCAGTTAATTTTGTTTCATCAAGCCTACCAGGCTGTCTGTCTCTAGTTCCTGTTTCTTAGCTTTCCTGGTTTTGACCATTCTGCCTGCCCTGACCCTGAGCCTGCTTGTCGTTCTGTACCTTGCCATAATACCCTGGATTGCTGACCTTTACCTGCCCTGACCCTGAGCCTGCCTGCCGTTCTGTGCCTATCGGGCTCTGCTCTGGACTTCTGACCTCTGCGTGTGCTTGACCTGTCATTTGCCAGCTCCCCTGTTTGATTAATAAACTTTTGTTACTTCGAAACTGTCTGCACCTGGGTCTTCTCCTGAGCCTTGACAGTAAGTATTCGACCACTTTGTTATGGCAAGTCTAAATAAGTTCAAGACTAAACATTTGCTTAATAAGTCACATAATAAGTTGAATGGACTTACTTTGTTTGTAATAATAGTGTTTAACATGATTTTTGAATGACTAACTCATATCTGTACCCACACACAGAATTATCTGTATGGTCCTAGTGAATTTCAAACACAGATTCAACCACAAAGACCATTGAGGTTTTCCAATGCCTCACAATGATGGGCACCTATTGGTCTATGGGTAAAAAAAAATTAAAGCAGACATTGGATATCCCAATGAGCTATTAATTACATGTTGGATGGTGCATTAACATCCATTCACTACAAAGAGACAGGAGTCCTAAAACTAAAACTGCAAAAAAAACGTTTAAACTTTACCTAGCATTAGGTTTGGAGCAAATCCAACACAACACATCACTGTTTACCACTCTTCACATTTTCAAGCATGGTGGTGGCTGCATCAAGTTATGGGTACGCTTGTCATAGGCATATTGGTCAAAGGACCTTGTGAAGATGCTGGACGAAACAGGTACAAATGTATTTATATCCACAGTAAAACAGGTCCTATATCGACATAACCTGAAATGCAGCTTAGCAAGGAAGAAGCCACTGCTCCAAAACCGCCATAAAAAAAGCCAGTATGGTTTTCAACTGCACATGGGGACAAAGATTGTACTTTTTGGAGAAATGTCCTCTGGTCTGCTAAAACAAAAAAAGAACTGTTTGGCCATAATGACTATCATTATGTTTGAAGGAAAAAGGGGGAGGCTTGCAAGCAGAAGAACAACATCCCAACCGTGAAGCATGGGGTTGGCAGCCTCATGTTGTGTGGGTGCTTTGCTGCAGGAGGGACTGGTGCACTTCACAAAATAGATGGCATCATGAGGTAGAAAATTATGTGGATATATTGAAGCAACATCTCAAGACATCAGTCAGGAAGTTAAAGCTTGGTCGCAAATGGGTCTTCCAAATGGACAATGACCCAAGCATACTTCCAAAGTTCTGGAAAAATGGCTTAAGGACAACAAAGTCAAGGTATTGGAGTGGCCATCACAAAGCCATGACCTCAATCATATAGAACATTTGTGGGCAGGACTGAAAAAGTGTGCGCGAGCAAGGAGGCCAAAAAATCTGACTCAGTTACACCAGCTCTGACAGGAGGAATGGGCCAAGATTCACCCATCTTAATATGGGAAGCTTGTGGAAGGCTCCCCAAAATGTTTGACCCAAGTTAAACAATTTAAAGGCAATGCTACCAAATATTAATTGAGTGTATATAAACTTCTGACCCACTGGGAATGTGATGAAAGAAATAAAAGCTGAAAGAAATCACTCTCTCTACTATTACTTTAACACTTATCATTCTTAAAGGAATTGTCAGGAATTGTGAAAAACTGAGTTTAAATGTATTTGGCTAATGTGTATGTAAACTTCCGACTTCAACTGTATTTGCTGTATTTTATACCATCTATTGCATCTTGCCTATACCGCTCTGTCATTGGTCATCCATATTTTTAAATGTATATAGTCTTATTCCATTCCTTTACTTAGATTTGTGTGTATTAGGTAGTTGTTGTGGGATTGTTAGATTACATGTTAAATATTGCTGCACTGTCGGAACTAGGTGCACAAGCATTTCGCTACACTCGCAATAACATATGCTAACCATGTGTATGTGACCAATAAAATTTGATTTGGATTTTAGAGAAGACCACACTGACCATTTTACTCGCACTAGCAGAGCTGGATAGGCTTTTTTCATGTTATCCAGAGCGTTGGTAACTGTAACTGTGCTGCTGGCAACAATTTAATTACGCCTTTTTGCCTCATTTACTGACACTGGCCATATTCAATTGGTGTTGAGCGTTCGTAAATTCATCCGTTACTCATCTCTCTGGCACACTCAGACGAGAGTGCTCTGAAATCGGAGTAGACAGCCAGACGCACCCAAAATGGTTACTTGCATAGTGGAGTATTTTGTTTAGACATGTAGCTAGCTAGGTAAACAATTAAGCACAATCACAACATGATGTTACTCCCCTGCATGAATCAGCAGGTAACTAACCAACCATATTCTAATATTAGGCTGTAGCTAGCCAAGCAAATGGCTCTTCCTGTCAAAATTAGAAATGTGTAATATCTGAAAATGTAGCTAGGTAAACTGTCTTACGGGTATACATCATTCATGGTTGAACATGTCTGCTGTCGGATGCCATGGTTGCCCTTAATTTGAAGATGTAATCCGGAGACAGGTGTTTTCTCCATCTCCTTGGCTATCATACTCAAATTTAACTTCTTGATGCACCCATCCCGTTACCGGGATCATTTTCATCAACATCCGCTGAATTGCAGAGCGCCAAATTCAAATTAAATGACAAAAAAATATTTAATTTTCATGAAATTACAAGTGCAATATAGCAAAACACAGCTTAACTTGTTGTTAATCCACCTGGCGTGTCAGATTTCAAAAAAGCATTTCGGCGAAAGCATACCAAGCGTTTATGTAAGGACATCTCTCTCAGTAGACGAAACATTACAAACAGCTAGCAGCCAAGTAGATTGGTCACGAAAGTCAGAAAGGCAATAAAATGAATCACTTACCTTTGATGATCTTCGGATGTTTGCACTCACGAGACTCCCATTTACACAATAATGTTCCTTTTGTTCCATAAAGATTATTTTTATATCCAAAATACCTCCATTTGGTTGGCGCGTTATGTTCAGAAATCCACAGGCTCGAGCGGTCATGACCAGGCAGACGAAAATTCCCAATAGTATCGGTAAAGTTCATAGAAACCTGTCAAACATTTTTTATAATCAAACCTTAGGTTGTTTTTACAATAAATAATCGATAATATTTCAACCGGGGCTGTAGCTTCTTCAATTGATGAGAGAGAGAAAATATCTGCTCCAAGCTGTTGCGCATGCAAAACGTTGCTGGCACCCAGCCATACAATGACGCGATGTGATCTTTCTCGCTCATTCTTCAAAATAAAAGCCTGAAACTATGTCTAAAAACTGTTTAGACATAGTGGTTGATAGTGGTTGACTGGTTGATATTCCTTTAAATGGAACGAAGGCAGGCAATGGATTTTCCTCAGATTTTCCTCAGGTTTTCACCTGCAATGTCAGTTCTGTTATAGACAATATTTTGACAGTTTTGGAAACTTTAGAGTGTTTTCTATCCTAATCTGACAATTATATGCATATTCTAGATTCTGGGCCTGTCACGCCTTGGTCTTAGTATTTTGTGTTTTAGTTAATTAGTTGGTCAGGCCAGGGTGTGACATGGGTTTATGTTATTGTGTTGTCGTATTGGGGGTTTTGTAGGCATTGGGGTTGTTGTTGATTAGGGGTGTGTTTAGTTTAGGTTTGGCTGCCTGAGGCGGTTCTCAATCAGAGTCAGGTGATTCTTGTTGTCTCTGATAGGGAACCATATTTAGGTAGCCTGGGTTTCACTGTGTATTTCGTGGGTGATTGTTCCTGTCTCTGTGTAGTGTTCACCAGATAGGCTGAAATAGGTTTCACGTTCCGTTTGTTGTTTTTGTATTTATTAGTTATTTCATGTATCGTTCCGTTTTTCTTCATTAAAGACATGAGTAACCACCACGCTGCATTTCGGTCCGACTCTCATTCAACAAACGAAGAACGCCGTTACAGGGCCTGAGAAATATGCAGTTTCATTTGGGTATGTTTTTCATCCAAACATCAAAATACTGCCCCCTACACTCAACAGGTTAAATGATTTCAAAACTGAGTCCTCCAGAAAGTGGAGAGCAACACTTATGCAGTTGTATTACACAACAAAACATTTTAAAAGCCGCGTTAGACAGGATTACCTAGACATACTGACCAGCTCACATAGACAGAAGCATGCGATATGGCAGACCAATCCAAACTCTCTCACCATGTCCAGCCCACGTATTATATCAGCCAATCATGGCTAGTGGAAAGGTTGCCACCTTTTTCCCTGGCTAAACCACATAGGCTCGTAATTTAACAATTGTATTTATATTTACAGATGCCATACAAGTTTGTTATTAAGGCACATGAGGCTCATTTTGAAAAATAAAATAAGTTTACGTTTATGTTCAAACGGCTCTCCTGTGAAGTAGTGACCCTCGACATACACCTAGTTTCCTGAAATGGATCAAAAATGTGGAAGAAGTCAAGGGGCATGAATACTTTCTGAAGGCACAGTATAATCTACCATATAAAGCAGACTAAGCAATCACTGTTTGTCAGGATTATGGTTAACCTTCTAGACTAGAGCATGGCATGGAGAAAGAAAAAAAAGAGTGAGTGAGGGAGGGAGAGTGAGGGCCGAGAGAGATACGCTGTACATATACATGTATAGACAGATGATAGTGACATGAGGGTGATAGAGAAGATAGGTAGAGAGCAGAGAATACAGAGAAAATGGCAGATCCAACATTAACATATCACAGAAGGAATTTTGTACACGACCATAAATAACCTGGTCTGAATTATTTAATTTCCCATGGTTTTGCTGTTTATATACTTACTAGCTAGACTATCAGATGCTTTAATGGTATAATTTCCCTTTTGCTCACATAAAAGTGTGAAAATGCTGAACTGAGTGATACATTTACACAGAAATGTCATCTCTAATGGCTTAAAGCGAACATCGGGAGGTGTAATGTACCAGAAAAATAGCCGAGGAGCAATACTGAATGTTAAAGAATGCTTTCATTGTGACACTGTATACAAATGAGCTATTTTCTCTGCTGAATCTGAAACAGCATTTTTGTCATTTGCAGCGGTGGAAAAAGTATTAAATTGTCATACTTTTTATTTTATTTTTTATACTTTGCTTTTATTGTAGAAACACAAAGAAAGTACCACTAAAGTCAAATTAAAGAACAAAAAAAAGATATGGCAGTGACAGTGCACTTCATACCTTCATCATCATATCATCATATTAGTTACATTGACATCTTTGAATTAGACCTTTTCCAAGTACGAAACCCATTTTTCCCAGTATTCTTCAAATCAAATCAAATCAAATTTATTTATATAGCCCTTCGTAGTATATCTCAAAGTGACCCAGCCTAAAACCCCAAACAGCAAGCAATGCAGGTGTAGAAGCACGGTTCTCCCTAGAAAAGCCAAAACCTAGGAAGAAACCTCCAGGCTATGTGGGGTGGCCAGTCCTCTTCTGGCTGTGGTGTATAACAGAACATTGTTCTTTCATAAATGACCAGCATGTCTATCCATTGAAACTGTCAGCAGCACGGCCAGGTGGACTGGGGACAGCAAGGAGTCATCATGTTAGTCCTGGGGCATGGTCCTAGGGCCATTTCTGGAGCAGCAGCACGGCCAGGTGACTGGGGACAGCAAGGAGTCATCATTCAGGTAGTCCTGGGGCATGGTCCTAGGGCTCAGGTCCTCCGAGAGAGAGAAGGAGAGAATTAGGAACTTCACACAGGACACCGAATTGGACAGGAGAAGTACTCCAGATATAACAAACTGACCCCAGCCCCCGACACATAAACTACTGCAGCATAAATACTGAAGGCTGAGGACCTGGCTGCCAGTAGGACCTTCAACGGGTACTTTTCTCTATTGTGTAAGTTATCAGGTATTTCACCCATGTACAAAGAAATTAATGTTTGTTCTACCTCAAATCCCATTATTTTTCCAATGTTAGATCTTATTTCTCCCCAGTAAGTTTTGATTGCGGGGCAAGTCCAAAAGACATGAGAGTGGTCCACCCACAATAGACCGCATTCTCTCCAACAAGGGTGAAGTGAGCCAGTCTGTTTTGATTTCAGTTTAGGTGTTATGAAGAAACATATAACATTCTTCCAACAGAATTCCCTCCATGACCTTGAGTTGGTGGAGCTTTGTTGAGTCTCTAATATGTTCAACCATGTTTCATCAGTTATTTCAATGTTGAGTTCCTCCTCCCATTTCTTTTTAATATAGTTTGTAGAATGTTTCTTTGAGGATTGAATACCCAAGTAGAGATTTTAAATAGTTTTTTTGTTACTCCAAGTTGTATGCATTAGTGAATACTTGGATTAATTTTGGAGGTGCTCGAGGGTCAGTCACTTTTATCTCCCTTAAGAAATAGTGTCAAACTTGTAGGTATCTGTAAAAATCTTGTTTATCCAAGCCATGTTTTTAACTTAGGTCCTGGAAGTTATCTAGGTTCCCATTCCTTATAATTGTACTGAATGATGTGATGTCTTTCTGCGTCCATTGTTTAAACCTGCTGTCTTGAGTTGCAGGGATGAAGCTGGGGTCGTATGCGGGCCAACTCAGCAGTTTGATCTCTCTGTCTAAATTATTTTGCTTAACTACCCTAAACCATGTCTTCAGAGAGAAATTAATCCACTGATTTTGTCTATTGTATATTTATTTTACGATGTCCTTATTTCCCAAAACTGACTGTATGGGTCAGTATCTCTGTCAAAGTAGTCTCCATGTCTTTCCATTTGGATTCCTATTCTGAATTGCACCAACACACCAGAGGTCTCAATTGGGCTGACACATAATAATCTTTTAGGTTTGGTAAGGCCATACCCCCACCGGTTTTTGGTAACTGTAATGTTGTATATCTAGTTCTTGGTCTCTAACTGTTCCAGATAAACCTTGATATCCATTTATCCCATTCCCTAAACTGTTTAGGCGGAATTTCTATGGGCAGTGATTGGAACAAATACAGTAACCTTGGCGGGATGTTCATTTTTATTGTTTCAATTCTACTACTAAGATATAAGGGAAGTGAATTCGACCTGTCTCAGTCATCATATATTTTCTTGTTAATGTCATCTTAATTCATGCAATAAAGTTTAGGTGTATCTTTTTGCAAATTTACTCCCAGATATTTAATGGATGAAGAGGTCCAGGTGAAGTTATACCTACTCTTCAGCTCTTCCTGTGGGGTATAATTATATACTAGGGCTTGGGTCTTGTGTACGTTAAGCACATACCCTGAATATGTTCCAAATGTTTGTAAAACATCCATCAATCTAGATACACTTAAGCCTTGGTCTTTAAGGAATAACAGAACGTCATCAGCATACATCAATATCTTATGTTCACTGCCTCTTATTGTTATTCCCTCTAAGGTTGGGTCCTGTCTTATTGCCTGTGCTAATGGTTGCAGGTACAAGGAGAAGAGCGTGGGTGAAAGACTACAGCCTTGTCTTGCCCCTCGCTCTAATTTTATCGTTCGTGTCAAATGTCCATTTATCTTTATTCTAGCGGTCGGACATGAATACAGTGTTTTGATGCACTGTATCACTTCTTTGTTGAAACCAAATCTTCCCATAACTTGGAATAGGTAATCCCATCCCACTGAATCAAATGCTTTTTCTGCATCTAGGCTGATTAATATTGCACTTGTCTTATTCTGAGTAATGTGGTCCATGACATGTAGTGTTCTCCTTATATTGTCCTGTGTCTGCCTATTTTGTATGAAACCAGTTTGATCTCCGTCAATCAATTCTGGGATTATGTTCTCCATTCTTTTGGCTATTATTGATGCATATAGTTTATAATCTGTGTTAAGAATTGCGATAGGTCTATATGAACAAATATTCTTTCTTATCTTTACCCTCTTTTGGGATTAATGATATGATGGCCTGTCTCCATGATGGTGGGAGAACCCCCGTCCCTCAGAGTCCAGTTAAAACAGGCCTTAAGGAGAGGTGCTAATTGTTCTGTGAAGGTCTTGAACCATTCTGAAGGGAAGCCATCAGTGCCTGGAGACTTGTTGACTTTTTGTTGAGATATTGCTTTATTGATTTCTTCGGTGGATATTTCTAAAGTTAGTCTATCATTTTGCTCTGTCCCAATTGAGGGCAGATCAAGTGAGTTCAAAAAGTGCTTCTATTGTCTGTGTAGATGCCTTCTCTGGTTGCTTGTACAGATTTGTGTAATATGATTCAAATGCATTCTGTATTTCATCTAATTTGCATGTGATCTTTTTTGTTTTGGGGTCTTTTATTTTGAAAATGGTATTCTGTGTTGTTGTTTCCTGAGTCTCCATGCTCGTAATTTGATTGCCTTTGAGCCTGCTTCATAATATCATTGTTTTAGGAACCTAAGCTTTTTCTCTACTTCTTCTCTATAAATCTGGTCAATTTCCTGTTTTACCTTTTGAATCTCTCGTAATATAAGAGGGTCTTTGTATTGACTATGAGATCGTTCTAAGTTTCTTAGGGTTTCCTGTAATTTCAGCAGTTTCTGTGCTTTACTCTTTTTCTTGAGAGATGATGTGGCTATGATCTTCCCTCTAATAACCGCCTTAGCTGCATCGCACAAATATAGCAGGAGATACTTCCCCATTATCATTATTCTCCAGATAGATGTTCAATTCTGTCTTTATTGATTCCTTGAATGCTGGATCAATCAGCATGCATGTATTAAGTTTCCATATAGTTTTTCTTGGTTTGCTATCAAGGTGTAGAGTTAGGTATATTCCTTATCGGTCTTGTGGGTGTCACGCCATACATCGAGCAGTCCTAGATCCTGCAGTATCTTATTGATCTTTTTGGCAACTAGGCTCATTTTCCTATTTTGGTTTGTGCTGTCCAATTTTGAGTTTAGAATTGTGTTAAAGTCCCCTCCACAGATAAGAGTGCCAGTGGTTTCTGTAGCAATGAAATCAAACACCTTGCCGTAGAAGACCATGTCACTCCCTGGGGTGCGTATACATTAAATCATGTAACTTCATTGTTATCCAGTTTACATTTAGCAAGTATAAATCTACCCTCCTTGTCTTTTATTTCTGACAAACTCAAAATGAACTGAATTTGGGATCAAGATTGAAACTCCCCTTCTACCCATTTTGTAAGAAGAAAAAAAGTGTTCCTAGATGCCTACTGGAGAACTTATTTATATTGCTTTTAATCTTTTTAATGAATTTATCTTATTAACACTTTGTTCTAGCTAGCTATTTGTGTAGGTAGCTATCAAGTAAACACAACTCATTTTCTTGAGTTTCTCGCGTTCAGGTGTGGATAAGTGAGTTTCCTGCCAGAATAGTATGTCAACTCTCTCCCGTTTCATCTTTGCTATTACCTTACTTCTCTTGACGGCACTCCCCAGTCCGTTCACATTGAGACCGATGACCTTAAATTCCACATGATGCATCGATATAAATAAAAAAACCTGTGCACCATATCTGCCTGCTTATCATGAACCTAAAAATGAACGAAAAATCAAGAACAATAATAAAGTAAACCAAAGTGGAACAATACTTTGGTATTTGGACTCCCATATCAGAGGACTGTCTCTTGCCTCTGGGGTTTGAGGGGATGAGCCTATCCGCAGGATGGGCCCCTCGCTCAGATATGAAAATGCGTGACGTAGTCGCAAACAAGACCTGGTGGAACCGAAAATAATAAGGGCTCCTATTTCGTCGCTTATCCACATCGGCTAATTACAAGTGAAAACTATATCGGCCATGCTTGGATATCATGAATCCTCCCCTTGATACGCCCTTCTGTCGCCCCGTTGTCAATGTGTCATTAATCCTTAGCTAATATATATGTTATTAGAGGCTACTCACCCTTGTTCATCATTGGGGGAGAATAGGGGATATGTTTTACCTATTGTAATGTCAACCGTAACAACCCAAAGTCTTAACAGCGGTAACTATTAATTCTGTTAAATCTGATTCACTGTCTTACATCTTCACGTTGGAAATGCCTGAGTCTCTCTCGGATGTGAACGTCCTCTCGCCGAGATGGTTTCCCTCTTTCTCCATGACCCTGCTTGTCAACAATGATCCATGGGAGAGCTTGCTCGAGTCTTTCCACTGGTGATGTTGCCTTTCTCCTGGCGGTATACTCCACTGGGAAGCCGCTTGACTTCAGGTCCTCAGCCGCCTCGTCTGCATGCTCGTATGTAACCGGGCCATTTCCCAGAAATACCCGCATTTTTTGCCGGGAATGGTGCTTGGAAGCGAATACCCTTCTCTTTATGTGCTTTCTTAATGGGGGTGTGTTCTTTCCTTCTTTTCAGTATCTCTCCCTCGTAGTCATGATCAAAAAACACTCTTTGGCCTTGGAAGTTAACAGGCTTTTTCCAGGTTGCATGTAAGACTTTCTCTTTGACTGAGAATTTTAGGAACCGTACTACTATGGATCTTGGTGGGGCGCTGCTGGGGGGTTTTGAGGCCAGAGCTCGGTGTACTCTCTCGATTCCCAGGTCAGTGTCGTCTTCAAGTATGCCCTTGAATAGACCCCCCACGAAGTTGGGCATAGAGTCTTTTTCTGCGCCCTCTACTACGTTATAAAGTCTAATGTTGTTTCGATGTGAAAAACCTTTGAGTTCTGTCCCTTTTGCCTGTAGTGCGTGTTGGCTTTTCAGTGACTGTTCAAGTATTTCCTTGACTGCAGAGTTCCATGTGTCCGTTTCCCCAATGCGCTGTTCTGCGTCCCCCATTCTTGTAGATATGCTGTTAAGTTCTAATTTGTTTTCTTACAGTTTCTGGTTAATGTCCTTCTTGAACTCATTTAGTTATTTTCTTACATCTTCTCGAAGTTCCTCTCGTAAGCCTGTGAGCGCCTCGCGCAACTCCTCCTTCATTACCTCACGAAATGAGGTTTCTTTTGCTGCTGCTATCTTATTTGCGCTAGCATTAGCCATTTCGGGTTCATCGACAATTATATTGTCTGCTGTCTTGTTACGGGCTGTTGTTGTAGCTCCGCAACCTTTTCCTATTTTCCCCTTTTCCATTTTGCGTAAGTTATTATAATGCTCAGAGTAAATACTTGAATTTAGGGGGGTAAATACCCAACCGATGTTCAGTACGAAGAACTAGTTAGCCATTTCCTAAGTTGCGTCACCGGAAGCCCTCAATTGTCATACTTGAGTAAAAGTAAAGATACTTTAACAGATAATTACTAGAGTAAAAGTGAAAGTCACCCAGTAAAATAATACTTTAGTAGTCTAAAGTCAAAAAGTATCTGGTTTTAAATGTACTTCAATACAGTGGTGGAAAAAATACAAAATTGTCATATTTGAGTAAAAGTAAGAGTAAATGCTATACATCAAATTCCTTATGTGAAGCATACCTGAGGGCACAATTTATAGACAGCCAGGGGCACACTCCAAAACTCAGACATTATTTAAAAATGCAATGTTTGTGTTTAGTGAATCTGCAAGATCAGAGGCAGTACGGTTGACAACGCATTATATTGATAGGTGCATGAATTGGACCATATGGCTGTCCTGCCTGAGCATCCAGGCTGCATCACATCCGGACGTGATTGGGAGTCCCATAGGGCGGCGCACAATTGGCCCAGCGTCGTCCGGATTTTGCCGGGGTAGGCCATCATTGTAAATAAGAATTTGTTCTGAACTGACTCGCCAAGTTAAATAAAAGTTCAATAAAAAATAAAAATCTAAATGTAACAAATACTTTTTGGAATCAGGGAAAATGTATCGGAGTCAAAAGTACATGTTTTCTTTAGGAATGTAGTGGTGCAAATGTATACGTTTTCAAAAAATATCAATAGTAAAGTACAGACACCCCAAAAACTAGTAGTACTTTAAAGTATTTGTACATAAGTACTTTGCAACACTGGTCATTTGAAGAATGGAGGCCAGAGAATAGAGAGAGAGATATAAAATGAGATAGAGGCAGAGAGAGAGAGAGAGAGAGCGAGTTGGGAGACAGACACCTCAGGGAAGGGAGCTCCAGTGTGAAATTAAAGATTGGAGTTCAACATTTCCCCTCAAAAATATAATTTTCATAATTTAAAAGCCCTTTGGGATAAATGCTGAACACTAGATTAATTAGCCCCAAACTCTCCCTAACACAGCAGCCGCATGAGAAATACAATGTCCAAGAGCAGGTGCTTGTTGTCTATGTGTCAAAGAAGCAGAACAAGAATCATATCTCACTGGGCATACAGAACAGCTTGTACCGCAAGTTATGTTTTTATAATTGTCCTTTTAGTCTCCAACATTTGTATCAACATAATTACCAACAAGTACAAAATAATTGCAACATGCACATAATTAACTGATTCAAGGATAGTTTAAATATAATATAAATATTTAAAAATTAAAGGCATCAAGTCTATTGGACCTCGGTGCAAGTAAAATCAATGTGTTGATGGGATGCTGTCTGATTCCAGTGCATTCAGTCCTCAGGCCTGTTGTGGTTTCTTGTGGAGTGTTGGTGTAGGCCATTTAGCAGAGATAAGGAGAGGAGAGGCTATCGTTTTGCCGAGACCTCTGGGGGAAGGACCCTTTGGGGGGAGCAGCAACCTTGATCAATCAAGCAACAATGCTCAACCAGGATCAATCAGAACAAAACGTGGTCTTCAATAGTTGAACAGAACAGTAAGATTAGCAACAGGAAGAAGCAGATTCATTACTGTTTCTATGGTTTTTCATAATTTACCAAACCATTATTGTTTAATGGCTATATTGCAGTTAAATGTACATAACCTGCCCTAGTAACAGAGACTACTTGTCAACCCAGTAAATTGCAGCAATGAGGCTACAGTGTACATTTGTGATGGATCTACTCAAATCGGTCTTATGTATAAAAATTTGAAATTGTGTTTTTTACATTGGATAAAAGTAGAGACTCAGAGCTACAAAACGACATTTCATACACTACAGTTGAGGAACAATGG
The DNA here is from genome assembly GCF_036934945.1 of Oncorhynchus masou masou. NCBI lineage: Eukaryota > Metazoa > Chordata > Actinopteri > Salmoniformes > Salmonidae > Oncorhynchus > Oncorhynchus masou. The sequence goes on from NC_088213.1 coordinate 42,182,928, forward strand.
GAAAGTAATTTTGCTTTGAAAGTTGATGAACTTGTAAACTCACTTTTGAGAAAATGGCCTTTGAATGTTTTGGTTCTACTATTGGAGAGCCATTCTTTGTCTACACCCATTCAGCTTCGTTCACAAACTCTTAAGCTTTAGCCCCACCCATCTCTTGAGCTACTTCCAGACATCTAAGTGAGAGAGAACAGCTCACTGAACATTACTCAACCTAGCAGAGCTGGTTAGACTATTATGTTATCCAGAGCGTTGGTGACAGCAACTGTACTGCTGGCATCAATTGAATGATGCTTTTTTGCCGATATTTCCTGACACACATCTATTTTCTCGCGACACCTAGTATTTTGCCTGCCAAAAGGTCAAAGCTTGCGGGATTTGCACAATGAAACACTCTATTGGAAGAAGACATCTCGCGGAAGACACAGAAACTGATCCCAGATCCATAGCTGGTTGGGAAGGGTGGGGGCGATGACGTCAAAGTTGGCCCAACTTTCCTGATGAGAAAAATAGTTTGGGAGATTGGCTGCCCTGTGAGTTCTGCTATACATACAGACATAATTCAAACGGTTTTAGAAGCTTTAGAGTGTTTTCTATTCAATAATAATTATTATATGCATATATTAGCAATTTTGGACAGATTTCTTTTCAGTTTACTATGGGCACGCAATTCATCCAAAGGGGGCAGTATTGTCCCGAGTCTTAACAGGATATGGCAGACCAATCCAAACTCATCTCTCGGCATGTCCAGCCCACTCATTACCTCAGCCAATCATATCTGTCTAAACCAACTAGGCTCGTAATTTAACAAGTTGATTTGTATTTACAGATGGCATACAAGTTTGTTATTAAGTTTGGGATAGGGGGCGGTATTTCACGTCCAGATGAAAAGCGTCCTCAAAGTAAACTGCCTGCTACTCAGGCCGAGGAAGCTAGGATATGCATATAATTGGTAGATTTGAATAGAAAACACTCTATAGTTTCTAAAACTGTTAAAATAATGTCTGTGAGTTTGACAAAACGTATTTGGCAGGCAAAACCCAGAGGACCAATCATCCAGGAATTTTCTTTTGTTGAGTTCACTGTTTTAGAGTGGGGTTTCTATGTGGATCTAGATTTCTAAGGTACTTGCTTGCAGTTCCTATCACTTCCACTGGATGTCAACAGTCTTTAGAAATTGGTTGTTTGTCCTTTGATGAATGAAGAAGTAGCCTTTCCTTTCTGGGTGTATAGCCAAGTGTACTGTTTTGTTTGGGGCACGCAACCTGAAGCTCGCTCCACTTTCATTTTACACGCTATTGAACGCAGTGTATCCCATTTAAAATGTTATTGATTATTTACATTTAAAAATACCTGAAGTTGGATTAGGAAAGTTGTTTGAAATGTTTGTACCAAGATTACAGGTAATTTATTAGATAATGTTTAGTCATGTTGGGTGAGTTGGAAACGGTGTTTTTCTGAATCAAATGCGCCAAATAAATTGACATTTTGGGGATATAACGACGGAATTAATCGAACAAAAGGACCATTTGTGATGTTTATGGGACATATTGGAGTGCCAACAGAAGAAGATCTTCAAAGGTAAGGCATGAATTATATCGTTATTTCTGAGTTTTGGTCCACCTGGTGGGTTGAAATATGATTGGCATGTGTTTGTTTGATAGGGTGTTGTCCTCAGATAATAGCATGGTTTGCTTTCGCCGTAAAGCCTTTTTGAAATCTGACACAGTGTCTGGATTAACAAGAAATTAAGCTTCATTTTGGTGTATTGCACTTGTGATTGTATGAAAGTTAAGTATTTCTAATAATTTATTTTGAATTTCACGCTCTGCAATTTCAACAGACGTTGTCGAAACGTAGCCGTAATGGGTTTTAAGGCACATGAAAGGTAATTTGTTCAAGACGGCATTTCTGCACAAAAAAAATACATTTTGATTTATTTAAAAAAAAGTTTACATTCCAAATCAAATCGATTTATTTGTCACATACACATGGTTAGCAGATGTTAATGCGAGTGAAGCGAAATGCTTGTGCTTCTAGTTCAGACAATGCAATAATAACCAACGAGTAATCTAACCTAACAATTCCTCAACAACTTTTGCAGTGGTTTGCGCTTTCCGAATGCTGCCATCAATCCACGGTTTCTGGTTTGGGAATGTTTTAATAGTTGCTGTGTGTATGACATCGCCGATGCACTTTCTAATGTACTCGCTCACCGAATCAGTGTTTTCGTCAATGTTGTTGTTGGAAGCAATGCGGAACATATCCCAATCCACGTGATCGAAGCAGTCTTGAAGCGTGGAATCAGATTGGTCGGACCAGCGTTGAACAGACCTGAGCGCGGGAGCTTCCGGTTTTAGTTTCTATCTATAGGCTGGAAGCAATAAATTGGAGTCGTGGTCAGCTTTTCCGAAAGGAGTGCGAGGGAGGGCCTTATATGCGTCGCGGAAGTTAGAATCACAATGATCCAGGGTTTTACCAGCCCTGGTTGCACAATCAATATGCTGATAGAATTTAGGGAGTCTTGTTTTCAGATTAACCTTGTTAAAATCCCCAGCCACAATGAATTCAGCCTCAAGATATGTGGTTTCCAGTTTACATAGAGTCAAATAAAGTTTGTTCAGGGCCATCGATGTGTCTGCTTGGGGGGGAGGGAATATATACGGCTGTGACTATAATCGAAGAGAATTCTCTTGGTAGATAATGCGCTCGACATTTGATTGTGAGGAATTCTACATTCCAGCGGCTCTCCTGTGAATTAGTGACCTGTGACATATGCCTAGTTTCCTGAAACAGGTCACATTAACACTAGTTGCTTGCTTCTGTGTGACCCTGGTGGTCGTTCACGGACAAGGTGGTATGTGAGTGACTGAAGGGTCTATTTCCAGTCGCCACTAATTGATTTCCAAAACATTATATCCACCAATTTTTCACATTTGGGGTTATTCATCAGAAATTATTCCTGTTTTTTAATTCATATATTTTAGATGTGTATGAAAATATGTTCTGTTCAAAAGGCTATATATCCATTGTTTAACCAGAATGGAATGTTCGTATACTAAATCATTTACTGTGATATGTGGCTGTCTCCAGTGGCAGGTATTCATGGATGCGAAGGGAATCCAGGCTTTGCCAAATATTTGACTAATACATTAATACATATATATATATATATATATATATATATATATAATCATTTCACTTTTGTCTCTCTCTGTGTTTTCATAATTTTTCAGCAATTCGCAAGAGGTGGAATCTCAACTGAGAAATCATCCGAGAGAGGGAAACAGCACCCCTCTGTCTCAGTATGTATAGCTCATGTATCTGCTACTGTCTGGACCAAAAGAGTAGAACATGTTGCCTCCGTATCATTTGATTAATTGATGCCAGCAAGCATTTGGCCTCTCTAGATTTAAAAAAAATAATTATTAGCCAATCAGCATTGAGTAGCTAGCTTCCTCAATTGTCCCTTTCCTAAACCATGGATGGAAATGGGGATTAGGACTTGAGGTTTTGTCTTAATTCTCTGTACAGGCCAATGATTATGACGGCAATTCTGATCTAACCATAAATGAATATGTTGTGCCACTGGCCTGAGATGATTGAAGTTCAATATGTAGCCTAGATGTATCCTAGTAGGCTCATGTTAACTAGCTAACTACAGTGCCTTGCGAAAGTATTCGGCCCCCTTGAACTTTGCGACCTTTTGCCACATTTCAGGCTTCAAACATAAAAATATAAAACTGTATTTTTTTGTGAAGAATCAACAACAAGTGGGACACAATCATGAAGTGGAATGACATTTAGATTTGTCTTCCAACAAGACAATGATCCAAAACATAAAGCAAAATCTACAATGGAATGGTTCAAAAATAAACATATCCAGGTGTTAGAATGGCCAAGTCAAAGTCCAGACCTGAATCCAATCGAGAATCTGTGGAAAGAACTGAAAACTGCTGTTCACAAATGCTCTCCATCCAACCTCACTGAGCTCGAGCTGTTTTGCAAGGAGGAATGGGAAAAAAATTCAGTCTCTCGATGTGCAAAACTGATAGAGACATAACCCAAGCGACTTACAGCTGTAATCGCAGCAAAGTATTAACTTAAGGGGGCTGAATAATTTTGCACGCCCAATTTTTCAGTTTTTGATTTGTTAAAAAAGTTTGAAATATCCAATAAATGTTGTTCCACTTCATGATTGTGTCCCACTTGTTGTTGATTCTTCACAAAAAAATACAGTTTTATATCTTTATGTTTGAAGCCTGAAATGTGGCAAAAGGTCGCAAAGTTCAAGGGGGCCGAATACTTTCGCAAGGCACTGTAACTTAGCTGGTTCATCGTTGCCTATGCGAGGAAGTTAGGCTAGAAAGCAATTTAGGTAGGTAGCCTATGACAACAAAAACTAAGCACGTACTGTATGACAGAGCCATAGACCATTTTGCCAACATGAAAGAGAGGAGGATGGCATTGGCGTTCAAGTAAGGTGAGTCCCCCCAAAAATGTGCACTTGTTCGCACGCACACACACACATAGACAGAAATCAGGGCCATTGAAAGCCAAGTGATATATAGCAACATTGATTGGACTAAATTGGTATCTTTAAGTTTGTTTTCAGTGTATTAAACTAAGCATATAGCCTTGTTGATTTGATGATGTTTAAATGTTTCAGTTGAAATGGTGCTGGAATAGCGGAAGCAGTGCTCCTGTTGTCTTTGTGCTGACTTGCGGTAACAAATCAGAAGTTGTTTAGTAAACTGTCAACTTGCTTGACCATGCTGCAGGTGATATAACTCTCTGTCACACACAATATTTGCTTTGTGGATTTCCACGGGACAGATATTGCTCTCAGGTTTTGTGATGAAACAAGTGAATGTGTAGTTTAATTAATTCCTCCACTGTGTGACTTACCTTTATTTAACCAGGCAAGTCAGTTAAGAACAAATTCTTATTTTCAATGACGGCCTGGGAACAGTGGGTTAACTGCCTGTTCAGGGGCAGAATGACAGATTTGAACTTTGTCAGTTCGGGGGTTTGAACTCACAACCTTGCGGTTCCTAGTCCAACGCTCTAACCACTAGGCTACCCTGCCGCCCCACTGTTGTCTTTTTGTTGCCAGGGCATTGTTATGTATCATGTTGGTGCATGAACAAGTGGGTAATAGGTCAAACAACGCTATTATCACAACATGGGTTATAATACGGATTTTTCACTGGCTGGGCTTGGCGTCCTAAGTGATTTGACCCATGCACCGCTACTGATTGTCTCCTTTCTGTACTTTCTGTAAGTCACTCTGGATAAGAGCATCTGCTCGATGACAAAAAATGTAAATGTTTTACATACAAATCTCACATTAGGTACCGTTTGAAATTTACTGGGGAGGGGGAAGTGGTCGAAAATAGGGGAGTGTTGTTTAACTTCTTGAAACTCCCCATCCCGGATCCGGGTTTGTGACTAAAGCCTCAGGCTCATTAGCATAACGCAACGTTAACGATTTCTGAAAATCGCAAATAAAATAAAATAATGCATCTGCTCTCAAGCTTAGCCTTTTCTTAACAACACTGTCATCTCAGATTTTCAAAATATGCTTTTGAACCATAGAAATTGACTAATTTGTGTAAGAGTATGCAAAGCTAGCATAGCATTTTGAGTAGCATTTAGCACGCAACATTTTCACAAAAACCAGATTTAAATAAAATCATTTACCTTTGAAGAGCTTCTGATGTTTTCAATGAGGAGACTCTCAGTTACATACCAAATGCGCAGTTTTTCCTGAAAGCGTCTGTGTTACTTGCGTCTGGCTGAAACGAACCGAAGTTCAGTCACCTACAACGTAAAACTTTTTTCCGGATTAACTACATAATATCGACCGAAACATGGCAAACGTTGTTTGGAATCAATCCTCAAGGTGTTTTTTCACATATCTCTTCATTGATATGCAGTTCGTGGAAGCTTGCTTTCCTCTCTGTATCGCATGGAAAAATACTGGCAGGTGACTTTGCGCACCAATTTCTGGTAAATGTGGTCTCTTATGGTCAATCTTATGGTCAATCTTTCTGCCTACAAATACGTCACAATGCTACAGACACCTTGGGGAAATGACAGAAAGGGCAGGCTCATTCCTCTCGCATTCACAGCCATATAAGGAGACAATGGAAAACAGAGCCTCAAAAATCCTTGTCATTTCCTGGATGCCATCTCATCTTGGTTTTGCCTGAAGCTCACGTTCTAGGGCACGCACAGAGAATATCTTGGTATTTCTGGACATGTCAGAGTGTTTTCTTTCGAATGGTATCAATTATATGCATAGTCGAGCATCTTTTTGTGACAAAATATCTTGTTTAAAACGGGAACGTTTTTCATCCAAAAATGAAATAGCGCCCCCATAGATGTAAGAGGTTAACTTGCTTTTTTTTGCTTTGAGTGTTTTTCTATTGGGCACCGGGAGGGTAGTGCGTTTTTTCCCTTGTTTACATTTGCCCTTTTGCCGGTTTTACTATGTCCTTTATTCCATCCTAGCCACATTTCCTCATCTGATTGCATGTGCCTCCCCTATATCAAGGTGTTTGGTACTTCCCTTATGCTCTACACTTTTCCAAGCGCTAACTATAACACAGGTCAATAGAGTCAGAGATGAAGAGACGAAGCGAGAATGTACACTCCCGTCACAATCTGTCCATGCGCGAATACAGTGACAAGCAGGTCTCTGGGAAAACTTCTCCCATCACATTGTTAAGGCGGAGACAACACCATCTCATCATGATATACAGTATCTCTAATAGTCTACCAGTCTAAATGTCTATCCTGCCCTCTATCCACCATTCATAGTAACAATAGTGGGAGGTGGATCATTTGTCCAGATCTGCAATAGGCTAACTAGCATCACACACAAAATAGGCTAACTAGCCACACATAAAATTATTCAAATCTGCACCCATTTTTCAATTTAACTGGATAGGTACTTAAATGCACATGAAAGAACAGTGAAGACATGAGACACACAGCTCAAAAAGCTCTCCTATTGATCTCGTTAAGGGACAATACAATTAACCTACCTAGACCATACAACATCACAACGCAATTAACAATTGCATTATTGTTTTCACAGAAGCACAAAATTATACTCCACTCTGTAAACTGCAGTGAAAATGTCATTTGAATAATGGCGCATAAAGCCCTGTGATTTGAGTATTTCATTCCATTTGGAGCAGTCGTGGGATTACTTTTAACCATTCTTAGCGAAAGTAGGCAATGTTCCCCATCTCGGAGAGATGCAATTATGGTTAACGCTGCATACAGTATGTCGGTTTAATCTGAAATTACCTTTACATTTTTAGGCGGACATTCCGAAACGGATTGAATCCTGTCCTAAATATTTGCCAATTAACTTTTTAAATGTATTACCTTTTATGTGTGGCATAAACACAACCAGTCACAATCAGATTAGGCTGCTTCAAAAGTCTCCTGTAGGTTACCGTCCAAAACATAATTCCTGCATCCAAACTCTGCAGCGGCCATTTGATGAAAGGAAATGGAAAGACACATCTTTTACAGAACAACAGAAAGTGTAATGACATTCAGAGATTGTCAAGCCAAGCCTTCGATTCTGGGAAGGCTTACAAGTTAGAGGGATGTAGGCCTATTTTTTTGTTTGTCGAGATGGACATAGTCTATTTGATTGTGGTGTTGAAAATGCAAACCATGATGTTGAAGTGACCAAAGTCAGTTTGCTTTGCTTATTGGTTGTGTGATGCATTGGCACAAAAACCTGTTGGTGGGAAATTCATTGCACATATTTCATGTTATTATGAATATTGCACAAAAAAAATGTTGAACGTCTAAATTCTACTTGGCTGATCATTGCCTGCAGCCATCCCTGATCGTAGTGTAATGAAACAGGAAGTGAGAGTTAGCTCGTCCGCCCTTAACTTACAGGCCCGTAACCATGTGTGGCATCGACAGTGCCACAAAAGCATGTGAAGTGTCAATGTCGATATCCACGTTTATAGATACAGGTATGATGGGGGAGGGTGTGCAATTTATTTTACAGTACAAGTGGAGGGTCATATGAAAATAACTGTATCATTGTGGAGTTGGGAGCATTTAGTTTTTTTATGACACCTTGAGTTGGACCCTTTCTTAAATATTGATGCCACAAATGTATCACTTGTAGAGTTCTTTATTGAAAATGTATTTATTTGTTATATTTGATTGTGTAAAACCTAGCAGTGCTACGTATTTCTCTGACAGTGAGGCAGATATACAGCATTTTGCAAAAAAAACATGATTATTTGTCTCTGATATTAAACATTCAAGTGATATATTTTAAACAAATACATGTCTGTAGCTGAACAAGCCCATGCTTTGATTAGATCTCTTTCATCATTTCATTTCTGAAACTGGATATACTGTATAGCATTTTGGAATGAAACTCTTCAAATGTTCTTAAAACTGCAGGACATGTGATCCCTCACAATTCTTAATGGAGATTGTGTGCTGAAAAGCATTCTTTATCTCAGGAGCTTGAACGTTCGTTAGGACACAGTGGCAATGGGCTTGGCAACAAAGGTTTTAGCATTTAAATGTAGTGTTTAAAGTATTTGTTGTGGCACCTGGCCCCTCTATGCACTAAGTCAATCAATCTTTGTTTATTATCATGCCCTTTGCAATGACTTGCTTCAGAGGACTAAAATGTGAAAATGTGGAGACAACTAAAAGGAAACCACCACAAGGCATATAGATGAACTCACTGCTGCTCCTATTACCAATATTATGCCATTACCATTGGGTTTCTGATCGCACTGAAATAAATGAATGAAACAACTAAATATATCGTGTGCTTATGTAGTCAGTTTTACTGCAATACCTTTGTTGTTTCAATCAAAGCATTTGATATCTCTTACCATCTGCGGCGCTATTGACCTTGATTCGGTTGCTCCACCATTATGCAAATGATTGAATAGGGGTTCAACTGTTTTTGACTGTTAACACAAAACATGTGGGCTACTGCAATTTATAGTGCATATTCATCCAGAAAGAGAATGCAAAGAAGGGAGGCATAGCAGTGTCATTCCAAAGGACACCACTGATCGTGGGGATGACATGACGTTGATATGACAGCAGACAGAGCTGCTCCATGTCACATCAGGCGACTCACACCACGGAGATATATACAGGCCAGATAAACATTGATTTGCATGTGCCAGTCACAGTATCAGACACTTGCCCCTGTCAGTATAAAGGACATGTTTAGGATATTTTCCAGCACAACTAATCTGCAGTCTGTAAGCAAAATGAGGTCAATGAAAAGTACACGTTGTAGGGGAAATGTAAAGCAATCCCCTGCAGAGGTCATATCGACAAACTGCATAGAAAAGTGCTGTGGGTGTGATTTTTAATTTTTCTTTCTGGCAATTGGGGTTATTGTTTTTAGCCAAGGTTGTAAATCCGAAGGTAATGTAGCCTGTTCTATGGGCAGAACAGAGACTGCGGGTGAAGTAAGAGAATCTGACACATGCACAGAAGCTTCGGGCATTTAGCTATTGGGAAGAAAGTTCCAGAGAATTACATATTGATCCACAGTCTCTCAAAGTCTTCAATGACTAAATGTGCAATGCCATATCTTTTTAAATCAGTGTTTCCTTACCTGTTTATGTTAACACTTTGCTTGTCCTCAAGGCATTAGAAGATACAATCATTGAAGAACAATGGCAATGATCTCACAGAGCAGCATGCAGTATTTGCTTCCGCAGGACACACTGTGGATTCATGCTATTCTACTGGCAGGGTTATTTGTCCAAAGCTCTGGAACAGTGCTGTGTTACTCTGAATCTCATCAGGCAGGCTCACGCTGTGACCTGGGACTCCCGCATCTCGGAGTGTGGAAACAAGGAGGACAATATAGAAAGGTAATGTAACAGGACAGCCTGTGAATTGTCATCAAAAGGTAGGAAAGAAATGATTTGAAGATCGAGGATCATACCAAAAAGGGCAACTCCATGCGGTTTCGTGTGCAAAACATGGCTCTTTCTCTTGCTTTGAGTTAGAGTATGAACTGAGAGATAGCACAAGACAACACAGAGATTTGTATTCCCAGGAATAGAGCCCCACCTCCCTGAAAGTAATTAATTAGCTGCAATTTGGAAAGTTTTGAATTAGATGAACAGACTGTTCATTAAAATGTTATTTTTATTTTGCAGATGCCTTCAAAGGGAGTACTTTTTAAACGTTACTGCAATAATTAACAACGAGGCCAAGTGGATTATCAGGGCACAGTGTATGTCCATTACAGCGTAGCATTGAATGAACTGACACATTCCCCATATACAATATCCCACTGCCTCTGTTTCTCACTCTCTCTGAAACACTGTGAGCGACCTCCATTTACTAGAGCAAGCAGATCGTCTTTGCACCTCTTCTTCTGAGAGAAAGACGACAGATTCTGAAGATGAAATCTGAGGTGATGAAACAATAGTCTGCAGTATGACATCATCCAAAACCACATCCTTAAAAGCTTGTTACGGGGTTTGGTGGGTTGTGGGTTGGTGGGTTTGGACCACCCCAAACCTTATGAATGGGACTATTTCTCTCCATGTAAATGTTTTTTCTTTTAGATTCACAGTCTGTGTCTGGTCCTCATGAGCATGGTTAAGTGAGAGAGATTCTAAAAGCCAGACTGAGTTAGGTTTGAGATGCTTGGAGCCATGAGAAATGTTCCTGCCTCACTGACAGACACATTGTTCTATTCCACAGGTTATTTATCAGCCTGTCCGCAGACAAAGAAGCTGCTGTGTTTCTGTATATTCCTGCCCACAGCATCACAAGTCATCGAACATAATGTAAGAAATAAGATCATCGTGGTATGTTAGGAAATTAGTGTAACATCACATACAAACACACAAGGTCAGCAGAATACAACACTGTCTTATACCAATGGCTAAGTGGAACACTGATATTTTCACATTCTTCTGTTATGCCATCGGCAAAATTAAATATGATTGCTTTAATTCCCAGTCGTCAGCTCTGGACACCAACAGTCTCAATATAGTTCATTTCTGTATTTTCTCTCTTTCTATTGCAAGATTCTTCCCCAAATTTTCTCCAACTCAAGTAATGGACTATTATCGATCTTCATTGGAGGTTTTCACATTTCAATATTTGCAGGTAAGAATATAATTCAGGCATTGCGATAGGCAATAAAAAATTTAAAAACACAGCACACTAAAATTGCCAACAATGGGGTTGAAATCCATTTCTTGGGGAGGCAGGGTAGCCTAGTGGTTAGAGTGTTGGACTAGTAACCGAAAGGTTGCAAGTTCGAATCCCCAACCTGACAAATTACTAATCTGTCATTCAACCCCTGAACAGGCAGTTACTGCCCACTGTAGGCAGTTACTACCCACTGTTCCTAGGCCATCATTGAAAATAAGAATTTGTTCTTAACTGACTTGCCTAGTAAAAAAAAGATGAAGGGTAACTAACATGGCTCACCCATCTTGACTGCATCTTACTTCTCAATTTAGTTTAGCCTTGCTTGCCTACGGCAATTTTACACATAGTTAGTTTTTGCTAACTATGTGTGTTCAGATCATCCCAACTGTGAGCTTTGATTGTAGAGTTTACTCTGGCTTGCCAGCTGCTGTGATGAAGTCATAATTAGGTCAGAACGGGGCCAGATCTGACCTTGTGATTATACAGTCTAAATTAACATTGATGGCCATGTTTACCTGTCAGGTGTGTGTGTGTACCTGTCAGGTGAGAAGAAAGTGACAGCAGAGAGTGTCATGTTTGACTGGAGATTCGAAAAATGGCTTTTCAGCGTACCCTTAGATGTGAATGTGGGCTATCCAACAGTATTTACCATCTAGCGTCGTTGCCACTGTCCAACGAAGCTTTTCCTTGCTTGGCATCATTTGCACTAATAGTGCTGTTCTCAGTTTCCGGCGAACTCGAATAAATTACTTCCTTTTATTTCGTAACATTAACAGACTATAAGCTGGCTCTGTATCTATTACGTGATGTAGCAATATTTCAAGGTGAAAAGCACTTTAAAAGCAGGACACAATGAAGTGAGATGCTCATCTGGCAACAGGGGAACAACGTGTTCTCAAGATGTAACCATGTTTGCCATGAACATATTGTTCAATCCATAGACAGAGAGGTCTGTGTGTCCTCAGCCCAGGCGCATTTAGTATCATTAACCGCAAAATCATCCTTCTTTCTTGCTGGTCCCCATTTGGCGCCTGTAACGTGGCAGGCATTGTGATGTCATTTATCCTACTTATCACAGCTCTGGAAATGCACACAAAAGGCTCAGACATTGGGTAAACAGAGTTCCACATGACTGTGGGCTCATCACTAAATTCTTAATTCTTAATGAAATGTTCAGATAATTAACTTTTTGAAGCCCAAAGGGTTTGCAGAGAGTGTGGAAAACTGAGAAAAAGGGAGAGAGCGCAAGAGGAAGAAAGCGAAAAAAGAAAAGAAAAAGAAAGAAAGAAAGAAGTGAAGAAACACTGTTTTGCCTAAATAAGTAAACAAAGCCCCTGATTTCAAAAGCGTCTTCAAACGGCAGGAAAACATCTCATGCATGCCATTAATTCATCACTTGGAGGTTAAGATGTTTAGATGTACAGAATGCCTTGCTCTTAGGCAATAGCAAACCTCTTTTAGTTTTCCAAATGTTAAGGTCAAACACAATTAAATGCGGCAACACCCACTATGTGTTATCATATCGCATCTGTTTTGACCATCCAAGCATCTGTATCGGGTTGCAAGCAGATTTAAATGGGGATGAGCACAGTAAATGAATGTATCTATCAGAGGCATTTGGGGTTAAGCTCCTCCTACACAGAGGCTTTGCTTGTGTATGCAAGGGGGGAGACGATTACATAACTTCCACCGATTAAATAACTGAACAGCTGACAAGACTATTGGAAGTATTCATGACAGAGACTTGGTCTGCCAAAAGGAGATCCTTTCATTTCTTGCCAACCTAGCCCCAATGAAATCTCAGTGCTTTGAGCTGTATACCTTTTAAATGTAAAGTTGAGTTTGTCTTCATAGAGATTAATGTTTAAATAATGACTTCAAATAATATTATTTAGTGTGTGCGTTTGTTTGTTTTTGTGTGTGTGTATGTGTGTATATATACAGCACCAGTCAAAAGTTTGGACACACCTACTCATTCCAGGGTTTTTCTTAATTTTTTGACTATTTTCTACATTGTAGAATAATAGTGAAGACATCATCAACTACAAAATAACACATATGGAATCATGGAGTAACCAAAAAAGTGTTAAACAAATCAAAATATATTTTAGATTTTAGATTCTTCAAAGTAGCCTCCCTTTGCCTTGATGACAGCTTTGCACAATCTTGGCATTCTCTCAACCACACATGCTGAGCGCAACATGTAGAGTGTTGGTCCCATGTTTCATGAGCTGAAATTAAAGATCCCAGAAATGTTCCATACACACAAAAAGCTTATTTCTCTTAAATGTTGTACACACATTTATTTAAATCACTGTTAGTGAGCATTTCTCCTTTGCCAAGATAACCCATCCACCTGACAGATGTGGCATGTCAAGCTGATAAAACAGCATGGCCATTACACAGGTGCACCTTGTGCTGGGGGCAATAAAAGGACACTCTAAAATGTTCAGTTTTGTCAAACAACACAATACCACAGATGTCTCAAGTTTTGAGGGAGCATGCAATTGGCCTGCTGACCACAGAAATGTCCACCAGAGGTGTTGGCAGAGAATTCAATGTTAATTTCTCTACCACAAGCCTCCTCCAATGTTGTTTTAGAGAATTTGGCAGAACGTCCAACCTGCCGCACAACTGCAGACCACATTTAATCACGCCAGCCAAGGACCTCCACATCTGGCTTTTTCACCTGCGGGGCCGTCTGGGACCAGCCAACCAGACAGCTAATGAAACGGAGACAATAGACAATGGGCCTAATCAAACAGCTCAGAGCTTCTGCTCTTTTCTGTCCATAAAAACACCTGGATTGGTGGAAAAGGCAAGGCAGGCCAGGAGCAAGCAAGGAGCATGTAGTCAAAGCAAGGCATCCACCCCGTCTAAATTGGATTTAAAGGTGCTGTTGTAGCAGGCATAAAATATTACTTTAAAATATTTTCCTGCCCGTCATGATTTGATTTAAAATAAACTTTATTTAGATATTGGGTTGAGGGGGGGTTAAAAAAAATATATATATATATTATTTGTTTATTTGTTTTTTGAATGAAATAAAGTATGGTGGAGTGTGATTAGATTCAGTTGCATGATTATGTTGAGGATAGGGGGATATGTTAGGTTAGTTTAAGGTTTATGGACATGAGTGTGTCTGTGGTCCATTTGGCCTTTTTCACAGCTTTCTTTAATGTTGGGTTATGGATGAACTTCTAACCAATGATTGACTGTCTGTTTGATTGATGTGAGTCCAGGTATGCTGTGGGTGTAATGATTACTGATGTATCTTGGTAGTCTGTGGGCCATTTTTATTGCTATGTTTTGGATTGGATGTAGCTGATATAGACTTTCAAGAGTCTTTTTTTCATCCCTCTCTCTCTTCATTCGCTATATGTGTTGTCCAGAGCATTTTCTTCTGAGAGGTGACTCCAAGGAATTTAGCTTATTTATCTAATTGTATTATTTTTCCATATAGCTTGAGATCTATGGGTGTCTTTGTTTTTTGGCTGGTGCTCCTTGGAAAGAGGACACATTCAGTCTTTGGTGCGTTCAGCTTTTCGTGCCACATGTTAGAGCGTGTCTCAATCTCTTGAATAGACTGATGGAGTTTTTTGCAGCAACTTGAGGACATTTGGAGCTGGACCAGTAGCAGAGGTCATCAGCAAACTGTGAGACTTGACCTATGGTGGGTGGAGGGTAATAGATGTCTGATATGTATAGAAGAAAGAGTAGTGGCCTTGGGACACCTGATTCAGGGGGTAAATGGTGGGGGTATTGCTTTGGAGACCTTTACTTTAATTGTGCAGTTATGGAGGAAGCTGATGATGTTTCTGATGGAAGGTGGTAGTTTAAGATTGGAGTCTGCAAGTAGATAACACAACCCATTGTGCCACATCTTGTGAAATGCCTTTTCTATATCAAAGATATATGACATTTCGGAGAATGTATTCATCATGTGCTTGTTCGATGAGTGTGCTGTCGGTAATTGTCTTCCCCAGATGCTTTGTTTTTCTTTTTTCTTCCAGATGAATCTTAGTTTCTTCAATAGTGACAGCTCAAGTGAGGGGATGGTCTACCGGTGTCAGGTGCGAGGTAAATATTGTTTTCTACATTTCTCTATCGACAATGTTTTTCCATTCTCGGTCAAAGAGAGGGTCATTGGGACAAGAGTGGACATTTTGTAGGTGGTTTCTGAATATTATTGCTTTTGTTGTGTTATCTTCTACGAGTTGGTCTTGGGACTTCAACACAGGTATGATATTGTTGGTTTTGTCTCCGTTAATGTTTTTGATATTTTTGCCAGAAGGTCCCGGGGTTGGTGTCTGTATCGAGCTGGTAGTAAAAGGCAATCCACTGTTTCTGTTTATGAAGGGTGAGTTGATGTCCAATATGATTCTGTAGCCAGTTAACTTCTTGTTCTGATAAAATTTATACGGACCTTTCTCTTCTGCTTGATGAGGCTGAGGATCAGTTCGGTCTGTAATAAAGTCCTTTAGTGGGAAAAAAAAAACTCATTCTGATTGGCTGGACTCGGCTCCCCAGTGGGTGGGCGTGGCTCCCAAGTGGGTGGGCCTATGCCCTCCCAGGCCCACATATGGCTGCGCCCCTGCCCAGTCATGTAAAGTCTAATGTATTTATTTCAATTGACTGATGTCCTTTTACTCAGTAAAATAGTTGAAATTGATGCATGTTGCGTTTATATTTTTATTCCGTTTGTAGATAGTTCTGATCTCAATATCAAATCATTTCCGGGAAACAATTAAATACCTTACTGTGATTGTTTTAAATTAAAATGGTATATATATATTTTTTTAAATAGCTTCGTAGCAAAGAGCAATTTCTCAAGCAAGACTTTTGCTAGTAATGTCCTGGAGTAGTCTGAGTGCGTATGGGAAAACAGAAAACAAGTTGTTATTGGCAGAGAGGTTTGGAACTCTTGTTCTTATTTGTCTATTACCTAATTGAACATCTGGTGATGTCACTAGGCAGGCCAAAATGCCATCCCACCAAATCTAGCCGATATTTTAGGAAGTCTTTTTAAACAGCTGTCACGACTCCCACCGAAGGTGGCTTCTCTTCCTGTTCGGGTGGCGTCCGCGGTCGTCGTCACTGGTCTACTAGCTGCCACAGATCTCCTTTTCTGTTAGTTTTGTCTTATTGGTTACACCTGTTTCTTGTTTGGGTTTTGGTTAGGGCTATTTAAGCTGGCTGTGCCCGCGTGCTTTTGTGCGGGCTTGTTCCTCTATTAGTTTTTGTGGATGTGCATTTTATCTTATTTTCTCCGGACTGTTTGGGTCCTGTTTTTGGACCGGTCGGTTGACCGTTTCTGTACCGGAATAAATACGATTGTCCTAAATCCACTACTCTCTGCGCCTGACTCCGCACCCACTAATCGTAGAAGTCCTGACAACAGCTCTTATTCTAAAAAGGCATTATCATAATTTTCACAATTATATATATATATATATATATATAAATAAAAGACAGGAAAATCCCTGCACTGGGCCTTTAACCCTTACCTTAACTGAACATGAATGCCTAACCTTAACTGTAGAGGTTAGTTTCGGTTTCACTTTTGCACAGTTTGACTGACAGCTAACATATGGCAAAATGTATCCTACTTAAAACTGCAACACACTCCGTAAACGACAACCAGCACAACAGACGGACCCACGCGTCATAATTAAAGCAGCCAGCCATCTCTGTTGCATTTTCTTTGAAGCTTGTGTTGTGTATATCTCTCTCTCTCTCTCTCTATACATAATTAATACTTGGCCTGTGGCCTTCCAGATAACTTTGCCAGCAAATTAACCTTCCTGCTTCTGGTGTCGTCAGTGTCAGTAGGCCCCCAGGGTGCCAAGAGTGTATAAGCTATGTCCATGTAAGACCCAGCTAAACACTAGGCATGAGCAAGGGACAGAAAATAGAATCAAATCAAAAATGTGGTTTGGTAGAAATTGCTATTCAATTAATAGATATGGTAAACACTGGGTGCTCAAGTTGACAGGTAATAAGTGTCCCTGACACCCTTTATGTATTTAGCTACACAGTGTGGGTACACATTGTTACATAGTACTTTAACATGATAGAAATGTTTGTGGCATACACCATTTCAAGGACTTGCAAATGAACTCACAATTGAGATAACTGAGCAATCTAAAATGATAATTACAGAGTGAGAAGAGGTTTAGTCACAACTGATTTGAGCTTGTTCCACAAATTGAATGCATATAAAAACATGAGGTATAATTACACAAACTGCTCACAGTTACAACCATTGCAAGTGCTACGCAACAATTAGGGACACTTCTTGTAAAATGGTAAGCAAATTAAGGCTTTGGTAAAGGAATGATAATACGCAATTTACTTTTTTTTATAAAAAATGTGACCTGGTTGTAATTCACCCTGCAGTTTACTGCCACTCTCAAGGTCAGAGTTCGTCCAGGGCCATTTCCATAAAGTCTGTTTAAAGGTGTTGGCAGCAGCCATCAGAAGAAAAAAAAGCCCATAAAGCCTTTTCCCTAATTCCTCATTTCCTTTAATTGGGTTTTGTAAAGACATACCTCTGCTCGGGATGAGGAGTTTAGGGAAATCGAGCACCTCTAGGCTTCTAAAACGAGGAAATTTTCATTTTATATTCATGGGAATATTATGAGTTTGATTCATAACACTGTGTACTGTTATTAGTGTGTGTGTGTGTGTGTGTGTGTGGGTATATGCGTGCCTGCGCTTCTTTGCCTGTGTGTTTTGCTATTTCTTGTGTTACCATTAAATAAAAAAAATAAAACCTGCATATTTGCTTATTCAAATATCCCTTCTTAAGCGTGTACAGACAACAAGAAATCTCTCTCTCTCTCTTTCTCAGGATATCACCCTCCTTCTCTCTTTCTGTCTACAAGTGCAAATGCAGACATTCACACACGGGATCAAAACCCCTCTTCATCATCCAGTAGGATCTATTCCTCCCAGTATCTGAGTAATCCTCAGATGCCTTTGGGAAGAGGTACTGCTTATAGGCATTTCTCACAGAGCATGAGTTTCCCTGCTGTGTGCAAATACTTCCTGTCAGTTCTCTAGCAGCCTGGTGATAATATGCAAGAGATGTGGCGACTGCTATGGCACAGGCCTGCCTGACGCACACAAGCAAGCAGGTATTATCAAATCCAATGCAACTGCTTCAGTTATTAACAAGGGTAATAAAGCATTGTTAAAGTTTTAGGGTACTGTTACAAAAGAGAAAACTCAGGGCATGAGAGGGCTGAACTGTTTGTTGCAAATGCAAGGCAGAAAATGTATGGTCAGTCGCCTGCAGTTTAGTTTATAATAATTTAGCTGAACTGCAGTATAGCTCAGATTAGACCCAGAACGCACTGCCATGAATCTCACCCTGTCACACTCTCAGTTGTGATCTCCCAGGTATGCATTGCAATATATTGCCATAAATGGTCTTATTAATAATTCCCATGCATAAACATGCACAAAGAATCACTAATGAGTGGCTTTGTTAGATGGGTGGGCTGTTGTGAAAATATACATGTAGACGTAAATGTAGACATATTATATACAGTATTTTGTGCAAGCAGCTATTATTTCAACTAATGGGAAAATCATCAGCCATCATATTGTCATCATTCTTTGAGGGACTTACAGCTGTGCAGTGGAGGCTGCTGAGGGGAGAACGGCTCGTAATAAAAGCTGGAACGGAATGATGGAATGGTTTCAAACACATGGAAACCATATTTGACACCATTCCACTTATACCGCTCCAACCATTACTGCGAGCTGTCCTCCCCAATTAAGGTGCCACCAACCACCTGTGCAGCTGTGGTAATTCTATATTTTATTTTTTCAATACAGCTCAATAGCACCATTGTCACAGAGATGCTTTCTGTATTCAGATGAAAACAGCAAAGGGAAAGAACATTTACTCACCATATATTGATTCCAAGCAGACATTGTCTGATCCAATAATGGTGTGTATTGAGCATTGCATGGGCTCTCCCAGTGGCAGGTGGCTTTATCCCCCAGTTTGCAACAACAAGCCTTTTCTCATCAAGGAAATGACTCTTCAAGAACATCACCATGATATCTCTTCTCCTCATAACATTCCAATCGAAGATGTGTTGGAGTGATTTACTGAATACCCAGTACATGGATTTACTGCAGTTCTATAATGCTATAGGTGTGCATTTATAAGGGGATAGAAGTATATTTAGAAATCCATATAACACATTTCAATGAGAGGAATTTGATATTTTTAGGGAACTCTATGGTACAGCTGAACTGTTTCCGATTTCTTCTCTTCTTCCTCCAGCGACTGGCCAACATGACCCATCTCTCTTTCTTGATCGTTGCTTTAACAGCTGCTTTCCTCTTAACAGCTGCTTTCCTCTTCATCTGACCCTGTTAAAAGATAGAGAGAGGCTAAATTGTTTGCTGTAAAAATGATTGCTGGCCATTTAGATTTTGACCAGCACATCATATTATGGTCATTTTGTCATCTGTGGCCAAAGCCATCCGCTATTGAAAGGCAATCAAATAAGTGTAAATCTTCCTCTGAATTGGGCCCAAACATGGGCCTCCCTCTGATAGGTCATTTTCCAACCTAGTAGGCTTGCTCATCCGAGGACCTGTTCAAAAATCAACTTTGAGAGAAACCATATTTCAACATAACTACAACCACAGATGAAATGACTCTCATGTGGAGATATAGCTTCAGATAGGATTGCTTTAGGAACAAGGGTGTTCTGTGGTATCAGTTACATGATTCATGAAATACTTATTATTAGTCATTATCTGTCTTTAATAGGTTTGCCCTGCAGAAAAGGCCTGGAGTGTAAAATTCCATCAGTAATTGATCTGGCACAAGGCCTGTAAAAACTATTCACAAACTAATTTACTCAACTAGTTTGTAATGCAGCCTTCTTGAATGACACATTCCTTGACAGATGCAGGAGTTAAATATGTAAAAACATGATATCTGATAGACATACACAGGTATTGAATGGGATTGCATCACTAAGAGTGCCACAGAGCCCATTGCTACGCCTAAAGATAGCTAACAGTAGGCTGATATTCAAAGAGCAGAGACTGGTTCTGTTTAAGATCCAGAACATAGAATGTGGCCAGTAGTGAGGGGCAGTGGGTGAGTAAATCAGTGTGACAGTTGATGAGTGAGACAGATGACACGGGTAGTTCCCATTTAGATGTTAATAAAGGATTTGTTTAGTCACAATCCCTCTTTAGACAGCCCCCTTGTCCAACTTTTATCAGCTGGGGTCAGTCATGCTCTAATGGTGCTCCTACACATAAGCCCCTTGTTTATATGGATGTGGTCTAGCAGGTGGGGGAAGAAAAGTATGTTCACGAGAGGGCTGTAAACCAGGCACTGAGTATCTCCCACGGCCTATTTACATTTGTGTGTGTGTGTGTGTGTGCGTGCGTGTGTGTGTGTGTGTGTGTGTGTGTGTGTGTGTGTGTGTGTGTGTGTGTGTGTGTGTGTGTGTGTGTGTGTGTGTGTGTGTGTGTGTGTGTGTAAAGCGTATGTCTGTGGATGCTATGGACCACATTAGAGATGTGGCAAGGCCCTTCACAGCACATGAGCAGAGGAGCTGCTGACCGTAGGTACAAACAGATTACAGCTGTCACAGACCGCCTCTCTTACTTAGTTTTTCTATCAGTGAGGGGAGTATGCACAATCTGTGTGGTATTATGCTGCAGCGATATCCTTCCGATTGTTGTAGAGGCAGCGGAAGAAATACAAACAGAGCCTCAAGCAATGACAACACCTAGATGAATGTTACACTGTTGCACACCACAGACTACCACATTAGCCTTAGCAGGGAGAATAGTCTCTCTGCAGTCATCGTGCCTCTAGATTTCATGTCCAGCATGAAATGTAGGTATAGATATCTACTGTAGAATTGCTTCCCTAGGAATGCGAGAAATGTGTATTCATGGTAAAATTTGCAGCAGGCAAGGAAAAATGCTAACCCTGGTGAAAATATGTTGATTCTTTTTTTTGTTGTGAAGATAATCCACTTTTCTTTACATCAAGAAATATTCTGAATGATTTTTTTCCCAGAGGCCAATGATTTAACTTGCTTTCATATGAAAGAAGAGTCATTTCAGGTGTTTGTCAAAGTTCAGCCTTTGTTGCCTCACCTAACCTAGTTTACAAAATGCCAGTTATTGATGAAACATCAGGCCAGAGCTGTTCGATCAAAGCAGGGCTGTTCTTCTATCAATGTTTCAAAGTGCTGAGTGAGCTAATGGAGTAAAGCATGACAATGAGAGCTAAGAGCTTCAACAATGGGTTTAGCATGAACCTTAACACACAATCAATTGATCCACGTATTACCAAAGCATATTAACTAGGCTGGAGACGTTCATGTTTTTTCATTGCATAGCTAATGGTGTCTGATTGAGATGGCTGTTAGGTTTCTATATCTTTTTTTCATTCATATTTGAGTTATGTATTAGACAGAGCAATTTACAGTAATATGCTAAGAAATCATATTTACAGAAGAATAATGAGATATCCCATTAGACATAATGTGCACTATTTATTCAGACAAATATGGCGTTTATTTAGCCTATTCTTAACTCCTTCCACTCAGTACCTGCAGGCCTGTGTAATTGTACTGACATACTTTCCTATGTTAAATTATTCAACATTCCATAATGTGCTGCTCTGTCACGTTAACATAATTTATCCTGTAGCCTGGGTGTTTAACATCATGTTGGGCATAATATAATGTAAATAACCATCCATTCCAAGGAGACAAGGCTTTTGGTACATTCCATACATCCATTGAAAGAGCATGCTCGATTCACAATACAACCTCCAAATATTCCCATAGAAGTTTGACCATATAAATATATAAAAAATACTATTTTAGCTGTGGTGATCAGGGTCTTATTGCTGGGTAATTCCGGCACATCATTGAGAGATAACAGCTGGTGGTTTGTGTCTCTCTCATCACAAGGCACCTGCCAGGACTGCAGATGGAACCTCATAGAATGAATGACACCCAATGGGACAGGCTCAATTATTTGGAACTTTTGTTTTAATCTGGACATGCCGGGGGGAAATGCTTTAGACGGTTGCTGTTTGGAGTGATGTGTGCTCATTGACAGGGTAAAGGGAAATGTATGCTGAATAGAGCCGAGAGGAGGATAGTGATATTGCCCCTGTGGGCTGAAGGGAGGGGTGGGGGAGATCCCAGGCTTATCTCACAGGTGTCACTGTAGAGAACCTGGAAAGAGGAGGCACAGGGACAGAGCTGTCAATCTGTCTAATTCTATCCCATTCCAGCTACCCAGGATTAAGCTGAAGTTGGTGTGGTGGTGGTGGTGGCTGTCTGGCTCCCCCCACTGCCTGCTCATGTCCTGCCTCACTGCAGAGGTATAATGACGAACCTGATGTGCACCCCATCCTCCCCCTCATCCCACCCTGTCTCCAAGGGGAAGAGCTTTGTTCACCAGCCGAGTTTATATGCTGTCCCTGTCATCAGCCAGCCCACCAGGCTTCATGCGCCTGCAACACCAAGGGTCAATATCATTACCAGACACCTCTGCACAGCCTCATGTAATACAGACACAGGCTGCTTTTCCCTTGTGCTCCATCAGTATGCCTCTCTTTCTTGGTCCTTTGTAGCTCAGTTGGTAAAGCATGGGGCTTGTAATGCCAGGGTAGTGGGTTAGATTCCCGGGACCACCTGCACGTAAAATGTATGCACACGTGACTGTATGTCGCTTTGGATAAAAGCGTCTGCTCAATGGCATACACTACCGTTCAAAAGTTTGAAGTCACTTAGAAATGTCCACTTAAAGAACATTTTTTTGTCCATTAAAATAACATCAAATTGATCAGAAATACAGAGTAGACCTTCTTAATGTTGTAAATAACTACTGTAGCTGGAAATGGCAGATTGTTTTATGGAATACTTACATAGGTGTACAGAGGCCCATTATCAGCAACCATCACTCCTGTGTTCCAATGGTACGTTGTGTTAGCTAATCCCAGTTTATCATTATAAAAGGCTAATTGATAATTAGAAAACCCTTTTGTAATTATGTTAGCACAGATGAAAACTGTTGTTCTGATTAAAAAAGCGATAAAACTGGCCTTCTTTAGACTAGTTGAGTATCTGGAGCACAGCATTTGTGGGTTCGATTACAGGCTCAAAATGTCCAGAAACAAAGACATTTCTTCTGTAACTCGTCAGTCTATTCTTGTTCTGAGAAATTACGGCTATTCCAAGCCAGAAATAACCAAGAAACTGAAGATCTCATACAACACTGTACTACTCCCTTCACAGAACAGCGCAAACTGGCCCTAACCAGAATATAAAGAGGAATGGGAGGCCCCGGTGCACAACTGAGCAAGAGGACAAGTACATTAGAGTGTCTAGTTTGAGTAACAGAAGCTTCACAAGTCCTAGACTGGCAGCTTCATTAAATAGTACCCGCAAAACAACAGTCTCAAAGTCAACAGTGAAGAGGCGACTCCGGGATGCTGGCCTTCTTGACAGAGTTTCAAAGAAAAAGCCATATCTCAGACTGGCCAATAAGAAGAAAAGAATAAGATGGGCAAAAAAACAAAGACACTGGACAGAGGAACTCTGCCTAAAACTGGTTGGAGCCAGTTTGCGCTGTTCTGGGAAGGGAGTAGTACACAACGTTGTAAGAGATCTTTATCGTTTCTTTGCAATTTCTCGCTTGGAATAGCCTTAATTTCTCAGAACAAGAATAGACTGATGAGTTTCAGAAGAAAGTTATTTGTTTCTGGGAATTTTGAGCCTGTTATCGAACCCACAAATGCTGATGCTACAGATACTCAACTAGTCTAAAGAAGGCCAGTTTTATGGCTTCTTTAAATCAGGACAACAGTTTTCAGCTGTGCAAACATAATTTCGAAAGGGTTTTCTAATGATCAATTGGCCATTTAAAATGATAAACTTGGATTAGCTAACACAACGTGCCACTTGATCACAGGAGTGATGGTTGCCTGTGTAGATATTTGATAAGAAATATGCCATTTCCAGCTACAATAGTCATTTACAACAATAACAATGTCTACGCTGTATTTCTGATCAATTTGATGTTATTTTAATGGACAATTGTTTTTGCTTTTCTTTCAAAAGCAAGGACATTTCTAAGTGACCCCAACATTTTGAACGGTAGTGTACAGTTGAAGTCGGAAGTTTACATACACCTTAGCCAAATACATTTAAACTCAGTTTTTCACAATTCCTGACATTTAATCCTAGTAGCAATGCCCTGTCTTTGGTCAGTTAGGATCACCACTTTGCTTTAAGAATGTGAAGTGTCAGAATAATAGTAGAGAGAGTGATTTATTTCAGCTTTTATTTCTCTCATCACATTCCCAGTGGGTCAGAAGTTGACATGCACTCAATTAGTATTTGGTAGCATTGCCTTTAAATTGTTTAACTTGGTTGTATATATATATATATATGCAGTATATTTATTTGTCTCTCTCTCCTGTGTCCTACACTCTCTCCCCTCACCTCCCTCATCTCTCAATCTCTCTGAGAATGTATGGCTCAGTATGCACCTCCTGCCCAGACAGTGACCTGTTTATTAAGCTCGCTTTCTGTCCTGCGGTGTGGCTCTCAGGGAGACAAAAAAGAAAATAACAGATCAGTGGATAAATAACCCCAGTGGGAGTCCACCCCAGAAGTAGGGGAGTGATGTGATGCAAGCATGCAAGATAAGTGCCTAACATCAGAGTTTGTCTTCAGTCATTTTGTCAGTCCACAGAATAGAATTCTGGAATTGTACATGACATTTTTTTCTCTCTTTACAGATGAAGCATATTTCAATTAGCTAGTTTGGCTGACAACATTCTGCGACGCGATCATCTTTGAAGAAATATTGCTGCTGAGAATACAAACAAGACACCCAGGTAAACAAACAACCCGGCTGTGTATGCTAGCGCCATTGCCTTTGACAAGAGTGTCTGTCTAAATGCCCTTCCGTTGGGTAATCTTTGAAGACAGACTACTCAGATCTTTCATGTCACTCCAGTCACGTGCTATCCTCTTGCGCTGTAACTCATTTACCCTGTCAGATATGGCATCCCGGAAAATTCAAACACCAGCTTTCAAACTTCACATTCTTCATATGAATGCTCCTCGTCAACTTTGTCGCCATGTCATTCAAAGCTGCATTTAGAATCCTGAAACGGCCGCAAATTAAGACTGGGAGTCACTGAAGCAAATATACAATCCCTCGCTTCCAAAACCCCATAAAATTATATTTACTCTCCACAGTCAATTAACATACACATTACATGCGTTTTACAAGAAATTCCCAGCTGAATTATTTTCAATGAGCTGTGTAATCTGGAATAAGTATATTCCTCAAAGAAGAATACAACACAAGCAACAATTCACCCTTTTAGCAGGTTGCTAGGTTTTGCATCACTTTTGGTGCAGAGGGGAGCCATGCCAATCAGAGGAGCCTGCACTGGACTGGCCCACAGGGAGGCAGCCAGGCTGGTTCATCTGGAAACACAGTAATCATGACGGAGGTTGGCGGCACCACAAGCCATGCATGAAAACGAGGAATGCTTCTTGTCTGCAAGCTGTGTAACCTTGATTAATTAAACATGCTCTGGAGTAGAGGCTCCATTACATCATCTTTTGTAAAATCACAATAATCCCCTGGTGAACAGTGCCGATGTAGAAAGAAGCCATTCATGTCATAAACGGGTTCTTCACCTAAACTAGGTGGAATTATGTGGTGTGACAACAGCCAATCATGAGAAACACCGACAACGAACATGAGACAAATGTCATACACATGAGCATCATTCAGAACAAGAACATTTCTGATATTCATAAAAAGGCATACAAACTACACACATATAATCCCTCTCATTACATAAACAGTTGAAGTCTGAAGTTTACATACACCTTAGCCAAATATATTTAAACTCTGTTTTTCACAATTCCTGACATTTAGTTCTAGTAAAAATTCCCTGTCTTGGGTCAGTTAGGATCACCACTTCATTTTAAGAATGTGAAATGTCAGAAAAATAGTTGTGCTTTCATCACATTCCCAGTGGGTCAGAAGTTTACATACACTAAATTAGTATTTGGTAGCATTGCCTTTAAATTGCTTAACTTCGGTCAAACATTTCACGTAGCCTTCCACAAGCTTCCCACAATAAGTTGGGTGAACTTTGGCCCATTCCTCCTGACAGAGCTGCTGTAACGAAGTCAGGTTTTAGGCCTCCTTGCTCGCACATGTTTTTTCAGTTCTGCCCACAAATTGTCTATAGGATTGAGGTCAGGGCTTTGTGATGGCCACTCCAATACCTTATCTTTGTTGTCCTAAAGCCATTTTGCCAGATATTTGGAAGTATGCTTGGGGTCATTGTCCATTTGGAAGACCCATTTGCAACCAAGCTTTAACTTCCGAACTGATGTCTTTGTGAAGTGCACCAGTCCCTCCTGCAACAAAGCACCATGACATGATGCTGCCACTCCCGTGCTTCACGGTTGGGATGGTGTTCTCCTGCGTGTAAGCCTCCCCCTTTTTCCTCCAAACATAACGATGGTCATTATGGCCAAACAGTTCTATTTTTTTTTTCATCGGACCAGAGGACATTTCTCCAAAAGGTACGATCTTTGTCCCCATGTGCAGTTGCATACCATAGTCTGGCTTTCTTTAATGGGGGTTTTGGAGCAGTGCTTCCTTGCTGAGTGTCCTTTCAGGTTACGTCGATATAGGACTCGTTTGACTGTGGATAAAGAAACTTTTGTACCTGTTTCCTCCAGCATCTTCACCGTGTCCTTTACTGTTGTTCTGGGATTGATTTACACTTTTCGCACCAAACTACATTCATCTCAAGGAGACAGAAGGCATCCCCTTCCTGAGCGGTATGATATACTTGCATGCTATTGTTTGTACAGATGAACGTGGTACAATCAGGAGTTTGTTAATTGCTCCCAAGGATGAACCAGACTTGTGAAGGTCTACAAATTGTCTTGGCTGATTTCTTCTGATTTGCCCATGATGTCAAGCAAAGAGGCACTGAGTTTGAAGGTAGGACTTGAAGTACATCCACAGGTACACATCCAATTGACTCAAATGATGTCAATTAGCCTATCAGAATCTTCTAAAGCCATGACATCATTTTATGGAGTTTTCCAAGTTGGTTAAAGGCACAGTCAACTTAATATATATAAACTTCTGACCCACTGGAATTGTGATACAGTGAATTTTCAGTGAAATAATCTGTCTGTAAACAATTGTTGGAAAACTGACTTGTGTCATGCACAAAGTAGATGTCCTAACCGAATTGCCAAAACTATAGTTTGTTGACAAGAGTAATTGAAAAACAGGTTTTAATGACTCCAACCTATGTGTATGTAAACTTCCGACTTCAACTGCAATGAAAAATCAAGGACATGTTTTCACAGTACCTTATAATGTTATGGTAAGAGCTGTTGGTGTCAGACAGGAGGGCACATCACTGAATGAGGTTATGGGATCACTAGTATGCCAATGCTCTTAGCTATGATCACAAGAGAAAATCATCATCTGTTCTCCCATTCCTCCTCTGCCAGAATAAATGTTAATTGTTCTTCTGCAATTCATTTGGCAGAATTACAGTTGGAATCATGCTATGATTAAGAGTACCCCAAGAGAATTAGCTATATTTTCCCCTTTCCTGTGCCCATTCTACATCAACCTCCTAGATGCCATTTTTCAAAAATGATGTCAGGGTTTCTTTTTCTGACTATGACCTTCATTCAGACATTTTCACAAAGAATTCTTCCCCAAAGGAAATAATCAGTAATTCTTGAGATCAGTGTAATGTTTTCATTGAGACAGGTGTCACCGTATTGCATGAGTATTGCACTGTTGTCACAAACAGGAAGAAAAACATGGCTGACATTCGAGACCGTGTGAAATTACTGTGCAATGTCAAAATGATCAATAAAAACTCATTCAATCCAAAGTTTATCGTCAAATATTACAAGGGATGACATGCTGTTTCTTTTGCCAATATGCGCCTGCAGACACTATGAACTATTAAATATGTATGCCTTTAGAGTAAGTTATTAGAACATTTAAAAAGCCTGTTTCTACAGAACAGAAAAGGATACCAGATAAGGTATAGGTATTAAATAGATTAAAAAGCCCTCTGGGCCCATGAAAATTTGAGAAAAAAACTAAAATGGTATAACGTTAGAATGACCAAATTGAAAGTTTAACCTAACCCAGTCAATCAGCAACCATGACTCACTGTGAGCTAAAACGGCTATTATGTTTGTGACCCAGGATTGCATAGAAATGTATGATTTTACCAGGGTTACCAATCTGTCATTAGGCACTCACTTTAACAGAAGCCTAAGCCAAGTCCCTGTGGAACCTGTCCTGCATTTGCATTCATAAGCATGCCCACTTCTCCAGCATCGCTCTTCCAGGATCACAGTAAATGTTCAAATTCACGCTTGCCCAAGTCTCAACTTTCCATGGTAAATTAATTGTGTGCTTCTTCTGGGAGATTGCGTACTATGGTGGGGATGAGGTGAGGGGAGAAGCAGTCCTTTCTCCTGTCTCTAGAACAGTCATTACCACGTAATGTCCTCCTAATCGTTTTTTACCCCTCCCCCTCCATATTACAAGTCCATACATTTCCCGTTATTGAAGTGTTCTTAGCATATTTTAAATTCTGTATTGATTTACATATATCTTTTTATTTTATTTTATTTTTTACTATTAACATATTTTACATGAATTGTTCAAAGGTCTCATAGGAACTAAGCTAACAGTATATTTGTATGCGCAGGAAGAGGAATGAAATGAGGAGCTTCTAGCAGGACATCTCTTTGCATCAAAGAGGACTTGATTTGAGTCATCCACAGATCTTATGTCATCGCAACATTTAACCAGACCTTTATGGCAGGCTCAATTACAAGTGTGAAGCAACCGTGGTAATGCTATGTGTGAATGCTTATGTTGGAAAAAGGGAAACAAAGACGACATTCTCATCATGATTCTTTTATACATGATTGTCGCTGCCTCGTGGAGGAAACTTTCTGCACTTTTTCAGAACATACAGGTAACGATAGGACTGTAGCTGCAATATTGAACGTTGTTGGAATTGTCTCTGATGCATTATTCATCATTCACATGCATCATACAAAAATAATTACTTTGATAACAGTATAGGCATCTGTTATCTGAAATTGTGATTTCCAACTGCGTTGCTATTTCTAATGTGTTAGTTACTTGGCAGTATTGTATTGGTGGTGTCATTGACATTGCTAGGATAAGTTAACTGGGGTTGCTGATCACACAGCCTATTGCCTTACAGCAGGGATCCTCAACTAGATTCCGCCGCTGGCCGATTTCTTTATTGAGTGAATGGTCAGGGGACCGGAACATGTAGCCCAAACAAATATAATATTTGACTAAAACATAATCCTTTCAAACCTCGATTACATTTGTATACAATCCCATTCAGTATCTCTCTATTATGTGTGGGAATACTATGGAACATATTTGCTAAATTAAAATCACTTGAAGTTGATTTGCTGGTGTTTTTACAGTCTTTCGTATCCAACAATAAAAAATAATACCTTTATTTCATTGTTTACTCATAAAAATTGGGGGGGAGATAAAATCAGCCGCATGCTGCCAGCTGGGGAACACTGCCCTACTGTTACGGTTTTCTTCCGTCGAAGGAGAGGAGGACCAAAATGCAGCGTGGTTATTTATAAACATCTTTAATAAAGATGAAAACAGCCCTATCTGGTGCAACAAACACAGAGACAGGAACAATCACCCACAAAATACTCAAAGAATATGGCTGCCTAAATATGGTTCCCAATCAGAGACAACGATAAACACCTGCCTCTGAGAACCACTCTAGGCAACCATAGACTTACCTAGACTACTCTACTAAACACAACCCCATTAATCTACAAAACACCTAGACAAGACAAACACATAATCACCCATGTCACACCCTGGCCTGACTAAAATAATAAAGAAAACACAAAATACTAAGGCCAGGGCGTGACACCTACAGTATACAGACCCCTTCCCCTTTTCCACATTTTGTTACGTTACAGCCTTATTCTAAAATTGATAACATAAAGAAATGTCATCATCAATCTACACACGATACCCCATGATGACAAAGCGCAAACAGTTTTAGACTTTTTTGCAAATTAATTAAAAATACAAATCAGAAATAGGCTATTTACATAAGTATTCAGACCTTTTGCTATGAGACTCGATGCTCAGGTGCATCCTGTTTTCATTGATCATCCTTGAGACATTTCTACAACTTGACTGGGGTCCACTTGTGGTAAATGCAACTGATTGGACATGATTTGGAAAGGCACACAAAGGTCCCACAGGTGACAGTTCATGTCAGAGCAAAAACCAAGCCATGAGGTCAAAGGAATTGTCCGTAGAGCTCCGAGACAGGATTGTGTTGAGGCACAGATCTGGTGAGGGGTACCAAAACATTTCTGCAGCTTTGATGGTCCCCAAGGACCTAGTGGCCTCCTTCATTCTTAAATGGAAGAATTTTGGAACCACCAAGACTCTTCCTAGTGCTGGCTGCTGGCCAAACTGAGCAATCGGGGGAGAACGGCCTTGGTCAGGGAGGTGTATATATATATTTATACAGCCACCCTTTGCCTTGATGAGAGCTTTGCACACTCTTGGCATTCTCTCAACCAGCTTCATGGGGTAGTCACCTGAAATGCATTTCAATTAACAGGTGTGCCTTGGACAAGTACATTTGTGAAATTGCTTTCCTCTTATTGCATTTGAGCCAATAAGTGCTGTTGGTATACAGAAGGGTTGGTACACAGAGTTTAGCCCTATTTAGAGAAAGACCAAGTCCATATTGGGGGATCCTGAGTGGCGCAGCGTTCTAAGGCACTGCATCTCAGTGCTAAAGACATCACTACAGACCCTGGTTCAATTCCAGGCTGTATCACAACAGGCCGTGATTGGGAGTCCCATAGGGCGGCGCACAATTGGTCCAGCGTCGTCGAGGGTTAGCAAAGAGAAACAACAGTCCATCATTACTTTAATACATGAAGGTCAGACAATGTGGAAAATTGAAAGAACTTTGAAAGTTTCTTCAAGTGCAGTCACAAAAACTACCAAGCGCTATGAAGAAAATGGCTCTCATGAGGACCGCCACAAAAAAGGAAGAACCAGAGACACCTCTGCTGTAGAGCATAAGTTCCATTGGAGTTACCAGCCCCAAATAAATGTAACAGCAACAGACACATCTCAACATCAACTGTTCAGAGGAGACTGCATGAATCAGGCCTTCATGGTCAAATTGCTGCAAAGAAACCACCACTAAAGGGACACCAATAAGAAGAAGAGACTTGCTTGGGCCAAGAAACACGAGCAATGGACAATAGACCGATGGAAATCTGGCCTTTGGTCTGATGAGTCAAAAGGAGAGCTTTTTGAATCCAACCCCTGTGTCTTTGTGAGATGCAGAGTAGGTGAACAGATGATCTCTGCATATGTGGTTCCCACCGTTAAGCAGGGTGTGATGGTGTAGGGGTGCTTTGCTGCTGACACTGTCAGTGATTTATTTAGAATTCAAGGCACACTTAGCATGGCTACCACAGCATTCTGCAGCACTACGCCATCCCATCTGGTTTGCACTTAGTTTTTCAACAGGACCACGACCCAACACACCTCCAGGCTGTGCAAGGGCTATTTGAACAAGAAGGAGAGTGATGGAGAGCTGCATCAGATGACCTGGCCTCCACAATCACCCAACCTCAACCCAATTGAAATGCTTTGGGATGAGTTGGACTGCAGAGTGAAGGAGAATCAGCCAACCAGTGCTCAGCATGTGGGAACTCCTTCAAGGTGAAGCTGGTTGAGGGAATACAAAGATAACCGAATGTTTGTCCTGGACTCTGCCCGTGCTCCTGTTCTGGAATGTTCCGTGCTCCTGTTCTGCATTCGTTGCCGCCTGTACTGTGTTAGCGCAGAACAAGATCCACGGCAAGCTCCGGCTGGCCTCCTTCAGCCACTTCCTGTCCCTCATCGCCCCTGGTCCCATAGATCTTTGGACTTCGTCATGTGCCTCCCGCCGTCTGATGGCAACACCACCATCCTCATGGTAATGGACCAGTTTTCCAAAGCAGCCCATTTTATTCCCCTTCCTAAGTTGCCCTCAGCTAAGGAGACGGCCCAGCTCATGGCGCAGCACCTCTTCCGGATCCATGGACTTCCGGTTGACATGGTCTCCGATCGTGGCCCCCAGTTCTTGTCCCAGTTCTGGAAAGTATTCTGCACCCATATTGGGTCGTCGGCCAGCCTGTCCTCTGGTTAATATCCAGCAAACTGCCCCCCATTTTATTGGCCAAGATCCTTAGGCCCTCTGATATACAGTTGATCCTCCTTTAAAAGCTGTGTCATACTGCGGCACACCCTGCGTGCTGCTGCAGAATTCTGTGGCACGTCATTTAATTCTCAGACATTTTTTCTGTTACTGCAAGTTATTGCTAGTTTGACCACCAGAGGGCATCTTTGAGAAGCATTTGATAGTATTCTGTATTGGCATTAACCTCTTGAAACTCTGGGGGCGCTATTTCATTTTTGGATGAAAAACGTTCCCGTTTTAAACAAGATATTTTGTCACAAAAAGATGCTCGACTATGCATATAATTGATAGCTTTGGAAAGAAAACACTCTGAATTTTCCAGAACTGCAAAGATATTGTCTGTGGGTGCCCTAGAACGGGAGCTACAGGCAAAACCAAGATGAAACGGCAACCAGGAAATCAGCAGGATTTTTGAGGCTCTGTTTTCCATTGTCTCCTTATATGGCTGTGAATGCGAGAGGAATGAGCCTGCCCTATCTATTGTTTCCCCAAGGTGTCTGCAGCATTGTGATGTATTTGTAGGAATATCATTGGAAGATTGACCATAAGAGACTACATTTTCCAGGTGTCCGCCCGGTGTCCTCCGTCGAAATTGGTGCGTCATTTTCAGCTGCTGTTATTTTTCCATGCGATTCTGAGGGGAAAGCAGGCTTCCACGAACGGCATATCAATGAAGAGATATGTGAAAAACACCTTAAGGATTGATTCTAAACCATGTTTGCCATGTTTCGGTCGATATTATGGAGTTAATTCGGAAAAAGTTTGACATTTTGGTGACTGAATTTTCGGTTCGTTTCGGTAGCCAAATGTGATGTACAAAACGGAGCGATTTCTCCTACACAAAGATTCTTTCAGGGAAAACTGAACATTTGCTATGTAACTGAGAGTCTCCTCATTGAAAACATTCGAAGCTCTTCAAATGTAAATTATTTTATTTATTTGGTTATCTGGTTTTTGTTAAAATGTTGCGTGCTAAATGGTACGCAAAATGCTAAGCTAGCTTGCAATACTCTTACACAAATGCTTGATTTGCCATGGTTCAAAAGCATATTTTGAAAATCTGAGATGACAGTGTTGTTAAGAAAAGGCTAAGCTTGAGAGCTAGCACATTCATTTCATTTCATTTGCGATTTTCATAAATAGTTAACGTTACGTTATGCTAATGAGCTTGAGGCTATAACTGGATACAGGTTTTTTTCATAGCCAAACGTGAACAAAACGGAGCGATTTGTCCTACACAAATAATATTTTTTTGAAAAACTGAACATTTGCTATCTAACTGAGAGTCTCCTCATTGGAAACATCTGAAGTTCTTCAAAGGTAAATGATTTTATTTGAATGATTTTCTTGTTTTTGTGAAAATGTTGCTGGCTGAATTCTAGGCTTATAGCTATGTTAGCTATCAATACTCTTACACAAATGCTTGTTTAGCTATGGTTGAAAAGCATATTTTGAAAATCTGAGATGACAGTGTTGTTAACAAAAGTCTAAGCTTGAGAGCAAATATATTTATTTCATTTCATTTGCGATTTTCATGAATAGTTAACGTTGCGTTATGCTAATGAGCTTGAAACTATAAATAGAATCCCGGATCCGGGATTGCGCGACGCAAGAAGTTAACAGAGAATTTAAAAAAAAAATTGTAATAACATAGTATATGGGATTGATTTTTAAGAAATGTTTCCTTTATTAATTTGATTAATATTATGGTGTTTCCATTCAGAGACTAAATAAACCCTGAGGGTATAAATATGGCGCAGTACAACATGATTGTCGGCAGTAGGCTACAGGATTGGAGGATTCTAAATTGTTTGCCTTCATCAGACAACTTCGTTCCAATATTTCTGTAAATCAGTGATATTTATTCCCATAGCAATTTGTTATGGATCCATAACTAAATCAACATCTGCATTTTGAAAGATAAAGATAAAAAATTATTTTATTAACGAAATGTGGTTATTTGTTTATTAGGCTACTGTGAAGTCTACAATACATACTGTAGTAAACATGGGAAAGTGCCTAATTCCTTACATAAGGGGGAGCAGGTCACATCTGTACTACAGATTGCAGGGCATGCGAGAGAACGGAGTTATTTCATAGTTGTGACGTCTTCACTATTATTCTACAATGTAGAAAATTGTAAAAAGAAAATAAAAATCCTGGAATGATTAGGTGTCCAAATGTTTGACTGGTACTTGCTTAATTAAGTTGATTAATATTATGGTGTTTCTACTCCATGAAAAATGAAAAATATGGCGATGTGATGCTCATAAATTCAGGGCATTGTCAGATTGTCCATTTGTAAACTCAGACCGTTTCGCTCTAGGAGTACACACTGGATGTTCGAGCTGAGGAGAAGGGTTAATTTGAGCGTTCTGGCCTTACAACAGCAGTCAAGCACCGAAGCAAAAGTTGGCTAGCTACTTCCAGACACAAATGAGACCACTCTGACCAATTTACTCGGCCTAACATAGCTGGCATAGCTGGTAAGACAGTTTTAGTGTTAACCAGAGCATTGGTGACTGTAAATGTGCTGTTGGAAACAATTTAATTACACTTTCTTTCCCGTCATTTACTGACACCAGCCACATTCATTGGGTGTTGAGAGTGTGTAAAGTAATCATTCTGACCTCCAGTACACTCAGACGAGAGTGCTCTGAAATCCGTGTAGACACAGTTGAAGTTGGAAGTTTACATACACTTAGGTTGGAATCATTAAAACTGATTTTTTTTCAACCACTTCACAAATTTCTTGTTAACAACTATAGTTTTGGCAAGTCGGTTAGGACGTCTACATTGTGCGTGACACAAGTAATTTTTCCAACAAATGTTTACAGATTATTTCACTTATAATTCACTGTATCATAATTACAGTGGGTAAGAAGTTTATATATATTAAGTTGCCTTTAACCAACTTGGAAAACTCCAGAAAATGATGTCATGGCTTTAGAAGATTCTAATTGACATAATTTGAGTCAATTGGAGGTGTACCTGTGGATGTATTTCAAGGCCTACCTTCAAACGCAGTGCCTCTTTGCTTGACATCATGGGAAAATCAAAAGAAATCAGCCAAGACCTCAGAAAAAGAATTGTAGACCTCAACAAGTCTGGTTCATCCTTGGGAGCAATTTCCAAACGCCTGAAGATACCACGTTCATCTGTACAAACAATAGTACGCAAGTATAAACAGCATGGGACCACGCAGCCGTCATACCGCTCAGGAAGGAGACGCGTTCTGTCTCCTAGAGATGAACATACTTTGGTGCGAAAAGTGCAAATCAATCCCAGAACAACAGCAAAGGACCCTGTGAAGATAATGGAGGAAACAGGTACAAAAGTATCTATATCCACATTATAACGAGTCTTATGTCGACGTAACCTGAAAGGCCGCTCAGCAAGGAAGACGCCACTGCTCCAAAACCAGCATAAAAAGGCCATTAAAAAGTGCAACTGCACGGTTCCTCTCTAGGTTTCTTCCTAGGTTTTTTTTTCCTAGGGAGTTTTTCCTAGCCACCGTGCTTCTACACCTGCATTGCTTGCTGTTTGGGGTTTTAGGCTGGGTTTCTGTACAGCACTTTGAGATATCAGCTGATGTACGAAGGGCTATATAAATACATTTGATTTTATTTGGTCTGATGAAACAAAAATAGAACTGTTTGGCCATAATGACCATTATGTTTGGAGGAAAAATGGGGAGGCTTGCAAGCCGAAAGAAAACACCATCCCAACCGTGAAGCACGGGGGTGGCAGCATCATGTCGTGGAGTGCTTAGCTGCAGGAGGGATTGGTGCACTTCACAAAATAGATGGCATCATGAGGCAGGAAAATTATGTGGATGTATTGAAGCAACATCTCAAGACATCAGTCAGGAAGTTAAAGCTTGGTTGCAAATGGGTCTTACAAATGGACAATGACCCCAAGCATACTTCCAAAGTTGTGGCAAAATGGATTAAGGACAACAAAGTCCAGGTATTTGAGTGGCCATCACAAAGCCATGACCTCAATCCTATAGACAATGTGTGGGAAGAATTGAAAAAGTGTGTGTGAGCAAGGAGGCCTACAAACCTGACTCAGTTACACCAGCTCTGTCAGGAGGAATGGGCCAAAAGTCACCCAAGTTATTGTGGGAAGCTTGTGAAAGGCTACGCGAAACGTTTGACCCAAGTTAAGCAATTTAAAGGCAATGCTACCAAATACTAATTGAGTGTATGTAAAATTCTGACCCACTGGGAATGTGATGAAAGAAATAAAAGCTGAAATAAATAATTCTCTCTACTATTATTCTGACGTTTCCCATTCTTAAAATGAAGTGGTGATCCTAACTGACATAAGACAGGGAATTTTTACTAGGATTAAATGTCAGGAATTGTGAGTTTAAATGTATTTGGCTAATGTGTATGTAAACATTGGACTTCAGCTGTATATGAATTACAAATCATTCATGTTTCTAGTCTAATCCATAGTTACAATGTGTAATCATTTATGTCCCAGGAGCAGGAGTGGTAAACACTGTTGAAGTGTATAATTGTAATACATACATGCAGACTCAGCATCATTCAAATAATGGATATGACTGAAAAAGAATGTCTCAGAGATTCATACCTGAACCACACCTTTATTTGCCAAGGAAGAGTACATGATCAGTAAATATATTCAATGTACAGGCTAAAATGTGGGAATCTCATGAGTGGTAATAACTACAGTACATGTATATAGGACTTGCATCCTTGGCACAATAAAGTTATTTCATTCTATATCCATAGGCTTCATTAATGCCAGTCAGACTTGAAGTTGATTCAACTATGATAGCTGAGGTTCATATATTGGTATGAATATTAGTTCAGAATCTAAAGTTTTAGGGTGCATATACAGATTGACTACATATTGTAGCTAGCTACATACCCATAGGCATACAGTTATTTTTATCCTCCACTACACAATAAGCAAGTAAATAGTTAGCTAGCTATGTTACTTCAGATGCATTGCGAGGCAAGCTTACACAATTGTACATTCAATTTGCAGTAAATGCTTTAGCTAGCTAGAGTCTTTACATCCACTGTTTCACAAGACAACAGCATGGTTTACTGGTTTTCTCAGGGTTCCCTAAAACATTAAACAACACAAATTACAAATTAATTCTCCTAACACTAGCTAGCTGGCTAATGTTAGATAGTCAGATAACTTGCTAAATAGCGATTTTTGTAAAATAACATTGACAAAAAAATATGCACATGTAGAGTCGTGTGTTTCTACATTATCTAACATATTCCTCTGAATTTATATTTTTTTGCTTGATTCGTTATTACGTTATAACTACTGAAATTTGGTTCCACTGTAATGTTATGTCAGCCATCTTTGTTGAAGAACGCCACCAGGCAAGGGTGGCTCGTGTCAAAATTCGTCATTGGAACCGCTCAAAATGATTGGTCATATAAAACCTTGGGACCCAAATGCATAATGAGTGCTCTAATTCCCCCTTGTGGTGGTCTGGAACAATGAAGCCGGGACGCTGGGTATCTCTAAGTTCTGCGGTGCAAGCTCGCACCCTTTAAAGGAGTAACCACTGTGCATCCCACTTTTCATGTGTTCAGAACTAAACCTACTGTAAGTCTCACTGCCCTTTGTCTCCTGTTTCCAGGCCCACCCCTCTCATTGATAGCCAACCCGCGTACACGGTGAGGTGCCTCTTGAAGGTTCGACCTCGGGGATTCCAGTACCTGGTTGAATGGGAGGGTTATGGCCCAGAGGAGAGGCGCCGGGTCCCAGCTAGGGATATCCTGGACCCAGCCCTCATCACTGAGTTCCACTGCCGGCACCCCGGTCAACCAGATATGTGCCAAGGTAGGACGCACACTAGGGGAGGAGGGGGTACTGTCACACCCTGATCGGTTTCACCTGTCTTTGTGCTTGTCTCCAGCCCCCTTCAAGTGTCGCCCATCTTCCCATTATCCCATGTTTATTTTAAATACCTTCGCAGGCGAGGTATTTATACATGTGTTCTCTGTTTGTCTGTTGCCAGTTTGACTTGTCTTACCAGCACCTTCCATATTTCAAGTGCTGCTACCTAGTTCTCTCTGTTCTGACTATTCTGCCTGCCTGCCATCCTGTACCTGCTTGACTCTGACCTGATCATGAACCCTCTGCCTATCCTCGATCTGCCTTTTGCCTGCCCTGTGTTTACAATAAATCATCTGAGAACTGTACTATCCGCCTGTGTCTGCGTTGGGGCAGGCAATCCCTGTTAAGTGATGTGTTTTCTGTCGTCCTTTGCTGAAGTTTGAATTGGTTACCGTGTGCGTTCGTTTCCTGAGTGAGTTTTCGAGACTTAGTGTTTGTTGTTTTTCAAGTGTACTGTGATCCTGTTGCTACCGTTTCTCAGTAAAGTATTCTGTTTATCCTTGACCACCGATTCCTCGTCTGGTCTTTTCTCTGCACCTGGGTCCAACCTCACCACATCACACTTTCTAACTCTGTCCATAGCTTTTGGACTTTATAGCACTCCCAGAAGGCATGAATTATTGAGTCATTGTTAGTTTTACACTTAAGACATGACTCTGGCGTTGTGCTGTAGAATTTGAATTTCGTATAATACATTTTATACATTAGATTATGCTGGACTAAGCATACATTTTAGTTACCTGTAATTTTGTTAGTTATGTTCCAACACTCTCTCCATATTGTGCCAATAGCAGTTCTTTTTAAGTCTTGGTTCAAATAGTTTATACTTTTTGGTTCCAATAAGTTATATTGTTTTCTAAGAGATTGTCCGTTGGCAAGGCTCTCTGAAAGGTTTTCTATATGTTATGCGGCAAAGAAGGGGGTAGAGTGATACATGGCAGATATGTGAAAACAGAACTAATAAATGGGCTCTGCCCTCTCACTAAAATGGCCACCCCGATCAGAACTACAGATCACTAAATGGCCGACCACCAAAAATACAATTTACAGAAGCAAGGGGTCAAGAAAAACCAGGAAGAGAGAGAGGAGGGACCGGAAGGATCTGTGAACCATAGAGAAAGAGACAATAGATATCTGCTGGATTTACCGTGTATGAGCTGGATTGTTTGGACTTGGCGTTTGGACCTGGACCTATCGAGAACCCGATTCGTGTACCGAACCCTGCTATCCTTGACCTCACGTGCGGCCTGCGTAGACCAGGACGGAGAAGCAAACAAACAGGTACTGTCCTGTTCGAAAGAACTCTCATTCTGGGGTGATTTTGGTGACGGTTTCCCATTTAATTTGCAACAAACTCTCCTAATCTTGAAGAGGTTTGTCACACTTAGCAATCATATTATTTTCCTTTTCTAATTCAAATAGGATTCCCTTAACATTGTTTTAATCTCCAAAGATAAAAACATTGACGTTTTGTGATATGAAACTTTGAAGTTGCATGTATTTGAAAATATCTACATTGGTCAGTCCAAAATTGCTTTTTAATTTTATCATGGAAATAATTGTATTTCGTTTTTTTGGAAGTGATATTTTTTTTTGTAGAATCTGTTTCATTTTATTCCATATTGTTATCGTGTTCTTAAGTTTGTAGTTGTTAATGTTGTTAGATTTATCCTTTGAAAATGGACACGTGGAAATATTTGTGGGATGAGCATGTGCATCTTCAATATGTACCCATATATCTCAAGTAAACTCGCCTTGGCTGGAGAGTTGATACAGTTCCTAGTCTGGAAGGTTAAACCACCCCTCAGGCGTAGGTAGATTTAAAAAAAAAATTGTATGAGTTTTATTTGCCCATATAAAGTCTGTTGTGGCAGAGGACACATTTTTAAAGAATGTCTTCGGTGGGGTTATTGGTATTACTGAGGATAGATATACAAACTTTCCGGGCCAAACCATACTGAAGACGTTTATTCTACCTGTAAGATTTATGGGAAGATGGTTCCATTTAATTAGATCTGCTTTCATATTGTTGAGTAATGGGATAAAGTTATCTTTATAAATCTGTTTGACACTTAAGCATCCTATATTTTTTTGTGGTCCATTTACAGG
Source organism: Oncorhynchus masou masou (assembly GCF_036934945.1). Taxonomy (NCBI): domain Eukaryota; kingdom Metazoa; phylum Chordata; class Actinopteri; order Salmoniformes; family Salmonidae; genus Oncorhynchus; species Oncorhynchus masou. The sequence goes on from NC_088213.1 coordinate 42,223,549, forward strand.
ATTGCTGTAGATTAGTTATTGTTTTTACCTTCCTATTGCCATTATTTCTGGGGGTAAATGTTTATATTCTTTCATTTACTTATTTGTGACCCACCTCCTGGATTCGGTCCTATGTTGTTACATTTGGAATGGTGTTTTCTTTTACATTGGATAAAAGTAGAGACTCGGAGCTAGAAAATTGTATATCATACACAGTTGCAGTTGAGGAACAAAAGCGAAGTTTGAACTTGTAACCCCACTTTTGAGAAAATGGCCTGGGAATGTCTTGGTACAGATACTGGAGAACTCTTCTTTGTCAACACTCACTCAGCATTGTTCACACCCTTTAAAGCCTTAGCCCCACCCATATCTTTCAGGATTCACATGGGAGGCAATGTGCTAAACAGTGAATAGGTTAGTGTAGTAAGCAACCAAATATTTTCAAGACTAAAAGTGTTGAAAGTAGAAGCAAAAATACACTTAATCTAGTCAATTGGTGTAAGTCACGTTGTTCTTCACATTACCATCTCAGACAAACACACACTATATCAAATAAAACACAGAAGGTGTAAATAGTATAGTCAAATGTTTACTTGCATAGTGGACTTTTGTTAAGACGTGTAGCGCATACTACCATGCACCATGCATGAATCTGCAGGTAGCTAATGCTAACCAACTAGGTTCATTATTAGCTAGCTAGTTAACATTAGGCTATAACTAGCAATGCAAATGGATTTCTGAGATACAAATAATATTACTACACAGATCAAACACGTAACGTTAGCTAGCGAGCCAGCCAGATAATGCTAGCTAACTAGCGAGCAGTACCCTTTAACTTGCAATGAAAACAACTTTCTAACAAAATTAGAAACATATAATATCTGAAAATATAGCTAGACTCTTACCGATATACATGGATGAACACTTTTCCCTCTCTGTCAAGGATGCAATGGTTTCCCTTAGTTTGAAGATGTAATCCGGAGACAGGTGTTTTATATAACAGCCTTCTGTGTTCTATTTTTGACTCTCTCCGCATTTGGCAATCATCTCTCTGCTTCCACCGGGCATTCCACTGATTTCAACTTCTTCCAAGACAACAACACTGTTGATTGCCGTTTGTTCCCCATCCCTGTCATCAGAAGACTCTACAATATCTGGTTCAATTAAAATGTTTTTACCTTAATCAGGGATTCCCTCGTCGTCTGATACATTTTCAGAGTCAAAGAGAAGGGGCCGCGACCGGGAGACCCATGGGGCAGCTCATATTTGTCCCAGCGTCATCCAGGTTAGGGGAGGGTTTGCTGCGCAGGGATGTTCTTGTCCCATCACGCACTAGCAACTCCTGTGGCAGGTCGGATGTAGTACACGCGGTCATGGTCGCCAGGTGCACGGTGTCCGACACATTGGTGTGGATGGATTCTGGTTTAAGTGGCCATTGTGTCGAGAAGCAGTGCGGCTTGGTTGGGTTGTGTTTCGGAGGACGCACGGCTCTCAACCTTCGCCTCTCCCGAGTCCATACAGGAGTTGCAGCGATGAGACAAGACTGAAACTATCAATTGGATACCACAAAATTGGGGAGAAAACGGGGTATAAAAAAAATAAGGATGGCATGATCGTCCTCCAAAAAGTAGTCCATCACAGCATTTCCCACGGATCTTTTTCAATAGTGCCTATTAACATGGCAGACCAATTGGAACTCATCTCTCGGCATATCCAGCCTAGCCATTATTTCAGCGGGAAGGATCTTGTGTTTTTCCATGGCTAAACCAACTAGGCTCATTATTTAAATGTTGTATTTGTATTTACAGATGGCATACAAGTTTGTTATTAAGGCACATGAAAGTTCACATGTTCCAGAAGGTATTTCAGCCTCAAAAAACACAATTTACATTCAAATGCCTCTCTTCTGCCCAAACAAACATTCAGATGCCTCTCTTGTGAAGTAGTGACGTGTGACATACGCCTTGCTTCTTGAAACGGGTTACATTTAATACATTCCGGGTCTTGAAGATGTGCTGTCACGAATCTCGCCGAAGATGGTGCCTCTTCCTGTTCGGGTGGCACTCGGCGGTCGTCGTCGCTGGCCTATTAGCTGCCATCGATTCCCTTTCCGTTTATTTCTATTTATTGGGTAATTGGGTACACCTGTTTTGAGTTAGTGTTTGTTTGTAGGCTATTTAAGGGCACTAGGCCCGCTGGGTATTTGTGCGGGCTTGTTTTCTGTTATCTGGTGTATGAGTGTAATCAGTATTTTTTTCCGGACAGTTTAGTCCGTTGTCCGTTTGGGACGGGTTGTTTCATGCGCCCTGGTGTTTTGCATGTCGTGGCTCCATAGTCTATGGAATAAAATATCCACGAACTGAATTACCTGCTCTCTGCGCTTGACTCCTCCACTCACAATTGTTAGAAGTTGCAACATGTGCCTTGTTCAGTCTCTATATTCTGCACGCTAAGTGTATTTTCTGTGGGTGTAATTAAAACAGGCTGCCTAAGTATGATTCCCAATCAGAGACAACAATAGACAGCTAGCTGCCTCTGATTGGGAACCCTACCCGGCCAACAAAGAAATAGAAAACTAGAATGCCCAGCCAAATCATAACCTGACCTAACCAAATAGAGAAATAAAAAGGCTCTCTAAGGTCAGGGTGTGACAAGAACTATCCGATATCCATATGTCATGGATTTGTGAACCCAGTAATACATTTAAAAAAGAAAATGTAGTCAATTCTTGAATATAGAGTAGTCTTTTGTAGTTGGGAGTAGTAATCTCCAGGTGACCTGTAAATTGTTTGTAGATATGACATTTTTATGGAGAATGCTTAGAATTGCCTTTTTTATTGATGTGTCTGTCTACCTTGTCGAATGTGTGATTAAGGTCACCTGTTAAAATAATAGTTCCTGTCTAGATTTGATATAATATAGCCTGAATTCTATCTAAAAATACCAGATTTGCCCCTGGGGGTATAAACAATAAAATCAATTCAATATTAGAAAACAGCCTTCTTGGTCCTTGTGCTGGGATATAAGGGAAAAGGGTGTATTCTCATTTATCAGGATGCCTACACCTCTTCTGTTACAACAGTGAGTGGCAGAATAGACCTCTCCAACCCATCTCCTTATTAAATATTATATTTCCAATTTCTTTAAATGTAACTCTTGCACGAAAACTACATCTGCTGACAATCTCTTTAAAAACGTTATGCTTTTTTTTGCGAACATGGAGCCCTTGCCCATTCCATGTAATAAATTGGATTTTGTTGGTGTTTACTTGTACAGAATCAAAGTTAACCTTGTCTGTTCTGTCTATCATTGAAGAACAAGCTAAAACATTTTAGCAGACATGTTATGTGAAGGCTGTGGACACTCCGTGGAATGGGAGAGTCATAGTATGAATACATTGTTATTATATTATTATATTACATTTATAAAACTTGTGAACATATTGGTTGAGCAGACATTTAACCTCTTACATCTATGGGGGCGCTATTTCATTTTTGGATGAAAAACGTTCCCGTTTTAAACAAGATATTTTGTCACAAAAAGATGCTCGACTATGCATATAATTGATACCATTCGAAAGAAAACACTCTGACGTGTCCAGAAATACCAAGATATTCTCTGTGCGTGCCCTAGAACGTGAGCTTCAGGCAAAACCAAGATGAGATGGCATCCAGGAAATGACAAGGATTTTTGAGGCTCTGTTTTCCATTGTCTCCTTATATGGCTGTGAATGCGAGAGGAATGAGCCTGCCCTTTCTGTCGTTTCCCCAAGGTGTCTGCAGCATTGTGACGTATTTGTAGGCAGATCATTGGAAGATTGACCATAAGAGACCACATTTACCAGGTGTCCGCCCGGTGTCCTGCGCCGAAATTGGTGCGCAAAAGTCACCTGCCAGTATTTTTCCATGCGATACAGAGAGGAAAGCAAGCTTCCACGAACTGCATATCAATGAAGAGATATGTGAAAAAACACCTTGAGGATTGATTCCAAACAACGTTTGCCATGTTTCGGTCGATATTATGTAGTTAATCCGGAAAAAGTTTTACGTCGTAGGTGACTGAATTTTCGGTTCGTTTCGGTAGCCAGACGCAATGTAGAAAACGGAACGATTTCTCCTACACACAGACGCTTTCAGGAAAAACTGCGCATTTGGTATGTAACTGAGAGTCTCCTCATTGAAAACATCAGAAGCTCTTCAAAGGTAAATGATTTTATTTATTTGTTTTATTTATTTGGTTATCTGGTTTTTGTGAAAATGTTGCGTGCTAAATGCTACTCAAAATGCTATGCTAGCTTTGCATACTCTTACACAAATTAGTCCATTTCTATGGTTCAAAAGCATATTTTGAAAATCTGAGATGACAGTGTTGTTAAGAAAAGGCTAAGCTTGAGAGCAGACGCATTATTTTCATTTTATTTCCGATTTTCAGAAATCGTTAACGTTGCGTTATGCTAATGAGCCTGAGGCTTTATGAGCCCGAGAAAAAACAATCAGCGTTTTGTGTGATGATGTAGGCTTGTTTTTATAGTTGCTAACATATCGTAGTTCCTGAAAAAAGAACACTACTTGACTGTCTGCCTGCCTGTCTACCTCTTGGACAACATCACCAATGTTTGCAATGATGATGAAAAATAACATTAAATAGCTAATTAAACTGCATGTCTGTGTCTTGCTGCGTTCCACCTCTGGGCAGCCGAACGTTCTTGGCAGCCAAGCTTGTATCCAGACCGGTGAAAAGAGTCTGTCAATGGGTGAGTTTGTTTTGCCATAGTTATGCCATATATTTCCTTCAGAAAGTATTCATAGCACTTGACTTGTTCAACATTTTGTTGTGTTACAGCCTGTGTTACAGCCTGAATTCAAAATGGAGTCAATATTTGTTTCTCACCCATCTACACACAATGACACAATGAAAAACAAAGTTATTGATCATGAAATACAGAAATATCTAATTTCCATAAGTATTCACACCCCCAAGGCAATACTTTGTAGAAGCACCTTTGGCAACGATTACAGCTGTGAATCTTTCTATGTAATTCTCTAAGAGCTTTCCACACCTGGATTGTGCAACATTTGCCCATTTCTCTTTTCAAAATTATTCAAGCTCTGTCAAATTGCTTGTTGTTCATTGCCAGACAACCATTTTCAGCTCTTGCCATAGATTTTCAAGCAGATTTAAATCAAAACTATAGCTTAAGCTACTCCAGTGTAGATTTGGGCTTGTGTTTTACATTGTTGTCCTCTGAAAGGTGATTTAATCTCCCCGTGTCTGGTGGAAAGTAGACTGAACCAGGTTTTCCTCTAGGATTTTGCTTGTACTTAGCTCCATTCTGATTATGCTTTATCTGAGAAAAATGTCCAGTCCTTAACGATTACAAGCATAACCATAACATGATGCAGCCACCACTATGCTTGAAAATATGGTGAATGGTGCTCAGTACTTTGCAGTATTACTTTAGTGCCTTGTTGCAAACAGGATGCATGTTTTGGAAATATTTTAATTCTGTACATGCTTCATTTTTTTCAGTCTGTCAATTAGGTTAATATTGTGGAGTATCTACAATATTGTGTATCCATCCTCAATTTTCTCCTATCACAGCCATTAGACTTGGTAACTACTCTGTAACTATTTTAAAGACACTGTTGGCATCATGGTGAAATCTCTGAGCGGTTTGCATCCTCTCTGGCAACTGAGCAAGGAAGGATGCCTGTATCTTGGTAGTGAATGGGTGTATTGATACACCATCCAAAGTGTAATTAATAGCTTTACCATGCTCAAAGGGATATTTAATGTCAGTTGTTTTTCCACCCATCTATCAGTAGGTGCACTTCTTTGCGGTCTTTGTGGTTGAATATGATTTTGAAATTCACTGCTCAACTGAGGGACCTTAAATATATAATTGTATGTGTGGGGTACAGAGATGAGGCAGTCATTCAGAAATCATGTTAAACACTATTATTGCACACAGAGTTATTATGCGATTTGTTAAGCATTTTTTTTACTCCTGAACTTATTTAGGCTTGTCATAACAAAAAGGTTGAAAACGTTGTATTGTGTGTAGGCCAGTGACACAAAATCTCAAATCTCTGAATTCAGGCTGTAACACAATAAAATGTGGAAAAAGTCAAGGGTTGTGAATACTTCCTGAATGCACTGTATATGCTGATATCGTGCTGAGAGTAAATAGCTGCATGGGTCTAGGCAATCTATGAAGAACATGACATGTCTAGACTGCCTGTTTGTGTCATGCTTATGTTTGCAATAGTAACAACAAAGTTTGTACAAACATGACAATAAAGTATTTTGGGTAAAACAATAGCTGAATGTACCCTAACTCGCCTTCTGAAAAAAAAACATCAAGCTCATGCTTAATAACCTACTGAGACATAGAATGCAATAGTTTGAACAGTTTTGAAGTTTGTAGGCTACAGCATTGATCAGACAAAGGCGGTCCAGGAGGAGAGAGCGGCAGCAGAGCACTCAGCACAGCAGCTACTGTAGGCAACTGAGTGGGCACTCAGATACCTAAAAGAAAATCCTGCACATGCACAGAAATATCCAGATTTTTAGCCAGGGCAATATGCAATACAGAAACTTTGTATCCGTAGCTACTCCGAAAGGTATATTACTATACACTACCGGTCAAACGTTTTAGAACATCTACTTATTCAAGGGTTTTTCTTTATTTTTACGATTTTCTACATTGTAGAATAATAGTGAAGACACCCAAACGGTTAAATAACACATATGGAATTATGTAGTAACCAAAAAAGTGTTGAACAAATCAAAATATATTTTATATTTGAGATTCTTCAAATAGCCACCCTTTGCCTTGATGATAGCACACTCTTGGCATTCATTCAACCAGCTTCACCTGGAATGCTTTTCCAACCGTCTTGAAGGAGTTATCACATATGCTGAGCACTTCTTTGCTGCTTTTCCTTCACTCTGCGGTCCGACTCATCCCAAACCATCTCATGTTGGTTGAGGTCAGGGAATTGTGGAGGCCAGGTCATCTGATGCAGCACTCCATCACTCTTCCGAGCTGACAAGGTAAAAATCAGTTGTTCTGCCTCTGAGTAAGGCAGTTAACCCACTGTTCCCTGGGCACCGAAGACGTGGATATTGATTATGGCAGCCCCCGCACCTCTCTGATTCAGAGGGGTTGGGTTAAATGCGGAATACGCATTTCAGTTGAATGCATTCAGTTGTACAACTGACTAGGTATCCCCCTTTCCCTTTCCTTCTTGGTAAAATAGCCCTTACACATCCTGGAGGTGTGTTGGGTCATTGTCCTGTTGAAAAACAAATTATAGTCCCACTAAGCCCAAACCCGATGGCATGGCATATCGCTGCAGAATGCTGTGGTTGGGTAAGTGTGCGAAATAATTTGAAATAAATCACAGACAGTGTCACCAGCAAAGTACCCCCACACCGTAACATCTCCTCCTTCATGCTTTACCGTGGGAAAAAAACATGCGGATATCATCTGTTCACCCACACCGTGTCTCACAAAGACACGACGGTTGGAACCAAAAATCTCAAATTTGGGTTCCAGACCAAAGGACAAATTTCCACTGGTTTAAAGTTCATTGCTCGTGCTTCTAGGCCCAAGCAAGTCTCTTCTTCTTTTTGGTGTCCTTTAGTAGTGGTTTCTTTGCAGCAATTCAACCATTAATGCCTGATTCACACAGCCTCCTCTGAACAGTTGATGCTAGGATGTGTCTGTTACTAGAACTCTGTGAAGAATTTATTTGGGCTGCAATTTCTGAGGTGCAGTTAACTCTAATGAACGTATCCTCTGCAGCAGAGGTAACTCTGGGTCTTCCTTTCCTGTGGCGGTCCTCATGAGAGCTAGTTTCATCATAGAACTAGATGGTTTTTGCGACGGCACTTGATGAAACGTTCAAAGTTTTTGAAGTTTTCCGTATTGACTGACCTACGTGTCTTAATTGGGAAGGGGGGCAGCATTTTCACGTTTGGATGAAAAGCATTTCCAGAGTAAACTGCCTGATTCTCAGTCCCAGTTGCTACTATATGCATAGAATTAGTAGATCTGGATAGAAAACACTCTGAAGTTTCTAAAACTGTTTGAATGATGTCTGTGAGGATAACAGAACTCACATGGCAGGCAAAAACCTGAGAAAAATCCAACCAGGAAATGGGAAATCTGAGGTTTGAAGTTTTTCAAAGCTTGGCCTATCAAATACACGGTGTCTATGGGGTCAAATTACACTTCCTAAGGCTTCCACTAGATGTCAAACGTATTTAGAAACTTGTTTCAGGCTTCTACTGTAAAGGAGCGGCTCATAAGGGCTGTTTGAGTCAGTGGTCTGGCAGAGTGCCACAGGCTCGTGACGCTTGTTCATGTGAGAGGTAGCTCTCGTTCCATTGCTTTTCTACAGACAAAGGAATTCTCTGGTTGGAACATTATTGAAGATTTCATCGTTTGACATGTTTCTACGGACTGTAACGGAACTTTTGGAATTTGCCTGGACCTAGTTCACGCCTCATGAAGATGGATTACTTGGCTGAACGAGTTAATAACAAGTAGCTATTTGGACGTAAATGATGCACTTTATCGAACAAATCAAACATTTATTGTGGAACTGGGATTCCTGGGAGTGCATTCTGATAAAGATCATCAAAGGTAAGTGAATATTTATAATGCTATTTCTGACTAATGTTGATTCCAACATGGCGGATATTTCTTTGGCTGGATTGGGGTCTGATCACCTTACACAGATTATTGTATGGTATACTTTTTCCGTAAAGTCTTTTTGAAATCTGACACAGCAGTTGCATTAAGGAGAAGTCTATCTTTAATTCTGTGGATAACAAATATCTTTTATCAATGTTTATTATGAGTGTTTCTGGAAATTGTTGTGGCTCTCTGCAAAATCACCGGATGTTTTGGAAGCAAAACATTACTGCACGTAATGTGCCAATGTAAACTGAGATTTTTGGATATAAACATGCACTTTATCGAACAAAACATACATGTATTGTGTAACATTATGTCCTTTGAGTGTCATCTGATGAAGAGCCTCAAAGGTTAGTGATTAATAATTTATCTATTTATTATTATTTATTTTTGTGACTCCTATCTTTGGCTGGAAAAAATGGCGTGTGGTGTGTGTTTATGTGACTTGGCTCTGACCTAACATAATCATATGTTGTGCTTTCGCTGTAAAGAAGTGTATCTTTCATTTGGTGTATTGGACTTGTTAATGTGTGAATGTTACATATTTCAAAAAAATCTTTATGAATTTCGCACACTGCCTTTTGAGCAGAATGTTGTCGAGGGGTGCCGCTAGCGGAACCCCTAGCCATAAGAATTAAAGTAATGATGGACTGTTGTTTTTCTTTGCTTATTTGAGCTGTTCTTGCCATGATATGGACTTGGTCTTTTACCAAATAGGGCTATCTTCTGTATACCACCCCTACCTTGTCACAACACAACTGATTGGCTCAAACACATTAAGAAGGAAAGAAATTCCACAAATTAACTTTTAAGAAGACACACCTGTTAATTGGAATGCATTCCAGGTGACTATCTCATGAAGCTGGTTGAGAGAATGCCAAGAGTGTGCAAAGCTGTCATCAAGGCAAAGGGTGACTATTCGAAGAATCTCAAATATATTTTGATTTGTTTAACACTTTTTTGGTTACTACATGATTCCATATGTGTTATTTCATAGTTGTGATGTCTTCACTATTATTCTACAATGTAGAAAATAGTAAAAAGGAAGAAAACCCCTTGAATGAGTGGGTGTTCTAAAACTTTTGACCAGTAGTGTAGGTGTTATGTTAAAGTCAAATTTGTACTTGCAGTGTCAAGTCATGAACAGAAGTTACACACATATTTTAGCAGAGATTCTATACCGTAACTATTCAAGGTGGTAGGAAAGTTAAGACAGTGACGAGGTTATAATTGGTGAGAGATATCACCTTTTTGTCCCACTTACACCTTGTCACAAGTCTATCTACATGTGCTTCCTTTATGCGCTCAAATGACACCCAGATGAACTGTCTCACTGAAAATGTCTCTTTCCTGTATGTCATCCACTTTCTCCCAGTACTACTCATAAGAGACTGACATTCTGACCACATAGACGCACGCCCCTCTCAAACAATGAAAAGTGGACATCCTTGAATAATCAGCTTGAAAATGCAGAGCAAGATGTGCAAATTCAAACACAAGCAAGGCAAAGAAAGACCTTTTATTTATCCACTTTTTATTTAACTACTGCCTGTCTCTCTTGTCCCTCCGTATTTGCGCTGTGTTTAGATGCATAGTGCGGTTTTTCTTTCATCTTCCTTTCTCTTATTCCCCCGGATTACCTATGTGGCCAGCTGTGTCGGATCAAAGCGCTCACCAGGCACACAGACGGGAGGACCATTAATGTCTCTACCAGATATAATATTGTGCTCAGGCTCGTCAGCTGTGACACACAGGCCATGCCAAAGCCAATGGACGGTAGATGAAAGGACAGTGGGAGAGGGGTGCAGGAGAGGAGAACCCTCCCTGGGTGTTTAAAGAGGAATGAGTTGATCACCCTTCGCTCTGGTCTCTCGGCCAATGCGCCATTCAATCGCTCTACTTTCATTTCAGTGTGTGTCTCCTTTACCTCTGTTAGGCGCCCACATCTCAAAGTGTCATCGGCAGGAGAAGGAAACTGAAGAAAACAGAGGATGATTATTAATTTGTTTTTATACAGCATTTGTTGCCGTGCAATTATTGAACAATGTCCTGAAACTGGCCCAACATTAGGGTTGACATTCCGAACCACAACAAACCCAAGCTTCTGTCTTAGTTGATATTCAATGCATTCTTCGTTTTACAGATGATTTGCGATCTGCTCACGGCCAGCATCCACAGCCACACTTGATTGAAAGACATCTGGGGTTGTCATACTGCAAAGAAGCACAGCCATTGAGAATGGCATGTTTATGCCTAGTAATTTTACAGCTGCTTGAGTTTGCGACTTACCCATAACACTATGGATAATATCCACACAACAACATAACATAAACGCTGTGATGTTAAGAAACAGTATATGGAGGAAACGTTGTATGCAGACAGTCTTGCACACTGTCTCGTTTGCTCTGCCTGCATCAAGGACTTAGTGACAAGAGGGGGATTCAGAGTAATAAATAAAGATCCTTGACTTATAGTGAGAGTCTTGAGAGTATGTAAAGTCACAATTGCCAAAAGATATGACATATTGGCATGTTTCGGTCCTCCCACTCATGTCAGAATTGAAACCAATGAAAAGGTAAACAAAATAATTGGAATAACTAATGGTGGAGCAGAAGGCGGAAAGAAAAGGAGAACTCGATATAAAGGTTTGTAGACAGCTATTACCCACATGCATCGCTACAATGGCATAGAGAATGTAAGGCTAACTATCCCTGTAGATGCATCTAAATGCTCTCCATTCATCTTAAGGATTTAAACGACCTAGCCAACGTCAGGATAACTCTCTCTTGATTTGTTGGAGAAAAAAGAGAATGTAAGAGGCAGAGTGGCCTTCTTGCCAAGTGTGTTTCATCTGACCCTGACCACTGTACTGCCAGCTGAGCAGCTCAGCTCGCCTCCATTTATAAGGGTAGTAAGCTGTAATTATATGCCATTTAGCAGAAGCCTTTATCCAAATCAACTTCAAACAGTCAAACATGCATACATTTTACAAATGGGTGGTCCCATAAATTGAACCCACTACCCTGGTGTTACAAGCACCATGCTCAACAAACGGCCCAACAAAGGACCACAAGATGTGATGCCATAGCCAACCAACCCATCTTAGCTCTCTCACTCTAATCACCTCAGCCGTGGACAAACCTACCGCCGAAACTGCATAGCTCACATGCCAGACCAGGCCTCCTTTAAATGGAAGGCGCTCACTGTCCAAACTGAATTTGTCAGGCGATTGTTGCATCTCACTAAGGATATGTCCCTCCCTTTCCCTCTGTTCGTGGGTGCATAGTTAGGTCTGGGACACACCATTTTTTCTAAGTGTATCTACAACCTAAAAGGTTATTCGGCTGTCCCCGTAGGAGAACCCTTTGAAGAGTTATTTTTGGTTCCAGGTAGAACCCTTTTAGTTCCAGGTAGAACCCTTTCGAGTTCAATGTAGAACCCTTGCCACAGAGGGTTCTACCTGGAACACAAAAGAGTTCTACATGGAACCAAAAAGTGTTTTTACCTGGAACCAAAAATGGTTCTCCTATGGGGACAGCCGAAGAACCCTTTTGGAACCCTTTTTTTCTAAGAGTGTATAACTATTCCTTCTCAGGAAAGGGTTCTATGTGGAACTCAAAAAGGTTCTACCAGTGTTAAACATGCAGTTAACTAAATGTATTCTGAAGAATGATAGACACCACATACACATTATTCAACAATCTGCAGAATGGGTTTATTCTTTCTTTGGGGCAGTTATATCTGCCTGATGCAATATTCAGAGCTTTTGCACGAGTAACACAATTTGAATACTCTTGTTTATAGCTTTCAGTGCAAATCCATTGAGTCCAATTAGTTTTGGACTATGTTGAAATGCTTTAGTTGGGTCAATGTCAAAACAATTATTATGTAGTGCCAAAGCTGATGTGTCAGCCCTGATAAGCACAGTGTGTATGTGGTGTCTATGACTCTTCAGCATCCATTTAATTCACTGCAGGTTTGACACCGATATGCGTGGAGATTGCCTTGCTGCACACCAGCTGACATTGAAAAATCTGCCATTATCCCATAATATACATGAGTGAAGTTCTGATGAACTTTTAATTAATTAAATTAATCATGTCAGCCTCTCGCTGTTGTTTTTTTCCAATATATCTTGCTTTAATATTGGTTATTGTATGATATGTGATCATATCAGATCTGGGCTTTCATAGATTCTGGTATATCTGTAGATCACTCTTCCTAATGTCATTCTTCCTGAGCACTGAGGCTGATGTCCTAGTAGGGACAGGGAGGTATTAGGGGATTTCCAGAGCAGGGAGAAACATATGGTTGGAGGTGTTCTGTTTCAGGAATTATACTGAGCTGCTCCTTTAAGCTGCTTTCATCGTGGCCGAGGCTCAGCTGGAAGAAGCATCAGTGCTCCTCTAATGCGTGCCGTGCCCAACAAAGGTGCCCGTCTTGTCTCAGCATAACTGCTGCTGGACGCACAGGACTTAGGACGAAGTCGAGCTGGACAGGAACCATAGCTGGCATTTAACTTGATTAAATGAGCTTTTGCCCGTGTCTGTATTTACTGAACAGGCTTTTAAGTCCACTTGAGTCTTGAGGTGCTGTCGATTTAAGGTGAGAAGGAGCCATGACGTCGAGTCTACTCATTGGCCATTTGGTGTGTGAAACATGGAGGCTTTGTCACCCACTAAATGTCAGTCAGTACCGATTCAATTATTGCACATACACGATTAGAATATCTTGGCGATTAAACGCAATAAGAATCACCACATTAATATTCATTGATCGTTGCTATTTACGTACAATTCCCATGAATCCATCTTTTGAATCCTCATTGAAGGAGTTTACAGTCTAAAAATGAAATGCTGATGTCTGACAGTGAGTGTCATTTCTGACAACCAGGCAACTGGCATAAATACTTCCTCTCACCATAGAAGCTGTTAAAGAAAAACAACAGGGAGCAGATCCTTTCTGATCAAAGGGCAGAGACAGTGTTCCATCAAGTTTCCACCTCCACATTCACCTTCCACTGTCTTCTCCATCATAGCAGTGAAAGCAAAAAAGAAGCTGCTACAGATACAGTACAGATATTACCCTTCCAACTGCAGATTGCAAATGATCAATACTTCCAGATAAAATATACAACTCATTTCTCTCAATATAAACCTGCCAGTATGCACTTCCACCTATTCCTTACCATTGCATTATTCAACATTGATTGTTCCCGCACATGTCCATTTGTTGGCAATGGACACACACATCAATACAATAGTTTATCCGGGTAATTCCACCCACCTAAACTTTGATGAGTTTAGGCCATAAGAATTTCCTTCACTGTATGAGGGAGGGAACATTGCACAGCATGTGTACAATGTACAGTTTGGAGAACTGTAAGGTTACCTACAGGAAGTGATATTTCATTGCAGCCTCATATGTCAGTTCTTGACCTCTTTCAAAAAACGTCGTCATGTTTCATCAAAAATACAAACCAACGGAGAAAACTAATGGAAGAATAGGAACTATTGCCCATGGCAGATGCTTCTCACACAGCATTATTTTGTGAATTAAGAACACATCTTGCCATTTAATCTACACTTAGCTGCCAACGAAACATAACACTGTTGTTCTTTCCCCACACCGCTGAGAGAGACAAGAAAGCCTGATTGAACCTTGACCGCAAAACCCCACCTAAACAAGCCTAAATCTTGGGGAAATGATCAGTGCTATGTTCACCGACGACCAAATTAAGCATTAAAAGAAAATGACACCTTCCCAACAATCAAACATGAGGTTTAATAATGAGGTTTAATAATGCTGTGAGATTGTTTTGTTGCCTTTGGTACTGGGGGCCTTGAATGTGTATAAGGCATCATGAAATCAGCAGATTATCAAAAAACTGGGTCTCTGTTAAAGGTCATGGTTCTTCAAGCAGGACAACGACCTCAAATATACATCAAAAAGCACCCAGGAGTGGTTCAAGGAGAAACACTGGACTGTTCTGGAGTGGCCAGCAATGAGTCTAGATCTGAATCCCATCGAAAACCTACTGTATGACGAGATCTTAAAACAGCAGTTGATCGAAGGCATTCCTTAAACATTGAAGAGTTGGAGCAGTTTGCAGCTGAAGAATTCGCCAAATTGCCAGTAGAAAGGGGCAGCAAGCTCATTGTCTGCAGTTATCTTGGCCAAAAGCTCAGCAAACCAAGTATTAGATCCAGGGTGCCGATAATGTTGTCAATATCATTGTTTTTATTTTCTACATATTTTTTTTTTTTACTTAAGTTTCCCCCATATTAAGTTTCAATAACAAGATATTTTTTTTCTTCAAAGTATTTTAGAAGATTTAGGCTTGTTTAGGTGGGGTTTTGCAGTCAAGGTTCAATCTGGCTTTCTTCTGTCTCTCTCAGCAGTGTGGGGAAAGAACAACCGTGTTATGTTTCATTGGCAGCTAAGTGTTGATTAAATGGCAAGATGTGTTCTTAATTCACAAAATAATGCTGTGTGAGAAGCAAGTGCCATGTGCAATAGTTCTTATTCTTCCATTAGTTTTTAGAACACCCACAGCCCTCAATATATTTGGCCGTGACTGTCTTTGATGTCAAACAGGGAGAGATATACACTATAATAATTATACAGAATAAATTAAGGCAATTTAGCTGACAGAAAAATGAATCCCCCTTAACGAGATATAATCAATCCCCCGTATAGACTCAAGATCCAAATGCAAATTATGTTTTTTCTATTGTACTTCAACCTATTAACTAGAATATATATTGATAACTAGAAAATAGAGGGGGAAAACAAATATACAAGACAGGCAGACACATCATACATTTGATTTTATTACCATTACCATTTAGTCAAATTAAATCATCAACACTTACATAGACTGTGCCTCGTTTCACTAATTCTTTTGTGTGTGGGAATGATGGTTCAAAGCTGTCTGTTTTCATTTGTTAGATGTGTTCGTGACCCTCTGTATCTACAGAGTGGTCTTGCCTACCCCCGAACTCAAGATTGATTCTCAGCCTGACTAACCAGAGGTGTGATTCCTGAAGAGTTGTGGTAATTTCTCCTCCTCCAGTTATCAGATGACCTCTCCCTGTCTCTAGCTGCTCCTCTGTGGTTCTCTGCTCCACCCAGCCATGCTTGCTCTCACTTCTCTGGCTGTCTGCTCACCTTACATATCCCCCACTGCCTCACTCCTGTGTTCACAGGCATCAAAGCTTTTCCATGCCGTTGCCCAGCTGTGACGGAACCTCTCAGAAGTGGGACCTGGTGCCATGGTCCTGGAGCCACGGGCACTGCAGCCCCAGAGCAGGCCAACCCAAACACCCACAGGCCTCTCTGCCTCTGCTGTAGCTGAACGAATCTGTGACTCACTGACACTGAAGAACAACAACAGAGAAGTTTATGGAGTAAACAATTCCGCCAAAGCTTCTGTAAGTAGGATCAAAATGGCTGTCATTTTGGGAGGGGAGTGCTGTATTACCCTGTGAGGAATAGGAGCACAAAAAAACAACAACATTTAAATCAGATTCAGAATAAAATAGACTATTTTGTTTACATTCACATCACACACCACCTCCTTAGTCCAATGAAAGGATAATTAATTTGGGTTTTGGAGTATTTTGTTAATCAGTGACTCAGGCGTCGCCACATTGCCAGTGACATTTATGTTGCAATGCGGAATGAGACCACCTTAGCTTATAACTAATTAGTGCTTCAAAGTAGTCAGAGGATACACTGTGCTTCCAAAGGCAAAGGCCTTATTATCATCTTGTTTATTCTCAGTGGGACTTTGCAAATTACTTTTTGTCTTCCTCTATCACTCCACCTAGATAGCAGTGCCTTCATTGGAAATTTACATGCCAACAGACAACCAAGTCACCAATGTATCAGATGCAATCCAATCAAGTTGTGTACATATACATTTACATATACATAATCACAAGGAAACCATCTCAGCGAAATACTGGGTTCAGAGCAGAGCTGTTGCTGTGTTTATGAGATGTTATTATCACCCTATGTTGCTGGTTAAATTCTTGGAAGCGGTTTCCAGACCTTTTTTCCTCTAGATAATGTGCTGTATATTTCCTGAGCTATAATGAACCTGTTTCTCTTCTCTCACCACAATATATTCTCTTCCCCAGCACAGTGCTGTGAACTCGTGTCTGTTATCAGCAGTGGCGAAGGCTGAGGTGAGCATCTCCTTCACAGGGGACCAATGGTCCCGCGCCCAGGCTCTCCCGCCGGTCCCTCTGTCACCTTTCCACCTAACCGGTCTCTTTAGTAAATATACTGCCAGAGTTGGGCTCTGCCAATATTTTACACAACTGGGTGGTAGATCTCGTGCCTTGTTCAATTTATTTTCTTTCTCCCAACAATGGCGATGCAGTGTCTTTGCGATGTGCCTAGTGTGGACAAGGACATTATTGATGCTCTGCCCTTTGTGCTTTGTGGGGGGCTTACAGCCCACAAAGTTATAATGCTGTCGGTGGTGTTGTCCTTGGTGGGACGTTAAGAGTTCCTCTGGGATCCAGGATCAGGCTCCTGTTCCAACAGCCATCCTTTTCAGTACATCACACAGGGAGGCAGTATTAGATACTGGTTACTGGGGCTCTATACATATCACTATTGAAGCTTACGGAAGAGCAAAAGATGACAGCAACATTCCAGTGTTTTAAAACTTGATCCCCAAAAAGATGAGTAACATACAGATGGATCTTAAATAGGCTAAAACAAAGAGTACGGGGATTCTTCAAGTTCATTTGAATCCATCTCTGTCTTAAATCCATATTCAGAAATGTATCAAACATAGCATTTAAACTGAGGTTATAGCTAACCAAAGGGGTATTAGGCAAGTTTCCAGCTAGTGGTTCTGATTGAACTTTGCTAGCCTCTCAGGAGTCCTAAGTGAAAACCTAGCTATCACTCATTCTACCTGGGAAATCAACACCATAGGTTCCACATGGTCATCGTCATTTGATGTATAATTCCTTCTATATGAGACAAGGTGTCCACTTTTGACGACAACTTTATATTATGCTCATTCAAAAAAATAGGTTATTTTCTCTTTGTTTTTGTTATTGTCCTCCAAATAGCTGTGTGAGATATAGTCGGATCTTAAGCCCAAAACAGACACAGTTGGTTTAACTCACATACCAGCTAATTCCACACCGCAGCTTGTATAACACATGTACTGTAGCGCAGAGAGTGAACACCGGTGGTGGGACCAAATCATTGTTTTACAAGTCACAGGTGCGTCTCAAGTCTTAGAACTCAAGTCCCAAGTCAAGTCTCAAGTCAAGACCATCAAGTATCAAGTTAAGTCCCAAGTCAAGTCCCAAGTCAAGTCCCAAGTCAAGTCCCAAGTCAAGTCCCAAGTCAAGTCCCAAATCAAGTCCCTAGTCAAGTCCCAAGTCAAGTCTCAAGTCAAGTCTCAAGTCAAGTCTCAAGTCAAGACCATCAAGTCAAGTCTCAAGCCCTAAACTTATGAGTTTCGAGTCCTTAATAACAAGCCATAATGTCCTCTTCACCAAATGTAATACATTTCATATTTAAACAGGAGTAATAGTATATTCAATTTATGCAAATCATGAATGCTTTTAAAAACATATATTTATTACTTTCCAAATAAACTTTATATTTCCATGGAAATACATGGGTAGCCATGAGAAAGACACATCAATATGACAACAAAAACAACATATTGTAGTGCTCTCTCTCTCCAGATACACTCTAGACACCTAAAACAATCCTGCCATAAAGTTACAATAATTTATTTAAAGGTACATCTAAACAACTGACACTGAACTTCAAGTAGGCCTACAATTTGAACACTGGCCTGACTGTCTGAGAAAAAAAATACAGATCCCAAAGATGGGAGATAAAACCTGAACATGGAGACTACGTGTGTGTGTGTGCAATGCATAAACAGTTTCATTTCTTCTCTTATCTCAAGGCCCTATGATGCATTGCATTTGCAAAAGACCAAATTCGATAAAAGTCTGTCAGTCATTTGTGCACGATGAGGCCTGCAGTATGATGCCACCATGGCTGAAGACACGCTCCACTGGAGGCACTGCCAAGACCCTGATGGCCACTCGGGACAGTGAAGGAAGAGCCTTCCTGTTCATTGCCCAGAACAAGAGGGCATTCTGTCCTTTGCATATGTCAAGGTAGTGACTTAGCTGTAGTGCTGGAGAGGTCTCAATAGCTTTCTTCTGTCTCTTAAAGTATGCTGCAAACAGCCCTTCTTCTTGTCCAAGACTATGGTCCTCTCGCTCTTCCTCATCAACAAGAGGTACAGTTTGCTCAGTCCCTGCAGCATCTTGCAGAATCAGTTCTGGAAAAACATGTAAAAGCATAGCAGAAACAAAAAGTCCGGTATTAGAGTATTGGTGATGCAGTGGGTTAAACTGAAAAAAATATTATTGTTGCGGTCAATTGTATTAAATTATGAGAAGTCACATTAAACTCAATAATATTTACCTTTCACTCTTTGTGCCACCTCCTCCTTGACCTCCTCCTTGAACAGCACATGGTGCTCAACCCATATCAGAGAAAAAGCCGGATCCAAGGCAGCTGCTTTGAGGTAGACTGGATCTGAAAAGGGGGCAGTGATTCCATCTTGTGTCCTGGTCATTTTCACATTGATGAAGATTCCAATAAATATTTTGTTCAGGGATGCCTGGAGACTTCTGACCAGGCCGCTCAGGAGATGGACTTGAGGCTTCCGCTGCTCCAGGTGGTGATTCAGGGACAGGACCGAGGGAACAACAGAACTGATATGTGACTATCTTCTCCCCCTGTGTCACTTCTGTCGCTTCTCTAAATGTCTTCAGGATGTCCACCAACTCCTTCAACTTATTCCACTCCCGTACTGCGAACAACAACTCCTTGTGCCCAGCCTTTTCTAGAACATGACTGAGCTTTAGATGGTCACGTTGGATAAATGCCTTCACTTGTCTCAGTGTTGAGTTGAATCTTGTGTTGACAGCAGCAGGGATGCCTCTTTCCCCAAATTCAGCCTCAGCCACCTCTTTGAATGTTGTGCTTGTATGTAGCAGTGAGCTGATGTTTGATCACTTTGAAAGAGGAGTCATCACTTGTTTCTTTCAAGCCATCTCCCAACACCAGCTGCAAGCGCTGTGTCTTTGCAATAGCAGCATCTACTGTTTGCTGGTCTTCCCGGGTTAGGTCATTCCAGAGGTCTGGGTCATCATGGTGATCTTTGTCATGTACTTCATCTTCTATTTCAATGAGGAAGCACACCGTGAATGCTTTTCTCATGTTGGCAGCATTGTCACTAATGATATAGTCCAATTTATCTTTAATGCTGTACTCACCACATATGGCCTCAAATTGCTCACAGATTCTTTCGGCCGAGTGTGGGCCTTTGAAGTGGTCACAGGCCAAGAGATTGGGCTCTTGGACTCCATCTTTCTCCATACAGTGCACAGTGACACCAAGGAACCCCCTCATCTTTTGTTCGGACGATGGTCGGACAGTATTGCATTGTTGATAGCTTTCTGCTGTGGATGATTCATGCTGTACTGCCTTACACGGGTCTCCGTGAACTGTGAGATTGGAGACTGTTGTGGTTCACCTGTGACACTTTTGTTAATCTGGTATTGTTCAAATCTGTAAGCATATAAAAAGATAATTGAGCGGGGCAGTAGCACAATCTTGCCCGGTCTCAATCTTGGGTGCAATGATCACGTTCCTGCACTGGCTGACTGTGTGGAGGCTCATTGATTTAACATTATGTTAGCCTACATGCAAAGTATACTATACTAGCAAAGCTATATATAGCTGTCAGCTATATTAGCCACGATTTACCGTTCTTTGTGCAGCTTCAAATGTCAAACAAAGTTGGAAGTTGTTGCGCCCCCATC
This sequence comes from Oncorhynchus masou masou, assembly GCF_036934945.1. Taxonomy (NCBI): domain Eukaryota; kingdom Metazoa; phylum Chordata; class Actinopteri; order Salmoniformes; family Salmonidae; genus Oncorhynchus; species Oncorhynchus masou. The sequence goes on from NC_088213.1 coordinate 42,244,126, forward strand.
TATAATTTTCTTCCCGAATGTTTTGCAAGTTGCAATCCATTTTCTGTTGACTAGAGCGTAGTCTGTCTATCCGAAAGTAATAATTTTGGGTATCAACTTCCAATGGCTCAATGTGAATTCACCTGCCGACGTTCCTCTGCACTGCCACGCGCAACCTTTTTTCCCACTGGCACAATTTGATTGGCTGCTGTCCGATTCTAACTTTAATCCGTTAAATGAAGAGTTGATGCGCTGCACACTTTTTTTTAATAGCATCATTTTTAATATTTGGGCTTGGGGAGGGTATCAAGTCAGGTCGAGTCATAAGGCGCAAGGTCAAGTCACCAGTCAATGGTGTTAAAGTCAAATTTGAGTTTCAAGTCATCATATTTGTGACTCGTGACACCTCTGGTGTACACACTCCAACACATAAGAGTGTAAGAGTTACTATAATCAGAGAAAATGGAGTATAGAAGGATTATTGTGGATTTTATTAGTGTGGTTTTATCTATGCCTACTTAGGTATCTACTGTACTAAACAGTATTATTTGATGGTATGGACACATCTCTCTTATTTGAAAACCCACTTGATATTTGTATGAACAAATAGCACATATTCAATTTGGTTCACATTATTTCCTTATCCTTGCTTTGAGAAAGAGTGAATATAAGTGCCACAAGAACCAAATGGGAGAAAAGCTTTAAAATCTTTAAAGTCACATGAGTATCCTGTTGAATGTCTGAGTGCACCCTCTTCTTTCGCCATCTCTCTCCAGCTCCAGCCTTGATGGTCGTTTAATATTCATGCTCAGTTTCAGATGTACATAATTGAGGAGCATGCGTCTTGGGGAAAATATTTTTCCCATCTACAACACACAAATGGATGAATATTACAGGACTATACAGGTTCCGGCTGAATACACAAAACATCCTGTTCTATCCCATTTTTTGCCACCTTCTCTCCTGCATTAAAACATAGCAAGTGCATGCGACTGCAGTCACAACCTCACAGTCAACAATACACCTACTACACCTTTCACTATAAGCTGTGAGAGCATATGCATCCAAGGCTTCTTTGCCAATATGTGTTATGAGTAGGGTTGCAAAAGGTCGGAAACTTTACGGTGAATTTCCGTTTATTTTTGGGGAAATTTTCTATGTGAAGTTAAGCCATGGCATTTAGGGAATTTTGCTTAACTTAATCAAAAGGGTTAGCTTATAACAGTGACGTTTTTTTTGGGATACACATAAGGCAATTCTAGGTCTTGTGGCATATTTTGGTTAAACTATCGCCAATGGAATTGCAACCCTCTGCATGCACAGTATATCCTTCCATTACATGCGCAGTGCACTCTTCCATCACATGTACAGCTGATTCTCAAGATCTTGCACACTAATGAGATGCTATTGAACCCACACTACTACAGTGTCTGAGCCAAAAACGACATGCTTTCTGGTAAGTTTTGATTACAATTCTGGGTGTGGTGAATATATTTTATACGACATACTTGATTTTTTGTTAACTAGTAAATAGTAGCCTACAGCAAAGTATGTTTAAATAATTTCTAAAGTGTTAACAATTTCTGCTAGTTAGTTATTGCTACCATGTGGGTATTAGCTTAATTGAGCCTGCTAACTGAGGAGTGTTAATGCACCTATTTCCATACATGTTTCATTTTTAAAACATTTATCTTACAAAGGAGTTGTTTATTCTAACTGCTTAACTATTTATCTGTACATAGAATTGTATTTGTTTTTTTACAGGAAAATGCCACAGGCACTATCTGGTACGTGGAGACATTTCACTGCAGCTAAAGTAGAATGAAAAGTTGTGTACATTTGTAAATAATGTGCCAAATCATATGTGAAGAATGCAACAAAGATGCTGAATCATCTGGCCAAGTGTATAGAGTTCCCTCAGTGCTTATAACATGTAACCTCTGACAGAAGTCCCTCTTCTTATATTTGAGGTGAAAATGATGAATCAGACACCTTATTTACTAAGACAGATAATGGTCCTCCTGGAATCAGAAGTTTTTTTGACTCAATGGAGGAACGTAGTCAGAGAAATGCGGATGAATGTCTTGCTTCAGCTGTGTATGCAACTGGTTCACCTCTGATGCTCACTGGCAATGTGTATTGGAAGAGATTTCTGAATGTTCTTCATCCAGCATACACCCCTCCAACCAGACATGCTTTATCTACTCATTTGCTGGATGCAGAGTTCAAGTCAAGGTCAAGCAAATCATAGAGGAACAGGCTGTATTTCAATGATCTCTGATGCGTTGTCAAATGTTTGTGGGCAAGGAATAATTAACTACATCTCCACCCCTCAACCAGTATTCTCCAAGAGCACAGACACAAGGGACAACAGACACACCGGTCTCTACATTGCAGATGAGCTGATGGCAGGCATCAATGACCTTGGACCACAGAAGGTATTTGCACTAGTGGCAGACAATGCTGTGAACATGAAGGCTGCTTGGTCTAAAGTAGAGGAGTCCTACCCTTACATCACACCCATTGTCTGTGCTGCTCATGCATTGAATCTGCTCCTCAAGGACATCATGTTACTGAAAACAATGGATACATTCTACAAGAGAGCCAAATAAATGGTTAGGCATGTGAAGGGTCATCAAGTTATAGCAGCAATCTACCTCACCAAGCAAAGTGAGAAGAATAAGAGCACCACATTGAAGCTGTCCAGCAACACCATTTGGACTGGTGTTGTCATCATGTTTGACAGTCTTCTGGAGAGGAAGGAGTCTCTCCAAGAAATAGCCATATCACAGTCTGCTGATATGGACAGCCCCATCAAGAGGATCTTGAAACTCCTGAAACCTTTAGCAGTTGCCATTGCACGGATTGAGGGAGACAATGCCATTCTGTCTGATGTTCAGACTCTGCTTGTAGATGTAAGAGAAGAAATCTGCCCACTTCACTGTTGCTCCAAGCAGAGGAAACTGCAGTTCTGAAATACATCAAAAACCGTGAAGATTTCTGCCTGAAGCCCATAAACGCCGCAGCGTACATGTCGGACACCAAGTATACTGGCAAGTGCATCCTGTCTGGTGCAGAGATCATCAAGGCCTATAGGGTCATCATTACCGTGTCTCGCTACTTTGGCCTGGATGAGGGCAAGGTTCTTGGCAGTCTGGCAAAGTACACTTTCAAACAATGGCTTTGGGATGGAGATGTAACATAACAGTCGAGCCAACATTTCTCATCAGCCACCTGATGGAAGGCTCTTTCCCCTGTTGTCTCCATCATCCTCCAAATCCCACCAACATCAGCTGCCTCAGAGTGCAACTGGTTCTTGTTTGGGAATACACACACCAAAGCACGGAACAGGCTGACCAATACAAGGATTGAAAAATAGTTGGCCATCTGGGCAAATTTGAGGCTTTTTGACGGGCCATCCTAAACAAGGTTGGAAAGTGACAGTGAAGATGACGCCTCAGAGTATGATGTTCAAGAGGTGGGATATTGAGGAGGTCCAGGGAGAAGACATGGAGGCCTGAGAGGAAGACAACCAAAGCTTTAGTTTCTAGACTATCATTTTACTGATGTATGTTGAAAACGTTTTTGGGAGATGCGATGGATCATTGGGGATCATTCAATATTCCCTTTCTTTTGCGGTTCAGTGAAATCATCCGATGTGAAGTGTCAACTCATTTAATTCAAGTTCTCTTCGAATAGAATAGAATCATGCTGGGAAGTAAGCAGTACTTTTAGAATAGATAAAGGTGCAGAGTGAAACAGCACCATTAAGATAAGAGGCTGGTGACGCAGATGGAGAGGCAGGGAGGTTAGTGTTGATGTCTACATTGCAGACCATGGAGACAGAGACACAGATCTGTCAGAGAGCGGGCTATCGCCTTATTGTGGGAACCATAACAGTAGCCTCTGCTTACGAGGAAGTGGCATGTTCTAATCAAATCCCATCTGAAGCAGAGCTTGGATATAGGTGGGGACGTGGGAGGGCTATGTGGAGGTGTTGCTGGACTGGTGCCATGGTGTGATATGGCTCAGGCGCTTCTTCCTGCTTCATGAGAGTGCTATTTATTCTCTAGTGGATCAAAACACCTCTGCTCAGACAAGCACTTTCCAAAGGGGTACTGACTCAACCTCGGCCGGCAGTTCTGATAACAGAGTAGGGCCAAGTTAATGGGGGTCTGTCTCAGCTATTTTAAAATGGGAGCCTGGTAAACCTTGATATTCATTTATTTTATTTCACCTTAATTTAACTAGGCAAGTCAGTGAAGAACAAATTCTTATTTACAATGACGGCCTACCCCGGCCAAACCCAGACGATGCTGGGCCAATTGTGCGCCGCCCTATGGGACTCCCAATCACGGCCGGATGTGATACAGCCTGGATTCGAACGACGGTGTCTGTAGTGACACCTCAAGCACTGAGTTGCAGTGCCTTAGACCAGTTTGCGATGAGCTGCTCATTCATACACCATTTGTTTAGCCAGTAAGGAGGAAGTGTTTTAACAAAATACAAAATAACATGTTCTAAACGCCTCTTACAGTTATGAGATACCATTGTCCTCTACATTTAGTTCCTGTCCTCTGATACAGAGTAAATAATGCTTTCGCTGAGGGCAATTTACCAAGAGTGAATTGAAATGCCATGGTATCCAATTATTTTGTCACAAGACATCTCAAAAATTGGGCGAGTAACGGTTGACTCTCCAGAAGCCGATGAATGGTTATTGTGCTAGCAGTCTGAGAGGCCCTTCCTTCTAAGATCGAGGAGGCCACTGAGGATCAGCGTAGAGACCCATAAATAAAACTCATCACTTTCTTCAGCTCATTACCCTGTCATCCCAAATAAGGAGCTCTCATTTCCCCTCAATGATAAACTAATACCGGAGCAGGGAGGGGGCTGCCGGGAAGATGTATGGCAAAGCAATTAGTTAGCCTCAGACTTGCAACACATCCTCTCTACTGTATGTATAAAAAGGCAATCCCAAACAAAGGGCATTGGCCCTGCATTTTAATATTTTAGACGTTTTATGGTAAGACATTACTATCCCGGGACAAAATCCCTCTCCATTCTTTGTCGACAGTCTATAAAATGTGGAATCATGTTCCGTTTAGCTTAACAACCTATAAATCTTCAGCAACAGCCCCATTAGTCCACTCCTACATTCTACAGCAACCTCTTATCGTAGTGTACCGAGGTTATGCCACATGAGGCCAGAGCATGTGGCTGTGTACTGAAACATTTGTTAGGATCCTCACTACATCCTCACACAATAGAAACACGTTTTATTTTCTTTCTTTTTAATGGGCAGAGTTCTTAAAAAGCATAGTTCATTGTGAGATGCCCTCGATACTGTTCTGTGAATCTTTATTGTCACAGGTAAAAATGCCTACAGTGATACTACGAGATTTCTGGCAATTATGGATACCATTTGAATGTATCTGCGTGCAGTATGACGGAAGTTAGAGGTAGTTTCGCAACCCAATGTTGAGTAGCACTAATGCAATGACTGGAAGTCTAAAGGAATCCCATGTTGTTCGTGAGCTATCCACAAGTTCATCTGACTCTGGGTACAGTATGTAGAAAAACCGCTTAATTGACAGAATCTCACAGTATCTCTTTAAGCAACTGACATAAATAAAGCATCAACTACACAATTGCAATATTTTCATGGGGAAACACAATGCGTCCTACTATATGTATTGTTAGTATGAGAGTGTGAATTTGTACCAACAAACAAATGTGGTGAATAACTACTTTGAGCCTTTGTTGGCCCAGATCCAAGCGTTTATGTTCTCTTATGAGAGTGATGTCAGATAGAAGGCTCTAGTGAAGCATCAGTTGGCTCTACCATCCTAAAAATAAAGGCCACCTCGTGCCTAAAACATCAAGGGAAATCTTCCTCTTCATCCTTTGACATGTACGCGGCTTCAGTATGATGAATAAACAGCTGCTACCGTGTGTTTCTTTAAAATTGCTTAATACCTTTAAGGCCTTCTAAATCATATTTTCTTCATTGCCACCATATCTTTTTAATATGTTGTACAAAGTTTACAGCAGTTTTCAATGCCTGATGAAATATGGATGTGTGTTCCTATAGGGCCATTAAAGGAAAACGTCTACTTGTGCATGTCCTTTTACTGTACTGGACCCTTGCCTTTAGCCTGTTGTGATTGAAGTGCAGCAAGTGCCTTGAGGCTAAGATAGGCATCGCTCCTCTCCACTAAAGCATCTTTGAAGATAGTCAAGTAGAGTCTACTGCATGTGAATTGTCACTCTCTGTGACAACACTGAAAACAGATTAAATATTAAATATAAAATGGCCTATAACATTCTTCCCTTGGTCCATAGGGGATTGTCGCTATTTCATTATATATCTAAAGAAAAAGGATAAAGTGCCACTTCTAAATCATTGCACAACGTACAACAAGCCCCATTTGCTCATCCAAAGACATGTCACGTCAGCAGTCCAGGCGAGGGCAAAGTCGCCATTAAGACAGCTTTTCAGGTTGTTTTGTTGTTTTCCATCTCTGCAGAACTAACAAGGTGACATAAAATGATATACATTATTCAGCCATATGTACTTAGTTTAATGGAACAAAGTGAGTGTCTTCTTGTTCCCTTCTTTACCTCCTTGTAAAAGCGGACCATATGATGCAGTCACAGGGACTCCAATGAGTGTGACATCCACATAAGTGAGGTTCCAAAGATTGTCAGCTACACATCTCCCCCGTTCTGCCAGAATCAGCACATTCCAAAGTCCATTAGAGTTGCCTCTGAAAGGTAAAGATATGAACTTTTGCTGATGGAACCCAATGTTGTGCTTTATCTCCATCACTAATGGGGCCATGGGTTCAGTCAATGGATCATATTTAAATATTTAAATATATATATATACAGTGCCTTGCGAAAGTATTCGGCCCCCTTGAACTTTGCGACCTTTTGCCACATTTCAGGCTTCAAACATAAAGATATAAAACTGTATTTTTTTGTGAAGAATCAACAACAAGTGGGACACAATCATGAAGTGGAACGACAAATCAAAAACTGAAAAATTGGGCGTGCAAAATTATTCAGCCCCCTTAAGTTAATACTTTGTAGCGCCACCTTTTGCTGCGATTACAGCTGTAAGTCGCTTGGGGTATGTCTCTATCAGTTTTGCACATCGAGAGACTGACATTTTTTCCCATTCCTCCTTGCAAAACAGCTCGAGCTCAGTGAGGTTGGATGGAGAGCATTTGTGAACAGCAGTTTCCATTTCTTTCCACAGATTCTCGATTGGATTCAGGTCTGGACTTTGACTTGGCCATTCTAACACCTGGATATGTTTATTTTTGAACCATTCCATTCCATTTGCTTTATGTTTTGGATCATTGTCTTGTTGGAAGACAAATCTCCGTCCCAGTCTCAGGTCTTTTGCAGACTCCATCAGGTTTTCTTCCAGAATGGTCCTGGATGGAGCCAAATACATCTTCCCATCAATTTTAACCATCTTCCCTGTCCCTGCTGAAGAAAAGCAGGCCCAAACCATGATGCTGCCACCACCATGTTTGACAGTGGGGATGGTGTGTTCACGGTGATGAACTGTGTTGCTTTTACGCCAAACATAATGTTTTGCATTGTTGCCAAAAAGTTCAATTTTGGTTTCATCTGACCAGAGCACCTTCTTCCACATGTTTGGTGTGTCTCCCAGGTGGCTTGTGGCAAACTTTAAACAACACTTTTCATGGATATCTTTAAGAAATGGCTTTCTTCTTGCCACTCTTCCATAAAGGCCAGATTTGTGCAATATACGACTGATTGTTGTCCTATGGACAGAGTCTCCCACCTCAGCTGTAGATCTCTGCAGTTCATCCAGAGTGATCATGGGCCTCTTGGCTGCATCTCTGATCAGTCTTCTCCTTGTATGAGCTGAAAGTTTAGAGGTACGGCCAGGTCTTGGTAGATTTGCAGTGGTCTGATACTCCTTCCATTTCAATATTATCGCTTGCACAGTGCTCCTTGGGATGTTTAAAGCTTGGGAAATCTTTTTGTATCCAAATCCAGCTTTAAACTTCTTCACAACAGTATCTCGGACCTGCCTGGTGTGTTCCTTGTTCTTCATGATGCTCTCTGCGCTTTTAACGGACCTCTGAGACTATCACAGTGCAGGTGCATTTATACGGAGACTTGATTACACACAGGTGGATTGTATTCATCATCATTAGTCATTTAGGTCAACATTGGATCATTCAGAGATCCTCACTGAACTTCTGGAGAGAGTTTGCTGCACTGAAAGTAAAGGGGCTGAATAATTTTGCACGCCCAATTTTTCAGTTTTTGATTTGTTAAAAAAGTTTGAAATATCCAATAAATGTCGTTCCACTTCATGATTGTGTCCCACTTGTTGTTGATTCTTCACAAAAAAATACAGTTTTATATCTTTTTGTTTGAAGCCTGAAATGTGGCAAAAGGTCGCAAAGTTCAAGGGGGCCGAATACTTTCGCAAGGCACTGTATATATTATCCACTGAAAAGATAGTATCATCCCTTGGACATCAAAATTCTGAATGAATCTACTACTTTAAGACTGACTTTGTACAATACAGTTGAATAATGTGTTTTATAAGGAGGAAAGCACTGTTCTCTATGCTCAGCATTTCTGATGCTGTGTCTATGCTGTAATCTAATTCAATGCCTGTTACAGAATTTAACCACCACAGGTGAGATCCTGTATCAACTAAAAGCCTCACCTCATTATGTAAGATGCTAATTGTGTTGAATTGTACAGTATACTAGATGATACTTCAGGGGATTTGTTTAATTTCTATTATTCCCTTTGCTATTGCACAGGTTGACAGGTTTGTTTTGTTAGGTTAATATTGCGTGTGTGTGTGTGATAATTAGCTAGATTCCCACTGAGCTAAATATTGTGTGACTATTATGGCTTCATTCAGTGTGTGTTTGTGTCACCAAGGCTGAAGGACTTTACAGATAGATAACCTTGGTTAAGGACAGATGCTGGGAGACGAGAAGCAAGTACAGGGAGTGAACATTTAATAAACAACGGACAAGAAACAAAACAAGGACAGCATCTATTGGGGAAAACACAACGCCAATAGTGCTGACATTGGGATGAAACTGAGGAATTGACAGATATAGGGGAGGGAACAATAAGTGATGGTGTCCAGGTGAGTCCAATGAAGCACTGATGTGCGTAATGATGGTGGCAGGCGTGCGTAATGATGGGCCGCCTGGCGCCCTCGAGCACCAGGGGGGAGTGGGAGCAGGCGTGACAGTTTGTGTGAGATGTGTTCTTTATTAGTATAGTTTTGGGATCTTAATATCCTATTATCACCCATAATGCCCCTAAATGCAGATTAATACATTTTATGCAGTCATCATCATTCATACATTACAGTAATATGTTACATAGGCATGAAGGACAAGAAGTGTGTACTTTACTCAATTCTAGAGACATCGTCGTCTTCATCAAAGACATTAATTGAAATTCATATTATTTATTTTTAATAAAAATGTTGAAATATTTGGTTTACTCATTTCCAGCCCTTCTTACCAAATAGTTTAATTTCTACTATTATCCTCCCGGTGGGACACCAATGATAATGATATCCTAGATAAGTATGCAAATTGACAAATGATGACAATACAGTTTTTATGGGCACACCGTTATTATTATTACTATTTGACTTGATTTATTTTGATCAACTCTGTGGTCTGTGGATGAACCCAAAATTATATATTGGTTAAACAAACACATTGGAGTGAACTTGACGAGGAAACTGAAATCCAATACAAATCCTGTATTTAAATAACACACACACACACACACACACACACACACACACACACACACACACACACACACACACACACACACACACACACACACAAGAAATAGAGAGGGCAAGAAACCAGAGTATGCATGGAGACAGATAATGGTCCATAGGCCCTGTGGCCTCCCTCTTCCCCCCCCCCCCCCAGCTGAATAGGTCTAATCACCTCGAGCACAGAGCACCCTTCACAACCTTCTTATCAGAGATCAGAAATTAAGTTCCTTTAGCGATTCAGAGCGCTGTGGCTCATTCCAGTTATCACTTTATTTCTCTAGCTTGGCTGTCATTGTCATATTTGGACTCCTTTATTAGCCTGGTATTAACAGGTGAAGGGATTCACATCACTACTCGCTTTTCTGACAATTTGATTCCAACTTTCTATATAGTGAATTCCCCTCTGCTTGTGTTGATTTTCCATCTATTGAATGACATGGAAAAGATGCTCACTGCACAGTTATTTTGCTGTGGAGAAATAGGGCAATGTAATGTCCCTGAGTGACATATAGGTAGGCTACAGTTTGAGTATATAGTGGCGCATGTTTAGTGGTTCACACACGTCCCTGTGTATTAAACAGAAGCACAACATGAGAAATTCATTCAGTATTGATATGTGTGTGTGTGTGTGTGTGTGTGTGTGTGTGTGTGTGTGTGTGTGTGTGTGTGTGTGTGTGTGTGTGTGTGTGTGTGTGTGTGTGTGTGTGTGTGTGTGTGTGTTGAAGGGATTTTTGCTTAACCTCCCCCTAGCCTTGGTGGAGCTTTGAGAGAAATGTAGTATTAGATGCAGGACCTATGTGCGACTTAGCCACCACAAGGTACACTTCATTTTGTGTCACATTCTAATTGGTAAACAGTATAGTGGGATATTGATCAGGCTTAAACTGCCTTCATTTATTACGTTGATTTGTAACTCAGGCGATCTGTGCTGCTCTATGACCAGGAGGAAATCTATTGAAAATACCCCTCTGACAGGACAACAAATGTGTGTTACTTTTTGGTAATTGCCTCCTTATTGATAAATGAAAGAGAATTAGTTTAGTCCAGGTAATACCTTCCAACATATGAACCCTTGCAACGAAGAACCACATACGTGTGAGCGTTTCGAAAAAATACAATATTCTGAAATATATATATATATATATATTACTTTTGGAATGTGTTTATCACATCAATAGTGTCCTTTTTAAAAGATCATGCCTTCACACTTCACAATTATACTTGCTAGTTTTTGATTTCATACTTATTTTCCATACTGTTTTATAAACATTCATGAAGTCTATAGAGAAAAAAACAAAATCTAAACGCACATATGGTTCTCCGTCGGTGGGATGCCCACAGTATGTTCTCTGATTTTATTCAACACTACAGTTATGGCTCAGTGTTTTTTTAGAAAGAGGCTTGACAAAAGAAAACTGTCACAACGGAGATGCATATTATCTCTAGTTCTCAGAAATACAACATTCTTCACTTGTCCAATAAGACGGAAGTGTTGTTTTTTACAACTGCGTTATAGTACTCAGTACTGTACTGAAGATGTGTAACGCCTTCATTCATTGTGCTATTCCTTTACCCAACAAAAACCTTGTCCTTGAAGTGTGCTGTCCAACCATTATGAATAAAAGGCTCAGAGCAGCTGCAAGGTTGTGTTTCAATATCCTTTCCGAGGCTACAGAAAGGGAGGGGATGACTATGGTGAGTGACTAGCAGGCTATAGATCACTCTGCCACATTCAGATACTGAGCCTAGCCTGCTAGCTTCATTAAAAAATGAAGTTACCTTCCAATTACACCCGGGCCAAAATGATTTATGTTTCTAAGTTTTAATTTCAATTACCCAACCTGTTTAGCGAATGTCCTGTTGTATACTCAAGTTAACAGCCAGGGAGAAAAACTCAATTACAGCTTACAACACGTTGATTTGGTATACAAAAAAATTGGCTGATTCATTCTTGTCTGGACACATTTATTCCAAGCTCTCGCTTACAGCTCATCTGAAAATCTACTTACAATTTCCACTGGGCATTGCAGGTTCCTTCCACACACAAATAATTATCTTTTGGAATAGAGGTTTTTGTTGACTAAATTAAACACTTTATGTATTGAAAAGAGAGAGGAACATAATGAGCGAAATAATACATTAAATTGTCTTCCTATGGGACACGTGGCTATTAAAGAGAATGATAGTAAGCAATTGAGTTGCCTGATCCTCTGCACGTTGTGGAGAGTGAAATTGTTTTTCTCTTTTATGTGGAGGCCAAGAGTATCAAATAATGCTGAGCCAATAGTGGTGTGCATAATTGTAATCCAAAAGGCTATCAGCCAAGGAAATTATATTATTGAGTAGGTAGCAATGGGAGTTATGTAATCAACTGAATTCAGCTTTTTCACTTACCGTAGGAAAAGGAAAACATGGATGAAATGATAGATTTACCTCCTGTATTTGTGTCACAATCATTTACAGACACTACTTCCCCGGAAATATGACAGGTATGTAGTCATATTTTGATACACTTCACAGAAGTGTGTGTTTAGTAGGTGACTGAAGCAGTTACAACAGAAGTATACAACAACATGATCAATCATCTCTCTCAGTCAGACACCAGCAGGTGACAGTGATGAAATCCTCCAAGCCATGTACAGTTGAAGTCGGAAGTTTAATATAATTCACTGTATCACAATTCCAGTGGGTCAGAAGTTTACATACACTAAGTTGACTGTGCCTTCAAACAGCTTGGAAAATTACAGAAAATTATGTCATGGCTTTAGAAGCTTCTGATAGGCTAATTGACATAATTTGAGTCAATTGGAGGTGTACCTGTGGATGTATTTCAAGGCTTACCTTCAAACTCAGTGCCTCTTTGCTTGACATCATAGGAAAATCAAAAGAAATCAGCCAAGACCTCCACAAAAAATTATAGACCTCCACAAGTCTGGTTCATCATTGGGAGCAATTTCCAAATGCCTGAAGGTACCACGTTCATCTGTACAAACAATAGTACCCAAGTTGAAGGTATAAGGTACAAAAGTATCTATATCCACAGTAAAATGAGTCCTATATCGACATAACCTGAAAGGCCACTCAGCAAGGAAGAAGCCACTGCTCCAAAACTGCCAGGCTACGGTTTGCATCTGCACATGGGGATAAATATCTTACTTTTTGTAGAACACCATCCCAACCGTGAAGCACGGGTGTGGCAGCATCATGATGTGGGGTGCTTTACTGCAGGAGGGACTGGTGCACTTCACAAAATAAGGTCAACATGAGGCAGGAAAATGATGTGAATATATTGAAGCAACATCTCAAGACATCAGTCATGAAGTTAAAGCTTGAGCGCAAATGGGTCTTCCAAATGGACAATGACCCCAAGCATACTTCCAAAGTTGTGGCAAAATGGCTTAAGGTCAACAAAGTCAAGGTATTGGAGTGGCCATCACAAAGCCCTGACCTCTATCCTATAGAAAATGTGTGGGCAGAACTGAAAAAGCATGTGCGAGCAAGGAGGCCTACAATCCTGACTCAGTTACAACAGCTCTGTCAGGAGGAATGGGCCAAAATTCACCCAACTTATTGTGGGAAGCTTGTGGAAGGATGCCTGAAACGTTTGACCCAAGTTAAACAATTTAAAGGCAATGCTAACTTCTGACCCACTGGGAATGTGATGAAAGACATAAAAGCTGAAATAAATAATTCTCTCTACTATTATTCTGACATTTCACATTCTTAAAATGAAGTGGTGATCCTACGCTGACCTAAGACAGGGAATTTTTACTAGAATTAAATGTCAGGAATTGTGAAAAACTGAGTTTAAATGTATTTGGCTAAGGTGTATGTAAACTTCCAAATTCAACTGTATATCAAGAGAGCCATCAGGAGAACCAAGGCACTAGGTTAAAGGTTTTAAGGAATACAAATGTAAGTGATAATAATCTGAGGAGATGGGGCCTGTGGATACAACAGGTGGGACTGATCCTGGATGCTGATTGGTGAAAACCGCACTTCAGCCGATGTCTATTCCACAAGTTACCACCGGCTAAAGCTATGATATTGAAATGCCTATTTACTCTGGTCCATCTTACTGCGCAATCCACTGTCTCACCAGCCCAGCCAGATCATTTATAAACTAGATATTCACTATGAAAAGCACCTAGACATTATCGTCCATTTCTCTCAGACTAGCATTTGGTTTTCAACAGCGGAGATTTGTATAAACCTTGCTGTCTGTCTCTCCGATATTTGCAACACTGTTTCAATATTGAAATTTAATCTCCAGCTGTCCCATAGTAATGAACGTGTCGGGAGCCGTGTCGAGACAGACTGGCAGACGGTTTTTCTCAACCAGTAGACATCATAAAACAGCTGGTATCATTTTTATGTATATATACAAAAAAATCTAAATAGAAAACAGGTAAAATGTAATGAAATGTTGCTAGTTTGCAGGTTTTCCAGCTTCAGATTGAAGTAATTGTGTTAGCTGTGTTGTTGGCTAGCTCCTCTGAACAACAGTCTTGATGAGAGAGCACATTGTCTGTGACAGGCGAAATCGTGCATCATTATTGTTTTGGATGTATCCAAATAAATTATTACTAGAAAACAACTTAAACAAATGCAAATGCAGCTACTCTGCTGTTATTCTGGCTGCACTGTTTGATGTGACTGTAAGTTAGCCGTAGTTGGCTGGCTTGCAAGCAAATGGATAATAATGTTACCCTGTATGGCAATGGAACATTTGGAACAAACAACTGTCCATAAATACAGAACAAAAAGACTGAACGACTGGGTCGCGTCTCTGGCAACCAAATCGATAGAACAAACGACCAGCCGGCTTGGGCAGCAAACTTAGATTTTTGTCGGGACTCGTGGAAGGATGAAATAGTATGAATACATTTGTCAAAAGAACATTTTTAATGATAATATGTCACTCGTTATTTGAATATGTTGGTAACCTGTTGTATGAAAGTGATAATCCCCTCGGAAACTGGTGTTTGGGGGGATATATTGGCACAGTTTGCCGGCCCTCGACTTCATCTCGAGCCTAACAACGCCCGTGCCAATATATCCTCCAAACACCCGCTTCTCCGACATTATCACTTAAGTAAGCGAGTGTGAGTGAGTGAAGGAGAGAGTGTGTGAGTGAGAGAGGGTGAGAGAGTGAGACCCAAGGGCTGAAAAATACCTGTCGTCCTATTTCAGTTGTGCGGATTGCGCAGGCCCATGATGAAATGCCATAAAAAGGACAGTGGAAAAAATAAGTCAGACACATTGAGCTCTTGGCTTCATTCGCCAACATGTCATCACCTAAGGAGGAAAATGAAGAAGAATTGCCCCAACTAAATGCATGCATCAGGATTATTCTGGCTGCATCCTGTTTTCAAACCATCTGTGGCTGTGCTTCATAGCCTCCTCCTCCAAGCTCAAGATGTAAATTCAAGTGTTAGAGATTGCCGTCATATGGGACATTCATTACATTCTAGTCATTTAGCAGACACTCTTATCCAGAGCAATTTACAGTGGTGAGCGCAGGCATTGTCATACTTTTTTTTGCCCTGTACTGGCCCCCTGTCGGGAAACTAACTCACAACCCTGGCATGGCAAGCCCCTTATCTACCAACCGAGCCACACAGGACCCATGATTTTTGAATCCTGTAGGTGGGTGGGTAGGGGGCTAAAGGACTGTTTTGCATTACATCTGAGGGATTGTGAGTCATGAGATCAGAACGTGAGAGAGCTGCTTTGTTCCTACAGCTTCTCTCGCTTCTCGCTACCGACACAAATAAATGAGGTGGCAATTCAGACAAATCCATCTGCTGTCTGTGACTCAGGTCAGACACAAAGCACACACTGCTTGGATTAATAAGCACACATGCACACACATAAAACACACAGACATAGAAACAGATAAGGGAACAAACATGAGAACACGCCACAGGCATTCATGTTATAAAATGCAAATGAAGACTCACACTACATGTGCAACAAAAAAGAAGAAGAAGAAGGCCCCCCACATAGGGCATTCTCCAAGTCTCCACCTGTGCATCGAGGAGGCTTACTTGTGCTAGTTTACATTTGAATCGAGCTCCCACTGCAGTCTTTCCCCACCCAGGTCCAACATCAATTTGCTCTTTCATTAATTTCCCTCAGAACAGGAAATAAGAAAGTGTGTGAGTTCAGAGGCCTGCCCTGGGGGTTGTTATTTCAACACCGGCCCAATCCCCTCTCTGACGTCGTCCCATTCTGTATCACCTTCCCCGTGTGGAATTCCATTTACTATCCATTAAACATCACAGCACCGCTATGTAGAGAGAGAGAGAGAGAGAGAGAGAGAGAGAGAGCACCGCCCGGGATTCCACCAGCACATCCAACTATTGGGACTTTCTAAGCAAAGGGCCCTGTCTCATAAAGTCAATAGATATTTTACTGAAGGCCTTGTCGGTGTATTAAAAAAAATGAGCAAGTGTAGGAAAAGCACGGTCTTTGTGTAGTGAATCATCTAATTGGCTGTGGGTTTCAACTGCTCTAAGTATCAAACGGCAGGAAATGGTGTAGTCTCCTCTTGAAGCCTGTCAATAATAACTGTCTGTGAGCAGACAGTGAAGGGCTGAGCAGACAGGGGATGTTATCTCTCTCAGAGAGTTGAGGCATGAAAGATGACTGACAGGTCTCTGGCTCTTGGTATCTACATCTCCCAGAGGGTGATCTGGCATAGCAATAACAACCATAAATACATTGTATGGAGGAGGTGCCAGGCAAAGGACGGGTCCCTCAGGAGTTTCTCCCTACTCCCATTGTACTGTAGTTTACCTCATCCTCTATCTATTGGAAAATAAAGGCAAATGTTGCATTACTGCGGGGCCATGGCAAGATGATAGGTTCACTGAGGTCTGACTAACCCAATAGAATCTGGGTCACCTCCCATGCCCCTGCCACACAAAGATACACATCCCAATGAGGGAAACACACTTTTGTCAGTCACACTTAAGTGCACTTTAGTGATGGTCGGCCTACGAGGTGAGGGCCTTGCTCCACTCTCTCTGGGTCTTTTTTTTTGTTTGGTTTTACACATATCTGCCGATTTTTTTTAACACATTTTAAGTGCACTTAAACACAGACCCCTAAAACAGATTGTCGCTGTGTGATAAATAAGATAAGACCGAGACATACAAATCTAATTAATACCATGTCGGTTAACACTGTGCATCACTAAAAAGGTTCATTCAAGATGAGCTTTTGGGATTAGTAAACGGTGATCAGGTTTACGTTATTGACAGCTTTTTCATTCAATTAATCTGATTTATTTGAAATATCTACCTTTACACAGCCCCCATGTGTCACGCCCTGACCTTAGAGCTTTTTATGTCTCTATTTTGGTTTGGTCAGGGTGTGATTTGGGTGGGCATTTCATGTTCCTTTTTCTATGTTTTGTATTTCTTTGTTTTGGCTGGGTATGGTTCTCAATCAGGGACAGCTGACTATCGTTGTCTCTGATTGGGAACCATACTGTAACGGTTCTCATCTGTCGAAGGAGAAGCGGACCAAAATGCAGCGTGGTATTTTTGAGACATGTTTAATGACGATGAAAAACAAACAATACAAAAACAACAAACAGAACCTGAAAACCTATACTGCCTATCTGGTGACAACAAACACAGAGACAGAAACAATCACCCACGAAATACTCAAAGACAACGATAAACACCTGCCTCTGATTGAGAACCACTCCAGACAGCCATAGACTTTGCTAGATAACCCCACTAAGCCACACACCCAACACCCAACAAAACCCCAAGACAAAACACACCACAATAAACCCATGTCACACCCTGGCCTGACCAAATAAATGAAGACAAACACAATATAATACGACCAGGGCGTGACACATACTTAGGTAGCTTTTTCCCGCCACTGTTTTGTGGGTAGTTATTTTCTGTTTCGTGTTTTCTGCACCTGATAGGACTGTTTCGGTTTCACTTATTTTCGTTGTTATTTTGTTACAGTGTTCAGTTTCAATAAAAAGCATGAACCTTACAACGCTGCGCTTTGGTCCAATTCCTCTTCTTCAGACGACGAAAACCGTTACACCATGTTAATAATGTGCAGCATCAATCATTAGATCTTTGGCACCTATCTCATTATCTGTCCTAACTTGAATGTTCTACTGATTGGGTTTAATGTATTGTAAGGGAGATCATCTGTTTTAAGAGAGGAAAGTCTTCCATGTATTCTCCGCTCACAGCTGGAGGGAGGCAGCAATTAGATTCCCTGTGTCAGATTGTGTTAGTGGCATCCCACCAAGGAAACAGGCAACAGGGGGAGGAGCTCATTGCTGCTCTGTTCAAATGAGAATCTCCGTGTTCCAAGTGATACGGTGTCACCCTGATGACTGGTAGTGATAGGTTGGGAGGAGCCGCTCACAATAGTAACAAAACATCTCCTGCAGCAGTCTCTTCAGATGGAGAGTCATTCACAGTAAGGCTTGTTGACCAGGGACGGCCTCTCTACACTGACAGCAAACAGTTTGCTCCTTTCTCCGCACAAATAACATACATTCAGAACAAGACAATATATCAACAAATCAGCATGTACTTGGCTTCCCGGGATGTATTGGCCATTTGGCAATTCTGGCAGATGCCAGATGGGCTGGACAATTTTTTTGTTGGGTGGGCTGTTCAAAATTGAGAACACAAAAATAAAAAGTGTTTTTTTTTAAAAGGCCTGTTAAGATTAAATTTTTTAAAGATTTTTGTGCAATTTCTCTTTTATCTTTTTAATCTGTATTGAGCTTTTGGCCCCCCCGAACAAGATGGGCAGGCCAGTTTTTCTGATAGCCTGAGCTGAGTTCCCACAAACTCACATTCAAAGTCAAACGCGGCTTGGGCAAAGAGACCTGTTCTGACTCTTTTAGACAGCCAAAATCATGGATCGTAAAAACGGAAAGGGTGCCTATAAACGTAGAAATAGCATATTCACCTCACTCAAAACATCCTATTTTTGGAGAGGCTAAAACCATGATTTGGTCAAACAGTAAATTGCATTATTCTCATGATTCCTGTAATGAAAGTGTCTGCCCTGCCCCTGTGCCTGTTTTGCTGGGGCCTGTGATGAGGGAGCTACTCACCTCTCCCCCAATGCACCTGGGAAAAACACAGCTTTGGATGCCTCATTCCGTTATCCCTGTCAAAGAGAGGATGGTTTCAGCATTTTTATTTCTCAACTCTCAATATTCAGCTCAATAGCAACTTTTTTTTACAACCAAGATATTTGATATGGCTTTGAGATATGGAAAGTGATCATTTTGAGGGCATATGCCTATGGGTCTCAGGGGTAGTACAACAACAGTTTTTTAGACATTAAAGGTACTGTTGGATGAGTACATGGCTACCAGCAGTGTGAATTATATTCCGAGTTAACCATCTATTTAATGTGTTTTCATTTTCCATTTCCTCAGCCTTTGATTAGACAGGACAAACCCGTTTTCACAATTTCTGATATATCATCCAAATAAATAAATCACAGCACGTTTTTGGACTCATTCAGCAGTTTTTACCTGATTAATTAGAATACTATTGGAAATGAATGTTGAAAGTTCAATGTTACTCCTAAAACATAAGTTGAAAATGATGATGTCGCCGCTTCCTGTTGACAATAACTTTTGATAAATAGCTCAATGTCAAAACACCATTTGAAGTGTCCAAATCAATAAACAATATGCCGAAAATGTTATCAAATCAAATTGTATTTGTCACGTGCTTTGTAGACAACAGGTGTAGACTAACGGTGAAACGCTAATTTACAGGTCCATTTCCAACAATGCAGAGCTAGAGATAAGCTGAAAAAAGAATACAAAATGGTGACCGTTTGTGATATATTGAAAACCTAAACATAACATTTACTACCTATACATACAGTATATGCCATAGGCTGGGGAACAAGGTAATCAACCATCGATGGTTTACATCTTGAATTTTCATCATCTACCTGTCCCTCAGCGTATTTCTCCACATGCTTTGGCACAAACGGCCTCGACAATCACATTACACAACATAAACATCATGAATGAAAGCAATGAAAGAGATGAGTGGTATGTATGAAACGAGTGGTGCTTTCGCTATTGTTTGTGTGTTCTTCTCTACAGACAGGCAGGCACGTATGATTAAGGTCACTTGTAATGACAACACCTCCCCCAACACCACCTCTGCCCCCACTCTGTGGCTGTTTAACTTTTCATACATTATCCATTCTGCATTATTTATATCCCTCAAACAGCGTCCAGCCATCATGCACCAGTGTACTGTAGCAGTGCTCCAATGCCACTGTAACCTTGACTAGCGTTGAGGACACAGAGACGGAGTGAGAGGAGGAGGAGGGGGCCTCTCCACTGAAGCTGTAAAAGCCAAATCCCAGCTGCCCTCTTGTGAACTGGGTCGCTTAATGCATTTTGAGTGTTTCTCCATGCCTAAAAGTCCACATGGCTGTCACGTTCTGACCTTTATTTCCTTTGTTTTGTCATTATTTAGTATGGTCAGGGCGTGAGTTGGGGTGGGAAGTCTCTGTGTTTGCACCAGATAGGGCTGTTTAGGTTTTCTCACGTTTATTGTTTTTGTTAGTCTATTCATGTATAGTTTTGCTTCATTAAAGAACCATGAATAGAAACCACGCTGCATTTTGGTCCGCCTCTCCTTCACCAAAAGAAAACCGTTACAGAATCACCCACCACAAAAGGACCAAGCGGCGTGGTAACGGGCAGCAGCAGGAGCAGCGCAATAAAAACTTCTGGACTTGGGAAGAAATCCTCGATGGGAGAGGACCCTGGGCAAAACCAGGGGAGTGTAGCCGCCCCAAGGTGCAGCAGGAGCAGCGTGAGGAGGAACGGACTTGGGAGGATGAGTTAGATGGTAAAGGACCCTGGGCACAGCCTGGAGAATATCGCCGCCCCAAAGAAGAGCTGGAGGCGAAGAAGGTGGAGAGGCGCTGGTATGAGGAGGCAGCACGGCGGCGTGGATGGAAGCCCGAGAGAGACCGGTCAGGCACCGTGTTATGCGGTGGAGCGCACGTTGTCCCCAGTGCGGGTGCATAGCCCGGTGCGGTACATACCAGCTCCGCGTATCGGCCGGGCTAGAGTGAGCATCTTGCCAAGTGCCATGAAGCCGGCTCTACGCATCTGGTCCCCAGTGCGTCTCCTTGGGCCGGCTTACATGGCACCAGCCTTGCGCATGGTGTCCCCGGTTCGCCTGCATAGACCAGTGCGGGCTATTCCACCTCGCCGCACTGGCAGGGCGACCGGGAGCATTCAACCGGGTAAGGTTGGGCAGGCTCGGTGCTCAAGAGCTCCAGTGCGCCTGCATGGTCCGGTCTATCCGGTACCACCTCCACGCACCAGCCCTCCGGTGGCAGCCCCCCGCACCAGGCTGTCTCTCCGTCTCATCCCTACAGGTGCTCGCGCCTGTCCAGTGCTGCCGGAGCCTTCCTCCTCTCCAGCGCTCCCGGATTCTCCCGCCTGTTCAGCGCTGCCGGAGACTTCCTCCTCTCCAGCGCTGCCGGAGTCTCCCGCCTGTGCAGCGCTGCTAGAGCCTTCCTCCTCTCCAGCGCTGCCGAAGTCTCCCGCCTGTTCGGCGCTGCCAGAGCTCCCGCCCCTCAGTCCAGAGGCGCTAGAGCCCCTCATTCCAGAGGCGCCAGAGCTACTCAGTCCAGCGCTGCCAGAGCCTTCCTCTCCAGCATTGCCGGAGCTTCCCGTCTGCCCAGCGCCATCAGAGTCGCCAGTCTGCCCAGTGCCATCTGAGCTACCCGTCTGCCCAGCGCCGCCATTACCGCTAGTCTGCCCAGCGCCGCCATTACCGCCAGTCTGCCCAGCGCCGCCAGTGCCGCCAGTCTGCAAGGAGCCGCCAGTGCCGCCAGTCTGCAAGGAGCCGCCAGTGCCGCCAGTCTGCAAGGAGCCGCCAGTGCCGCCAGTCAGCCAGGGGCCGCCAGTCAGCCAGGGGCCTCCAGTCAGCCAGGGGCCGCCAGTCAGCCAGGGGCCTCCAGTGCCGCCAGTCAGCCAGGGGCCGCCAGTGCCGCCAGTCAGCCAGGGGCCGCCAGAGCCCCTCAGCCCAGAGGCGCCAGAGCCCCTCAGCCCAGAGGCGCCAGAGCCCCTCAGCCCAGAGCTACCGCCCCTCTGTCCAGAGCTTCCGCCCCTCTGTCCAGAGCTTCCGCCCCTCTGCCCCGAGCTTCCGCCCCTCTGTCCCGAGCTTCCGCCCCTCTGTCCCGAGCTTCTGCCCCTCTGTCCCGAGCTTCCGCCCCTCTGTCCCGAGCTTCCGCCCCTCTGTCCCGAGCTTCCGGCCCTCTGTCCCGAGCTGCCCCTCAGTCCAGTGGGGTCATTTAGTAGGGTCACCGTGGTTAGGAGGCCACGGAAGCGGACAAGAAGGCGGACTAAGACGATGGTGAAGTGGGGTCCGCGTCCTGCGCCAGAGCCGCCACTGCGGACAGACGCCCACCCAGATCCTCCCCTATAGGTTAAGGTTTTGCGGCCTGAGTCTGCACCTTTGGGGGGGGGGGTACTGTCATGTTCTGACCTTTATTTCCTTTGTTTTGTCATTATTTAGTATGGTCAGGGCGTGAGCTGGGGTGGGCAGTCTATGTTTGTTTTTCTATGATTTGGGTATTTCTATGTTCCGGCCTAGTATGGTTCTCAATCAGAGGCAGGTGTCATTAGTTGTCTCTGATTGAGAATCATACTTAGGTAGCCTGGGTTTCACTGTGTGTTTGTGGGTCTATTCATGTATAGTTTTGCTTTATTAAAGAACCATGAATAGAAACCACGCTGCATTTTGGTCCGCCTCTCCTTCACCAAAAGAAAACCGTTACAATGGCGGAGAATGCTCACAATGGGCAGGTCAGAAGCCTCAGCTGACATCCCTGAAAGAGTCTTCACTGATTTGATCGCACCGGGGGACAAGAGGGGTACCACAGAACTCTAAATCCATATACGGCCAATTCAATAATCACTCACTGTTATAAACTACATCATTTCGAGACAATTCCATCACAACTGTAGCATAGAATTGTATCACCACCTATCAGTGCCCAATGCCCATTACTTTCCATGTGGATTTTTTGTCATCTATGAATTCAATGTCCAATGCATGAATTCACGGTTACCCCAACCCCTGAAACTAAATATTCTGAAGGTCTGCATTGTTTTCTTTGCATTTTTTTTGATAACATTGATAACATTGTCCATGCTTGGAAAGAAAATCCAAACACGTTGACTCCGAACCACGCTTCTACTTTAAACTCTCATAATGAACCTGTTCATTATCTCATCAGTCATCTTTAATCCTGCAGGAAGGTAATAAGGCGTTTCATTATCTCTCATCATATAGCCCAACACTGTTCAGAGGTCCTGGGTCTTTGTGTCCTGTCTTAGTCAGATATGAGTCATGCTGCATTCTGGTTGGCTGTTGTCTTGTGGTGACTCACAGGGTCACAGATCAGAGCGATTATGAGTTGGCCTGATTTCAAGAGGCAGATCGTCCTCTAATCTGCCATTTTGTGAAAAGCCTTAAGATAAAAATTAATCAAATGCATTTAATTTGACCTTTATCCACTCGCATTTTCCCAACCAGAGACTGACCTGATGATTAGCATTTGAACTGGTGTCCTTAAGTGTATCTGCACTGTGCCTGTCGAACAAAATATCAATGACGTGCCCATGCATTTCACTTGGTGTGACGACAACAAAAAAAGCATTTGACAGAATGAAGCATTTGCAAAGTAATTACTTAAATCCTTCATGGAAAAATGAGTTGCCACAAGCCCTAATACAGCAGCATATTGGGGAGATCAACAGATTTAATCATACTGTTAGTTAGAGCAAACCTAGACTTAGGGTCATGCAAAAAAGTTCAGAATTAAAAGAGAGGCCGGAGTCTATGATCAAACATGTTAGACAATTGGGTTGCAGATACTCTGTCTGTTGTGGCCCAATTCATACCAGAAACAAGAGGTCAATGTCATTTTGAGAACAGAATTATTGAGAAATCAGTTAGGATAATGTCCTCATGCATTTGGTACCTCACATGGCATTTTCTTTCTCTCATTCAAATGTAGACTGCACGCTGTTGTTTGATGTTCTAAAATCAGGCAGCAGTGTTTTGCACTGAAAATGACAAGCCATATTACTCACAATACACGTGTTACCCATACTGAATATATATATTTTTATTTTGGTCCTGCTCTTTGTGTGTGTGTTATTGTCAGTTGCATTTATCAGAATGGGAAAAGAGCCAGACAGAGGGCAAAAGCCATAGAGAAAAATAAAATATTATTTGAATGTATGTTATAATTGCTTTGTACATGCTCAGGTCATTGAACCTCTCATCTGGTTCGCCAGCTTCCCTCCAATCAGGTTGATGGTTTCTGTGTCTGAAAGGCAAACTTTTGGCCTCCATGTGGAGAGACATTATCTGCACCTCAATGTGACCTTTCCCCCACACCTTTCCTCTCAACGCTGCCTCCAAACAGGAGGGCAGCACAGTTTGAGGCCAGAACGTTAATAGAATCAGGCACAGGCTGAAGAAAACTGCATCCGCCCACACCACTCAGGTCCTCACAAGGTTAAAGTGAAAAGAAGTTAACTTTTGAATTTGTTGTTACAGCTCTGTATGAAATGTTGCATGCAAATAACAACCATAATGAGATGATCTAATTCCCCCAATTGAGTAAGTGGTTTAGTAAGTCAACTAATAATTGGATGATAATGACTATCCATGCATATGGTCAGAAACGTATCATTTGTTTTCAATCAGTCAGAATCATAGCTAGGATGATCATGCAGAAGTAGAGCTAGTCAACTCTCCTTTAGTTAACTTGTAGAATGAAAAGGCTAAATGCATACACTCGCCTGTTTAGTTAGCACTGTTGGTTTTGATAAAACTATGTGTTCCCCCAGCAGGTAACAAGGAAAAGGTTATCATAAACTGCCTGTAAGAGCAAAGAGAAAAAGCAGTAGGGGAAGTGAAAGATCGATGTGCGCTATTGAGTTTTTCTATTTCTGTCAGAAAAGCAAGTCAGTATTTTGACATCCTCCTCAACACATGGCCGAGGAAAGAGGGAAAGCCATTTAAGGTCTCCTTCAAGCACTGGACATTGCTTGTATGTGTTTGTTCGTTTGTAAAGGGGGTCCAAATGGAATTGTACTAATGTTAACTGCAATAATGGCTTAAAATGCAATACTGGGGGCATGCAATAGAAAGGTGAGTGCTAACAGTATTGTAGGTTTGAGGGGTTGTGATTCTTATGCCAGTGGGGGATCATTAATATCATGGACATTTTCCCACTATGTTCCAATCAATCAACACCTTTTTCCCGCAGCTTTCATCCACAGGCCTCCCATTAATCGAAGGATATTTGTCTTTCTTCTTTTGTAAGACAACTTTTTTCCTCTTCCCTTTCAACTAAACACTTTCTTTCAAAAGTATACAAAGCCATGTCTATTGTATTGTACTCAGAAGCCTGCGTGGCTAATGCTGTTCTTGTGGTACAATACAGTAAGTATCCATACCTGTGAAGTGGGCAGTGTAAACACTGAAGTTGCATTACAGATTGCAGGGAAGAGTTTTACACCAAATCAACGGTTTGGTTTACTCAGCTGAGAAGCAAAGGTTTTGTGCATGATCAGCAACGCGAGCCCTCTGGAACTAAATGTTTGCCGTTTGTCTTTTGTTTGCAAGTTGTGCTGTCTAACAAGCAGAATAACTGTGAAATTGGCATGGCCCGTGTTAGACTGGACAGGTACCATTTGTCATGCTACACCCAACAGAAGCACAAAATCAATCGGGTCCAGCACTAAACACAGCTAATGAAGAGGCTGTACATACACCGCGTTGACCTCTAATATACGGCCATTTTACAGGAGCTTGTATTTTTACAGGCCTCACCCCTTACACACGATGTTGCATGTGAGCATGCTACCCATTACATGTATTCATATCAGTTCAGAACATACTGTATAGGAAAGTGCATGACAATTAAGTATGATGATGAGTGTTGTTGTAAATCTGTCCTGAGTGCTCTTTTTGACTTGGCGGTATCGTACTGTCTATCTCCTTTAGTCATTATTGCCAGCTAGATGTGAGGTAAGCAATGGCTATATATGTGAACGGACAAAGCCTTTGATCACGTGACACCATTCATTCCTATTTGAAGACTCAATGGCACATTGAAGTCGGTTAAGAGGGCGGTTTCATTGCGCAGTTTGAGCTACTCCAGGAAGTGACATTGCAGGCTGGCTCAGTGAGTTTTCAGCTGTTATCGTGACTGTTGTATACATTCCACTTCAGGACAAGAAAAAGAACAAGCTGGCATTTAACGAACTGTATGAGACTATAAACAAGCAAGAACACTTACATCTGGAGGCTGCTTTTCTAGTTGCTGTCAATTTTAATTCAACGTCATTAAGACACATGAGGCCCAACTTCAATCAGCAAGTCTCCTTCGCCACTAGGTAAAGTCCTAGAACACTGTTATTCTACCCACAGGCAAGCATACAAGGCCCTCCTTTGTCCGCCATTCGGCAAATCAGATCATGACCCTGTAGTCCTGTTTACATGCAGAAGCTCAAATAGGAAGTACCTTTGACTCGCGCTGTTGAGAAATGGTCACCAGAATCAGAGGTAATGTTACAGAACTGCTTTGCTAGCGCTGATTGGGAATATGTTGAGGCTCCACCGATAACATCGACGAGCTAACCACCTCCGTCACCGGTTAAACTAAAGGACAGGGCTACCACACAGAGGGCTATCGCAGACAAGCCTGAGGCTGCAGCTGAGGACAGAAAGAAATACAAGAAGTCCCGTTATGACCTCTGCAGAGCCATCAAACGGGCAAAAGGGCAATATAGGAATAAGGAGGATCGTATTACACCGGCTCCAACGCCCGCAGCATATGGCAGGGGATACAGTCCATTACTAATTACAAAGGAAGACCCAGCCATCATCTGCCCAACGATGCCTCTCCACCAGACGAACTCAATGCATTTTGTCCACGCTTTGACAATAACAACATTGTACTGGGTGTGAGGGCCGCCACCGACCCAGAGGACTGGGTGATCTCTCTCTCTGACGCCGAGGTGAGTAAAGTCTTTAATCAGGTCAACACTCCCAAGGCCCAATGGTACTCCAGTGCGCGTTCTCAGCGCATGCGCAGAACAGCTGACAGGAATATTTACAGTGTTTTTCAACCTCTCCTTGTCTCAGTCTGTAAATCCCCACGTTTTAAGATGCCCACCATCATTCCTGTTCCCAAGATCTCTAAGGCTTCATGCCACAATGACTCACATCTGTGATCATGAAGTGCTTTGATGATGACACAATGAGACGGTGAGCACGCCCACTTCGACGGGGCTGCAGGGGAGCGGGTCGAGAGCTCCAAGTTCCTCTGTGTCCAAATCACTAAGGACTTAAAATGGTCCACACACACCCACACAGTCGTGAATAACCCCTCAGGAGGTTGAAAAGGTTTGGCATGGGCCCTCAAATCCTCAAAATGTTCTACAGCTGTACCATTGAGAGCATCTTGACTGGCTGCATCACTGCTTGGTATGGCAATAGCACCACCCCCAATTGTATGGCGCTACAGAGGATGGTGTGGACAGCCCAGTACATCACTGGGGCTGAGTTCCCTTCCATCCAGGACCTCTATATCAGGTGGTGTGAAAGGAAGTAATGGAAAATTGTTAAAGACTCCAGCCACCCAAGCCATAGACTGTTCTCTCTGCTTCCGCACGGCAAGCGGTGCCTGTGCTTCAAGTCTGACACCAACAGGCTCCTGAAGAGCTTCTATCGCCAAGCCACAAGACTGCTAATTAGCTAACTAAATAGCTAACAAATTGGCTACACAGACTGAGTTGACCCTGACTGACCCTCTATATGGTACACTTACTTACTTTCTCGTGTTCGTCTTACTTCTTATTTTTATATCACATGTGTTATTGTTCTACCTTATGCTAATTTTAGCATTACATTGTTATTTATTACTGCATTGTTGGGTTTAGAGTGTTCAATGAATGTATTCCATTGTACATATGCGTGACATATACATGATACATGAAACTTGCTGCCCCCTCAAATTAAAGGCTGACCGAGGTACTGCAGGCTGCCATTAGCAACACAATTATCCTTATAACATCTTCTGTGTGCAATTTTTAAAGCATAAATTCAAGGACATACATCTGGTGTATTATAAGCAATTATTGGCACAATGATTGTCTTAGAATGTTTTATTTACTTTCATGAAGATTGCCATTTTCCCATTCACTATAATGTGGGATCCTGTTTTCTCTTAGCAATGCCTGCAGTACTGCAGTCGGGCCTTGAACTTCAGTGGTTCCAATGAGAGGGGGCAGTCATTCTCCCCTGGAGTTAAGGCAGATTTCCTGAACTGCTCAACCTTCACTTGTTGTAAAGATTTTTAAAGTCTCTACGTTAGCTGTATAAATATGTCCTGTGCAGATTTTCTCTGTTATTTAACACTAGGTGTGTTACAATCCCTTTGCACATGTTCACCTATCAAGACAGCAGTGGTAGTGTATCTGTGATGTTTTAGTTCTATCTTTCTCTGTGGGCAGGCTGGGCAGGGATGAAGCATTGGTCCGCAGCTGGAGTTCTTGCAAGTTCAGCAGGGCCAGTAGGATGGATAGGAGTGGCTCTCAGAGCTCATATGAAAGGCAGCCTGTCCTGTCCTTCTGACATTTCACATGTTGCACTCAAATCACCAACAGTTCTGCTGACATACACTACCCCAGCCAGTCAGCCACTAGGAGACCAGAGGTCACCTCTCAAAGGACAACTCCCTGCTACCAACAACAGACATGTTTTCAGGGTGAATTATTTTCTATAATATTTCATATTAAAAGGGGTTAACATGTCCAAACTTCTATTCTACAGGTGTTGATTAGTTACAAAATAATTTGGTCCACAGGAAAAGGACTCGATCCCAAAAATCATGTTCAAGCCAAGGCTATTCAAACCAGGATCCATCAGAATAGTAGAAGTATAAATGTATCACATCGAAGATATCAATTTAGTTCTGTTCTTCTGTTCCATTCCAGATTGCCTGTACACTTATGTCCCTCCTAGACCGACAGCAATCAGTAAGATTCTTGTCATAAAATGTCATAAGCATAAATTACAACACCTCACCCAGTGTTTTGATGTATATTGAATTGTCTGTGTCTCAATCCATCACTATGCGAGGCTCTGTATGGGTGCAACAACTCACATTACGGCTGCAGCTGTTTATACAATATTGTCAATTTATCAGTGCTGTTTACTGGGGGATGCAACTTGCACCCATTTAGTCAAATGGAGATACATGAGCAATATAGAAAACTGAAAAATACCACAGAAGGACAGAGGTCAGATGTGAAGTTCCAGTTCAAGGGCTTTCTCCACTCTCACTTTCTCCTATGAGCCAATTGGAGAAAAGGTCTCAATTGTAGAAGATTAAACATTTCTGACACACTGGTTTCCCGGGGAATCTAGTGGCATCTAGGGACCCAAAGACGAGTTGTTTACTCCATGTCTTACTGCTACTGCAATAAAACTGTCTGGTTTATCGTGACACACTTTACAGAATACAAAACGTCAGAGTTCCCTGTGCCGGCCACAATATGCATCTTTAATAACATACGATGAAAAGCAATCAAGCCGTGTGGTGTTCCTATAAAAAGCTAATATTACCATATGAGATAGAGGGCTTTACATTGGTATTCTTTAAAACACATTTTAAAGAGTCTCTAGCATGTGTTGCCAAAATGTACAATGCAAGATTTAGATATTCTGCGTTCAACATTCTTCTCAAAGGTGTCAAAAAAAGCGTCTTTCAACAGTGATACATATATAAATAACACTATACCCACTGTACTCACGCACGCATGCATTCAAGCAGTCCAACAGTCAAAGATTATACATTCACATATGGGCTGAGAGAAATGACACAGACAGAAAATGATGATATTGGGTGAGACTTCTGAGGGCACCGGGGGCTTTTTGAAGTGAGAACCACAGTGAAGGTTCCAAAGTCCATCTGGGCCCAATCAGGGTTGCGGGTTCAGGCTGTCGCCAGGGAGATCAGAAGCACAATCCCACAAGACATCTCACGATCACCCAACTCAGGTTGCATTCTGAGAGAGAGACTGTGGGAGAGAGGAAGGAGGGGTGCAGAACGACAAGCAGCCTTGCAAGTGTCTCATATTTTACAGCAGTTGTTTCAGTACTTGTTATTCATGTTCTGGGGATCCAAGGCCAAAAATATCACAGGCAAAAGCGCTGAATGAACAGCTTGACCATTGTGCCCCTCAGAAAAGGTGGCAATTAATCAAAATCTGTAGTTTTTTTTACCTTTATTCCCCTTTGTCTGCTTTTTCTTATTTTAACATAAAGTTGAGTGCCGTGTGAAAGTCTAAACACTGTATTTGTAGAATGATAAAGAGGATCATTGTTAAATGACTAATAACCGTCAAACTTTGCTCTGAATCGCTTTCTTCTCTCTATGGCTGTTAGCAAAGATAAAGTGGTGGTCTTCTAAAGAAACATATGGAAACTTGAATTGAAAAATGTCCCTCATTAAGCCTTTAGCCAACTGCTGTCAGAGTCAGACTGGCCCCGTGCTGGTGACCTAGGAGTTTGACAGCAGTCCGCTTTACTCAGACACTCTATATATCACTCACTTTGAGGCAATAGGCTGTGTGCTGGCAGGAATCGGCAGAGATTCAGCCCTCGTGTGGATTAATTAATTACTCCGGAAATGTTAACAAGGTCATCCCCGTCCTCTGTCGGGAACTGTGGAAGAGGTCAGAACTTGTCATTAAAATGCCTCGGTCGATGCTGTCTTTTAGATTCAAACCTTGAGTAACATTTTGCAGCGCTGCATTATGTCACCAACATACAACAACAATATACAACAACAAACCAACAAACAGTGCTTTGCAAAAGTATTCACCCCCTTGGTGTTTTTCCTATTTTGTTGCATTACAACCTGTAAAAAATATGGATTTTTATTTGGATTTCATGTAATGGACGTACACAAAATAGTCCAAATTGGTGAAGTGAAAAGAATTCCAAAAAAGAAGAAATGGAAGAGTGGTGCGTGCATATGTATTCACCCCCTTTGCTATGAAGCTCCTAAATAAGATCTGGTGCAACCAATTACCTTCAGAAGTCATGTAATTTGTTAAATAAAGTCCACCTGGGTGCAATCTAAGTGTCACATGATCTGTCACATGCTCTCAGTATATATGCACACCTATTCTGAAAGACCATAGAGTCTGCCACACCACTAAGCAAGGGGCACCACCAAGCAAGTGGCACCATGAAGACGAAGGAGCTCTACAAACAGGTCAGAGACAAAGTCTTAGAGAAGTACAGATCGTACAGAGGTTGGGTTATAAAAAAATATCAGAAACTTTGAACATCCCACAGAACACCATTAAATCCATTATCAAAAAATTGAAAAACATATGGCACCACAACAAATGTGCCAAGAGAGGGCCGCCCGCTAAAACTCACAGACCAGACAAGGAGGTTATTAATTAGAGAGGTAACAAAGAGACCAAAGACAACCCTGAAGGAGCTGCAAAGCTCCACAGCGGAGATTGAGGTATCTGTCCATAGAACCACTTTAAGCCATACACTCCACAGAGGTGGGCTTTATGGAAGAGTGGCCAAAAGCCATTGATTAAAGAAAAAATAAACAAACACATTTGGTGTATGCCAAAAGGCATGTGGGAGACTCCCCAAACATATGGAAGAAGGTACTCTGTTCAGATGAGACTAAAATGTAGCATTTTGACCATCAAGGAAAATGCTATGTCTGGCGCAAACCCAACACCATCACCTGAGAACACCATCCCCACAGAGAAGCATGGTGGTGGAAGCATCATGCTGTGGGGATGTTTTTCATCAGTAGGGACTGGGAAACTGGTCAGAATTTAAGGAATGATGGATGGCACTAAATACAGAGAAATTCTTGAGGGAAACCTGTTTCAGTCTTCGAAGAAATTTGAGACTGGGTCAGAAGTTCACCTTCCAGCAGGACAATGACACTAATTATGCTGCTAAAGCACACTAAGGGTAAACATTTAAATATCTTAGAATGGCCTAGTCAAAGCCCAGACTTCAATCCAATTGAGAATCTGTGGTATGACTTAAAGATTGCTGTACACCAGCGGAACCCATCTAACTTGAAGGAGCTTTAGCAGTTTTGCCTTGAAGAATGGGCAAAAATCCCAGTGGCTAGATGTGCCAAGCTTATAGAGACATACCCCAAAAGATTTTAGCTGTAATTGCTGCAAAAGGTGGCTCTACAAAGTATTGACTTTGGGGGGGAAATAGTTATGCACGCTCAAGTTCTGTTTTTTTCCTGTTTGTTTCACACCCCAAAAAATATTTTGCATCTTCAAAGTGGTAGGCATATTGTGTAAATCAAATTATACAAACCACCCAAAAATCCATTTTAATTCCAGGTTGTAAGGCAACAAAATAGGGAAAATGCCAAGGGGGTGAATACTTTCACAAGCCACTGTAAACGGCAAACAGGCATCAAGGGTGTTGTTGTCTAGTAGTCTAAATTCAAAAGTGATGAAGCTCTGGAAATGACAAGGCTCTCAGTCTGGCCTCCAACCACTAAACCCATAACACATTACACAAATTCCTTTCAATCATTGCAT
The DNA here is from genome assembly GCF_036934945.1 of Oncorhynchus masou masou. Classification (NCBI taxonomy): domain Eukaryota; kingdom Metazoa; phylum Chordata; class Actinopteri; order Salmoniformes; family Salmonidae; genus Oncorhynchus; species Oncorhynchus masou. The sequence goes on from NC_088213.1 coordinate 42,276,627, forward strand.
GTCGCCTCTCGGTTTCAGAAAAGTTATTCTGTTTACAAAAAGCAATTCATGTCATTGCTTTGCCCTCAGTTTCATGTAGTGCCAATGCAAAGAATATCATAGGAAGTGCAATGAGCAATGAAGTTACATATTCAAAAATAACATAAATCAATTTCAAATCCAACAATCTAATTGAAGAACAATGTGTTAATTTGAACTGAAATGCAAAACATCTACAGGAAATGTCTTTGTTCATTGTGTGCTGATTGCATTTGTAACTGATGCCGGACGTTTTGTTTAAGTGTGAAATAGGCAAAGGCCTTTCAAAAAAGGTGAAAGTTAGATGTGTTTGCACAAGGTCATCTATATGTAACTGTCGCTGGAGGGCATGCTTTCCTTCTATGTTCTTATTATTTAGCATGTGTGGGACCTTCACACCCATTAAGCAAGCTACAGAGGAGAGAGGGCTGCACGCTCTGCAGAACCTTGGAGTGAAGCAGGACAGGCTCATTGGCAGAAGGTGGCGAAACCAGCCAGACCTCGGAGGAAACATCTGTCCTGTGAGTGTGTGTCAGATTGAGCTGGAGACCCCCACGGTCCAATGGATCACTGTAAAAGCTAACAGCTCCAGAGAAACTGTGCTAATTCTCCCCACGTTGATTTGGTTGGGAGGAGGAGAAGGATGTCTTAGGAACATGTGGGATAGTGGGGATTGGGGAAGGGAATTATGTAGGCAAGAGCAGCAGTGAATATGGAGATTTTCTCAAGGACAAAGACTTCTAGTTCTTCTATGCTGTACTGCTGAATACAGCGTGTTATATTCACATTGTTATGGCCTTTAATTTTGTTCATTTCACATTTCAAAGCAGCTATTATTTTTTCATCTCTGGGCAGAGGTAGTTTATGCGTGCAGCATCTCTGATGTGGTGTGTTTGTGTATGTACATGTACCTATGTTTCCATTTTGGCAGCGTTCTGGGAGTGTCCAGCTCAGGGACTGGCAACCACCAGTCTGTGTTGAGCGGGAACTTTTAAACGGCACCTGATGTCTGATGGGAACCCAGCAGAGCAAAAGACAAACAGTGATGATCTCTGTGTTTTTATGTAAGTGGGGTGTGAGGTCAGCTGACAGGAGACTGGCCCTCTTGTCATGACAAGGTCAAACATATGAATGCTGTCTGGGAATTGAAAGGGAATGAACCTGGACTGAGAGTTAAAAAAAAAAGCTGCACTAGAGGTGAGGTGGGAGAAAGATTGGCTAGGCTATATGCAATGCTTTTCTCCAGGGTGAATGTATCACCTGTACACAGAACAGCAACGTAGACAGGGTTGTTTTTTATTTACGTCAATAAAAGGTGAAAAAGTCTAGTGTGATATTTTTAGTCAACTGTGCTGCTGTGTGCACCCTTTTTAAATTTAAACCAGACTTTAATTGTGATTGATCCTCTGTAGCTCAGTTGGCAGTGCATGGCCCTTGCAATGTCAGGATAGTGGGTTCAATTCCTGGAACCAACTGCATGTAGAATGTATGCATGCATTACCGTAAGTAGCTTTGAATAAAAGTGTCTGCGAAACACATATTATTATAATGAATAGCACTCAATGATAAATCCTTTACACGATTTCTACGACAACAATAAATAGCTATAAGCTAAACTGGTTTCCAAACTGATTCTATCTTGTTTTGACCTGGTCAACATCGACTACTGGCAGGTGTAAACCTGGCCGACACTTACAGCGCAGGAATGACTTTGAAAAAGCCATTATTTCCATTGCCCGGTTCATGTTCCATGACACCCATGGCTGTTGAATCTTCCCCCAGGAAGGAGTAGTTTGAGATTCCATAACAATGTGAAAAATTGTGATTTCCAGAGCCAGTCCAGCGGCCCTCTTAAAGGCGCTAAACGGGGCCATCACTCTGATGTACTTAGCCCGTCTTCCATCAACACAAGTTTGACAGTGGAGCCTTGAATCTTGAAATATGCCCTTTCACACAGCTCCAGCTGAGGAGGGGTCCAAGGATTTTCACATTTACCCGTTTACTTGGTCGCAACAAACCTTGCCGCTCTCTCTAGGGAAAAAGCAGAAACACGATTGAGCTGTTTGTCATTTCCATTCCCCACATCAATCCCAGCCGATCTAGGCCTCAGTAAGCAGAGGGACAGGGGTCTGGGCTGCCAGATCGCTGCAGTGAAGGTGGCACAGCTCTCTGAGTCATTATATAGAGAGGCATCCTGAGGGCTACAGCGAGGAGACAGATGGCTGCTGAAGCCATGCCCAAGCCAGGCTGAAATCTGCTTAAATGAGTTCTGGAAATGCTTAAATGAGTTCTGGAAATGAATAGCAGTAATAGGACCTAATAGTAATAGGACCTAAAACCCCATGCACTGGATGGCTTGTGCATCAACAGTAATGACTTAAGAAGGACTTAAGAAATACAGCATACATGAATACATTCCTTTAATCTAAAGTAATGTCTTAGCAACACTGTTGCTTGTAAAAAGTACATGCAATTCAAGGCACAAATTAAATGATAACGTATCAAGTTATTATTGATGACTTTTAATAAATACCAACTCTCATTGATCAGCCACCAGTAAGCAAACTATAAACACAGTTGTTTTCTGGCAATTGTCACAATGTTTTGACTTTTACAAAAAATGCAGCCGACAATGGAGGTAATAACCCAATGTTAACTGAGCAAAGTCATGAGACATATTGGGAAGAAAGCTTCAAATGGATTGGCTTAAACAAGGCAAGGCTGACAGTTCCCTTCCTTGTCCCTTTTCCCTATCCAGTTGGAGAGACATTGGGATGTCTTGGAGCATGAAATTAAATATTATAAACTGCCATCATTGAATTGTATCCCATTCTCTGGGAAAACCATGATGACTAAAACAGGAAAAGGGCAGGGAGGATTAACAGTTTGTCTTCTTTACAGGAAAACAAACTCAGCCATAAAATGGCCTGTGTCTCTGATGGGTTTATCAATGTAAAGTTTGCATTTTACTGGCAGCGTTTTAGCAACACAAAGTCTTATTTTTAATTTTTTTTTAAAGCATATACACCCCCAGGAAGAATATGACACCTTAACTTTCGTTTTCAGACAAGCTAGCACTGATATGGTCATTAAATTCATAGAATGTTTGGGAATTATGTAGAGCAAGGCATTTGTGAAAGTTCTAAAGCAACATAGAGTGGGAAAGTGCCCGTGTGTTTGGACAATTAATAGACACTGCAGTAAATAAAACCTGTCTCATCCACGACCAGAGTCGACATAGACCGGTTCTCCATAGCCAATCAGAGCTACAGTAGGTCGTTACACAAATATGTCATTTGTCACACGGGCCTGCCATCATTCAATTTGAACTGGACTGTTCACAGCCAGTAGCAACAGCGTGACTTTGGATCATTCGAACGCATTTGCCAAAAGCAACAAAATAGACCCAAATTGATTTCTGCAAATACGTAAATACAATGGGAGTCCTCTTACATTTGGGAACTTTGCAGTCCTATTGATCAAACAACCGTTAAAAGGTATGCGCTCCCTCGGTTATGCACACCAACAACAACAAGATCAACAACTAATGCTAACTGGAGCTAGATGAGCTAAAATCTAACGAAGGAACATTAGATAAACCCTCTCAAACTTATTCAGCTAGTTGGTCGTTGAAAAATGCACTTATAAACAATGGGGAATAGTAGCCTGCTCATCCTCCTGCTGCTTGCCTGCCAATGCATGCTTGCACTCTGCGTTTGTCAATACAGAGCATTGTCTGTTTGTAAATTCAGAGTGTTTCACTCTCCTAGCGTTTTAGAACGCATGCTGCACTATTGACACTGGATGCTATGGCCGAGGAGTAGGGTTGATCCGAGCGTTCCTCACAATGGCACCCAAGCTAACTGGCTAAAGTTGGCTAACTTGCTAGCTACTTCCAAACACAAATGAGAGAACACCTCACTCTGACCATTTTACTCGCCCTAGCAGAGCCGTTTACATGTTATCTGGAGCGTTAGTGACTAACTGTGCTGTAGGCAACAATTGAATTACTTTTTCCCTCAAACGTTTCATGACACTGGTCATATTCAGCGGGTGTTGCACCTTTTGTAAATTCATCAGTTATTCTGTGTACTGGCACACTCAGACAAGAGTTCTCTGAAATCAGAGTAGATAGCCAGAGTGAATTTACAAAACACAAGAGATATGCTAACTGGATAAGTCATTCAAGTTCAGCATAGCTAGCCAGCAAAGCGATTCACATTTCTTGCTAGCTAACCAAATGACACCTGCATATCTAGCTGTTGCCACCGAAAAACGAGGAGGGAAAAAAGTTGGTCACTCACCCAGTTCTCCAAGGACATGACATCCTCCCAGCAGCTAGCTAACTTTAGGCTCAGTGTTTTTTCATTTTTTTTAAATATATTTTTTTTTACCCTGCTACATAAATAGATTTGCTACCCTATTAGCCACGTTATGACTGACTTGTGATAATTTCCCTCGCTATGTTTGATCGTCTTGACATACCCAGCCTTAGTTACATTCGTCCGTTTTTATACAAAATATTGCGTCACTGAAACGGTGCATCCTGGGTGGAGGCAGCAAACAATGTACCAGGCCAGCTGTGATTTACGACCTGAGAGGACATTTTTGGGGACTACCAAGAAAAGTATTAGTGAATTGTACTAATGCATTGAAATACATCCATTTATTCTGCCAACGATGCCTTACTGTACGTCATGGAAGTTTGAGTCAAATCGAATAAAACACGTTTTAAACCTCTTAAAGTTGGTTTTGTAGTATAAATGAGGAATTTGATATTTTTGACTGATATTATGATTGTCTGTTTTATATCTGCAAGTCAATTAAAACGCTGTCAGTTCCACTTTAAAATGCCTTTATTAGGCCAATTTTTTTTTTTGGGGGGGGGGACTTTCTTCCCAATAACTTTATTTCCTTATCTGAGTCTCGTGACTTTGCTCAGTTAACATTGGGTTACTACCTCCGTTGTCTGCATTTTGTAAAAGTCAAAACATTGTGGCAATTGCCAGAAAAACACGGGGTTAATAATTTGCTTACTGGTAGTTGATCAGAGTTGGTATTTATAAGTCATCAATAACAACTTCATAACTTATCGTTTAAGGAGTCAAAGTAGTGCCTTGAATTGTATGTACTTTTTTATAAGCAACACTGTGCTAAGACATTACAATGGATTCACTGAATGTATTCTTAAATCAGGGAAAGTATGTTGTATTTCTAAGTCATTACTGTTGATTCTCAGTCTTGAGCAGGGCACAAGCTCTTCAGTGCATGGGGTTTAATGGCATGATATAATTTGCACTCTGCCTTAGAGGGAAATAAACTATTTTGTATGTGACTTTGGTTAGATATTTTTTTCCACAGGAATTCCCACTCATACATCATCCACTTCCTGATTGGAAGGTGACCAGAGCGACCCCTTCTGTGAGGGAGGTTTGGGTGAGGGAGAGCGTTTACAGCAAAGGCTAAAAGTGCACAGGCTAAGCCTTATAGCCCCTTGAGTGGGCCTTCAACATCCCCATGTGGCTCTTACTCAATGTGTTTACCTGTCACACCGTGGCTGTCACATATACTCCCACTCCGGCCTCTAGGTCATCAGGCTGCTGATTATCCCTCACACCTGTCACCATCGGCAAGCGCACCAGCAACCTCATGACACTCACCTGGACTTGGACTCCATCACCTCCTTGATTATCTTCCCTATATCTGTCCCTCCCCATGGTTCTTTCCTCAGGTGTTATTGACTCTGTTCCATATCGGTGCCTTGTCTGTGTTTCATGTTTGTTTTGCTTACACTCACTCCCTGTACTTGCTTCCCGACTCTCAGCCCATTGGCCTACTTTCCATCCCAACCTTTACAAGAGCTCGGACTGGGAAGAAACCTCCATCAGAATGCATTAAAATATGAGCTACTGCATATAGCTTCTCTCATTTGTCTATTCAGTTTAATCTCTCCACTCAAGACTTTTGACAGTTCTCATTTGTGTTTATTAAAAAATTGTCCAATATTTGACTAATTGTCACTCATTTTTGCCCATCATTGATCACACTTCTTTCTGTCCAGTTAAGCATGATATATATATACTGTAGGTCACTTCCACTTTTTGAAAAACACCTTGATGTCATTGAGCACCCAATTAGAATGCCAGTGTGGCGCCGGTCCTTTGGAGACTAAGGTCATGCTAGTGTGCACCATGGGAGCTCTCATCCGAATGCATATCGCTCCAATCATCTTATTTAACCTTAATTTAAAATTCCAAAATGCCATCTTTGTTTCCCAAGTGGATGTGATTGTCTACACACTGGGCAAAAACTGGTTGCATCAATGTTGTTTCTACATGACTTCAAACAAAACATGTAATGTGATGACATTGAATCAACATGGAAAACTGATTGGATTTGCAAAAAGTCATCAACAGAAGGGAATTTGTTTCCAACCAACTTTTAACCTCTTGAAACTCCCCATCCCTAAATCCATTCCTAAATCCAACAACACCGTGACTTTTTACATTTTTAAATTTCATTATGAATCCATGTTAGCTGGTAACTCAAACAAATGTAAATCAAAACTAGACGTGGAACTGAGGTCTGTGTCCAGTGGGTATTCTCCACGGACTCCAGAGGATGTAACAAAGCCCCTGCATCTGCCCTTTAGGAACTTTGTATTTCTGGGGTCGTGTTTCCTTCCTAACATGATTTGAAACATTTTCCCAGCACAAAGTGACATTAGTGCAGTTTTTGTGTTGCTCTGTCTGTCAAAATGAGTTAGCCGGAAAAAATGTGAATGGCAAGCTCATCGAATGGGAAAACAATGTTACCGAGCATTTTGTTGAAAAAAAAATCACTTTTCCTTAATTTGCATAATAATCAAATTAACGCAATAGATTTCATGTAAATTACTGGAGACAAATATTAATCATTGAAATATATTCTGTACATGTATACCAGTGCAAAGTGTATATTTGCTAGACCCATGGTGTTCTCTGCAGAGGATTGTTAATGACTAGACTGCCTCTCCATGCTATTCTATCATAGAAAACTTTATGACAAAGTAACCCATCCACAACATTTTAAAATACATTACTCATGATAAATGTACGTTTCCTTTTTTTGGAATCCATTTGCTATCTATGCCCTTTCCCGAGAATAAACTTAAATGTGTGATTTAATATAGTTAAACAGGTTGGGAGAGTCAAACATGATTGTAGGCACTGGGTGTGCAGAGCTTGGAAGTGGTGTGGGAAAAATCACCTTTGTTTGCATGAGCTCGGCAGGCTGTGAGAGCATAGCTTGTTCTCCCAATAAACCCCTAGACTCCTGGGTCTGATCACTGGAGCTCACAAATACAGTTACGATGACGGAATGCAGGAAAGACAGACAAAGCTTTCCCTATCCCTGGCCCCACTGCAGAATGACTGAGAAAGCCATCAGTGTCTCCACCTGACTTCCCAACACTGGAGTCTGTTAAGGAGCGAACCAGAAAAGGCCAGCATTTTACCTGATGTCAAGATAGCACCGATCAAATTATCATACAGGGCGGAGACTAGATACCGTTTAATCAACGAAGCAGATTATTGTTGTGCATCTAATTATAAACCAATGTTCCTCTCGGGTGCTTAGGGAATAAACCTGATTATGGATACAGAGAAAATTACCCTTTAAGCTAAAAAGATGTGTTCTTTTAAAATGGTAATTGCAAAAACACAATGCACCCTGGCACTGTGTTTCCTCTGACACATTGGTGGGGCTGGCTTCCGGGTGAAGTGGGCATTGTGTCTAGAAGCAGTGCGGCTTGGCTGGGTTGTGTTTCGGAGGACACACGGGTCTCGACCTTCGCCTCTCCCGAGTCCGTACGGGAGTTGCAGCGATGAGACAAGACTGTAACTACCAATTGGAAACCATGAAATTGGGTAGAAAAAAGGGTACAAGTAAAAATATATCGTTTTTAAAATATTTTTTTAAACGACAGACAGGAGAAAACACGAACATGAGTGTACTGTAGGTCCTCATCACAGGAACGTTTTAAAAAGATGACCCATAATTGTCTTCTAACTTAAATTATTGTTGTTTGTTTTATATATCACTCGAGTATAACTACATCAATATTCAACTGTATAAACAGTGGTCATTAATTGTGACGTTTTATTTTGGAGATTCTGCCCCGAGGCTTACAACATTGTGATTTGTTAATTCAGGCTAGGGTCCTTTTATCTCAATTTCCGCCTGACTGACGTGCCCAAAGTAAACTGCCTGTTCCTCAGGCCCTGAAGCCAGGATATGCATATAGTTGGTACCATTGGAAAGAAGACACTTTGGCATTTTTGGAAATGTTAAAATATTGTAGGAGCCTATAACACAATATATATGGTAGGAGAAAATCCAAAGAAAAACCAACCAGATTGTTTTAGTTTTTTGTGAGCCACTGCTCTTATAATGGAATGTATAGGGAAATAATTAAATCTAGCTCCCAGTATGCAATTCCTATGGCTTCCACTGGGTGTCAGTAGTTTTGTTCAATGTTTCAGGCTTATTTCTTCCAAAACGAGTAAGAATAAGTTTTACTACAGGCACACAGACTTGGAAATTCGTAAATAAGTGGACACCCACCTGCTAATATTGTACTCCTTTCTGTATGAAATATTATAGTTTAATGACATTTTAGGGTATCTGAGGATTAAATAGAAACATATTTTGACTTGTTGAACCAAAGTTTAGTGGAAGATTTTGGGATTCCTTTCTTGGCAGGTTGAACGAGTGGATTACCCAAATCAATGGCGTCAAATAAACAGACTTTATATAAAATATAAAATCATTCTTTATCTAACAAAACAACACTACATGTTATACCCGGGACCCTTCGGATGACAAATCAGAGGAAGATTTTCAAAAAGTGAATATTTAATCACTATTTGTGAATTTATGAAACCTGTGCCGGTGTAAAAATATTTTGATGTTGGGCGCAACAGTCAAATAATATTATTAAAAAATATTCATATTCATGAAATCACAAGTGCAATATTGCAAAACACAGCTTAGCCTTTTGTTAACTTCTTTAAACTCCCCATCCCGGATCCGGGATCATGACTAAAGCCTCAGGCTCATTAGCATAACGCAACGTTAATGATTTCTGAAACTCGCAAATAAAATGAAAATAAGGCGCCTACTCTCAAGCTTAGCCTTTTCTTAACAACACTGTCATCTCAGATTTTCAAAATATGCTTTTGAACCATGGCAATTCACTAATTTGTGTAAGAGTATGCTAAGCTAGCTTAGCATTTTGAGTAGCATTTAGCACGCAACATTTTCACAAAAACCAGATAACCAAATAAATAAAATAATTTACCTTTGAAGAGCTTCGGATGTTTTCAATGAGGAGACTCTCAGTTACATAGAAAATGTTCAGTTTTTCCTGAAAGAATCTTTGTGTAGGAGAAATCACATTTGGCTACCGAAACGAACCGAAAATTCAGTCACCTACAACGTCAAACTTTTTCCGAATTAACTCCATAATATCGACCGAAACATGGCAAACGTTGTTTGGAATCAATCCTCAAGGTGTTTTTTCACATATCTCTTCATTGATATATCGTTCTAGGAAGCCTGCATTCTTCTCTGAATTCTGTGGAAAAATACTTGCAGCTGACTTTTGCGCACCAATTTCGGCACAGGACACCGGGCGGACACCTGGTAAATGTGGTCTCTTATGGTCAATCTTCCAATGATATGCCTACAAATACGTCACAATGCTGCAGACACCTTGGGGAAATGACAGAAAGGGCAGACTTACTCCTCTCGCATTCACAGCCATATAAGGAGACAATGGAAAACAGAGCCTCAAAAATCCTGCTCATTTCCTGGATGCCGTCTCATCTTGGTTTTGCCTGAAGCTCACGTTCTAGGGCACGCACAGAAAATATCTTTGCAGTTCTGGAAACGTCAGAGTGTTTTCTTTCCAAAGCTACCAATTATATGCATAGTCGAGCATCTTTTTGTGACAAAATATTGCGCTTAAAACGGGCACGTCTTTTTATCCAAAAATGATATAGCGCCCCTAGAGTTTCAAGAGGTTAATCCACCTGTCGTCTCAGTTTTGAAATTATGCTTTACAGCGAAAGCAATCCAAGCATTTGTGTAAGTTTATCGATAGTCTAGCATAGCATTATGTACACTTAGCATCAGGAATCTTGGTCACGAAAATCAGAAAAGCAATCAAATTAACCGTTTACCTTTGATGATCTTCAGTTGTTTTCACTCACGAGACTCCCAGTTACACAACAAATGCTCCTTTTGTTCCATAAAGATTTTTATACCCAAAATACCTCCGTTTGTTTGTCGCGTTATGTTCAGAAATCCACAGGAAAGAGCGGTCACGACAACGCAGACGGAAATTCCAAATAGTCTCCATAATATCCACAGAAATATGTTAAATGTTGTTTTATAATCATTCCTCGGGTAGGTTTTAAAATATATATTCGATAATATATCAACCGAGTGTGTAGGTTTTTCAATAACAGCGGGAGGAACAATGGCGGCTTCACGCAGTTGAACTCACTCTTAGAGCCCCCACCTATCCACTTACGCAATGTGATCTTTCACGCTCATTTTTCAAAATAAAAGCCTGAAACTATGTCTAAAGACTGTTGACACCTTAGGGAAGCCATAGAAAAAGGAATCTGGTTGATATCCCTTTAAATTCACTTCCTGATTGGATTTTCCTCAGGGGTTTGCCTGCAATATCAGTTCTGTTATACTCACAGACAATATTTTGACAATATTTTGACCGTTTGGGAAACTTTAGAGTGTTTTCTATCCTAATCAATTATATGCATATTCTAGCATCTGGTCCTGAGAAATAGGCCGTTTACTTGGGAACGTTATTTTTCCAAACATAAAAAAGTGCCCCCTAGCTTCAAGAGGTTAAGAAAAGCGAGACAAATGGAAAAAAAGGTTGAAAAGACAACTGCAGTGTTTGCCTGTCAACCAAAGAGAGCACCATGATGGGTCATATAAAATCCTACCTTGTTGTTTGTTGATATGTTTACTGCCTGTAATAAGATCCGAATCATGTTATAAACTGTGACACACTCGCTCCATGAATCTGTAATGGGTATAAATAATCTGAGACAGACACACATCAAAACATTCTGTTCCAATACACAGTACGTGAATCACCTTCAACACTGAAACCCATCATGTTCTGTCTATTCCATCGGGATTAAATCAGGCGTTTGTTTGACCTACATGGACCAGAGCAGACAAGAGACATGATGGAAGACAGGAGAGTTCAGAACCCCAAGGCAAGGGCCAGAGTCAGAGTGTGGACATCTCAACAGCACTACAAAGCTCTCGGGGGCTAACATCCACAACAAACAACTTTAGTGCATCAGTTGACCTACAAGAAAATGAAAAACATGCATAAACCAACATGGAATTCAGGGGTCAGAGGAAGGCTCTTTACACTTCTTCAATGTGGGAAAAGCCGTCAGAGATCGAATGCTTTGTAACTGGCAGTCATCAGAATGGTAAAATACAGTAATCCACTAGGATGGAGACTAACCATTATTGCCATACTATAAGAATTGACCTGAAGCTAAACAATATACGAACAATACCGATTCTTACTCGGTTTTGGAAAGATTCTGAAAAAATTCAAGGTTATTGTTACCGTACAATATATACAGTATACACTGAAAAAACAATTATACGTTTCAAGAGTTGAAAATTGGTTTAACATCCTTGTTAGTGAGAATTTCTCCTTTGCCAAGATAATCCATCCACCTAAAAGTTGTGGCATATCAAGAAGCTGATTAAACAGCATGATCATTACACAGGTGCACCTTGTGCTGGGGACAATAAAAGGGCACTTTAAAATGTGAAGTTTTGTCAATTAAACAATTCCACAGATTGGCATGCTGGCTGCAGAAATGTCCACCAGAGCTGTTGCCAGATAATTTTATGTTAATTTCTTTGCCATAAGCTGCCTATAACGTAATTTTTGAGAATTTGGCAGTACCGGCCTCACAACTACAGATCACGTGTAACCATGGCAGCCAGGGACCTCCACATCCGGCTTCTTCACCTGCTGAGGAGTATTTCTGTCTGTAATAAAGCCCTTTTGTGTGGGAAAACTTATTCTGAGTGGGTGGGCCTATGCCCTCCCAGGCCCACTCATGGCTGCACACCTGCCCAGTCATCTGAAATCCATAGATGTAGGGCATAATTTATTTATTTCTATCACATTTCAGGTAAGACCCATATGCAGACAGTGTCAAAGTAACACAAGTTTATTACTAGAACAGGGGGCAGATAAAACGACAGGTCAAGGGGTACAGTCCAAAAGGTACATTACGGCAGGCAGTCTAAGAGGCAGGGCAGGCAGAATGGTCAAAACCGGAAAAACAGGAACTAGAATCAGCAAGGAGCAAGTGGAAAAACGCTGGTGGGCTCGACGAACAAAACAATCTGGCAACAGACTAACAGAGAACACCGGTATAAATACATTGGGGATAATGGAGAAGATGGGCGACACCTGGAGGGGGTTGGAGACAAGCACAAAGACAGGTGAAACAGATCAGGATGTGACAATTTCAATTGACTGATTTCCTTGTAGGAACTGTAACTCAGTCAAATAAATGAAATTGTTACATTTTATATTTTTGTTCAGTATCATTTTAACTCAACTGTGTGGAGACGTGCTCCCGGTTACATAATGGGTTTAAATTATGCATGTCTCCACTGGCATTTTACAATGGGATTTGTCTACCACTAAGTTCTCATCTTTATAATCTTTGTCTTCAGAATATATGCATTATGGAAATTTAGCTGAGAACATCTTGGTGGGGGGAGTAAAGCATCTGCAAAGTGTCTCAATTCAGTGTTCCTGTAAGTACTAAACACAATAGAACAGACACTTTATACAGTACCTGTGGCTCCATCGTCATCACACTCATCAAACACTTTCTATCACTTATTCCCATTTCATTCCCACTACTTAAAAATGTAAATAAACAAATAAAACTACCTCTGTCGTGTGTGGGATTCTACTAGCCCGTGGAAGCGTTTTTGATGAGTAGCAATCTCTAGTTATGATGCTGTGCTTTTTTGTTTACTGGTAGCCTACCACATCATAAAAACGAGTCCACAAAAATGCTATGAGGATTAGAATTTCACACAGAGGATTTGATTTTCAAACACTCGTTTTTTTTTCAAACTGTGAAAGAGGTTGAATAGGAGAGCAGAAAACCCCACGTAGGTTCCACGTACACTACATCTGCAGCCAGGCTTTCTTTTTTTTGGTGGGGGGGGGGGGGGACTCCAGGGACAAATTATGCCTCCCAAGCCTGCTTGAATTGCTCAGCTGCTACAACAAAAATAAAGAAAGCACAAGTTTCCACCCAGGGCTGTTTCCAAAAGTAACAAATAAGCCAGGGGCCTTGCATTGGGCAGGCAGGGGACTGCTTGACTCTGAAGATTTGGTTTTCACAGAGTCTGGCAGGACGGGCCCCAATGCGTTTGTTTCATATTAGTCTGCATTGTGGCTTGCGGGCACTGTGCTCTTCCAGGAAAAAGGCTGCTTTTTAATCTTGCTTCTGACCATAACCTTTGTGCCTCGTCCAGCTTTTACATTTTGTGCCTGGTAGTTTGAATTTCAGAAAACGGCTTTGGGGGATTTGGTCTTTGTGGAACAGTTTACTCTTCATCGTCTCGATGTGAGTCAGTATCTCATCTACTGACAATACAACATGACTGACGTGATATATCGAGACATAAAGCAACACAGTAACTTTGAATCATCTAATCCCCAGCTTTCACACTGTGCTGTTCTCAGTCCTCTGCCTTTGATGCTGCAGTTGGAAGCAGGGAGTGATAGCCCAGCTGGCTTGTGGGTAACAGAGATGGTTGTTTTATAAATGTGTCAGGGGGAGCGCGTTAACATTTAGAGTCTTCATCTGAACACAAACTGACAGGCGTTGCTGCTCCATCTCCCCCACCTCCTCTCTGTAACATGCTCCCCTAACAACGCAGCAGGTTCTCTGTGCTTCCCTACCAGACCACAATAAAGTCTGTCGAATCTAATGTGATATGCCACATGGCACAATATCAAATCTGAGACGACTGGAACTTGTCACTGAACACCTACAGCATATTGCCATGTCATGCTATTGTTCCCAGTCAACTAAAACAAATACTATCATCCCTGCCATACGTAATTACCCACAATCCCCCATCGCCTTTAAAAAAATATATCCTGTGTCACGAAAGGGTCAGACACTCTTTTAAATGTTGTTGCTGGCAATTTTTGGACGGAATCTTCAAGACCAGTACGCTATCACGGGCCAACCATGAGAGATGTTTTGAAAGATGTGGGTAGCTAAAAAGTAGTGCTTTATTGCACTCACTCATGCACAAAGAGACAGACACACACACCTGCCCTTATACTGTCATCCGCAGCAAGTAGCAAAGCAAAACAGACTCAATACTAAATGTGAGTCACTGCAGATACAGCCCACCTGATTCTCAGATAAACAGATAAGACGCTTGACAATGTAATCCAACAATTCAGTATCTTTCTGCTTCAAGGTCGTAACATATTTCCTGCCTTCCCCTTGAAGATAGAGACTGAGGACCCCTCATTCAGTTAGTGTTTCTGAGATAGATTGGGGGCTGAACACGGGTACTGCTCAATACTGCATTACCTGGGTTTTTTCTCCCCTGCCTCCCTCTGCCAGACAGGTCTCATCGGATCAGTGACAAAGTGACTCCGGACATGATCTTTCTCTAAAGACTCTGTGGGTGAAAGATGAGCTCTAGGAGTCAAATGGACATGCCGCATGCAGACTGACTGCGATTCTCTCTCTCTCTCTTTCTGTGGGGTGCTGCAACTTCTAAAAAGGGAATCGATGACATGAATGTCTATGAATCATTTTTCTTAGTCAGCGTGCACATGTTTTTAAACAGGTCTACTTACGAAAGAGGTCCCTCTTGTCCATATGAACACAGCCAAAGAAAAACAAGGGCAAGTTAATTTGGAACTTGAAAAACACACACAAAACGAATAGAGGACGCACAGGAATTGAGTCCAGGCACGCACAGTCCTCTGCTGTGCAGGAACCAAAGACCACATCTCTGAATTTAAAAAAGACAAGAGGCGCAGTGTTTCTGGGCAGCCTACAGGGGCCTTATCAGTGCCTCTGAACTAAATAATCAGGGTATGTAATTGCACGCTCCATCTGTAACCTGGTGACTCCTCCACTGTCTGATCAGCACTGTAGCCCCCACGGGAAGTGAGGCTTAGTCCAAGGAGAGGCCCCAGACTCACTGCCCAAGCAGTGGAAGCAGATGTGTCCCACCCCTACTCCTCCCTTCCCCTCCTCTCATTCTCCCCCTTCTCCCCTTGCAGTAGAGCAGTCCTCCCCATAACCTCTAAAGCGAGTAACCCTCACATTCCAAGATTCCTCCCTGAAATCACACACTGCTATATATGGACATGGATAAGACTGTCACTTGAAAAATCCCCTCACAACTAGGCAGGGGTTGTCTCTCATTAGGGATGTACCTAGGAGCACATGTCGCCATGGACCACATTTCGCCAAATATATCTGTAACGCTGAATATTTATAGACGATGAACTGAATGGAAATAAGAGAGCAGCATATTTCTCAGTATAGCAGGAGAAGCAATATGTATTTCTAAAGCAAGAAAGAAATGTCTCAGTATCTGCCACTTATTTTACATGAAAGCCACAGAGGACAAGGCCGTGCCTTTTTATCAAAATGTGTGTTTCCAATCTATTGAGGGACCAAGCCAGAGGCACAGGAGGAGGGTACTGTGTGAGTATTTCAATGTAAATTCCCATCCATCCCTGATCCTAATGGTAGCTCATCTATATCAATGAGTCTGCTATTCACTCAGCCTGAGAGATTTCTCATTTTTCCAGGGAAGGGGATGCTGTGGGAATCTTGATTGGAGAGTGACCTTCCATTGATTCATTGTCCTGGGAAATATCTATTTGGAAGGCAAAGGACAACATTGTTTTTTCCCACCAAAACCCAACATTGAGGTTATATGTTGAAATGAGGTTGTGGGTTTTGTTGATCTTGGCTATACCACTCCCAGACATTTTTAGAGAGGGGAAATCATTCCGTATTTCCCGTCAGCTAATAAATTCAATCATCTTTAGCAAAACCAGTGCCAAATACCAAAACGATTGTACCAACAAAGTTACAGGAAAAGCCTCATTAAGTTTGGATGTTGTTGTTTCTTCTTCCCATAGCCAGGTTGAACCCTGACCCCTTGGCATACCAACATCATTCCCACTGATCTCTAATGATGGTAAACTCCTATTGCACTACACAGTTATCTGTATCAGTCTCCAGAATCATTCTTCTTCCTCAGTCTACAGGGTGATTCATAAAGGGGGCTATACTCCCACGTTAAGAACAACGCTTGTTGTATGGGGAGTAATGACTCATGCTACAAGTCATAATTCAATCATCATTAGTGTAACTTTTATTACACTGACAATGAACCCAGTGCCAATGATGTACTGTGGTGTGAGCTGATGAAATCTCTAAACCACATTGAAAAGGGCAGGAGTTTGTTCATAGAGAGGTAGCCTCGAGGTATATCTCCCCACACAGTGAAATAAAGGACTATGCTAGCCAGAATAGCTTAATGACCTCGCCTGGATCTGGATTGTGATGGTAATGTATGCCCGTGCTAGATGTGTGGGGTCATTTTTGCCATGATACTGCATTGTGTAGAGGCTGTTACTTGCCCAAACATGAACAAGTGAAATATGGAAACATAAAGGTAAGTGCAGTGGCACGACCTGAAATCTCCCTTCGACTGCATACCATCTGTCTCTGTCTCTCTCTCTCACGCCCTATTCCCCTTTTCAAAGCTCAACCAACTGTTTTGTTTTGCTGTTTTGTTTTGTTTGTTCTTATATTGAGCCATCCTCATTTGAATGTAGTGTCACATCAGATCTTATGCTGTATAGTCAACATAACTGTACACCTACTGATGTACTCTAATGTGCCGCTATATCCTGTGGAATGTACATTGTGCGATGTTGGTGTCAAGGTTATCGTTTGCAGTGTCCTCTGTTTTAGAGGGGTGTGTGTGATGTCAGTGTGTATTATGGGATGTGTTAGAGGACACTGTGCTACTGCTGGTTACTGGTTAGTACTGATGAAAGGGGACGGCAGGGATCAGGCTGCAGGCAGACCCAGCGTTAATGGGGCTGTGTGCTCCAGCCCCGCATTCCCCTCTCTCTCTCCCTCATTAGCCGCCAACACACGGGGACACACATCAAATCAATACCCCTCCACTGGAGCCCCTGAGTATCTCTGCCCTCTCGCAGTCCCTCTCTGCCCCGTTACAGACCCTCTCCGACCCCTCACAGACCCTCTCTGACCACTCACATCCCTGGCTAAAAATACAGCAGCTGGGTGTAAGGTGGGGCTACGGTGAAAGTCCTAGCTCAGCGTCACAGCGGGGGTCACCAGCACAGAGACAAAACAACAGCCCAAACAAAGCAGCCTCTCACACACTCAGAACACCAGGCAGGTTGTTAATTGTTCATGGGGATGTACAGGTAGCACTGGAGGGGAGAACAGAGCAGTGCAAACTCCAGAGGCTGATGAGATCTTAGCATGGGTACTACTGTAGTTTTGTGTAATTGCAGTAATCCTATTATGCCTGGATTGATCATTCTGTGCGTATGGCAATATATACATTAGGCTATTCAATATCCAATTAAAATGTCCACGAGATACAATGTAACACCAAAAAAGGTAGAGGTAGGTGACACTAAAGTACTTTGTTTACTGATTTCATTTGTATTTCCATCACCCTGAGCCAGCCACAGGTTATAGCAACTGTCTGTGCCGATGCAGTTCCACAAATCAAGAAAACGTGGTTTTATAGTGTGTTCCTCTGTGCATCATGATGAGGGCTTAGTATTAACAAAAGGCCTGCATGTCCTCTTTGTTGTGCAGGAATGGCAGAGGACTGCTTCCTCTGCTGGTAATCAAATAGTTCCTACTGGATGACAGCGGGTGTGTGGACGTCTACAGGAGGAAATGGCTTCTGTTTACCACCAACAACCTTCTAAGGCTGTGTGTAAACATCTGCATTAAAATTGCCTCATTGTACATGGATTAGTGTTGACAGAATTGAATTCTGATTCAATTCTTTCACCCTCTGGGAATACCATGACAATCTCTAGATTTAAGGAGACAGTGTACTATAACGACGACAGAGCTTAAACGAACACATTATGAACAAAGCATAATATCAAATCAGAAAAGAAACGAAAACACAATGTGTGTGTTTAACCATTTATTAGAAGAGATTCATGTAAAGTCTTTTCGTTAGGCTCTGCTCCTTCAGGGTAGCTCACCGCCAGATACGAAGTGTCATACAAAGATGATCAAAGACCTACAGGCAGTGAGCACGGTATGCTCTACCAATCCCCTGCAGGAAGAAACACAGAACCCAAAAAACAGCAAGCGTACCGAGTAACCGCTAGTTACAGCAGCGGTGGCCATGCCAGCAAGAGACACCAGCACATGCGCTCGCGTGACATCGGCGAGCATTTACAGAACTGGTCAACTTAAATAGACCGCACTGTAAAGTAAAGAGTGTGAATCCAATATGGTGCTATAACAACTAAATGGGATCATCTGATGCCAACACCCAAGGTTCCCTTCTGAACTGGCTTCTCTTTATTTGTCAGCACACAGGGTACTTGTTAGTCCCATCCCAGCTCTACTGCGCACCTGCTTTACTATACACAACCTTGAGGGTGTTTGCGGCGCATGACGACATGAAGTGAAAGTACCTTGGCTCTCTTTCAGAGCAGAACAACGCCTTTGAGAGGTCTGTCAAAGTTCCTGCACAATATTTCTGTCATGTCAACCCTCCAAGGATAGCTATATGAAGACCTACAAAAAAATTGGCTGTGACTGCCATCCCCAAAAAAACTATCTACTCTGAAGATTTAGGATACCGGTAGATATGCTCTGGTACAGAATGCCCACTAATGCTGTCTTCCTCTATGTTATAATACAATAATGGCAGGACTGAGACAGGATGCAACATTTTTTTCCATATCCAATGAAAGGGGTGATACATTTAGATGGGCTTTGAGTTGCATATCGGGGGATGTAGGCCCTGTGAAAATGATTCCTAATCCGTCTCTAAACTTTCAGCCTTAACTGTGGGTGCAAGGATGCTATCTTTTGAGTTACCACTAGAAATGACAAATGAAAGCATCAAGGAACCGTAAAAGACTGAATCTGTGTGGACTGCAGCCAAATGCTGTGGGTCTCTGCTCTGCTGCAGTGGTGGAATCAGGAGAGCACTGCTTTGACTCCCACTGACAGAATTGTCAGAATTACTAAATCTTCATTACGTTCATTCAGATTCACACAAGCTCACAACAAAACAAATATTTCTGCTTAAACAGACTGGTTGGATAATTGATTAAAAAAATTATATTTGCGTAGTTGGTGGCCATAGATGAAATATGTAAATGTGCATGCTCGGAGTATGATTTGTACTCCAGATTAGTGATATCCAATTTGCATTCACAGTCTTGTCCCGGGAGACTCAGGAGAGGAGAAGGTCAAGAGCCAAGCGTCCTCCGAAACGCGACCCTGCCAAGCCGCACTACCTCTTGACACACTCGCTCGCTTAACCCTGAGGAAACACCATACAACTGGCGACCGAAGTCAGCCCACCACAAGGAGTCGCTAGAGCGCAATGGAACAACGACATCCCGCCCGGCCAAACCCTCCCCTAACCCGAACGACGCTGGGCCAATTGCGCGACCGCCTCATGGGTCTCCCGGTCACGGCTGGCTGTGACACAGCCTGGGATCGAACCTGGGACTGAGATGCCTCAAGCACTGTGATGCAGTGCCTTAGACTGCTACACCACACGGGAGGCCAGAGTATGTACTTTAACCATCAATAATATATACTTGTATTAAAGGCATTGGACGCTGTTTAACATAGCACACTATGGCTGATATGTTCAGTACACATCACTGCATTCTGTATCAGAAAGTAGGGCTCGCCCTCTATGAAGTCTTGTAGATCGATGCATTGCACTCTTTTTGTTTATAAAGCCCTCCTTCATAAACCTTCTTTCATTGTTAACTTATAGACGTACGAGATACCAGACCCGGTATCGGGGAGGACGAACTCTGGAGATCTCTTTGATTTCCACTGAGTTAGGAGGATCTGCTTTTAGTTTTTAGTGTACCTTAGGTGTGGAATGACCTCCAATGTACTTTAACATCGGAGGAATTGGTGCCTCTATGGCATTTCAGATGGCTGTTAGGGGACCTTTTCACTGAAGAATATGTCTATTTTTTTTATGAGTGTGTTTTGCTTTTCGTGTATTGCTGTGTATAATAGCATGTATTTTAATGTATATATGCATGTGTAGTTTAAATGTGCATGTTGTATTTTGATGTGTATTGTTGTGCTAAACAGGGCTCATCTGGAACAGAGTCCTAGTTCTCAACATTGACTCCCTTTCAATATAACGGTTAAATGAAATAAAATAACTATTTTGTGGACGTGATACTGGCTTGGTTCCTATGCTGTCTCATGGGGGACAAACATCAGTAACTCCCACATTGAACCACACCCCTAAGACTGAAATCTCGTTTTTCCTAATGAGCAACAGAACTGTGCGTTCAGTCGCTCTTTCAAATACCAGTACACAAATACAAAAAACATATAATGTTGTATAAGTATAACATTGTAACAGCTTTTTTATAACAAGAGGCTGCTGGTCTGCCTGGGTGTCAGGATAATAGTAGGGAGATGGTACAGTAGTAATGAGGGATTCATTCTTTTAGCCCTCTTAACGAGGTTGATCAAGACAACAACTTCTTACCCCAGAAGGAGTTTATTCCCAGCCTGTTATGGTAAGTGATAGTCTGGCGTTGTTACTGTTGTGGCTAATATGCTAGCTCTGGTTTCAAGCGCCTCAGAGGAAATTTAAGTGAGATTAAGGTTGTTTTCTTTCCATTGCCCCACTCCTAGAGGAATAAGGTTGAGCCGCCAGCCACATGGATGACTAGATAAGCAAGGATCCTAACCCCCTGAAGTTTTGGAATCAGATTCCAATTTGACCCTAGACCCGTTGAAATAGGCTTTGGGCTGTGTTTAACCCCTTCTAACGCAGAGTGAAATACACTCTGACCTAAACAAAGCACTAGTTGATCTCGTCTGTCTTCTGATTGCTCCCTCATTAGAGGAACAAGCAGAAGAGGGAGGAAGGAGACAGGGTTGGAGAGAAGGGAAGTGGAAGCCCTGGCATGAGCATATAACAATTTATGAATTGATCTATCAAGTTGAATTTAGAATATTTCAGTGATTTTGTGTCAGTGAAACGCAGTCCTGGTGTTTCCTTTTGTTACATTTAAATTATGGTTGATACAAAACATGGCACCGGGAAAAGAAATCAGCAGCTGTTTTTCAGGTGAATTGTTAATTGATTTGAAAGGAAAGGGTAAAAGTGTCCCTAGTTATGCCAAATGTTTCTTTCCTCACAGCCCATGTGACGCATCATTAGCAAGAGACTGCGCTTTCAAGCAGATGCCAGCAGACCAAGATGTATGTGCAGACGACGTCCCCTTTGAGGCGATGGCCTAGCATACAGTACGCGTGTGTTTCTTGCAATCACTGCTCACCACATTTCATCCCCTACCTTGAGAGCAGCATGACATCACTTGTTTATTGCTGTAGGACATCATTCCCTACTTCCTTCCGTTTATTCTTTTGTTACTATACACAACAGACCCTGTTCATGAATCTAAATATAGTCAGACACCTCCCAGGCCATATTTGGTTTTTAATTGGGTCTTCTCTGCTCACTGTGGAGATGAAGGCACAAAGCAATTAACAGCCTGTGCTGGAATGCAGGTAGTACAGCAAGCTGCTCATACAGCTACTTGTCTGCTGCTCACTGCTGGCACTCTGCCTGCTTCCAAGGCTCACGCAAACATCTGCAGCACTTGCTACAGATACACGGTCTCTCCTTCCTCCCCACCAAAACAGTGAAGAAAAGTTCTCAGATGTCTTTCACACGTCCATTTCCATCTATTCTATCTTTTCATTTTTTCTTCATTTTACATCCACGCTCGGTGTCATGTGACATCACAGCCCGGGGCTGTCATTGTCTGTACACAGCCCAGTTTTTATTTTGTCGTTATTTATCTCCTCGTTTATTGATCTATCTCCTCGTTTATTGATGCGTCAAGAAAGGGTCCTTAGAGAGGAGAACTATAAATGAAGTGATGCATTTTGTGCATCTCCGACTGACTCCTCATGCTTTCCATCTTTCTCATTCTTTCCTTCCTTCCGTCCTTCCCTGCTGAGGGATGTTTTGTTCACAGGCAGAGCTGTGAGCTCTAGCCGTGACTCCATAAAGCAATCACGCCTCGCAACCCTTCCAAATGCAAATTGCTTGGCGCTGACAAACACACTCAGGTAAAGAGTGAATTCCTCAGCAGCAAATGAAATTATACAGGGCTCTTTGATTTGCAGAGATCAAAGACATCTCGTCTTTATTTGAGTTGAGATGAGAGAGAGGATTTCAGGAAATTATTCTTACCAAACTGCACATTCCATAGCTTGACATTTAGTAGGGACATTTACCATTAAAACTCCAATCAATGGATGCCGATAGAATTTACATTCAGTCATTTGTAAAAAAAAAAAAAAAAAATACTTGGAAAAGTTTGTTTATCGTTTCTCATGTAGAAAATATAGAACTTAAATCCCTGGTGGGTTATGAGAACAAATGTGAATAAAAAAACTTGAGAACACAATTTACACTACATCCATCTGCTCTGTCGGCTACAGGTATTTTCTAAAACCTTTTTTCTCTTCACATGACTAGACTGCAGCAGCAGGCTGCTCAGTGCTCAGTGCTCCCACTTCCTGTATCCTGACCTTTCTTCAAGTTAATCTTAGGTCATTACTCAGCCATTTGTCATAATGGTCATGTAAGGGACTTCAACTCATCTGCTCCCCCCCTGTTTTGTGTCTGTCTCTCCTCAGTCTATGAACCACAAGGCCCCAAAAACATGGTTTATCTTCTGCACATTCTCCCAGAAGTGCTGATGGGCAGCAAATCTACAGGGCTGCTGAGAACAGAGGAAGAGAAGAGGAACGTCTCCAGAGAATGTTGCCAGAGGCAGGCAGGTGAATGTGGAATGTCACCTTGCCCTCAGGGGTGCCACACTCTCCCTCCTCTCCTGTCCCTCATCTCCCTCCCTCCTCACCTCCCTCCCCTCTTTCTCCCACTAGAGGATGGATGGGCTAAGCAATAGAGTCAGCCGGAAATTCAAATTTGACGACTGTTTGGCCACAGAGACAGAATGCTCGATGTCCAGCATATGCTCAGAGATTTGGTTAATCAATTATTCAATTAAATGAGTCCCATCTGCTCTTGATGCTGCAGGAGAGAGGGAGAGGAGGGGAAGGAACCAGTATAGCCGTACAGCTGTGTTTCCTAAACCCCAAATAAACCAACCACTCACCCCGCTATCTCATCATGACCATGTGACCCGTGCCATACAGGGGACGGATGACTGACAACCCGGAAATAAAGTACTGCATGAATTATTCATCCATAACCTTTGGCTGACAAAATTAGATCGCATACTTAACAACCCTGTCCACTGCTTCGCTCCATTTTGAGCTTAGCCAGGGTTAATTTGCACGCTAATGAATCCGATATAATGAACTTGGCTCAACAGAGGTTCATTCAAATTGTCCTTAAATGTTAACTTTTTCCCTCACTCTTACTGTTCTGCCTCTCAAGGCCCCACAGTAATTCAGCTTCCACAATGTGTTTTATGCTCTCATTGCTTTATAAGGGACCCTCAAAAGGTTACCAAGTTGCAACAGGTAATTGTGAAGACCCAGAGAGAGAAGCAATTGAAATTCAGATACAAAATGTCCTTCCCTCACTCATTATTTACCAGAATTGTTCATGTCTACGAGAAATATTTTGCAGTCCTTTGAAGATAAAACTGTCATATGTCAGTACATCAAACATAGTGATGATACATGTTGACACTGTCTGTGACATAGGTTTTATGATATGGAAATGTGAAGTGCACAGTTGGAGTCACGGGTGTTTTTGCTTGCTTGTATGTCATCAATGCATTATTTAATATAATCCCCAACGTCTCATATTTGAAAATACATTCAGTCCTCTTAATGTACAGCATTTCCCTCACTCACATGACAAAACACTTAAAAAAAATTATAATAATAACAAAAAAGGTGCTAAAATGTCCCCATTAGTGGAGGGATACGGGCAACTTCTTGACCCATGCAGTACTCAAGTTCAGAACGTCTGTCAGTCAAAACCCATTCAGCTCTATGAAGCGCAGATCTGGAACTCTGATGTCATTTATAGCATGTTACTGTACAGTCACTGCATTCCAATTTAGATTCTTATCAGTGCCAAAGTCTGCCATTTTCAAATCGTATACGGGTACGAGGGTAAAAGATTAATACAAAAAGCATCTCACAAGGCTCACCGTTTTAAGCATTGTCGAGTGACTCATCCATCGAAACAGTGTTATTTTATTTAACCAGGCAAGTCAGTTAAGAAGAACAAATTCTTATTTACAATCATGGCCAAACCCGGATGATGCTGGGCCAATTGTACACCGCCCAATCACAGCCGGTTGTGATTCAGCCTGGAAATCAAACCAGGGTCTGAAGTGACACCTCTAGCACTGAGATACAGTGCCTTAGACCACTGTGCCATTCGGGAGCCCCATGCCTACAGAGCCAGTTCAAACTGGTGCTCTGAGATTGAATATGTTACTCTTATCGTCGTGTCAGTTACAGGAGAGGCTGGGTTGTGACAGGCTCCATCTGAAATATGGCTTGATGTTATTGGGTGGGTTATTGAAGACTGGGTTGACTTGACACTTGGGCTCAATTTTCACCCTCTCGCTCCATTGTCAGCCACTGGCACCCAATTCAGCTCTGTGCCAACGATAATGCACCAAGCTGTCATCATGTTAACAGATTAGGCTTTTCTGGAAGTGAAGGCTATATATTAGAGACCATCGAAGCAGGCGCAGGATGCCCATGACCACTTGAGCATGATGCTTCTGGGGTCCTGTCTGACAGTTCTCCTAGACAATATATATCTGTTTGACAGGGTGAAATGAGTAAACCCCACAGATCCCTGGTACGTGCCTTGTGTTTTGGGTATTACATTTCACCCCACACCAGATCACTACTCTTCACTATGACCCAGACATTTGGTCTAAAGAATACTAAAACAGCAGATAAAAGCCAATTGACACAAACTTGTACCTCTGTGAAGATAAAATGCATATGTGTTGTACTGTACTGTAACTACCTGGGTAACAAATGGGAATCAAATCCAGAAATAATGCATTCTATTCGGTATTCATTGCAAGATGTTGCCATGTGTCACCCTGTTTGTTAATTATTAATGGTGTTGTAGTGCGGTAGACCAGTGACTTGTGATGGGGTCAATATGCCAAGGAAAAAACGTCATTTTCATTTTAACGTTAAGCAGTGTTAGACATTTTCTTCATACATGATTTTACTGTTAGAAGAATGGAAGCCTAAACTGCCCCGAATTCTGATTGGCTACTCTTTAACCCCAATGCCCTCTATGAGTCATGGTGTGGAGAGAGTAAGCTTTTCCAATTACCTTGATGAGTAAGAGCAAGAGGTATGGATGAAAACCTATAGTTACCCCACCCAGAGCTAACAGACGGAAGACAGACATTGCTTATCGCAGCACGTCGTAATCATGCACACATCATATACAACTGGATACCACATATCTAGTTACTGTATCTTACCATGGAAACCTGTGGGCTTCATTATGATTTACTTTATATCGAGGCTTGAGAATTGTCCTGGAGAATTTGAGTTGGATACATTGTTTGACTAAGGAGGCATAGGTGTATCTACCGGTATTAAAGCTGAAATGAAAAGATCTGACATAACTGATGGGTGCGTTGAGCACAGGGACAGCACTCTGCCTCTCTCTCACCCAATATTGATGCAATGATATAAATATCCTCTATGGTTTCAAAATGTTCTCAGTATATGCTATACACCACCCCCCGTTTCCCGTCCTCTGTCCTCTGACTGTGCCGTCTATGCTGTCTGTCCCTAATTGAGCACTTACTGTACGGGACCGCCCGCCATACCTGCCTATCTCGCTCTCTCCCTCTCACACACACACACACGCACGCACACACACACACACGCGCGCGCATTTTGATTTAAACAAAGGTGACTCGTCATCCCTGCTGCAATGCCACCTGAGCTAATGAGGAAAAAAGCTGTTTCTATTTCCAACAGGAATCTGTGATAAGATGAAGACCACCATTCCATTTCCCTCTGTTTTCACAGAGAAAATGCCTCCCCCCCACTGTTTCTTCCCTCTCCTTTCATTTCTGAGGTTGGGTTTTCCAGACGTTTTACTGCCCCCTTCCTCTCTCCTCTTAAAGACCTGCAGTGTCTTTGTCGGCAGGTAATTTCTCTCATGATAAAATATTAATATTGTTCTGTAGTGAGCAGCATGCTTTGGACAAATGGGGTTAACTATGACTTCCATGGAAACGACACTGGAGGCCCGTAAATAAACATTTAGTATGAATAACAAGGCTGGGGTCAATTTAAATTAAAGGCCGCCAGTTGAAGAAGTGATTTGAAATAAATAGCTTTTATTGAGAAGTATTTGAAAATGTTTTCAATCATTTAATTGTAATTTCAGTTTACTTCCCTGAATTGACTGCCTTCAATGCGAATTTCCCTCAGCTCTGATGTCTAAATGCATTTGGAAAGAGGTGCAGTAGAGAAAATAGGCTATAAAAAACATGGCATCTTTTTTTGTTAGGCAAATCTTTCATTTCACATTTGTCACGTTCTGACCTTAGTTCTTTTGTTATGTCTTTGTTTTAGTATAGTCAGGGCGTGAGTTGGGTGGGTTGTCTATGTTCCTTTTTCTATGTAGTGTTTTGCGTTTGGCCTAGTATGGTATGGTATGGTTCGTTAGTTGTCTCTGATTGAGAATCATTATTTTCTGTTTTGTGTCTGCACCAGACAGAACTGTTCCGGTTTCATTTCGTTCTCTTTGTTGTTTTATTCTTTAGTGTTCTGAGTTAAAATAAATATCATGAACACTTACGACGCTGTGCATTGGTCATCCGATCCTTCCTACTACTCCTCCTTATCATCAGAGGAGGAAGACAACCGTTACAGAATCACCCATCAACAAAGGACCAAGCAGCATGGTAGCGGGCAGCAGCAGCGATCTCCAGACTCCTGGACATGGGAGGAGATCTTGGAGATCTGTACCCTGGGTACAGCCGGGAGAATTTCGCCGCCCCAAGGCAAAGCTAGAGGCAGCGAAAGCCAAAGGCGGTGTTATGAGGAGGCAGCACGGCAACGCGGCTGGGACGAGAGGCAGCCACAAACATTTATTGGGAGGAAGCACACGGGGAATGTGGCTAAGTCAGGTAGGAGACCTGCGCCAACTCCCCATGCTTACCGTGGAGAGAGGTGGACCGGGAAGGCACCATGTTATGCAGTGAGGCGCACGGTGTCCCCGGTGCGCAGGCATAGCCCGGTGCGTTACATAGCAGCGCCTCGTATCGGCCCAGGCTAGAGTGGGCATCGAGCCAGGTGCCATGAAGCCGGCTCAGCGCATCTGGTCTCCAGTGCGTCTCCTCGGGCTGGGGTACATGGCACCAGCCCTGCGCATGGTGTCTCCGGTTCACCAGCACAGCCCAGTGCAGTCGATTCCACCTCGCCGCACTGGCCTGGCAATGGGGAGCATCCAGCCAGGTAGGGTTGGGCAGGCTCGGTGCTTGAGACCTCCAGTGCGCCTCCACGGGCTGTTCTATCCGGTGCCTCCTCCACACACCAGGCCTCCAGTGGCAGCCCCCCGCATCAGGCTGTCTCTCCGTCTCCTCCCTACAGGTGCTCCCGTTTGTCCTGAGCTGCCAGAGTCTCCAGTCTGTCCTGAGCTGCCAGAGTCTCCAGTCTGTCCTGAGCTGCCAGAGTCTCCAGTCTGTCCTGAGCTGCCAGAGTCTCCCGTCTGTCCTGAGCTGCCAGAGTCACCCGTCTGTCCTGAGCTGCCATAGCCACCAGTCAGTCAGAAAATGCCGGAGCCATCTGTCACTCCGGCGCTGCCGGAATCGCCTTTCACTCCGGAGCTGCTGATGTCTCCCGCCTGTCCGGTGCTGACGGAATCTCCCGTCCATTTGGGACCCGTTGCTAGGGTCCCCAGTCAGAGGTCAGTGGCGAGGGTCGCCACTCTAAAGAGGCCACGGAGGCGGGCAAAGACTATGGTGGTTCCCCTTAGTGGGCATTTTGGTCCTCTCCTTCCAACAGCAGCGAGATACAATTAGGACTAAATGTGTGCTATCAATTAATTAAAAGGTGCCAGAGCTTCACAATGTCTCATTTGCACCCTAGTAACCCTACTAATTCAAATGGAATATCAAAATCAGAGTCACCTTTTAAATCAAACCCCTTATTCCGATCCCATAACCCCTCACTTCCATCCAGGTTCAGCTGTAACATAGCTGTATCTATTGGTAAATAGCCCACCCATTTTCACCTACCTCATCCCCACAGTTTTTATTTATTTACTTTTCTGCTCTTTTGCACACCAATATCTCTACCTGTACATGATCATTTATCAATCCAGTGTTAATCTGCAATATTGTAATTATTCGCCTACTACTCTCATCCCCACAGTTTTTATTTATTTACTCCTCATGCCTTTTGCACACATTGTATATAGACTCCCCCTTTTTTTTCTACTGTGTTATTGACTTGTTAATTGTTTACTCCATGTGTAACTCTGTGTTGTCTGTTCACACTGCTATGCTTTATCTTGGCCAGGTCGCAGTTGTAAATGAGAACTTGTTCTCAACTAGCCTACCTGGTTAAATAAAGGTGAAAAAAAAAAAATAATAAAAAAAAAAAAATGTCTGTCAGGTGCTGGGGGTGAAAAGTTAAAGACGTCACGCCTGTTGGCATCAATATAAACTGTGTCCTCTGATTCCTCTCATCATTAGACGCATCCTGGCAGATCTTATGCAAAGCAATCAAGTCATGGTGATGCCTTGAATTTTAAACACTGGACTCTGGGATTCTTCTCGGGTCACTGCTCAGTCCCCGCATGACATCTGCTCTAACAAACAATAGAAAGGTGAAAGGTGAAAATCAAAGAGTTGTCATCCTTTTGAAATCTAAACTCTGATTTCTGTAAAAATGGAGGAAGTGCAAGCTACACTCCTACTGCAAAGGAGAGTGGCGAAGTGTGTATTTCGGCATATACCGACTCGATATACTGACTCTATATATGCTGCTCGTGCTGCTGCTCTGACTCGATATACTGACTCTCGGCATATACTGACTCTGGTCGAGTTGGTTGGTTCATACACTCTGTCTTTTACCTGGTTGCCAGAAAACACCAACATACATACATTTGTGAAATGAGGTACCGAGCATGTAGCGCCATAACCAAAAGAGGCATCAGAAGTCAACTTGGTAACCGTGTCTACTAGGCAAATTAATTCATCTTAAATGTGACTGCTATACCGGAGTGGTCTTTCCCATCCATTTCCACTCGTAGCAGACGGATAGATGGGGTGTTAGAACCCTCAGTACGCATCTAATGTCATCCCACACAGCAGGAGGAACGATGGGGTATCATTTACCAAGAGCATGTGCAGTCAAGATGAACAAATGACAGGTACAGAATAGAAACAACACCTGATAGTGAAGGTTGACACACATTTGAATCGCAGACAAGAAAAGCCACATCAAAAACAAAGAAGACGATCTCATCTATGGCTGTACGCCCGTATGGAGAGTTGGTCCACACAGAACAGAAATAAAGAACCTCACCTACAGTATACAGTACAAAGGGGTAAGTACTCTCTCTCACACACAGATACATTTACTCTGTCAACACACCGATCCAGGGGGACTCTTCTCTACCTCAGGTTATTCCCACACGTTTACTATGGGCCAGTGTGGGAGGGAATCGACCACCGCCTGCCCCTTCCCTCTCACTATGAGATGAGAGGAGCTCAGCTCTCCACCTCCGTAAAGAGCATTCACTCAGCCTCCCTGCCCCTTTCTATCTGAGAAGTACCTGCTTTAGCCTTCCTGTACTCCTCTTGAGCCCTCCTTCCCTGCCGCCCCACATCGTTCCTCTGTTTTTGTTTCCACTCAGCACAATGTTTGTGCACTGTCCGGTTCTGTCTCATCCGCTCTGCCTCAAACTCAAGATCAGGGATTGTGAGCAAGGTGAGCAGGAAGGCCATTGACGTCTGTCTCCCCCACGGGCCCATTCCGACTGTGTCACAAAGGATTACCCAGCAGCCCTGGAAGCCCAGGGACTGTGTGACCTTTCCCCTCTGACTCCCACAGATGTCCCTGCCCACTGCTTACAGCACGGTGATGGGCCAAACCACTGAAGCTCTGTGTCTCTAAAGGCTCTCCCTGCTCAGCTGGAGAGCTGCAGAGCTGAGTATAAGATCATTTGTGCATGTAGGCTATCGCGGTTGCAGCTCCACCAGCCACGAGCTAGCAATTAGCTTGTATTGAACTCAAGTTGTAATGTCACATGCACAGGTACAGTGAAATGCCTTTCTTGCAAAGTCAACCCACTGTGTGGTTAGATACCAATTCTAATGCTGTTCTGAGGAAGCATATTCCAGATAGATGGAACATCTGTGAAGTCTCATACAGTGGTTGCTCAATTAAAAGTTTTTTAGATTATGCTGCGGGACTTAGAAGTAATTTGTGCTTCAGTACGGTACCCTGCGTCACTGCTTCATTGCGCCAAACCAGAGCAAGGGGGAGTTAGAGCACTGATTATGCTTTTGGGTCCCAAAGCGCTACTGTGTCTCTAACTGACAATGAATGGGCGACATAAGCCACGTGGACACTGATAATTGTGCACGACTTCAAAATGACGAGGATGAATAAAGTGATTGAATTTAGAACAATAGTGTAAGAATTGCTCTTCCTCTGTCTTGCACACACACCTGGAAAAATACACTTATTTTTTTGTTTCTACTTGCCACTATTACTTATTAAAACGTTTTATTTTTATTCTAAGAGAAATGAAAATGTTCAATTATATTCCATGATATTCTTATTAAGATACATGTGTTGACTGAATATAAGCAAGTTATGTCTGCTAAATAATCAAGTTGATGGCATAGTCACATAGCCTCGGCACCGACATAAGGCTGAGGCTCATTCATGGCATGGATCAAAATAAATAAGTATCAACATTCTTTCTGATAGTCTTTAATAAAGACATGTTTTGGTGATCCTGACCTTATCCTGACCTTTTCAAATGAATCTCCGTTTTGGGTATTGGTTAGACTACAATTAGGGTGTGGAAATGTTAGGATTATTTTGCTCTTACTGTAGTACTGTAGCCTACTCCCGACCGGTCACATTGTACAGTGCCATTATGGACTATTGGCAGGACAATAGACTCTTGCCAAGAAGGAGGATAGGGGGGAAATTGGTTATTTTAAAACAAAATCATCTCAAAAATATCATTAATGTTTCAAACACTTTTTTTCACAAGGGCTATTAGCAGGACAATAGACACGATGTGGTCCCAAAAACTGCCCAACTGAAACATTTGGATTTGAAAGGACAGCAGGTGCAGACACTTAACTGAAAAATGTGAAGATTAATAAGGTAAGGTTTGTTCATTGTATGATCATGATACTATTTATCGTTTCATATTTGTGCAAATCTTTCTAAAACAGAAAATGGACAGTATTCAATGGATATCAATCAACACAGAGGTAAGAATATGTAGGCTATCAGAATATGTTAAAGGCTAGCTGTTTTGGGTGCAGATGACTGGACTGCTCACTGTTGTGCCTGTGTCTGCAGGTGCTGGCCGTGCTGCTGCTCCAGTTTCAACTGTTCTGCCTTATTATTATTCGACCATGCTGGTCATTTATGAACATTTGAACATCTTGTCCATGTTCTGTTATAATCTCTACCCGGCACAGCCAGAAGAGGACTGGCCACCCCACATAGCCTGGTTCCTCTCTAGGTTTCTTCCTGGGTTTTGGCCTTTCTAGGGAGTTTGTCCTAAACACCGTGCTTCTACACCTGCATTGCTTGCTGTTTGCGGTTTTAGGCTGGGTTTCTGTACAGCACTTTGAGATATCAGCTGATGTACGAAGGGCTATATAAATAAATTTGATTTGATTTTGATTTGATTTGATTTTGATTTGATACAGTTAAGGAGGCATACAAAGGTATGTCAGTTGGTATTGGTATGTTATACAGATCACATGGTTTACTATCCTCCTCCTTGACCTCTTCAATGAATATCCCATAGGCCTCTACATTATGGAGAAGGCATGTGTATGAAAACCATATTCAAAACCATTTTTTTTTCATTCACATTCACTACAAAAACCAAGGTATGAATACTGTTGTGTGCATGTTTTGTTAATCATCTGTATAAATACTATGTTTGTATTCATAGACTTCACCCTCCTTACACTTCTGATGAATATAACGGGTAACCTGTTCGATCAAAACGCACTGCCAAACCATCCTGGCTATGGATTCAGAGAACATCAACACATTACGTCAGAGGATATACCCATTGGACTGCTGGGAGTTAACCTCATATTTGGATATTTTTTATTCTGCTTTTCCACAAAAATCATTATAAACACTGACAACTAAAATATGGCTGTTATTGTTATGGCGTATTATTATTAATAATAATGATGAATAATAATAATAATAGGGAGGGGGTAGTTCACAAATTAACCCTCAATGTTTATTCAAAAACTTATTTGAGGATTAAAAACTTCTTTGAGGATTAAAACCCTTCTAAACGGTTCTTTGAAGAACTTATAGGGGTTCCCCAACAGTTCAATTTGAAGAACTCCAAATTGATACTCCAGGAATCTCTCTTTCTAGAGTGTAGGCAGACATTGTAAATAAGAAATTGTTCTTAACTGACTTGCCTAGTTAAATAAAGGTTACATTTCAATTTAAAAACAACTGGCGGCAATGTTATTTGTCCCCCTAAATTAATAAGGAAAATTGTTATCATAATCTTTTTTTTTAAATACTCCCAAATGCAGGGTCCCAGGAAGGAAGTCACCGTACCTAAATAAAAAATATAGCTAACTTGTTATGCAAGTCTTGCACACCAACAGATGGAGAAAACCTACATCAGTCGAGCAATTCATTTAAACAATAACCTTAATTTTAATTTGACTACAAACAACAAGAGGGCTTAATTTGAGTCTATTTCTTCAGAGACCTACAGTTGAAGTCGGAAGTTTACATACACCTTAGGCAAATACATTTAAACTCAGTTTTTCAAAATTCCTAGTAAATATTCCATGTCTTAGGTCCGTTAGAATCACCACTTTATTATAAGAATGTGAAATGTCAGAATAAAAGTAGAGAGAATGATTTATTTCAGCTTTTATGTCTTTCACCACATTCTCAGTGGGTCAGAAGTCAACATACATGCAACTCGTATTTGGTAGCGTTGCCTTTAAATTGTTTAACTTGGGTCAAACATTTCAGGTAACCTTCCACAAGCTTCCCACAATAAATTGGGTGAATTTTTGCCAATTCCTCCTGACAGAGCTGGTGTAACTGAGTCAGGTTTATAGGCCTCCTTGCTCGCACATGCTTTTTCAGTTCTGCCCACACGTTTTCTATAGGGTTGAGGTCAGGGCTTTGGGATGGCAACTTCAATACCTTAACTTTGTTGTTCCTAAGCCATTTTGCCACAACTTTGGAAGTATGCTTGGAGTTATTGTCAATTTGGATAACTCATTTGCAACCAAACTTTAACTGATGTCTTGAGATGTTTCTTCAATATATCCACATAATTTTCCCTCCTCATGATGCCATCTATTTTGTGAAGTGCATCAGTCCCTCCTGCAGCAAAGCACCCCCACAACATGTTGCTACCACACCCATGCTTCACGGTTGGGATGGTGTTCTTTGGATTGCAAGCCTCCCCTTTTTTCCTCCAAACATAACAATGGTCATTATGGCCAAACAGTTCTGTTTTTGTTTAATCAGACCAGAGGACATTTCTCCAAAAAGTATGATATTTGTCCCCATGTGCAGTTGCAAACCGTAGTCTGTTTTTTTATGGCAGTTTTGGAGCAGTGGCCTCTTCCTTGCTGAGCGACCTTTCAGGTTATGTCGATATAGGACTCGTTTTACTGTGGATATAGATAGCTTTGTGCCTGTTTCCTCCAGAATCTTCACAAGGTCCTTTGCTGTTGTTCTGGGATTGATTTGCACTTTTCAAAACCAAAGTACGTTCATCTCTCGGCGACAGAGCGCGTCTCCTTCCTGAGCGCTATGATGGCTGCGTGGTCCCATGGTGTTTATACTTGCATACTATTGTTTGTACAGATGAACGTGGTACCTTCAAGCATTTGGAAATTGCTCCCAAGGATGAACCAGACTTGTGGACGCCTACAAATTGTTTTCAGAGGTCTTGGCTGATTTCGCTTGATTTTCTCATGATGTCAAGCAAAGAGGCACTGAGTTTGAAGGTAGGCCTTGAAATACATCCACAGGTACACCTCCAATTGACTCAAATTATGTCAATTAGCCTATCAGAAGCTTCTAAAGCGATGACATAATTTTCTGGAATTTTCCAAGCTGTTTAAAGGCACAGCGTATGTAAACTTCTTACCCACTGGAATTGTGATACAGTGACTTCTAAGTGAAATAATCTGTCTGTAAACAATTGTTGGAAAAATTACTTGTGTCATGCACAAAGTAGATGTCCTAACCGACTTGCCAAAACTATAGTTTGTTAACAAGAAATTTGTGGAGTGTTTGAAAAATGAGTTTTAAGGACTCCAACCTAAGTGTATGTAAACTTCTGACTTCAACTGTATATAAAATTACTTAACTGGCTAAGGTAGGCTATGACGCCTAACAGCCTCAACACCCTAACATAAGTAGGATTTTTTTATTGGGCCTACTACAATTGCAACTGGTCAAAAATGTAGCATCCTACATAAAACAATAATTTAAAGAAAAAAAGTCTGTCAGGATAGCCTTCTCTTTTAACGACATAACAAACAGAACATACTGTCAGCTTGAGACGTAAATAACCCTGGATATGCTCTCACAATAATATTAGTATTTACGAAATACATTCATATAGGCCACTAAGTTACTTATTCAATGAGAAAAGTTGCATTTCCCCTGGGACACAATCTTGTGGATGTCGGGTTTGATCGAATTAGTGTGTTTTTGATGTGCAGGCAGTCCTCTATTGACTTATGTGAAAGCTGGTTCCTGTCGTGAGTCTATATTGCGTTCATAGAGGAAAATGAGGACTCTCATTAAGTCGATCCAAACATTGCTAGCACATAAAATGCAAGTTTCTTTATTGTGCTGGATTCCTCTGAGCATTCCACCCACAACGCACACAGGAACTCAGCACTCCTGAGAGCATCCCTGATTTGGCTTGATGTCTGGAATTCAATCAGTTCAGTTTGAATTGCAGCTTCATCCAGCGAGGGTATCGTTTTCTTAACAAGGGAGGAGAATTCTCCACCCGGGCGGACTGTGAGAGGATCACATACAAACGCAATGATATCCTTGGGCATGCTGTAGTCTTCAAATCTGGTGGATGATTTGTCCCTCGGCTGCTTGATGAAATCTTCCATCACCTCTGTGACAATGCTGCGGCCTGGTGCCTCTGCCTGTTGTTTCTTCAGTGTGCTGAAGTGCAGTAGCCTTCCAGATGACATGTCCATATCGAACAACTCAAGCTACATAGTACAGGCCTCATATTTGTCCAGCTTGTCCTCAACTTTTTCTCTCTTCCTTGTAACTTCAGATTGAATCAGTTTAAGTTACAGAATATGTGCAGTTTGCAATTAACGATGCAATGTTTCTGCGTCGGGCCTCTATATGATCTATATGAGGCGGGAAGGCCACTGAAAGTTCTACGCTTAGATTCATAATTACGTCTGAGATTGAATTATTTGCAAACAGCGATATGTTCATTGCAAATAAGACACACTGGCTTGGCATTGGGGAAAGATCTAGAGATTAACGCATATCTCTCTGTACATTTTTCTCTGAAACTTCAATTTTCATTATCCACCTTTCTTCTTGATACTTTTTGAGAGCGACATTATATCTTGCTATGAAGCAAATTGTTCTGAACAAATTTTGGCATTAAAAAAAAGTAGTGGAGCCTACAGTAGGCTACGTATACTTGTTTTTCCCCACCAATCAACACACAGAGAAATAGACAAAAAATAATCATTGAATAGAGACATAGTGCTTTTATGAGCGTAACCAGATCAAAATTATTATCTTGTTGTCGCTGAATGTATTATGTACTAATCATATGTGTTAAACATGTCAAATTTGTAGTGTAGGCCAAATAATTGTGCTAATATTATATACTTATTACGTTCTGGCCCGCCGTCATCCAATTGCTATAATTGGATTTGAAGCAATAGCCTACTCGGGTATGGTCAACTATTACCGCTTCGCACTGCTCTCAGACTGGCATGGAGACTTGTCTTGATGAATCAATGAGATTTTTATTTTCACTGAATCTCTGTTTGGGTATTGGTTAGCCTATAATTAGGGTGTGGAAACAGTCACGTTGTACAGCGCCAAATTTTTCTCACGGAAACCCTGAGGGTATTTGTTTTTTTGTTTTTCTTGGAATAGAAACATGTTAATATTAATCAAATGAATTAATCAACATTTCAAATCAATCCCATATACCATGATCTTTAAAAAAAAAGGTTTTCAATTCTGGTCCGGCTCTCTTCTGGTGTGCCATGACATCTGTTGCCACTAGTTTTTGGGGTTGTGGAGGTTGAGTGTGAATTTTCTCCTCCATTTGTATAGCTCCATCCATTAAGGTGAATATGTTAGGGCTATTGTCAAGCTGCTCAAAGGTACTGTGCTGTGTGGAGTGAAACGTGCAGCATTCAATTGCTATACCTTCTGATTAGTGGAACACAGAGCACACAGCTGCCTTGACTCAGAGCTCTCTTTCCCTTTCTCTCTCTCGGACGTGGCTAAAAGTCACCCAGGGGACAGTGGCCCTGTGGGAGGGGAAGGGAGAGGAAGGAAAGGGAGGAGGGGAGAAGGGTAGGCGACTGCTGCCTTGCATGCTCCAGAGCAACGCGACCTTCCGAGTGGCAGTCAGTCAAGTGCGTCGCAACTGACTACGAGGTCAATCCAAAGACAGAGACAGGAAACCGGATCCCAGGTTCACCTGAGTTAAAATCTGACTTTCACATCTTTTCTCTGTGTGGATGACCACAGGATGCATTATGTCTAACCCTGAGCTCCGCACAGCTGTGGATGCAGGTGCACAGAAACTCTGCCCATACACATTCAGGAGGGAGGGCACTATCAAATGACTGGCCTCAGACATTGGCACACACTTGCACATCCTAATTCCTTCAGCTATAAATAAGACTTTGAAATACTTATTGGTTTTAAAGTATATGTACACTCGACATTTCACTATGCAGTATACAGTACATGAAATTACATTCAATCTGTCAATTATGATGTCTATGGTATGCTTCATTCACCTCCTATAGTATATGTACGTAAATAATGTTTTTTTTTATGTTAGCTCAAGTGTATATGTACACTTGAAATGTAACAGATAAAATTACATGCAATCTGTCAATGATGTTCTCTATGAAATGCATCATTCACTTTCTACAGTATAGGTAAATCAAGTTTTTATGTTAGCTCAACGGTAACCAAGTGTGAGTGATAAATGTGAGCCTCTACATCATCTGAAACATGGTCAAAGGAGCACCTATCATGTGATGAACAAAATAGAAGAAAAGCAGTGGGAAAAGTGAGAAAAAAATGGCTGCATTTGCTCGCTTTCAGCAGGTAGATTGTCCTTCACAGTTTGATGAGTTATGAAAGAACTTGTTATAAATTGGGAGAGTACCACAAGGAGCGAGATTCACAGCAGAGCGGGCCTCATAAATAACACACACCTGAGACGGGAGGGAGGGAGGGAGGGAGGGAGGGAGGGAGGGAGGGAGGGAGGGAGGGAGGGAGGGAGGGAGGGAGGGAGGGAGGGAGGGAGGGAGGAGGGAGGGAGGGACACCCGACTGCTGCATATACATGGACTTTACAGGCTGTGCATGACTTCCAATAAACCGAGCCCAGGTTGGGGAGCGATCGATAAAGCACCACACCAGAACCGACTCCTGTCACATTGTTCCAGCCCATCTTCAGGGTATGACAGCCATTATCATAAACTCTGTTTCCGCGGCAGCAGAACAGTGGACCCCCTGCTTCCCTAGCGACAGACATTAGGCTGACTGGCAGTTCACATCATATACTATATGTTGAACCAATAGAGACATGGGTCTAGTGAACAGCATGGTGTTATGTTGTTGACAAACCAGGTCTATCTCAGTGGTGTTCCTAACTCTGCGCACAGGGCAAGGCGGCTGGGTGGGGGTGGGGGGGGGGGGGGACAATTCTCATGTCTGGGTAGTAAATTTAGTTGACAGCCATATTGTCCCCACTCCACTTCTCCATTTCTACCCCATCAAAATGTTTAGACTTGCAGCCAAATAAGGAGAATGGAATAGTTGAAATATGGGGCACAGGATCGTCCACTGCCTCCATTCCAGAGGTGGGAGGTCCATCTGGCACAGATGTGACACACATTCGTCTGTGTGGGAGACACTGCTTTGCTCTGGGGCTCAGTACATGTTTCACTAGTCGGTCTGACTGTCTGACCTGTGCCATCAACCTCGTACCAACACAGTATGTGAACCACCAAGGGGCAATGAGTCATACTGGGTGATTATGAGTCTCCATTTTCTTTTCTTTTCTTTGTTTGTCTGTATAAAGACAGGAACAAAAATGAAAAACTCCACACTCTCACCACAGTATGAAAGGGAGCAATTAAAAGCCCTCTCTGGTGCTATTCACCTGCCTGAACTCTGTCATTCTTACTTCTCTCTCTCTCTCTCTCTCTCTCTCTCTCTCTCTCTCTCTCTCTCAATAAAGGCCACTAAGGAAGCATACAAAGAAAGAATCAGGAAGGCTCTTCAAACCAGCACACATCACAATGAGTTCCACTAGACAGACAGATAGGAGCCTTCTTGATGACACTGGCTTTATTATTTTGGCATCACGTATTGTAAAACACCTCATGTTAGGTGGCTCTATTCAGTTTACCTCTTATCCAAGAGACCAACAGAGACATGGACAAGGACAACAGGGAGTCAGATGGAGCTTGAATGACAGAGGCAGGCAGATTCCACAGCCAGCCAGGGTGGCGGTGCCTTCCGAGAGATCCACTGCTCATTTTGTCCTTGGGATAGATGACATCTGCCTGCCGGCTGCCACTGGCTGTCACTACTAACAGAGTGCTGATGGGGAAGGGGTTGGGTGGAGGGGATCTAGGGGGTGAGGAGGGGAGAGGAGGGAGGCCGCGGGAAGAGAGGCTGTTCTGCAGCTGTGTTTCCACACCCAGTGATCTCTCAACCCCCACCAGTCTACCCCACAGGCTTGTGTGTGTGTTTTAATAAGCGGACCAACGCTTCACAGCCCTCAGATAAACAACTAATGAAATCGCTCTTTGCCTCTTAATCTAAATACCAGCGTGCACCTTGGGCTCTGGAGCAGACTCCTGGCAGGAGCCTAACCTGCTACTAGGAGCCCTGCTATTACCTCTCTCAGCATGGCTCTGCTCAGCACAGCCCAGCACTACACGCAGAAGATAGGCATGTGAAATAACTAACACAACAACAGTCATCTCAGCCTTTACCCTGAGCCACAATAACAAGGCTGACCAAGTACCATTGATAGAATAAGGAAGTCTCCCATAAACCTATAGGGAACACTGTGGAGATGAAACAATTTTATGGCTAGCTGCGAGAGCTTTGTTACTAATGGAGAAAGAGATGAAATAAGTATGTCAAGTCTAACAGCCTGGTCTTGTACCAAAGGCATAAAGGGGCTGTATATGTTTGCATGAATGACAGGTAGCGTGGCCTTAAATAATTCAGATGCAGCCTCTCTCTAACATGCTGAAATACACCCACCTGAAGTCCCTGCTCACTTCTCCAGCTCACTCTCAGTTCCCTACTCTGCGCTGGAATCACTATTGGCAAATCGAGCGAGGCAGGATTAATTGTAATTCAAGGTATATTACCATTGGCACTGCCTGGTTTGGGTGCTGCACACTGTAGGTGGGTGTGGGGAGAGGGAGAGGGGCTGCACTGCAGGCTGCTCTGGCACTCTGATTGTTAAATAGCTTTTTGATCGAATTGATAAATCACTGGAACCTGTCTCACTGTATCTCAACAAATATATATTTTTTAAACTGGTAGAAATGAGTGAAAGGAAAGAAAAAAGGCTGGGAAAACAAAAGGATTTAGAAATGGGTGAGGTGACAGTAAATTATGGAGATATGCTGCCCCCATGAGGAGTGATGAGGAACAGAGTATATAACATGTTACTAAGAGAACGTTATTCAATTGTGCATGCTCGTGTTGATTCCAGCTGTCTCCCTGCCAAAATTCCTGGAATGGCTCTGACAACTCTCCCCTCTCTTAAATGTCACACTTCACACGGGCTATGTGACCCACTATGATTTGTATTTACAAACAACAACAAAAATCCTTCTTAGGATTAGCATAGCAAAGGCGGCTGGCTATTTGACCTCTGTTAAAGAGAAAGGGCCAGGCTGGTAGTATGTCTGGCCACTAAGAGAGAAACTGTGTGAGTAGATTAGGTTCATTCAGCTCTTTGAGTCCCACAGCCCACAGAGACATTGTAGGGAATGTGCCATGGCTATACAATGGCATCATACTGTATCTCTGACTCATCTGGGCCGCTTAGTTCACTCTGATTGAGCCAAGAGCTTTCACATGAGAGTTACAGACAGTCTGACTATGTATTGCAGTCATATAGGCATGGTGATAGACCTGTGGATCTGAGTTTGCTAATAGGGAAGGTTTAACAGACAATGACAGCTTTCAAGGCACAATGACATCATCATTCTGAGCCCCATTTCATATCGTTGATACAGGATCAAGGCTGAACTTTCAAACTCTCTTGTCCATGGTGTTTCACAAGGTGAAGCAAAATACACTGTGGTTTCACTTGGAGCTGTAAAATACCTCTAATATTTCAGCTGCTCTATTTGCTTTGAAGTACTAAGGAAAAGCTTAA
Organism: Oncorhynchus masou masou; assembly: GCF_036934945.1. NCBI lineage: Eukaryota > Metazoa > Chordata > Actinopteri > Salmoniformes > Salmonidae > Oncorhynchus > Oncorhynchus masou. The sequence goes on from NC_088213.1 coordinate 42,317,960, forward strand.
ATATTTGTTGTGTGTCTGAAGGATTGCACTGTTGGGTTCTCTGAAGTATTTCAAAGACCAAAATAGATTTCGAAAAGCAACGCCAATATGAAATTCCTTTCTGAAGTGAGTCTGTTTTTGGATCTCAAACAGTCTCGAATCAAACACTTGCCTTGTGGTAAACAAAGCTTGCGGTGTGTGCTGTGCCATTGCAATTTGTAAGATTCCGTGGCCTTTTGGGGCTCCATATTCTGTCCACAAAACAGCCTGAGCAATGCCTAATCCCAGAAGCAGAAACTATTTTTGTATTGCTGGCCTGATTACCTGCATTGCACAGATAAGACCAAAGAGTATTGTGGTGTATAGGGAATATACCTGGTGGAGTTTTTGTCTTTGGGTTGTGATGAACACTCCATAACTCATTTTCATTAACATAGTGGCACAATAAAGACGGCAGAGACGACCAGATCTAAAATATGAAAAATAAGCAACATGGACGATGACTAGAATCCACATCTCAAAACCAGGCTACTGTACATCCAGGACAAAATGTCTGGAGTTGCTATATTCATACAGTTTCTCAAGCATTTGCAGAGGCATTATTATTATGGCCATTTCAGAATGTTGTTCCCTCCACTCTTTTATTGTGGCAGACAATCCATTGGTCATTGGCTGTCTAGACGCCTTTCTCCTGACTCGAGTAATACATTAAACGAATGAAACCTTGGAGCCAAATTTCAGTTCACACAAAAGCATATGAGAGTAAGTGGGGAAAGTAGCACAATTCCAAAGCCTTGCCAGCAGATAACACATCTGTAAGAGCTGCTGTATGTGTTGGTTTAAATGCATGTTGTACATGGAAATATTCGTTCATGGATGAATAAATGAGACTCCATCTCCTTCTAACTCAGTTTAACAGTGTTCTTACCTAGGGGATTGGTGTCTTCACCGTAGATTTACAGATAACACGCTTAGAATTCACTTACGAAAATATCTACTTCCTGCTGTGTGAGGAATTGTGTTTATTACTGCTCCTCTGTGCAACACGTGTGTTGCCACATGCAACATTAAAAGCACACCCACTGGGGTTATATTGAAATCCTGATTGTCACGTTCTGACCTTAGTTCTGTTATTATTATATCTTTGTTTTAGTATGGTCAGGGCGTGAGTTGGGTGGGCAGTCTATGTTTGTTTTTCTATGTTGGTTTTTGAGTTCGGCCTAGTATGGTTCTCAATCAGAGGCAGCTGTCAATTGTTGTCCCTGATTGAGAATCATACTTAGGCAGCCTGTTTTCCCACTATGGGTTGTGGGTAGTTATTTTCTGTTCTGTTGCATCATTTAGGACTGTTCATTTGTCGTGTATTGTTTTTGTTTAAGTATTCATTCTTTAATAAATTACAATGAATACTTACCACGCTGCACCTTGGTCCTCTCTTTCTCCCGACGACAGCCATTACACTGATTGGCTAGTAGAAAGAAACACCTTCACCATTGCCGTGTCTGAACTATCATTAAATGTGAAGACTGTATATTATCAAATCAATTCTCTAGGTTTAATTATAACATGATTAAACTAATCATGCAAACATTAATTAACTAGGAAGTCGGGCACAACGGGAAAATGTTTAGAGTTACAGAGTTATAATTGACCAAATATAACTCTTCAGATATTTTAATATCTTATCAATTAATCTTCCATTAATGATTATTAATTGTTACCTTCGTTAGTCTCATTCCAAACGTAGTCAAATTCTTGGTTATCTACATGAACCCTAGCCAAGATCATGATTCAGTGATATACAATTTACTAACTAACTAAATAATCACACAGAATTACAAAAACAAGCACTAGTGTCACGCCCTGGTCTTAGTATTTTGTGTTTTCTTTATTTATTTGGTCAGGCCAGGGTGTGACATGGGTTTTGGTATGTGGTGTTTATTTGTCTTGGGTTTTTTCACAGGTATTGGGATTGTAGCTTAGTGGGGTTTTCTAGCTTAGTCTATGGCTGTCTGAAGTGGTTCTTAATCAGAGGCAGGTGTTTATCGTTGTCTCTGATTGGGAACCATATTTAGGCAGCCATATTCTTTGAGTGTGTCGTGGGTGATTGTCCTGGTTCCTGTTCTGTGTCACTTTGCACAAGTATAGGCTGTTTTTGGTTTACATTTATTGTTTTTTTGTATTTGATTCGTGTTTACTTTGTTTCATTAAACATGAATCGCAATAGCCACGCCGCATTTTGGTCCGACTCTCCTTCACCTATAGAAAAAGGTTACAACTAGATATTGGTTACTAACATGATACAAAGTAAAACTCCCAAGCGGACGAAGCCAATATGACTGCTTGGTAGACAAAGGAAAGGGGTGGGGACTGAGAAAGAGCGGGAAAGACCAAATGGATTTCACTACACACAGTGGATAATTTTACTCATGGACATGCTAATACCTTGCACATGAACGGCCTCTCATTCTGAAAGAAATTGCAATGTACATATTTACGCTTGGATGCCGTTGTTGTCTCTCCATTGAAAACACTTGCTCGTCCTGTGGAGTTCATCAGAGTCTCTGGTTAACTTTCCCAGAAGTCACAATGTCAGAAGTCACAATGGTTATAGGCGGTTAGAATGGGTACTTCAGAGTACCATTCGGAAATAGAATAGATTCTTCGGTGGTTGTCGGTATTCTTGTTCTAGACTTACGTAATTTCTAGCTGCAGACTAGTAATTATACGCCTAAGATTTGTTCTTATTCTGTAGTGATCGATAGTCTCAGAGTTGAACCATTTCCAGCCGTGTAGCCAAACTACAGATGTATGGTCTCCGATGGCCTATAGAATTGTAGTCATTCCAACGTGGGAACTCTGTCCCGGCGTTCTCTGACTTGTCCTTTGGTAGAGTTGTAGTTTATACCATTGTTTTGTAGTCTAATGTGAATTTCGTCAGGAGTGGGTTTTATACACTTCAGAGAAAGGGGCGGTCCATGACACCGACGTAATGTCTATGCTCACGTGGGCGTGGTTACTGACTTGGTTCACTTTACATGAAAACCCATATTTTGTCATTTAGAAGGTTAACATCACATTACATCTTTTCACAAATAGTTTAATGTTTAATCAAAAACATTTCACAATATTTAGATGTAAACCTGACAGCTGGGAAATATACACTTGAAGATATACAATTATGTGTGTTTCCTGTACAGTACTTCATGAGATCACCAAATGAAACACACGTGTCATGACTGCCCCTTAAGTGTCCACAGACCATTCCCACATTCTGAAAAGTAGAAATATTGTTTAGTTATCCCATTTTGGGGATCAGGAGTTTTGAACTAAGAGAAGCTTTTTGTTCTGGTAGACTCTTTCCCTCAATACTGTATGGCAGTTTCTACCAGGTATTTATGACCTGTCATAAAGTCATAAATCTGTGGAGAGAGAGGGGGGCTATGATCCTCTCCCCAGGGCACGTCTTGACAGTCCCCCTCTGGTGGGTTGAATCTTGTGATTATCCTGCAAGTTGCAAGCAAACATAAAAATAATGACCACGTGATGTTTTTTATTTGTATTTATTTTTTATTTAACCTTTATTTAACCAGGTAGGCAAGTTGAGAACAAGTTCTCATTTCCAATTGCGACCTCTCCAAGTTACACATGGAGTAAAACAAACATACAGTCAATAATACAGTAGAAAACTATGTCTATATACAATGTGAGCAAATGAGGTGAGATAAGGGAGGTAAAGGCAAAAAAAGGCCATGGTGGCAAAGTAAATACAATATAGCAAGTAAAACTGGTTGTGGATCATCGTTGCAGTTCCCCTCTGTTGGTTGACCTTGGTAGGCTCTCTGAAAGCAGATCAGTCCACCACAAGGATGGGCAGTGGATGTCCGGTTGGTGATCGCCGTTCCGGACCCGTCATCTGGTCGTCCAGACTGCAAGATCTGGGCAGTAACTTAGGCAGATGTTAACAACGCACACACACTCACTAAATATATAATTACATTTCTTCCCAAATGAGCGGCGTTGTGGCACTAACTGATGGTTGTATGGGGACTTTGTTTATGGATCTGTCACTTTCTAAGTGTCAAAGGAAATGAAACGAAAAGGAATGAAAGCTTAAACAAAAGATATACAAAACATAGTTATCACACCTTCATCTAATTGGACTGTATTCTATATATGTCCAAGGTCTTGGCAAAATGACCCTATCATGGCATTGTCTAATGTCATATCTAGGGCGTTACTAATTTGTGGTGTGTTGCTGAGGGCACTATCCTAAGTTGATAACTACATGATAAGTCTACAGCTGTAAGGCACCAGCTTCGGGCAGTCTACAGGGATGACCTATGGAGCTCTGTGGAGAACTGGTGCGTACTGTAGCTGTAGAGTCAAAGGCTTCAGAGTACATTTTCAACTTTACTAAGGTTGGTATTTTGTTCGAACCCTTATGTGATCCAAACATAAATCTTCCTTAAATGTTCCGTTGTACCTGTGTGTTCATGCTTACATAAGTGCACATGCCAAGGGAAAGAACCAAGTATCCTGGTAGGTTGCAACCTGTTCAGAATGAGTCTGACGTCATCAGATCATTACCAGATTGATGCCTGGAGTAAGAATTGATGTCGACCTCAAGACATATGTTAAGGGGACCTGTAGTAGTTTTCCTGCATGGCAATGTGTCTTACACCATTGTAGCGGTGATACTTGTAGGTATGAAGGGGTCTATCTCATAGCTACGTTATCCACGGAGGGGCTAACCTCACGACGGAAGTACTCTCTAAGCACTGAACCAGTCGTATGTGGAGTGATCATGGTTCATGACTTCTAATAACTTTTCTCCTGAATGGAGGATTCTATTTACTATTGGCATGTGTGTTGACCATCAGAAGAGTGTTCTGGAGATTCCATTACACGTTTTGCAATCTGAGTGACTACTAACTCCTCTGTCGCTATTATCAATAACAATTTGACTTGTGAGGTCTCTCATCCTCTTACTGATTGTTGCTGGACTGACTGTGGTAGCATTGGTATTGGTACTCAAGGGGACCAGTTATCCTACTGATTTATTCTGAAATATTATCCTACTAGAACACATTATTAGAGCATTTTACTAGTTGTATTGTAGTTGAACCTACACATGGCATGACTATTTTTGCAAGTAATATATTAGATGTGTTCTAAGATTATCCATATCTAGGAGCCTGTCTGCTCCTCACAGGTTCTCATAGGGGAGTTTACAACTAGATTTGTTTTCTGCTCTGGTAGCCTCATATGGTGTGCACATAGTCTCGTCCCCCCACCAGCCTTGATGAGGCACATCATGGGTCTGGGCTACTATTCCCCCCTTTGTGGCTTGTGCCTCCCCCATAAGCGGTTGGTGTTGGTATCCGAGGCACAAACTAAAAGTTCGGACCCTATGTACGAGTTGTCAGCGGCCGCTTCGTTATGAGAATGGTTGTAACCTTTCAACCAAATCTCCTCGTGTTTGTACTTTAGAACGCTCAGTGTCTGTCGAGGCCTATCAGTCACCACAGCGTCCGCGTGTGGCAATCTCTTCAGTACCTGCGAACTGAGACGAGGATACCTGTCTGTGATATTGCAAAGTGTTTCACCAGTGGGAGTCACCCGGGTCAGTTGCTGGATTGATGCCAGTACTGTCATTGAAAGAAAGTGACAGTCCCCCACAAAGCGGAAGATGTATCATCGGGATATTTTTCTTGCTGAGACAGCCGCAGTGCTTGCGGAAGTGTCCGAAGGGCAAGAGAAGTACATCTCAACGACAGTATTGCACAACTTCAAGGAGGAGGGAAGTTGCTCATTCACAGAGACTGCTGGCTCAAAATCATGAAAAGAATGGTCAATCAGATTTGCTGATGGAATGTGTTGAGATATTGTAATATCTCATTGGATCGGATTCTGCACCAAGAGGTTTTGATTCGTCTTTTTCCCAAGGGGTGCTTTTGACAGATTCCCCTCGTGGATGACTGCATTACAGTTAGCATTAGTGGAAGACAGCGTGGTCAGTGGAGAAGCCACTGGGACCTGTGACCATGCATGGTTGGTTTTCCAGTCTATCAGTGGGAGTAGCCATCAAGTCTGCTCCGAGTAGCAGGGGTTCAGATTCGAGGCTGGCAACATACACAGGATGAATGAGTGATACATCCTGGAAGTGTAGTTTCAGCATGACTCTCAATGTGAGAGGCAAGTTAGTCTGAGTGAAACCTCGAAGTTTAGTGTCGTATCGTTCCACTTTTAACCAAGGTTTAGTTGGCTTCAAGGCCCTTTTGAGATCATCGAACAATGTTTGAGAGATCGGCGATATTGTCGTGCCTGAATCAATTAGTGAATGACAAGTTAAGCAGTCCTCCACGATTGTTTCCAGGTAGGGATGTTTAGGTATGCGCTTAGTGGAGTTGGTGCAGCCAGCTGGTTTCTTCACGCATCGCGCCGACAGAAATAACCATCTTTCTGGTAAGAAGAGGGGCGGGGGGGTATGCCTTGCGATTAACGAGACGTGGTGTGATCATAACAACATACAGGAACTCAAGTCCTTCTGTTCACCTGACTTAGAATTCCTCACAATCAAATGTCAACCGCATTATCTACCAAGGGAATATTCTTTGATTATAATCACAGCCGTATATATTCCCCCCCAAGCAGACACATCGATGGCCCTGAACGAACTTTATTTGACTCTATGCAAACTGAAAACCACATATCCTGAGGCTGCATTCATTGTAGCTGGGGATTTTAACAAGGCTAATTTGTAAACAAGACTCCCTAAATTGTATCAGCATATCGATTGCGCAACCAGGGCTGGTAAAACCCTAGATCATTGTTATTCTAACTTCCGCGACGCGTATAAGGCCCTCCCCCGCCCTCCTTTCAGAAAAGCTGACCACGACTCCATTTTGTTGCTCCCAACCTACAGACAGAAACTAAAACAAGAAGCTCCCACGCTTCAACGCTGGTCCGACTAATCTCATTCCACGCTTTAAGACTGCTTCGATCACGTGGATTGGGATATGTTCCGCATTGTGTCCAACAACAATATTGACAAATACGCTGATTCGGTGAGCGAGTTCATTAGAAAGCGCAATGACGATGTAGCATAGCAATGATTAAAATATTCCCAAACCAGAAACCGTGGATTGATGGCAGCATTCGCGTGAAACTGAAAGCGCAAACCACTGCTTTTAACCAGGGCAAGGTGACCGGAAACATGACTGAATACAAAGTGTAGCTATTCCCTCCGCAAAGAAATCAAACAAGCTAAGCGTCAGTATAGAGACAAAGTAGAGTCGCAATTCAACGGCTCAGACACAAGAGGTATGTGGCAGGTCCTACAGGCAATCACGTATAACAAAAAGACAACCAGCCCCGTCGTGGACCAGGATGTCTTGCTCCCAGACAGACTAAATAACTTTTTTGCCCGCTTTGAGGACATTACAGTGCCACTGACACGGCCCGCTACCAAAACCTGCAGGCTCTCCTTCACTGCAGCCGACGTGAGTAAAACATTTAAACGTGTTAACCCTCGCAAGGCTGCAGGCCCAGACGGCATCCCCAGCTGAGTCCTCAGAGCATGCGCAGACCAGCTGGCTGGGGTGTTTACGGACATATTCAATCAATCCTTATCCCAGTCTGCTTTTCCCACATACTTCAAAAAGGCCACCATTGTCCCTGTTCCCAAGAAAGCTAAGGTAACTGAGCTAAACGACTACCGCCCCCGTAGCACTAACTTCCGTCATCATGAAGTGCTTTGAGAGACTAGTCAAGGACCATATCACCTCCACCCTACCTGACACCCTAGACCCACTCCAATTTGCTTACCGCCCAAATAGGTCCACAGACAACGCAATTGCAACCACACTGCACACTGCCCTAACCCATCTGGACAAGAGGAATACCTATGTGAGCATGCCATTCATCGACTATAGCGCAGCATTTAACACCATAGTACCCTCCAAACTGGGTCTCGACCCCGCTCTGTGCAATTGTGTACTGGACTTCCTGACAGGCTGCCCCCAGGTGGTGAGGGAAGGTAAACAACATCTTCACCCCGCTGATCCTCAACACTGGGGCCCCACAATGGTGCGTTCTGAGCCCTCTCCTGTACTCCCTGTTCACCCACGACTGCGTGGCCATGCACGCTTCTAACTCAATCATCAATCATCAAGTTTGCGGACGACACTACAGTGGTAGGCTTGATTACCAACAACGACGAGACGGCCTACAGGGAGAAGGTGAGGGCCCTCGGAGTGTGGTGTCAGGAAAATAACCTCACACTCAACGTCAACAAAACAAAGGAGATGATTGTGGACTTCAGGAAACAGCAGAGGGAGCACCCCCCTATCCACATCGACGGGACAGTAGTGGAGAGGGTAGTAAGTTTTAAGTTCCTCTGCGTACACATCACGGACAAACTGAATTGGTCCACCCACACAGACAGCATTGTGAAGAAGGCGCAGCAGCACCTCTTCAACCTCAGGAGGCTGAAGAAATTCAGCTTGTCACCAAAAGCACTCACAAACTTCTACAGATGCACAATCGAGAGCATCCTGTTGGGCTGTATCACCGCCTGGTACGGCAACTGCTCCGCCCACAACCGTAAGGCTCTCCAGAGGGTAGTGAGGTCTGCACAACGCATCACCGGGGGCAAACTACCTGCCCTCCAGGACACCTACACCACCCGATGTCACAGGAAGGCCATAAAGCTCATCAAGGGCAACAACCACCCGAGCCACTGCCTGTTCACTCCGCTATCATCCAGAAGGCGAGGTCAGTACAGGGGCATCAAAGCAGGGACCGAGAGACTGAAAAACAGCTTCTATCTCAAGGCCATCAAATTGGTAAACAGCCACCACTAACATTGAGTGGCTGCTGCCAACACACTGACTCAACTCCAGCCACTTTAATAATGGAAATTTATGGAAATTTATGTAAAAATATATCACTAGCCACTTTAAACAATGCTACTTAATATAATGTTACATACCCTACATTACTCATCTCATATGTATATGTATATACAGTACTCTATATCATCTACTGCATCTTGATGTAATACATGTATCACTAGCCACTTTAAACTATGCCACTTTGTTTACATACCCTACATTTCTCATCTCATATGTATATACTGTACTCTATACCATCTACTCCATCTTGCCTATGCCGTTCTGTACCATCACTCATTCATATATCTCTATGTACATATTCTTTATCCCTTTACACTTGTGTGTATAAGGTAGTAGTTTTGGAATTGTTAGGTTAGATTACCCGTTGGTTATTACTGCATTGTCGGAACTAGAAGCACAAGCATTTCGCTACACTCGCATTAACATCTGCTAACCATGTGTATGTGACAAATACATTTGATTTGATTTGATTTATTGGACGTATTCCCCACAAAGTGGAGTCGTCGTTCGCAATGACGTGTGCCATTTCTGTTCAAGGTGAACCAGATCGACTTTTTGAGTGATTTTGAGTGAGCTTGGCTTTAGTGAAGCTTTTGACCTTTTTCTTTGCAAACTTCAAAACCGAGAGGTCAGGGCTCTTAGCATAGTGAGCTTTCGATGCCTCAAAACTGTGTTTGCAAGCTCTCTGAGATGTAAGATAGGCAAGCCAATGTGGGCTGTATGGCAGAAGTAGGTAATGAAGGTGGTATACATGTTTGACATAAACATTTGTTTGAATGGTAACAGGTCTTCCATTCCTGTTTCAGTGAGTGGGCCAAAGTAAGCTGCACAAAGCCTATGATAGTAACCTTGTAGGTGTTCATTCTGATCTTGTTTGACAGTGTTAGCCAGTGAGCTATCGTGTTTGCAAGTCGCAGAAACACTGAATTCTAATTTCAAAGCTGTGGCAAGTTTAGCGTAGTCGTTAAGCAAGTCTGAAGTTGTAGACGAATGAACCTCGTCACGTGTCTATTCGACATTCGCTTCAAAAGGTAAACCCTGTTAGAACCCGTATCTTTCAGGTAGCCATCCAATGCGTCCTCTATGTCAGCTAGGAACATCTCAGTATCATTTGGCTGACCTGGAATGGGGTCAAAGGTAGGTAAATTCTGGATGAGTTTTTCAAGGAGTTCCACGCCAAGCGGGCGGAGAGGGTTGGCTTCATCCTGTGGGGAAATTGGGGACAAAAGTCCAAGAGGAGAAGACTGAGGGACACATGAGGGAGGCAAAGTCTGAAACCTTCTATCATCTTCACTCCTTTGAGTACTGGACTCCGGTTGCTTGGCTGGGTAGTCACGCTGTAGTGCGTGATCGTTCTGGAATTCCACCAGATTGTACCTGAGGGTGGTACTTGAGTGCTTAGAGTACTGATTTTGGACAAGTGAGTGTCGCACTTGCTCCTTTCGGTCTCAAACTTATCTGTCATGGTTTGCAAATAGAGGTCTTGAGTATGAGCGAGAGATTCAGTGATGAGATTTCCTCCACTTGATTAGAAATCAATATTTCCATATTCATCACCTGAGTTCTCTCATCATTCATTTGGTCAGCGACTTCAATGAGTTCTGCTGACCTGTCATCCAACTTAGTCATTGTGTTCATTAACTGATCGTCTTTGGTCTGCAACATTTGGAGTAGAACATTGTTACTTTGTGTAACATTCAACAAAACTGCATGCATGTTATCAAATTGTTGTTCCTGTAGAATGTGCCTGTAGAAGATGATTTTGTTGAAGAGTTTGTGCTTGTTTGTCGTCATAAATTTTTGCAATTACATTTAATTATTCCGTTTTTCAAGCGCAGTTCCATAACTAGCAGAATTTTTCCCTTTTCTGCTTTTGTCATTAGTTTCCCGGTTCTCTCCACCTGCCCCTTTATGTCTACCATTTCCTGCTAGCTGTGCATTGCGGTATTGGACCAATTCCAATCTTGGATGGCAAGACATCAGGGCTAAACTGGAGAGAACCTTAACAGGGCCTGCGCCCGAAGGTTGATTTTGAAGACCACCTGTCAAGATTTCTACTATTTTTCCGCAAATGGCATAGTTAGGGTTGGTATCGCTGCTTAGGTCAGAGATCAATCCTTTTATGTGTGAGGGTTTCACTAATTAGTGGGGATTGGGGACCACTGCCTCATAGCTTGCACATTAGTAGAACATTTGAGAAGTGAAAATAAAATAAAACCTTCCTAAGTTTGGTTTTGGAATACGTTGTATGCTGCAAATATGATTTTAATCTATTTATAGACGTTAATGAACCATCAGTACTGTATCAGTAACGTGGGAATTGGACGTGAATGAATTTGCAAGAGGAAATTGACTTGATTAATCAATGCTAATTATTAATCATACCTGTATAGGCAACTGGGAATTCAACTTTAATTAACCTGAGAAGTTGGTTCATCTAGGTTAATATAGAAAAGTTTAAAATGTCTAATTTAATTGGAAGAACCTGAAAAGGTATGTTTGACAATTTAACTTATTAAATTGAATGAGACAATGATATCCAATTAATTGAAATTGTCTGGATTATCATAAGTGTAACCAGTAGAGCAAATGTCATGGTACATTCACCACAAGGTTCACTTATCCCTAAGGCTGAAGCCTTAATGATAAATCAAACCTGTATAGGGTATTTGGGAATTCAACTTGAATTAACCTGACAACATTGTTGATCTAGGTTAATGTGGAAAAGTTTAAATTGTCTCATTTGTAGAAACCACTTTGGATATTATCTCAGAGATCCACCTAAAAAGATTTGTTAAGCAATTTTAACTTCTTAGTTAAATTGAATGAGACATCAATATCCAATCAGTTGAGATTGGCTGGATATCATAAGTAACCACTTGTTAAACGTGATACACGTTTGGGTGTCACCTAAATAAAATCAATAGTGTTTAAATGTACTAGCGATTCTTCACCCCCAGGGGTCACTGATCGCTGAAAGCTGAAATCAAATGGAAGTACAAAAGGCGGGACTTCCGTCGCCCAAGACGGAGGAATTTCAACGTGACACAGAAAACCCAAATGGCTGCTCAACTTGTTAGCTCTAGCATCTCGTGCAAGCTAACCCTACTTTGTACACTTTCAAGCATAACATAGATAAGGGAGCGGTTTTACTATTAACGTTTTGCGTTCAAACCCTTATCGGCGATCTTCTTTGCTAGCCCTAAGTTACAGGAACTCGCGGTAATTTTAGGAAAAAGTTACGCCTCTCCCCTACCAACGCTACTGACAGAGGGGACAGAGATTTATCGCTTGGCCGAGTTAATTTCAATCGGCTGGCCCTATGTCCTCGCTCAAGAAATGAATAATGACTGAGTCTACCCGCTTCTGAAACACGAGAAACAGAAATAGCACATTTGGCCCAACGCATTTATTTGTCAAATTTCTATAAGTAGCTGGATCGTGTTCTAGCACGATGTAATCACTAACTTCACCAACTCATAAGACACTCTGACGTCGTCAGATATGCGACACCAGGACAACTTCTATGAGCAACCACACACACAACCAATAAATTCCTGTCTATTCCTGTCTATTCGTATGTTTGTACAGTAATCTGTTTGCACAACTAATACTGTATATATACTTAATTCAAACATGAAGACCTCATTCTATTTTAGATTACTCACACTAAATAATCACACAGAATTACATAAACAAACAATAGATATTGGTTATTAATTTCTTGCGTCGAGCAATCCCGCATCCGGGAGTGTAATCATAGCCTCAAGCTCATTACCATAACGCAACGTTAACCTCTTACATCTATGGGGGCGCTATTTCATTTTTGGATGAAAAACGTTCCCGTTTTAAACAAGATATTTTGTCACAAAAAGATGCTCGACTATGCATATAATTGATAGCTTTCGAAAGAAAACACTCTGACGTGTACAAAACTACCAAGATATTCTCTGTGCGTGCCCTAGAACGTGAGCTTCAGGCAAAACCAAGATGAGATGGCATCCAGGAAATGAGCAGGATTTTTGAGGCTCTGTTTTCCATTGTCTCCTTATATGGCTGTGAATGCGAGAGGAATGAGCCTGCCCTTTCTGTCGTTTCCCAAGGTGTCTGCAGCATTGTGACGTATTTGTAGGCAGATCATTGAAGATTGACCATACCACATTTACCAGGTGTCCGCCTGGTGTCCTGCGCCAAATTGGTGCGCAAAAGTCACCTGCCAGTATTTTTCCATGGGATACAGAGAGGAAAGCAAGCTTCCACGAACTGCATATCAATGAAGAGATATGTGAAAAAACACCTTGAGGATTGATTCCAAACAACGTTTGCCATGTTTCGTCGATATTATGTAGTTAATCCGGAAAAAGTTTTACGTTGTAGGTGACTGAATTTTCGGTTCGTTTCGGTAGCCAGACGCAATGTAGAAAACGGAACGATTTCTCCTACACACAGACGCTTTCAGGAAAAACTGCGCATTTGGTATGTAACTGAGAGTCTCCTCATTGAAAACATCAGAAGCTCTTCAAAGGTAAATGATTTTATTTATTTGGTTATCTGGTTTTTGTGAAAATGTTGCGTGCTAAATGCTACTCAAAATGCTATGCTAGCTTTGCATACTCTTACACAAATTAGTAAATTTCTATGGTTCAAAAGCATATTTTGAAAATCTGAGATGACAGTGTTGTTAAGAAAAGGCTAAGCTTGAGAGCAGACGCATTATTTTCATTTTATTTGCGATTTTCAGAAATCGTTAACGTTGCGTTATGCTAATGAGCCTGAGGCTTTAGTCACAAACCCGGATCCGGGGTGGGGAGTTTCAAGAAGTTAACTATTCATGAAAATCGCAAATGAAATGAAATAAATATATTGGCTCACAAGCTTAGCCTTTTGTTAACAACACTGTCATCTCAGATTTTCAAAATATGCTTTTCAACCATAGCTACACAAGCTTTTGTGTAAGAGTATTGATAGCTATCATAGCATTAAACCTAGCATTCAGCAGGCAACATTTTCACAAAAACAAAAAAAGCATTCAAATAAAATAATTTACCTTTGAAGAACTTCGGATGTTTTCAATGAGGAGACTCTCAGTTAGATAGAAAATGTTCAGTTTTTCCAAAAAGATTATTTGTGTAGAAGAAATCGCTCTGTTTTGTTCATCACGTTTGGCTAAGAAAAAAAAAAGAAAACTCAGTCATTACAACACAGAACTTTTTTCCAAATTAACTCCATAATATCGACAGAAACATGGCAAACGTTGTTTAGAATCAATCGTCAAGGTGTTTTTCACATATCTATTCGATGATAAATCATTCGTGGCAGTTGCCTTTCTCCTCTGAACCAAATGGAAAAGTGCACGCAGCTGGAGATTGCGCAATAATTTCGACGGAGGACACCAAGCGGACACCTGGTAAATGTAGTCTCTTATGGTCAATCTTCCACGTCACAATGTTGCAGACACCTTGGGGAAACGGCAGAAAGTGTAGGCTCATTCCTGGCGCATTCTCAGCCATATAAGGAGACATTGGAACACAGCGCATTCAAAATCTGGGTGGGGGGGGCTAAGAGCGGGGGGGGCATGATCCCCCGGGCATGTCATGACACCATATCATTGTATTATCCCCCAAACCATTTACTGCCACAGTCAATGACATGATGCCATTTAACTACGTAAATTATATATATATATATATTTTTTTTTACACCCCACAGATTAGTTTTCCTATTTCCATTAGTCCCTAGTAAAGGTCACAGGAAATGTTGAATCACTGTGCCCCATTAGTTGGCTGTACATTATTTAAGCACTGCTGAGCCTCTAAGCATTGTGTTTTCTATTATACTTCTCATGAAGAGTTAATTGAGGCATATCAATATTGTGAACTATGACTCTCTCTTAAGATACCGTCATTCACAGAATTTCTGAAAGGAGCACATCAGGATATTCCCGTCTGGCTTTTGAGTTTTCTGAATCTTGTTTCCTGTTCTGGACTTCAGTCTGTCTCCGTCAGAGCCAAGTTTTCTTTTCTTTCTCTTTCTGAAACAGCATCAGGGGGCCTTCCATCCACTGTGATCCCGAATAGATATTCAAATAAATAAATAAGTAAAAGTGTTGCTTGGCAATGGCTCTATAAATTAGTCAGTGTGTGTCTGCCGAGGCTGGTTCTTCGTCAGAGAGTTGTGATAAGGAGGATCTGCTGGCTGTCTGGATGGTTGATGAATGGAGAGGAGGCCCCCAAGGGAGGAGGCCCTTAATCAAAGAGTCAGTATAATTTGTGTCTTAGCCAGCCAATGACAGGCTTCATCTTCCCAATTTGTGTCTGGGCAGCCAATTACAGCCATCGTCTGCCTCTCTCTACACCTGAGGAGCTGATGAGGCGTTGGCGGATACGAGAATTCCGAGCAGGAAGCCACAGTGGTCGTGTTTGAATTGTGTGTCATTATAATTTATCTGGCTATTCATTTATTCACTGTCCAGCATCACCTATACCTGTATCTCATTGTTGATGCTTGTTCCATTTATGCCTTTGATTTTGCAGAGGGGCACGGATGCAACGAGAGAAGTTGTTGTTGTTTGTTTTCTCTCTGTGCCGCTGACAGGCAATGCTGTGGATCAGGCACGGTTTGGACACTCTCCTGTGGTGGCTACCACTGAGGCCCAGCAGGTGGCGCTCTCTAAGTAGGCCCCACTGGATGACAGCTGATTAGGTGTTCCCCAGCAAGGAGCCGCACCACTGAGAAACCCCCTGGATCCCCTCCCTCCACTCTCTCCAACCCCATCAAGAGGAGAGCTGCTGCCTCTCATTTGCGGTCCGATGTCAACACACCCACTGTTTCTGTACTGAGAGGGCCGGTGGGAATACTTCTTAGTTCCTGTGCTCTCCTGTCTGTGTGAACAGCCCTGTCTTCAGTGGACACGCTAGTCCAGTGTAAAACTGCAAGGTCTACTTGCATCACAGAGACTACATGTCAGATTCTGGAACTCACAACAACAACACACTTTAAAGTGCTAATGACGGCGCAGGAGTTGCCTGCTTTTGGGGTGAGTGCTCAACTTGATCTCAGCCAGGCGGCTCAAGTGTTGGCACTTAAGACTGACCTTTTCTTTGAAGGGAAATCACGAACAATGTTTGCGAAGGATGAAGAAAAAAAACGCTCAAGTGAATAAAAAGACATGACCATTTACTGACGTAGAACAGACTCTCTTAGCACAGGAGTCAGGTGTTCAAATCCATTTGGGAAATAGAACACGTCTGATTATCACCAAGATCAAAAATGGATTTATGATCCCTAGTGTAAGTATGCTTGTAGTTGATGAGAGAGTTGAAAGCAAGCCATGGCAGATTTAAAAATATATATATTCTCATTGATCTCTCGCACACAGACAAGATAATGCATTTCAGCCCTTTGCATCATCTAATAGTAGCTCACATTTGTTCCTGTTTGGTAGGTCATTTAAATTTCCCACTTTGAATTGAAATTAATCTGAGAGCAAGTAGCAATTAAAAACCACATAGAGCTTTTTGAGCATTGTACATAATGTATTATTGATGATTGGGCATTTTAAAACAAATTACCTCCATGACTCAAAAACGTTTTGGAGGGGAAAGAAGAAATGAACAGTTTGCTGCTCTTCACATCACTCAGAGTAGTAGATGTCATCTCTGTCACTGTCACCAAGGTACTGGTGACCATCTTTGGAATGGAACTCCTGTGTAATCTAAAAAAAATAACCCGATTTTGTTCCTATAAAGACTAGATTCAAGGCAAACTGTTTTTGTGTGTCTCTTTAATTTGGTGACTGAAACATTCTCAATGATAGATTAGAATAAAAGAACAGCACCACTTGAACAAACGCAGGGGCGTCCAAGAACAATGAGTGCCATTGTTTTCCAAGGCTTGTTCCTCGTCTCTAAATGCATCATGCCACACACAGCAAGTTGAGGGCCCATTTGCAGGAACACGGGGCTTAATTGTATTTTAATGTGGGTTCCCTACAACAGGTCAAAGTCTCCCTCATTTCATCTCATCCAGCATAGTTAAACCATTAACCCTCATTAAGATCAATGGATACTGCTCAGGCAGGAAGGCAGCTAAGTGCTCTAAAAAACTGCCTTGGGATCTTTTGAGAGACACAGTGGGGAAGAATCATTCCTGCAATCACGTTGAACTAGTCAATCAGAGCAATATGCTCGGGACACACAGTCCGTGATGAACGAAAGCCACCCCCCTTAAAGCACCCCCCCCCCTCCTCCCCACAAACCACCATCACAGTGCAATCAAGCTAGGCCAATCAATCTGGCCCCAATTGAAATGGCTGCTGTCTCAGTGACTGTCAGTCTGGTGAACCTGCCTGGCACCAGAGCACTCACACTCAGGCAGAGAAGTGATATACTCTGCTACAGGTGAGTGAATCTAAAGTGAAGGATGTGACACCAGGCCATAAAATACCACTTCATTGACTCAGGCGGTGACTTCTGAATAGGTTAAGTTGAATTTCATCTCCACCTCCCCGGCTTCCCTTCTCTCTAAAGAGTTGCTGAGTTATCAAAGACGCCAGCATGTGCATGAAAGGGTCGCTAAATATTTCGTCTTGTGGCATAGTGTCTGCCTGGACTTGGTGTTAGAGGAAGGCCAGCTCCATTAAGAAGCCATTGTCCACAGCCCAATGCCATTTCATTTGTCAGATACACTGGATAAGTGCAATGATATATCATCTCCATTGCCTCCCTGATAACAGGAATGAAAACTAAGTACTTTAAATGCTGCTTTCCCAGAAGCCTCAGCTAAGGCCAATAACAAGCAGAAAATATTGAGCATACACAAACACATAAGTGCTCACAGCAGGGTTAGAAAACAAGTTAACCCTTTCACCAAATTGATAGCTTTCAAGTGAGAGAGCATTGTATATCTAGAGGATAACTGTCATTTACCTATATTTAAACAGTAGTTTATGGCATTTTGTCTGTAATAGAAAAAGAGTAGAGTCCTAGCCTTGGGAAGTAGGGGTGCTAAAGGTGTTACAGCAATCTCTGATAAATCACAACAAAACAAATATATTTAAAGAAAAATACATTATTTCACCAAATTAGTGACAAAAACATTCACCACCCCCACCCCAAAACATCTTCCCGCAGCCATAGAAAGAGTGCAACAAATAAATCAAATGTTTTTTAAAGACAAATAAAACATTTCACCAAATTGGTGACAAAAACATTCAGCACCTCTCTCTACCCCCAAAATATCTTCCCGCGGCCATGGGAAGAGTGCAAACATTTTATGTTTGAGAGCCCACTTATTTTCTGCAACACTGTGCAAATGTTGTGTTTCAGTCATGCACAGATGACAGGCTACATTTATAAACCTGTCGAGGCAGCCTACTTTCTGATATCCTGCTGAGCACAAAAAGCAACAGAACGGACAGATAGTAGCCAACCACTCTTTCTGTTTGTAGTGATGGAGGGCGGTTTGTTTGGGACCACTTATGGCGTCTAAACCATAGAGCTTCAGGTTTGTTTTGATCTTTTAGTTTCTCCCATCTGGCCTTTCCTGCTGTGCTTCACAAATTCCAATTATTATTAAAGGATCAAATCAATGGCCCAAGTGTCTAAATCGCTGGTGGACTGGACAGTTTCTGGATTCCATTTTTCTCTATGATGGTGGGAGGGAACTCGAGGGACAATTAGTTTACCCTCAGTGGGACTGAGCCTGCTTTTCTCTCCAATGAGACAACCGCTAGGAGCAAGTCTACACAGTTTTTTTTGGACTGGAGCTAATGATTTTTTCATATTTTTTCTTTAAGCCGAGGACTGTCTTGAGGTGCTGAGTGCCACTCGATCCAAAATGACTCTTTGGGCTCTGCAGTGGACTTGTCACCTCTTTCCTTCTGCCACACTCGTATTGTCTTATACTTTTGAGTGAAATTAAAGGCTGGTGGCATAGACCAGCCAAGCAAGCAAAGTACAATTCAGCTTTCAGAGACGGAAGAGCAGAAGATCACACAGTTCTTGCATATAGAATGGAGAGGGCGGGAAGTGCTCCTAAACTGCACCAATGCCACTCTAAACCCCTCGCTGCACAGATGAAACAGTTGTGCAAAGAAGGCAGTATGACAGGAGCCTGTCTTATAATCATTTAAATCTACTGATATGTTAACAAACAGATGCTCGATGTATCAAATCAAATCAAATTCTATTGGTCACATACACATGGTTAGCAGATGTTAATGTGTAGTGTAGCGAAATGTTTGTGCTTCTAGTTCCGACCGTGCAGTAATATCTAACAAGTCATCTAACAATTTCACAACAGCTACCTTATACACACAAGCGTAAAGGAATGAATGAAAATGTGTACATATAAATATATGGATGAGTGATGGCCGTGCGGCAAAGGCTAGATGCAGTAGATGGTATAGAGTATATACATATGAGATGAGTAATGTAGGGTATGTAAACATTATATGCAGTGGCATTGTTTAAAGTGACTAGTGATACATGTATTACATGCATACATTATTTTTAATTATTAAAGTGGCTAGAGATTTGGGTATGTTGGCAGTATGTTGGCAGCAGCCACTCAATGTTAGTGATGGCTGTATAACAGTCTGATAGCCTTTAGATAGAAGCTGTTTTCAGTCTCTCGGTCCCAGCTTTGATGCACCTGTACTGACCTCGCCTTCTGGATGATAGTGGGGTGAACAGGCAGTGGCTCGGGTGGTTGTTGTCCGTGATGACCTTTTTGGCCTTCCTGTGACATCAGGTGGTGTAGCTGTCCTGGAGGGCAGGTAGTTTGCCCCCGGTGATGCATTGTACAGACCTCACTACCCTCTGGAGAGCCTTATGGTTGTGGGCGGAGCAGTAGCTTTATCACCAAATGCATTTACAGAACTTAAAACATGGACAAGTCAAAGTGATCTTCCTGGCTTCTGAATAGTTTTGTAGGGAATCAGTGACAGTAGGTGAAGAGTTAAACCCAGTACACCAGCTCCCACTGAGAACACTGCATTGTCTAGTCCCCCAGATTAAAGAGCCATCAGCACATCATTTGCACATCTAATAAGCCAGCAGTAAAATCACACACACAATGGCTGCTTCATTAATAGTCTCTTCAAGTGCTTTGAAACATAAGATGCTTCATTCTGCTTATTATTCGCTTGAAATGTATCCCACTGAGAAACATTGCTGTTCTCTAAACTCAGACACAGTTGCGTTTTCCTCCTCTGAAAATACAAAACTCTCACTAATTAGGACCTTGGTGACATATGGCAAACTGTCGGGAGATTTTTTCTGTGCATTTCTTGTGTGTTTAATGCACCTTGAGCCCTTACCAAAGGCACTGGGGGCGTTCTTGTTGCTGAGGAAAGTTCTTTCATTAGTGTTATTAGAAAGTGGCAGAAATGTAAATTAGTAGCGATGAATTAACAACCCCTCTGGGAGGTGGAAGCCTAAGCTTGCTAATATGCAATTATATTAGCCAGCTTTGCATCTCCTTCACAGCATATCTGAAGGTATGAACCAAGGAATTGGGGGGCCGGAGCCGGGGGCCCTCCCAGCAGCTCTGCGCCACACAGCCGGGGTGTGCAGTGTGTGTGAAGGGAGGTGGGGGGAGGCAGCCTCTCTGTTAAGGCCGACTGGATTAAATGTTCCGCCTGTTAATCGAGAACAGTTTGCTTCTGTGCCAAACAACAACTACACTATAGAGCAGTGAGAGCTCTCTCCCTCCTGCAATGGAACTGAGTTCTCACTCAAAGTACCCAGCAGCAGTACCTTACATCCCATAGCTCTCATACCAATACACAAATTATATACTGTACCTCATTCTCTCTAGACACTGTTAATGCAATATACAGTATACAAAAAAAGTGGGTGTTAAATAAGTTAGCAGTTGTAATATAGGTTGATTTGACATCATCTGTAGCCAATCCCTATGCATACTGTGGCTACTCATAATCTACACTTAGCTACCGAAGAAGATATCTGAAAGTGACAACGTGTCTTTCTAATCATCTTCAACATTTCAACGGGCATTATTTAGTAAACCTTGAATCTACTTCGACGTGGATGTTTTATTCCACTTCTGCTTTGATTACGCAATTAACACAATTAAAATACGTTGGTTGTGTTTTGTTCTGCCAACTGCAATTGTTTGCCATTGTGCTCTCCATACTGCAGAACAGACTGCTGTTAGATGCCTGTGTATGAATATGTTTTACTACGCATACAATTGAACTGAAATTGATGCATCGTGTCGTATTGTCTCCAACAATAGAGTTAATTTGTTTTACAGGTGCCAAAATAGACCTGATAAATTCTGGGCATTGCTTGACAGAAACTCAGCTGACGTTTTGAAGCTGTGTATAACTACACTTCTTCGGTTGTTGTTTATCTATTTCTCTCTGCTATTTCTCTCTGACAAGCTTTTCAGGCAGGACTCCAACTGTTCTGAGCAATAGGCAAGTCCAAAATCCGTGTGGTTGTTGATGGACAAATAATACTGTCACACCCTGATCGGTTTCACCTGTCTTTGTGCCCCCCCAGGTGTTGCCCATCATCCCCAGTGTATTTATACCTGTGTTCTCTGTTTGTCTGTTGCCAGTTTATTTTGTCTTGTAAAGCCTGCAAGTGGTTGTCCCGTGTGCATGTCTTTCTCTATTTCCTGTTTTCCTGGTTTTAACCATTCTGCCTGCCTGCCATTCTGTACCTTGTCACACCACCCTGGATTACTGATCTCTGCCTGCCTTGACGCAACCTGCTGTTCTGTACCTTTCAGACTGTGCTCTGGATTACTGACCTCTGCCTGCCCTTGACCTGTCGTTTGCCTGCCCCCCTGTTTTTGTTTATTCAAAACTGTCTGCATCTGGGTCTTCTCCTGAGCCTTGATAAATACAGCACTACCTATGAGATCCCTGAACTTGTCTAACAAACAGGAAATATGATGGGAAATTGCTGCCACGTTGCCTAGGAGTTCTTTTTTAGTGCTGAATTAAATAGTCAATCACTTTTAAATAGGCCGCATGATAGGCTTTGTATTGCCTGCTATTAGATCATTGTAGTAACATAGCTACTGTCAGTGTTGGTCAACTTGTTTCTAGGCCTGTGTGCAGATGTATATCGTTGTATTTTGAAAGATGAGCAAAAACCCTGCTGCAAGAGCAGAATGACTTAGGTCAGTCAATCCTGTAGTAATGACTTTAAAAAAAGTAACCTTTATTTAACTAGGCAAGTCAGTTCAGAACAAATTCTTATTTACAATGACGGCCTGATGACTGACATGTCATCAAATCCAATGACCTGGATTTATATGGATTACAATATACATTTTATTGCATTAGAGTGGTGGGATCAGTTGCCTTCATAAAATGCAATTCGCCTGAATAGCATTTGGGTAAATATTTTTCTCTTGACCAACAATAAAAAATAAATACAAAGAGATGTTATGCGAAATGCCTGGATTTAGCATCTGAGGGAACCCCTTTTATACTGACTATTTATGTCCTGGAGAATTAATATGGTGCATGTTCACAACAAATTATTCACAAGCTGTGCATTAAGCTCCGACTGGGCCTTCTGTTTTGATATGTCATCAAACGCTGCCTTCGTTTCATTAGAATGGTTTGCCAGCACGTGTTTTTTTTATCTCAAGCAAATGCCGACCCATATCTCTTCCTAACGAGCCGGACTTGGGCCTCTATTTAACTCTGCCATGTTCAAACAGGTTGTATTCTTTGACTGGGAACAGTAGATCCTGCTTGAAGACCGTCCACTTTATCTCCCCTCTTCCCTGCTGCCATCTGTAGTGGTAAGCCCAGCTCATGTTGGTAAGTGTGTTTGTGTTTTAGTCGGCCTTCTCCCTCCTGACTGGATCAGAAGTCCTCCTCTCTCTCGCTGGAAGCTGTGTGAAGTTAAAAAGGATTATGGTGGAGCCCCCAGCTGTATGAGCCAACTTTAGCCCACGACACCAGCAGACCATGGAATGATGCCCTTGCCAGCAGTTTCCAGGAGAGGGAGCATGAACTGCTTTGTGCCAATTTGAAAGTTATTTGTGAATAAACCTCACATACAGTAGTTGGGAGTTGAGGACTATGCTGTTTTATAAAACGGGTCATTTGGATCCTGGATGCTGATTGGTTGATTTTCAGGAGTTTGCCTATTTACTCTGTTCCATCTCACTGCAATCTACTGTCTCATCAGCCCAGCCAAGCAATTTATAAACTAGATCTCCACTATAAAATCCATCTGGACACTATCTCCCATTTCTTTTAGACTAGGATTTGATTTTCAACAGCGGAAATTTGTATAAACCTTGCTGTCTGTCTCTCCGACATTTGCAACATTGTTTCAATATTGAAATTCAATCTCCGCCTGTCCCATAGTAATGAACGTGTCGGGATGAGACAAATAGGCAGGGAGCTTTTCTCAGCCAGTTGAAATCATGAATTAGCTGGCATCATTTTTATGGATATATACAAATTAATGTCAATAGAAAACAGGTAGAACTAAATGAAATGCAGCATGTTTGCAGTCTTTCCAGCTTTACTTTGAAGTGATTGTGTTAGGTTTGATGTTGGCTACCTCTTCTGAACAACAGTGTCCTGACGAAAGAGCACATCTTCTATTCCAGGATATATACAAAGTAATGTCAATAGAAAACTGCTTAAACAAACAGAAATGCAGCTGCTTTGCTGTTTTTCTGGTTGCACTGTTTGACGTGACTGTAAGTTAGCCATAGTTGGCTAGCAGCAAGCAAGGGATAAGAACATTGCCAGCCAGTATGACAATGGAACATTTAGAAAACACTACTGGGTCGCATCCATAGTTACAGAACAAAAAGACTGAACGACTGGGTGGCATGTCTGGCAACCGATCCGATAGAGCGAACGACCAGCCGGCTTGGATAGCAACCTTAGATTTGTGGAAGGATGAAATAGTATGAATACATTCATAATAAAAAAATGAATGAACATTTGTCAATCATTATTTGAATATTTGGTAACCTGTGGTATAAAAGTGATAATTCCCTTGAAGCCAGTGTTTGGAGAATATATTGGCATCGACTTTGTCTCGGGCCTAACAGCACCGATGCAATATGTCCTCCAAACACCGGCTTCTCGGGCATTATCGCTTAAATATATAACAATAAACACTCTGAATTTCATTCATTCATCAGAAAGGGCCAGATGGAATGTTCTGTTTCTGAACACACTATATCTTCTTGGACAATGAGAGCAGCACAGGGAGAGCATTTCATGCAGACCATTCATAACCATTCATTCTCATTTATGTGTAGTGCAGTCGTAACTCCTAACCATTGCAGATCACACGTTCATTTGTGGTGCAACAACCGGCTAAACCCATCCTGGACTCAGCCATATTGTCTATCTCGGGAACAGTCTGGCTAACTGTCCCTGAAATCTGTCCAATTTCACAGCGTGCCACTCCACGACAAGCAAACACATCCGTGATAATTATAAAACCCGGCACTCAGCCTCTTCAAATAAAACAGCCAGGGACATTTTGGAGACACTCCAACAGGGGCTGGGAATGTGCAGACAGGGACCTATAGCCAGAAGAAAACTGCAGATGAAGGCGTATCAGACACTTAAATGGTAATCAAGGTCTTCATCCAAGGATCCTCTGATTATTTACAGGGAAAATCGCAATGGTTAAAAGTCTCAACACTGTCCCTGCTGTCAGCAAGACTGCCATAGATTGTATATGAAAACTGCAATGCATAAAATATGCTGTAATGGTAAATAAATCCACAAGATGGCGACTATGGGCTTTGTAGAAATTCCAGTGCAGTATCATAATAATACTGCATGCCTGAAGTATTCATTTGTTTATCACCCTCTCTACAGTACTAAAAACTGAGTCTTGGGCTCTGGTATTTCTGCATCTTGTTAAAAAAAACACAGCTAATGGTGTGGGACTGTAAACTGTATTGATTCATGTTGAGAATCATGCCAAGCAGAGACAACAACCACAGAGTAACAACCACAGAGGGGTCCAACAATTAGACTCCTTTAGATATGTCCACACACTTAAAAGAGGCCTATTGCACGAATACATGATGGGCAGCTCGCAAAGTAACCTTGGTTATTTTAAAAGGGAGTAACTAACTTCCCCACTCCCTCCCATGTCTTTTTTTCCATTTTTCCAGCATGCTATTGAACTTCTTTTCATGAGTGCAAGAACAAAGGACATAGTTTCCTTCTTGTAATGTCCGAAGGGTGGGATGATGGAACAAAGAAAATCACTTAGACGAGACAGACACTCTGTGCAGCGGTTTAAATCAGATCCCCTCAATGGGATTAGGGTCCAATTTAATCCAGAATAAAAGCGATAAACAGGTCGGAAGGTGTGGAGACTGGAAAGTGTGGGGAGAAGTGGCTTTAGCCAAGCAATCAAGAGATGAGAAAAGATAAAGGGATTAAATATTCTCACGATAATCTTCCACTTTGCATGGCCTGCGTGGGTTTGTAGTCGTTTGTGTTTTTTTCATTTCTTTTGTCGATACTGTTGTTGATATGAGGGAAGGAATGAAAGAGGTAGTGCTAACGCAAGATGCCATCTGATTAGAGGAAAACATCACGCCATAACATCATAATATCTACAGTGCCTTCAGAAAGTATTCACACCCCTTGACTTTTTTCCCATTTGGTTGTGTTTCAGCCAGAATTTAAAATGGATTCAATTGAGATTTGTATGCCACAATACCCCATAATGTCAAAGTGGATTTTTGTTTTTTGAAATTTGTACAAATGAATTAAAAGTATTGAGTCAATAAGTATTCAACCCCTTTGTTATGGCAAGCCTAAATAAGTTCAGGACTAAGAATGTGCTTAACAAGTCACACAATAAGTTGCATGTACTGACTCTGTGTGCAGTAGTTATTTTGAATGACTCTGTACCCCACACATATGTAAGTTCCCTCAGTCGAGCAGTGAATTTCAAACACAGATTCAACCACAATCTAAGTTGCCGGAGAGGAAGGAAACCGCTCAGGGATTTCATGAGGCCAATGTTGACTTTAAAACAGTTACTGAGTTTAATGGCTGTGATAGGAGAAAACTGAGGATGGATCAACAACATTGTAGTTATTCCACAATACTAAACCTAACTGACAGAGTGAAAAGAAGGAAGCCTGTACAGAATAAAAAAATATTCCAAAACATGTATCCTGTTTGCAACAAGGCACTAAAGTAATACTGCAAAAAAATGTGGCAAAGCAATGAACTTTTTTTCCTAAATACAAAGTGTCATGTTTAGGGCAAATCTAATACAACACATTACTTAGTACCTCTCCATATTTTCAAGCATAGTGGTGGCTGCATCATATTATGGGTATGCTTGTAAACGTTAAGGACTGGGGAGTATTTCAGGATAAAAAAAATAAACAGAATGGAGGTAAGCACAGGAAAAATCATAGAGGAAAACCTGGTTCAGTCTGCTTTCCACCAGACACTGGTAGATTAATTTACCTTTCAGCAGGAAAATAACCTAAAACACAGGGCCAAATCTACACTGGAGTTGCTTACCAAGAAGATAGTGAATATTCCTGTGTGGTTACAGTTTTGGCTTAAATCTACTTTAAAATCTATGGCAATACCTGAAAATGCTTGTCTAGCAATGATCAACAACCACTTTCACAGAGCTTGAAGAATAATAATAGGCAAAAGTTCTTAGAGACTTACCCAGAAAGACTTACAGCTGTAATGAGTGCCAAAGGTGCTTCTACAAAGTATTGACTCCGGGTGTGAATACTCTGTAAATGTAACATTTCTGTATTTAATTTTCAATACATTTGCAAAAATGTCTAAAAACACGTTTTCACTGTGGTTTTCATTATGGGGTATTGTATGTAGATGTGTGAGCAATTTCTTTTTTATTGAATCCATTTTGAATTCAGGCTGGAACACAGCAAAATGTGGAATAAGTCAATGGTCATGAATACTTTCTGAAGGCACTGTATATCACGCTATTCCTCAAAGCCTTTACTGACTCCCATTTCGTCTTGGGGTACTGCCCTGTACACCTATTCACATAACAAAGGTTCCCTTTCATAAACGAGCAATAGGTCAATGAACTGGCATCATATTTCGAGGTGTGCAACGAGGCTACTTTCATTTCCTGTTTTTGTTTCACTCCTAATGACCTCAGTGCATTGGGAAGGCTAGAAGATGTGACCTCAGGTCTGCTGTGGCCTCCGAAGTCCGACCACATATTCACCAGGGAGCCAGGGGCCCTTCACGCTTGATGAATATGTGGAGCATATGTACATGTACTATGTGTGGCAGACTAAACAGTTCCCCCATTGCTATTTTTACTGATTAGTGGTCATTAATAAGACTATTCATTCTAGCCCCTAAAAATAACAGCACTTTCTTTAACCAAGCCACACAACTCCACTCCACAGGAGGAGAAGGAGGTAATGTCTACCCCAGTCACATCGATTTATACCAGGTAATTCCTAATAATATTTTACTGGCTTCCATGGTGTTTTTGTTCCATATTTTAATTGACAAGTGTGTTAAGTTATTGATGTGCTTCCGACGCTCTTCCTCGAGCTCAGTTTCTCAGACACAATTTTATGCCTGAAATCAGGGACACGATGAGGGGAGAGCGAGCAGCGTTTAATTGTATCCTCATGTATGGCATTCATTATGCATGAGTTTGTGTTTTTCATGGCTGTAACTTCATGGTGAGTGGGTAAATTGGAATGAAGTGCCACTCGCTCTTTCTTTCTTTCTATCGCTCTGTATTTATCTCACTCCCCTCCCCCCCCGTCCCCTCTCTCTCTCTCTCTCTCGCGGAGGGTAATCTGTTAGCAAACCTGAGAGAGACAAACAAAAATGATTCATTATCCTCTCAAATCGCTTTTATCTCCTAGACAGAACCATTTGATTGTTTTCTGTCGATGAGCTTTGCTATCGGCACGGCATCTTTGTGGATGCAAAAGAAGTCTCATTGTGCCATTTAAAAATCCACTGTGTTCGAAAGCAATCACTTAAGTTAAAACAACTCCCTCTCTCAGGCAGAAACCAATAGGAGGCAAGAGCTTTCCATGTCTAGTAATGACATTTATATGCAGGATTAATTAGCTATATTTATAGAGATAATCCACAATCAGTAGGAGTTTGGTTTATTTATTAATCACGCTTCAATTAAGACTGCGGCCTGCGGCGACTGACAAAGGATTTGGGGTTCCTGCCTCTGTGCATAACTGTGTCTGATCAACCTTTTTTCCCCAACGCTTTTGGGGACATTCGCAGAAATATCAGCTCTCATGACGTTTCTGTTTGCGTTTTCTCTCTATTGTGGCATCTCATGTGGCATATAATAAACAAAAACATTAGCCCTTTGCCTTGAGTCAAATGTAGAAAGGGTTCAAGTGTGTCTTTGGCTTAGGGCTAGGCAAAGCATTACAGCTTCTAAATCCATACATCCAAAAATCCGCTTAATTAAGAGGCACACATTTCCTCTTCAATTGCCAGGGCCCAAAAAAAGCAAGATTTTCCTATATCGTTCCTATATAATTTTCCTAATATCGTTTAGACAATGTAGGCTACAATGCTAAATTGGATCAAAATCCGACACAAATCATTTCTCCGTTATCAGTCTTTGGATGTCCCCTCTAATAACAGGCTTACAAGTATTTTCTACGGACACCGTGGATAAGCCCAACCTTCTAGAAACAACAAGGGAATCCATCCTGGTCAAATTACTCCCCCGAACAAGCCAGATAGGCCAGCTGCTGTTGTGTCACTATAGGATCAAAGAGCTCTCCAAACCTAACTTTTCCATCTAATTTATAAAAAAGCTTATGGCAAAGTGAATCGGGACTTGACTGAAGAGTTTCATTTGAAATCAAAGAAAATGCTGCCATTTTCAGCCTCAGTTTAGCCTATATATTGTTGAGGTTCAGAGGCTGCCCTGTGTGGGCTACAGTAGGGTACAGGATAATAATATGTATTTGATTTGTGCGTCAGTATGTGAGAGGGGGAGAGAGGAGGGACATTGAGGGTAACCCCCCTCTCACTCTTCCCTTCTAGATGGAGTCCTCTTTACTCTGTGTTTTGGATGACTAGGCCACTAAATTGGGTTTTAAAGCTGAAGAAAACAAACTGTAGCGACCCTTTCAATATTGATTCACTCGTCTTTAATAGTCTGATATTCCCATTGCTTGTTATATCATCCTTGCGTGAGTGGCCATCATTTCAATTTTTGCAAGCCATTTCAAAGCAGATGGAATCAAAGAAAAATAACTTTGTCAATAAAATGTTAAGGAACTCTTTGGAAATAATTTGCACTATTGAACATTTCCATTGAATATAAACGGGATTGGACAGGTGATCTGATTTTGAAATGTCCGATTGATTAACTGCCAGGCCACTTCATTTTCCCAGGTAATAATAAGACACGTACTTGTGGGAGACTTTGGCATCGGGACATTTTCATTCAAACAGATTGTAATGTCGAGGTAACTTTTGACCAGCAGTAGAGGAATGTTGTTGCTGTGCTAGGTCAATCCCGCTTCCTCCTATTGAAACAGTAGCTACATCCCCTCTTTAAAACCTTTAACCTTGATCTTCCTGTTGAGAAAATGGAAATCCCTTGGATGCCGCACAGCTGGCCAGCTGAGAACTTTTGTTCCCTCAGATACAGAGGCGATTATGCCAGTGACAGAGAGATTGTGACACAGTATGTGTCATTCTGTGTTTGTCTATGATGGATACATTTCGGCTTACGTGTTCTTGTCTGCATTTGTCTGTGACTGACGCTGTGTGAGGGTGCATGTGTGTGCGTGCCTGAGTGTACGCATCAGTGTGCAATTAGACGGCAAACGAGCTAAATGCATATACTTTAAAGCAAACCACATCCCACAACAGACACACATAGCCTACGCTGATAAACAAAGAGTTGCATCTTTGTTTCTTCTCCCAATCAGAAAGAAAAGGCCGGCTTTGTGGGCTTCCCAGCCATTGGCCATAGAGGTTATGTTGTAGTAATCAACTGCTAGAGTGCAAATCTGCTCCATGATTAAACATAGAGAGCAGATAAACCGTTCCCCGTTGTGGCCGCTTCCAGAAGGTTGAAACACAGGACATGAGCTCCCGATTAGTTTGGGTTTGGGAGGAAGCCGAGGCTTGACACTACGGAAATTACTGTGAGGGCTGGAGCTCCTTGATTAGGACTGAGCAGATGAGATTACAAGAACTACTGATTTTCAAAATGTGTAATAAGACAACGAGAGGCCTTTATAGTGAAGCTAGCTATAACCTCTGATGTGAGGACAGGAAGTGAGTCAGGGCATACATTTTAACAGTACGGCCCTTTGCATCATGGAAGTTTGGACGTCATGTTTTAAAGGCAGATGTGTGACTAACTACTCTATACTGACAATTCCCTTCTTTACAAAGTCTTCATCAACGGTAGATACAAAGTCCTAAAGGCGCACTCCGTATAATGTATGATTTCTGAATCTGATTTCTGTTTTAAATGAGCTATGTTGGGAGTAACATATTAATTGAAATATGACAATTATAATATCTGTTGGTTTTATTGGTCCTGTAAATGAAAAATTACAGCATTTTTTTTTTTTTCTTTACAAATGAAGAGCTTTCTTTTGTAGTTACCCATAATGCAGTGCCTGTGCAGTTTGTTTTTGAGAAAAGGTATGAAGGGCAAAGTGCAACACCATGATGAAATCCTATGGCAATTGTAACTCAAGTCTAAAAACCTGAAGGGAATATATTCTGGGAATTAATGGTTTCAACATGTGAGTCTAAGGAAAGCAACATGAAAGCGTTGCCTAAGTCTATTTTCTCAAACAACTAAGTGGCTTTCTCTTTCATTTTTCCAGAGCATCGCTTCAGGTTTCTTCAACTCCACACATCTCGCTATCATAAAAAAACAAGCCAGTGTCTTATTCGTTTGGATTGTTGTTGGTGTTAACAGTGCAGTACCAGCTTGTTTTTCGTTTCAGAGAAACTGTTCCAAAATATTGTAAATTTGTGAATTTATGTCCTTCTCAAAACACTGAGATAAAATGTTTCATTACAGTACTAGATCATTAAAGTTGAACTGTCAAGGTAACATGACCTAGATGCCCTTTCTATTTTACCTAATTAGACATCTGATGTAATCACTTTCAGTGTTTAAAAACATGGCAGTGTACATTGTATTCCTTACTGAATGTATCCAATTCCCTATTTCCACTTGACTGTGTCTTGCACTTCACTTTATTTAGAGTGAGCATCCAGCCGCCACAGTCTAGCTGAGCTGAATTAACACCGATTGTGAAGTGGAATGGTTCCACCATGTTGCATAATTTACCATGATCCTCCAAACACCAGATCTAGAGTGCATTGTAGACGCCATATGTAAGCACTGGAAAGTGAGAAAGGCACAACCCTCTGCATCAGGTTGGTGTCATTTAAGTAACCTCTTGCTGGCTGAATTGACCGAGAAGCTTGAAAAGAGATAAAAGCCGGGGTCAATCACAGAGTCAGGTAAAATCAGGAGGAGAGAAAAGAAATCACCCTCTACAAATATCAGCGTAAAAATAATTCAGAGGGTGTCGGTTCATTGCTTAAAACGTTGAAGTATGTACAGTGTTAGAGATGGGAGGGGGAGATGTTTTGATTTGGGATGGGAGGGGGTTATAAAGTCGGTTCCCTCCCAATCCTCGCCCCCAGGCACATTCACATTGAGATCAGTCAGACGAGTTCTTGTAAACTCGACATCTCCACTCTCTAAGGGGCTATACAGCGTACTGCTGGCCCATAGCAAATGAACCATGACAAGAACCCTGCTATTTTTAAAGAGCACACTTCACAAGGCATCGACTCTCCTTCACTAGCTGTGATGAACATCAAGGATCACATACAAAGTACTGGACAGGGTTAAACAACTGTCTCAATGGTCAAGACAGTCAGTGCGACACAAGCAATAGCTGACCACTTGAAACAAAAATAACTGCCAAAATGGAAAATGAGAAGAGCTTCCAGCAATATCATTAGGTCAAGGCACTGCTACATTCCACTGAGTGTCCTCTGAGTCCTACAGAGTGACTTTTAGTACATTTCCCAGACACCACTTTTAAGGACAGTTATGAAGAGTATGTGAGTCTCTGCATAGGAAAATCAAGCTTCCTTTCCAAGAATCAACCCTGGTCTGCAAAATGAAGCATCTCACTCACACAGCACACCTCTCACTCTGTCACATGCAAGGGCTAGTTCAGATCGATGAAAAGTAACACATACTGGAACATAGTTATAATATATGCATGATTAAATATCTACTGCTCCGAGAAGTATGAATATCTGTAATTATGCCTATGGTCTGCATGGCATTTAGGAGGATTTCATTTATTCATTTAGCATTTTTTATTCTTGAGGCTGTGCCTTAAGCACAGTTCCTCTCAAGGGAACCCTGTAGACTCCCATGACTACAGCTAATATCTAAACAGCTAAATAGCTATGTGCACAATATCATATCTCTCTCTTTAAGTGCACAGCTCTATACAGTACATATCTACAGAAGAAGCAGATCCCCTCCCTCCCTACCAATTACAGCTAGAACCACGACCCCTGCTGTGACAGAGGATGGTGACAAATCTCTCTCTGCCCTACGGTATTATCTTAGTTCTTCTGTCAAATAGGCTTGCCCTCTCTTTAAGACTAATCTCACTAAACTGACTGCTTCCCTTCAGATCTACAGGGTCTGTTGCTGAGGGGCTTTGATTAAAAAAAAACTGCCATACAGCCCCAGTCCAATTCCCCAAATTACTGATGATGCTCGAGGGACAAGCGAGAGAGTACTGGAGAAAGCCCACTCATCTCACTTACCAGCTTAGACAAGATCTCAGAGGCAGATACGCCGCCGTAGCCCTGCAAAAATGTAATACCACTGTGTGGGAAATCTCATGGGATTAACGCGTCTATAACGTGTTTATCATCATCTTTGTCCCCATAGGTATGAATAATGAATCTCGTTGCTTTCTCTCCTTCTTTTTGTGTTTTTATCATGGAGGCGAGAGCAGACATGTAATGCTTCTCACGTTGCTCTGCCCCTCCACGCGCCACAGTCTGCCTGCCTCTTAACATGTGGCTGGTGCTCTCACCGCCTCCTCCAGTCACTTCAGTAGCGACGTGAGGCTCTGTGATACGCACATCGCATGCCTCCCTCTCCCCCCTCAGCCCAGGCTCTGCTGTTCAGGCTGCAATTAGGAGCTGCTGTTTGTTCTATCTGATTCTCTGTGTCACTCTCCACATCAGGGGCCACAGAGCAGACTCCAACAAGAGGAGAGGAGAGGGACTATAACAGGAAACGTGACCAGGGGAACTGGGCTGATCTCTGTGGCCACTGGGCTGGCCTGGAAGTCCTGAGTGCTACCCTCTGAGAAGAGAATCAGACAGGTCCACAGCAAACAACTAACAATACTACTGCTCTTACACCTAGGATCTACCTGTGACTTATACGCATTGGACGAGCTAAAAAGGAAGAGATCTGAAAATAATTCATCTCTGGTAAGTCATTCCAGTCATTTATACCGTATGAATAGGTTTGTTTCTATTGTAAAGTTTGGTTACGAATAACTCATAATATTTTATCATTTGTGTGGCTCCGTACAAACTGTATGATTTAAATAGCACATTGATACAGTATGGTGTATCTCATTGCGTCTCAAACTGAAATAATCTATTACCACAATGGACAACAGCGACTGATTTGATAACATTAGCCCTGAGTGTAAGGCTGAACCCTCGAGACAATTTGATACCAGATTGACTATGTTGATGTGTGCTACGCTAATACTCTGTAGCCACAAGGGAGAAATGCATCTGAAGAAAGCCTGAAACCATCTGTGCAACATATTAATTCTTGTACTCTATGATGTAAGTTTAAGGAAACTCATCCTCAGATATCATTTTCCTTTCAAAAGTAGACAAAAAAATAGCATCGTATTCGTTTACCTATACCAGATTTGTGACCGTGTTAATAACGTTGAATTGTTTCGATACTGTACACCGATAGAGACGCAGCTGCTCTAGGACTAATTGTTGACGCTTGAAATGATGACAAATGAAGCCGAACATACAGCCAAACACTAGGATAGCAGTTAAACTCGTCAAATAACATCTAATGACACCGAACTAATCCTTTTTAGAGAATCTCATGTAAAAGAACGGTGGTAAAAGAGCTCAGGGAAGAGGTGTGATAGATAGAAACTGTCTGTCAGACTCCGAGAACAAGTGCTGCCAGAGAGAGAGAGAGCCAGTGAGTCCAGTGTGATGTTGTGTGGGTGAACCAGGGTTGAGGAGACGGCTCATCCGTGACAGTTTCCTAGAGGAGTGAGTAGGCAGACAGATTGTTGAAAGCTGCTCTGTGATTAAAGCTGTTTTAATCTACAGTGGGCAAACACACACACCCACACACACATATTGTACGTCGCTTAATTCTACAGTATCAGCACAGTATTGAGGCTGGCGTGTTCGTTGATCTTGGATAGTCAGAATTCAACATATTGTGAATGCTGAGTGCTTGCCTTGATAGTACCAAATATTGCTTATTTTTCGACTAATGTCACAGTCCAGTATATGATTAGAGATTGCAGGTGCAGGTTGTATGACGATATCCATAAACTGATGAATTGATTTGGATATTCCATGTAACTTTGTGTGCTACTCGGGGTTGGGAACACATGACCAATTGTCTCAGGCAGACCAACCAGCCTGTGAACTGTGTGAGTCATAGCCGACTAGGATGAATTCAAGCGGAATAACGTACAGCATATTTCAAAATACAGGACCGTAATTCCTCTTTTTTTCTTCCAACACGATAAGCTGCCTTATTGAGAACTTCTGAAAAATGTCTATATGGTCATCAAATCTGACATTTGCATAGACAGCATTTATAATCACACAGACAGAGAAATGGGCTTTCGGTTGTCATTGAATGACATTCAAATGAAAGGTCAATGGACTCACTTTGAGGAGAACACGACGCTGACATTCTGGATATAAGTTGGCCCTTCATTTGGAACTTTAAACGGGTTTGATCCGTCTGAACGAGGTATAGCTGAGGCCCTGAATGAAACACTTTACCATTGTCCGATGGCATCCTTCCTCACGCCAACTCATTTAACACATGGTTTAAAAATCCCATTGTTTTCTCCTTAACTCTCGCTACTGCTCAAGAAAATTGTCAGAGAAAGAGAGAGCCAGCGAGACTGAGAGAGAGGGAGAGAAAGAGAGAGGGGGGAGAAGACGGGGGGGGCAGAAATTGAATTGCAGGAAGGGTGTGAGGCCACAGTAGCATTAGCGTAATGATGACCCTTCATTAGAAATTGGAATGTTATTTTCCCAAGGGCATTGTGTTTACACTTCCTCTCCTTGATAAAAGGCCAGACTTCACATCATGACCTCATGTAACAGAACAAGGAGACATTTCAAAATACATATTTTTGACAGAGTGGGACATCCATGATTATGAAGACAGCTACAAACAGTGACCATTGAGGATGTCTATCTCTAAAGTACCTGGAGTTTTAAAAAGGTCTCTCTCCTTTATGGGACAAACTTCAGGGCGTGGCAGGAAGGACATCAAATGACGCATAGTTAACACATACGATTAGGAGTTAGGAGTAAGAAGACAACCATACACTGGAACGTTTGTTTGACTCTTTACGTTATAGCACAGAGTACAATATTTAGCTGTTCCGATAAATAGCTGAACACAAGATTCAATAAGATATGGAACAACAAAACGTGATGAGATATTTACCTGGTGCCAAGTGCATTACCTCAAAGGCCCAGATAAGCCCTTTGTCAGTGTGGAGAAGATAAGAGACTTTCTTATCTGTGCTGTATGGGGTTGTAACGAAAGTCATTCGATTATAGTCATTTTTTGGACTTGTTTTTAGAATGTGATATTAAGCTATTTGGGAACATTTATGGACCATAATCCACTTCATCTTAATATCCAATGCTAAGGGCTGGCAACAATAAGAGTGGAATAATCCAGACAAAGTACATTATCTGGGATGGACTTCTTTAATGTTTAGCTATCCTCTTGACCACAAAGAAAGCATCCATTTAAAGAAAGTGTCCATTCAACTTTTCTAGTGGAAAACTCCCAAAAGTGCCAAACCTACCCACCGGGCATGCCAGCCAAGCTTAATTAAACGTACCTAAAGTAATAGCTAAGCAATTGAAAGAAGACAAAAATCATTTTTGAGCCCGGTGTGTTGCCTGAGACGTGAGTGGCCCAAATGTAATTCTCTGCTATTCCTCTGCTTCTCCCTTGCTTCCTTCAGATGATGAGAAAGTCTGCATGGAGGCAGATGACTGGGCCGGAGATGTGGATGGGTCTCTTTGCCTTGGCCGTGACCCTCAGTCTAACCATGGCTGAACATGTGGAACAGAGGTCAGCACTTCAAACCAGCCCAGTTCTCCACAGGCACAAGAGAGAGTGGTTGTGGAACAACCTTTACGTAGAGGAGGAAAGGCCAACCAACAAACAATACTATATCGGAAAGGTATGTCGTTGTTTTACCATGTAGGTGTACCTTGGAGGCTCTGGTAGAATGCCAGAGAGTTGAATGAGAATATACAGCAACAACATATCTGATAGATAGGGTGTCTTATCTTAAAATTGTCTTCTGTTTTTCTATTTGTAGTTAAAGTCAACTAAATCGGGTGACAGGACACACTATGTCATTAAAGGAGAAGGTGCCAACACTATCTTCAAAGTGGATGAAAAAGGACACATCTATGTCACTGAACGATTGGATCGAGAGGAGAAAAGCAAATACCTTCTAAGTGCCAAGCTGTTTGATATGAGCAACATATTGGTGGAGAAAGTGGAGGAGTTTGTGATCCTGGTTACTGACATCAATGACAACGATCCAGTGTTTACCAAATCGTTCAACGCTTCTATCAAAGAGAGATCCAAAAGCGGTACAGGAGGTCAAATAATAAACACAAGGGTGATTGTGCTGGATATTAAAAAGTGCCTTTGCTAAATCACTTCCCTTTATTTCTTCCCTGTGTAGGAACTAAAGTGATAGAAGTCACAGCCACTGATGCAGATGATCCAACGACTGCAAATGGAGAACTTGCTTACACATTATTAGAGGGGGGAGATATCTTCAATATAGACACCACAACGGGTAGGAGATGCTCATTCATTTGAACTGCATAAAGTCCATTGTACAGTATCTACATCTCTTTTCAATAATCTTTCCTAATAACCCAATATTAATTTATTGTTGTGCTGAATCAAAGTCATGAATCAAAAGACTAAATGAATGTGCTTCATTTCAGGGATTATCACCACCAAGTATGAGAACCTGGACCGTGAGACCCAGAGTAGCTATGTGGTTGTGGTTCAAGCCCAGGATCTGAGAGGACTTAAACAAGGGGGCACCGCCACCACCTCTGTCACAATCGCAGTCAGTGACATCAATGATAACATAGCCACATTTACCAAAAGTAAGGGCAAAAAAGAACATCCCTGACTGCTATATAGAGCACATTGACAATGATTGGTCTTATAGGAGCTAAACCTAAATATGAATGATTGTTATGGAATTCCTAGCAGCAAATGAGGGATTTTTCCCATAATGCCGTCCCTCAGACGTTTCTCTTACTAACATGCAGAGTGTCTTTTTCCCTAGGTTCCTATGTATTTAGTGTGAAAGAGGACATTAAGCGGGGACAGAGAATAGACACCATAGTCCTGGAGGACAGAGATGAGATCCAGAATAAAGACCCAATCGTCACCATAGAACCTCCATCTGACACATTTGAAATGGAGCGCAATCAGATCAAAGACGGCAACCTCATGCTGAAACAGGTATTTCACTCATCCTGAACTCTTACTTTATTTTTATCACCCCCCCCAAAAAAAAACGATCCACATTTGTCTCTATCGTGCAACCAGGTTGAAAGCTTTTCCAATGTGTCCTAAACTCTACAGTAGATATGAGCATCACAGAGGGATCAGTACAGTCTGTACATTATAGGTAACGATGTACGGAACATATATGAGTGGGACACGTTTGCTGAAGATTATACGCATAGTCCATTTACTGAGTTTTTTCCTTAACTTCTTTTCAGGGACTGGATTATGAAACCAAGAGCAGCTACACGTTCTTTGTGCACGTGAGGGAGAACCACTTGCAGTCCCCTGTGGACAATAAGGACAATCCAGTGATCAAGGCCCAGGTGACCATCCAGGTGCTCGACGTCGATGAGCAGCCAGAATTCAGCAAGAGCATCTACAACTTTAATGTGATAGAGGAAATGATGGTCAATAATATTGGAGTCGTTTCAGCCAGAGACCCTGATAAAGCCAACAAGGCCATAAGGTATTCAACACCTTCACTAATTGACACATGCTGCTGAAGCTAGAATTAACATAGAACTCGTTTCTGAGAGGAGATTTCGACAATGTTTCAATAAACCCCTCTACAGGTATTCCATCGAGGACAAGGGCAGTCCCATTGGTATCAACCCCATAACTGGACAACTTTTCACAGTGAGGAAGCTGGATCGGGAGCTTGTAGCAAATTACATGTTCCAGGTTAAAGCTAAGGAGGAACCCAATGGTATGGCATTAGCCATCATCTTTAATCTTATTCATACCCATTCAACATTTTTTATCTTAATAACGAGTAGGGTTTAGGTGTTTCCAAATAACAAAATGATGTTTCCCGTCTCCTCTTCAGGACTGGAATCTTTTGTGAACGTCAACATACTGGTCATTGATATCAATGACAACAAACCAGAGCTGTCCATTGAAGAGATATTCGTTTGTGAAAATGATATGGCTGGCACGGTAGGATTTTTCTCCAGAGTTAGATGTCATCTAAGCCATCAAACTTTTCTGAAGCTTGCATTAAGTCTTTCTTAAAATGTTTTCCCCTCACACAGGTGATTGGGACCATAAGTGCGACAGACAAAGATTATAATTTGCCCGCATTCAGCTTCACATTGGTGAAGCCGAACGGCAACTTTTCGGTCGTCGATAACAACGGTGAGCGAGCTGATCATTTCAATGCATAAACATGGGACAAGTGACACCTTTATTATGTCAGCTTGAGCTGTGCAGGCAGACACATTCTACTAATGCTAAGCTGTTGGTTGGTGTGAGGGGCGGTGAGGTGGGTATAACAGGGACAATGTTTGGGGTGAATGGCTAGTTCACATATTGGCTCAGGATAGCACCGTGCTCCTCAGTGGCAGAGGAATCAGCCAGGGCAGTGCTCCCTTCTAAAGCAATCTGACGTCTGAACGTTCTCCATCTAGTCGGGCGGAAACGAGAACAGCAACAAACCTGCCGAGAGCCCCTGAAATATTCATGACGGACAAGCTCTATAAAACCAGCAGCCCTTCATTACATATTTGGAGAGCAACAGTGACGACCTCAGAGGCACTCTGGCTGGGGAACATTTTTAGCGTAGCACTGGGGTGGCCTGGTCCAGTCTGTGCTGCCTCGTTGGCTGCACTGCATAATGAACTGATGTGACATTTCACAATGTAATGATCAGCCAGGAACACGGATCACTGGGAGTAGGCTGCACATTAGCCCAGTGCAACTAGAGAGAAGGTCATAGCGCCGGAAGACCAGAAGAATAGTGAAGTTGTTCTTACTTTAGTGATGATGTGCATGTTAAGGCCATATCTCTTTGATGTACCGCTTTGATGTACCGTAAGCACTGCAGTACGTCCTTCATAGCTTCTATTTCTGAATGGTTGTATACTGTATTTCTACTTATTAGGCCAACCAAATTGAACATGTAAAATGAGTATGCCACGTTTCTAGCCACATGTACTGGCACCTAAACCTCATGGAGATAATCATATCCAATCCACATGGGACTAACCATGTGGAAAAGCCTAATTCCTAGATCTAGTTTCGGCGCACATTAAATTATCCTGCTATGAGGATTCGTACCTACTGCGATTTGAGGGATTTTGTTAGTGCGGAAAAGTTTCCCTTACACATAAACTCTCAGATTCAACAGTCTGCTTATTATGTAGCTGCAGAAGTCTACACATAAGTATATTGTAGCTAAGAGCATTCCACCATTGGAACCAATGCACTATCTTTGAAGACCCATTTAATGTATAAAAATGTCCTCCAAATCTAACCATGGCAAACCTCTGATAACTAACATTGTTTCTTGTCCCCCTCTTTAGACAACACATCTAACATAGTGCTGAAACATGGAGGCTTCAGCCTGGAGGACTCCAGGGATTATGTAATAGAGATTGGGATCAGTGATGGAGGCAGGCCTCCCATGAGCAGCATCACCTCTCTGCCTATCAAAGTGTGCAGGTGTGACAACAAGAGGATTCACACCCAGTGCAAAGCAGCCCAACTAAAAATGGGTGTGGGTGTCTACACCCTGATTCCTATACTGTGCATCCTGACTATTCTGAGTGAGTCAATCTCTCCTCTACTATATCCAGTCCTCTCCATTTGAGAACTTCTTAGGGATTGCCCCCTTTTTTTCAATTTCCACGTTAATGACATACCCTAATTTAATTGCATGTAACTCAGGCCCTGGAGCAAGGATATTATTGGTACAATTTGAAAGGAACCACTTTGAAGTTTGTGGAAATGTGAATTGAATGTAGGAGAATAGAACACAATAGATCTGGTAGAAGAAAATACAAAGAAAAAAACAACAGTTTTCTTTTTCTTCCACCATATTTGAAATGCAACAGAAAGGGCCCACATCTAGCCATCACTCTGGTTGTAATTCCGATAGTGTCCACAAGATGGCAACAGTATATGTGCAAAGTTTCAGACGGATAACTTGAAGTATGAGCACACTACATGACATTTAGTTTAAAGTCACCCAGGTACATTGGGCAAATCGTGAAGGAGACATTCACATTCACATTACATTTTTATGCAAGAATATTGTTCAATCTGTATACTTGGACTTT
Source organism: Oncorhynchus masou masou (assembly GCF_036934945.1). NCBI lineage: Eukaryota > Metazoa > Chordata > Actinopteri > Salmoniformes > Salmonidae > Oncorhynchus > Oncorhynchus masou. The sequence goes on from NC_088213.1 coordinate 42,358,814, forward strand.
GATTTAGCTTTTCCAGCATTAGTAGCCATATTATAAGTTCAACATTTGCAAAACACCCAGTTTTTATAACTTCATAACTCTCTCCATATTCTTATAATTATTGTCCAAAATTGAAAAGGCTTGCTGTCGCACAAGGTTGCAGCTACATTTTGCGACAGATACGGGGTTTCCCGACACTGCCGTAAAGCCCAGCTCATTGGCTATCTAGCTAGCTTTGTTTGACCCCGATTGGTGCGTAGTTAACAAAGTTAGTCGATTAAGTGAAAACCTGCCTGTGTCATCGGCGTGCCATGAAGGCGTCGCTCTCTGACCAAATATGGTGTCCTATAGGATATACCACACCCCTAATGATATAATGGAGTGCGGTTACGTTCTAGGATCTCTGAGGAATAAATACAAATGCGATTTGAGTGGTTGAATCAACGTTTAGGTTTCGATTTTTACAGATTCCTATCTTTGCAAATTGAACGGGTGGTAATACAAAATTGATCGTGCATGCTATATGGACCTTTTTAGGATATGAAAAAGGATTTTATCTAACAAAACGACACTTCATGCTATCTCTGGGACCCTTTGGATGATAAATCAGAGCAGGATTTCAGAATGTAAGGACATATTTCACCTTCAGAGGTGACTTTATCAAACCTATCGCTGTGAAAAAAGTGTTTTGTTGTTAGGAGCTCTCCTCAAACAATAGCATGGCACTTTTTCGCAGTAATAGCTACTGTGAATTGGACAGTGCAGTTATATTAACAAGAATTTAAGCTTTCAGCTGATATAAGACACTTATATGTACCGACATTTGTTGATTTTCTAAAATCTGCGATAGTGACACAAGGCGCTTCACGATTTACAACTGTCCCGTTAACGGGGTGCGTATCTTAACTGGCATTATACCACAACACTGTCCCTTATTAAGACATATTATAAAATAGAGCAATCGTCTAAGAAATAAACCACTGAGATCATTAAACAAGGTACTTCAGCTCAAGGTGTTCTTGGGTAAGATCATGAAGTACTTACGACACAAGTAGAAGGATAGGTTTTTATTAATGATAAATGTGAATAATTCCAATGATGGGGGATGGGCAAATCATTTCAATCTTTTGTTTGTTTATTTTTGGGACCTAGTTGAAGAGTTTTACCTCAGTAACTGATTGGATAAATAACACTCAAGATTGCAGGACAAGCAAAGTAAATAGTGGAAGGAACGTGAAGCATTGAGCTGAATGTTCTCTTTGATACTTTCTCTGCTCTGCTGTCTTGGGGGAAAACCATTTGTCATATTAGATGAGCCATGTGCCAGAGATGTTTTGTCAAAAGCTCATATCTGAAGCAGAGAGCAATTGCACTGCTGCAGTAGGCTTCGACAAAAGCAGATAATGTGGGAAAAACATGAGAAGAATGGGAAGGCTAATGAGAAGATAATGAGAAGATGATCAGTTATTCAGCTGTCTTGTTAAGACACAGAATGAAGTGGTGATTAACTATTAAACATTGAAGTCATTATCGTATGAATCCCAAAGAAATATACTGGGGACTCATTCGACAAAGTATTTTCTCACACCCGATTTCATTTGCCTCATGAAATATATATATATATATATATATATATATATATATATATATATATATATATATATATATATATATATATATATATATATATATGACTGTATATATATTTTCCCGCTTCTATCTTCTTCTGTGTGACATGGATATTAAACATGTTTTCTTCCTCGTTCCAGTCATAGTGATCCTGATCGCTATGAGGAAGCGTCACCAAAAGGACGCCCTGGTCACTCTGGGTAAGAGTGAGATCCACGAGCAGCTAGTGACATACGACGAGGAGGGCGGTGGGGAGATGGACACCAACGGCTACGACGTGTCCATCCTGACCTCAGCTCGGAATGACGGCAGCATGAGCATGAAGCAGGGCCCCAGCCTTTACGCCATGGTGAAGAAACCGCCAACCGCGTGCAAGGGAGACATGGCCGTGATGATCGAGGTGAAGAAAGACGAAGCTGACCATGATAGGGATGGGATCCCTTACGATACCCTGCACATCTACGGCTACGAGGGGCCAGAGTCCCTGGCTGGTAGCCTCAGTTCGCTGGATAGTTCATCCACTGGCTCTAGCCTTGACTATGACTTCTTAAATGACTGGGGCCCTCGCTTCAGAACCCTGGCTGAGCTCTACGGGGTAGATGGGTCTGAGGGAAGTGACTCCCTGTATTGAGCACACTGAGCCTAAAGACCAGCAGGCAGGACGTCTCTCAGCTCTCTCAACTCTTCCTTTGACTAAAAGCACATCAGGATTAACTTCTTCCACTAATCCGTCCAATCATAGCACACTATGATAGGGTCCACTCAAGCGTGTGGACCCTCAGTAATTCTCTCTTCTTCTACCCCCTGTTCCTCCTCCTCTTACTTATCCTTTTCCCTCTCTTTTCTTTTGTTATTATTATTATTATTATATTATTATTTTAAAGAAATTGTGTTTTTTTGTGGTTCCTCTATTTTCATTTGATTAGTTATTCGTTTTTTATCAGATTACACACACAGAAATCTGTATGCCTTCATTTTGACCGATTGTGTTTTTTTGTGGTTGACTAGACCAACTGTAGCTATGTAGTGAGAGGTTGGTCCTTCAGTGAGTCACAGTGGCGTACTGAGTTGTCTTTCAGACAGAATGACCCTTCTCATCAGCAGCTACTGATGGGAGCCCGACAGGGAGCCCGGCAGGAAACAATGATAACAGAAGCTCTGAAAGAATTAAAGTCTACTCCCAGTTTATTTGACAGGACTCATCAACACATCAATTGTTGTGGATAAAGCCCAAGTCTCCGAGGTCCTCTGTAACAAAAGTACTACAACCAACTCAGGAAACGTGAAGTAGCTCAATCGTCCTTTGGATGACAACAAAGTTATCTGAATTACTTTAACCTTTCGTCCTAGAGCTACTGCTTCAACGTAGTCCATCAACATACTGCTTCAACATACTGCTTCAACATACTGCTTCAATATTCTTCTTCAACATAATGCTTCAGCATACAGCATGTGCTTCTGCCATTTGCTGAAATTCTGCCATTTGCTGAAACAGCTTAATATAATGAGGGCAATCTACACAAGTTCAAGTTTATCATTATCACTATTGTCCTTCTTGACTGAAGACATAGCAAAAAGAGAGCAAAGGTTTTCTTCTGTTTTAATTATATTTAGAATGTGGACTGTTTGTTGTATACTGAAGCTTTGCCTACTTGGGACCACTTCTCATAAACCATGGATACAATGTGTGGAAGCTATCTTACCACTTCCCTGTCTGGATCATATACATGGGGAGCAGGACCCCCATCCTTTTTCAAACACCATAGTCCGCCCAATACACATTACCCAAACAAAACACTGGAATCAGCTTCCTGCACATATGTGTGTGAGGAAGCCCTCTTCCTGCCCTGTTATCTTATAAAGTAAAGCAACACATTGTGGCTCGCTTCCTGTTTTCCTGCCTGGGAAAAACCTTTGGAGAGGGACAAATAGATGGAGAACAATGTAAGAGCTACGATGACTTTAAAAACAGGCAACATTTCATTTCTGTGTCGGCCATCTACCAAAGATCAGTATGGTGAAACCTCGGTTTACAATAGTAGCCACTGGTAAACTGTGCTGTAATGTTATGTCTCAAGGTCTTTCTGTATAACATACCTGATCTACTTCGTTCCATGCTATTAATGATCTATTCGATTTCACGAGCTCTTACTTTTAGTGGTGCTCTGTATAATTATCTGTAAACTTTATGGACTATTTTTCAATGGCAATAAGTAACTTGGCAATACGGTATTCATGTTATCGAGATTGTGAGTACTGGAAATTTAGTTGTCTAAACTGTATATAGAAAATGTGCCTCAATATTGATATTGGCCTCACTTCTTTTTGCGTTATTTCAAAATGATTTTACTTGACACTGGTCTTTGTCTGCTGAAAGTGTAAAATATGTCGGTTTTTTTTTTTACACTTGTAGTGTAATTGATGTGTAATTGTGCATTGATTGATACTGTATGTATGTGTGAGTCCACCTGTGTAACTTCACTCCATTGGTTGTCAGTATTGGGCACCGAAATGAGAAGAGAAAACATTCAAAGGCATTCGTTTCGTATGCAGCTAGATCATTCTGTAGGGGAGCACTGTGTGCCTTGGTTTATGATCATTCTCTCGACGGTGAACACAATCTTTTCTATGGTTTGTATCGTGTAAAACAAAAACGTTTTGTTAAGTACCAATTTTGTATGTGTAAAATAAACGCGGCACTCAAATGAGAAGTACAAAAAGTGAGCTCTATTGTTTCAAAGAAATGCGAGAAGGAACAGAGTAATATTATACTAAATTGAATTGAACGTACTATGTTAGCATAATATGACTTTGATATTTGCTTTAAGCCATGGTCCGTTCTAAGTTTTGGTTTCTGTGTTTTGCTGTAAAATAAAGATCGTAATGCCTTTTTAGCCATCTAAATTGGCCTCTTGTAATTGTAAAGTCATTATTGTATGAGAGGGTCATCTTCAGGTGAGGCTCAGTCTTCAGGTCCAACAGCAGCTACAGTCCCTGAGGTCTAGAAAGTACACGGGAGGACTGTGTGTGTGTGTGTGTGTGTGAGATTGCGAAGATAACAGAGAGACGAGGGGAAATGCCTCAGTGATGTCACGCCCTCAAACTCCCGGGACTGAAAGAAAACAGCCAGTAGGGAACTTCCTGAAGCTTCATATGTCCTCACATTTTTGTTTGAAATGACCAGGAAATTGTTGGGCCTCTCAGGACCTCTGATATATGGTGAGTGCCGCTGTGAATTTGGGCCTTATGAGTCATTGTTTTAATACTGGGGGAAGCTATGTGCTGAAAATACTTTGATTCTGAGGCCTGAGGACTGTGAACCTTGACCAAAAATCTCTTCATCACAGCACAGGAAGTGCAAGGGGCAAATTAGAGGGAAAGTGTGTCATTTTGAATGTTTTAAGTGGCCACAATTTGGAACAAAAAAAACTATTCAGTTGTAACTCAGCTATGTTCAGTTGCACTCTGTGATATGTTTCAACAGAGTGCTGAACTCTCATAACTGTTAGACAGGTGTAGTTTGCTCAAGTGAACACTGGGAGACAGTAAAATGTTACGAATGCAAGAGGTAACATTTTAGATGAATGGCAACGCTTTTGCAGAGAATAGATTCACTCTCTCCATTGTCAGTGGAGAAACAATGAGGCTTTTTTTTTGCCTGACCACTTGTTGGTTTGCCATCATGTCAGTGTTTGTCATCCAGCATCAAAACATACACAACTCAAATTCAAAACAAACTAATTCCCGAGACATACTGCGACGGCGTCATGGCTAAATCATTAGTACAATGATGAGCCAGCCACCTTCAAACAGTAAATAACAACAAAATCAAGGAGAATGAGATAAACAATCTCAGGGGATATCCCCTTTTCCCTGTCCAGTCCATACTGCTACGGAATGCAACAATAGAGTTAGTTAGAGTACGTCTCCTATTCCTATTCCGGGTCACCCTGCCCATTCCTATCCACGGACTATCTGACCACTCCACCTGTCGCTCCACCACCTCAGACAACCTTTCTGTGGTCGCTGCCTGGCAGACACAGAGATAAATATAACAGCTGGGAAGAAATAGCCAGTTACTGGGGGAAGCAGCCAGGGCACCGATATATACACACACACACACACACACGCAAGCGCGCACACACACACAGTGACACTGAGATAAAAACATTGTCTATCCCTATATTCATGGTTTTAATAGTGATAATGTGTTTATTTATTTTTGTGCTATGGAGGAATGAGGATAAAGGGACCCAGGTCCTCCTCTCGTTGTCACCACAACTACATACATAAACATGGCTGAGGAAAATATCCAATTTGGCAGTCCCATTTGTACATGTCTGCACTGTTTTAAAGAGACAGCTGGATTGCTTAAATTATCGCTCTTCTAATTACCCCTGCAGGACAAATTCCTCACTTAGAAGCGCATGCAACATAAACACAGTAACACTGCTGTGGTTCCCGTCGGATTAAAGAGACAGGGGTATCAATTATTAAATATCAGGCCCTAACAACATCAGAGTATCTCTGAATTTGTTGTCACGTCAGCAACACCCCGTGGGCAACGCCCATACCCCCGACCTGCGCCCCAGCACTTTGGATTGACAGATCAAACAGATGCAGTGTGAACTGAGATGACACCAGCATCTGATCTGAAGATGTGGAGACAAATACCTGAGGGAAGAAGCCCTAGTGCCGCCATACTTGGTTGTTTCAGCCTCAGTGGACGAAATGAGTTCTAATGTCTGAGATGAGGAACTAGGAGTATTGGAGACGTCCCATTACCCATTAAACACCAGCAGGGGGCAATATACTAGCTAGACCTCGCGACCATAACCCATTCCCTCATACTGTATTGTCGAGCCCAGTGGTTCCCAAACTTTTTATAGTCCCGTACCCCTTAAAACATTCAACCTCCAGCTGCGTACCCCCTCTAGCACCAGGGTCAGCGCACTCTCAAATGTTGTTTTTGTGCCATAATTGTAAGCCAGCCACACACACTATACAATACATTTATTAAACATAAGAATGAGTGTGAGTTTTTGTCACCACCTGGATTGTGGGAAGTGACAAAGAGCTCTTATAGGACCAGGGCACAAATAATAACATCATAATAATAAATAATTTTGCTCTTTATTTAGCCATCCTACATATAAAGCCTTATTTGTTCATCAAAAATTGTGAATAACTCACCACAGGTTAATGAGAAGGGTGTGTTTGAAAGGATGCATATAACTCTGCAATGTTAGGTTGTAGGTTGAGTCTCAGTCTTAAATCACTTTCCACACACAGCCTGTGCCTGTATTTAGTTTTCATGCTAGTGAGGGCTGAGAATCCACTCTCACATAGGTACATGGTCGCTAAGGGCATCGGTGTCTTAACAGCGCAATTTGCCAAGGCAGGATACAATTTGCCAAGGCAGCGCAGCCCTATCCAGAAATCTGGAAGTGGCTTCTGATTAAATTCCATTGTCCCAGAACTGCTTGTTGCAATTTTGATGAGACTCTCTTGTTCAGATATTGGTAAGTGGAATAGAGGCAGGGCATGAAAGGGATAACAAATCCTGTTGTTTGTGTCGTCCATTTCAGGAAAGTACCTGCTTAATTGCGCACCCAGCTCACTCAGGTGCTTCATTATATCACATTTGACATTGTCCGTAAGCTTGAGTTCATTTGCACACAAAAATCCTATAATGATGGAAAGACCTGTGTGTTGTCCTTGTTAATGCAGACAGAGAAGAGCTCCAACGTCATCATAGCCTCAATTTTGTCCCACACATTGAATATAGTTGCGGAGAGTCCCTGTAATCCGAGATTCAGATCATTCAGGCGAGAAAAAACATCACCCAGAAAGGCCAGTCGTGTGAGAAACGCAAGCAGTCAGACAAGTGAAAATTTTGGTCAGTAAAGAAAACTTTAAGCTCGTCTCTCAATAAAAATTTTAAAAACGTGTCAATACTTTGCCCCTTGATAACCAGCACACTTCTGTATGTTGTAAAAGCGTTACATGGTCGCTGCCCATATCATTGTATAATGCAGAAAATACACATGAGTTCAGGGGCCTTGATATAGCAAAGTTTACCATTTTCACTATTAGTGTCCAAAACATCTTTCAAGCTGTCAGGCATTCCCTTGGCAGCAAGAGCGTCTTGATGGATGCTGCAGTGTACCCAAGTGGCGTCGGGAGCAACTTCTTTCATGCGTGTTACCACTCCACTATTTGCCTGTCATTGCTTTTGTGCAATCAGTACAGATACCAACACATCTTGACTACCAAAGTCCATTTGATGTCACAAATATCCTCTCCTGTTGTCCTGGTTTCCAGTGGTTTGCAGAAGAGGATGTCTTCATTAATTGACCCCACATAAACGTAATGGACATATACCAGGAGCTGTGCCAGGCCTGCCACGTCTGTTGACTCATCCAGCTGTAACGCGTAGAATTCACTGGCTTGTATGCGAAGCAGTAATTGTTTCATAACATCTCCTTCCATGTCACTGATGCGTTGTGAAACAGTGTTGTTTGATGAAGGCATTGTCTGTATCGTTTTTTGGGCCTTTCCCCCCAGCATTGTCCCAGCCATATCCGCAGCAGCAGGAAGAATTAAGTCCTAGACACTCGGTAGCACACCATATAAGACGCTTCTAGCCCCTTCTTATTAATGTTGCTTTTATACATGTCGTACTACTCGAAAGTCATCGTAATTCTTGCTCAATAAACTCCTGTGGCTTATTTTTCAAATTGGCATTTTTAGTTTCTAAATGTCTGCCCAAGAGTGAAGGTTTCCCGCGAGAGATTAATGGTTAATGTGATTGGATGTTAATTATTTGACTAGGCTACCTGTATTGGACATTGTGTCGTTATTTCGCTGAACACTAGATGGTTTAATTTGATTTCTGGCAGTGAAACGAGGCTACTCAGGCGAGAGAAAAAAAACACCAAAATGTATAACCCCGTTGGAAAATCTAAACGGACTGTTAGAAAATGAGAATCACATTTTTTGGGGCGTACCCCCGATGGCATTACATATACCCCAGTTTGGGAATAGCCGGTGTAGACCACAGTCTGCGCATCACAGCATATATCACTATGCATCAGTAAACTTGTCCTTTATTTATCTAGCTAGTTGCAACTAGTTCCACAATACTAATGTACTCCAATGGTGCCCCAATGTAATAATAATAATTCATTTGTAGAGTGCATTGACCCATGGTCAATGTCCAAATTTCATCACCTATTGGGATTGAGGTTGGTGGAGATACCTTGACAAAGATACAATTGTTCTACCTCTGTTTTTAGGCAAGTAAAAGACAGTACCGTGCAGTATCGAAGAGCCCTTACTGCTGCTCGATCATCCTATTTTTCCAACTTAATTGAGGAAAATAAGAACAATCCGAAATGTATTTTTGATACTGTCGCAAAGCTAACTAAAAAGCAGCATTCCCCAAGTGAGGATGGCTTTCACTTCAGCAGTAATAAATTCATGAACTTCTTTGAGGAAAAGATCATGATTATTAGAAAGCAAATTATGGACTCCTCTTTAAATCTGCGTATTCCTTCAAAGCTCAGTTGTCCTGAGTCTGCACAACTCTGCCAGGACCTAGGATCAAGGGAGACACTCAAGTGTTTTAGTACTATATCTCTTGACACAATAATGAAAATAATCATGGCCTCTAAACCTTCAAGCTGCATACTGGACCCTATTCCAATGAAACTACTGAAAGAGCTGCTTCCTGTGCTTGGCCCTCCTATGTTGAACATAATAAATGGCTCTCTATCCACCGGATGTGTACCAAACTCACTAAAAGTGACAGTAATAAAGCCTCTCTTGAAAAAGCCAAACCTTGACCCAGAAAATATAAAAGAAGGAAGCAACTCACTGCCTTACTGAAGACAAACAATGTATACAAAATGCTTCAGTTTGGTTTTAGACCCCATCATAGCACTGAGACTGCACTTGTGAAGGTGGTAAATTACCTTTTAATGGCATCAGACCGAGGCTCTGCATCTGTCCTCGTGCTCCTAGACCTTAGTGCTGCTTTTGATACCATCGATCGCCATATTATTTTGGAGAGATTGGAAACCCAAATTGGTCTACACGGACAAGTTCTGGCCTGGTTTAGATCTTATCTTTTGGAAAGATATCAGTTTGTCTCTGTGAATGGCTTGTCCTCTGATAAATCAACTGTAAATGTTGGTGTTCCTCAAGGTTCCGTTTTAGGACCACTATTGTTTTCACTATATATTTTACCTCTTGGGGATGTCATTTGAAAACGTAATGTTAACTTTCACTGCTATGCGGATGACACACAGCTGTACATTTCAATGAAACATGGTGAAGCCCCAAAATTGCCCTCGCTTGAAGCCTGTGTTTCAGACATAAGGACGTGGATGGCTGCAAACGTTCTACTTTTACACTTGGACAAAACAGAGATGCTTGTTCTAGGTCCCAAGAAACAAAGAGATCTTCTGTTGAATCTGACAATTAATCTTAATGGTTGTACAGTCGTCTCAAATAAAACTGTGAAGGACCTCGGCGTTACTCTGGACCCTGATCTCTCTTTTGACGAAAATATCAAGACTGTTTCAAGGACAGCTTTTTTCCCATCTACGTAACATTGAAAAAATCAGACACTTTCTGTCCAAAAATGATGCAGAAAAATGTATCCATGCTTTTGTTACTTCTAGGTTAGACTACTGCAATGCTCTACTTTCCAGCTACCCGGATAAAGCACTAAATAAAATTCAGTTAGTGCTAAATACGGCTGCTAGAATCCTGACTAGAACCAAAAAATGTGATCACCTTACTCCAGTGCTAGCCTCCCTACACTGGCTTCCTGTCAAGGCAAGGGCTTATTTCAAGGTTTTACTGCTAACCTACAAAGCATTACATGGGCTTGCTCCTACCTATCTCTCTGATTTGGTCCTGCCGTACATACCTACACGTACGCTATGGTCACAAGACGCAGGCCTCCTAAATGTCCTTAGAATTTGTAAGCAAACAGCTGGAGGCAGGGCTTTCTCCTATAGAGCTCCATTTTTATGGAATGGTCTGCCTACCCATGTGAGAGACGCAATCTCGGTTTCAACCTTTAGGTTTTTACTGAAGACTCTTCAGTGGGTCATATGATTGAGTGTAGTCTGGCCCAGGAGTGTGAAGGTGAACGGAAAGGCTCTGGAGCAACGAACCGCCCTTGCTGTCTCTGCCTGGCCGGTTCCACTCTTTCCACTGGGATTCTCTGCCTCTAACCCAATTATAGGGGCGGAGTCACTGGGTTACTGGTGCTCTTTCATGCCGTCCCTAGGAGGGGTGCGTCACTTGAGTGGGTTGAGTAACTGATGTGATCTTCATGTCTGGGTTGGCGCCCCCCCCCCTTGGGTTGTGCCGTGGCGGAGATCTTTGTGGGCTATACTCAGGCTTGTCTCAGGATGGTAAGTTGGTGGTTGAAGATATGGGGTTGGGGGTGGGGTTATATCCTTCTTGTTTGGCCCTGTCCGGGGGTATCATCGGATGGGGCCACAGTGTCTCCTGACCCCTCCTGTCTCAGCCTCCAGTATTTATGCTGCAGTAGTTTATGTGGCGGGGGACTTGGATCAGTTTATTATATCTGGAGTACTTCTCCTGTCTTATCCGGTGTCCTGTGTGAATTTAAGTATGCTCTCTCTAATTCTCTCTTTCTCTCTTTCTTTCTCTCTCTCTCGGAGGACCTGAGCCCTAGGACCATGCCTCATGATGACCTGGCATGATGACTCCTTGCTGTCCCCAGTCCACCTGGCCGTGCTGCTGCTCCAGTTTCAACTGTTCTGCCTGCGGCTATGGAATCCTGACCTATTCACCGGATGTGCTACCTGTCCCAGACCTATTATTTGACCTACATCTTGGCCATGTTCTGTTATAATCTCCACCCGGCACAGCCAGAAGAGGACTGGCCACCCCTCATAGCCTGGTTCCTCTCTAGATTTCTTCCTAGGTTTTGGCCTTTCTAGGGAGTTTTTCCGAGCCAACGTCCTTCACCACTTGCATTGCTTGCTGTTTGGGGTTTTAGGCTGGGTTTCTGTACAGCACTTTGAGATATCAACTGATGTACGAAGGGCTATATAAATACATTTGATTTGATTTGAAGTGGAATCTGTGGGTTCATTCAAATGTGAGCATAAATGCATCATTAACCTATACATGAGATCAAATATTAATACCATGCACCATGCTTGCTGAACAAATTAGCTCAATAATATAGATAATCAATGCAGATCTCCAGCCCATGTGCAGCATGTTACATTTCCTGCTGGGTGTAGCATAATGATGCTGGATTGAATGGCATCTGAAATTACATTGCATACACACAGTGCATTTGAAAAGTATTAAGGGTTCCCTTTACTTTTTCCACATTTTGTTACATTACAGCCTTATACTAAAATGTATTAAATACTTTCCCCCTCATCAATCTATGTACAATGCCCCATAATGACAAAGCAACATTTTTGCAAATTTATAAAAAATATCCCATTCACATTTACTTTACTCAGTACTTTGTTGAAGCACCTTTGGCAGCAATTACAGCCTCAAGTCTTCTTGGGTATGACACTACAAGCTTGGCACACCTGTATTTGGGGAGTTTCTTCTATTCTTCTCTGCAGATCCTCTCAAGCTCTGCCAGGTTGGATGGGGAGAGTCACTGCACAACTATTTTCAGGTCTCTCCATAGATGTTTTATCGTGTTCAAGTTTGGGCTCTAGCTGGGCCACTCAAGAACATTCGGAGACTTGTCCTGAAGCCACTCCTGCGTTGTCTTGGCTGTGTACTTAGGGTCGTTGTCCTGTTGGAAGATGAACCTTTGCCCCAGTCTGAGGTCCTGAGCACTATGGAGCAGCTTTTCATCAAGGATACCTCTGTACATTGCTCTGTTCCTCTTACCCTCAATCCTGACTAGTCTTCCAGTCCCTTCTTCTGAAAAACATCCCCACAGCATGATGCTGCCACCACCATGCTTCACCGTAGGGATGGTGTCAGGTTTATTAGAGACGTGAAGCTTGGGATTCAGGCCAAAGAGTTCAATCTTGGTTTCATCAAACCAGAGAATCTTGTTTCTCATGGTGTGAGAGTCCTTTAGGTGACTTTTGGCAAACTCCAAGCAGGCTGTCATGTGGCTTTTACTGAGGAGTGGCTTCCGTCTGGTCACTCTACCATAAAGGCCTGATTGGTGGAGTGCTGTAGAGATGGTTGTCGTTCTGGAAGGTTCTCCCATATCCACAGAGGAACTCTGGAGCTCTGTCAGAGTGACCATCCCTGACCAAGGCCCCACTCCCCCAATTTCTCAGTTTGGCCGGGCGGCCAGCTCTAGGAAGAGTCTTGGCGGTGCCAAACTTCTCCCATTTAAGAATGATGGAGGCCACTGTGTTCTTGTGGACCTTCAATGCTGCAGAATTATTTTGGTACCCTAACCAGATCTATGTTTCTACACAATCCTGTCTCAGAGCTCTATGGACAATTCCTTCGACCTCATGGCTTGGTTTCTTCTCTGACATACACTGTCAACTGTGGGACTTTAAATAGACAGATGTATGCCTTTCTAAATCATGTCCAATCAATTGAATTTACCACAGGTGGACTCCAATCAAGTTGTAGAAACATCTCAAGGGTGATCAATGTAAACAGGATGCACCTGAGCTCAATTTCGAGTCACACAGAAAAGGGTCTGAATACTTGTGTAAATAAGCTATTTCAGATTTTTGCAAAAAGTTAAAAATAAATAAATAAATAAAAGTTTTTGCTTTGTCATTATGGGGTATTGTGTGTAGACTGATGAGGAAAAAACTATTTAATCAATTTTAGAATAAGGTTGTAGACGCAACAAAATGTGGAAAAAATCAAGGTGTTTGAATACTTTCCGAATGCACTCTACATGCTGAAGCCATCCCATGCATGTGTCATCTGTCTCAATTTATTTCAGGGCTAGCGCTTCCTTACAGAATATGACATGCTTGCAAATGGCTCCTGATGAGAATTGATTTGATTTCATCTCTCCAAGGAGGAGGAGGTGGACTGAAACAAAACGAAAAGTGAAGGTCATGCAAGCCAAGTCATTTTGTTCCCCTGTTACATCCTCTCTTTGTTTCAGATTTGATCTCCTCAGTACATCTCCCTCCTTATCGCACATCCTCTCACCCGAAACATGACATGCTGTCACGACTTCCGCCGAAGTCGCCCCTTCTCCTTGTTCGGGTGGTGTTCGGCGGTCGACGTCACCGGCTTTCTAGTCACCACCGATCCATGGTTCAGTTTCGTTTTGTTTTGTCTGTATTACACACACACCTGGTTTCAATTCTCATATCATGTTCCTTATTTAACCCTCTGGCATACATTTCTGTTCTGTTTGTGATTGTTGGTGTCTTAAGTGGTTGTAGTATGTGCTAGTGTATATGTATATTCCTATTTGGAATTTTTGCTTGACTTTTTGAGTAAACTCCGTTGTGTTGCTCAATAACTGTGTCCTGCGCCTGACTCTGCTACATCTCTGCACCCAATCGCTGACACATGCTCAGCTTTCATCTACAACACAACAATATTACTTAGAAGATGCTATTCATCTTTCAAAAGATGATAGAGCTTTTCCATAGTGGATGGCAGTCCTACATGGGAAGGACTGTAAACGTAAACCTTCCCCCCTCTCGCCAACCGGAATGTGTCTTCCACCTCAATGCCTTCCCAGAGTGCAATCAGATCCTGTTTTCTAGTCTTTCACCTCCTCCTTACTCACCCAGACTCTCATATAGTGTACACGTACAGTGCTAAGACACACACACTCAGTCACTAACTCATCCAAATGTACCAAATCTCCTATATTACTACTAAGAAATAAATCCTCTGCCTCAAAAATCAGATTTTTTTCTCTCTCTCACACACAGTAAAATCCCTCCTGTACTTTGTATCATTTTCCAAACATACTTAATCCATACAAAGTCAACAATGTGATGTTGTGACTGAACAGAGATTACAGATCAGATGGCCTGTGTGTGCCCTGAGCGGTCTGTGACCTACCTGTCTCTCTCACGTGTCACTCCACAAAGCATCTGTCCACAGCAGCAGCAGCAGTCCAGCTCCAGGGAGGGCAGGGCATGTCATCGCTGGCTGTACTCCTCCAAATATATGGCCCCAGCTCTGAGTCTCTGGGGAGGAAAGAGAGAGTGTGTCTGAGTCCAAAAGCTAAATCCTAATCTTTCTGTTTTATGTCAACTGTAGTTGTGGAAAGGTCCCATGGTACGGACCCCTGCAGAACATAGCCTTCATAGTGGGATTAATAAATATGAAGACTGTATGCTACAGGTTATTCCGCTGTCCTGGTTTAGGGAATACAAATGTCCTGATATGACTCTGTCAGTACACAGGCATCTGAGTTTATTGCGCTGAAATCTGACTAATCCGCCACGTTGTCTGATTTAAAGGGACCTGGTGAATTCTTGTTAAAGCAATAGCTTTTGTTTACGTATATATCCCTGCTTGACACTTCAGTGAATAAAGTCTGCCTGCACACATCTGCAGTGTACAGCAACACCCCGTCTGGGTATCTGTTTTGTTCTATATCCCCATCGGTGTGAGTGTTCATTGTTGACGTGAAGCAAAGATTCATATACTCATCTTTTTCTGCTGACGAAGAACAAAGGGCAGCAAATATACTTTAAAATCACAGACGGGTTCATAACTGACTATGAGCAGTTGACATCAACAACTAACTACACAATAGCACATTTCTATGTCAATATAATAGTTCCCATTCCTTTCTTAAAGTACCCTCACTCCTTCTTCCACTTCAGTATACCTCCGTTCTCCTTACTTTTCAAATCTATGGTGACATTTTCAATGCCAAGTGCACATAGAGCACCTTTTTTTGCCTTTACAATGGCCTGCTTTGGTGAAAGTATCCTTTCAGTGCTAAGTAGGGAGACTTTGCCGACCGCCAGCAGTAGTTTTACAGGCTGAAATATTTATAGCTGTGTCTGCTTGCTGATGCTGCAGTGCAGATGAAAAAGGACTGGCAATGACTGACAGGCATGGCCATCAAGCCCCCAGTCACCACCTTACAATTCCCTTATCACAGCTCGCTGTTTAGGCTAGTGCCTGTCTGTCGCAGCCAAAACATTGAACAAGGTGACAGTGGTCCCCAGCTAAATGCGAGATCATTACCTTAACCTCCGCCATTGATCCTATCTCCCTGCTCAGAATGTGTCAGAGTTAATTAAAGCTAGTGCAGGCTGTGACAACTGTGACATCCAACACAAAGACGCCGGACCGTTACCTGAACACCACAGGAGGTTGGTGGCACCTTAATTGGGGAGGACGGGCTCGTGGCAATGGCTGGAGCGGAATCAGAGGAATGGTATCAAATACATTAAACACATGGTTTCTATTTGTTTGATGTCATTCCATTAACTCTGTTCCAGACATTACTATGCACTGTCCTCCCCCCACCAGGCTCCACTGCTGAACACATCTCAGGAGGAGATGGAAAGAGGCATAGGATATCTATCGCTTTAAAGGAAAACTCCACCCAAAAACGATATTTTCGTATTTGTTTCATTAGTCCATTGTTGATGTAGTCCTAAAATATTTTGCATGTCAGCAATCAGGTTTTCAAGATATATAACTTTCAAAATACAGAAATACATTTTGCATCACATGATGTTATGGGTGGAATTTTCCTTTAAGGTGGCAATCAGCAGTAGAAACAATATTATATGTTCCTAAAACGGCGATGCTTGACAATGTTCCACTGTAGTAGCCTATTGCCACACCAAAGTCCTAGAATTGACCAGTGGTTCCAAACCTGGGGTACTAGGGCCCCTGGGGGTACTTGGCCTCTCCACAGGGGTTACTTGAGGAGACTCAAGATACCATAGACTTAGGCCTACTAGTAAAATGTACATGAGGGGGTAGTTCAGGAATACTCTGGGTAGAGCTAAATTCAATTGATGGTAGGCGACAGGAACCGAAAAAAAGTTTGGAGCCACTGGCCTAGCCCTAGACTCCACCACCCGAACATGACACTCCTCAACAAATTTGTAAAGCTCACAGAGTGCACGCATATTATTGTTTATGCTACTAGTGACATCACAACATCTACAGAAATAAAACAACTTACTGAAAGATTGAAACCATTTATTGTTTAATATAAAAGTTACATTTCATTGCCAACCTGTGTTTGATGTTTGTATTGGCATGTTTTTTAGGGGGCGTGCGCATCATTACTTACTACTTCATCATTAGGCCTATAGGCTATCACGTCAGTGATGGCGGTAATTATTCCATTATGGTCAAATGTTGTTCCATTGCAATGAATTCCTTTCTGCATAAGTCAGTGACTGCAGTAATGATTATTCGTGTCTGATTTGTAAAAGCTTGTTTGTCAGTAGCTAGGTTTCTATCCAATTGGTGACAGATTTGCATGCAAATATCTAAAATCTGTATGTGTGTACTAGCTATAGCTAGCCACCGTTTTTCGCCCCGCCTCTTCTTCTGTGGGGTTTATCGGAGGTTGGCATCCAACGTTATGGTCCATTGCCACCATCTACTGTACTGAAGCGCCCCTGCCCCCAGCCTATGTACCAGGGTCATAGCTTCAAAAATGCACCCCCCCAAAAAAGTATAAAGAGGGTTCCTGCAGATGCAGGAATGCCCACACGCAGGAACGCCCCGAAATGCGGGCTGCAGTTGCACCCATCTCTAATAAACTGTATGCTTTCCCGAGTCGTAGTGGAAGGACCACACAACATATCATTGCGTGACTCCAAGCTTACTTTGATATGGTTATTATATCAATATTTGCGGATAAAGATGTATCCACCACCATTTCTCGCATAATTAATTTCACAGACACAAAAAGATCCCACCTTGTCTAGCATATTTTGTTTTGTCGACATTTGGAAGGTTTACCATCCTGTCATGACATTTTTCATTTGGCATGTACTTTACTTGCATAAAAAAGTTGGATGGAAGCATGGTTTATTTAAGCTTCTTTATTGTGCCCATTTTGACCAGTCTTTGAAAAACCTAACTGTTTGTGTGTTTACTGTTCAGCCCGTGTTGGGAATGTCTGTTCAGGCTATATACCATCCTCGTCATTATTTACATGTTAGTCATTTTAGCAGACACTCTTATCCAGAGTGACTTAAAGGAGCAAACTGGTTAAGTGCCTTGCTTAAGGGCACATCAACAGATTGTTCACCCTAGTTGGCTTGGGGATTTGAACCAGCACCCTTTTGGTTACTGGTCCAACACTCTTAACTACTATAGCGCTTGTTATACTCATTGCTCAGGTGTTATACTCATTGCCTTTTTGAGTTCAGTAGATTGGTATGTATTGTATTTAGCCTCTTGTAAATATCATTGAACATTTTGGACAATTCCTTTTTGCACTAGGCCTATCATCACCGGGCTGCACTCTAAATGAAACCGGCCGTATTTGCACCATATTTGTGTTCTCTGGCTTCCCTGTGTTCTCGAACCCTCCTAACTGGACTGGCAGATCCCGTAATATGGTAACACAACGGATATGTTCTCCTCTATCAGACTAACTCTGTCCGGTGGTGGAAAAACTACCCAATTGTAATACTTGAGTATTACTCAAGTAGATTTCTATTTGGATGTCATGTAATGGACATACACAAAATAGTCCAAATTGGTAAAGTCAAATGAAAAAAATGACTTTTTCAAAAAATACATAAAAATACAGAAAACGGAAAAGTGGTGCGTGGATATATATTCACCCCCTTTGCTATGAAGCCCCTAAATAAGATCTGGTGCAACCAATTACCTTCAGAAGTCACATAATTCGTTAAATAAAGTCCACCTGTGTGCAATCTAAGTATCACATGATCTCTCACATTATCTCAGTATATATACACCTGAAAGGCCCCAAAGTCTGCATCACCAGTAAGCAAGGGGCACCACCAAGCAAGTGGCACCACCAAGCAAGTGGCAACATGAAGACCAAGGAGCTCTCCAAACAGGGTCAGAGACAAAGTTGCGGAGAAGTACAGATCAGGGTTGGATAATAAAAAAATATCAGAAACTTTGAACATCCCACATAGCACCATTAAATACTTTATCAAAAATGTTTAAGAATATGGCACCACAACAAACCTGCCAAGAGAGGGCCGCCCACCAAAACTCACAGACCAGGCAAGGAGGGCATCAATCAGAGAGGCAACAAAGTTACCAAAGACAACCCTGAATGAGCTGCAAAGCTCCACAGCGGAGATTGGAGTATCTGTCCGTAGGACCACTTTAAGCCGTACACTCCACAGAGCTGGGATTTACAGAAGAGTGGACAGAAACAAGCCATTGCTTAGAGAAAAAAATAAGCAAACACGTTTGGTGTTCACCAACAGGCATGTGGGAGACTCCCCAAACACAAGAGTGGTTTAAGGGGAAAGATTTAAATGTCTTGGAATGGCATAGTCAAAGCCCAGACCTCAAACCAATTGAAAATCTGTGGTATGACTTAAAGAATGCTGTACACCAGCATAACCCATTCAACTTGAAGGAGCTACAGTAGTTTTGCCTTGAAGAATGGGCAGAAATCCCCGTGGCTAGATGTGCCAAGCTTATAGAGACATACTCCAAGAGACTTGCAGCTGTAATTGCTGCAAAAGGTGGCTCTACAAAGTATTGACTTTGGGGGGGTGAATAGTTATACAAGAATCTACCTGCAGTAGAGCATGCTGGGAAAAAATATATAATTTGTTATCATATCTAAAATATATATATTTATATATGTGACTTCTCATTTATTTTTGAGTCAATACCACATTTTCATTGACTGAGTTCCGCTTACCATAAATATTTGGTTAAAAATGCCTTTGGATTTACAGTGCATTCATTTACTAATCCAAATGCTATCATGTTTATGGTTATGGTTACATTGTCCTTATCATGTACACAGAATTACAATTTCCTTCAGCAAACAGACATAATGGGAAGAATGCATCATAATATACGCCACCAGCAAGCCTTTTGGGCAATGCATTATATCACCAGTAGGGGTGGCTAACACACTTAGCATGAAATATTTGTAATACCCCACATCAACTTCATGAATTGTAATTCATTCAAAAATGGAACACATTCCTAATATTTTTTTGTCTTGTCCATTCACCCTCTGAATGGCACACATACACAATCCATGTCTCAGTTGTCTCAAAAATCCTTCTTTAATCTGTCTCCTCCCTTTCATCTACACTGATTGAAGTGGATTTAATACGTGACATCAATAAGGGATCATAGCATTCACTTGGGTTCACTTTGTCAGTCTATGTCATGGAAAGAGCAGGTGCTCTTGATGTTTTGTATACTCAGTGTATGTCTAGTGTCTTTTCGCAAGTTATTACTTAACGTAAAAATGAAAAATGTCCATTATAGTCAATGAAAATTCTTGAATTGGAATTTCCCAATTTGATTAAACTGAAATGGTGTTTGACTCCAATCTCCTCTTATTCAGTATCCTCCTATGTAGTAATACATGAATAAACAGTGAATAAAGTGGATAACAGTCGAAATGTGTGGATGTCAGAAGACAGTTTACATAATAATACATAATACTGTCATAAGACAGTTTACATCATATTTTTTTTTTTACAAATACTGTAAACGTAACATTAAAACAGACCATTTTGGTGCTCTTACATCCTGGGACGTTCATATTGTATTTCCCCGTTTGTCTGCGAAATGGTAACCATCCATCTGCCCTTATGTCATTTGTAAACAAACTACAGTGGTGGCACATGACTGCCGCTGGCCGCTTGTCATCTAAATTAAATATGGCATTATAATACTGTGCGTTGGATAACTGAGCGCTGCAAACGACCTACCACGTTCGCAGCCATGGTGGGACATAGAAGATGCTTCTTGCTGCAGTGTTTGATTTTGACGGCTTTTGAAGGCATTTGGTTTACATGCTCGATGGTTACACCAGGGATATTAGAAAAACTCTAGTATTATCTAGTATCTACTGTGCTAACGGAAGTTTAATGAGTGATATTCTTGCTATTTTTGGCCAGGTGGGCCATGTCTCGGGTCGACAGCGCGCGTGTTTGAGTTGGAATTTGGACCAGGGAAGGTGTTCTGGTGGTTTTCGCACCAGATATAACGTGGCACCGTAAGATATCTTAACCCCTTTTAATTAACCACGATTTTTTTCTTCGAATTAAACGAGTAATATTTCTGCTGGCATTTGGGTAGGTAGGCTATCCGAAATCGAAGGACAAGAAAACACCTGCATCACATGGGGATATTTTTAGACCGGTTGGTGGGTACGTACTATATCACTCTTTCCTCTTGTCCGATAAACTGTTGAATTTTGGGTTATAGACCTGTGATCTGCGTAGACTATTCCAGGTTGAGCATTCGAGCTTTTTTTTAGTTATGTTGTGTTGTGGGTATACCTTTAAAGATGTTTTCACCATTGAGATCATGGCATCCATGCACCATGCTTGGGCTTTCATAGAATGTTTCCCCAAAAATAATTGAAGTCATTAATATTTTCTCATTATTACTTTATGAGTTTGGTTTTTGTCCAAGGAAGGCCATGAATTGATGACTGACCCAAAATAGGCCAAATTGGGCTGTCACATAGGGCTAGCCCAAGATTGATGAGTATAGTGTATACAGGCACCAAGTGCTATGCACCTACCCCTGAGGAGTATGTAGAATGTAGCTAGAGAGCATTGCATTTATCTTCCAAACATCCCCAGAATCTATATGGCATAGTACATAGAGACAGAGCTCTGTGTGGAACTATACTTGTCCCATTTAAAGGGACTAGATGCATTTGAAATGTCCATGTTACTGTACAGCAAGACAGCCAGTTTAGAGGCCCATCTGGTTTCATATAAAATCCAAGTATCTATCCTAGTGCTCTATTAGTAGCTGTAGAGGATGATTCCAACCCACTGACTATGTTACATAATGTTCATGAGAAGTTATTACAATTCCATTGATTGTCCTCATTCCCATCCTCCTTTTTGGGCTCTTTTTCTACATATTGATCTGGGTATCCAGAAACTGTCCGATTCCGGGTTGGTAATTCCAACTAATCAACTCAATTTCTGCCTTTCGATAAATACAAAAAAAGACGGAGCTCACAAAGCAAAATGAATGAATGAAGTACTATCGATTTTTCTGCGGGGGGGGGATATAAAGTCTTATCTTGATCTTCACATTTTAGCTTGTCAATAATACGGTCACATCACCATGCAACTTGTGCTTTGATGTTGTGAGACAACTGGCGTGACTGCCTGAATATCTGATCTGTAGTCAGCTCTGCTGTAGTTTTCCCTCAGACGGTAATGGTCATGGCAGCCTGTTGACCAAAGCCAATATGCAGATGTTATTACTGTCTGGCTCAGTCCCACAGTCTGCCTTGGACCTGAAATACCAAGCCAAGCCAGGTCCAATCCCTGCATTAGCCTCGTTGGGCCTGGGCAGGAATGCCAAAGAGACAGGATGTGATGTCAGAGTCAGCCAAGAGGGAATAACACCTCAGTCACAGTAAAACAAAGTTGACACGACTACAAAATTAGATGAATGCTTCCTCTCTCTCTCTCTGTTTCACTCCTGCCCTGTACCTCTTCAGCTCTAGCACTGCACGTTCCCCTTGTCTCTGGCAACGCAATTGGAAGTTGCCAGGAACTACTCCAAAGCCTGTGAGTTTTCTCTGTGTTTTTACATGATGTTCCAATGCTCAGTACTGTACTTAACCCTGGCTTCTTATACAAGGGAATGGACAGGTTATATCATACATGGATGTGGGTATATGAATGTATGGTGCGTCTAATGTATAATATAGGACTCGTGGTCCGTGAACTAGAACCTAAGAGATTTTAGCAGCTGCCTGGAAGACGCAGCGTTATGTAAGAGCACTATGCACCTTTGGTTAGCATGACATTAGATACTCTGCTTTAAAACAGGACTTGAAACCTAATTCACAATGACAGGGGCTTTGTGATGGCAGGCAGTGCAGTCGTCCCTCATACCGTGTGCACCGAGTAAACGTCTTCGTATGTGACTCACCTCATTTGAATATGAAAACACACGTGCACACAGCGCTCAAAGTAGTGACCCACGTATAATACCGTGCACAATTCATTTACATATGGATTTTTTTTTAGAAACTAGAAAATGAAATCATTTCCACCTAGTTACAAATCCAGTGTCCAATCCAGTCCAGTGTCCGGACGCATTTTTTATGCCTCTGTCTCTAGAATGAAATAAGTTAGAGGTCGTTTCGTGAGGCAGCGCTAACTGGCATTAGCGCAATGACTGGAAGTCTATGGGTATCTGCTAGATGCCCATAGACTTCCAGTCATTGCACTAATTCTAGTTAGCAATTGCGCTAACTGCACGCAGAGCAATAGAAATTGTATCCACGAGTTCATCTGACTCTGGGGAAGTAGATAGATTCATTGCCAAAATCCCAAAGTATCCCTTTAATATTGTATGTAGAGGGGTCCTGGGATTGATCGGAACACTCAGACCCTGTGGTCATGTACCGGAAAGACTAATGAACACAGGGCAGCGTGGGTGGCCCCTTGGCTGCACACCACACACAAATCTTCACAAGTACACACATGCATGTGCCTCAGGCTCTATAAACAACAGGGAGCCTGTCACTCACATCACTCTCCTCCCTCTCTCTCTCTCTCTCTCTCTCTCTCTGTCTCCTTCTCCCCCCTCTCAATCTCCCTCCCTTCTGCCTGCCCTTGCAGATGAGGACATCGCCCTTCTGTGCAGAAGAGAGAAGCTCAAGTTCGGCACCTGCCTCATTAACCGGCTGAAATGTTACTATAAGAAGGACTGTGGAAGGGAGTACATGTTGATGAAATTAATCTGCTCAGGTAAGGGACACATCCTTGCATGTTTACTGCACATTTTTATGTTAATTGTCTTAATTGTTCTTGTCATGGTGTATACTAGACTGATTATCCACACAATATTTAAGCAATACGGCCTGAGGGGGTGTGGTATATGGCCAGTATACCACGGCTAAGGGCTGGATCCAGGCACTCCGCATCGCGTCATGCTGAAGAACAGCCCTAGCCGTTGTATATTGGCCATGTACCACAAACCCCTGAGGCGCCTTATTGCTATTATAAACTGGTTACCAACATAATTAGAACAGTAAAAATACATGTTTTGTCGTACCCGTGGCCAATCAGCATTCAGGGCTCGAACCACCCAGTTTGTAATATATGTATAATGACTAAGAACATGTAACTCTTCTTTTTAGAGAAACAATAATAACCATGGAAACATATGTCTGGGATGTGATTGAGAACATCTCTTTCTGTCTTTAGTTGATTAAATAGTGTAGTTGTAAGCTTCCTCTGGCACTCTTCAGCTCATCAATTTACCTGACAGGAATGCAGACCCCAGAGCCAATCCGCTGAGAACTGAACCACTTAAATAACGACCTAAGGTGTCTTAAATCTATGGTGATGTTCTAAAGTGGTAGCCGTTAGTGCTAGGAGTGTTGATTGACATAACTTCATTATATCACTGTATGTACAGCGTTATGGGAATAGACATGCCAGGCTGTCAAAATGACACCCAAAAAATGTTCCTGCTTAAAAATAAACGGGTGAATAAATTGATATTGCAAACGCGGGTTGTCATCCATCCTCAAAATGTGATGTTCCAGTCCTAATACATGGCTTGGAGGCACAAACTGTCGGTGGAAAAAAACAGTTACCTCCCTGCCTGTTTGATTTTTAATCAGGGTCTTTTTTTCTTCTTCATTGACACAAACATGGTTTGTACGTCAGTAGTGACCACGTGTTGCCTTATTGTGTTAAAAATGTGCCTCAGGGAAAGACTGTGCCATTTTGCCTTTTATATAACACCTCCATCTCTGATATATGATCTATTGGCTGCTAGGTAGCCTCGGTCCTTTATAAGTACCTTTCCAGTGAACAGCTTGTCCCCTCGGCCACTAATGCAGCCTGACCTTTCACTAAACTGTTTGCAGAGAGAGAAAATTGTGCCCACAAACGGCTGCAGTCAGTCAGTGAAACCTCGGTGCGTCATGTGGTCCCTGGCACTCTTTAGAAGAGCTCTAACGAGCCACAGAGGGCTCCTCTACCAGCCACAATATCTATCTCCTGACTGACTGTTGGGGAGGGCTGGGATCAGTGAGGACATTTGTACCCGTTAAAGCTGGCTCTTGTGGGATTTTATGGCATCCGTATTCTACATACATAACCATTTAAATCTGAATAAAGTAATGTCAAGATGAGAGGAAATGTTTAAACTCTTTTCAATGTATTTAGCATGTTTAAACTAAGCTGTAATTGTAATGGTTTTCTTCTGGGGAAAGAGAGGCGGACCAAAACGCAGCGTGGTTACTAGTAAACATCTTTAATAAAGAGGAACAATCTACAAAACAAGAAATGTGAAAAAACCGAAACAGCCCTATCTGGTGCAACAAACACAGAGACAGGAACAATCACCCACAAAACCCAACACAAAACAGGCTACCTAAATATGGTTCCCAATCAGAGACAATAACTAACACCTGCCTCTGATTGAGAACCATATCAGGCCAAACATAGAAATAGACAAACCAGACACACAACATAGAATGCCCACCCAGCTCACGTCCTGACCAACACTAAAACAAGGAAAACACACGCGAACGATGGTCAGAACGTGACAGTAATGGGAGTTTTCCCAGTGATGAAGGGTGGCTAAACCTATACACTCTTGTTGGCTGCTCTGCCAATCATAGCTCCTCTCAAAGTAAAACTCACCAATACCAGCTCTCCCTCTAATCTATAATTCACAGCTCATCCCTCTCTCACCTGAAATGTCACCAGCCCCCTAGGCTGCGGAATGACTTTCGGTGGATGGACTCCCCGCTCTCGGCCGAGCTGTAAAAAAATGAATACGAGTAAAATAAATAGATAAAGAGAATGGAAAGGTAGGATCTTTTTAGGTTCCTCTATGGACATGCCACTATGCCCAGCACAGTCCTTTATGTTGACACTGTAGCTGAAGACTTTCTTTTATGTTTTGTTGGGGGGGGGGGATCACCCCTCAACATGTGGCTGGCCAAGTGTGTTGCTACTATTTCAGTACCTCAGTGTTAGGCGTAGAACCTCACTTTCCACAAACAGATCACTGAGAATGTCTTCGAGAAATGAATTTGCCGTGTTAAAAATGTCTTTGTAATCTGAATGCCATGATAGCAGATATTATCTAAGCGATCTTTATTTCTTAATGCCTTTCCTTTTGAGGACCTGTAATATAATACAGATGTTAATATTACAATTTGATATACTTTTACATTTAAATACATTCAATGGATGAATCCTCTCATCTTGATAAAATATATGTGCATTAATGTAATAATGTATTCGCTCAGATATTACCTGCTTCATACTGTATGCCCAAGTGTACTATTTGCACTGTTTGCAGTGAATAGATAACCGCCAGCGTCCTGAATCTCCTGTTATCCTTCCATTAGTCACAGTGCAGATATCTGCTTAAGCTCTCAAATGGAGGCACTGGCTCTGTGCTCCCATGTCAAATCAAATAGTAGAGTGGTTTTCATGGATACAGCACTATCCTCTTCACTTTGGTCTTGTTTATTCTTTGTCATAGTAATTCACTTCCAAGAAATATCGTCACCCCATACTAGTGTGGTAGCGACACTGTATTACGTTGGTGTTTGGTTTCATCGTTCTGATTGAGAACGGGGCTTCAGTGAAGGACAGCTCGCTGAAGGATAAAGGCTACAGATGGGACATCGGGACTCTATCCTTGAGAAGGACACTTAGCCCAAATTGTTTGTCTAAATATCCAGCTGTAGAAGTGGATGATATGTAAATCTATCCACCTCCCGGTGGATCAGGGCATCTGCTGAGTGGGTAAATAAATAATGTAAAGAGCAGCAAGTGGCTGACTAATGCTGCCACTTTGTCATCATGCCCCTCTCCTGATTTGACCTTCTCCTCACCGCTGCCAACGCAGACCTAGGGACTGTGACGGTGGCTCTGGATCCCCTGGAGTGGTCCTGCTGTGGCCCTACTTACGCCCTGTTGGCTGTCTGTCAGAGTAGGGGCATACAGGAACAGACAGGCTGTACTCCCTAGACAGGATGGACTCCCCAGACCATATCCATCACCACTGTGTAATGTACCGTTCCTCAACATCCACAACAACCGGCGCTCCTCTACACCAGGAAAACACCAGATCTTGTAATCTGTGTTATCTGGTCTGTGTGTGCTGTCATTTGTTTGTGTGTGAATACCTGTTTGCAACTTGTACAATTTCGGAGAATGTGCGAACTGGGATGATGATTCTACGGGCGACGGAAGGATTTAACACAATCAGTTTGAGTCCAATGCACGGAAATGTCAACGTACAACACCCAAACGGCAATGTGCAATCACACCAATCATATCATACCTACACTGTAATTACAATGGGTTTGCCCACAGTATGTAATGCTGTGTAAATATACATTTTAGCAACACCTATTATGAAGCCTTTTCACAGACAAAAGTTGAGGCATGTCGTCTTTCCAAAACCTATTTCGGTGACTTAATATTTTATAGGGAGATGGCCACTTCAGTTGTTCTCTCCTTAAACATTAAACATCTGAACGTCAGAATGTATTCAGTGATGTACAGTACACTGAGTATACAAAATATTAAGAACACCTGCTCTTTCCATGACATAGACTGACCAGGTGAATCCAAGTGGAAGCTATGATCCCTTATTGATGTCACTTGTTAAATCCACTTCAATCAGTGTAGATGAAGGGGAGGAGACGGGTTAAAGAAGGATTTTTAAGTATTAACACAGTTGAGACATGGATTGTGGTGTGCCATTCAGAGGGTGAATTGGGAAAAAAAATATGTAAGTGCCCTTGAACGGGTTATGGAAGTAGGCGCCAGATGCAGCGGTTTGTGTCAAGAACTGCAACGCTGCTGGGTTTTTCATGCTCAATAGTTTCACATGTGTATCAAGAATGAGGGGTTCCTAATATTTGGTGTACTCAGTGTATTTCCTTTTTGTCTTTTCATCAATGAGCCAATCCTATTGCACCCTTTTGCGTCTTAATGTGTATGATTGTTTACTCCCAGCAAATCATGTCATCAGAAAAAAGCACCTGTCAGTAAAAAATGGGACCGGAATTTAAACGGCCTGTTCCAGTTCAGCGCACATGATCTATGAGTACAATGGTACCCATGATCCTTTGCTTATCCATCAGAAATTGGCGAATTGCACATTTTTGTTGCATTTTCACTTGGTCCAAGTATGACCATCTAAATGCATATTAGGATATGTGAGATTTTAGAATATGGAGGCTGGGGATAAAATGCCAAGATGGTTCCGCTTCAGTTCCCTTGTCACAGTAGAAAAAAAAAAAAAACGATTAAAAGCGTTGCAGGTGGCCAGATAGTGGTGGCAGATGTCAGGTGAATTCTCCCTGTGCCTTTTGGAAGAAAAGCTTTGCAATTAGTGGCCAAGCTTTCTTAATAGCGTCTAATAATTGCAATGGCAAACTGCTACGGGGTGGAGTGATTGAGACAAGAGGAGGATGGAGACAATTGGTCCTTCACGAGTGCCTCCATTCACGTGAATTGCTTTAGACATATTCCTTTAGTCTATCACTTTGTCTATGCCTTAGTCTATTGATCCCTCTGTTCGCCATTTACAGCAAATGGATCCATTAACTTAGCTTTACAACTCCAATCCAATATGTAAGACGTTTCGGTCGAAGCATGATGAGACATGATGAGGATGAATGTGTCTGTGAACACGATGCCTGGGAAATGGCTCCAGAACACTGTCGGCAGAAGGAACCATCAGGAAGGGTTATTGTGTTCTGGTCTTAACACCCCAAGCATCCGTTCCTCCACACGTTGCAAAAGCAATAGGATTTCTCAAAGCGGGAAATGTGCTTACACATGCCATACCCAGTTCACAGCTGTGAATACAATACGCAAAGGTCAGTAGTGCCCTGTGGCAAGCATGCTTCTCCCTATACCCAGCTGTACCCTAGGGCCCAGCTTATAAGTTACCCTTTGTATTGTGTCACCCTGTATGATTTAAGTTCCCCAGGGTCTCAGATGAAGGCCTGTAGTGTACAGTATGTTAGGTATGGACATCCGTCTCCCCCCAGTTGAGAAGTCAGGACAGATACAGTAGGAGGGAGCAGGGGTTATTACATCAACTAGAAGCAGGGGTTATTGGAGACGCTTTAACCAGATTAAGAGGCGGCACTGTGGCCTCATCCCGTGGTCTCAGTGTGCCAGCCATGACAGTGAGAGTGGGATCAAAAGCAGCCAAATCCCGCTGAAATGGGCCCTGCTATTGGCCCTCCTCGCCCACTAAACCTCAGAGGTCTAGGATAATACCGGGCCGGGCCTCGTCACCTGGCTCTCTGTTTGTTTGGGAGGTGCAGCAGCCATGGCCCGCACATGCAGGTTTATCCCCGGTACTCCTCTAATCTGGGTCAAATGGCATGGGGAGAGCTCTCCTTTAAATGGCTGCCCCTCCTCCCAAAGTGTCTAATTATCTTAGAGGGATAAAGTGCAGTGAAGTCATGGGCTGCTTGCTGTCCTTGACGGTGTTTTAGGATGGTGGGTAAAAGCTGACTCTACACACAGACTTCAATAACAGTGCATTGAAATGATGCTGTAGTCCTAATCAAGAAGCCATGCTGAATCTAATGGACTGATGCAATGTTGAGTGTCATATGACCTTGAGCACTGGCATTTCACTCTGTGAAAGCCTTTCAATGGGGCTTTGTGTACCTTGAGTGTTCTTCAGAGCTCACTTGAATCACATGGATAATCATGATAAGCAAAAACCTGTCCCCCGCCCCGCCCGCTCTGTCTCTAGCATGGCATCACAGTCAACCTGGTCCCCTGAGGAACTCTGTAGAAGTGTAGCTGGCTGGCCGCCACGGGCGATCCAAACTGGTTTGATCCAGAATGAGTGTAGCTCAATTATTCACTCACTCCCTTTCGGGGTTCGGTTGTCTTAATTTGTCTTTCCACGGATCCCCCTCAGAAGGATCTCCGTATGAAGTTTCCCCACCGGCTGGAGCCTCTGGCAGAGCCTGGATAAGGACAGGATGCCTGTGCTCTCCGACACCTCAAAGTCTAGGCCAATTATGGCGAAGCGGACATCACTTTTGACAGACTTATGCACTTTTCACCATTTCATATCTTCCTGACGGTTTCCACAACAGCTTTGAGTGAAGCAGCTTCCTTTGCCTGAATCCACAGAGGCTGAATGATCCACAATATGAATGGAAATAAAGTCAGAGGCTAACCAAACTCAAGAGCACAGTCCATTTTCTTCTTCTTCTTCTTCTTCAATATCTCCTTGTTCTTGTAAAGCCAGGCCACGCTGTAGGGAGGCACAGCCAGTCAATGATTTGATCTCGTTATCTTCTATTGAATTAATAGAATCAAAAGGTATCAACTTTCATTCTGCAAGTTCTTCCCTGGTTGACGGGTTTTGGTGAGCCAGTACCTGCCACTGTTAGATAACCCACTTATAATGATAACAATTTGTTCTGAATTGAAGTATTCCATTTTATGATATGATACTTTGAGTTAGAATCATTTCCTGTAGCTGTTGTTTCATGCTGCCTGTCCTGTGCTGTTACTGTGGCAAGAGGGACAGATAGTCCCAGTCAGGTTTGGCCCTAGATTAGTACAGGAAATGACACATTCATACCTAACCCCATTAATCCTCTTTAGACTGATGGTGTCTGGACTTCTGGGATAGGAGCACTGTCACACTTCCACCTCAACGGGAGATAAACTAATCACATTTAATTTTCTTGTTTTCACCATGGCAGCCTCAAGGGAATGGTCAGACGCTTTATTTTCCACACCGTTAGAATCTAGATTGGTGAATCATTGGCAGATCTACAGGGCTCTTACTGTTTCCATTTGCTCAGTGCTCAAAAAAAATATTGTCTGTAAAGTGGGATTTTCCCCTTTTCAAACACCACTCTTCTGAAAAGTGTCCGGTCCAGCAGAAATGGGGTAGGGATTTTGAGTCATTTCAAACTGCTGCCAGGCAGATGAGCAAAAATATCTATTTTAGGATTCATCATGTATTTAATGTGAAATATGCAAAACCTAATTCCTCTGACTCTAATTCTGTTGCAGTGATGATGAATGATGGGATTGGGTTAATGGATCTAGAATAGTGAATCTATGGTGATGCCGCGACATCACACACATACGCACGCATGCACGCACAAAATACACAACAACAGCAACAACAAACCTCCTGGTAAATGAGTACGGTTGGATGTGGAAGAACACTGGTATAATAATGATTATCTGTGCCATCCCTTCTGTGGTGTATTAATAGGTGAGCCAGAATGCACAGAGACTTAAGCCTCTGTGATCCAGTTTGACCCAGATATTCATTCCCCCTCCACGGCTCTGTGACCCACATCCAATCATATCCAACTTCCCTTCATGTATAATATTGTGGCGGTGTTATGCTGTGAAGGAGGCTGTGATAGTAACACTGTCTGCTAAAAGGCATTGTGCCCAGATACAGTATTAGGTTGCATCTCTGAGACAGATACAGTTAATTTATTGCAACATACAGATGTTACTGTTTTGTATCACTTGTAATCTCAATGAACTGTCCCAATAGAATAAGCTGAATAGTTTGTGTGTCTTTGCAAAATAGGGGCCACTGCTATCTATCTCATTCATGCATATCAGTCGGGATCACAGGAGGCTGCTGAGGGGAGGACGCTTCATAATAATGGCTGGAATGAAGTGAATGTAATGTTATCACATGGAAACCATGTTTAATGTGTTCAATACCATTCCATTGATTCCTTTCCAGCCATCCCTTCCAGCCATTCCTTTCCACCCATCCTACTCAATTAAGGTGCCACCGGGCTTCTGTGGTTGGGATATCGTAGTGATTGAAGGTGTGACAGGGCCGTTGTGGAAGAGACTGATGTCTATTGGGTTTTTTGCTGTTCTGTGGACTGCTTGCCCTCTTTTTACACCAGCCTCTGGGTTTTAGAATCAGATCTCTGATGATTTGTCTTACAGCCAGATGAACAGCCAAGACCATACAGTAGGCAGGAAATGGGTCACACCATGTATTGTGTAAAACATAAAGCACACTGTGGTTGGCTGTCTTTGTCACATTGAATCAAGGAGCTGACGATAAGAGAGCTGGGTACACGTGGGTTTGTTCCTCTTTCTTCATAGCTCTGTTTTTGTGTACTGTTCATTTGTCTGTGGATCCTATTTGGTTGAATTTGTGTGTGAGCAAGAGAAATATTAGAGAGAGAGAGAGAGAGAGAGAGAGAGAGAGAGAGAGAGAGAGAGAGAGAGAGAGAGAAAATATGGGGGAGAAAGAGAGAGAGAGATGGGGAGGGAGAGAGAGAGAGAGATGAGGAGAGAGAGGAGAGAGATGAGAGAGAGAGAGATGGGGAGGGAGAGAGAGAGAGAGAGAGAGAGAGAAAATATGGGGGAGAAAGAGAGAGAGAGAGAGAGAGAGAGAGAGGAAGAGAGAGAGAGAGAAAATATGGGGGAGAAAGAGAGAGAGAGATGGGGAGGGAGGAGGGGATGGGGAGAGGGAGAAAGAGAGTGTGAAGGAGGGGAGAGCGTGGGAGAGTGTGTGTTCTTAGTATTGGTCCCTGTGGAGCTGTTGCTCTGTGCAGTCACAGTGTGCCCTGGCCTGGTCAGCAGCTGTCGTGTCATCCAGACTCCAGCCTGATTCTGATGGCTGTGCTGCAGGATGACCTTGAGCCGCTGAATCAGTCTCATGCGAAATTGATTTGGGAGGGTTGCTGTGGAGATGACTGCATGGATGACAGACTGCCCAGAAAACAGCAGTCCCATCCCAAGTCACAGTCAGGGAGCAACAGTGGCATCTCAGCCCTGTAGGTTCCTTTCAACACTGAATGTGAAAGAAGGGAACATCACTGCGACGATCAGATCCATTATAACCCATCCATCAACCAGCCAGCCAACAGTCTGTCTACCACAGGGTGTGAGAATGACTTCTTACCACCCACTAGTAACATGCAGGCAACGGGTAAGATATTATCACACACAGAAGCTGTTATATGGGCCTGGCATGGCTTGGCTAGTATGTGTGGTATGTTCTTACTACAGTACGTATAAACAGGTGTAGTACAGATATAGTATCTTCATTTCATCACTCTGTTGTTGAGTATTTTCCTTCAAATTCCCCCAAAAATATTCACAGAAAACCAGCAGTTCTCTTTCTTTCTCACTCACTCAAACGCACCAGACAGAATAAATGCCTTACTGCTGTAGGTCCTACTACTGCAACATTCAAATGTACTAAAATGTATCTGAAATTCAACCGTATGCATCAACAACCATAGTTTTATATATTCTGAACAAAAGTATAAATGCAAGCATATCAAAGATTTTACTGAGTTACTGCTCATATGTGGAAATCAGTCAATTGAAATACATGTATATTCATTAGGACCGAATCTATGGATTTCACATGGCTGGGAATACAGATATGCATCTGTTGGTCACAGATGCCTTAAAAATAAGTTAGGGTCGTGGATCAGAAAACCAGTCAGTATCTGGTGTAACCAGAATCTTGTCCCATTCCTCTTCAATAGCTCTGTAAAGGGATCTGGAACACGCTCTCGTACACGTTGATCCAGAGCATCCCAAACATGCTCAATGGGTGACATGTCTGGTGAGTATGCAGGCCGTGGAAGAACTGGGACATTTTCAGCTTCCAGGAATTGTGTACAGATCCATGTGACATGAGGCTGTGCATTATCATGCTGAAACATGAGGGGATGGCGGCGGATGAATGGCACGACAATGGGCCTCAAGATCTCGTCAAGGTGTCCATCGATAAAATGTAATTGTATTCTCTGTCCATAACTTACGCCTTCCCATACCATAACCCCACCGCCACCAAAGGGCACTCTGTTCACAACGTTGACATAAGCAAACTGCTCTTCCAAATTACACCGTACAGATGGTCTGCGGTTGCGAGGCCGGTTGGACGTACTGTCAAATTCTCTAAAATGACGTCGGAGGCGGCTTATTGTAGAGAAATTAACATTATATTCTCTGACAACATCTCTGGTGGACATTCCTGCAGTCAGCATGCCAATTGTATGCTCCCTCAAAACTTCAGACATCTGTGGCATTATATTGCGTGACAAAACTGCACATTTTAGAGTGGCCTTTTATTGACCCAGCACAAGGTGCACCTGTGTATTGATCATGCTGTTTAATCAGGTTCTTGATATGCTACACCTGTCAGATGGATGGATTATCTCAGCAAAAGAGAAATGCTCACTAACAGTGACGTAAACAAATGTGTGCACAGAATTTGAGAGAAATAAGCTTTTTGTGCATATGGAACATTTCTGGTGTCTTTTATTTCAGCTCATGAAACATGCGACCAACACTTTACATGTTGCGTTTATATTTTTGTTCAGTGTAGCTTAATAATAACACACGGTAAATATTGGTCTACGACATAGAGGTGTATCTGTAATGCAGGTGTAGGCTGCACCTAAACTGTAGCCTATTGTAGCCTATGAAAATAGAAGGTTAGAATGTTTTACTTTTTTGAGAATAATCAAATCCTCCTGCAGGATTATTTTACTCCTGTGACGAAACTGGTCAAATGAAGATCCAACATCTGTATGTGAATATGAGAGTTAGTGTGTGCGTTTGTGAACTGAACTATGGGTGTGCTTTCCGCTGTAGATGCATTATCTGGTAATAAGAATTTAACCTTTATTTAACTGGGCAAGTCAGTTAAGAACAAATTCTTATTTACAATGATGGCCTACCAAAAGGCAAAAGGCCTCCTGCGGGGACAGGGGCTGGGATTAAAAATAAAGATATAGGACAAAACACAAATCACAACAAGAGAGACACCACAACACTACATAAAGAGAGACCGAATACCACAACATGACAACACAGCATGGCAGCAACACAACATGGCAGCAGGACAACTTGGTAGCAGCACAAAACATGGTGCAAACATTATTGGACACAGACAACAGCACCAAATGGCAAGAAGGTAGAGACAACAATACATCACGCAAAGCCACCACAACTGTCAGTAAGAGTGTTCATGATTGAGCCTTTGAATGAAGAGATAAGAGATCAACTGTCCAGTTTGAGTGTTTTTGCAGCTCGTTCCAGTCGCCAGCTGCAGCAAACTGAAAAGAGTAGCAACGCAGGGATGTTTGTGCTTTGGGGACCTTTAACAGAATGTGACTGGCAGAACGGGTGTTGTATGTGGAGGATGAGGGCTGTATTAGGAATCTCAGATAGGGGGGAGTGAGGCCTAAGAGGGTTTTATAAATAAGCATCAACCAGTGGGTCTTGCAACCGGGTATACAGATATGACCAGTTTACAGAGGAGTATAGAGTGCAGTGATGTGTCCTATAAGGAGCATTGGTGGCAAATCTGTTGGTCAAATGGTAAAGAAAATCTAGCCGCTCGAGAGCACCCTTACCTGCCGATCTATAAATTATGTCTCCGTAATCTAGCATGGGTAGGATGGTCATCTGAATCAGGGTTAGTTTGGCAGCTGGGGTGAAGGAGGGGTGATTACAAGAGGGAACCAAGTCTAGATTTAACTTTAGCATGCAGCTTTGATGTTTGCTGAGAGAAGGACAGTGTACCGTCTTGCCATACTCCCAAGTACTTGTATGAGGTGACTACCTGAAGCTCTAAACCCTCAGAGGTAGTAATCACACCGGTGGGGAGAGGGGCATTCATCTTACCAAACCACATTATCTTTGTTTTGGAGGTGTTCAGAACAAGGTTAAGGGCAGAGAAAGGTCGTTGGACACTAAGAAAACTTTGTTGTAGAGCATTTAACACAAAATCCAGGGAGGGCCCAGCTGAGTATAAGACTGTATCATCTGCATATAAATGGATGAGAGAGTTTCCAACTGCCTGAGCTATGTTGTTGATGCAAATTGAGAAGAGCACAGTGTGGAGGGTGTTATATGTCCAGGAGTTTGGGAAGATGTATGTGATTCCACTTAGTAGAAAGAGTGATCCTATCAGACACACCCCAAACTGCTGTGTCAGCTCAGTTATCAGCAAACATCTCCAGTGTGAGCCTCAGCTCTAACAGGCTCCTGAATTTCTGCTTTCATGTGTCAAAGCCTGCAGGGCCCTGCTCATAAATGACCCATGAGCCCCTGTGTGAGTATCATACCCACCTCCTGGCTGCCTGGTCTGGCAGTAGGTGAGCGGTAGAGGAACGAGAGGCTTCGTGTCAGGCCTGGGATCCGGACATCCTCCCTCACTCCATTGGTGATTTGACATGACTGCTTAATGACTAACTCAGCCAAGGGCCCGGAATCAGACCTGACGTTTGCTCAATACAACCGGAAGCCGCTCTGCTTAGCGCCTGCCGACTGAACTGATCTGCTGCAGATAACGCGCCAACAGACCAGAGAGACAGAGGCAGCACCACACGTACAGCCCTCCCTTTGTCTTCAACGGAACCACATCCTGAAGACAAAACAAACCACATCCTGAAGACAAAACACTATGTGGGGAGAAGCATCCATGATGCCGCTTTCGACTGTAACACCAGAGTTACACTAGTCACACACCCTTATGTTGTAGCGATGGATGGGGGGGAATTGAATTGGTACAGTTACATGTTTGGAGATGGTCTTATCGTGTCGTTTTGACAATATTGCAATATTATTTTTGTGCTAGTTGGCTGCACCAAAACTCTAGTATTTGTCCTTCACAGCGCGTTCTTCGTCTTCTTTTTAAATAGGGAGCCAATTTGTTGTCAACACTCCATGACTGATCAAAACGTGTTTTCCCAAGTCTGTCCCTCGTCCATCTGCAGCAGACCTATGATGAGCAATATGTTTGGAACATCAAATCCCAATCGAATCATAGTGTCAAATCGCAATATATATTGTATCGTCACTTAAGTTTCGTGATAATATCGTATTGTCGAGGTCCCTGGCAATACCAGCCCTATTATGTTATACTGGGGATAATGTGTTTCCATAGCTAGAGCTGACGGTAGGACTTGTGAAGAGCAGAATCAACAACCTCTGCATCATCAAAACAGTTGCTTTGTGAGAAGATGTTAAAGTTCACAGTTCCTCCATTGTTAAGTAAATGCCAGCAGAAAAGTACCAGGGGCCTGGCTTTGGCCCCAAGTGAGAGCTGGTCTGCCGGATCCATGGCCCAGTGAGAAACGGGTGCCGGCCCACATAGATGGAAACCGAAAAGCTTGAGTCTTTTGGGTAAAACACTAGGGTAAAAACCTTTATGGAAATACACCATGAGTGAACTGCAATGTCTTTGGTCAAGTTTGTACTTTTCAAAAAAGGGCATGGAATGTTACCAGTACACCTGTATTGTGTTTCCAATTATCCCTGGTGCCACTTAGCAACACTTCAAGGTGTACCAGTGGCACTCCTTTTACTGTTGTTCGTTTTGCAAGTCGACGACATGGTGGCTTGTTGAAGCGCGAGCTACTCACTGCAACGTGTGTGCTTTGTAGTGTGGCTATGATGGATTTCTGCTCAATGAAGCAGACACTACCCTACGTTAGAAGAATGGATTGCGGGGGAAAACATTTCTAAAAGTCCATGGTTCTTTTCCACACCGTGCTGTCCATCCCCCAGACTCGTCATACAGGGCCATTTCCTTCCCAGTGTCTGTCTTCGTTATACTTCCCCTCACCCCCCTCATGGCATTGAAGGAACACATTTGTGCTGAGAGGAGAAAAGCTTCTCTCACTCTTCTTAATTGCCTCTCTTTTCTTCTCCTCCTCTTCTTCTCATATGTTGCAGTCTTTTGGTAAGTGCTGTGGACATCTGACATGTTTTCTTGTTAACAGAAGAGGGAAATTGTGGATGTGTCTCTGCCTGTCGCTTCTGTTATCCCCTTACTGAGGGTTGCAAAGGGAAGGTATATTACTGCAAACTTTCAAAGTTTACCAGTAAACTTCCAGAATTGTGGTATCTTTCAAGGATTTTGTGTAATCTATCGCACAACTTCAGTGACCCTTTTGGGTACTTCTGATTTGTACAGGTGTCTGTAAGGATCTCTGGCCCTCTGTGTGGCCTTATCACATGTGAAATGTATGAAACATTATCCTAAATATAAACCGTCAAGTTAGTGAATATCATTGGTGTTTAATATGAGGCTTTCAGCATGAAATATCCTTTATATTTTTTTCACACACTTTTTTTTACTTTACTATGTCAGTTTGTTGTCACTATTTTGCCTTCAAACTGGTGGCAATAGTGTCAATAATTGAAAGAGTTTCAGAGTTAATTGAAATAATGCCATTGTTGATCAGATTCTTTTTTCATTGGTTAAGCTATATTCCCTTGAACCATACGGTCTATCTACTAGAAACTCATGGACGATACGGATATTTTATTTTACTATATATGAATACATTTTAAAAAGTTAAAGTATAAATGACCAAAAGTCACGATAGATTTTCTGTTAATTACAGAAATGATTGACGATCCAGGTAGCTTTGGTAAACTACCACAATCTTTGCAAACCTACCCGTGCCACACGGGGCACACTCGGGGAGATAAGCAAAGAGTTGTGTCACCTATTAATGCAAGTGACAAATCTGTGGGAATGGGAGTCCCATGGTGGATTCTGTGTTGCTTGTAGGAGGTGTGAAGGCTTGCATGACGTAAGACATGGAACTGCCATCTAGTGGTAGTCAGTGTTCTGGCCTGGGATATCAGCTGTCTTCCAGTCCCAGAGTTGTTTATGTCCTGCTCAGGGGAAACCTTCATCTTTGGAGATGAAGTTAAGATTTTGTTGTTATTGAAGTCTATGGATTGCTGATTTGTAATAAGGAAATCTAATATGGAATCCAAGTAAATCAAGAACACTCATAGTCCTTTTCATTCGTAAAAAAAACCAATACATATTGTTAGAGGATGGACGTAGAGCTAGATCTTTTCTTCTTTTTAATATTGCAATATTTCAGAATTGAAATAAATGAATATAGATATCCTTGAGGTCAGAGCAAAAATCACCCATCTGCAGAATGTCTCTGCTCTTCTCTGGCATACAACAGGTTAATCTTCTAGAGGCATGCAAGGTGACATTTGTTTTCCTCGTCACCTTGAGAGAATGCCCACGATGTCAGGGAGGCCTGTTATCATTGGATGCAGGGAGAAGAGTCCTTATAGGGCTATCCACATAACCGTGGACCTCTCATACTGGGTAATACACATGTAAACGCAACAGCCTTCATCTTCTCCTCACCTGCACAATGTACTCCGTAATGGATGTCTCTTATACATATTCATAGCGCAGTCATCCTCAGTACAGTTACCATAACACATCCAGACATTCTCTTTGCGTCAGGCTGATGTCTCAATGTTGTGCTCCCTCTAGCTTATATAGTGTCCCATAGACTTTTTAAAGCAGACCCTGTCATCATCTATCAGTATCATAATAGTCACCTTAGATCCAGCAAGGTTTCACAAGCGTGCAACCAATTGACGCACTGGATGGGGCCTTGGTATGTACCGTACATGTCAGGACAACATGGGCATAAGAGTGATTATCTTGTATTGAGGTCATACGGGAGCTGTGTGTACTGAATAACTTCCGCTGTTCTTACAGTACTGTATGTTTGTCATGTCCCACTCAATCAGCTCAGTGTCGACGTATTGAACACGAGGAACTGCAGTGTACTTCTCCTCACAAGGTTGTACATTCCAATGTGATTAATATGTTTAAAAGGGCTACTCGGTAAAGTGTGAATTGGCTTGTGAAGAATTTACAACAAAAAAAAAATTGCCGAAACACTTCCTCACAGCGACGTGCCATGTGTTAAACATTATCAGCGCCTGCTTGGGTTGATGCTGAAGATGTGTTAATTAGCTATCGTTCGTCTTCTGTGTTAAGACATTTTAAAAACTCCCACTGAATTTACACGGATGCTGAGGTTATTATATCTTAAATCTGTCATTTCAGAAAAAAATGAACTTCATAAGATTTTCAGAGACTTGTTTGTTTGTGTTGTCCGATCTCTCCTCTGAGAGAGATAGAGATGCTGGTTGTGTGTCATTTAATATTGTTCGGTTCATATCCCACTGTTTTATATTACGCTCCTAGCAGCGATGCTGTTCAACTCCTCTTTTTTCTAGCATCTCCTGAGAGTAAAGCCTCTTGAGTTCCTCTGTCTAACCGGAATAATATGCCAGGAAAGATGCCCTCGCTCGGTTTTCTTCTCCCACTCTCTCTCCAGCTGGGGCCTGCTAACCCCATAGGGCGCACAAACATCACACATACACAATTTATAACAATCACCCCTCCCGCTCTCTCTCGCTCCCAGTGCCCCCCCCTCTCCTCACACACACACACACACACACACACACACACACACACACACACACGCACTCTCTCTCTCTCTCACACACACAATCACACTCACGCACCACCGTTCATATTTCCGGAGTTATATCATATTGAGGTTGATACCTCCGTACAGTGGACAGTTCCACTGTTTGAGAACACCAAAGTCCTCTGAGAAATATATAGTGTGTGGGCGTACCACTTGGCTTCGTCTGGATTGCAAAGCACTCGAGGAGGAACGGAATGATATTGTGAATTTAAATCACAGGGAGCTTTATCGATGGTTCTGTTTAATGTTCAACGGGAAAGACAGGCCAGGGGGTGGCAGGATAGGAGTGGAGTCTTATGGGAGCGAACATAAAGACAGTGAGAAATGCTTTCTAATCTTATGAATCTTGACCAGGGAGTACACAACTGTCATATAAACACAAAAGGGCACAAAGGGAACAAACTACCACCGTTAGCAGTATTATCTGAGCACGAGGAGAAAACATTTGGACTAAATGTGGGCTATAAGTATTGTAATCTGTGGTGCAAAACTGGGATGAGTCCTGTGTGAGAAAGGGAGGGTGGATGAGAAAGGGAATGGCGTGTTCAACACCAATGCAAAGTCAAAGAAATAAAGATGAAACGGTAGTGATCAAGAAAGTCCTAAAAATGTGTTATCTATGTCTCAATTTGACATAGATATGCCAAATTGAGTTTAAGAGAGTGAGGGAGCGAGGGTACATTGATTATATACAGCACGCAGTCCTGGTGTTCTGGACTGGTGTGACCCTCTGCATCGAGCGGGCAGACTGTGCACTCTCTGTGAGGTCCTGTGTCACGGGCCCAAGGGCAGGTTTGGAGAAGGTCAGCACGATTTACTGCGGCATGGAGGAGCAGCAATCAAACACAATCAAAGTGCTCCATAGACCCAGGCCCTGATGATATGCCATTCACTCAGCTCAACAGCAGACGTGCACTTACATGTACACACTTGCTCACTTTCTTCCTTTCTTGCTCTCGCTCACTCTCACACACACATACACACAAACCCAGCTTCACCTAAGGCATTCTCTGGAGAAGCCTCCACAGCACATCCTGTATCATGCACATGGGCAATATGACGTCCCAGACACGTGTCTCCCAATGTGAAGCACAGCCAGCTGGATGACCCAAGGCATCCATGGTGCATTGGCTACAGCACTGGTCCCTGGAGACCTGGCCATGTGGCGCTCTGCTGCTGCTGGTGCTCTCAGAGATGTCTTTACAGCCACAGCACTACAAAAGGCATCACTTCCTGGATAGTAGGACTGAGCCCATACTGCTGAATTCAGCACATACTGTATCAGGACTACTAATCACTAGTACCAATTGGTAGGTGCATAATGTCGACTAGGAGTTTAGCAGGTGTATTAATTAAACAACAAAATATAATCAGACACTTTACTATTTGGCACAGTCATGGCCCTCTCCAGTATGTGAGATTGTGAGTGCAACAGTGGAAATTTGCTCTAATGATGTTTCTAAAAGGCCTCTTAGTGACAGAGCAAAGGCTAATTAGCATTTCTGTTTTGGGCAGTGAAGAATCACGCTAAATTAAGAATGATGCTAACCATGCCCAGATGCTTGATACACAACAAGAGTTGTCTTCTTTTCAGAGTGAGGCTTTGACTTGATGCTTTCAGAAACATCAGGCTGTATATACAGTTGAAGTTGGAAGTTTACATACAGTTAGGTTGGAGTCATTAAAACTCGTTTTTCACCCACTCCACAAAGTTCTTGTTAACAAACTATTGCTTTGGTAAGTCGTTTAGGACATCTACTTTGTGCATGAGGTATTCATACCCTTTGACTTTTTCCTCATTTTATTGTGTTACAGCCGGAATTTAAAACTGATTCAATTTTAGATTTTGTGTCACTACACACAATACCCCATAATTTCCTAGTGGAATGTTTTTCAAAATTCTTAAAGATTAATTGAAAATGTAATGCCGAAATGTCTTGTCAATAAGTATTCAACCCGTTTGTTATGGCAAGCCAAAAGAAGTTCAGGAGTACAACATAATAAGTTGCATGGTGTTTAACATGATTTTTTTAATGACTGCCTCGTCTCTGTACCCCACACACATACAACTATCTGTAAGATCCTTCAGTCGAGCAGTGAATTTCAAACAGATTCAACCACAAAGACCAGAGGTTTTCTAATGCCTCGCAAAAAACGGCACCTATTGGTAGATGGGTAAAAATGTAAAAAGCAGACATTGAATATCCCTTTGAGGATGTTGAAGTTTTTATTCATTCCACTTTGTATGGTATATCGATACATCCTGTCACTTCAAAGATACTTCCTAACTCAGTTGCCAGAGAGGAAGGAAACCGCTCAGGGATTTCACCATGAGGCTAATGGTGTCTTTAAAACCGTTAGAGGCTAGTGGCTGTGGTAGGGAGATCAACAACATTGTGACAATCATTGTGAAATTATAAGTGAAATAATCTGTTTGTAAACAATTGTTGGAAAAATTGTTTGTGTCATGAACAAAGTAGATGTCCTAACCGACTTGCCAAAACAATAGTTTGTTAACAAGATATTTGTGGAGTGGTTGAAAAATGAGTTTTAACCTCTAGCGTCGAGCAATCCCGTATCCGGGAGCGTAATCATAACCTCAAGTTCATTAGCATAACGCAACGTTAACTATACATGAAAATCGCAAATGAAATGAAATAAATATATTGGCTCACAAGCTTAGCCTTTTGTTAACAACACTGTCATCTCAGATTTTCAAAATATGCTTTTCAACCATAGCTACACAAGCATTTGTGTAAGAGTATTGATAGCCAGCATAGCATTAACCAAGCATTCAGCAGGCAACATTTTCACAAAAACAAGAAAAGCATTCAAATAAAATAATTTACCTTTGAAGAACTTTGGATGTTTTCAATGAGGAGACTCAGTTAGATAGCAAATGTTCAGTTTTTCCAAAAAGATTATTTGTGTAGGAGAAATCGCTCCGTTTTGTTCATCACGTTTGGCTAAGAAAACCTCCCGAAAATTCAGTCATTACAACGCCGAATTTTCCAAATGAACTCCATAATATCGACAGAAACATGGCAAACGTTGTTTAGAATCAATCCTCAAGGTGTTTTTCACATATCTATTCGATGATAAATCATTCGTGGCAGTTGCCTTTCTCCTCTGAACCTAATGGAAAAGTGGACGCAGCTGGAGATTGCGCAATAATTTTGACGGAGAACACCAAGCGGACACCTGGTAAATGTAGTCTCTTATGGTCAATCTTCCAATGATATGCCTACAAATACCTCACAATGCTGCAGACACCTTGGGGAAACGACAGAAAGTGTAGGCTCATTCCTGGCGCATTCACAGCCATATAAGGAGACATTGGAACACAGCGCATTCAAATTCTGGGGCATTTCCTGTATGAAATTGCATCTTGGTTTCGCCTGTAGCATTAGTTCTGGGGCACTCACAGACAATATCTTTGCAGTTTTGGAAACGTCAGAGTGTTTTCTTTCCAAAGCTGTCAATTATATGCATAGTCGAGCATCTTTTCGTGACAAAATCTCTTGTTTAAAACGGGAACGTTTTTTTATCCAAAAATTAAAAGAGCGCCCCTTATATCGAAGAAGTTTTAATGACTCCAGCCTAAGTGTATGTAAACTTCCATCTTCAACTGTATAGTTCTGGCAAGTCGGTTAGGAGATCTACCTTGTGCATGACACAAGTATTTTTTCCAACAATTATTTAGACAGATTATTTGATTTATAATTCACTGTATCACAATTCCAGTGGGTCAGAAGTTTACATACACTAAGTTGACTGTGCCCTTAAACAGCTTGGAAAATTCCCGAAAATGATGTAATGG
The DNA here is from genome assembly GCF_036934945.1 of Oncorhynchus masou masou. Taxonomy (NCBI): domain Eukaryota; kingdom Metazoa; phylum Chordata; class Actinopteri; order Salmoniformes; family Salmonidae; genus Oncorhynchus; species Oncorhynchus masou. The sequence continues at coordinate 42,402,709 of NC_088213.1, forward strand.
CTTTAAAAGCATCTGATGGGCTAATTGACATCATTTGAGTCAATTGGAGGTGTACCTGTGGACCCATTTCTAGGCATACCTTCAAACTCAGTGCCTCTGTTTGGCATCATGGGAAAATCTAAAGAAATCAGCTAAGACCCCAGAAAAAAATTGTAGACCTCCACAAGTCTGGTTCATCCTTGGGAGCAATTTCCAAACGCTTGAAGGTACCACGTTCATCTGTACAAACAATAGTATGCAAGTATAAACACCATGAGATCATACAGCCGTCACACCGCTCAGGAAAGAGACACGTTCTGTCTCCTAGAGATGAACATACTTTGGTGAGAAAAGTGCAAATCAATCCCAGAACAGCAAAGTCCCTTGTGAAGATGCTGGAGGAAATAGGTACAAACATATCTATATCCACAGTAAAACGAGTCCTATATCGACATAATCTGAAAGGCCGCTTAGCGAGGAAGAAGCCACTGCTCCAAAACTGCCATAAAACAGCCAGACTACAGTTTGCCACTGCACATGGGAACAAAGACCGTACTTTTTTGAGAAATGTCCTCTGGTCTGATGAAACAAAAATAGAACTGTTTGGCCATAATGACCATTGTTTTGTTTGGAGGAAAAAGGGGGAGGCTTGCAAGCCAAAGATCACCATCCCAACCGTGAAGCACGTGGGTGGCAGCATCATGTTGTGGGGGTGCTTTGCTACGGGAGGGACTGGTGCACTTCACAAAATAGATGGCATCATGAGTCAGGAAAATTATGTGGATATATTGAAGCAACACCTCAAGACATCAGTTAGGAAGTTAAAGCTTGTTGCAAATGGGTCTTCCAAATGGACAATGACCCCAAGCATACTTCCAAAGTTCTGGCAAAATGGCTTAAGGACAACAAGTTCAAAGTATTGGATTGGCCATCACAAAGCCCTGACCTCAATCCTATAGGAAATTTGTGGGCAGAACTGAACTGTGCGAGCAAGGAGGCCTAAAAACCTGACTCAGTTACACCAGGTCTGTCAGGAGGAATGGGCCAAAATTCACCCATCTTAATCTGGAAAGCTTGTGGAAGGCTACCCGAAATGTTTGACCAAAGTTAAACCATTTAAAGGCAATGCTATCAAATACTAATTGAGTGTATGTAAACTTCTGACCCACTGGGAATGTGATGAAAGAGATAAAAGCTGAAATAAGTCATTCATCCTACTATTATTCTGACATTTCACATTCTTAAAATGAAGTGGTGATCCTAACTGACCTAAGTAAGACAGGGAATTTTTACTAGGATTAAATGTCAGGAATTGTGAACAACTGAGTTTAAATGTATTTAAAATGTATAAGGTATGTAAACCTCCAACTTCAACTGTATCTCTCTCGCTCTCTTTTCTCTCTCACACACAATCAGATATCATATCAAATGATACAGTTATTATCCAAGGGTGTGCTGTTTCAATTCATCACTGATCTCGTGATTGATTTTGATGTCTCTTACTCATTTACTTTCCCCCGCTGCCTTCTTTTAGATGAAATCAATCTTTATAAAGCACCAGCTCGGGGGACAGAGTCCCGCAAAAGCATTGTGTAAGCAGTCCTGTGAATCACATACAACCATAATGAGATGCCTTGCAGAATAATCCCATTAACCTACACTGTGATATATGGCCCTTTATTGCCTTCAGACCTCTCTCTGCATTAACACTGACCTCGGACTTGTTCCAGATGGGTATTAATGGAAGACTGGACTTTGTTTTGACACACCACATACATTGTATATGTATTACCAGTAAGCATAGCTTGTTCACTCCCAAAGTAACAGGAGAGGTGCAGCAAGTAAGTCCCTTGTTTTGACGCCATCGTGGCAGTGATGTCAACGTGCACCGCTAGCCAATCAGGATGCCCAGCAAACCAAAAAATGGTTCTGGGGGCGTTCCCAGAACATTCAATAGGTTTCCCCGAAAGTTATAAACGAAAAACTATGCAGATGTGTTGATGATTATACAATGTCTGTATAAAACATTCACCCGATGTTGATAGAACATTCCCAGAACAAATGTTATTACATTACCTGGAAACCTAATAAGAACCTTAAGGTAATGTTCTGTGGTGGCTGTTACAGGTGTTAGAACATTCCAAGGATATTTCATTTAAAATATAAAAAGATTGATAAACATTATTTGAATGTTTTTGGGATGTTATCATCCTAATGTTAGATAAAAACCCAAACTAGAAGGTATTAGGGAATATGTCGTGGGAATGTTCCGTATTTGCTGGTTGGGCGCTGCAGGGATGCAGGCAGCTACAGTACAGTGCCTTCAGAAAGTATTCAGACCCCTTAACGTTTTCCACATTTTGTTACATCACAGCCTTATTTTAAAATGGATTAAATAAATAACACTCAATCTACACAATACCCCATAATGACAACGGAAAAACAGGTTTAGACATTTTTGAAAATGTATTAAAAATATAACAGAAATACCTTATCTATATGAGTATTCAGACCATTTGCGATCAGAGTTGAAATTGAGCTCAGGTGAATCCTGGTTCCATTGATCATCCTTGAGATGTTTCTCCAACTTTATTTACCTGTGGTAAATTAAATTGATTGGACATGATTTGTAAAGGCACACACCACAAACAGTTGACAAGTGCACGTCAGAGCAAAAACCAGGCCATGAGGTCGGAGGAATTGTCCGTAGAGCTCCGAAACAGGACTGTGTCGAGGCACAGATCTGGGGAAGGGTACCCCCAAAAAATATGTATGCAGCATTGAAGGTCCCCAAGAACGGTGGCCTCCATCATTCTTAAATTGAAGATTGTGTTAGGTTTTAAAATGAGCCATATAAAATATCACAGATGCTTAAAAAAAGCTCAAACCAAGTTCATTTCCCCATTGGGTCATACAGCTGCATAAGATAAAATACATATTCACACAAGCACTGATATTTAACCCTTTCTCCTATGCTGAGTCTCCTCATACACATCTGAACAGCCAATGCATGTCTGTTACTAGACAGAATCTTAGTGATATCTGTTCTTCCTCACTTCATCTGACCTGACCTCTGCCCCAAAGTGCTCGCTCCTCCCCAACTCGTGGCTGTCATGTTGACTCGTTCCAGACTGTCTTTTTTCCTCCAATAGGATCCCTGATGGCTAACAATAACATATCCGGACAGAATGTAAACATTACATATTCCCCTCTCTCCCCCTCAAATGACATGAATAAGTATATTTCATATTTTTTTAGAACCCAACAATCCCTCTTGAACATTAGCTTCCTACTGTTCAACTTACATAAACTTGGAAATGACTTAATGAACAAACAATGATAATAAAACACGAACCAAAAAATTAAACATGATTAACATTCACAGAGACTTATGGCCTCTGTTCTATAATCACACCATACACACTCTTATTTCCATCTCTCAGAACACTGATAATAACATGTCCACTCGAGCTGTTGACTTCTTCCATTCAAATGTTCTCCTTCTGGTTCCTAAGAGAGTGATAGCACAAGACTTGAAAAGCAAAAAGAAACACAATACATAACAGTATTAATAAATGTGTTAAACTATGCACAATATTATATGCAAAGAAAAAACAATGTTTGATAGCATGACAAGTCCTACTCTCTCTTCACCTGCCTATGCCTTCAGGGTTCTCTTCTACTGGATTTGGCAAAAATGAAGACCCTAAAAAAACCTTGTGCTTTCACCCAGTCTTCGCCGTCAGACCACAGGCTCCGAGAGGTGTTCCCAAGCCATGTCATTCTCACTTTGCTCCCCATCTCCTTCTTCCTCTATAGCCACCTGATATACACATGCAGTGGCCTTAACCTTTACCTCATCTTTACTCAGCACTGTGTATACGTTTCAACATCAAGGCCCTCAGAAGATAATATCCCAACAATGCTACTAAAGTAACCCCTGCTACTGCTAACACTGCCCATGACGCATACTTCACAATACCCCTCATTTGCACCATAGTCGAGTTCCATGCTGTTACTATAGCCTCCTTCGCTACTATTACTGATCATTCAGGTACTGTCCCTTCACCGACTGCTGTGAGAATAGCTACGGCATGGAATCTGTCTCCTGCTCTTCTACCGTGTGTGGTACACAGATAGATCTAGGACTGACCACTTTCATATACTCATACCCGGGCCCCTTGCCACCCATCTCCAATGACCTTCTGTGTTCTGCTACAGTCTATAACTGTGGATAATACTCTCTTGTGCTCAGGTTAGACCGGTCCCAGTCTTCTGGGAGATATGTCAAGTGTTTGCTGGCTGTTATAAATGGGGAAGAGATTAATGACGTTGGAATAGTACGCAACCTGACAAAACTTTTGAGTCACAGGTTTCTTGAAGGTTGACAGTAATGTCTGATGTGCCGACACCATCTCTGCTACTCTCACCATGATCTGGGTATGTTTAACGTTCAACGTAACGTCATGATAGTCTATATTGTGCACAGTTAACTGTCTCCCTCTCATACGAGCTATCATCCCCAGAGACTATCCCCCCCAACCTTAATTTATGAGCCCCCACAGATCTCCACCCCAGTCACATTCCATCCCACTTAACAGCCTGATGTAAACATTCAGTCTCAAACACAGGCCTCGTATGACCCTCACCTCCTGCTACAAATGCATTTGCCCATATATCATTCCATCTAACCCATAACACAAGTCACTACTCCTAATTCACTTCTACAGTTATAAACATACAGTTGAAGTCGGAAGTTTACATACACTTAGGTTGGAGTAATTAAAACTTGTTTTTCAACCACTCAACAAATTTCTTGTTAACAAACTATAGTTTTGACAAGTCAGTTAGTAGATCTACCTTGTGCACGACACAAGTATTTTTCCCAACAATTATTTACAGAAAGATTATTTAACTTATAATGCACTGAAAAACAATTCCAGTGGGTCAGAAGTTTACATACACTAAGTTGACTGTGCCCTTAAACAGCTTGGAAAATTCCAGAAAATGATGTCATGGCTTTAGAAGCATCTGCTGGGCTAATTGACATCATTTGAATCAATTGGAGGTGTACCTGTGGACCTATTTCAAGGCCTACCTTCAAACTCAGTGCCTCTTTGCTTGGGAAAATGGGAAAATCACAAAACAAAAAAAAAAAAAATCAGCCAAGACCCCAGAATTTGTTTTTGTAGACCTCCACAAATCTGGTTCATCCTTGGGAGCAATTTCCAAACGCCTGAAGGTACCACGTTCATCTGTACAAACAATAGTACGCAAGTATAAACACCACGGGACCACGCACCAGTCACACCGCTCAGGAAGAAGACACGTTCTGTCTCCTAGAGATGAACGTACTTTGGTGCATAAAGTGCAAATCAATCCCAGAACAGCAAAGGATCTTGTGAAGATGCTGGAGGAAACAGGTACAAAAGTATCTATATTCATAGTAAAACAAGTCCTATATCGACATAACCCGAAAGTTCCCTCAGCAAGGAAGAAGCCACTGCTCTAAAACCGCAATAAAAACAGCCAGACTACCGTTTGCAACTGCACATGGGGATAAAGATCGTACTTTTTGGAGAAATGTCCTCTGGTCTGATGAAACAAAAATGGAACGGTTCGGCCATAATAACCATCGTTATGTTTGGAGGAAAAAGGGGGAGGCTTGCAAGCTGAAGAACACCATCCCAACTGTGAAGCACGGGGGTGGCAGCATCATGTTGTGGGGGTGCTTTGCTGCAGGAGGGACTGGTGCACTTCACAAAATAGATGGCATCATGAGGAGGATTATGTGGATATTGAAGCAGCATCTCAAGACATCAGTCAGGAAATTAAGTCTTGGTCGCAAATGAGTCTTCCAAATGGACAATGGTCCCAAGCATACTTCCAAAGTTGTGGCAAAATGGCTTAAGGACAACAAAGCCAAGGTATTGGAGTGGCCATCACAAAGCCCTGAGCTCAATCCTATAAAAAAAAAGTGTGGGTAGAACTGAAAAAGCGCGTGCGAGCAAGGAGACCTACCAACCTGACTCAGTTACACCTGCTCTGTCAAGAGGAATGGGGCAAAAATTCACCCAACTTATTGTGGGAAGGCTTGTGGAAGGCTACCCGAAATGTTTGACCAAAGTTAAACCATTTAAAGGCAATGCTACCCGAATACTAATTGAGTGCATGTAAACTTCTGACCCACTGGGAATGTGATGATAGAAATGAAAGCTGAAATAAATAATTCTACTCTTATTCTGACATTTCACATTCTTAAAATAAAGTGGTGATCCTAACTGACCTAAAACAGTATTAAGTCTAGGATTAAATGTCAGGAATTGTGAACTACTGAGTTTAAATGTATATGGCTAAGGTGTATGTAAACTCCCGACTGTACATTCTCAAATCAATTAGTCAAGTTCCACCAATCCCTCATCTGGAACAATGATCATTCTTGTGTTCCACGACACCTAAAAACAGATTGACTTGAACAAGGAAGACAGGAAATGCATGTTTAATAATTTCTCACCACTCGATGCGACTAAGACGGTGGAAAGAACCATCCATCCGTTCTGTTCTATGCCCATGGGATGTCGGTCCTCCATGCCCGTCTGCTTCATTTTCATCCTTGGGTGTCAACGCAAGACACAGACTATGAGCCTTGTATGCAATTTATTGTACCGTATCATCCAGCAATCCACATGTATTGATATGCTTTAACATTAGGATTATAAAAGACATTGTAAAACAAAATCCCCTTCATGGTTGACTCAAGTTATCATCCTATCATGACACAAGGCAAGACCCAGATGCAGACAATGGAGGCAGATGGTTGGAGTCTTACAATGTTTGATAATCCAAAAGGGATAGGCAAGAGAATGGACAGGCAAACAGTCAAAACCAGATCAGAGTCCAGGAGGTACAGAGAGGCAGACAGGCTTGAGGTCAAGGCAGGCAGAATGGTCAGGCAGGCGGGTACAATGTCCAGAAAAAAGACAAGGGTCAAAACCGGGAGGACTAGAAAAAGGAGAAATGCAAAAAGCAGGAGAATGGGGCAAACGCTGGTTGACTAGGAAAACATACAAGACAAACTGGCACACAGAGACAGGAAACACAGGGATAAATACACTGGGGAAAATAAGCGACACCTGGAGGAGGTGGAGACAATTACAGGGACAGGTGAAACAGATCAGGGCGTGACAATCCAGTGAGTTCTCTAATAACCTCCCTCTCGGAGGACACTTAAAGTTAAGGTTTCTAGAGAGAAAAACCCTCCCTAGACCCAATAAGTTAGAGCCGTGCACTCACCCCTCACAGTTTGAGAGTAGCGCTCTCTCTCGCTTTATCCGAATCATAATTAAAACATTTTATAAATTATCCAAGCCAAATTTAGAATGACAGTCCTTAGTGCTTAACATAGAGTCTATCACTCTAATTCAAGCTTCTCAACCTAGCACACATCATCACGGTTAGAATGTACATTTTCAAACGGGACCTTTAATTGCCGGTAATAACTCTTCTCATTACAACCCCCATTTGTCCCTGTTTACTTGTTACGAGTGGCATGGTGATGAAAGATCGGTAACTCAATGCATTCTTAGTCTAAATTACTAGGAATATCGCAGTGTGCATTCCTCCTCAATAAACCTGATACTCCAACCTAAACAATTACGGGCACGATTGAACCCCCCTTCTCCCAGCACTTATCTTTCTAGCGTGTCTTTATGGGTTCCTCTTCAGATATTGTTAAAGTTCATCTTCCCAACGGAACGTATGTAACTCATGCTTGTCACAGTTGATGGCCCTTGATAATGTCCCTATATCAATATCCACATAAAGTAAAAAAAAAATCAAATATACAAGTCTCTCACCTGTGCCGACACCACCATTCGGTCTGGTCCATTTTTCCCACCAGTACTCCACGAGCATGAGAGACGTTTGAACGTGATTTCTCTCCATGCTCACTCCACATGCGCGGTCTCAGGACTCATGACGCACTCCTCCTGTACCCAGGTTGATGGCTCGGACTCAGGTCACAGATATGAGTGTTAAAAGTCACGGTCGTATTGAAAGTCTTTGTCGCTTATTGTTCAGCTGGCTAGGGAGGTTTTTGAGGTTCACACACTGTTCGTGGTCAAATCATCCCTTCCATGCATTAAGACACCATCTGACGCCACCCTTGCCATTACTTGAGAGAAGACGGAGCAAAACAACAGTTTAAGACACTTCTGAAAGACAAATGTCAAAGAGCTAAACAACATGCTGTTACTGTTGAAACCATTTTCAAACTTGGTTCATACTCCCTTATTTTACTGGCGACCTCTCCGAAGAGTTACCAGATCAGGGAGTTCGAACTCTAACCCATGGGGAAAATACCAACAATCCGGCAGACCCAATCTGGTGAAATTTTGTATCGAAACAAAGACAAAAATGAAATCCTTTTGGAGGAACCGTCAACCCTCATTAACATATATTTTCCCTTCTATGTGAAGGAGGAACAAAATTCTTTAGTGTATTTAACCAAAGGACCAGGGCCCCAGGGAACTGGTCATTTACCCTTTGAACACGATTCACATTGTGATTCAAAAACACTGCATGTTAACTCAATAATAAACAAATTAGAATAACCAATCAACTTATAATTACAATTCTTGATAACTCCATAAGGAAATAATGGTATCCCATAAGGTAATGGTAAAATAGACTCGAGACTGATGTCCCTCCTTCATATTATAATTAAAATCCCACCCGTCTCGATCATCTCTACTGAGATTGATCAGGCCTCACCAGAGGGGGCCCCTTTGGATACTTTTATACTAATAAAACTGCCGAATTTCACTAACTGCTCTCCCCAAGACCACAGTCTCTGGAAACATTCCAAAGTGAGATAATGAAACCCCCTCCTCTCCTGGAAAAGACAGTGTACACTTTGTTAGCATTCACTATGCTACATCTTAATCAGCAATCCAAAAGTATTAATTACAAGCAAAACATGATAATGGTAAATCCACTGTCCTCACTCCAACCATTAAACGTTTGTATTAATCCACCCCCATTGTTTATGTATCCCTTACTTGGCATGTACTACCCTTGGACACTGCGACATTGTCTCGCCACCGAATCTAGCGATTCCCTTGTCTCTTTTCCCCATGATTCTCTAGAACCACCGCACCACAACACTCTTCGTGTTCATGAACCCACTTGGCATGAACTAAACCCCTCCTCCCTTTTCGTCCATTCTATAAATCTATTTCAGAATAAGGCGACATAAAATGTAAATCTGTTTCATAAATAAAACAACATAAAATGTCTCACACGAGACTAAAAACCCCCAAGGTTTTCTAAGTTTGCAAGGAGTGTTTATGTCCAGATCATTTGATTTGTTACCTCTTCAGAATCCATTCCCATTTCGCATAGATTCTTCAACCCAAAATATTTTTTTTTCCTGCTGCAATTTAGCCAATTATTCGACATAAGGAATCCGCAATATTTGATCCCTGGCATCTATTAAAAAGTTGTGTAAGACGTGATCTCATCAGTCCTTCCTTCATAGAAAACGTCATTTCCTTGAACCGTTATTGATCTAGCCCCACTACTTTCTGGCGTGTTTGTTGCTGTTGTTTTGACAAAGATGCAAATGCTTGAATTGCAGCATCCCCCCCCCCAAATGCAGCGGGTGCAGTAGTCTCCATTACCACTCTATACTCATTCTTCCAATGACCAATAGCCCCACGTCTAAAACAGGGAGCTAGCCCCCTGTGCCTTAGCGCAGGCTCGCTACCCTTTCCTCAATGTTTCTTTGTCCTACCATGGCCAATGAGACCGCAGTTAACGACTTCCACAGGGGCAGCATTAACCACGCGTACATCTGCAGAGTAAAAGGAATTAGCTTCCTCTGTAACGGCATTCTTCGTTTGTTGAATGAGAGTCGGACCGAAATGCAGCGTGTTGGTTACTCATGTTTTTTAATGAAACAAATGAATCGCGGTACATGAAATAACTGATATAAATAAATAACAACAAAACGTGAAACCTAATTACAGCCTATCTGGTGAAACTACACAGAGACAGGAACAATCACCCACGAAATACAAAGTGGAACCCAGGCTACCTAAATACGGTTCCCAATCAGAGACAACGAGAATCACCTGACTCTGATTGAGAACCGCCTCAGGCAGCCAAGCCTATACAACACCCCTACTCAGCCGCAATCCCAAATACTACAAACCCCAAAACGAAAATACAATATATAAACCCATGTCACACCCTGGCCTGACCAAATATATAACGAAAACACAAAATACAATGACCAAGGCGTGACATCCTCTCTCCACGCCGCTTGTACTATTTCATCCCAGTGAGAATGCTGGTCCACCATCCCCCGCAATTGCTGTTTTGATGACAGGTTTCAAACCTGCCATCAAAGCCGACGTACAACTTCTATCGATGTACTCAGTCTTTCTGCAGCTGAGTACATCTACTAATTCAGGGTTAATCGGTTTGTATTTTTTGTTGATAGAATGCTGATATCAAATGCTGGTATATTGAGCTTTTGATTCTGGTTTTATGTCAATGTGCCAAGTCAAAATTGCCTCCCTGAATTCTCTACTAGATTTGAATTTTCCGTTAGCCGGGAAATGCTGACCAATTGTATCCAGTTTGCTCAATTTTTCCCATAATCGAGACGAATTGGTAGAATGCTCACGCACTTTTTTCAGTGTCCAAGGTGTTTCGATTTCTTCACTCCTGTCTCTAATACACACCTTCTATTAACTATTTTCCAAGGTAGAGCTACCCACATCCCCAGGAGAATAGTTAGGGTATGTGTGCCTATTAATTTGTCACTGCACTTAATACCTTGTATTAGAACCAATACTATAGCGTCTGCAAATTTATTACTGGGGAATACGGATGACCTAATGTCTTATTTCAGTGTTACGCCTCAAATATCACTGTTCTTGATAACACACATTACCAAAATTGTCTTCCTATTTCCACATAATCTGTCATGGTTCCCCGCCCAAATAGGGCATAAACCAACCTCTCTCCTTATTGCTACTGCTAATATACTCAAATCATGTTCAAACAACGTTTGAATGTCTTTTTCCTTTTCGAACCATGGATGAGGCTCTCCTCCAGACACTTTATCCATCCCCTGGCACTATACTGCCTCACAGCCACTGTGGCTGAGACCTTCACCCTCTCATTACAGGCTTAGCAGGGAACCAACCCCACCCGGGTCTTACCTCCTAGGACTTACCCTTTGCAGGTACTAACCTGCTCGGGCTTAACTTCCGGGACTCACCCTATTCTTATAGTACCTTCCCACTCGGGATTTACCCCCTAGGACTTACCCTCTACAGGTACCAACCTGTTCGGGCATACCTTCCGGGACTTATCCTATACTTTATGGTACTAGCAGGAATCAACCCACTCAGGATTTATCCCCTAGGACTTACCCTCTACAGGTACCAACCTGTTCGGGCATACCTTCCGGGACTTATCCTATACTTTATGGTACTAGCAGGAATCAACCCACTCAGGATTTATCCCCTAGGACTTACCTTCTACAGGTACCAACCTGTTCGGGCATACCTTCCGGGACTTATCCTATACTTTATGGTACTAGCAGGAATCAACCCACAAGGGATTTATCCCATAGGACTTACCCTCTACAGCACATATGTCAGAGTCAAGGCCCGCGGGCCACATCCGGCCCGCGAGAAGGTTTTTTACGGCCCCTGGGATGATCTTGATTTATTATTAGAACCGGCCCGCAGACCGCAGCAAGCCGGCAGCCCGCAGATCTTTTACACGCACCAATACTACATTTCCCACAATGCAACGGTGACGCACCGAGCAGTAGGCTGCTTCATTTCAATATTTATTGGCACAGCAGTCGTCAGCATCACAGTAAAATTAACTTTCAGATACCCATCAAAAATGGCAAAACGGAAGGTGGACACTGAGAACCGGGGTTTCAAACAAGGTGGGAGTCGGAGTATATGTTCACGGAGGTAGCTGGAAAACCTGTGTGTCTTCTGTGTGGAGAAAGTGTGGCGGTACTGAAAGAGTATAATCTGAGACGACATTATGAAACGAAACACGCGGACAAAAACAAGAATATGGACATGGAACAAAGGCTACAAAAGGCAGAGGAATTAAAACGAGGCCTCAAATCTCGACAGGCTCTGTTCAAAAAAGCCAAATCACAAGGCCAGGCTGCTGTCAAGGCCAGTTTTATTTTGGCAGAAGAGATCGCTAAATCAGCCCGGCCATTTACGGAGGGGGATTTCATCAAAAACTGCATGATTAAAGTTTGTGACGAAGTTTGCCCAGAAAAAAGGCAACTCTTTTTAAATGTGAGTCTGAGCAGAAACACCATTGCCGAGAGAGTAGACCAGTTGTCCATCAATCTAAAAGAGCAGCTTGTGAAAAAGGGAAAAGATTTCATTGCATATTCCTTGGCTGTGGATGAGAGCACCGACATTTCTGACATTGCCCAGTTGTCAATTTTCATCCGCGGAGTGGACTCCAGCCTAAGCGTGACAGAGGAGTTTTTGGCTTTACGTCCTATGCATGGCACAACTACGGGGCATGATTTGTATGAAGAGGTGTCAAGATGTGTAAATGAGATGGAGCTGCCTTGGGAAAAACTCGTGGGTTTGACAACCGACGGAGCACCTGCGATGTGTGACACAGGAGCGGACTGGTGGCGAAGATACGGGAAAAGATGCAAGAGGAAAACGCGACAGGTGAGCTGACAGCTTATCATTGTATCATACACCAGGAAGCGTTGTGCGGTAAAGCCTTGAAAATGGAGCATGTAATGAGCATCATCACGCGCACAGTTAACTTTATCAGAGCCAAAGGTTTGAATCACCGCCAGTTCAAGGCATTTCTGACGGAGTTAGAAACGGAGCATGGTGATTTGCCCTTATCACACAGAGGTGCGATGGCTAAGCCAGGGAAAGGTGCTTCAAAGATGTTTCGAGCTTCGTGAGGAGATTTGTCTGTTCTTGGACAGCAAAGGGAAAGACACAACACAACTCCGAGACGAAATGTTTCTGTGTGAAATGGCTTTTCTGTGTGACATTACGAGTCATCTGAATGCAATGAACTTGCAGCTGCAGGGTTCGGGATCATGTCATCTCTGATATGTACAGTACAGTGAAGGCATTTAAAACCAAACTGACTCTGTGGGAGACGCAGATGCGGAAAGAAAATTTGAGCCACTTTCCCAGCTGCCAGACCATGAAAGAGAAGCTCTCTACCAGTGCGTTCCCGAGCGCACAGTTGGCTGATAAAATAGGTATGCTTGCCGCTGACTTTCGACGCCGATTTGCTGACTTTGAAGCACAAAAAAGCAGGTTGGAACTGCTCGGTAACCCATTTGCTGTTGACGTGGAAAGCTCACCACCAAACCTCCAAATGGAGTTGATTGACCTCCAATGCAATGATGCACTGAGGGCAAAATATGCGGCAGTGGGTGCTGCGGAGTTCGCCCGTTTCCTCCCCGACACAATGCCCCAGCTGCGCATCCAGGCTGCTCAAACGTTGTCTATGTTTGGCAGCACATACCTGTGTGAACAACTTTTTTCTTTGATGAACCTGAACAAAACATCACACAGAAGTCGACTTACTGCTGAACACCTCCACTCAATTCTGAGGATTTCCTCAGCTCAGAGCCTTACCCCGAACATTGATGAACTTGTGGAAAAGATGGGACACCACCAAGTATCACCCTCAACCTCAAACAAGTGAACATTACTGTGCAATCACATATTTAGAGTTTTTACTCAGTTCAAGTTTAAAAGTTAAAGTTTAATATTTGTTTTCACTGCATGTTACTTCTCCTTAAACAAAGTGTTGTTTTTGATTAATAGATTTTTGCACTTTATTTTATTGTATTTCAATCCAATTATATTTTAAAAATATTTCAGTTGAGTGGATGATAGAAAATTGCTATTATTGTTTTTTTCTTTGAAGTAAATTTAGCCCACTTTTGCTAAAATAGAAAATATAGGCTACTGATGGTGCCTTGAATACCGGTTTCTTTCATTTAATGTTCATGTTATGGGGATTTTTATATAAAGGAAATTTGTCTTTTGTGTCTGTTGAAAATTAAAGATTACTGACAGAGCCATAAGAAAATATTGCTTTATTTATCTGATCATATTGGAATATATTTGTTAGGTTTTCAGTAGGTTCAATTAGGTTCACTAGACTATATGCGTCATTTAAAAAATTTTCAATGAACATTCGAACAGTCCGGCCCTCGGCTTGTAGCTAAATTTTTTATTTGGCCCTCCGTCCATTTGACTTTGACACCCCTGCTCTACAGGTACCAACCTGTTTGGGCATACCTTTCGGGACTTATCCTCTACAGGTACCAACCTGTTTGGACATACCTTCTGGGACTTATCCTCTACAGGTACCAACCTGTTTGGGCTTACCTTCCGGGACTTATCCTCTACAGGTACCAACCTGTTTGGGCATACCTTCCGGGACTTACCCTCTACAGGTACCAACCTGTTTGGGCTTAACTTCCGGGACTTACCCTCTACAGGTACCAACCTGTTTGGGCATACCTTCCGGGACTTACCCTCTACAGGTACTAACGTGTTTGGGCTTACCTTCCGGGACTTACCCTCTACAGGTACCAACCTGTTTGGGCATACCTTCCGGGACTTACCCTCTACAGGTACCAACCTGTTTGGGCTTACCTTCCGGGACTTACCATATACCACAAAGCTATGACCGGTCGTAATACAATGAGACAACTGAATAAGCTCAGGCTTTCTAGATCCATAACGGATGTAGGAAATGTGCATACCTTGATTCTGGTGCCGGCTGCTGTTTACTGAATCGGAATCTCTAGTTCAGCTGTAAATCGTGGTGAACCCTGCTCACAGCGCCAACTGTTAGGTTCTAAATTAACCTTATAAAATGTATTGGGCGCTTAATAATGCTCAAACCAAGTTTATTTCCCCATTGGGTCATACAGCTGCATAATATACAATACATACATAGCCAATGCATCTTTGTGGCAAGACAGAACCTTCGTGATATCTGTTCCTCCTTACTTCATCTGACCTCCTCTGCCTCATAGTGCTCACTCCTCCCCAACTCACGGCTGTCATGTTGACTCGTACCAGACACTGTCTATTTTCCTCCCATTGGATCCCCGATGGCTAACAATAGCATATCCGGACAGAATGTAAACGTTATACATTCCCCTCTCTCCCTCAGTGACATGAATAAGTATATTTCATACTTTCAGAACCCAACAGTTGGAAACACCAAGACTCTTCCTAGAGCTGGCCGCCAAACTGTGCAGTCGTGGGGAGAAGGGCCTTGGTCAGGGAGGTGACCAAGAACCCGATGGTCACTCTGACAGAATTCCAGAGTTCCTCTGTGGAGAAGGGAGAACCATCCAGAAGGACAACTTGCAGCACTCCACCAATCAGGTCTTTATGGTAGAGTGGCCAGACGGAAGCCACTCCTCAGTAAAAGGCACATGAAAGCCTGCTTGGAGTTTGCCAAAAGGCACCTAAAGACTCACAGAACAAGAGAAACAAGATTTCTTCGGGCCTGAACGGCAAGCGTCACATCTGGAGGAAACCTGGCACCATTCTTAGAGTGAAGCATGGTGGTGGCAGCATCATCCTGTGGGGATATTTTTCAGTGGCAGGGACTGGGAGACTAGTCAGCATCAAGGGAAAGATTAACAAAGTAAAGTACAGAGATCCTTGATTAAAACCTGCTCCAGAGAGCTCTGGACCTCAGACTGGGGGCGAAGGTTCACCTTCCAATAGGACAACAACACTAAGCACACAGTCAAGACAGCGCAGGAGTGGCTTCGGGACAAGTGTCTAAATGTCCTTGAGTGGCCCAGCCAGAGCTCGGACTTGAACCAGATTGAACAACTCTGAAGAAACCAGAAAATAGCTGTGTAGCAACTTTCCCCATCCAACCTGACAGAGCTTGAGAGGATCTGCAGAGAAGAATGGGAGAAACTTGTGTTATAGATCGAGGCTTTAATCGCTACCAAAAGGGCTTCAACAAAGTACTGAGTAAAGGGTTTGAATACTTATGTAAATGTGACATTTCATTTTTTTTATTTTTAATAAATAGTTTCTAAAAACCTGTTTTTTCTCTGTCATTATGGGGCATTGTGTATAGATTGATGAGGGGGGAAAAATATTTAATCAATTTTAGAATAATGCTGGAACCTAACAAAATGTTGAAAAAGTCAAGGGATCTGAATAATTTCATAAACAGCATGAAGATGTAGACTACTGTGCTAGATCTTCAAATCAACACACAATGCTCACTGTGGATTAAAATATTAACATTGATTATGATCTACACAAATATTTTATAACCTCAATTATGGCGGGAATTCCTCGGCAGGGAAGAGATGAATAGAGACTAATACGATTAGCATTTAGACAACGGCCTCCTCATAAATAAATTGATTTGATTTCGTGTCTCCTGTTGAAGCCCCCAAAAAGATTTTCAGAGGCCAAATGTGGCAAAGTTAACACGGCACCTCGTATTATCTCGGCCTGCCCATATTGAATCTGTCTGTGTCACTATCTGTGTGGTGTTATTTGAGTACATTTGATTTATGTTGTGTGCGCTTATTTTGGTTTCTCTCTCGTTCTGATGAAAAGGGTGAAGGGGATTTGAGAAGAGCCACTAATGGCTGAAGTTGGGTTTCTGCCCCCTGAGCTGACATGAAAGAGTTCCACCCCGTGTATTTAAAAATTCTAACGGGTTGAGGATTAAATATTAAACACGGCAGACTTGAGAATCGATTCCTCCGCTGAGGAATGAAAATCTTGGGAGTGTTCCTGGCCTGCGGTCCACAGAGAGGTATGTGTAAGATGAGGAATGTCAGCTTACATGTTTCTCTCCATAGGGTCATGGTGGCAACGTCTGTAACATTGGCATTGCCACAAAGGATTTGAATGTCTGCTTTACAACCAACAAAAATAATTAACCTGTGTTTTCTTCTCTCTCTCCACTTTCTCTAATCCTCTCACCACTCTCCCCTCTCTATCACCCCCCCTCTTCCTTCTCTCCACACTGTCCCTCTTGCATTCCATTCTTCCCTGCCTTCTATTTTCTGTGGCTGTGCCCCACCTTGTGGTCTGTGAACTGTGCAGTGAGCTCGAACCAGAGCAGTGTCCATGAGTACCCAGACTGCCGTGATGGGGGCAGCGAGGCCAGCCTGCTGGTGTCTCCACTGGTGGTGGCTGGCATCGTCATCGGCCTGGTGCTCTTCCTGTCCTGCGTTACCATCATCGTGGGCAGCCTGCGCAAAGACAGCCGTCTGCGCAACCCCCACCTGCGGGCCAGCTATGGTGAGTTACAGAGAGTTGTCCATCGATGAGGCCAGTGGGTGTGTTAGTGACCCGTTCATTCATAAGCTTTAGTTTATCGGTTTTCAGTTACAAGCTGTTTCATAGGTCTTATTTACAAATCCCTGGGACAAAAAGTATGGCCATGAATTGTCTGTGCTCCTTTTCACAGAGCTGAACCAATAGAAGATATTCAGTTTAGTCTTCCAATGAACACATTTCACCCACATGGCATTAATATGCCACATTTGGCATTCTCCAGAGCTGGCATTTAAACCAACCAGTGCTCTTCTCCTGAAACCTCATGTAAAGGGACCACACTCTGCCTGTGGGTTTGATAACGGAATGGGAAAAAACACGAAATATTGCGCCAAACTGAATCTCACACACACACACAGCCAAAGCCACATCTGTGGAAGGCCACTTGGCCCCATGGACCGGGTCCCATTGTCAGTTCACACAGAGACAACACAAAAAGCTCAAAGAGCATCCTTTGTGTGAGGACACAGCCCCATTCTCCCTCTGCCTGGCCAAAGACTGATATACCCAGATTGTATCGCACTGGCTTCAATCACAGCCCCTCTATCTTTAAGTAGCCACATGCCCTTAGCTTTATGTTTCATAAAAGATTCTGACTGCTCCGGTGTAAAAACAGTGCAGATGAGAGAGATAGACTGCAAAAAGAAATATTTACTGTAAATCTGCTTATTCAGTTCAAAGTAGGATCCCTAAACCATGAGATATAAAATTCCGTTGAACTGAACACAGACCATGTTTACAATCCTGACTGTGTGCTGTAGTTCACTGAGGGGGAAAAAAAAGCTATTTTGTTCGTTAGTGTTGTATTAAACTGCCCTGCCTCTCCACAGCTCCGGATGGCTTTTCGTACGGCGGCTCCATTGGGGAGCTGAGGTCGACGTGTGTCGAGGAGTTCCCTCCAGCGTTTGACTTTGACTCCTACGTGGAGACTCTATCACAAGTCAATGTGATGTATCCAGACTCCCCGCCTCAGTAAGTCATTGAACTCGACTGTATTGCCACCCAAAATGGCATTACGATCACCTTCATTCCTTTGGACACCATTATGGCTAGATAAAGGGAGGTCTCTGATGGTCCATTTGCTGTTATCTTCATACATTATGATAAATGACGGATGAGTAATGGTCATGAGCACCACTATTCTTCTGGTTGGTTACCTCTGGGTGATCCCCAGGTTTTGTGTGTGTGTGTGTGTGTGTGTGTGTGTGTGTGTGTGTGTGTGTGTGTGTGTGTGTGTGTGTGTGTGTGTGTGTGTGTGTGTGTGTGTGTGTGTGTGTGTGTGTGTGTGTGTGTGTGTGTGTGAGATAGGATCTGGCTATGATAATGAAGCTGGACCATTGTGAAGGGTCAAGGTAATGGAATGGAGGGATGTGCAGGGGAATGGAGAGCTGTAGTAATGAGTAGATGTGAGAGGTGTTTAAGAGCTCTCTGATCAATCTGAAGATCACATTATCAACCACCATAGTGGAGAGCCATAGGTTTTCTGTACTTAGTGCACGCTTACGGTTATATGATTGAAATGTAAAGGGTTTTGGAATATGTGAAATATGTATTTCATGTGCATTCCAGTTTCCATGCAAAAACTGTAGTTCTCTAGCTCAGTTAGTAGAGCACAGCACTTACAACACCAGGATAGTGTGTTCAATTCCCGGGACCACCCGTATGTCAAATGTATGCATGGATTTTTTTATTTAACTAGGAAAGTCAGTTTAAGAACAAATTCTTATTTACAATGACGGCCTACGCCAGACGACGCTAGGCCAATTGTGCACCACCCAACAGCTGGATGGGATTCAGCCTGGATTCAAACAAGGGACTTTAGTCTCCCCTCTTGCGCTGAGATGCAGTGCCTTTGGGCTTCCAAGTGGCACAGCAGTCTAATGCATGACTCTGTCACTTTGGATGAAAGTGTCTGCTAAATCAGGGATTCTCAACTGGGGGGTGGGACTTTTGCAAGAATATAAAAAAATGTAATACAAAAATATTTTGAAAGGTAACCGCCACACTGAAACTTTTATTTTGAAAGGATACGGCCTCACCGCTTATTGTTGCTGACTTTACACGTGCAGCGTGTCAGCAGTGTTGAAAAAGCTAGCTACATTCGAACTTGGAGGGTTTTCGCACTGCATACACTCACTGAACCCCCCCCCCCTTCCACACACACACACACACACACTGATCCAATGAAAATGTCACTCTGCAACATTGTTTTGTTTTAAATGTGACACGAGCAATCAGTCAATACAGATCTTCTTATGACAGCCAAGTATGCAGATGTGTTCTTCAGGCATTATACGTGTGCATAGTTAACTGTCATTTAACTCATGTAGGCTAGCTGTCAGAGTCAAATCATGGACACGTTTTTAAAACGTGCAGCTCCCTCTTCATCTACAGCTGCTTCCAATGTCAACAGCAAGGCAGACTACCCGGTCCCTGTCAAGAAGAGAAAATACCACCCGACTTCATCAATTATGGTTTTACATATATTGAAGACAGGCAGGGTGAGTGTAGACGTCCTATGCAACGAGCTCTTAGCTAATGAGAGCATGAAACCCTCCAAACTGAAAAGGCATCTGGACACCAAGCATCCAAGTCACAAAGATAAGACAAGCTGACTTTTTTTTATTTTTAAGAAAATGTCAATATCTGGTGTCCTCACAAGATTCATTGAAGAACATATTCACCATTCCAGAAAAGACACTTTGCGCATCATGCCTTGTGGCCCAGCGCATTGCTAAGTGCAAAAAAAAGCCCACACCAGCGCAGAGGATCTTGTGCTCCCTGCTGTGATTGATATGTGCACTGAAATATCGGGAGAGTCAACCGCCAACAAACTTAAAACTATACCCCTATCCAATGACACCATGAGGAGGAGAATCCAGGACATGAGGACTTGAGGATATGCAGCTTGATGAATCAACAGGTGTGGCTCACCATGCAATTCTAATGGTCTATGTCAGACACGTGTGGGATAGAAACTTCGAGGAGCAGTTCCTTTTTAGTGCTGATTTGCCCACCACCACCACCACCACTGCAGAGGCTGTCGTTAACACAATTGATATGCACCTGGGCCCCGTGGGACTGGCCTGGGACGGGTGCGTCAGTGTGACAACTGATGGGGCAGCTGCCATGACGGGAAAGCACTCCGGGGTAGTAAAGCGGATCCTGGAGAGAGCACCGAGTGCGGCGTGGAACCACTGCTTCCTACACAGGGAGGCATTGGCAGCGAAGGACATGGTGCCCGACAATGTAGTACACCTCACTCCTGAACTGGTCTCCTAATGTCTTATTCTCTTGAATGTACATACATGTTTCCTCAGTTAATCTGGCTGTGTGATGGCTTTCTTTAATACCATAATAATAGACCCGTGAGACAGAGTCTATTTTGCAAGTGAAGCCTGCCCAAGAAGGCAGCTGCAACACAACATCACAAAATGTAATCATCAGCAGTCAATCATATTGGGTCACGACTCAATTGTCATTGTCAAATTTGGGTCCCCGGTCAAAACCAGTCGAGACCCACTGTGCTAAATGATACTGTATATATTATAACTTTGCTGTAAGCCATGCTCACCTTAATAGCAGCAAACAGTTGTGGGGACTGGGGATTGTGCTGGAAGATTCCTTTGAAAGCCTTTTTATTTTCAACTTGCCAAGATGGCTGTCCTCTACCCTGCTGGTGTAGTCTTTGAGGACATACAGTAAGGAGACAGAAAGAGTAGGAGCGCTAAGAGAACGAGAGGAAGAGAAAGAGAGGGATAAAGAAGACTCCATTTACACACCAGCCTTACAATTCAGTTCTCCTGCACGCTTGCTGAGTTAGGTCAGGCCTCGGCAACCTCTCTGAGGTTGAGTTGAAACCATGCCGTTGTGTCAAGTCGTTCATTAGAGCACTGTTGCACAGCTCAACTCTTTCATGGCTGGGTGCTCCGCCTCACACTCTAAACTCTCCGCCCGATGCCCAGCCTGCTTCGCTCCCTGAACAAGCCTCTGGTGCTGCTGGTAAATGCCACTGCTTTGCAGTGAAAGACGGCCTGGTGTGTTTGATCTAAATGGCAGCCCAGCTAATTGGCGTCTTTAATAATTCAGCCGTATTCCTCTCTCTTGCAGTTTGGTCTGCCATCCTTTCTAAAGACACTTATGAAGTGATGATGCCAGCTGACAAAAGAAAGTTGATAAGCTGACAAAAGAAAGTTGATAATCTGATAAAAACTCCACAGATTTCTTGTTAACAACTATAGTTTTGACAACTATAGTTTTGGCAACTATAGCTTTGTGCACGACACAAGTAATTTTTCCAACAATTGTTTACAGACAGATAATTTCACTTATAATTCACTGTATCACAATTCCAGTTGGTCAGAAGCTTCCTTTCACTAAGTTGACTGTGCCTTTAAACAGCTTGGAAAATGCCAGAAAATTATGTCATGGCTTTAGAAGCCTCTGAAAGCCTACCTTCAAACTCAGTGCCTCTTTGCTTGACATCATGGGAAAATCAAAAGAAATCAGCCAAGACCTCAGAAAAAAATTGTAGCCCTCCACAAGTCTGGTTCATCCTTGGGAACATTTTCCAAACGCCTGAAGGTACCACATTCATCGGTACAAACAATAGTATGCATGTATAAACACCATGGGACCATGCAGCCATCATACCGCTCAGGAAGGAGACGCATTCTGTCTCCTAGAGATGAACGTACTTTGGTGTGAAAAGTGCAAATCAATCCCAGAACAATAGTTAAGGACCGTGTGAAGATGCTGGAGGAAACAGTTACAAAAGTATCTATATCCACAGTAAAACGAGTCCTATATCATCATAACCTGAAAGGACGCTCAGCAAGGAAGAAGCCACTGCTCCAAAACTGCCATGAAAAAGCCAGACTACGGTTTGCAGCTGCACATGGGGACAAAGATGGTATTTTTGGAGAAATGTCCTCTGGTCTGATGAAACAAAAATGGAACTGTTTGGTCATAACAACCATCACTATGTTTGGAGGAAAAAGGGGGAGGCATGCAAGCTGAAGAACACCATTCCAACCGTGAAGCACGGAGGTGGCAGTTGTGGGGGTGCTTTGCTGCAGGAGGGACTGGTGCACTTCACAAAGTAGATGGCATAACGAATAAGGAAAATTATGTGGATATATTGAAGCAACATCTCAAGAGATCAGCCAGGAAGTTGAAGCTTGGTCGCAAATGGGTCTTCCAAATGGACAATGACCCCAAGCATACTTCCAAAGTTGTGGCAAAATGATTTAAGGACAACAAAGTCAAGGTATTGGAGTGGCCACCACAAAGCCCTGACCTCAATCCTATAGAAAAATGGGGGCAGAACTGAAAAAGTGTGTGTGAGCAAGGAGGCCTACAATCCTGGCTCAGTTACATCAGCTTTGTTAGGAGTAATGGGCTAAAATTCACCCAACTTATTGTGGGAAGCTTGTGGAAGGTTACCTGAAACGTTTGACCCAAGTGAAACTGTTTTAAAGGCAATGCTACCAAATACAATTGAGTGTATGTAAACGTCTGGCCCACAGAGAGTGTGATGAAAGAAATAAAAGCTGAAATTAATCATTCTCTCTACCATTATTTTGACATTTCACATTCTTAAAACAAAGTGGTGATCCTAACTGACCTAAGACAGAGTTTTTTTTTTACTAGGATTAAATGTCAGGAATTGTGAAAAACTGAGTTTAAATGCTTTTGGCTAAGGTGTATATAAACTTCTGACTTCAACTGTATATGAATGCAGCTGCCTTTTCATTACAGCCGTTCGATGCAGTTTATCATAGCGCACTGCACTTTAATACGGGCGACAGTTTTAGTGCTCATCACTGCATTCTCTCCCAGAAAGTTGGTTGGCTCTTGATGTCTCATGTAGGTTGATACATTGCTATGTTTTCATGTATAAAGCCCTTTTACAAAAAGTCCCACTGTAGCTAACATCTTTACTAAACTTTAGACGTGTGAGTTACCACATCCGGTCTCAGGGATGGTTAACTCTGGAAATGCCTCTTCTTGCACCTTATTTGTGGAACAATCTTCAAAATGTTCTTAAATGTGATGTTTTGGTGCCTCTGGGGCAATTCAGAAAGCTGATTGAGGACCTTATTGCTGATGACTTTTCTTTCTTTCTGCTTGCATTTTGTATTTATGTTTTGATGTGTGCATTTTCTGTCATTACTGTAATTCAGGGCCCATCTGTAAAAGAGACCTTGGTCTCCCTGATAAAATCAAAATCAAATAAAGATAAAGATAAAAATCAAAGTTGTTTCCTCACAGAGAGGGTAGGCTACGAAGCAGTTCTTTATTCCCTGTTTAGGTTCAGTGTGCTAGAGTCTAGTTAATGCACTCTTTCCTCACTGTGATTGGATTACATAGGAGGAGGAGGAGGCTTAATCCTGACAGTCCTCTAAACCTCCACAGGCTCAATCTGCAGGTCTAGACATCCTGCCAGCCTCCACCACATCATCTCCACTCTGATCCCTGGCTGACACTACACCTGCTTACCGATTACTAGTCTGTGATTACATCCTAGACAGCTCCTGATGATTTCACTATCTAGGAATTACCCCATACATTTCAGAATGAAGCTAGGAAACTAACCTGAGAGGAAATGCAACCTTTTTGTGACTAGATGAACTAACAACTCTGTGGGTTTGGTTTGAAGCCGCTCACCTTTCCCTCCCCTCCCTCAGGTATAAAGATGAGATAAGATAATTAGGTGGGTGCTTACATTTGTTCTATTTCACTTTTTTTTTGCAAATCACACTGAGACACCCTCAGAGAGTGGAGTCAAAGCACAGGCTAGTCATTATTGATGGCAAGTGCCTTGCTCAAGGACACGTCGACAGATTTTTCACCTAGTCGGCTCAGGGATTTGACCCAGCGACCACTCGGTTACGGGCCCAATGCTCTTAACAGCTTAACTGCTAGACTACCTGCCGCCCAGGATTCCATGGTATGTAGTGTGTGTGTGTGTGTGTGTGTGTGTGTGTGTGTGTGTGTGTGTGTGTGTGTGTGTGTGTGTGTGTGTGTGTGTGTGTGTGTGTGTGTGTGTGTGTGTGTGTGTGTGTGTGTGTGTGTGTGTGTGTGTGTGTGTGTGTGTGTGCGCGTGCGTGAGTGTGTGCTCGAGCGTGCTTGTTTGTTTATCCGGCTCAATTCTGCCTGCTTGCCCTTCAAGGTTTGTTTCACAGAGTCACAATGTTATTTACATTTATATGACAGTTCCATTAGTGCGGCGGGCCCTGTGTAAGGCCCTCTGAGGGGCCTCTAAAGAGGGTGAAATTACCTCTCTCTCCAGAGGAGCCATCTGAAACATCGGGCCCTTTTCTGTTCAACAACAAATTATGAAAAATATGGAATATTACTGCCACAGACAGGGCTATTAATGTCACTGAATAGTGTGTAATTCAGTTTGGCGATATATCAATCTGCTGAATTTCTGTATAGATTGTAATGTCCTACCTCATTTATTCACTGGCCTTTTCCATCAGATAAACCTGGAGGTTACATACAGTATGCAAACGTAGGCTAAAGCCTCATTTATAACTGGTTCTAACATGCGCCTTTTGTCCTGATCTTGTCCACATTCTTATTGTACCCACATTGTTTTGACAGGTGTAGAGGATTACCTACTCCGGAGGTAGTCAGGCACGCGTTGTGTCTGGATATCTTAGTGTAGACGGATCCGGACAGTGAAACCATTTAAATCATCACTATCCTGTTTCTGACATCATCAGTCAGGTGGCAACATTGACTTCTGACATCAATATGTTTCTTAAAATCAATAAGTAAATCAATATATATATATTTTACACATTTAAGTCATTTAGCAGACGCTCTTATCCAGAGCGACTTACAAATTGGTGAATTCACCTTCTGACATCCAGTGGAACAGCCACTTTACAATAGTGCATCTAAATCATTTAAGGGGGGGGGTGAGAAGGATTACTTTATCCTATCCTAGGTATTCCTTGAAGAGGTGGGGTTTCAGGTGTCTCCGGAAGGTGGTGATTGACTCCGCTGTCCTGGCGTCGTGAGGGAGTTTGTTCCACCATTGGGGGGCCAGAGCAGCGAACAGTTTTGACTGGGCTGAGCGGGAACTGTACTTCCTCAGTGGTAGGGAGGCGAGCAGGCCAGAGGTGGATGAACGCAGTGCCCTTGTTTGGGTGTAGGGCCTGATCAGAGCCTGGAGGTACTGCGGTGCCGTTCCCCTCACAGCTCCGTAGGCAAGCACCATGGTCTTGTAGCGGATGCAAGCTTCAACTGGAAGCCAGTGGAGAGAGCGGAGGAGCGGGGTGACGCGAGAGAACTTGGGAAGGTTGAACACCAGACGGGCTGCGGCGTTCTGGATGAGTTGTAGGGGTTTAATGGCACAGGCAGAGAGCCCAGCCAACAGCGAGTTGCAGTAATCCAGACGGGAGATGACAAGTGCCTGGATTAGGACCTGCGCCGCTTCCTGTGTGAGGCAGGGTCGTACTCTGCGGATGTTGTAGAGCATGAACCTACAGGAACGGGCCACCGCCTTAATGTTAGTTGAGAACGACAGGGTGTTGTCCAGGATCACGCCAAGGTTCTTAGCGCTCTGGGAGGAGGACACAATGGAGTTGTCAACCGTGATGGCGAGATCATGGAACGGGCAGTCCTCTATGTATAATTTGCATACAGGGAGAGACCAAGAAATCTGGTCAAAATGTGGACACGGTGGATGGATAAGAGACATTTAAACACCACGTGTAAATGTATATCTGAAGATGTGGGCACAATCAGAATGTGGACAAGATCAGGACGCAGGATGCATGTTAGCGCCAGGTATAAACAAGGCTTACAAGAGAGTGGGCACGAGTGAGAGAAAGAGGAGGTTTAGCCAATCGTGTCTCTTAACATGTCCAGTCGTGTTTCTTAACAGTCTTTGTTCTGCTCTAAATACCAACACCTGATTGTTGATAGTCAGAGCTTGTCCTTTAATGAGACAGACATGCTAATGATCAACATATTGTAAAAAACGGGGTTGATCTTTGCAGTGTCACAGCTACAGCTAAGAAAGTCCTATGCTAACACAACGTATTTGATTATAAGACCGGACAGGATAACTAGCTTCTAATTGGCAAGTAGTGCTTGTGTTTTCAAGCCTTTAGAGAGCTGGTGTTATTATCGGTTTGGATGTTATGCTCCACTGTTAGATGGGGTTAGTGGTGGTGCTGGTGGTGGGCTTGGTTGTTGGTGCTGAACAAGCCACTCTGTCAATGCCTCAGCCTCTCATAGCCTCCATCAATCTCTGCTACGCTGTGGAGGGAGGGAAATCACTCCTCATATTAACAGAGGCACGATTCGTGTCTGAGACCTAATGTGCTTTTATCACTCGCAAACTACGTCTTCTCAAGCTACGTATTCTTCGCTGCTGTTCCAATTCATGTAGGAAACATCAACCACACCACAGGAATGTTTTCTTATGCCTGAATTTAGGCTAAGATGTGTCATAGATTGAGGTAGATTTAGATCAGGAAGAATATCCCGTGCAAAATGGAAATATCTAAATCTGTTGGCCGAGGACCAGTGCATTGGAGAGGATAAAAGAGAGAGTGTGTTTTGTAGTGTACATTGTGTGCATAGTCAGGGATAGGAGGCAGCAGGGTGGAGTGGATGGATGGAGGGAAAGGCATGTGATGCTGGGCAGTGCTGCCATTGCCACAGATGGCTCAGGGAAACTACAGAGCTTACACCACCTAGATCAGCAGCTCACCTGTGGAGCCTGTGAAGGGACTTGCTTCCGCAGAGGGAGAACTGGGCACATCCCAGCACAACACACACGCACACACACATACACACACACACACACACCACACTGTTATGTTATTTACATAGAGTACCAGTCAAAAGTTTGTACACACCTACTCATTCCAGGCATTTTCCTTATTTTTCCTATTTTCTACATTGTAGAATAATCATGAAGACATCAAAACTAGGAAATAACACATATGGAATCATGGTATACATGATATACATGATATACAGGGTGGTATACAGAAGATAGCCCTATTTGGTAAAAGACCAAATAGTCCATACTAAGGGAAGAACAGCTCAAATAAGCAAAGAGAAAAGACAGTCTATCATTACTTTAAGACATGAAGGTCAGTCAATGAGGAACATTTCAAGAACTTCTGAAGTTCAGTCGCAAAAACCATCAAGCGCTATGATGAAACTGGCTCTCATGAGGACCACCACAGGAAAGGAAGACCAAGGGTTACCTCTGCTGCAGAGGATAAGTGCATTAGAGTTACCAGCTTCAGAAATCGTCAATTAACTGCACCTCAGATTGCAGCCCAAATAAATAATTCGCAGAGTTCAAGTAACAGACACATCTCAACATCAACTGTTCAGAGGAGACTGCGTGAATCAGGCCTTCATGGTCGAATTGCTGTAAAGAAACCACTACTATTCTGAGTTGGTGAACAGATGATCTCCGCATGTGTGGTTCCCACCGTGAAGCATGGAGGAGGAGGTGTGATGGTTTGGGGGTGCTTTGCTGGTGACACTGTCAGTGATTTATTTAGAATTAAAGGCACACTTAACCAGCATGGCTTCCGCAGCATTCTGCAGAGATACCCCATCCCATCTGGTTTGCCTTTATCATTTGTTTTTCAACAGGACAATGACCCAAAACAAACCTCTGGGCTGTGTAAGGTCTATTGGACCAAAAAGGAGAGTGATGGAGTGCTGCATCAGATGACCTGGCCTCCACAATCACCCGATTATGATGGTTTGGGATGAGTTGGACCGCAGAGTGAAGGAAAAGCAGCCAACAAGTGTTCAGCATATGTGGGAGCTCCTACAAGACTGTTGGAAAAGCATTCCTGGTGACTACGTCATGAAGCTGGTTGAGAGAATGCCAAGAGTGTGCAAAGCTGTCATCAAGGACAAGAGTGGCTACTTTGAAATTCAAAAATATTTGTTTAACATTTTTTTGGTTACTACATGATTCCATATGTGTTATTTCATAGTTTTGATGTCTTCACTATTATTATACAATGTAGAAAATAGTAAAAATAAAGAAAGGACCTTGAATGAGTAGGTGTGTCCAAACTTTTGACGGGTACTGTATACACTGAGTGTACAAAACATTAAGAACACCTTCCTAATATTGAATTGCGTCCCACACCCCCTTTTGCCCTCAGAACAGCCTCAATTCGTCAGAGCATGGACTCTACAAGGTGTCGAAAGCATTCCACAGGGTTGCTGGCGCATGCATGTTGACTCTAACACTTCCCAAAGTTGTGTCATGTTGGCTGAATGTCCTTTGGATGGTGGACCGTTCTTGATACACACGGGAAACTGTTTTGAGTGAAAAACCCAGCAGCATTGCAGTTCTCGACACAAACCAGTGTGCCTGGCACATACTACCATACCCGGGTGAAAGGTACTTAAATCTTTTGTCTGGCCCATTCACCCTCTGAGTGGCACACATACACTATCTATGTCTCAATTGTTTCAAGGCTTAAAAGTCCTTCTTTAACCTGTCTCCTCCCCTTTATCTATACTAATTGAAGTGTATTTAACAAGTGGCTTCAATAAGGGATCATAGCTTTCATCTGGATTCACCTGGTCGTGGAAAGAGCAGGTGTTCTTAGTGTTTTGTAAACTGAGTGTATACTAATCTAAACACACACACATGCATTCACTCACACGCACAAACTCACACCCAACATCTGCAGGTATATGCACAATAATGTATGCACAGCACATTCATAACCACACACTGTTGCTCTTGTACGTAGCTCTACAGGCAATGGGCGTCTGACAGTGCCAGGGAGCTGAAAAAATGAGCTCCCTGTGCCAGCCCCGCAGTGCAGTGGACAGACCGGGCCATATGCTCCAGTCAGTGCTGTCATCTCTCCACAGCTCCAGGCCAGAAGCCAGAGGTCCTCCCTCGAGTGACCCACACCTCTCCTTGGGCTTTGCAGTACCTTGTATACCTTTAAAGATTTACAGTATATAGTATTGCGCTTTACTTCCAACCTTTGGACCGCCTAATGCGCCTGAATTCATGTATCATAGTTGTGAATGCCTCTCTAGGCGTTGGAAAGTAACATATTCTGGAGAAGTCCCATGGTTCTCCATACTGTAGTTTCATCCTATGACTAATTAAGCCAAGATAACAAATTATACAACTGTGCTCAGGGAAATGAATGTGTATGCAAACATACATTTACCTCATTTAGCAGAGAAACTTACAGGAGCAATTAGGGTTAAATGCCTGACTCAAGGGCACATCGGCAGATTTTCACTTAGTCAGCTCAGGGATTTAAACCAGTGCCCTTTCGATTACTGGGCCAATGCTCTTCACCGCTAGGCTACCTACCACCCCATAAAGCATGTTGATGATTAAAAACAGCAGTAGACTGCAGGCAGGATTGATTAGACAATCTAAACAGGGCTAGGCTGTAGCGGTGTTATATCTGCCTTTGCTAGCTAATAATTCATCCTTTTTAGGATGCAACACCTTGTGTTAGCATCCTAGGGGACTTATAGTTCCCATAAAGGGGGGGGGGGACTGCAACGTGAAAAATATTCTCACCGGAATCAGAGGGGGGATTCTCAGCTTGGTGAAACGCTCATGAAACCCTGGCATGAAAACAGCTAAGCCCGCAGGTGTCCACAGCGCTGCCTGCCATACCTGGCAAACTCTCAACAAATGTCTGTATCAGCGTGTTTATTTAGAGAGAAAAGTCCTATTTTCAGTGTTTATGTGGAGCTGGTAGTTTGTTGCACCCTTGAAGGGATTAATAACATTGCTGAGCTGTGTGATGAATATCAGACACACGTACACAAACACACACACAGACAGACACACATACACACAGACACAGACACACACACATAGACACTTCTGTAAGCTGAGACTCTCCCCCTCTTTCCTGGATCAGCATGGTCATAATTTATTCATGAAAACGAGTAGGGGGAAAACACTGCTGAAAGTAACCGGGGCAACAGCTGATAACTTGATATTCCTTCTGACTGGAGCTGACTAACAGTATGGGTTAGAAAGGTTGAGAGATATGTGGGTGTTATGTACAGTATTTAGTGCAGCGTTTGCCAAAGTAGGGGTCGCGAACTCATGTGGGGTTGCCTGATTTGAAAATCTGATAGCCATTATATGCGGTTGTAATAAACGGAGCGGTTTCTGTTTTCTTCCTACAAATGTCGCCCTATCTTTTGAACGGTTGAAACGACAAAAATATTATGACCCCATCACTGAACGATAAGATTAACAGGAACACATACAGGCCTTCTGTTTCCCTCTACGATGCCCACAAGCTACGCAGGACTCGTTAGAACAGAGTGGACAAGACCAGGCACTAAATCAGACGAGGGTGGAAAAAAACATCATTAATGGTTATGTTCTTTTCTAGAAGGTTATACAAAATGATTGCCTGATGATCTTCTGAACTTCTCAATACATTTTTTGACGCATTTTAGTCACTTCAAACTATACTTTCTTCAGATTGAAATATTGTCATAAACACTGTCGGACTGATTTATAATAGACTGTCTAATTATAAAAGTAAACATTTGCCATTGATTCCATTACTTTTCTTTTTACATGGTGGGGACGCAAAACATTTTTTATGTCAAAATAGGGTCAAAGACCCCAAAATGTTTGGGAACTCCTGATTCCGTGCTTTTGAAGGCCCCCAGTGCCTGACAGTGATTACTAGCTAAACAAATCCTTCTCTACCCACAACATCCGGATACTTCAAGTAGTCAGGTGACCCCTGGTCAGTTCTGATACTGCCCAGCTGTCTGCACAGCTATAGCCAATGATGCATAAGAGTGTGGAATACAATCTACTCAATAACAGCACGTATCCAGAGGGAATTTGAACGAATAAGATAATGCAATGTTTACCAATAAGAAGTGGGGCATCATCCTCCTCTTCAACTCTTAGAAGAAAGTATCTGAGATAAGAAAATAAAGTAATTGAGAGATGCTGTATGCATCACCACTGACTGCCAGTCGTGTCATCACCTCTCAATACTAAGTTGGCGTTTCTGTGCCCACTACTTTGACTTTGCTGCGTTATGCAGTCATTACATAACCGAGCAATGCTACAGCATTGAGCGTTGCACGCACCGAGCCAGAGGGCGGAAAGGAGTGCATTTTTTGTTTTGTTTCTTTGGTTACACAGTTACAAAGTATCGCTCACCTTTTTAATCAAAGTATCTAAGCTCATGCTCACCTTTTTAATCAAAAATCGTCGATCCAAGTAGAATAGGGGGGAAAAGGGAGAAAAGTTTTAGAATACAGTCAATGTTGTCCGTCAGGTTTCACTCTGGATTTGTACTGCTATATGGCAAATTAATGGCCCACTGTAGAAAATAGAAAATGCCGTTATGAACCATTTTTGCACTATAGCACCGGCTAATGGCAAGTCCTGTTTTTGTCTGTAACCCCGGATCATGTGAAATGTCTCTGTCCTGCAGTGTTCTGGGGACATTAAGTCTGTCTGAATGAGCCAGAGCGCGGCTGGAGTCTAAAATAGCTCTGCACGCAGGCATACAGGCAGCCCTCTGCAGCACAGTGATGGAGGGTGAAGGGAGGGAGCAGAGGCCGGGGAGTTAGCTGCACGGCTCATTTGAAATCAAGCAGTCATTACTGAGACTCCTGAACAGCATCTTTTACTGTCCCACTGAGCACAGAGCACCACCCGAGGAGAGGACCCGCTACCTGACTCTGTATGAGCCTCTATGAGGAGCAGATACCTGACTGTATGAGTCTCTATGAAGAGCAGATATCTGACTGTATGAGTCTATGAGGAGAAGATACCTGACTATGAGAGTAGCTCACATACTTTCATTTACCTCAAACCCATTTGAAACCCTCCAGAATAATGTTTAGAACATAATGGGGTAATGTGATGGCAGAAAATATACACTGAGTGTACAAAACATTAGGAATAGCTCCCTAATATTGAGTTGCACCCCCTTTTGCCCTCAGAACAGCCTCAATTCGTCTGGGCATGGACTCTATAAGGTGTCGAAAGTGTTCCACAGGGATGCTGGGCCATGTTGAGTCCAATGCTTCTGACAGTTGTGTCAAGTTGGCTGTATGTCCTTTGGGTGGTGGACCATTCTTGATACACACAGGAAACTGTTGAGCATTAAGAACCCAGCAGCATTGCAGTTCTTGACACACTCAAACCAGTGCACCTGTCACCTACGACCATAGCCTGTTCAAAGGCACTTAAATCTTTTGTCTTGCCCATTCACTCTCTGAATGGCACACACACACAATCCATGTCTCAATTGTCTCACAGCTTTAAAAAAAATCCTTCTTTAACCAGTCTCCTCCCCTTCATCTACACTGATTGAAGTAGATTTAACAGGTGACATCAATAAGGGATCATAGTTTTCACCTGGATTCACCTGGTCAGTCTATGTCATGGAAAGAGCAGGTGTCCTTAATGTTTTGTACACTCAGTGTATACCTAATACACTTTATACCTGGCCTCATCTGATATATGAGAGCCAGTGTGAATGTTCCTACTGTTCCGTTTAGCTAAACCTGCTACTGAAAATATTGTTTTCCCAGCCCTATGCAGAGGAAGTGGAACTCTCATCCAGTCTATCATTAATAAAGATCTCATTTACTCTGGCTCGCAATGCCTTCTCTCCTCATTAAATCTCTCAGTGTATCGCCCGGCCCAGCCCGGAGGTGACAGGCTTAAGTAATCCACAGCCACAGTGCCATTTGCCTTGCTTCCCCACACCCGCTCTCTGAGAGAGTGATGCTGTTTACAATTCCACAGATTCAATTATCCCGCTGTATTTTACTCTATTCCCAGATATCCCCTGCGGTCGGGGTGGTAGAGAGTGATTTAGCGGGTGGTTCACACATATGACGATGGTCCGTGGCAAATGTATCTCAAGCCAGTCGGCCTGACTGACACCGTTTTCGCCCTCTCTTTTTCTCTCTGCGTATTCCCTTTGTGTTACA
Source organism: Oncorhynchus masou masou (assembly GCF_036934945.1). Lineage (NCBI taxonomy): Eukaryota > Metazoa > Chordata > Actinopteri > Salmoniformes > Salmonidae > Oncorhynchus > Oncorhynchus masou. The sequence goes on from NC_088213.1 coordinate 42,436,068, forward strand.
GGGGCTCTATGGAGCCCGGCAGCTCTAGTAGCGTGGTTGTATGTGCTAGACAGACTTCCAGTGCACTGTAGGATTGTGGGTTATGTGAGAGCTGAAATAACTGTCCATTGGCAGGCTCTCCCATGGAAAGCACCAGACCAAGACTAGCAGCCGCCACACAGGAACAGAGCTCACAGTAGATAACAAGAGTCTCCTCTAACAGGCCTCTTTCACCATTCAAATGTCGATTATGTTTAGTCACCAGACAGCCAGGACAGCAGTCATGTCATATTCATTGTCTCTTCTTATGTTAAACATTTAATTTGTGTTGATGTTGCTAACTACAAACATAGAATCCAGGTCCATCGGCATAGGCTAAATTGTTTGACCTACCACTGTTTGAAGGTTGGAGATATCCTTAGGCCTTTTGAAACCTCTTTTAAAATGTTACACGTATTTACCTGATATACTCCTCTTTATTTCAGCTATGATGAATGTGTGGGACCAGGTGCGACACAGATATACGTCCCCACAGATGACCCCCCTCCGTACTCCCTCATGGACCCCTGTCAGCGGGGCCACCAGCAGGCCACCTACACCAGCCTGGAGATGGAGGAGCCGTCCACTGGAGCTGGGTCCTCTTGGGTGTCCGCCAGCAGCGCCGCCGCCTCCCACTACCCAATCGGACTGCACGAGCTCCGGCAGCAGCCAATATCCTCCATCTCCCAGTCAGCGTTCCCCCTGGAGGAGGCGCCCCCGTACGAGGTGGTGGTGAGCAGGCAGAACCAGCCCATCCCTCTGATGCCCATGGACCTGCTCAAACATCCCTCGGAGGACAGCCATAGTCCCCAGAGAGCCCGGGCTGTCGCACACAGAATCCTGTAGAGCTGACTGGGCTAGTCCACTCCAATGCTCTTCGTGTGGACAGCCACACCCCCCACCCCAGTCTAAGTAGGACAGCCTGAAATCTCTCTTCTGCTTCTTCCAGTGTCCCTTTGTGCATGACAGGCAGTATCACAAGAGATGGACTTTCTGGACTGAAGCGGAAACTTTGGGTTGAACCTGAACTCAGTCTGCACCTTCCGTTCCTTCCCCCTACCTCTTGGACAAGCTTGCGTCCCCCAACTCCCAAGATGTTACCCGCACCACTCCTCACTCTCTATCCCTTTACTACTGGGGCACTGCAATGAAATCACAGGGCTACTACTGGTTACCTGGGGCTGGGAGTGTGGTCTTTCTGTCCAAAGGGAATTGACTTCATACTGTACAATGGTCTCAGTTTAGGAGGCATTCACGCATTTAGGAAGCATTATCAAAGTCTGTTTTTAGCACACACAAAAACACTAGAGGTAACCTGAAGTGGTTTCACATAGATATTCTGTATGTACTGTTGGTTCTTGTTGTGTTGAAATGGAATCGCTCTTGATAAAGAAACACTAATTTCACATTCCATCACATATCCATATGGTTTTATTAATATTTTCTACCTGCAAATAATATTTGATTTATATTTAGTTGACTTTAGGACTCCAACAGTCTGTAAAATGTCCAGTAATTTCAACTGATAAATATACCCCAGTGTTATACACTCTTATTAAAAAAGGTTCGATTTAGAACCTAAAAGGGTTCATCGGCTGTCCCCGAAAGAGAACCCTTTGAAGGACCCTTTTTGGTTCCAGGTAGAACACGTTTGGTTCCACATAGAACCTTTTCCACAGAAGGTTCTACATGGAACCTGAAAGTGTTCTACCTAGAACCAAATATGGTTCTCCTATGGGTACACCCGAAGAATCCTTTTAGAACAATTTTTTTCTAAGAGTAGGTTGGGTTTTTTTGCACTATTATTTGAAATAAATTATTTTTGTGGTATATGGTTTTATATGGTTTCTGGATATAAACACGTGAGCATATGAGCTGGAAATACTGTCTATTCTCTATAATTAGGTTTCCCCTCTGGGGGCTGAGGCCTATTTAGATCCAAACTGTTCTGTTTCAGTCTCTAAACGTGTACCGCCACACAATCCTCTTCTCTTTCTCTCGCTACTCCTCTTTTTGTGGAGAGCTTTGTTAGGTGTTCACGAGCGAAATTACTATGCGCTTGACCCATTCGCCAGCTAACATCAAAGTACAATATACCTTGTAGCAGAGATACAATGGTATTTGACAATTGGTGGGAAGGACAAATAATATGAGCACACAGTTTACTGTGATTAGGGGTTTACTATACTTTAGTACTGTCATCTTTGATATTATGATAAAATAAACAATTCATTTTTTATAAGTTATTATTCAGTCTAGACACATTGTATTTTTCGATATGCTGGAATCTTTTTAATGGTTTCAAATTATTATTCAGTGTTTTGTTTTTGGTTGTGAGTATTCATTGTACAGATAAACTGTCTCCAGTTGAACTGTTCTTACATGTCTGTGATCTATGTATAAATGGTATAAAAATGACTGTGCCTACCAAGCACTAAGTCTAAGACTGTTAGACTGCTTAACATTGTAGCCATAGTAACTTGAAACACTGATTAACAAATCAAGAGCTTTCCTTTTCCAAATGGCTTGTTCTTTTTCAAGGCTTGTGTTACTTTGTTAAGTTATTCAGATAAGGCTATGTTCATCATTGAAACCCCAGAAAAAAGTACTCTCAGCAGAAAATGTCCATATTTTGTGTATAAAACCGTATTTGTAGAGTCAATGACCCCCTGTCACCTTTGCGTTTGGCCCAGAACTTGGCATCTCTGTTCCAGCCCCCCTCTCTTTCTCATTGTCTCCCTCATTTATCTTACCAAATCCCTTATTGTGAAGTGAAATCCTCACTGATGAACCCTTAAAGAATATTTTATAAATGAATTCGTCGCATGATTGCATTGCTGGCATTGTGGATAAAAGTTATAAAGAGATGAGTATTTATTTAGAATAGCTTTATCAATAATGTGTATAACTGTGGAAGGACTACTATTAAATAGTTGTTGTGAGATTCACCAGAATGTAGATGTACGACAACACAGATGCTTCGCACTAGACAGAAACGTCTAAAGATTAAAGATCAATAGGTTATTTTTCTTGCGTTACATTCTTGTGCCAATCATCATCGAATGGATTTGACTTTGAAGAGAGTCTGTTAAATGGCTTTTAAAAACCAAATGCCGTTCTCATCACTTGTTAATACATATTCTATTTGTGGTCAGAATGGTCATGTCAAGCCCTATAAACAAAGCCACGTTTGGGCTGAAAATGACGTGTTAATAATTTGACAATGAGCATTATTGCTTGTTGTTATGTAGCTGCGGCAAATCTAGCGATGCTATACAATAATAATGATGTTCTTGTGTTTCATAAACTGAAATCTTAAAAGTGCAATGCAGTGAATATAGTACAACGTATTAGATTGTGTGCATCGTGACACACTCAGAGTCATCCAGAAATGCAACTTTACCTGCCTTTACAAGTCAGTTCGAAATGCACTGTAACTGTGTTGGAAGACCTAGTCCAACACCTGTTGAGGTAAAACTGCAATGCGCTTCACTCTGGTCTTACATGCTGTTTTGTCTTTGTTGTTTACTTCCTTTTGGTAGCACAATAAGTCCATGTTCAACATAAATGTGAAATAATGTGTAACGCTGTACACGTACACTTCCAATGTATAGTTTCCCCTATAAGTCCCACTGTTGTGCACAACTGTCCTGTGTGACAAAAGATTCTTGTTTCCTATAATCACAGTCATCGACGTATATCCATGTTTTGTATTAGAGCTTTTATTCATTTCTTATATTGGGGAAATTAAATACATTTGACCTCTATGATTCGAGTCGGGTGTGACTGTTCGTCCTGGTTTTGCGACTCTGGGCATTGGAATCGCCTTCCTGTTTTACGTGTAGGCCACACCTAGGAGTAGTAGCTGTAATATAGGAGGAGGACCATTACTATTGATACACATAGGGATAGTAGAGGAAGGAGCTGGGAATGAGGAGTGTTTGCATAGCATCCAAAAGTGCAGAAACAGTGTAGCGCAATTATCTACATTGGCTAAGTGTTTCCCCTAAACGTTTAACCAATCGAATCCTGCCATGTATAACGCATGGGAATATGTTGTGACATCCTGTCCGTTGACAGCCATTCATTCCCCTCTGATCTGCTCTGAATGTTGTGTTCGGGTGGTGGGCTAGCTAGCTAATGTAAATCCGACTGAGCAGATGGCCTGTGCCGTTGCTCTGCTCCTAATTACCCTCGTTGCCCAGTGCAAGGCTCCTATTAGGGTGTGCCAGCAGAAAGCTAATTTCATCTAGTGCCACTGCACTCTAGATAATAAGTCCACAGCGTCCATTATGAGGCTTTGTGAATACTGCACTCACCCAGATCTTATTGACTTAGGAAGGGGATCATTTCAAACTGTGTTTTCCTTCCTGATGTGACTGACAAAGCAGAAGAGATCTCTCTGGAGCTGCTCTGGTCTCTGTGGTGAGTTAGAGGTGACCATAGGTCAGGTGGACATCATCTGTGATAGAACCTCATAGATGTGTCTTACAGTGATGTTTCGAAGGTATCCAATCACCTAAATGTCTGAAAAATCACCATGCCATTGAAAAACAGTTTTAACATTCACTATTCAACTGAAACATGATCTAAATCCGGCTGCTGCAGCTGTGCATTCATAATTCAAGGGTTTATCATCATTCTCTATCTCATTGTTTTTGGTGGAACATGTACTGTAACATATATCACCTGTTGCAGCACAGAAAAACAACCTGACGGAGAGAGATACACTGGAAGTTGATTAATTAACATGACAGAGAAGAGCTGCTCCAGCCGTTTCATCATCATCTCAGGTTTGTGGCATGATTAGAATATGATGTATTTTTCTTTCCTGTAGCGCCATCTGTTGGAAGATGCATGTCTTCAGTCTAGAAAGGATATGCTATATTTTGTCCTCTAGATGTCAGTCGTGCTAGCAACACAAAGCCGATACTGAAGGAGAAACTTCATTGATACATGGGCAAATCTAATGTCACCGTAGCCTAACTGTAGCGAAACAGCCATGCTTCCGCATTTTGTAAATGTTTTACATACCTGACAAACCTGTCAGAACAATATCAATGGTGTACCGTCTTTCACCTCCACTCGTCATACTTCCTTGTTCCTATGTTATTTCTAAATCCGATAAGAAGCGTGTAGCCTAACTGAACAGTATTTTTCAACAACAAAAAAAACATGAAGGATGGTGTCGGTGACCAAACGCCTGTAGCGCGTAAAGAGGCTTTCGACAATTACCTAAATTACTATGATCAGATATGGAGTAAAGGTAACCTGAAACTATGCCAAGAGAAACAGGTTACCGTGGGAGCTAGACGATTTTTGCTGTTAGAGACAGACCCCGGAGAAAGATTTTCTCATTTGGACTTTTACCTTACTGCATTCGAATGCGTAAAATCCGGCTTTAAAGATTGTCGGGCATTCTTCAGTGCGCTCATCAAAGCCACAGAGGTGTTGGAGATGTTCAGTGTAAATCTGTTTCTTTACCCATGGAAGAAAGAGATCAAGATGCTCAAGGTAAAAAATATAATTGGCATGGTATTCATAGATCGATTTCGACAATTAGGCCTAGCCTGCTTTTATCTTGCGCAATGCACCCAAGCAAATGGGCTTAGATTATGGCTAGGATAGCCTAATGCAGATGTACAAATTATTATCATCATAGTAAGAAATAGAGGGATAATAAATGACTATGGTTTCACATTGAAACGCCATCTCTAATCACAAGCCACATATTCAAAGGTGCAGCTGTCACATATCAGGAAGTGAAAGTAAACTGTACAGGCTCAATTATTTGCCGGGCTTGTGAAATGTCAAAGAGTGAAGCATGATTTGAAACTGGAGAGGATTAAAGCACAGATGTTCTCTATACTGTAGTGAACATTTTCTTACGTTTCATTGAGTTGTTGTTGTGATAATTAAGACTCTTATCTCCCACTCAGACGTTCACTGGCCCCTTTGTCTACTGCATCCAGCCGGTCCTGACAAAGAGTGCCACGAAAAGTATCCTTGAAACAATAGGGTATCATCAGGAGACTGACACAGAGTACCAACTCACAGACAATGCAGACCCTGAAACAGCCATGAAAATGGGTTTTGAGCTTTTCCTGGCCCGAACCGAGTGTGAGTACCTGTTGGAGCTCATGGGTCAGCGGTCACAGCCTGAGTGTCTGGAGATTCTACAGAGGAGAGCTGCACCACTACATAACACCCAGGCTGCCGAGGAGACGGCAAAGGACTCTGAAACAGAGCCCTCACAAATGCAAAAACAAGAGGAGAATGAAGATAAGGGTCTATCTAATGGTTGTTCCCTGGTAGACCCAGGACCGGTGGAGACAGATGAGGGAGACTTAACCGAGGAGAACCGTGTCACTGCTAGCACACCAGGCAGGCAACAGGATAATGGACAGATAACCCTCAACTTGGAGGTCCAGCCCATTGAGACGACACACTCTCCAGGAATCAGACCACCCAGGGCATTCTTGAACGATGACCGGTCTATCCTGGAGATGCAGCAGAATTACCCAGACCTTGCTATAAGGCAGAAGCCAATATTCAGTAAGCCACTGGGTGGACCTCCTGTAGTGCGGAGGCGACTTATCAAAGAAAACACACCTGAGGAAGATAGCAGTCCAGCCAATTTAGCTGGCAGTGATGTAAGTGGTCTCCAGTTCATCTCCTTTCACACCACAGCAGCACCAAAACCCCATCTCACAGAAGCAGTCCCAAAGCTCCAGCCTCCAGAAGACAAGGCCTGCAAGACTACTGCCACGATCCATGGACCAACTCCTCCACAGGTAGAAGTGACCAGAGAGGGTCAGGAGGCAGATGATGCAGACGAGCTGAGCAAGCTGGCTGAGAGGATTGGCCAATTGCATGTCCATGAGCATAAGGTGGAGGAGCACAAGGTGGAGAACCTGAAATACCCTGTAGAAGAGACAGCACTGCCGCATGCCAGTTGCCATGATGGGTCCCCTCACCAGGATTCTGCAGGGTACCAGAGCCAGCCTCTGATGTGCCATTCCTCTCTGATGCCGGTCTGTAACATCCCAGGCTGTAGCAGCTGTGAAGTAGCAGACAATCCCCACAAACACGTTCCTGGTAGGGACACCATCAAAGAGCCACCTCACACCATCTATGTCCCAACCAGCCACCTGGACCCGCCAGTGCTAGACCCTACTGCTGCTGACCACCAGCCCTCCGCAGGCCCTCAGCACCAGGACATGGAGGGCCACATCCTTCAGCCCTCAGAGGACGAGCTGCTTCAGACATATGTCATGGTGGACGAGCCTTAGAGGAAGTAAGGTCATGATTGAATGCTGGTGCTCCTGGACCGTCAGAACACACAGAGAGAAATTGATTGACATGCCTGTTCAGGTCTATAACATCACTTGCCACTAAGTTGTTTTGGTCTGGGGGCGATTCAATCAGTGGAGGCTGCTGATGGGAGAATGGCTCATAATAATGGCTGGAACGGAGCAAATTAAATAGCATCAAACCATGTTTGATGTATTTGATGCCATTCCACCCCTTTCTGCCTCAGCCATTACCACGAGCAGGTCCTTCCCAATTAAGTTGCAACCAACCTCCTGTGGATTCAATGTACGAAGGTGACGGAAATAATTATTTAATTTATTTCCTCGTCTTTGCTTTGTACTCTTTCTTAGGAGACTTTTAATACAATGTCAATTATGCTTGACCTAATTTACGAGGTGGAGGTAATGTTTCCACTGTGTCCTCTTACAGTGACAGTGCCTTAGTGAAATTAATTCTATGCCAATCCTGCACTTACTTTCCTTGCTCATTGTCATTACTGAATGCTTTATAATGTTTATGGAAATATAAGTCCAATTCTATTCAGAATGTTTTTAACTAAAATAAACATTTGGAAAACTTTCGTGTTATTCAGAAGTTCAAATGGATCATACAAAATAGACAGTTACACTAACTTTAAATCGACAATAGAGCATACATTAACATATGTTATTATACAAAATCCCTTTTTAGGTATTTATTCAAACGATCTCAGCAAAAGAGTACAATCTTTAGCACAATAACTGCTGGTCCTGTTCACAACTAAGTACAATTCCAGCCTGACAACATGTTCCTCTATATATTAGCAGTAAATAAAATAAGAGCAAAACATCTCAGCATATGTTGGAAAGCGACTTGTAGCAGTAAATATACAGTATGTTAGTCAGCAGCCCCCTAAAATATATGCTTTTGTATTACAGAGGTGATACCGCTATGTCCCAGCAGTTGTAAAATGGAGGTATTATTTTAGGGCTAACACCACGTGACCATCGTTAAGAAACCATCATGGTCAGTGAAACAAACAAAAGCGAGCAAGTGCTTATGTTACATATGTTGGAATGCGACTTGTACCAGTAAATACACAGTATGGCATACTTGCGGTCTGAAAATGTACCGGTCAGAGAGTTGTTCTAAGACAGTGTGTAAGATAACAGTAACTCCACAAGCTCATTCTGGTGTTCTCTCTTGGACTAGAATTACCTGCCTACAGACAACAAACATATTTACTTCCATTGTTGGTGCAGCATATATACAGTGCCTTCGGGAAGTATTCAGACCCCTTGACTTTTTCCACATTTTGTTACGTTACAGGCTTTTTCTAAAATGTAAATAAATAAATTATCATCCTCAGGAATTCCACACACAATTACCCCATAATAACAAAGTGAAAAAACTGGTTAAGAAATGTTTGCAAATTTCTAAAAAATAAAAAAACAGAAATAATACTTATTTACATAAGTATTCAGACTCGAAATTGAGCTCAAGTGCATCCGTTTCCATTGATCATACTTGAGATGTTTCTATAACTTGATTAGAGTCTAACTGTGGTAATTTCAATTGATTGGACATGATTTGGAAAGGCCCACACCTGTCTATATACAGTGGCTTGTGAAAGTATTCACCCCCCTTGGCATTTTTCCTATTTTGTTGCCTTACAACCTGGAATTAAAATGGATTTTTTTGGGGGGGGGTTGTATCATTTGATTTACACAACATGCCTACCACTTTGAAGATGCAAAATATTTTTTATTGTGAAACAAACAAATAACACAAAAAAAAAACTGAAAACTTGAGCATGCATAACTATTCAATATGACCAGTGCAATAAATCTGCTGGAGCGTGTGCTATGGGTGGGTGTTGCTATGGTGATCAGTGAGCTGAGATATGGCCCCCTTTACCTAGCAAAGACTTATAGATGACCTGGAGCCATTGGGTTTGGCGACAGATATATAGTGAGGGCCAGCCAACGAGAGCATAGAGGTCGCAGTGGTGGGTAGTATATGGGCCTTTGGTGACAAAACAGATGGCACTGTGATAGACTACATCCTGTTTGCTGAGTAGAGTGTTGGAGGCTATCTTGTAAATGACATCGCCGTTGTCAAGGATCGGCAGGATAGTCAGTTTTACGAGGGTATGTTTGGCGGCATGAGTGAAAGAGGCTTTGTTGCGAAATTTTGTAGTTGTCCACATATTCTAGGTCAGTACCGTCCAGAGTAGTGATGCTAGTCAAGTGGGAGGGTGCGGGCAGCAATCGGTTGAAGAGCATGCACTTCATTTTACTAGCATTTAAAAGCAGTTGGAGGCCACGGAAGGAGTGTTGTATGGCGTTGAAGCTCGTTTGGAGGTTTGTTAGCACAGTGTCCAAAGGTCCAGATGTATACAGAATGGTGTCGTCTGCGTAGAGGTGGATCAGAGAATCACCAGCAGCAAGAGCAACATCATTGATATATATACACAGAGGAAAGAGTCATCCAGAGAACTGAGCCCTGTGGCACCCCGATAGAGCTGCCAGATGTCCGGACAACAGGCCCTCCGATTTGACACACTGAGCTCTGTCTGAGAAGTAGTTGGTGAACCAGTTGCTGCATGGGATGCTGAGGTGTTGGCCGGGTAGGGGTAGCCAGGTGGAAAGCATGGCCAGCCGTGGAAAAATGCTTATTGAAATGATCGATTATCGTAGATTTATGGGTGGTGACAGTGCTTCCTATCCTCAGTGCAGTGGGCAGCTGGGAAGAGGTGTTCTTATTCTCATTGTGCCACATGCTTGGTGGTGCCCCTTGCTGAGTGGTGTTGCAGACTCTGGGACTCTTTCAGAACAGAGATATATATATATATATATATATATATATATATATATTTTGGGACCATGTGACACTTAAATACAGTCCACCTGTGTGGAATCTAACTAATTATGTGACTTCTGAAGGTAATTGATTGCATCTGATCTTATTTAGGGGCTTCATTGCAAAAAGGTGAATAATTTTTTGAAACAAGTTATTTTTTTCATTTCACTTCACCAATTTGGACTACTTTACATGAAATCCAAATAAAAATGTATTTAAATTACATGTTGTAATGCAACAAAATTGTAAAAACGCCAGGGGGGTTGAATACTTTTGCAAGGCACTGTAAGGTCCCACAGTTGACAGTTGGAATTGTCTGTAGAGCTCCGAGACAGGATTGTGTCGAGGCACAGAACTGGGGAAGGGTACCAAAACATTTCTGCAGCAATGAAGGTCCCCAAGAACACAGTGGCCTACATCATTCTTAATTGGAAGAAGTTTGGAACCACAAAGACTCTTCCTAGAGCTGGCCGCCTGACCAAACTGAGCAATCGGGGGAGAAGGGTCTTGGTTTGGGTGGTGACCAAGAACCCGATCGTTGCTCTGACAGAGCTCTAGAGTCCTTCTGTGGAGATGGTTGTCCTTCTGGAAGGTTCTGCCATCTCTGCAGCGCTCCACCAATCAGGCCTTTATGGTAGAGTGACAAGGCGGAACCCACTCCTCAGTAAAAAGCACATGACAGCCCACTTGGAGTTTGCCAAAAAAGCACCTAAAGACTCTCAGACCATGATAAACAAGATTCTCTGGTCTGATGAAACCAATATTGAACTCTTTGGCCTGAATGCCAAGCGTCACGTCTGGAGGAAACCTGGCACCATCCCTACGGTGAAGCATGGTGGTGGCAGTATTATGCTGTGGGGATGTTTCTTTAGCATCAGGGATGGGGAGACTAGTCAGGATCGAGGGAAAGATGACTGGAGCAAAGTACAGAGAGATCCTTGATGAAAACCTGCTTCAGAGCGCTCAGGAACTCAGACCGGAGTGAAGGTTCACCTTCCAACAGGACAATGGCCCTAAGCACACAGCCAAGACAACGCAGGAGTGGCTTCGGGGACATGTCTCTGAATGTCCTTTAGTGGCCCAGCCAGAGCCCGGACTTGAACCCGATCTAACATATCTTGAGATCTGACAACAGCTGTGCAGCAACACTCCCCATCCAACATGACAGAGCTTGAGAGGATCTGCAGAGAAGAATGGGAGGAACTCCCCAAATACAGGTGTGGGAAGCTTGTAGCGTCATACCCAAGAAGACTCAAGGCTGTAATCGCTGCCAACGGTGCTTCAACAAAGGTGAATTAGCAAACATTACTAAAAACCTGTTTTTGCTTTGTCGTTATGGGGTATTGTGAGTCGATTGATGAGGGGAAGAAAAAAAAAACATTTTAGAATAAGGCTGTAACCTAACAAAATGTCAAAAAAGTCTTGGGGTCTGAATAATTTTCGAAGGCACTGTACTTCAGTCACACATTGCTCCCTGATAAAATCTTCTCTCTGTTCTCCTCATACTGGAGGATCATCTTCTGCAGGTCATCGTCTGCCGAAATTACCTGAAAATATAGAAATACAAATACACTGAGTATACCAAACATTATGAACACTTTCCTAAAATTGAGTTGCACCCCTCCCCCATTGCTCTCAGGACCGACTCAATACGTCGGAGCATGGAGTCTTCAAAGTGTTGAAGGCATTACACATGGATGCCTGCACATGTTGACTCCAATGCTTCCCACAATATGTGTCAAGTTGGCTGGAAGTCCTTTGGGTGGTGGACCATTCTTGATACACACGGGAAACTGTTGAGCGTGAAAAAAACGGCATTGTTGCAGTTCTTGACACAAACCGGTGCACTTGGCACCTACTCCCAGACCCCGTTCAAAGGCACTTCAATGTTTTGTCCTGCCCATTCACCCTCTGAATGGCACACACACACACACAATCCATCTCTCAATTCTCAAGGCTTAAAACTCCTTTGTTAACCTTTCTCCTCCCCTTCAGATACACTGATTGAAGTGGATTTACCAAGTGATATCAATAAGAGATCATAACTTTCATCCGGTTTTGTATACTCAATGTGTGTGTGTGTGTGTGTGTTGTGTGTGTGTGTGTGTGTGTGTGTGTGTGTGTGTGTGTGTGTGTGTGTGTGTGTGTGTGTGTGTGTGTGTATATATATTAAATGTTGTGAAACTGCCTTTACAGCTTATAGTAACGTGATACAAAAACAGAGCTGGGTTTAACAATCACTTACCTGCATGCCTGCCTTTCTATTGAACAATTGACTATTTCCCAACAATGAAAAACAAGGACTCCTTGACATAGATGACCAATACTCTGGTGCTTATCACAGGAGACACTAGAATGTATAAACAATGTTCCTCATTAATTGACCATTGTCCTCCAAAACGCACGCCTGAAAAAGATTGATCACTCACAAGGACTGGAGCAGGAACATTGAAGGACGTCTTCTTTATCAGCCAGTCTTCATACAGCTGATGGATTGCCTCTAAATATTCCTTTTAAAAGAAAAGGCGAGAAAGATAGTAGGATGAGAGAGTAGGGCAAGAGACGAGTCTTAAAACTCCTGAAGTTAGACCAAGAACAGCACTGAGAGTTTGTCATTCTTCTACCCTCACCAAAGGAATGATCTTCTCCTCCTCCCTGCATCTCTCTTTTAGCCTCTCATGGCAGGTCTGTGGAGACGACTGGAGATAAACTGAAACAGAGGAGGAACTAAATGAACAAGATTCTACCAAGGATCCAACATCATCAGAATAAAGTAGAAAGCTTGTGTTTCTGGATAGCTTACCGATAAGATCCACAGGAATGGCAATGTTCTGAGTGATCCACTCAAACCACTCACTAAGAACAGCAAAGTCCACCTCGGGCATCTTCCCACTGCAGAGAGCAAAATATTGTGAAGTACATAAAATGTACTTTATTTTATTTTTATTTATCCATTATTTTACCAGGTAAGTTGACTGAGAACACGTTCTCATTTGCAGCAACAACCTGGGGAACAGTTACAGGGGAGAGGAGGGGGATGAATGAGCCAATTGTAAACTGGGGCTTATTAGGTGACCGTGATGGTTTGAGGGACAGATTGGGAATTTAGCCAGGACACCGGGCTTAACACCCCTACTCTTACGATAAGTGCCATGGGATCTTTAATGACCTCAGAGAGTCAGGACACCCGTTTAACGTCCCATCCGAAAGACGGCAAGCTACACAGGGCAGTGTCCCCAATCACTGCCCTGGGGCATTGGGATATTTTTATAGACCGGAGGAAAGAGTGCCTCCTACTGGCCCTCCAACACCACTTCCAGCAGCATCTGGTCTCCCATCCAGGACTAACATTGCTTAGCTTTAGAAGCAAGCCAGCAGTGGTATGCAGGGTGGTATGCTGCTGGCATGAATGAACTAGATTGGGCACAAATGAAAACCAGCTATAAGCTGGAGTGAAATATACCATGTGCATTACCTTCTGTAAAGATTTTCCACAAAGATGTACTTGGCACTGTAGATGGACCTTTCCATCATTCTCATTGGGGCGGACTGGAATCAACAAACACAAAACAGACCATGTTAATTATGCAATGTAAAATCAAAGTCGTCGTACTTGGCGAAAGATAAATCTGTACTATTGATAGAAAACATGCAACAGTCGTGAAACAGTAGGATATCAGTGCAACCTGTTCTGTGCAATGTTTTAGAGTGCCTACTATTGTTGAGAGGTGTTGGTCCAGCATGGTTAGCTGAATATAGGTCTGTAGAGTGATGCCCCATCGAGTAGGGTCCTGGTACATTAACCCCTGCAGGATGGGAGTAGATCTAACATCAGCATACAATATGTCATTATCAAACTGAACCATCTTCTATAGAATGGTCACGTACCAGGGGGTTGTGCCCTCGAACATTCCTCCATTTGGAAACTGGCTCAGTCAGCACCTGAGAATTCAACACTAAAACTTTAATTTGACCTTTTGTTTTACACACAGTGCAGCACAAGGGACGAAAGGAAAATGTTGAACAAGCGTGTTGCATGTTTTTTTGTGTGTTTTTTTTTACCTCAAGGTTACTGGTTTTGCTGAAATACTCCAGGCATGTTGTCTTCCCACTAGCAATATTCCCCTCTATACAGATCTAAAGAAAAAGAACAAGATACATTGTGTTGACTTCTCCCTCAGGTATATAGGCTTCAAATGTCTTAGTATCAATTTCAAAGATTTTCAAGGATTTAAAATGACAGTGTAGCAGTACATACCACTAACTTATTCTTCTCCCCATTCCGCACCAGCTTTCCTTGGGAGGAGTAAGACTGCATTGTGAGATAACCTGACTTCTTGGTTTCAGCTTAAGTCAGTACCTATGGTCGAGCCAAACAGAGAAGGGTGTTAATATGGTTGATGTATGCAGGGCGATAGCTTTCTGCCCTGGTTTGGTTAGAGCAAATTGATGAGCAAGTAGCCTCACTGAGAGTAGTGGTAGATAATAGCAGTGTGCATGGATGAGTCTGACAGGAATGGACATGTCTAATTAGCATTTATTTTACATTTGCATCAAATTTAAATTCTTTACAGAATTTATTGGTGGTAGCCGAAGTGAGCTCAAAGTACAAGTGTATTGTTTCTAAACATTTTCTGTCACATTGTATTGTAAACTTGGCAATTCGAATTGTAACAGTATAAGCAGGCCTATGTTGTTAATATGTTCTGACGCAACATTGTAACTCACACCATTTGTAACATGACATTGTAACATTAGTCTACAGGGTGTTTCATTGTATCACTCTGTACCGAAACAATGCTTCAGACCAGCGAATAAATAAACCTTGTGCAAGGGCACCTACTTGAGACGAGCTGTGTGTTGTTGCTATGGCCTCTCGTCTGGCAGAGCTCACCGCGCGCATCACCAAATATTTTGCAGGGAATAGCCACTAATCGCGCTGACCTCAGCAGTGTGGGAATATAGTCGTGTAGCAGATATCCACAAATTGTTAATACAAATAGATGTAAAGGAAATCTCGCATAATTATCTGAATCACACACAGCGCTCGACCGTGAATTGGCACTCCAGTTCCGTGTGTCAAATAACCTCTTCCTGGTTCATGATATGGAGATGTAGTTTTTTTTCTATTGGTTGAAGCGCTTTATTTGTTTGAGATCTGCATTCCCTCCACCAACTGCCATCACCATTGAGGGCAGAGAGACTCGTGTATAGGTAACACTGCTACGGTGATTTATGCCAGACTATCAGTACAGCAATGATGAGGATCATTAAAATATATAGGGTTGCTCGTAATGTTTTTACGCCTTAATGTCTGTAGGCCTACATGGGAAAGTCAATCAAATATGTTCTGATTGTAATATTCTATACAGATTTATTGACATTTTCAGATCATGGTTAGTTTGTTTAGTGGCATGCCAGCAGTATGATACGGTCTAGTATGTTTAGCAGTGATTGCAACAGACTGTAATTTCCTGCAACTGAAAGGAAATTGCTTCTTCAGGAAACATACTCTGAGCTGGTTCTTTTGAAACGTATCATGACAGGCGACTGTTTCCAAAACAACCAGTAACATACCTTCATTACCCATGGAGGTTGATACTGCTTTTCTCAGATCCTTGAGGGGTGTCCTTAAATTAGCAGAGATGGTGAGACATTTTTTCATACTTTGTTAATTAAACCACTGGGTTTTGGAAAGACTTATCACCCCAGATAAAGCCATATATCTGGTGTAAATTTGATAAAAACAGCAAGAATGTATTACACAGTATTGTTACAGGATATTACAATAGCTTACTCTTACAGATAGATTATGTTGATTTACATTATTTCCTAAATATGTTGTCTATGACAAAGCAGAACTAGAAGTAAATGTCAGAGCTGTAGTTCCTGTGAACTGTACAAACGTTAACACCCTGTAGTTGGTGATGACGGTAAACAAGATACTGCATGCCCTCTAGTGGACATTACATTTTAATCAATAAAAACGACCCTAATTTTCACAGCTTTTGGTGTGAAACAACCATTTCAATTTGTAGGATTAGACTATCCTTAAATATCTTTGAATGGAAACAATCAATTAGCATTTCCTATAATTTCGTAATTGCCAATGCTTTCTGTTTCAGGGGACTATGTTTGCAGCATTTGTGTGTTTTGCTGTAGCATCCAGGCCCAAATACATTGCAGCTACATGCATGGAGTTTGTGATCACATTCTCCCTGCTTCTGCTGTACACACTGAAGTTGAACAAGAAGCTGACTCTGTTCTTCTGGCCTCTCGTTGTAAGGAACCTATTCAATTAACAGTACAGTGTTTACTGTAGGTCTTTCACATTGATTAACTGCTGTGAAAATGTCAGGCAGTCAAGCTCTCTGAGTAACTTCCATTGTCTTTTCTTCTTCAGGATTTGTTCAACTCACTGTTTGCAGCAGTCTTCATACTTATCCTGAGTCTGATAGCAGTGTCCACTTACACAGTGACAGGGACCCTGGGTGGAGGGGTGAGATAAAAAAAAACTAATGTATTCCTTGTTGACCTTCTATTTGGGGGCCTTATAGAACTGGGTTTCTGGGTGAAGCCTCATCTTACACACCATCCTGTCAATAATGAACTGCCCGGAGGAAATACAATCCTTATGAACATTTCCACTAACGTGAATATATACTGTAATCCCACATTTGGCACCCAGTACAACTAATGAATGAACTAGCACAAAAAAAATGTCAGCTATAATTCTATCTTGTAGCCTATATCTGATATTAACACTGAGTCTTGTATACTTTCCTTATCCAGATAGTGGGTTTCATAGCAACAGGCCTGTGGTGTGTGGATGGTTGCATGCTTTTCAAGAGGGTCACATTCAATCAACCAAGAACAGCAGCAACTGGCACTGTGAAGTGAAGACACCACAATTGTCTCTTCAGATGCTCACTCTCAGAGTTCCTCTGTCCAGTGTCTGTGTTCTTTCGCCCATCTTATTTTTTTTTTTGCACCGGGGCCTCCCACTCCTCTTTCTACTCTGGTTTGAGCCAGCTTGCGCTGTTCTGTGAAGGGAGTAGTACGCATCTTCAGTTTCTTGGCAATTTCTCGCATGGAATAGGCTTCATTTCTCAGAACAAGAATAGACTGACGAGTTTCAGAAGAAAGTTATTTGTTTCTGGCCATTTTGAGCCTGTAATCGAACCCACAAATGCTGATGCTCCAGATACTCAACTAGTCTAAAGAAGGCCAGTTTTATTGCTTCTTTAATCAGGACCACAGTTTTCAGCTGTGCTAACATAATTGCAAAAGTGTTTTGTAATGATCAATTAGCCTTTTAAAATTATAAACTAACACAACATGCCATTGGAACATAGGAGTGATGGTTGCTGATAATGGGCCCCTGTACGTCTATGTAGATATTCCATTAAAAATCAGCCGTTTTCAGCTACAATAGTCATTTACAACATTAACAATGTCTACACTGTATTTCTGATCAATTTTGTTATTTTAATGAACAAAACATGTGCTTTTCTTTCAACAAAAAAAAGGACATTTCTATGTGACCCCAAACTTCTGAAATGTAGTGTATGTGTAGGTTTAAAGGGGCAATCAGCAGTTGAAACAATAACAAAGCTTGGCCCTGGCCCATTTTGGTAAAAACCTGAAGGATATGGGGCTGGATAAATGTAACCACTCTCAAATTCATAGACAGAGCTATGTATGCAAGGACTGACCATCAATGATATCAACATTGTATTTTTAACCATGTTTCGAGGCTATAAAGTGTTTGTTTACACTTAATTTGTTTACAATTATTGGAGTAAAACAAGCTTATATTTTGTGTTCTGATGGGGTATGGCAGTAGAACTAAGCTCATGAGGCATTTATATGAGTACATATATTATTAATTTCTAAATCCCAAAATTGATGTATCAACTGTAGATTGACCATTTGTTTGTATAGCCTAATCAATGCAATAACACAATTATTATGTATAAAAAATAAATACACCTTTGAAACCTAGGTCTGTATAATTTTTTAAACAATGTCAGATTACATGTAGGCCGAGTCTATTTCTACTTTATTCTTAAGTAATGTTTCTATTGCATTTTGATGTGTTTATGACGTTCCCATAAAGTTGGAGCATAGCCCTATAAAGTTAGATTAGATTATTTATAAAACTCGAGGGATACATCACAACATTTTTAACAAATACATTACAGTATTTTAGTTTTGAGGCATGCACTTAGCCCAGTCAACTAACATCTCTTCTGGAATGCAGATGTTGCGCCTTTGTGAACTACGTTTTCGCACTGTCATTATTTCCGTTTCCACTTCAAGAAGCAACACTCTTTTTTCGGGGCTTTGCGTTTTCCACTCTCAACTCTTCCAGCCCGCTGGATCTGTAACCATTACTCAAGTCAAACGTTATCTTTGAAATGGGGGACATCGAAGCTCCCGGTACGACTGGACCGCGCCAAAGTGTCCTTCAAACGATTCTCCCAATCGCAAAAGAATTCGCATCTTCACGGAAAGGACAGCTTCTTATTGCAGAAGTGGTAACGTAGCATTTCAAAGAATATATTAGTGTCTTTATTTCCATTGTTTCTTCCGAATACTTTTCTTCAACGCTGCCAAGACAAACAGATGCGTAGAAGTTTAGTTGGCGGGGGCGGGGTGCACTCGATTTAACGGGTTTGTGCTATTCAGTGTAACGCTTTTGAACGCTCAAAAGTAGGTTTTTGTTGGGATTAATTTATCCTATCCTAATCAAGTCTTCAAACAGCTGTTTAGGTTAAACTATATGGAAAACACACCCATTGAATTCTGCCCATTTCTATTGAGATCAATGTGTCCATCACACGGTTCTCATTTAGGCAAGGTAGCGTTTTGTTTTCGTCAAAGGCGCTAAAAAAAAGTATTTATGAATTAGTTCGCCACATATATTTTTTTTTTACTTTGGAAGAAGGTTTTAAGTTTACGACTGACTACCTTTTCATTCAGGTGAGAATTTTGATTTATACCAGTTAAACGAAAGACAATGCATATGGATCATTTTGGAGACATGTAGCCTGTAAACTATTATTCATATTCATGTAGCCTAGTGTAGGCCTATTCATGTTTACACAAGCAAGCAATAGACCTTACTTACAACTGTAATGTGTTCTATACTTCATGTGGTCAGTCTACTGTCGGGGGTTCTGCGTTGTATTACTGGATAACTGCTAATAGGTTTTGACATGATGTGCAGTAGCCTATTGTGGGGACACGTTTGCACATGCAATTAAACCAAAATGGTAATGGTAAAAAATACATTTTAAAAGAGATAGTTTGCTAAAAAAATTACAAATCGTTGCAAACAAATGAACTCCATTAATTCTTCAATGAGTATTGATTATTTCAAACCTCAGATATCAGGAAGTGAAACTAGAGTGTTTCTGCTAAGACATCTACACTGTGAAAGGGGTCGTCACCACGGATTTGAACCGATTGAACACATATGTTATTATCATGGACTCTCCCATGTATGTCATGTGAGATTCAGTTCCTGGATGTGCTGCATGAAACAATGATCAACCCTCTCAGTCTCTAACTAACTGACTCTGCTGGAGGGCATGTAGCCCAAAAGATATACTGTATAGAATAGAGGGCTTTATTAGAGGGCTCTGGCTGACTGGCCCTATAAGGTAACGGAATCAGTCTCCAAGAACAATGCAGCCTCTTTACACACACTTAGAATATGATCCTCTCCCTTGTTAGTGCTGGAAACCACATGGGTGCTACTATGACTTTAAAAAACTCACAATGAAATATCCTGGTTTTTAGGAGTGGCTCAAGACAGCTGGAAAACATATATGCATCGAGTTTTTCATGATCGTTAATAGCTGGAATGACGGAATAATGCTGCTTAAGTTGTTTAGTTTGTCGCTCGTAGCATCCAATTGACAAGAAACGTGTTGTGCCAGAATTCTCAGAAGCCAGTTTTAGATTCCAAGATTCCTAGAGAATTTACCTTGTTGCTTTACTATGCAGAAACATAGAAGTGGGTGTCTGAGATGAGAAACGTTAGCCATGTCGAGGTCAGACAAAATGTCTGATAAGCAGTTCTGCTGTGCGTTACGAAGATATTCAACGTTATTCAACGATGAAACACATTCTAAGTGTAAGATAGATGAACAGTGTGCTCAGGGTTGTATCTATTATGAAGGCAGCAGTAGCAGTCTGTGTTGCATTTCGGGGAGTTCCCACCCCAAGGTGAGCCTTGTCTATGGTTTTGATGGCCCAGTGTAACAAATACAAGATGGCTCTGTGGAGATAACAGTGCCTGGGCTTGTCTCGTCCAATGATGTTGGCCCGGAGGAAACTCAGGACAAGGGGATGTAGGAAAACAAGCACTATCACCAGAAATGCGTTTACAAAGAAAACATAAACTTGTGATTCGTGGAGAGACTGGATGCTGATATTAAAGACTTATGGGCGTCTTTGAAATCACAAAGACAGTTTTATCTTTCTGGATTTGTGATAAACCAGACAAACATGTTTCATGATTAGCTAAAGTGAACAGTCGCGTTAATGCATTTGTTGTATAAACAAGCAAAAACGTTTGAACTCACGTACAGTATAGGCTTATAGTGTGTGTGAGTGTCTGTGTAGGCCTGTGTATGTTATTTGTCATTCAACAGCTGCATCTCCTTACAGCTTGAGACAGGAAATGTAAATGCTTCGGGTCACTGCAACATTTCTTGAAAGGGAGATTTTGGACCAAAGTAGCTTTAGTACGCCTTGCACTCTATTAGTCACTGTCTCTATCTCTCCCTCCCTCTGTCTTCTCTGTCAGGCTCTGTCCCTCATCGCGTTCATCTGTTTTGTGGCATCCACGGCAGCAGCCTTTGTCACAGCACCCCTCATTGAGTTCCTGGCTGCCCTCTTCCTCCTTTTTGCCTATTCCACCAAATTTAATGAGCGATTTAAGGGATTCCACTTCCCCCTCATGGTGAGTATACACTGAGTGTACAAGACATTAAGAACACCTTACTAATATTGATTTGCACCCACTTTTCCCTCAGAACAGCCTCAATTCGTTGGGGCATGGACTCTACAAGGTCGAAACCATTCCACAGGGGTTGCTGGCCCATGTTGACTCTGACGCTTCCCACGGTTGTGACCATGTTGGCTGGATGTCCTTTGGGTGGTGGACCATTCTTGACACAAGCAGGAAACTGTTGAGCGTGAAAAAACAACATTTCTACCACCTACCACAATTCAAAGGCACTTACATCTTGTCTTACCCATTCACCCTCTGAATGACACAGATAGGCAATCCATGTCTCAATTATTTCAAGGCTTTATTTTTTATACCTGTCTCCTCCCCTTCATTTACATTTTTTGTAACCTTAATTTAACTAGGCAAGTCAGTTAAGAACACATTCTTATTTAGAATGACATCTACCCCGACCAAACCTGGACGAATTGTGTGCCGCCTTATGGGACTCCCAATCACGGCTGGATGTGATACAGCCTGGATTCAAACTAGGGACTGTAGTGACCCCTCTTACACTGAGATGCAGTGCCTTAGACCGCTGCGCCACTCGGGAGCCAGAGTGGACTGATTGAAGGGATTGAAGTGGATTTAATGAGTGACATCAATAAGGGCTCATAGCTTTCACCTGGTCAGTCTATCTGATGGAAAGAGCAGGTGTTCATAATGTTTTGTACACTCAGTATATTTATAGTCCACTTGGGTACAGTAGGGATGATAGCCAATTTTAAAACAAATGTGAAAACTACATTTTCATTTTGTATTATCTCTTTTTTAGGATTTTCTGCGCTGTGTCAGTGCGTCCATTATCTTTTTTATCATCTCCATAATATCAGTTTCCAAGTTCACAGATGGGGCCTCTAAAGCAGCAGGGGTAAGAAAAGCTCTTTGACACTATCCACACATCTCTCATCAAGCCTATGCCACGATCGGAGTTGTATGTCCTCAGCATTTACAGCACAGGCGTCAAACTCATTCCACCGAGGGCTGAGTGTTTGTGGGTTTTCGCTCCTCCCTTGTCCTTGATTGTTGAATTTAGGTCACTAATTAGTAAGGAACTCCCCACACCTGGTAGTCGAGGTCTTAATTGAAAAGGCAAAAAACAAAAACCTGTAGACACTAGGCTTCCCATGGAATGACTTTGACACCCCTGATGTACATTATACCCATTGAACTCTGAAGTTAAGGTTGAACTCAGAAGTCGTGTCTGGTTACTCCGCTGCATTACTTCATTGTGTCTGGATATCATGTTACAGCTGGCTTCTGTCAGACAATTCACCCCCTTCTGGATTTACTAGCTGTTTCATGTTGATATCAAAGGTTTTGTTTTCTTCCCCTCCCTCCAGGTGTTTGGGTTCATTGCCACCATTGTTTTTGCTCTAGATTTTTACTTCATCTTTAATGACCTGGCTAATTTCCTCAAACAAGGAGGGGACTCAGGTGACGAGCCACCAAGAACCTCAGGTAAAGCGTTCTTTCAAATAACGTCTAGTATATAGTCTGATGTAAATCTACATGTTGTCTCCAATGCTGCATACTGTATACTCCTCAGAAACATTCAGTCCTTCCCTGTTCTTCCCACAAAATGGCTACAGGAAATATAGAAATGAGAACTTAGTGCTGACCCTCCATTCTGGGTTTTTGTTTCTGTCAGTTCTAATGAAATTTGTTTGGGCAGTTTAGGAAAACAAATAAACTTGCAGTTTGCTGATAGAAATCATAAGCCACATTGTGGACGACATGGCTCAAGTTCACTCAGCCAAGGGTCCCATAGGTCAGTGGGAGTGAATACTCATGGAGTGTGTTTGGGGAGTCAGCCCATCGTCTGTGATAGTCTTTGCAGATTGTGCTTCGTTCTGACCATGCTGAGTAGCAAATATATTCAATAAACAAAACATGGTAACATCTGAATTATGATTTCTCATTTGCCATGAAACTGTATCTGATCACAACCTAGTTGTTACTATGTTAATAACATTTATATTAACTCTTTAATCATCTGTTGTATGTGTTTTTACCTGTCATGATTGGCTTCCACGATTATATAGACTTTATATTCATCTCAAACTTTAATTCCAGATTATTGCATAAGTAGGGCAGAGACTCCAGGGATTCACTTCCCTCTTTGAAAGGGATAGGCACAGACAGACAAAGACATGCATTGCTTATACCCTCAGTGTAAAAGTGTTTTTTTTCTTCTGTGTTATAGACTACAATGACTCAGACTCTGACTCTGACTGAAGAGGTTCTAGCCAAGGGACCATGTGTCCACCATGCCTGGCAGGAAGACATCCATTCTGCAGACGTCAACGGCATCCCGAAGGATTCACATTTCATTTTAAACCGACGTGAAAACAGGACTTTAGCGCTTTGGAATGTTGGCACATACAAATGATCAATTACAGTTACATGATTCTTTTCCAAATGCTCTAAAATTGCCCAAACCCTGAAATACATTTCTGAAGCTGTGAATGAACTGTGGTATTTTTAGTGATGGCTATTGGTTTGCAGTTGCTCAGCCTCCATAATACCAAGAGGAGCATGGGGAACAAAGGCACATTACACTACATTTTTACACAATTGAAAAGATTGGCAGCTGGTTGGCTGGTTACACCGTCTGTCCGATCATCATACTTGCTTTGCTTGATTTTTCATTTTCTGGTGTCCTTTATTGAAAATGTTGCTGTATCTGATGTGATATCCTAGCGTTAAAATAATTTTGTGATAGATCCATGTTCACTGAGCTGAGAAGACTGACTGTGCATGGCACTTGGCTACTTCCTGTTTGAATTTGATTTGTCAGCAGAATATTGTCTTCTCTTTTCTTCCAATTCCGAAAGCTTTTAATCACGGAGAAGCACTGGGAGACTTTTGTGATTGTGTTTGAAATGTAAACTGCAAATGGGGTAGGACTGCATTCAGTTATTGAAAATGGTACACCAAAATGTTTTCCTATTCAGAAGGGTTTTCTTACCAGGTTTGTACATCAAACATTTGTCAATTTGCAGGTCATGTAAAGAAAATAAGAAAGAAATCAGTTGATTTTCAGCTATTTGTAAGCTTTAATTTGTTTAATAAAAAATGAAGACATGTTCAACAGTATTTCCAAACCCATTTATTTTGAGACAAGTTTGTCACCACAAACTATAGTTTTGTTAAATCTACAGAAAATTCTTCCCATACAACAATACAGATTTTAATACTGCTTCCTAGAGTACAATAAATACTTGTATCAGTGACAGAGCATTTAAGAAAATCAAGGTCAAACCTTAAAAAGATAACTGCTCTTAAGTCTTCACTTTATGATAAGCCATTTCAGATGTTGAGTGGTTCAAAACCTTGACACAAGCAATAACCTCTGCACGAAGCACTGTCGGTAAAGTTGTTTTAAGGACGTTACGTTACTGTAAGATAAATACATCCATCTCAAAATATTAGGCTTTATTTACAGAGTGCTCTCGATTGTTAAGGACATCACGAAGCATTAACTTGTATTGTTCCACTATAGTCACGTCATTTCACTACTAGTTAAAGCAAGGATTACATATGCACTCTCATGGCCTATTACTGTATGTTAGAGCATAATGTATTGCTAGATAAAGGAGATGGATCCACTACTGTGAAGTCAAGGCATAATATACGACTTAAAACAATCAAAACAGTCCTGAATAGAGAGACATAAATACACACATTTGATTGTCTATTCTTCACACACGTTCAATCATAATCAACAGTTATTACGGTCAATTCATTCAAATTAAATCTGCAATTTGAGATGTGCAATGTCCCTGCCCTCACCTACAAAGTCATTAATGTAGTTCGGCCTTAAGATTGTTCCCACTGTCCTCACAAAGAATATTGGTTCATCAACTCTTAACACAAAATATGATCACTGGGACAAAGATGGCATCTTTTAAAACATTTGTAAGATGTCCTACAACTAGGAGTGGGTGCACTTCAGTACATATAAAGCATCCACCATGAGCAGTTCCACCGAGGGTATCTTTACCATAATCCACATATACATACAGTATTACCAGCAGGGGCTGTGGAATACAGAACACCCGGAATCACAATGTTGTGTAGATGTAAACACACAACACTATTTAGAACAAAAAATACAAAGACCAGAACACAAGTCCTTCATTCGAGACACATTCAGTACAAACTTGCACATATGAACCGGCTACATCTCCATAAGTGTGAATTCAATGTTCCTTGCTCTGTTTGTCTGTACCCAAAAAAATCCAGGAAGTTAAATTGACTGCGAGGGTGTTTTTTTTAAATAAAATATGTGATTATGTATGCTATATAAGATGAATAAGATCACACATTCAACTGAGATACATTGGTGCGCCATTCTGTGAATGAGTATATGCCGTGGACCCAATTATTAAGGCGGCAACATCTTGTGTGTGTTGCCACATTTCAGTTTCAAACAGACAATAGAACATAAATGATGAGTCAGCCAATACCTGAGATGTGCTATGGACGCTGACCTCGACCAGCACCCGTTTATCAGTATTTCGTTAAATTATCAAATGTACCACCATGTTAGTAACGTACCACTGTGCAATTTGTCTGTCACTCACTAGGCCAGATATACTATAGGTACAAAGCCTATAAACGTCACATTCATACTCTTTAACCGTTTACAAATAGCACCCACACCAACTACATTGCCTTCGAAAAGTATTCACACCTCTTGACCATTTCCACATTTAGTTGTGTTACAGCCTGAATTTCAATAAATTAGCACAAAGAAAATGTAAAAACCTGTTTTCACTTTGTCATTACGGGTTATTGTGTGTAGATGGGTGAGACAAAATCTATTTCATTCATTTTGAATTCAGACTGTAACACAACAAAATGTGGAATAAGTCAAGGGGTGTGAATATTTTCTGAAGAAACTGTAAATCAAAGTACTTCAATAAAACAAAATAGTAAAAAACCTTCAATCTTCCTTCAAACGGTCATGTGGTTCGGTTGTTGTGTATTAGTGAGATACACTAAGGATGGTTACTTTACATATTCTACAGAGAGAGACAACTGAACTGTAATGGCATTGTGGAACTGAACTGTGTTGGGAATGTGTTTCAGGAGTATCGGAGTTCATAAAAACGTAATAACCGGTTGATCCGCCGTAACGAATAGGCCTAAGCTTTTGGCCCTTTTTTTTCAAGTTCATGTTACAAAAAAAAAAATCAATCAATTGAATTTATTAAAATTGTTGTTTTCTATTGTGTGTCAGATCTGTAGTGTTAAAAAAAAATCCATATCTAAACACAGTGCTCCCTGTACGTATTGCAAATAAAACAACCACCAAACCCCGTAAGTCACACAGTCAAGAGCATTTACCAAACACTGGTGCAAGATTTCAAACCACGCTGAATTCAAAACCAGAAAAACACTTCATTCATATCAAATCAATGCTCTTGATGACCGTCGACAGAGGTAGATCTCTGAGACAGTCTGTGTATTGGTACACTCAGGGGGATAGGGCTCTGGGTCCAGGCCTTGGGGGACTCTCGCCAAGCGAGACCCACAAGTAAAGAGGCTGCAGTGCTCATCCATGGAGTGGGTACGGTGATTTGTTATGTCACTAGGGCGTAGTCGGAGAGAGTATGGTAAGATAGAAGCTCTAAATGTCAGTCTTGGTCTCAGAATGTCAACTCCCATCAGGCCAGGTCAGGCCGTGCCTCCATCTCTCCCCGGGAGGCAGTGCGTGCTCGCATGTACTCACTGGTCTGGACCGCCACTGAGCGCCCATCACCCATGCGCCATCTCTTCACTGCCAGGAAGGTGTTCACAGCGTACACACACGTCACCAGGAAGCCAAAGACCTGCACAGGAAGTTACAGAAACATGATTCAACACAACAGAATTTCTGTTACTATGATCTTAAAATAAATGTGGGTTTCCAAGTAGTACAGGAGGAAATGACACCTCCCTCCAGTCCTTCCTCATAGTCCCAGTAGTAAATACATCTCAAATAGGGACTACTGTATAATTACAGCAAGACATTTGGCTGATTAAACAGTCACACACAACGTGTCTAATCCCTCTCCAAATCGCAGCCCTTTATACAGTCTACGCCCCTAAAGAAATAGACAAGAGTGGGATTCAACAAATACACACCTCCCACGGCTCCCTCCATCCCTCCCCAGCAGGAGAGCCCAGGGCTTTTCACTGGCCCCTTCCAGGCCTGAAAAAAGCCCAGGATGTTTAATAGAAACTTCCTGCTGAGAACATCTGTACCATAAACGACTCAGCACAAATCCCCAGGCCACCGGCCGGGCGCCCGTAGTACACAGTTCTGCTGATCCAGCCTCATGCACAACCACAGGAATCAAGGGACCAGCCGTGTGTGCTAGGTTTCTTATGTTTAAGGAAACAAGTCAGCCTTGCCAGACAATTCACATCATCTGCAAGAGATCATGGAGCGAGCGGTGCAAGCAACGAAAGGGAGAGACATCAAAATTAGGTTGAGGGTTACAAAGAGGGTTAATAGTCAGAGAGAGAGAAAAGGTAGAGCGAAAAAGAGAATGAAACAAGAGAGCAAAACGAGAGAGAAACCAATGAGGTGTGACCTCTCTCTCCCTCTCTCCAACCAGGGGATTGGGGCTGAACTCCAGAGTAAACGTCCATGTCACAGCTCAGAGCTGACAGGACAGGAATCAGAAATCAGCTCATAACCTCCAGGGAGGGACTGAGTCAGTAAATAGTGTGGATGTGGCAGCAGCAGGGTGGCCAATGGAGCCATGAACATTCACCGTGGCTCTGCTCACACATCATCAAGCTCCCAGCACTTCCCTGAACATGAACACTTTGCACCTGGGGTGGCCAATTACTGCCTGGCCAACTGATCGTCAAACCTCTCACACTGTCAAGCAACTTGATGTAGCAGCAATTCTATTTTGGATTTATTATACCGTAGGTGGGGAGGAAATGCCATATTGACTTGGTGAAATGCAGTTCAGGCTACCTTCCACAGGGAGGCAGCAGTTAACAGGAAATGCAGTATAACATGGACAGACAAAGAAAAGAAAATCAACAGAAAAACTTCAGGGAGGTTTGTAGCTAATCGCTAAATGTCTTGCGTTCGATTTGATTATTGAACATACCTCTGAACATCACATTTTGTAGTAAAGCTTCCTGATGTATATTTTAGATACATGTAGGCAACTCTTCAAACAACAGAAATCCAGTGGGTCATGTAACACCAGCCACTGTTCTTTGCGTGGCACAATAACGGATCAAAGAACTCTTTCACAGAGAGCGGGGAGTAAGGGAAGAGAGGACGAGGGGGTGAAAGGAGAAAGACCTCAGCCCATGTTTCAGTGGTGTACACCTGAGACAGACTGATAAACAGGGTGGTCACTCCCGAGAAGGCCCGGGTCAGGGGGTCACGAGGGGAGTGACCAGGATGAGGATGCAGTGGGGCGGGACAGGGGGAACCCACCACTGCTGCGATCTCGGCACCGGACTTGTGGTTGAGAGCAGCCAGGACCACAGAAGCCAGGAAGAAGAAGACGGTGCTGGCTGAAGTGTTGACCAGGTCCTGTGGTGACAGACAGACAGACAGACAGACAGATCACGCATATTAATTAACAGGTCACGTTTAGACTGATAGATACTGTACATACATACGAGGGGTTAGTACTAGCTTCTCTCGCCATGGCGTGCAGAGACTATGTTGAGTAATGTTTTAGGGTCATGTGATATAACAACTTTAAAAACCATCCCCAACCATGAAGAAGACAAAAAACAGCAGTGTTTCTCAAAGGAACCTCAGATAACAAGAATAAACAAAAACTCTGTTGGTCACATGCGCCGAATACAACAAGTGTAGACTTTACCGTGAAATGCTTACTTACAAGCCCTTAACCAACAGGGCAGTTGAAGAAGAAGCTACCCATCTAGCGGTTAAAACCACACACAACATTTTTTCCCACAATGTTTTTGATGTGATAGAAAGTGGTAACTCTGTGGTGTCCAGCTCTAATGGGAGAGAGTGTCAGACGGATGGACGGATGGATGGATGGATGGATGGATGGAGATGAGAAGGGTGGCCTGAGGCTTGGTGGAACGTGGGTCTTTTAGTGGGCAGGATGCAGTTCTTATGAACAGGTTACAGGGGGTGTAAAATGGCTTCTGTATACCACCCCTGCCTTGTCACAACACAACTGATTGGCTCAAATGCATTAAGAAGGAAAGAAATTCCCAAAAATTAACTTTTAACAAGGCACACGTTAATTTGAATGCATTCCAGGTAACTACTTTATGAAGCTGGTTGAGCGAATACCAATAGTGTGCAAAGCTCTCATCAAGGCAAAGGGTGGCTATTTTGAAGAATCTGCAATATAAAATATATTTTGATTTGTTTAACACTTTCTTGGTTACCACATGATTCCATGTGTGTTATTTCATAGTTTTGATGTCTTCACTATTATTCTACAATGTAGAAAATAGTAAACATAAAGAAAAACCCTGGAATGAGTAGGTGTGTTCACACTTTTGACTGGTACGGTATGCTCATGCTGTATTTCAGAATTGTAATATTTAAGTAACATATTAAGATATCATTTTTTGAGTTTCTGTCATATCAAAGCTGCATATTTAGAGTCTCTGTAACCCACATCATTGTCATACTTGTCAATCCATCAGCTATCTAAGTGTTTGGAATTGTTTGTGCTGTTCTCTTGTTCTCTGTTGATAGTAAATGGCGCTGAAGCCAATCACCGAAGGTCCTTGTACAAGGACCTGATTATTCACATGAACATAGGAAACTGTGTCTCCGTGAGCTTTCAGGATGTGTTGTTCTGGCTGTCCTTCAGTGTATGCTTAATAAATGTCCCACCATGACTGGGGCAAGGCCCCCCATGTGAATTGTTGTGATGGGAGTCATAACCCACATCGTTTCACATGACACCAACTCTCTCCCACAGACTCACTGGCCAAACCAGACTCAAGACTGAACACTAGCCAAGTGAGAACCTCAAAACCAGAATACTGGCCAGACCAGACTCAAGTCTCCCCGTTTTGCACCAACACACATGTACAGCTCAGACCACCAAGCCACACATACACTGGAATCAATCAGAGACAAATCAAGCCTGAGTCTCACACTTGGCTTCAGATGTAGGGCAAATCCTCTCTAATGCCTCACTCCCTGTATATGCAGTCTGTGTGTGTGTGGCAGGTATAGAGAGTGTGTCTGAGTGTGATCTGTTCGGCAAAATGTGTGAAGAGAAAGCAAACGGTGCTCAGTGGGATGTAAAACTGTGAAAAGTGCTGTTTTTCCTGGGGTTTAATCTGTCTGATGTGTTTCTACAGCGGCGCTAGGTTATCTCCCACTGGACACACCACCATCACCAACACAATAGTAACAGCACAGCATACACTGGTCCAACTGGAGTTACTGGACTGATTTATCAACGTCAATACTGCCATGCTCCCTCTACTACACACACCAAATCCAGCTCACCTTAGATCCATCTCACCCTAGATCCAGCTCACCCCAGATCCAGCTCACCCTAGATCCAGCTCACCCCAGATCCATCTCACCCAAGATCCAGCTCACCATAGATCCAGCTCACTTCAGGTCCAGCTCACCCTAGATCCAGCTCACTTCAGGTCCAGCTCACCCTAGATCCAGCTCACTTCAGATCCAGCTCACTTCAGGTCCAGCTAACCCTAGATCCAGCTCACCCTAGATCCAGCTCACTTCAGATCCAGCTCACCCTAGAACCAGCTCACTTCAGGTCCAGCTCACCCTAGATCCAGCTCACTTCAGGTCCAGCTCACCCTAGATCCAGCTCACTTCAGGTCCAGCTCACCCTAGATCCAGCTCACTTCAGGTCCAGGCTCACCCTAGATCCAGCTCACTTCAGGTCCAGCTCACCCTAGATCCAGCTCACTTCAGGTCCAGCTCACCCTAGATCCAGCTCACTTCAGGTCCAGCTCACCCCAGATCCAGCTCACCCTAGATCCAGCTCACTTCAGGTCCAGCTCACCCCAGATCCTACTCAGCCCAGATCCTGCTCACCCTTGATCCAGCTCACCCTAGATCCAGCTCACTTCAGATCCAGCTCACCCTAGATCCAGCTCACTTCAGGTCCAGCTCACCCTAGATCCAGCTCACTTCAGGTCCTGCTCACCCTAGATCCAGCTCACTTCAGGTCCAGCTCACCCCAGGTCCAGCTCACTTCAGGTCCAGCTCACCCTAGATCCAGCTCACTTCAGATCCAGCTCACTTCAGGTCCAGCTCACCCTAGATCCAGCTCACTTCAGATCCAGCTCACCCTAGATCCAGCTCACTTCAGGTCCAGCTCACCTTAGATCCAGCTCACTTCAGGTCCAGCTCACCCTAGATCCAGCTCACTTCAGGTCCAGCTCACCCTAGATCCAGCTCACTTCAGGTCCAGCTCACCCTAGATCCAGCTCACTTCAGGTCCAGCTCACCCTAGATCCAACTCACTTCAGATCCATCTCACTTCAGGTCCAGCTCACTTCAGGTCCAGCTCACCCTAGATTCAGCTCACTTCAGGTCCAGCTCACCCTAGATCCAGCTCACTTCAGGTCCAGCTCACCCCAGATCCTACTCAGCCCAGATCCAGCTCACCCTAGATCCAGCTCACTTCAGGTCCAGCTCACCCTAGATCCAGCTCACTTCAGGTCCAGCTCACCCTAGATCCAGCTCACTTCAGGTCCAGCTCACCCTAGATCCAGCTCACCCTAGATCCAGCTCACTTCAGATCCAGCTCACCCTAGATCCAGCTCACTTCAGGTCCAGCTCACCCTAGATCCAGCTCACTTCAGGTCCAGCTCACCCTAGATCCAGCTCACTTCAGGTCCAGCTCACCCTAGATCCAGCTCACTTCAGGTCCAGCTCACCCTAGATCCAGCTCACCCTAGATCCAGCTCACTTCAGGTCAAGCTCACCCTAGATCCAGCTCACTTCAGGTCAAGCTCACCCCAGCACAATACTCTCTGGGAGAAACCATTCCCACATTCCACATGCACAGCGGCGGTTTGTAAAGCAGTAGCAAAAGATGGAGCGCCTGCCTTTAAATACCCCAGTCAAACCACTGCCTCTCGCTTTCTCTCTCTCTGCAGAGTGACACACTTCTCCAACCCCTCCTTCAACCTCAGCCTTGAGGCAGAGAGGCAGGAAGGCCGCTTAGACTTACTGGCTTCTTTGGGAGACGGGGAGATGTCAGCAAGCTCAGCATTTGGCAGAGCAGTCAGGGACTCTCTGGAAGCCAGAAAGTGTGAGTGTGTTAGGAGTGGTCTTTCGATGAGGAGGGCTGTCGAGGCTCTAGTAGCTACATCCCCTTCAAATGGCTCTACCAAATTTTTTCAGCTGTGTGTTTATGCTGATTTCGACAAGGATTAAGGCAACAGGAAGCACGCATATCTAGACAAACTCTGAAGTGGGAGTAGACTTCATGGAAGAAAAGTCACCAAAAACACAGTGCAGAATACATTCAGTTCAACAAACAGCAGAGACTACTAACACACACACACAAACAGGGCGGCATTGCACACTATTTCAACAGATGCCAAGAATCAAGGAAAATAAACCATACGGCTACATATTCAAGAGGAATGACCTGTGTCTCATGTTTCATCAGTAGTCAAGCAAAGTAAATCAGTAATATGTTGTTTGTGATTTGCCACAGGTTCATCCATCTAAACAGAAACCGTCGCTCCACTCAAGCCAATGCACTGCCTGATTTCCATAAGGAGCTGGCACAGAAGAATCTGTAGTAAAGTGAGAAAGGGAGAACCTGCAAACCAGATCAGCATACAGCATGCTCTCACACTCAGAAGGGATACTCTACTTGGCACATTGTCAAAGATCAAGAGGCCACTTCAGGTTCTCCCACAGGCTGCTATTTTACTCGTGCGTGTAACTGAGATTTCTGTTCCCAGCCTCCTCATTTCTGAGCAAAAACTTTCCCTTCCTTCATTAGGCCAGCACTCACCCACAATGAAAACGGGCAGTGTGTGTGGTCACCCTTATCTGTGCTGTCTCTCCCTGGCATGGCAGTTGGTCATTTGAAAGTCTTTGTGTGGAGAGACAACAGAGCAAGCCAGCTGAGACAATGCATGGCCGTTGTGAGCAATGCCACAAAAAGAGGTCCAGTCTCTGCCTCGCACAAGACAGACCAACGCCACAACGCCACCCCATCCAGAGACACGGCGTCACACAGATCACCAGGAGGGCAGGGAGAGAAAAAGAACAGCCAACAATGTATCTGAATAATCAAACAACCTCTAACCGAATGTGACGTTTCCAGGAGCCTACACTCACCAACTCTTCGTAAAAGGTTACCTCGGAGAGCTTTATGATGAAGCCCAAGGCTGTGCTCATTTTCTTAGGTGAGGGAACAGCTCCCCTATACTCCCAAGACAGCAATAGAGCATTACCAAACATACCACCGAACACAGGTTTGAGATGACAGGATCAAATAGCACATCATTAGAATGAGATATGGACATATTGAATTATGGAGACACAAAGATGCTGTGTTGACACGGTGCAGTGTTGCCATTCTTTTTCGAAGGGTCCAGCATATCCACCACTGACATTTGCTATGACTGCATTTTTTTTTAAACTCATTTGTCACCCACATTTTATAGGCAAGTGCACTTTCAGAAAATTCAGTTTACCCTCGGTTCAACTGATCAACTTTTACTTGATCACCCTTCATGTCAAGTTGCTCTCATACCTATAATAACACTGTATTTAAACTAGTCAGTATTTAAACCTGTCGTTCTGCCCCTGAACAGGCAGTTAACCCACTGTTCCTCGGCAGTCATTGAAAATAACAATTTGTTCTTAACTGACTTGCCTAGTTAAATGAAGGTAAAATAAGAAATTATTGACATCTAAACCACTAAGAGGATGTGATTGGTCAGTGTGTGTTGGTGGGAAACACACCGTCAGGCTCCAGTTGACGTGGGGCACTTTGGTGTGCAGACTCAGGCTGAAGATGAGAAGGAGGACGCCGGTGACTACAAAGGCACTGCAGCTGACAAACTCAAAGAAGTAGACCCCTCCGCAGGGTAGGCACAGCATGATGGTCTCTATGCAGATGAAGGCTATGAGGGCCAAGGCCTGCGGAGAGGAAGGAGGAAGAGGGACAGGTCAAGGACAGCCTTAAAATAAACTATAAACATACAGTCCTACAGTAGAGTGGGTAGAGAGTGTGTCGTTATGATACTACCCACATCAACCCATACAAATCCATTCAATCAGAAGGAGAGCCAACGTTCAGGACAGCTTTCTGTTTTTATATTGTTAATTCATAATTTGAGGCATGCCATTTAGTCATGATAACTACACTGCTCAAAAAAATAAAGGGAACACTAGATCTAGATCTGAATGAATGAAATATTCTTATGGAATACTTTTTTCTTTACATAGTTGAATGTGCTGACAACAAAATCACACAAAAATTATCAATGGGAATCAAATGTATCAACCCATGGAGGTCTGGATTTGGAGTCACACTCAAAATTAAAGTGGAAAACCACACTACAGGCTGATCCAACGTTGATGTAATGTCCTTAAAACAAGTCAAAATGAGGCTCAGTAGTGTGTGTGGCCTCCATGTGACTGTATGACCTCCCTACAACGCCTGGGCATGCTCCTGATGAGGTGGCGGATGGTCTCCTGAGGGTTCTCCTCCCAGACCTGGACTAAAGCATCCGCCAACTCCTGGACAGTCTGTGGTGCAACGTGGCGTTGGTGGAGCGAGACATGATGTCCCAGATGTGCTCAATTGGATTCAGGTCTGGGGAACGTGCGGGCCAGTCCATAGCATCAATGCCTTCCTCTTGCAGGAACTGCAACATGCAACACTCCAGCCACATGAGATCTAGCATTGTCTTGCATTAGGCGGAACCCAGGGCCAACCGTACCTGCATATGGTCTCACAAGGGGTCTGAGGATCTCATCTCGGTACCTAATGGCAGTCAGGCTACCTCTGGCGAGCACATGGAGGGCTGTGCGGCCCCCCAAAGAAATGCCACCCCACACCATGACTGACCCAACGCCAAACCGGTCATGCTGGAGGATGTTGCTGGCAGCAGAACGTTCTCCACGGCGTCTCCAGACTCTGTCACGTCTGTCACATGTGCTCAGTGTGAACCTGCTTTCATCTGTGAAGAGCACAGGGCGCCAGTAGCTAATTTGCCAATCTTGGTGTTCTCTGGCAAATGCCAAACGTCCTGCACAGTGATGGGCTGTAAGCACAACCCCCACCTGTGGATGTCGGGCCCTCATACCACCCTCATGGAGACTGTTTCTGACCGTTTGAGCAGACACATGCACATTTGTGGCCTGCTGGAGGTCATTTTGCAGGGCTCTGGCAGTGCTCCTCCTTGCACAAAGGTGAAGGTAGCGGTCCTGCTGCTGGGTTGTTGCCCTCCTACGGCCTCCTCCACGTCTCTTGATGTACTGGCCTGTCTCCTGGTAGCGCCTCCATGCTCTGGACAATACGCTGACAGACACAGCAAACCTTCTTGCCACAGCTCGCATTGATATTCCATCCTAGATGAGCTGCACTACCTTAGCCACTTGTGTGGGTTGTAGACTCCGTCTCATGCTACCACTAGAGTGAAAGCACCGCCAGCATTCAAAAGTGACTAAAACATCAGCCAGGAAGCATAGGAACTGATAAGTGGTCTGTGGTCACCACCTGCAGAACCACTTCTTTATTGGGGGTGTCTTGCAAATAGCCTATAATTTCCACCTGTTGTCTATTCCATTTGCACAACAGCATGTGAAATTTATTGTCAATCAGTGTTGCTTCCTAAGTGGACAGTCTGATTTCACAGAAGTGTGATTGACTTGGAGTTACATTGTGTTGTTTAAGTGTTCCCTTTATTTTTTTAAGCAGTGTATATATCAACTAGTGACACTAACCACGTTTCTTTCACCGTTCACCAACGTTTCAATAACTTTGATGAGACTGGGGTGACTGGTGCTGATGGGGTGGCCTTGCCTTGGGAAGTGAGTGAGAGGAGCCCACAACCTCATTGTGAACAGTTAACTGATATATTTTCCCTCCTCCACCACAGTGATGGGGGAGAACTCAGAGGTTAATGTTATTTAAGGATTTCCGATGCAATCAGCCCGGCTCTCCACAAACCTCAGACCAGCAGATTACAGGTTGGTCCGCTTGAGCCTGAGGGAGACAGAACCACCGCCATCACCACGCATACATATTCCAGGCTTTGTCCCATTTGGGCCAGGCTCAGACCGGATCTAGTTGCCTGACAGATCTAAATAAAGAATCTGTTCCTTCTGAAATAATGGGCCCAGTCCAGCTTGTATCATCAAAAATGTATGAGCTCTGTGACAGGAAGTCGGAAAATGACAGGCATGCTAATGCACACACTTAGCACCCTTGCCATGTATACATTCACACCACCTTGAGAAAGCTAAAAGGTGGCTAATGGACCATTCCCTAGTCACATCACTCAGTGCCTGAGGAAGAGAGAAAGAGTGGGAGATACAACTATTTTGGTATCATCATCAAAAGTGACATCACACTCTTATGTATGCGCACGTGTACACACACACACACACACACACACGGAATATCTTTCCTTTCTTTCTCTCTCTCCTCCCATCACTTTTCAAAAAGCCTGTTCCTAAGGGAAGCCTTCAGGTGTCTTATGCAGATGCTTGGTTTCACAGCTTTGACAGGGAAGTCACATGACTTCATGACAGTCTACGGCTCCCCACATGGACTTGGGACAGCCAAGCGTCTGAGGATCTGCTTACGGCCAGAATTGTCACGGCCGTTAAAAGAAGAGGACCAAGGCGCAGCGTGGTGAGCATACATTTATCTTTTTATTTGGAAAAAAAGACGCCGAACAAAAAAAAATAAACACCACAAAAAAACAAACCTTGAAGCTAAATGCTATGAGCCATAAACAAAAGTCATCTTCCCACAAAGAAAGGTGGGAAAAGGGCTACCTAAGTATGGTTCTCAATCAGAGACAACGATAGACAGCTGTCCCTGATTGAGAACCCTACCTGGCCAAAACAGAGCAAATACAAATAAGAGAACATAGAATACCCACCCCAAATCACACCCTGACCAAACCAAATAGAGACATAAAAAGGATCTCTAAGGTCAGGGCG
This sequence comes from Oncorhynchus masou masou, assembly GCF_036934945.1. Taxonomy (NCBI): domain Eukaryota; kingdom Metazoa; phylum Chordata; class Actinopteri; order Salmoniformes; family Salmonidae; genus Oncorhynchus; species Oncorhynchus masou. The sequence continues at coordinate 42,473,426 of NC_088213.1, forward strand.
TGACAAGAACTCTAAAAGTACCAATACCAAGTCTGGGATTTAACCTAAAGAATCCATCCCTAACAAACCTTATCAAGTAGCCATGAGACACCCAGATTTGCACACATGTACACTTCATGATGTTTCTGTAACGTATGACCTGCTCACATTTCTTGTCTGTTTTCCATGCTCTTTTGAAATGCAGATTGAGCCAGAACTCTCTGTGAAGAGCCGTCTCCTGTTTTGTACTGGTTAAATGGAAAGGGTGATTGACAGACAATGATTTCCATGGCAACAGTGGGACTTGAATATGTAGATTCACCTCCCTTTTTAGCCGTGATATTATGTTTAGACAGAGAAAAACATCTCACCTCTGTACAATTATCTGTAATGGCGTTGGAGACAATATGAATCCTATGATTTATGTGTAAAGAATTACCATAATTATGAAGTTGGACAAAAGACCAATCCATCTGTAATATTGAAAACAAAACACATTTTCTATAAAATATGTTGGCGCAGTGTCAAGGCCCAATCCATCCTGTCTTTTTCTGGGTCAAACACACTGCTGATCAGAAGCCACTCTTTCCTCTCCATCCAAGTCATATATTATCCTGAAGAACAAGTTTGTGATATCGTGAGGATGAGTTAATCATCCATCTGACCACAACAGTTTTCTATAGAACAGAGCAACATTGTCAACGTCAGAATTTGCTGCAAAACTGGCATCTTAGTTGCCTGAGACATGATAAATGCAGAGAGCAAACCGACCAGCATATTGGACCAGATCCTGATGGGAGCAGCAGGGAGGCAGCTGGTCATGTTCCTTCTGACCTTTCCTCACCCCTTTTCCCAAGCCCCGGGCTGTTTCTTAAACCTGCCAGCCCGGTTAATGAACAGAACAGGGGACTGCAACAGGGCTTCTCATCACAAAACTCCTCTGTTTCTGACACATAGAGTTGTTGAGGCAGGAGAGCGCTTAGGCTACACTCCTGACAGGTTCTCTGGCTAACCACCCTTCACACGTTACACATCTGCTGCAATTACAGCCTTGTACTGGAATTACAGCCTTGCGAAGGGCCAAACACTCAATCTCACGCAGACCCACAAGCATGCACACAGTCACGTGCATACAAACATAGTATTATTTCAGAGCGGCAAATCTTTGTCGAGGCCACACTTGCAGTAGGTACCTCTGCGAGGAATTCATTCGGGCCCATGTCTTTCTCTGTGGCAGCCAACTGAAACCGCATCAGAGCTGTGTTTTCCTGGGTGCACACAGCGTGACATTTACAACATGGACGTGTCCAGGCTGGGGGTGGAGGGTGGATGCAGTGGATGAAGTCATCGCCGAGTCGTGATAAAAGCAGCCCTTCCCTGGCCCAGTGTGGAGCAGGTGTCAGACAGGGAGGGGGGAGGGGATGGGGTTACTATGCATGCTGGGTAAGTGTGTAACTAATGATTATATGTCAACCCCACCCACCCTTCTCGAAAATCTCCCATTGTTCAACTCTGGGATTAGTTACATTGTGAGTTGCTTGCAATGGCCACTTGGGAGTCAGATCCCAGTCTTGTTCACCATCTGTTGTGGCCAGAAAAGGAACGGAGGTAGGCATCACAACACAGACTGCACTCCCAACAACCTTTGATCGGGGGTGTCCTGTGCATTTCGTTCCTGGCCTAAATGGTTCATGGAAAACTGTGCAACAATAACCGTTTTTCTCCTGTTTCTTGAACCCAGAGATGTCTGTAGAGCCAGAAACTCCGCCTATCATGTGTGTTTGTTAAAGACCAGTCTGAGAGAAACACTAGAACAGAACACACAGTCTCTCCAGAATGGGAATTGCTAGCGGACACAGAAAATTCATTTAGCGCCGTACACAGCCTACAAAAAGGGCCTTCAATAATATTTAACTTTCCCTTGTTAAATCACCACAATAAAATATCTACATTACAAGGTCCATTGACACAAGTGAATAGCTATGTAACAACTTAATCCAAACGGCAACACTCTACAAAAGAGATGAAAAGGGAGTTTTATTTTGGTATTATAAAGGCCACAGTGTAAATTAAATTAGAAACAGTACAAAAAGGAGGGACTGTCAAAATCTGATAGGTAAGAGCTGATTGGGTTAGAGCTGACTGGGTTAGAGCTGACTGGGTAAGAGCTGATTGGGTTACATGACTTGAGCTCTGTGGAAATGCTTAGAGGAGATGAGATCCACAAAAAGCCTGTTGTCACGAGACTTTTCACATCCGTGTAAAGTTTCCTCATAGACTGACACAAAGAAAGGTTCTCTGTATCCCGGTACTACTGCTTCTCCCAGTAACACCAAGTCAACCTCAGGCCTTCAGAGTGTTTATGTTACAACAACCTCTATGGGACCAGAGACCAAGATGGTGTGGCTATAGGAACAGTTCCCATAGTAATGTCCTTAGGAGGTAAACATGCTGACGGGAGGAGGGTTTCACCTCAACTTAACTAATGTGAAATATACTATACACACAACCCTCCTGATTGAACCAGCAAGGTTAGCACCGAACATTCCTCTTCACTAGCCCATAAAAGTATGCTTTTTGATTTATAGCTGAAATCGTACGTGATTTTATGTAACTGAATAGCCTATTAGGGAAGGATAACTTTTCGTCATCAAGTCCATTTTCGCTTAGTTGAATTTAGTTCAACAATATCAAATCATCAACTCTGCGGTAACGCGGATTGAACTGGGATGATCCATTAACATCGAGAGAGCTCTTGTTCTGGGGAAAAACTGGGCACATTTGCAGATGAGCTACAACGAGCGGTGTTCTGGGGGATTAAATAGTAAAACACAAGGCCTCGGCAGTTCCCTTGTGGATAAGAGCGTCTGCCAAATGACTTAAATGTAAATGTAATGTGAGGCCCTTCAAGCCAGTCAATCTGTGTCCAGTGGCGGTGGCCTACATACATACACTCCAAGGTCAACTGACAGTCAAACCCGAGCCTGAAACATGGGAGCTCTGCTATCGTAAAACTATTATGGTCAACCTTGAGCATATTTCCTCATCGAGCTGCCGTGAGTAAATGTAAGGAATGTGTTATCAAGTCCTCTGTACTATCGTTCAAATGAAACTCCCTTACACAGGAAGCATGGCTGGGCAAATCAAATCAAATTGTATTTGTCACATGTGCCGAATACAACAGGTGTAGTAAACCTTACAGTGAAATGCTTACTGACAAGCCCTTAACCAACAATGCAGTTTCAAGAAAATCCCTAAAAAAAGTAAGAGATAAGAATAACAAATAATTAAAGAGCAGCCGTAAATAACAATAGCGGAGCTATATACAGGGGGTACAGGTACAGAGTCAATGTGTCAATGTGCGGGGGGCACCGGTGTCGAGGTAATTATGTACATGTACAGTGGGGAGAACAAGTATTTGATACACTGCCAATTTTGCAGGTTTTCCTACTTACAAAGCATGTAGAGGTCTGTCATTTTTATCATAGGTACACTTCAACTGTGAGAGACGGAATCAAAAATCCAGAAAATCACATTGTATGATTTTTAAGTAATTAATTTGCATTTTATTGCATGATATAAGTATTTGATCACCTACCAACCAGTAAGAATTCCAACTCTCACAGACCTGTTAGTTTTTCTTTAAGAAGCCCTTCTGTCCTCTACTTGTATTAACTGCACCTGTTTGAACTCGTTACCTGTATAAAAGACACCTGTCCACACACTCAATCAAACAGACTCCAACCTCTCCACAATGGCCAAGACCAGAGAGCTGTGTAAGGACATCAGGGATAAAATTGTAGACCTGCACAAGGCTGGGATGGGCTACAGGACAATAGGCAAGCAGCTTGGTGAGAAGGCAACAACTGTTGGAGCAATTATTAGAAAATGGAAGAAGTTCAAGATGACGGTCAATCACCATCGGTCTGGGGCTCCATTCAAGATCTCACCTCGTGGGGCATCAATGATCATGAGGAAGGTGAGGGATAAGCCCAGAACTACACGGCAGGACCTGGTCAATGACCTGAAGAGAGCTGGGACCACAATCTCAAAGAAAACCATTAGTAACACACTACGCCGTCATGGATTTAAATCCTGCAGTGCACGCAGGGTCCCCCTGCTCAAGCCAGCGCATGTCCAGGCCCGTCGGAAATTTGCAAAAGACCATCTGGATGATCCAGAGGAGGAATGGGAGAAGGTCATGTGGTCTGAGACAAAAATTTTGCTTTTTGGTATAAACTCCACTCACCCTGTTTGGAGGAAGAAGAAGGATGAGTACAACCCCAAGAACACCATCCCAACCGTGAAGCATGGAGGTGGAAACATCATTCTTTGGGGATGCTTTTCTGCAAAGGGGACAGGAAGACTGCGCCGTATGGAGGGGAGGATGGATGGGACCATGTATCGCGAGATCTTGGCCAACAACCTCCTTCCCTCAGTAAGAGTATTGGAGATGGGTCGTGGCTGGGTCTTCCAGCATGACAACGACCTGAAACACACAGCCAGGGCAACTAAGGAGTGGCTCCGTAAGAAGCATCTCAAGGTCCTGGAGTGGCCTAGCCAGTCTCCAGACCTGAACCCAATAGAACATCTTTGGAGGGAGCTGAAAGTCTGTATTGCCCAGCGACAGCCCCGAAACCTGAAGGATCTGGAGAAGGTCTGTATGGAGGAGTGGGCCAAAATCCCTGCTGCAGTGTGTGCAAACCTGGTCAAGAACTAGAGGAAACGTATGATCTCTGTAATTGCAAACAACGGTTTCTGTACCAAATATTAAGTTCTGCTTTTCTGATTTATCAAATACTTATGTCATGCAATAAAATGCAAATTAATTACTTAAAAATCATACAATGTGATTTTCTGGATTTTTGTTTTAGATTCCGTCTCTCACAGTTGAAGTGTACCTATGATAAAAATGACAGACCTCTACATGCTTTGTAAGTAGGAAAACCTGTAAAATCGGCAGTGTATCAAATACTTGTTCTCCCTACTGTAGGTTGCAGCAGCTTAGGGTAGCCATTTGTGGATAGCCATTTGATTAAATGTTCAGGAGTCTTATGGCTTGGGGATATAAGCTGTTTAGAAGCCTCTTGGACCTAGACTTGGCCCTCCGGTACCACTTGCCGTGCGGAAGCAGAGAGAACAGTCTATGACTAGGGTGGCTGGAGTCTTTGACAATTTTTAGGGTTTTCCTCTGACACCGCCTGGTATAGAGGTCCTGGATGACAGGAAGCTTGGCCCCAGTGATGTACTAGGCTGTACGCACTACCCTCTGTAGTGCCTTGCGGTCTTAGGCCGAGCAGTTGCCATACCAGGCAGTGATGCAACCGGTCAGGTTGCTCTCGTTGGTGCAGCTGTAAAACCTTTTGCGAATCTGAGGACCCATGTCAAATCTTTTCAGTCTCCTGAGGGGGAATAGGTTATGTCATGCCCTCTTCACGACTTCTTGGTGTGCTTGGACCATGTTAGTTTGTTGGTGATGTCGACGCCCAGTAACTTGAAGCTAGGGCTGTGTAATATGGCCTAAAAGTAATATCTCAATTTTTTTCAGCGATTTGGACAATTTATGATATCTCAATTTTTTGTTTTTCTCTAAACAAATTAAAAAAGGCCAAGACATTTTATTCAAATAAAAAAAGGACTCAAGGCCTATTTGTGCAAAACAAATTAAGTCTATTCTATTGTTTAGGCATGTTTGACCAATAGCTGTTTGAACATGTAATTGATATAATCATTTTGATTGAAAATGTATTAATTTAGTTCATTTGTTATAATTAAAACAGACTCTGGATGTTTGCTATTGGATTGGCAGAATGACTACTAACACAGCCTACAGCTAGCCTGAACATAACTTTTTGAATGCACTTGAATTATCCAATGTCACACTTACCGATGGAACGGTGAAGCCTGTGCCCAAAGCACGGCAGGCGGGTCCAGTTGTTCAAGAGCAATGCTTTTATCAGGTTACTCCTGTTGTCAGCTGTCATGCACACCTGTCGGTCTTCGCTCATCTTCCACGATGCCAGAGAGTCTTTGAGACCCTGGGCTATTACTTCACCCATATGATCATCGGGGAAGACGTCTGGAGGCAGACATTTAGCCATTTCCAATCTTCTTTTATGTAGTGGACTGTCAAACTTAGGTATGGCTCTGATGTTCTGCTTGACCATAGATTGGCTGTGGTGGAAAAATATGAAACACTAGCAAGGTTCTCTGCTACTCTTTAGCGGGTAGCAAGTGTGTAACCGTGGCAGGGCTTCTTCTGTGAAATACTTGCAGCTTGGCAGCTGATATTTGTGGTCAACTGTACCTAGCAGCTTTTTTAAGCCTGGCTATGTAATAGGTCACTACATCCGTTACCTCCTTCCACCTCAAACTTTTCTTGTCATAAGGGATTACGTTTGAAAAAGATGCGACTATGGTAGTTTGTCTTTTAGCAGACGTTTTGGGAATCGGGCGACTGGAATTGGCATTGCGTAGTCTCACGCATTCCTCCGTGTGTTTCAGTTGCAGGTGATGGGAGAGGTTGGTTGTGCTGCTGCTTTTCATTGCAATTGTCTTTTGACACCTTTTGCACAGGACATTTCTTTGCTTAACATAGGACCTCTTAAACCCGAACGAACCACTTCCATATTACTGAAAAAACATTGCTGCCCTTTTTGGGGATGATTTCGTCCTCATGATCCTGAGCTGGCTTCCTCACTTTCCATTTTGGTGGAACTCTTACCGGCGCTACACTTCTCCGGCGTGGTTACAATTTGTGACAGGCTGTCTAGGGTTGTGATTGGTGGATAACCTCGATTCTTTGCGATAGACATTTTCCATATCGCGCTAAAACAAACTCGAATATATATAAAAAACACTTGATATATCGCCCTGCCCTACTTGAATCTCTCAACCTGCTCCACAACAGCCCCGTTGATAAGAATGGGGAAGTGCTCAGTCCTCCTTTTCCTGTAGTCCACAATCATCTCTTTTGTCTTGATCATGTTGAGGGAGAGGTTGTTGTCCTTGCACCACATGGTCAGGTCTCTGACCGCCTCGCTATAGGCTGTCTCATCGTTGTCGGTGATCAGACCTACTACTGCTGTGTCATCAGCTAACTTAATGATGGTGTTGGGAGTCATGCCTGGCCGTGCAGTCATGAGTGAACAGGGACTGAGCACACACCCCTGAGGGGCCCCCATGTTGAGGATCAGCGGCGCTGTGTTGTTACCTACCCATACCACCTGGGGCAGCCCGTCAGGAAGTCCAGGATCCGGTTGCAGAGGGAGGTGTTTAGTCCCAGGGTCCTTAGATTAGTGATGAGCTTTGAGGGCACTATGGTGTTGAATGCTGAGTTGTAGTGAATAGCATTCTCACATAGGCGTTCCTTTTGTCCAGGTGGGAAAGGGTAGTGTGGAGTGCAATAGAGATTGCATCATTTGTGGATCTGTTGGTGCGGTATGCAAATTGGGGTGGATCTAGGGTTTCTGGGATAATGGTGTTGATGTGAGCCATGACCAGCCTTTCAAAGCATTTCATGGCCACAGACTAGAGGTCGACCAATTAATCGGTATGGCCGATTAATTAGGGCCGATTTCTAGTTTTCATAACAATCGGTACACTGCATTTCTGGACACCGATCACGGCCGATTACATTGCACTCCACGAGGAGACTGCGTGGCAGACTACCTATTATGCAAGTGCAGCAAGGAGCCAAGGTAAGGTGCTATTTGCATTAAACGTATCTTATAAAAACAATTATTCTTAACATAATCACTAGTGAACTACACATGGTTGATGATATTAATAGTTTATCTAGCTTGTCCTGCGTTGCATATAATCGATGCGGTGCCAGTTAATTATTCATTGAATCATAGCCTACTTCACCAAACGATTATTTAACAAGAGCATTCGCGAAAAAAGCACTCTCGTTGCGCCAATGTGTACCTAACCATAAACATCGACACCTTTCCTAAAATCAATACACAAGTATATATTTTTAAACCTGCATATTTAATTAATATTGCCTGCTAACATGAATTTCTTTTAACTAGGGAAATTGTGTCACTTCTCTTGCGTTCTGTGCAACAGAGTCAGGCTATATGCAGCAGTTTGGGCCACCTGGCTCGTTACGAACTGTGTGAAGACCAACTTCGCCAAACGGGGGGTGACTTAACAAAAGCGCATTTGCGAAAAAAGCACAATCGTTGCACGACTGTACCTAACCATAAACATCAATGCCTTTCTTAAAATCAATACACAGATGTATATATTTTTTAAACCTACATATTTAGTTAAAAGAAATCCAGGTTAGCAGGCAATATTAAACTAGGGAAATTGTGTCACTTCTCTTGGGTATATGCAACAGTTTGGGCCGCCTGGCTCGTTGCGAACTAATTTGCCAGAATTTTTCGTAATTATGACATAACATTGAAGGTTGTGCAAAGTAACAGGAATATTTAGACATATGGATGCCACCCGTTAGATAAAATACGGAACAGTTCCGTATTTCACTGAAAGAATAAACGTTTTGGTTTCTAAATGATAGTTTCCAGATATCAGAGGTTAGCTTTTTTACATGGCACATATTGCACTTTTACTTTATTTTCCAACACTTTGTTTTCACATTATTTAAACCAAATTGAACATGTTTCATTATGTATTTGAGGCTAAATTGATTTTATAGATGTATTATATTAAGTTAAAATAAAAGTGTTCATTCAGTATTGTTGTAATGGTCATTATGACAAATAAATAATTCAATTTTAAAAATCGTCTGATTAATAGGTGTCGGCTTTTTTTGGTCCTCCAATAATCGGTATCGGTGTTGTAAAATCCAAATCGGTCGAACTCTACTACAGATGTGAGTGCTACGGGTCGGTAGCCATTTAGGCACGTTACCCTAGTGTTCCTGGGCACAGGGACTATGATGTTCTGCTTGAAACATGTTGTTATTACAGCATCACACAGGGAGAGGTTGAAAATGTCAGTGAAGACACTTGCCAGTTGGTCAGCGCATGCACGGTGTACACGTCCGGGTAATCCATCTGGCACAGCGGACTTGTGAATGTTGACCTGTTTAAAGGTCTTTACTCACATCGGCTACGGAAAGCGTGATCACGCAGTCGTCCGGAACAGCTGGTACTCTCACGCATGTTTCAGTATTACTTGCTTCGAAACAAGCATAGAAGTTATTCAGCTCGTCTGGTAGGCAGCTCTCGGCTGTGAAAGCTAGACTAATAAGGTAATACAGTGACTAGGTCCATGAAGCCAACAGGTCTTGGATGGCAGACATGGTGAAGGTGAGATAAGGTGAGATAATGACATTGACGTCCTGCCCAGTGTAGGTATTACATTAGACTTGCATGAATAGGAAAGACCTGTCGCATTCACACATGAAAAAAATAGTTTACCTTTATTTAACAAGGTAAGTCAGTTAAGGACAAAATTGTTGTTTACAATGACAGCCTAGGAATAGTGGGCTAACTGCCTTGTTCAGGGGCATAACGACAGATTTTTACCTTGTCATCTAGGGGATTCGATCTAGCAACCTTTTGGTTACTGGCCCACACCCTAACCACTAGGCTACCTGCCGTAATGTCACTGGGAGTTGTGCTGTCTCCACTGCACATTTACATTTGCCCTGGGTAACGGTGGTGACTTCCTGTTTGACCTCATTGTTTTGTTTGTTTTTATGTAACCTCTAGTTGGTCAGCTTTCTCCAACTACGACATTGTAATTACATGCTTATTTTTGTCAGTATCATCTGACCCAAGGATAAGACATCCACCTCGGCACAGAGAGTTGCTCTTAGCACAGACTTTACACGCAGGCTACAGATGTCTTTCTCAAAGACATATCTCCGGTGTGTGTGATACTCTAGGTACACCTCTCCCCTTGTTCTCCTTGTCAGACTGGTATTGTGCCTTTTCTGGCATTGAATTTGGTGAATCCTCTGAACATCAAAACTCTTCGTACAATGAGTTCACTTAAAGAGTCTGTGTTGACCACTGTACAGCACAATAGACGCCAAATGATGTTCTATAACCGCTAATGAAGCAATATTCGAACATGGCATCTTCTGAGTAGGTGGCTTAGGTTGTTACCCTTATGCACTTAATTATTCCCTTGGTTCCACTGGTTTCCCCAGTGCTTCATCTGTAGGCTACGTGAGAGCACCATCTCCGACTGAGCAGTTTGGCACCAATAGATGGGACAAAACTCTGGCTGAGACGTTTCCTCTGCAGCTGAATTATCATAGCTTTGGGTGGCATCATCTTCCTTTCTTGTTGTGTTTTCTCCCAACCTAGACATCTGGTTTTAGGTGTACTGGCACAAACCCCACATTGAACTATTCTGTTTCCCCTTCCTGTAAACTGCTTAAAAAAATGTTGCTGATTTCATGAAAATAAACAGTTATACAATTGTTATAAGTGGTTGATATGGAATTCTTTCTAGTAGAGGAATTTGTCATTATTTGGGCTACTTCCATTGCAATATTATGTACTGACTTCTTGTGCATATCTACCTCAAATACCTCGTACACTGATATGGTAATGTTAGTCCCTCTATATTGCGCCTTTCATGTGTATTTTATTTTTACACTCTGCATTGTTGGGAAGGGCTCGGCCGCAAGCATTTCACCGTAAAGTCTTAAACCATTTGTATTCGGCACGTGAGACAAATTAGGATTTGAAAACATTTGAAAGTGTAGTATAGTGGACTGTGGGTGAGCCACATGCAAACTGGGTTACTATTATGTCACTGTGCCGAAAGAACCAGGCCATCTCTCAAAAACAGACAAGCACAGGCTACACGAATACAAATGCAAACACAGTAGGTTCCAACGCACATCGTTCAATGAAGTTTTTATATGCACATATTTAACACCTCAGTCGCCTAGTCATGCAGTCTGTTGAATGATTTGACTTAATTATTTAACTTACCACTTCAACGGCCTTTAATATGCCAAAGTGTGACTTCAGGTAGTCAAAGTCACACCTAATGCCACCCAAAACATTCCTTGAGTGTACGGGCTCGGTGGTGGGCTGGTATGGGCTACTTGCTCCCGAGATCATGGAAGTGTTGGAGGCCTCGCCATGAAACCCCTCCGCCTTCTCACTGTTCCTCATGATTTCACTGTACGCTCCTACACGCACCGGAACTTTTAGTAGAGTAGCCCAGTGGATTTACTCACCGTTTGGCTTTGAAAACAAAAAAAACACTTTATGCAATTCGCGAAAGGGAAACAATAAAAACAGCTCACTTTTGATGCGACGATCGCACAAGCTACTTTGTTGTGGCGAACATTTTTTAAAAGGGGTAACAATGCTTATTCCGCGAAAAATCCTCGATGATCAAATGCTGCTTCCATAAAGAATGTGATACAAATTGCCCTTACAGTTGCGCACTAGTGTAAGGGACGATTCTGGTTGGTTCTGCACGCACCGAAAACACCTATTCATGGAGTTGGAGAAACAGGCGAGCTACATTCCGCTCCTTTGTGATACTTATGTAAATAACACAAATCCATCATGGCCAGAAATAAACGAGACATGCCGTTTTTACACCATGGCGTTTGTAGCCAAAAGTTCTGAGCTGAAATACAAATTATGTTACGGTTGCTGTAAATGTAAAGTCTTCGGCCAAAAAAACGGCACATTCCTGTATGCACACGCTTTAAAACGTATTTAAATGCTTGAAGACGCCCATCGGATATAGTAACTTCTGGTAGTTTAGGGCCCGGGGGCAGTCTTTACTATCCCCGTGGACCTAATTGTAAATAGTGAAGTGCTTTCCCGATGTGTGTATCATCGTTCGTCGATAGATACTGCGTAGGTTTGCCCATGCCATGCAGGGCGCGGAGTGGTGGTCTATGATCGTGACGTGCAGGTGTACACTGATGACGCTTTGGCAGGTAGGCCCCATCATCGCTATGGCTAGACCTGCTGTATAGTGTTTGCAATAGTAGCCCGATTACTGCAACATATTACAGTATTCTGTTCATCCACTATGCAGTGGTCGTTTGGAGTGGACAATAGATACCACTAGACTACAAATCTCCAAAACAGGCCAATCAACATACATGATACAGAACAGGCAAAACAAATATGCTCCGACTTTTTAAAAAGGAGTACCGGTAGTCATAAAATGACCATTGGCTACATTACTTACTCTGACCATCAAAGTAAGTCATGTCTACTAAAAGTGATGACAGACATTTAAAAATAAAACAAATAAAGACTGATCACTATCATCTGTTCAGCGCCAACGTACTTTGTGTGGGTTTGGATGTAGGGCAAGAACGAAAGAATTGCACTTAAGTGTCCTGTCTGAAAATGCACTGCACTGCCATCTCATGGTCAAGGTCAATTTGAAAACCTAAGTACTACAGAGTACTGACCCTGAAAATCACTTGTTAACATGGGACAAGTTAGCAGGGTGATACTTTTATTGCACTTCCACTTACAGTCCATTCACTTGCTACTCAGTCACAACCAGTAGGTTGAGGGGTTTGATAAAATATAACCAATATGTACCCATTGGTGTCACTTCTAGAATTCACACTGAATAACAGTAAATTATAACCGCAAACCAGAACAATATTCACCATGGATTTTACTTGCCTTCTAGACACACATTATCATGATTTGAGACAAAGGGATACAAAAAGGTAACAAAAGTCTGGATTCTTTGTTTTATTGAAGCCAGGGCTGACAGACACTTTTCCTTATCGGCACAAAAAGCGAGATACCACATGGCTGCATCACGTTAAAGCCATACAATCACACAGAATATGTCCAGGGCACAAACACAGTACTCCATGTGGTTAAAAGGTTTTTATATCCTGAATAAAAAGGACTGTAAGCAAAAGCTTTTAAATCTCCTATATGAGTATATTTTCAAGGGCTGAAGGCATAGCACTAAGATGATGTATAGAGCAGTCGCTTTTAACTTAACCTTGAAAAAAAAAAATGATATCCAATCATCAAAAACTTGCAATTTGGAAATCAAGCTGCGTGATGTACTAGCCAAACATACAAATGTCTGTTTGGATAATGCAGATGTATAGTAACTATGTGGAGACAAACAGAGGAGTGAACTAGTTCATGAATTTCTAGGCTGTTTACCACCCTAAAGAGATCTGTCCTATATCATTTACGCAAAGTAATGCTTGCAAACAGCAACCATCGTTGTGCAGAAAAATCGAACAGAAAAATACCAAGGAGTTGCGCTGCAATGGACAGGTGTACCAGAAATGCACATGAAAAAACTAAGGAGCATTGACATGCATTTTAGTTTATTTGGATATTTCCTTAAAATCTCCAAAAATGTATAGCTTTAAAAGTCTGGAGCAGATTTGACTGCCAGGGACATGTTCGTTATACTGCTAATCCCAAATATTAAGTACATCATACTTGTAATTCATCAATACACGTTCTACGCAGGTAGGTAGAAGAGTATGCATTCTCTAGTTTAAACAATAACATCTGGGGGTTCACTACAACTCTCCCAATGAAAGTGATTATTTCAACATAAGATTAATACTCCTTCCTGACGGTCACAATATTGTGCTTGTATTACAGCAACAGATCTTAGATGCAAATTTCTGCCCAATGAAGATAAAAAAGAAAAATAGAATCAAAATCCAGCCAGTTCTTATTCTTACAACAGATTAGTTAACACAAAATAAAGTAGACTACACACCTCTAGGTCTTGTGGGTTTTTTTCCCTTACAGAGCAAAAAAAGAGTTAGCCTGGCAACTCAAGTAAGTATATGGACCACCTTAGAATGTACTTTGGAATGACAGGTGTTCCACGCAGGGCCAGGGGAGATGGTCACCTGGGAATCAAACCAGACTATTCTACACAAACAGAACACACTGATTGCTGCATCTTTGGTTCCAGGTTCCAATTCTATGTAGTTTCCGTTGTTGTTATAGGTGGTTTTAAAAGCCAAGTAGCTGCTCTTACAGTTTATTAAACCGATGTTACAATTGCTGATCTGCAAATGAACCATAGCTAAGACTGTAGGTAGACTTGAGGGTGATCATCTAGTTATGTGATTAATCAAATAATCTTATTCTTTTTTACAAATGATTTGATATGGTACAGTAGAGTGGATGTAACTAACAAAAACATTGGCAGAACTAGGACAATTAAAAAAAAAAAAAAACTACTAAGGACACAAGCAAAGGCTGATAATATTGACTTAGATCTACCCTGAGTGAAGGCAGGGTGCACAGATGGACAAATTGTGAACTGTATGTACACTGAAGGCAAAAAGTCAACATTGCAAATGGGCACTGAAGATTACACAAAAGATCTGTGGACATTGCAATTTCCTACTGGGCCACGATTTTTACACCGACATGTAGAAATCGGGAATGTTTAACCTAACCTGCCATACAGCTTGTATAAAAACATTTAAACTGAAAAAGAAGAGCTAAATTTCCTTTTTAAGGATAACCCATTTCATTAAAACCGTAGTATTTGATCTCCATATGATGATTTGGCCACGCAAGTGAGTGGTTTAAACGATGCAAGTGTTCATCTGGGGGAAACAAATACTCTAAACTTGTGGTTGCTTCTAAAAATCTGCATCTAGATACCTTTACAGTTTATAAAATGAAAGGCAATCTCAATATTACTCAAGTGAACAATGTCAGCTACATTTCTTTTGAAACCTTATGCAAAGACCACAGACTTGTTATACAAAAAAAATTAACAAAATAAATTACTTGAAATGACCAAATGGACAACTTTTTGCCGTTGGTGATACAGTGCATTTCCTCTTTAAGTAGACAAGCAGCTCCACTATGACACAAACAGTTACTGTGCCAGGCACTTGGGAGTTATAGTAGGAAAGATGCTGCCCCCAAAACACCTCTAGCCAAAAGAGTGTTCCTTGCTAACTCTACACTTGCCAATCCCAACAATGCTCATTTTATCCCAGACATTTCTTCACAATCTTGTGAAAAAAATTGCATTTTTGTACAAAATAAGACCAAAAGCTTGAATTGCAATTTCGTTGATATTTACAGAATCCTTAGATGACTAGTTGGACCTGCCATTTTGTGGGCAGGCCACTGTTTGCTATCAGCTATCTGTATTTGTCACATTAGTGTCATAACATCAGTGGAGTTTAACATGTTATGAGATATAGCTATCTAAACCCTTTACTAAATCGCAAACAGTGCAGAAAAAAATAGAAAATAAAGATTTTTATATATAAATACACCAGTATCATATCTCTAACCTTTTCTTTTTTTTTGTACATACTACATACGCTTGCAAGTATTTCATTTTTTTCAAATGAATATATTTAGGGTTTAATTGTTCTTATCACAACCGCTTTCCTTCCATAAGATTAGCTGAACAAGAGGCCACAGCACTTTTCCACTCTTTAAGCTTGTGAGGGGGGTGTATCCCCTAGCTAACGGAGGGCTCGCTGACCAGGGGATTTGGCTGCCCCCCAAGGAGTGTGCACGCATTACTGAACCGGACATCCCTTGCAAAAAAAACAAAAAAACAAAACAATTACAATTGAAGTAATAAGGATAGATACAGCCAAGTCCTCCTCCTCCTCCAAACCTCCACCTTTTGTTCTTTCCCAATCTTACCAAAATAACCAAAAATATCTGATCGCATCTTGAATTCATTTGGCAAAACTACTGTCTGCTGACTGATATACACATTGGGAATTTGGTCATATTTCGTTTTTTTTTTTATGCTTGTGTGTGTTTGTTTTCCAGAGTATTTGCAGTGGACAATGCTGTTGTTGCGTTCACGCTTCGTTCTCTGTCGGTGTGTTGTTCGCTGTAACCATGGAGTCCGGTTTGCGAGTCATTCTATCCAACTCTGCCTGGACGTCAGTCAAAACCGGCTTCTGCCCTTGGAAAATAAAAGAGAAAAGAGAAAGTAATATCCTGTAGCTTCTGTGCCTGTACTAGAAATACGACATTGACTGTTATGGCCAGGCCAGCAAGCAGAAGGAAACTGATGAGATGTGGCCCCATGCTAAATTACTTCAGTTGCATTACGTGACAGGTGCACACATGCAAAACCAATCATAAAAGACACTAAAAAAACATTCCATGCATATTCTTTCAGTTTGATGTCATTAACCGAACGAGGCCAGTAGGACACAAGGCCACGCAAGTATGCTGGGACAATGGGTTAATTACAACTTCATACTGAATGGACAAACAAAAACGAGAGATGAGCAGTGAGCGTTGGTATGTGCTTGGTGTCATTTAGGGTGGTTTTGTGACATTTTGCAGCCAGACAATGATACATTGTTAACAACTGTTGTCCCATGCATACAGGCCTTTCACCAGTTCCTCCAGTGGCAGAGGAGTCGAGTGGAACACCTCCCCTCTTCTAGGACCTGCCAAGAATTCCCTTTTCACCCTCTCTTTCTCTGAGGTTCTCGGGGTAAACTTCCAGACAACAGCATGGTCCAAAGGCAACAACATGAGGCAGTTAAACCAGAGAGATGCCAGTGATGCCCTGGGGGGCCAGGCCAGACGAGACCTTACCTGTTTTCTTGACTGATCCTGGAGATCCTGCTCCTGCAGCTCCGGTGCCTGGACTCCCAGGGGACCCAGTCTTTTTACTCAAAAGGCTGTTAAAGAAATTGGCCAGCACTCCCTCGTTTGCTGCTGCTCCTTAGACACAAACACATGAAACGAGCATCCCTTAGGATCACAACCATGAAATTTAAAAGGAGAGATCTATTTCTTCCATACAATTCAGGCACGCAACAGTTATTCCTGTATGATCACGGTATTCATAATTTCATCATAAAAAAATCAAAAAACATGAGCGCACACAGGATCATACTTTAACTGGAACACGATTTACATAATTCAATTCGATGCAGATGCATTCCTAGAGGATTAACTGTCCGTTTTCATATAGCGTATCCAATTCCTTTCCTCCCCACATGTCCTTGCCAACACCAACCAACTACAGGGTAGGGGTTACAGGTCTCAATTAAATTTGGCTTAATTTAAGCGGATCTATTCACACCGGTATGCACAGCTCCACCACTGAGCTTAATGGAGAAAATGTCAATATTTCTCCCCAAGCAAGGCCAGCGGAGGGAGGACTGCAGGAATCCATTGTTTATGGAATTATTTCAATAGCTACCTCAGGGGGGCAGTGGTTACACAGCAGTCACACACTTCCAACATCCAAATGAAGTGTTGCCCAAATGACTGCCAGTTCTCATAGAACAGTTTCCATGATGCTCTGTAAAAATACAAAAGAAAGGGTGGGCAGTAAGTTCCAGTGGTCTAACTTACCCTTCATGTTGGGGTCAGGTTTCTTGACCGCGGTCATTGGCGAGACGCTGGCCACGTTGGTAGCGCCTGTACGGCCAGTGGGTCGAGGCGAGCCAGAAGCGGTCCGTCCAGGAGATTCCTGAAACACAGACAGAAGACAGAGAGCAGAGTACAGTTGAGGCAATTCAAATTAATCATGGCTCCTATTGATGAAATGATTGTCATCCAACACTTATTTGTCCAGAAAAAGTGGCCATGAAAAAAATAAGAAAGTGTTGTTGATCACACTTACTGTTGATCCTCTTGTTGGTGTGGCCGGCTGCTTGGCCAGCAAAGACTTCAGAACAGACAAAAAGAAAAATGGTGTGAATTCTATTTTCACTGAAATATTTGGGCCCCATAAAATTCAGCATTTTTATCTTATATTTTACAACCCTCATAACATTCTCAGAAACACTTTCTTCCATCACAGATTATGGGCATAGTAGAAAAACATTGCATGGATGGATACTGGTAGCTTGATCTAACAGGGACTGACTGAAGCCCAGTACAAAAAGGAAGCGCTCTTCGCCCTAAGGCAACCACGTGATCTCTCAGAAACAACACCCTTTCAACCAATTAGGCTAAAGCCCTTGATGTTCTCAGACTCCTGATTGGCCCGGGAGGAAGTACAGAATAGGAACCTCAGGCTTTGAAGCCTGGGAAATGCTAATAAAATTAAACTGGCTCCACTATCCACAATCATAGCTTTGAACAAAACCAATCATTCTATTCTCAGCTCACCACCATCTAGTGTGCATCTTTAGAAGAGGAGAGAACATGGAATTGCAACCCAGAACTGTGCGATCTAGAATGTAAACAATCATACCTGTTGCTTCATAAGGAACACCTGCTCGTCCTCCGCGTTGACCTCCTTATCATGAACCAGCTGGAGAGAGAAGGCATGAATGTCCAACCAAGGGAGATGCATAAGGGACATTTGTCAAATGCCAAATGTCCTAGTCATGTCTCTTATCTGTAGAAGTCTCATGATCCTACCTTTCGTACTGGTGGCTTCATGATGAAGTCTTCAAAGGGGTCTTCAGGTCTCACCGTTGTGAAATTTTCATGCAGAATTGCAATCTTCTTCTCATTGTCCCATCCAGATGGACTAGGAAAAGGAAAACAGTTTTGTTTGGTACTCGAGCACTGACCAATAGTTTGTTACAATAACCATCAATGACAATACAGTACACGCTCATATAACTTCAGAACTCTCCACCAGTCATATCTGGGGGGTAGTGGGGGGGGCAGGTATCCTAGTGTTTAAGAGCGTTGGGCCAGTAACCAAAAGTCAGCTGGTTTTAATCCCAGAGCCAACTAGGTGAAAAATCGATGCGCTCTTGAGCAAGGCACTTAACCCCAATTGCTCCTGTTAGTCGCTCTGGATAAGCATGTGTGCTAAATCAGTGGTTCCGAAACTGTGGGGTTGTGTGAGGGGTCGGCGGGGGAGGCACGGGCACACACGGGTTCCCCCCCAAAATGTTAACATTTATAAATGTTCAAAAAAAATTGAAACCCAGTCCAGCTCTAAGCTTAATTTTGAAAGATGTAATAGTAGAATGCACAAGGTGCAATTTCACAATTGGGTGGTGCATCATCAGTTCCTCTTGTCATGTTAGTCATTGCATACCTTAGATAGCCATTTATAACTTGTCAGAAATGTCCAGTTCAACTAGCCCATGTCAGCTAACATTCTTTAGTTTCTTTTAGCCCATAGATATTGCATTTTTTTTGTCACTCAAATACCCACAAAAACACAGACATGGCAAAACATATAGAAAGGTTGTTTTTTTTTTTTAACGGCAAAATGTTCTTTGCACCACATAAAATGTGCAGAACTGTTGAAACGTTTGTGTCATGAACAGTAATTGTGCCCACAGAAATAGACGTGGGGTGCGTGCAGGGAGAGCATGGGATATTCCAATGCAGGAAGGGGGCGTGTTAGTACATTACATTTGAATGGATTCTTGCATTCTCTGGCATTGTGTTGCCACTTTGTACATTGAACTGTTGCATCTTTTTTTGTTTGAGGCAATCAAAAGGCCAAATCACAAGATGAAAAATAATTACCTCAATACTTGGGCACCTAACAGAACATAATTGAGCATTCACTTACATCAAAATAGCATCCTTCTCCACCACTAAGGCAGGCGTGGTGAACTGGAAGTCATATATTTTGTGCACTATGTATTTATATAGGAGATCCATGTTCTTCTCCTCTTTGACAGAGGTGTAAATCAATGCCGCTCCATCTGTCAGGTGGGTTTAAGGAACATGCAGACATGATAGGGCACAAAATTAAATAAAAACACTTACAGTTGAAGTATGAAGTTTACATAAACTTGTTTTTCATGACTCCAACCAAGTGTTTCAACCACTCCACAAATTTCTTGTTAACAAACTATAGTTTTGGCAAGTCGGTTAGGACATCTACTTTGTGCATGACAAGTCATTTTTCCCAAAAAAGTTTAGTCAGATTATTTCACTTATCATTCACTGTATCACAATTCCAGTGGGTCAGAAGTTCACAGACACTAAGTTGACTGTGCCTTTAAACAGCTTGGAAAATTCCAGAAAATTATGTCATGGCTTTAAAAGCTTCTGATAGGCTAATTGACATAATTTGAGTCGTGGAGGTGTACTTGTGGATGTATTTCAAGGCCTACCTTCAAACTCAGTGCCTCTTTGCTTGACATCATGGGAAAATCTAAATAAATCAGCCAAGACCTCAGAAAATAAAAATGCAGACCTACACAAGTCTGGTTCATCCAAGGGAGCAATTTCCAAAGGCCTGAAGATACCACGTTCATCTGTACAAACAATAGTATGCAAGTATAAACACCATGGGACCACGCAGCCATCATACCGCTCAGGAAAGAGGTGAACAGCAAAAGACCTTGAATATGCTGGAGGAATCCACAGTAAAACGAGTCCTATATCCACATATCCTGAAAGGCCACTCAGCAAGGAAGGAGCCACTGCTCCAAAGCCGCCATAAAACAGCCAGACTACGGTTTGCAACTGCACATGGGGATAAAGATCGTACTTTTTGGAGAAATGTCCTCTGGTCTGATGAAACAAAAACCGAACTGTTTGGCCATAATGACCAACGTTATGTTTGGAAGAAAAAGGGGCAGGCTTGCAATCTGAAGAACACCATCCCAACCATGAAGCACGGGGGTGGCAGCATCATGTTGTGGGGGTGCTTTGCTGCAGGAGGGACTGGTGCACTTCACAAAATAGATGGCATCACGAGGAAGGAAGATTATGTGGATATATTGAAGCAACATCTCAAGACATCAGTCAGGAAGTTAAAGCTTGGTCGCAAATGGTTCTTCCAACTGGACAATGACCCCAAGCATACTTCCAAAGTTGTGGCAAAATGGCTTAAGGACAACAAAGTCAAGGTATTGGAGTGGCCGTCACAAAGCCCTGACCTCAATCCTATAGAAAATTTGAAAAAGCGTGTGCGAGCAAGGAGGCCTACAAACCTGTCTCAGTTACACCAGATCTGTCAGGAGGAATGGGCCAAAATTCACCCAACTTATTGTGGGAAGCTTGTGGAAGGCTCCCTGAAACATGACACAAGTTAAACAATTTAAAGGCAATGCTACCAAATACTAATCGAGTGTATGTAAACTTCTGACCCAGTGGGAATGTGATGAAAGAAATAAAAGCGGAAAGAAATAACTCAATTATTCTGACATTTCACATTCTTAAAATAAAGTGGTGATCCTAACTGACCTAAGACCGGGAATGTTTACTCTGATTAAATGTCAGGAATGGTAAAAAACTGAGTTTACATGCATTTCGCTAAGGTGTATGTCCATTTCCGACTTCAACTGTATAATTTTGCATCTATGGTGGGGCCTGTCATTCTAAGAAGGGAGAGTTGTGTTTGAGTGGAAAGGATACACTGTAAGCAGAATCGTCGGATGTGGGACTGGATGAAGTCGAAGTGCTCCTCTCGGAAGTCGTGCTCCTTCTCTAAAACACTGACTGCATCACACTGTGGAGAGAGACATCATTGTAACACTGTACATAGCCATAATGACATTTGAAGTGTCTCTATTCCTTTTAAACTTGTGAGTGTAACCTTTACTGTTCATTTTAGATTGTTTATTTCACTTTATCTATTTCACTTGCTTTGGCAATGTAAACATGTTTCCCATGCCAATAAAGCCCTTTGAATTTAACTGACAGAGAAAGAGCGAGGAAAAGAGCAAAGTAGACGGCAATTAGGCTACAACTGGAGCAAGTAAACCATACCTTCCTGAGGGACATAAAAATGACTCGCCTTAGCTCAAGCTTAGCTCACTTCGCTATGCCTCCCTTTCAGTCTCAGACCCTCCCTCACTTCCGCTCTCCTCCCCTCCCCTCCACTCCACTCGTTTGCAAGTTCCCCTCCTCACTGCTCCTTCCCGGAGGGAGTAAGACCCTGCAGGCAGGCCCCACCCGGTCTCTGACACACACATATACACTTCCCCACAGTGACCACAAGATGGTAACCTTGACAACAACAAGGCTGACTGGCTGAGCATGACTCAGGGAATGCCAGCTAGCTACTTCCTGAAATAAAAAAAATGGCAGTAGCAAAGACAGCAGGCCTGGTTAAGTATGCAGGAGCCCTTCATTAAATATACATACCCAAGTGCCACACTCAGTGGGACTTAAAGGGATATTTTGCCATTTGAGCAGAGGTTCTTCATCTACTTCCCCAGAGTCAGATGAACTTGTGGATACCATTTTTCTATGTCTCTGTGTCCAGTATGAAGGAAGTTAGAGGTAATTTTGAGAGCCAATGCTAACTAGCATTAGCACAATGACTGGATGTATATGGTATATGCTAGCATGCTTAATCATTTAACCTGTGTATCTGTGTCAGCGAGTAAACTGGCATCCATATTCCTTATAGCTCTGTAAACGGCAGCAATGTGGTTCTCACTCAATTATCAAACTCAATGACATAATGAATTTAGAAAATACAGCAAATGGTCACCGAGTGGCGCAGCGGTCTAAGGCACTGCATCGCAGTGTTGTGGTGTCACTACAGCCTGGTGTTCGACCGGCTGTGTCACAACCTGCCGTGAACGGGAGTCCCATAGGGTGGCGCACAATTGGCCCAGCGTCATCCGGGTTATGAGAGGGTTTGGCCAGGAGGGCTTCGCTTGGCTCACCACGCTCTAGCGACTCTTTGTGGCGGGCCGGGCAACTGCAGGCTGACCTCGGTCGACAGTTGAATGGTGTTTCCTCCAACACATTGGTGCGGCTGGCTTTTGGGTTAAGCAAGCGGATGTTAAGGGCGGTTTTGCGGGTCATGTTTCGGAGGACGCATGACCTTCACCTCTCCCGAGCATGTTGGGGAGTTGCAGCAGAGCCAAGACAGTAAATCACGAAATTGGGGAGAAAACGGGGTAAAATTGCAAAAACAAAACAAATGAAAGAAAAAGAAAATACAGCAAATAGTCTGAAAATATGGAACACGTATGGAGCAGACTAAGAGCAGACTAAGACATACCACACTTCAAATCCACAAAATCCATATGTATCGTGCCTGAAGAAAGGACACTTCACTAATGCTCTGAGAGTATATTCAACAAACTGCACTAAAGACCCATATGAATTCCCCGGGAATGAAATAAGCCTTTCCTCCCTTAAAGGCAGAAAAGAAATAGAAAAACAGTGAGCAGTGAAAAGAATACATTCACTCGTCCTCGTCATGACTAGCATGTGAAGTACTGATGACTGACAACATTGTGTTCTTTTAAAGCAGTCATTTGCCAGAAGCTCATGAACATGGAACAATGTGGTGCTTTCATGGGCTGAAGATGCTGCCTCACAGGCAACACTAAAAACCAGCAACTCAAGACAGGAGATGATCAGGCACCAACCATGAAATGGACTGCCAGAGTGGAGCGTCAATGGTGTACTAGTTAGTTGTGGGCCCATGAAGAATCTGAGGATCAGTGTTGTTTAAATCTTTCAGTACAAAAACGGTCTATTAATTTAAACTGGTGCCTAAAAATGGCAGGCTACTTCTTTCAGGTAACTACAGTACCAGTCAAAGGTTTGGGCACAAACTTACTCAAGGATTTTTATTTTTACTATTGTCTACATTGTAAAATAATAGTGAATACATCTACTATTATTAACTATTAAATAACACATATGGAATCATGTAGTAACCAAAAAAAGTGTTAAACAAATCAAAATATAATTGAGATTGTTCAAGGTAGCCACCCTTTGCCTTGATAACGTTTCACACTCTTGGCAGGCATTCTCTCAACCAGCTTCACCTAGAATGCTTTTCCAACAGTGTTGGAGTTCCCACATATGCTGAGCACTTGGCTGCTTTTCCTTCACTTCTCTGTGATCCAACTCATCCCAAACGGGTTGAGATCAGGTGGATTGTGGAGCCCAGGTCATCTAAAGCAGCACCCCATCACTCTCCTCCTTGGTCAAATAGCCCTTACACAGCCTGGAGATGCGTTTTGGGGTATTGTCCTGTTGAAAAACAAATGACAGTCCCACTAAGCGCAAACCAGATGTGATGGCAAACCAAACCAGATGCATCGCTGCAGAATGCTGTGGTAGCCATGCTGGTTAAGTGTGCCCTGATTCTAAATAAATCACTGACAGCATCACCAGCAAACACCGCCACACCATCAGAACTCGTCATCGAAGCTTCACGGTGGGAACGACACATGCGGAGATCATCCGTTCACCTACTCTGCGTCTCACAAAGACAAATCTAATTTGGATTTATCAGACCAAAAGATTGCTGCAAAGAAACATTTGACCATGAAGGCCTGATTCACGCAGTCTCCTCTGAATAGTTGATGTTGAGATGTGTCAGTTACTTGAACTCTGCGAAGCATTTATTTGGGCTGCAATCTGAGGTGCAGTTACAGTAACTCTAATGAACCTCTGCAGCAGAGGTAACTCTGGGTCTTCCTTTCCTGTGGCGGTCCTCATTGAGGTTTTTGCAACTGCACTTGGAAGAAACTTTCAACGTTCTTAACATTTTCAGACTGACCGAACATGTCTTAACCTTTTGTAACTAGGGGGCAGTATTTTCATTTTTGGATAAAAAACGTTCCCGTTTTAAACGGATATTTTGTCACGACAAGATGCGACTATGCATATAATTGACAGCTTTGGATAGAAAACACTGACGTTTCCAAAACTGCAAAGATATTGTCTGAGTGCAACAGAACTGATGTTACAGGCGAAACCAAGATAAAAATCCAATCAGGAAGTGCCCCATATTTTGAAAGCGTTGCATGCAAATGACTCCTTATATGGCTGTGAATGGGCTACGAATGAGCTTACACTTTCTACGTATTCCCCAAGGTGTCAACAGCATTGTGACGTCTTTTTACGCATTTATGTTGAAGAATAGCCATAAGGGACCACATTGATGGCTCCTGCAGAAAATCTTGCGTAAAGTACAGAATTAGCCATTTTTCCAATCGCTTCTTATGAGAAACCAATTGTCCCGGTGGATATTTTATCGAATAGATATGTTAAAAACACCTTGAGGATTGATTCTAAACAACGTTTGCCATGTTTCTGTCAATATTATGGAGCTAATTTGGAAAAAAGTTTGTTGTAGTGACCGCATTTGTAGTGACCGCATTTTCCAGTCAATTTCTCAGCCAAACAAACGGAGCTATTTCGCCTATAAAAGTAATATTTTTGGAAAAAAGGAACATTTGCTATCTAACTGGGAGTCTCGTGAGTGAAAACATCCAAAGTTCTTCAAAGGTAAATGATTTAATTTGATTGCTTTTAATGCTAGGCAATGATAAACTTACACAAATGCTTGTCTAGCGTTGGCTGTAAAGATGACAGTGTGATTAACAAAAAGCTAAGCTGTGTCTCATTATATTTCATTTGTGATTTTCATTAATAGGAAAATTTTCTATTGATATTTATGTCCGCTACGTTATGCTAATTAGTTTGAGGCGCTGATTACGCTACCGGATCCGGGATGGTTAGTATCAAGAAGTTTAAAGTAATGGACTGTCATTTCTCTTTGATTATTTGAGCTGTTCTTGCCATAATATAGACTTGGTCTTTTACCAAACAGGGCTATCTTCTCTATACCACCCCTACCTTGTCACAACACAACTGATTGCCTCAACTGCATTAAGGGAAGAAATTTCACAGATTAAATTATAACAAGGCACACCTGTTAATTGAAATGCATTCCAGGTGACTACCTCATGAAGCTGGTTGAGAGAATGCCAAGAGTGTGCAAAGCTGTCATCAAAGCAAATGGTAGCTATTTGAAGAATCTCAAATATAATTAGATTTGTTAAATACTTTTTTAGTTACTACATGGATTCCACTATTGATGTCTTCACCATTATTCTACAATGTAAAAAAAAATAGTACAAATAAAGAAAAATCCTTGAATGCATAGGTGTCCAAACTTTTAACTGGTACTGTATATTTCAACCAGACAGCCTCAACTTACCTTTGTGCAAACTATTAGCACTGGAATGCCCAGGTTGTGTGTGAGTACGTTTTCCCCGAGCGGTAGCACCACGCCCTCGTCATCCCCCCCTGCTGGGGGAGCCCGTCTCTGGGGAGAGGCTGGATCGGCTCCCTCCGGCTCTGTGTACTCCTGGAAAGCCTTCACCACTGTGGGGCAAACAGGGGACGGCCGCATTAGTTAGGCCAGTCGCAATGCACCTTTTTCATTTGGAGGATGAATAATCTTTACAAGATTTATTAACACAGGTTGTATAAAGTAGAGGTTGACCGATTAATTGGAATGGCCAATTAATTAGGGCCGATTTCAAGTTCATATAACAATCGGAAATCGGTATTTTTGGACACCGATTTTGGTCTCTCTTTTTTAACACCTTTATTTAACTAGGCAAGTCAGTTAAGAACACATTCTTATTTTCAATGACGGCCTAGGAACGGTGGGTTAACTGCCTTGTTCAGGGGCAGAACGACAGAATTTTACCTTGTCAGCTCGGGGATTCAATCTTGCAACTTTACAGTTAACTAGTCCAACGCTCTAACCACCTGCCTCATTGCACTCCACAAGGAGCCTGCCTGTTACGCGAATGCAGTAAGCCAGGGTGAGTTGCTTGCTAGCATTAAACTTAACTTGTAAAAAACAATCAATCATAATCACTAGTTATAACTACACATGGTTGATGATATTACTAGTTTATCTTGCGTGTCCTGCGTTGCATATAATCGATGCGGTGCGTATTTGCGAAAAAGGACTGTCCTTGCTCCAATGTGTACCTAACCATAAACATCAATGCCTTTCTTAAAATCAATACACAGAAGTATATATTTTTAAACCTGCATATTTAGCTAAAAGAAATCCAGGTTAGCAGGTAATATTAACCAGATGAAATTGTGTCACTTCTCTTGCGTTCATTGCACGCAGAGTCAGGGTATATGCAACAGTTTTCTGTATTTCACTGAAAGAATAAACGTCTTGTTTTCGAGATGGTAGTTTCCGGATTTGACCATATTAATGACCTAAGGCTCGTATTTCTGTGTGTTATTATGTTACAATTAAGCCTATGATTTGATAGAGCAGTCTGACCGAGCGATGGTTGGCACCAGCAGGCTCGTAAGCATTCATTCAAACAGCATTTTCGTGCGTTTTGCCAGCAGCTCTTCACAATGCTCCAAACCTATCAACTCCCGAGATTAGGTTGGTGTAACCGATGTGAAATGGCCCGCTAGTTCGCAGGGTGAGCGCTAATAGCGTTTCAAACGTCACTTGCTCTGAGACTTGGAGTAGTTGTTCCCCTTGATCTGCAAGGTTTGGCTGTTGTCGATGTGTTCCTGGTTCGAGTTCAGGTAGGAGCGAGGAGAGGGACGGAAGCTATACTGTTACACTGGCAATAGTCAAAGGTATATGAAATACAAATGGTATAGAGAGAAATAGTCCTACAATTCCTATAATAACCTAAAACGTCTTACCTGGGAGTATTGAAGACTCATGTTAAAAGGAACCACCAGCTTTCATATGTTCTCATGTTCTGAGCAAGGAACTTAAACGTTAACTTTTTTACATGGCACATATTGCACTTTTACTTTCTTCTCCAACACTTTGTTTTTGCATTATTTAAACATGTTTCATTATTTATTTGAGGCAAAATTGATTTTATGATATTATATTAAGTTAAAATAAGTGTTCTGGGTATTGTTGTAATTGTCATTATTACAAATAAATAAATTTAAAAATCGTCCGATTAATCGGTATCGGCTTTTTTTGGTCCTCCAATAATCGGTATCGGCGTTGAAAAATAAGAATCGGTCGACCTCTAGTACAGAGAGCATATATTTTCTTCTGATTGAAATAAAGCATACAGGACAGCATCACAAATGGGTACTCCATAACTAGGGCCCTGAGTTGTTATTATTTATTTTTTTAATTTTACCCCTTTTTCCCCCCGATTTCGTGGTATCCAATTGTTTTAGTAGCTACTATCTTGTCTCATCGCTACAACTCCCGTACAGGCTCGGGAGAGACGAAGGTTGAAAGTCATGCGTCCTCCGATAAACAAGCCGCACTGCTTCTTAACACAGCGTGCATCCAACCCGGAAGCCAGCCACACCAACGTGTTGGAGGAAACACTGTGCACCTGGCAACCTTGGTTAGCGTACACTGCGCCCGACCCGCCACAGGAGTCGCTGGTGCGCGATGAGACAAGGATATCCCTACCGGCCAAGCCCTCCCTAACCCGGACGACGCTAAGCCAATTGTGCGTTGACCCCAAGGACCTCCCGGTCGCGGCCAGTTGCGACAGAGCCTGGGCGCAAACCCAGGGTCTCTGGTGGCACAGCTGGCGCTGCAGTACAGCACCCTTAACCAATGCGCCACCCGGGAGGGGACCTGAGTTTTTAAAGACCAAGTGACCTGACATGGAGTAAATGTAGTCCCTGTTCCTCCGGACTCAGCCATTCTCACTGAGCTCCAGAACTCGCTGCACCATGTCTATAGAGACATTAGCTGATCTGACAGCCGCTCCTCTCCTGCCTGCTCCACTACCCAGACTGGAGAATAACTCCCAATGTGTTTTACACACACAACTAACCGTCTGCCTTAGTCAAGCAGACAACAGCCCATCCGTCATCTAGCTATTCATGCCACTGTGCGCTGTTAACTCCAACTAAACAGAATATCAATGACAATTAGCTTCTCCTGGACTTTCTACAGGACTCAACCCTAGAGACTGTAGTTGGTAGATATGTAATCAAGCGCAAAAGCTTTCAGAACGACTCTGTAAGCTTTTAGTACGACTTGCTAATATATTTACACTCCAAAGAGCTTAACTAACATGATGGATCCATATATTGCTACAGCAAAATAAAACAAAGGCTAAGTCTATTTTGGTATAAAGGAGAAGCATAACTCCCAATAGGGCACTGCTGCAGGCATCTGGCTGGCAGTCTGTCCCCTGTATGCATCCCAGAACAGCAGCTGTGAGCAGTGGTCTGGGAAGGCACTTCCCCTTCCTCAGGAACCTTAGGAATGTGGTTACGGCTAACCCAGAGAGCCAATGTTGCTACAGCACTTCCTTCCCACCAGGAACAGAACAACCCTTAGGGTGCTGGGCTTCCTGGCCTGGGCCCTGTGATGTAAACTCCAGCTGATTGGGAACAGGGATGGGATCAGACTCCCTGTTCAGGCTCTGATCTGTGCCAGCTAAAGCTACAGGGGGCCAGCAGAGCCTAGACGCAACAGTCTCAACGAACAAAGACAAACCAAAAGATGCAAATGTGCAACACTACGGCATTTACTCTCTTGGACAAACAATTGTCTCCAAAGGACTCAAATAACTGGGTGTACAAAAAAAATGCCTGGCTCACATTGTGTTCTTCAAGCAAAACATTCTTAGGCAAGCACTTCTCAGCCATTGAGCTTTGTTTTTTCTCCTTGGATATTTTGGTAGACTGCCTTGGTGGGAGTGACATACATAGCTTAGGCCTACATTTCTTACATAACCCGGCTGAGCAGCAAAACATCTTTAGTACGGTAATAACAGTAAAGTGCCTGTCAGAAAGGCGCAGTGGTCACACTTCGAGCCTTCATCTGTAGTTGTAAATCCAGATTTCTCATCATTCAGACACCACATCGTCCATCGTTCGACTTTGCCCACTTAACCATTCCAGTACAAACATGGGTGGGGCCAAATAGCTTTACAGTATAAGTATTAGCCTAGATATGATAATGACCAATTTGAAGTGTAATTTCCATTTTTTCCCCTGCGGGACCCTTCCGCTTTGTAGCGTTATAATGCAGAGACATATTCCTGAATCCTGATAATGACAGTTGTTAATAGAAAAAAAAAACTGTTGATCTGTGCTATTTCAGTGCATGATACAGCAAGGAATGGTTCTGCTACAGAGCACCACCAAGCTGCTCCAGTTTCAACTGAGCCAGAACGTCCTGCCCACTCGATATCCCTTCCATGCTTAGACTCAATCTGGTGTCAGAAGAAACCATGACGCAACACTGCTGTAAGGGCGCCTGGACACCCCTCCTCCCTTTTAGATATGTCACACTAGTCTGACAAGTGCAGCGATGACATCATTACCGACATCCTGAAAGGTGAACACTGTCTGGATGATATGCTACTCCGCTAGATTGTAAAGCTGTAAATGTTTGTGGGTGGGAGCGTATTCAACAAAAGAGTTTAGCAGGGCGCATATGCCAGCCTGGCTACCTGTGTTGGATATCAGCAAACACCACTTGTCAAAATCAGGCCTCCACTATTGAACAAAGTAAAACTTATTTACTAGTACAACACAATCCACAATGGAAAAACAAGGCTTGACAACTGTGCAAAGGCTTTCCTCCCTATATACAGAAAGAAAATGCAAACTATGTCTTCATCTATCAAAATTATGTAATTTAGCCTACAGTATAGATTCAGTAAATCACTGATTATTGGTCCAGTAGAAGCATTCAGATTACGCAAAATATTCAATATTTGTGTAGAATGCAGTAATGTGCTACGTTACCTCAAAGCTTTTTTGCCTACAGAAACATCATCCTTCTGCCACTTCCCCTTTCACACATTTTAGTTTGTAAACAGTTAGGCCTAGTGGTTCTCCAATCATAAACCTGACACTTAAGCCCAGAGTAGTCATAGGCCTACAGTTGAATGATGACAAAAACAATAGTGAACCTATCCACTGGGATTATTTGAGCACATTAAACATGGCATTGGTTTAATTTTGGATTGCAAAAATCAAACCAATCTCTAAAGCATCTCCAAGTAGAGTAACCTTCAGACAGCCTGCTCAAGAGAACCTCGGATAACCCCCGGCTCTTGTAAGAGCATGCAACTTCAGAGCACAAAAGAGCACTTCATGATAATTTCTAAAATTATCAGGAGGGAGCATTCAGTACATAAGACAGTGATCAACAGACTAGGCTTTTGGTCATCATGACTGAACACAGCTGATAATCATGGGCCTTTCTGATGACCTACAAACTACCATGACCATGAGTCATTTTATACTTCAGTGTCTGCTTTCTACTGCCATTCCCTTTAGTTTAAATGAAAAACCAGCCAGCATCCAAACTGTAGCCTAAATGTGTTATGTAAGCATACATCTCATTGGCTCTGTCTGGGGATGTTCACTATACTGCAGACACTTGTCAAACAAAACCCATATCAGCTCCACAAGCATCTCGCAACATAAAGGGAAGCAATTATCACCACCTCTACTGTCAGATTGCCAAACAAACACAGCTAAATGTTGGGACTGGCCTTCGCTTGGACAATCGTCCTCACAGACACTGTCGCAGCAGCCAAGGTGAAGTAGATGATTCAGCACTACTTACTCCTCTGCTCCATCTCTCTCATCTCCTCCGGCGGGATCTTGAGCTTGTCCACATGATCACGCAGCACGCTGGCCCACTTCTGGAGCGACTCCATGATGGTCCAGGGTCTTGACATGTCTGCCACAAACACTGCCAAGCTGTCGTTCAGCGACTCTGCTGTCACTGCAAACTTTAGCAGGCCTTTGTGATACAAGTCCCCATCCAGGATCCACACGTTACAGCGTGTAAGGTCTGCCAATATTCAGAGATTTACAGTCACGCAAAAAATAACATGTAGCCTAACCCATGTACAGTTGTATTATTTTGCCACTGGAACAGGGAACTTACCATCTATGTCCTCATCGTGGACGTTCAGATACAGATACTCCAGGCCTCTTCCTTTCTTATTGTGCTCTGCTCCTTGGAGTTTTGCCATAATCGTTGTCTTTCCTGACCCATCCTCACCTGAAATATTTCCACACAAACGGGTTATTGTCATGTTATTGTTATGATTTGGTTTATTTGATTGAAGACAACATTTATTATCTGTATAATGTTAAATGCAACCTCTCCTACTTCTCCCTTTTGATGTGATTACAAGTTACTGAAGGATATGGATTTACACTTACCAAACACCAATATGTTCTTCCCGGATGGCAACTTTGAACTTGAACGTGTTGAAACCTCACTGAGAATTGAAGTCCTGAAGAGAATAACAATGCATTTAGTTTGCTTGCTTGATATCACATTATACAATTAAGTAGCCTAGGCTTAACACATAGCCTACTGGTAGGTGTTTGTCTGCATAACTGTCTTGCCACCAAGACCGTTAGCTAAGTTAGCTATCACTTGTTACGCTAATTAGCCTACCTTGTCGAATGAGCTTTTGAGTGTCAGCTGTCACTGATCATACATAGCTAGCTAGATCGTTTCTTAATTTTGAATATTTTATAAAATCAGTTTGACTGGCTTGGCAATATTATAGCATAGCTAGTTATGTAGTTGTAACTATCAAGGAACAAAAATGATTGTGGCTACTGGGCTAGCTGGAAAGCAAGCTAGTTAACGTCACATTATTTGGTCCTGCACAATCAGACGAAAAGAACTTGGCTAGTTAGCTAGTTAACGCGCCTGTTATTAGTATTGATTTGGAGTAGATATTGGTTAGCTTGCCTAGGTAGCTAGAAGGTTGGTTGGTTCGTTTGTTATTGAAACTGGTTAGTTATGTAGCCACACTAACTAAAGGAAAATGTTGTAGCTGAACGAACGTTTGCTATCGTAACTACAGTACGCGTTAGCAATAACGTTAACTGTTTTGAAGGCATCCGGGACCGTTTTGATGAGAGCACCCGGCAGTGACAAAGCACATTAAACAAGTTAGTAAAAAGCTTTTCCGTTACAGAAAATAGCACATTGTAAATCACGAGTACTTGAACTTGCCATAGGTTTTGTCCTTCCTCGTCTTCGTTGATATTTTCCATAGTGTCGCCTGCCCCGGCTGCGCCCAGGAACTTCTTCTCCAGAACGGGAGCCATCTTCTTTCTACAGCCACAAAGAGAGGCGCGACTTGGGCGCCCTAGGACCTTGTTAAAACTGTGTGCACCCGATTTACACCGCAACAAATCCCGGAATGCGGCTCATCATTGATGGTTCAAAATCTATAGCTAAACAACACAGAGACGTATGATACCTACCACGTCTTGCTATCAGATACAGACAAAGGGTCAATGCTGATGATAACTTATGGTGATGATACTCAATGCCTCACTATTTTTCTGTGGCCCAATCAAAATATCTTAAGTGGGCTAGTGTACAACATTTCGCGCATACTAAACCCAGTACACCGACACAACTCAGTAGCCTCCTTCCAAAAACTACATCTGATTATATCATAACGATTTACTCAATGATTTACTGTAATCATGAAAGGGGGGCAAAATAAGACAAAGAAAAACAACACTTTACCGTGAAAGTGTTGTGTACGCTAATTGTGATCAGGCATAATAACAGCGCGCTCAGTACGCGTTGGCTTGCATGATGTCATCCTGCAAGGCTGACTGATTTATTTTTAATATTGGGCATTGTACACTTAACAACTGGTCCAGGATCAGTTGTGCAGCTAGACCATAATACATTTGGGTACGTTTGGGGTGGAAAGAGGTAACTGCACATAATTTGCAAAACCAAAGAAAATCAACTGGAGCAGCAAAGCAGATGAGTAGACCGTATAGCTGACAAGTAAAGTGATGCCACCTAGTGGAATCATAAGAAGGCAACATGTAGATTCAGATTTAGAGTGTATTAGTCACATGCGCATGGTTGCAGATGTAAATGCAGGGTCCAGTGAAAATCTTCATCTCCGAGCTCCGACAGGAGGGGTAGATGATTGGCAGGTGGCTAATTGGGTGGCTATTCAGCAGCCTAACCGTCCGGGGATAGAAGCTATTGGCCAGTCTATAAACGAAAGGATAGGAACATCATGGAAAATGTAAAGTGTCATAAGAAAAGACACGCTATTACAGTATTCACTGGTATACTTTATATATATATATAAGACAAGACAGGGAGTTTATAAAACAGGGAGGTGTGTGTCTAGACGATCCGATCCGTGTACGGTTCTGTTCATTCAATCAATATCCGAATTTAAACGAAGATGTGTAATCATTTCGACTGCTTGGAATCATTT
Organism: Oncorhynchus masou masou; assembly: GCF_036934945.1. Taxonomy (NCBI): domain Eukaryota; kingdom Metazoa; phylum Chordata; class Actinopteri; order Salmoniformes; family Salmonidae; genus Oncorhynchus; species Oncorhynchus masou. The sequence continues at coordinate 42,507,222 of NC_088213.1, forward strand.
TAGTTAGGTCTTCCGCAAGATGTCATTAATAAACAGAGACCGTGTGTGCGTAGAGAGGAGGGGATGCAAGAGGATTGATACGATTACATTTAAGCAGACGCATGTTCATACTTATGCTAACTGTTTTCACAGTAAAAGCTGTAAAGTGTTAACGTTTGAGGAAATCATATGATTTTAACAATTGCATTGTTAATGGGTTCCTCACATTATTTTTAAATATATTTTTTAAAACATATTTTCCAAGAAATGTAAAGGGTTTCAATGTCCTTAGTCAGTGCCTCTCAGTTGCACATTACATTGTTAATGTAAACGCCAACACACACAATCGTTAGATAATAATCAGCCTTTACAAGACAAACCATGTAAACAACATAATGACCGAAACTTGCTTTACACTACTTCAAACCAGAATGACGCCAATCAATAATTAAATCTGGGCCCCAAAAGAAATAGGAGCAATCCCGTAAACCTGAATCAATCACTGTGTGAAAAAGGGCACCCAGACTTGAATAGAGCTGTGCTGGTAATTCATTTTGAGATTACCGAGGGACTCAGAGTCCCACCTGCTCCACCATAGACCTTTGAGACAGGAAGGCAGGGCAGACAGTTGAACTGAGGCATCTACATTATTGCTGTAGGGAATTCCCTTAGGACTCCCTATATGGCTTTGGGTTTCCCCATCTATAGATCCAGGGTAGATTAGGGATATTGGCTGAAGTGCATGCCAGAACTGTGAGTCATGTGATACTTAGCCTTTCTACTCTTACTCCCATTCTTGGTGTGGTGAGGCCTACTCCTGCTGCCAGGAACATCTAATAAAACAGGTTTTGTATTTGTCAAAGGCTTGAGGGAAACAAGCCTTCTGCTTTTCTGCTCAATGACACTGATTTTGCTACACTGCAATACAATATATTTAATTTATTGAACTTGTCATTCCAGCAAGCTAAGTGTGCTTATATGTTTTTCCCGAGCACACACAATTAGGCTACCTTTTCTGCAATTCCTGAGAGGGCGTGTGCACCCCTCATACATCCTGCATCAGTCTCTGATACAAGGCGTAACATTCCAAACAAAAAAACTCAGATTGGATAGTGTGTCCTTTAAACTAATAAATGCTTACTACCAAACAGCAAGCTATGAGTTCACATTAACATACATATTGCTTATTGTCCATAAAAGCTACTCTCATATCAAACAGTTGATGTAATTCCATAGTAGAGACAGAAGGTGACACTGTTCTCCTAGTAAAATTCCCTTCCAGAACTTGGTTCTGCAAAACCCTTATGATTGATAGCTTATGATGTGTTTGAAGAGCCGAGTAAGTGGAACTCAGCACACAAACCATAAAATGTTCTACTTGAAGGGTTTGGGAAGTCTATAACCTTATCCTCAGCTAAAGTCAATCTAACAAATTAACAGTCGACTGACTGATAGTGGTGAAATGAAAACGTGATAGACGGGTATAAATGAAACATTTCCTCATGAGTCATGCCTCATAACACTCTGCCTGCATGGGAAAGAACTTTGGTATTGTAAGGTTGCCAAATAGGTTGCTTATTCCCCAAGGCACATTAACAGAATCTGATGAGCTTGTGACAGTTGAGTTTACTGACTACATAATTGAATGGAAATTCATGTTTTCATGTCTTGGAAAAGTTAATTCCCTATTAAGTGCCAATCAAATCAAATTTTATTTGCACATGCTTACTTACAAGCCCTTAACCAACAATGCAGGTTAAAAAATCTCTTTCTCTCTCTCTATATATATATAACAAGTAATTAAGGATCAACAATAAAATAACATTAGCGAGGCGATATACATGGGGTTCCGTACAGAGTCCATGTGCAGGGGCACTGGTTAGTCGAGGTAATATGTACATGTAGGTAGAGGTAAAGTGATTATGCATGGATAATAAACAAAGAGTAGCAGCAGCGTAAAAATGGAGGGTGGGGTGGGGATAATGCAAATAGTCTGGATTTGATTAGCTGTTCTTATGGCTTGGGGGTAGAAGCTGTCAAGAATACTTTTTGACCTAGACTTGGCGCTCCGATACCACGCGGTAGACAGAGAGAACAGTTTATGACTAGGGTGGCTGGAGTCCTTGGAATGTTTTGGGCCTTCCTCTGACACCGCCTAGTATATAAGTCCTGGATGGCAAGAAGCTTGGCAATCATACAGATGTAAGATCTTAATTTGATCACTCTGTAAATTCACCCTTGGACATTTAAAACTTATAGTGTATTTGAGGTTTTAAAAGGCTTCTAAAGTTTGTTATTTCCACTTACAAATTTCAGACTTGATTTTCCCTTATGAAAAATGTATCAACCCTTACAAAAATGTCCTTTAATTATAGTCCACATAATAATTCACATTTCTTGTTGCTGCAGGATTTTTTTTCCTGTTGTAGGAGACTGGCTCAAATTTAGATCCTCCATCTATCTGTATGCAGTAATAAAATATTTAACCTTGCTACCACACCTCTCCCTATTCATTAGCATGTTAATTTGGTGACTGCACTTCTTTAATACTTGTTTGATTGCATTCCACACCATAGAAATGAGAGGACAGATCCTCCTCCTCATTGATGTGATGTGATCTAATCTCTGATTGCTGATGGCTCCTGTCCAATGAGAGTGATCAAATTAAAGACTGGTTCAGTCCACTCTTAGGTGTGACAGAATAACAAGTCTCACTCTCTTTTGTTTTGTAAGGTGGGATCCAGAAAGTCCTTAATGTGTTATTAAACCACACATGTAAGATCTGGCTTGTAATATCTGGTTCAGTAGTGGTTGGTCAAAGACTGTAGTCTAGCCTAGTAGGCTATTACAAGTGCCTGAAGTTAATCTTTCCTTTGTGGTTGCTAAACAATTTCCATATAAAATTGCAACTGAAAGAACAAACACATTCTATTCCTCCTTTCCTATTCCTTTTTTCTTTGATTTACACTTGCAAAGACCATTCCCCTCAGTCCATCAAAACAAAATCCACTCCTGGGCAATAAGACAAACTCTTCATGTTTCCTGTCTTGAGAACAAAATGGAATAATCTGCCCTTTTCTGTTTCAAAATGTCCTTATTAATATTTTTCTGTTCCCTGTCTTTCAACGATGCAGATGATAGATAACAAGACAAGACCTACTATACATGAAAAACGGCATCATCTCTCGGGTGAACTGTACGCACAAAAAGGAGCAAGTTGTAGAATTTCATTAAACCTCACATATAATATTGGGCTCATTAACACATCGACGGCAAATAGAACAAAGATGCCATATGTCAGGAAACTTAAAATGGAAAAGTAATATTGAGAGTGACCTTTGGGCCCTCTGTCACCTTTACGAACAATAACTAACATGAAAAACAGTATGTTGAACCTACAGGAATCAGACACCATGTTCCTGAGGGTTTATGGCACACAGGGTCGTAGCTACCTACGTGGAAAACTTAACCTAAATCCAATGGTATGGTGAAATTTGTTGTTGATTTAACGTTGAATTCACATTAGTTGACAACTCAAACAAATGTAAATCAAAACTAGACGTTGAACTGACGTCTGTGCCCAGTGAGCAGGGTCTGTTTTAGTGAGGTCCAGAAAGGTTTAAGCTCATTTACTGCATTGCTAAACCAATTCAAAACTCTAAAATGCTATTTGAAGAACAGCAAAAACAACAACAAAAACACACAAAATATTCAAGGATTCAAGGTGTGGGCGCACCGTACCACCATCAGGACAAATTGGACACATTTCCCCAGGATGAGCTACATCTGTACTCCTTACCATGGATGGCAAATATCAGAACTAAAAATCAGATCATTCGAAATACTTTTGATGTACAGTACAGAACTCATACTGTGATTAAAAACGATCATTTAATACATACTGAAGGATCTGTTAGCAGAAAAAGTATTTCATTAACAAAAGGTAAATAAGTTTGCTTTACAGAACCATTTCTTGTGCAGTTTTAAAGCACATTTCCTGCAATTCTACATATTTTGCCATGATTTATGCCAGGTTAATGTGATATCTGAGTGAGAGTGACTGACAAAATCAAATCGGGGCCCCCTGGACGTCAGGGTCACTGGGCACGTGCCCTGCCTGCCTGGTCAGTAATTCGGCCATGATTACTACAAGTTTTGATAGCGAACTAGACTAATTTTCTTAGGTCTCTCTTTATTTGGCTGGGTAGACCATCATTGTAAATAAGAATTTGTTCTTAACTGACTTTCCTAGTTAAATAAAGGTTAAATAAAAAATATATATAAAAATAATAATCTAACATGTTTTAACTGACATGGGCTAATTGAGTGACTGTCAGTGAGTGACATGAAATAAGAAGAAAGCTGCTACAACCAATTCTAGAAATTTAACCTTGTGTATTCTTCTATTCTAACTCTCAACAGTAAGTTCAGACCGACAATTATTATATATTTTTTTTAAATAACCGAGGTCCGGACCTCGGTGTCCTCATATGCAGGGTTGGTTACTTTCTAAATCTAATCCTTTACATTTACCTGTCCAAAATTGTAATCAGTAATGTAACTTTTGGATTACCCAAACTCAGTAACGTAATATGATTACATTCAGTTACTTTTAGATTACTTAAGAGAGACGATTGAACGACATCTATTGCAGGATAAATAAATGTTAAAGTTTACATAGCTGGCCATATAGGGATGTTGAATTTTACTTTATGGGTTGGTTATGTAGGCTTCTTCTAACACATCACTTTCTACTACATATAATAATACGATTAAATTATATATTTACGTTGTTATATCTATTTATAAGTCCAAAAATGCAATTACAGATTGCAATTACAGATTGCCCCTTCAAGTCTATCAAAAGTGTGCAAGTTTGAGCATGTGTCCATTAGGCCTATGGATTAGTTTTTTTATCAGCATGAATTAGATTGAGCAATAGTAGCCCCACTTTTATTCCATCGTCTGGGATCCTCACTCTGCAGATGTTGCAAGAGCGCAACAATGATTGATAGGCAGATTAAACTTCTTGAATTCAACCATTATTGGGTTCACATACATATTTAGATGTGTGAACAGCCATCCACAACAACCACAATTCGTAAAGTGCAAATAGGTAAATCAGAGAGCAGCAGTGTGATTCACATCAATGCGCTATGTAGATATCCGTATGTGATATCCGTGATATCAGGATTGCCGTAGACTACACCACTGCTGTCATCTTTACCTCCAAGCGTTTATTCAAGTTGGATAATCTTTGGATGCCGACAGCAGTCGCATCATTGGACGACATAACTTGGACTGTAGCCTACAAAAGCCTATTCCTGCTCTTTTACTGTGAACCATCAAACAGATTTGGTGTGTCATCATATTGGTCTCTGACTTGTGGTCAGACTCGCTCAGGTGGAACCACGTTAAATTTGCGCCTTTTTTCAATGCTGATTTGAATGTTATTGAGAAAACAGAGAAGTGTCCATTTTTTAGCCCTGCAAACATCCTTTCGGAATTTAAAAGTAATCCTCGAAGTAATCATCTTGTTTTTCAAAAGTATCTGTAATCTGATTACAATATTTTTGCTGGTAGGGTAAAAAGGGATGTTCACATGCCTGTCTGACAGAACCTTTGGGAGGAATGAAGGTTAGGGGCGGAGGGATATACTCCTCCCACCGGGGTCCATCCGGTAGCACTCAGAACTTACCGAAAGATCATGGAGCTCACCCACCCTCATCATGGAAGTAATCGCTACCAAGAAAGCCACCTTCATAGAGAGGTGTTTCAGGGAGGCAGATTCCAACGGTTCGAAAGGCATCTTTGCCAAAGCTGCCAAGACCACATCCAGATCCCAGCTCGCCATTGAGTGGGTCCTAGCTGGACGCAGGCGACAAACCCCCTTCATAAACCTGGAGACCAACGAATGGCTCCCCACTGGCCTGTCCATCCACCCCACATGGCATGCAGATACCCTCTCCGTGTAGAGGCTGCCAAGCACTCATCCAAGCGAGACTGCAGGTATTGGAGGACGTACTGCACCCCACATGACTCGGGCACAACCTCAATACCAGTGCACCAAAAGCAGAACAACCGCCAGCGCAACTGGTATGCCACAGTTGTATCCGGTGCCCTTGCGCTCTGCATGGTGTTCATTATGTCCTCCTGTACTCCTAACATGGACCATTGGTGCCGTTCAGCGGCCAAGCCCACCGACTGAGGCGGTGCGGTCTCGGATGCCACAGAGTTCCCCCGACCTGACACAGCAAGTCAGGTCTCAGGGGCAGTTGACAAGGTGTCCCAGACAACAGGGACAGGAGAAGGCTGAACCAGGGTTGTCTGGGCCAGTATGGGGCCACCAGCAGCAGACGATGCTCCGCCATCCTGGTCCTGTCCAGCACAGCCTGAATCAGGGGAAAAGGGGAGAATGCGTAAAGCTCTAGCCCTGGCCAATCGGGAGCCAGAGCATCCAAGCCCAAAGGACCTGGTGGCTCCAACATGGAGTACCACAGGGGGTGGTGTGCATTGTCCAGGGAGGCAAACAGGTCCACCTGCGCCCTCCCGAACTTGTCCCACAGGTGCTGCAGCACCCGAGGATGTAGGCTCCAGTCCCAAGGTGGTGGGCCCTACCTCAAGAGCATATCCGCTGCTACATTCAGGATGCCAGGTACGTACGCTGTGTGTAGAGACGCTAAACGTCCCTCAACCCAGAGAAGGAGCTCCTGTGCCACAAGATGAAGGCGGTGAGACCTCAGTCCACCCTGATGGTTGTACCCTGATGGTTGATGTAAGCCACCACTGTGGTGTTGTCCGCTCTCACCAGGACATGTCTTCCCTTCAGATATGGAAGGAAAGACCGCAGGGCCAGCAGTACACCTCGGAGCTCTAGTGTATTGATATGCCTGCCACTGGCCGTTGGTCATGCCACCCAGTGACCTGAGGCACTGTGCGGTCACCCGCAGTTGTGGGTGACGGTGGCACTTCGGGTGCAGCTGCTGGGAGTTGAACCACCGTTGCAGAGGCCGGAGATGGAGCAGGCCCAGGGGAATCAGCAACGAGGCCACCGTCAGCAAGCCAGCAGACATTGGCAGGTCAGGGAGGATACCACCCACCCCTGCTAAAAATGGTTGAGGCAAGATAAGATCGCCTGAACCCTTCTGGTGGGTAGGCATGCTCTTATGAGGACTGAGTCCAGTTCCATGCCAATGAAGGCCACCCTCTGGGTTGGCGTCAGATGACTCTTCTTGTCATTTACAGTAATGCTCAGCCTGCCGATGTGGGTCAGAGCATGTCTGTCTGACAGAGTCTTGGTTGGGGCACAGATAATTGAGAATCAAAAATACTTGGGACGTGAGAGGTGCCAGGACAGCCTCCATGCACTTTGTGAACCATGAATTCGTAAGCCGTCCCTTCGAAAATGAATCGGAGGTACTGCAATTGACCTGGATGAACAGGAACATGGAAGTACGTATGTATCCCTCAGGTCCAGCGTCACAAACTACTGGTCCCTGGACACAGCCTGAAACACGTGGGCTGGGGCAAGTATGTAGAACCTCAGTACCTTCAATTACCCATTGAGGTTGCGAAGGTCCAGAATCCATCTCTTTTTGGGACCACAAAATAAGTGGAGTAGAGCCCAGCTAGCCGTTCTGATGTCTTGATCCTGCGGATGGCACTCTTGTCCAGGAGTGAGGAGATCTCTAGCCACAGCGTTTTCTTCAGGGGGTCGGCCACCATGGAGACACAAAGGCCCCTGAAGAACAGGAGCCGGCACCGGAATTGGAGTCGGTACCCCTTGATCATTGCGGACAACACCCAGTGGGACTCCACACCCTCCTCCCACTTTGCCCTTGGAGACCGGGAGAAGCAGCCAAGGCTAGGTAAGGGTGTGTCATGGGTCCTGCCAGGGCCCGCCTCTCCTCTGGCGCCCCAAGCACTTGGGTCCCCCAGGCACGTCCCTATGGCGGTGACAGTTGACAGGTTGTTGCTTCACCGCACGCTGTGCCCCTCCCCGCTGTCATGCCTCAGCATGAGGCGATGGGGCAGGCATCAAAGACTCTGGGGGGTCCCGGCTTCAGTCACGGGTTCCACCAGGGGGGATGCCACCATCACACCTGTCACAAAGGGAAGCCATAAGCTCAACCAAGCCAACAAGGCCATGGAGCAGCTTATGCCGGGACCTGCTTGGAGAAATAGAAACCCTGTGAGGGATGAATTACCAAGTACCTCTGCAAAAACCAGGGAAGACCCATGTGCCCTATAAGGACCATGGCAGCTATCATGGTGTCCAAGGTCGCGTACTCCCCAGAGGCTGAGTGACTCTGGACCTGCAACATAACTCCATGTTCCAGTCTCTGCTGTGAGTCGGAGGCACCCCCTGGCAGAGGCCCAGCTCTCCTGCAAGGCCTCGTGGAACTTGGCAGAGATGACATGGAGAGTCATCACTGTCTACCAGTTTGATGTCCAGTGCAGTGGCTACCCGAGTGAATAGGCTCCTCATAGCCCCTCGAGACGCTGGGCAGGGTGATGAAGCCCCGCTGCCTGCTTCTGATGGCCTGTCAGCCTGGTTGCCCCACTCACGGTGGTGAATAGTGCCAGCATCGCCCCCCAGGAACAGCCTATCACTGGCCAACAGGGAACAGCTGTCGTCGCCATCGAAGTTATCAACCTCCTGACGCAGGGCATGCAGCCTCCGTTTAAGGTGGTCCCAGCGGTCCGACTCCTGCCCCCATCCAGGACTGGCAGCAGATGGGCTTTGCCTGCGGTGGCTCCGGTCACGCTTCCTGGGAGGGGAACTGGGCCCAGTAGAGGTACTAACAGCTCGCTGGTGCACCACTCCTGAGGGAGGGAGTTCGTCCCCAGCCTGAACCCGAGCCTGGCCAATCCACTCGCGCATGGCCTCCAATTGCGCCAGGCGCAGGTGCTCTGAGAACACCACACAAAATTGGCATCTAGTAGGGCGCTCCACTGCCCTTTCCACGTGGCTTAAACACAGGCAGTGCATACACGAGGTATGCGGATCCCCATGGGGGATGCCACATTCACACCTGTCACAAAGGGAAGCCATAAGCTCAGCCAAGCCAACAAGGCCACGGAGCAGGGGTCCGACACCCTGGGAGAGCTGATGTTGTGACCCGCTTGGAGGAATAGAAACCTGGTGAGGGATACCCAGTACCTCCACAAAAAATTGTGAAACCCTGTGTATGAAAAGCAGAGAGACAAAAAAACTGCAACCAGGTAATGGGTTTGATTTATTTGTTTTTTTGTTTTTGTTTTACGCCAACTGCAATGTTACCTACCGGTTTAATATCAAAGCAGTAAAAACAGCACCATATGATGGAATTACTCCGTTAAGGAACTGAATTTAATGTCTCAATGTAGTGGAAAGCCCACCACGATACTCTTGCACTCTGCAGTGGTAACGAACAAGAAAGAAACCTGCAGGGTAATTAGCAGAGAACCAGCGCCTGAGGCACGGGGAGCAGCATGTTAAAGCAATTCACAACACACACATGGAACATGCCAGTCGGCAAGTTGTGTAAGGTAAATTACTGTTTGTGGCAGCATGAGCCACCATACTAATGGATGCACACGGAGTCGTAGTGTAACTCTAACAAAACACAAATACGACAAACCACGGGCGGAAGATATAGACCAACTGCACGTAACGAGTGGAGCACTCAAGAGAAGGGGCTGGCCTTGTCGCCAGCTGCTCCAGGATGCAAACAGCCAGTGAGTATGCTTCCATGCAAGATATCACACTTACCAGTGACTTATCAAGCGAACTTCAGAAAGTTTGTACTTCACAAACTATACGGACGTTTCCGCCGAGAAAATGAAAGAGAACGCGTGTCACGGCCATGAGGTCTATATATAGGGGCAAGCAAGTTAGGTCAGAAAAATTGATTTTCACCAGTTCCTCGTTCGATTGGTGTCCCTATACCAGGACGGTTGTTGCTAACATGCGCTAATGTGACTAGAATGGCATTGTAAGTAACAGCCAACTTTCCAGGACATAGAAATGTCTTATATGGGCAGAAAGCTTAAATTCTTGTTCATCTAACTGAAGTGTCTAATTTACAGTAGGTATTACAGTGAACAAATACCATGCTATTGTTTGAGGAGAATGAACAACAATAAAACAACTTTAATCATGGCAACTGGTTTGATACATTCACCTCTGAAGGTAAATAATGTACTTACATTCAGTAATCTTGCTCTGATTTGTCATCCTGAGGGTCCCAGAGATAAAATGTGGCATGGTTTTGTTTGATGAAATCCATTTTTATATTCAAATGTAGGAATTGGTTCTACAGTTTAATCCCCTACTGTTTTTGTTTGTTGTATTATCTTTTCCCAGATCTAATATGTTATATTCTCCTACATTAATTTCACATTTCTACAAACTTCAAAGTGTTTCCCTTCAAATGGTATCAAGAATATGCATATCCTTGCTTCAGGCCCTGAGCTACAAGCAGTTACATTTGGGTATGTCATTTTAGGCGAAAATTTAAAAAAGCGTACAATCCTTCTGAGGTTTCATGATGCTTGTATCTACACCTCAGTAGATAATTTTTAGATTGTTCTATACATCAGTTGGGGTCTCTATAAGCTGCTGTATGAGGTCCTAAACCTATTGTGAAAGTGTATCCTTGTATAACTAGTGTGAAATGGCAGGCTAGTTAGTAGTGTGCGCTAGTAGCATTTAAATCGGTGAAGTCACTCACTCTGAGACCTTGAAGTAGATGATTCCCTTGCTATGCTAGGCTTTTATGGAGGGAAAGGTAACAAGCCCAGGTTGGTGCAAGGAAAGGGATGGAAGCAACACTTTTATATTGATGCTGTTGACCTGGATCATTGCTGCCGAGAAGGAAGAGGTCAAAAGGGGGTGAGTGTAACCGGTGTGAAATGGCTAGCTAGTTAGCGGTGTGCGCTAGTAGCGTCTCATTGTCGCTGGGATATGAGGTAACAACCGTGCCTGGCCTATGTTAAAAGTGTTTATTTTTTTAAAGTACATTGTTTGTTAGGTATTAAGCCTGTGTTAAAAGATGCTTAAAATGCATTAAAACACAAAAAAGGGATTGTGATTGTGTTGAATTGTGTTTGGGAAATAAAGATAGACCAGTGGAAGCTGGTGGGGGGAGCTATAGGAGGACGGGGTCATTGTGAAAGCTGGAATGGTATAAATGGAAGGGTATCAAACACATTAAACACATTAAACAAATAGAATCCGCGTTTGACTCTGTTCCATTGGTTCCATTCCAGCCATTACAATTAGTCTGTCCTCCTATAGCTCCTCCCACCAGCCTCCTCTGAGATAGGTCATATTTCATTCAGTACAGAAATGTGTAGATGGCTTAATTTACCCTGTCCTGCGACTCAATTTACCCAATATCGGGGTAAATTATGCTAAGAGAAAACAAGCTACAGTATGTTTTCAAAAATGTAACGTTTAGATGAATTCTGAATATTTCCAGGGATACACAACATCCTGAAATATATGTAGCCTATATATCTTTGTTAGAAAGAATACTATATTTCCCTTGACAGAGTGACGCTGAATGTAAAAAAAAGAAGCTACATTTACCCCACTTTCTCCTAGATTGTGGAATAGATTGTGATAGCGAATGATGTCTGGCAAACCTATAGGGGCACTCTTCAAAAAAGCACAGTCCTAGATTGCACCTCGGGGAGCGAGGAGGACTTTGGTGCAGCTTTCAGTCGCAAGATTCTTTCTATTATCAGTCCGTGCTCAGTCTTCCAAGGGAATACATCAGTTCCTCGACTCTCCTTGCCGTTTGGGTTTAAGGCAGAAATCCAGGTTAGTGAACTTTGTATCTATATTTTTCAGCTTTTGTATATTGTTTTTTTTTTATTCTGGAGAAAATAAGAGAACATATAGCCTGCTGTTGTGGTAAATTGGAGAATAAAGAATGGAGAAGGGAGAAAGAGTTGGATAAGCTATCCTTTGTTCTCTTTTGTTCATGTATTTGCATTCCTACCCGTGCGTGCGTGGATTTTCACATTCAACATCTTCGAGCCATGATTTGCGTTTTATTATGTGGATGTTCCAAAGAGTCTTTCCTGGGATTTTAACAATTTGTCTGCGCTATGAGGTGTAGACCTTTTTTTTTTTTATCCAGAAGCATCAGGGTGACAGGGCTGTGTGTGCCCAAATCAATTTATGTAATACATTGAAAAAATATCAAGTGTAGAGTAAGATGACAAATCAAGATTCAAACTTATTAGAAAAAAAGACAAACATATTTTCCATCGTAACTCGTGTACACGCCTGTGGAGCCCCACAAGACGGTATGGCAACATTAACGAACAGTGAGGTAGCGGGGGTATGTGGTTGGTGGGATGGAGTCATTGCGCTTGTGCCTTCCCTGTCGATAATATGTCGTTTTTAATCATTACTTATATTTGTTCTATAATGACAAACATCAAAGACTGCCATCCATCCAAACTATAAAAGTTATACAATCAGTTGGATTTCACAGTTAACATCATTCTGTTGCAGGCATCTAGGATGCCTGTCTCCCAGAGCCTTGCTGGTGCAACAGGAGTTGTAAATTTACCTGCACATTTTCCTTCATCGTAATTTAACGTGTCTTCAGCCCTATTTGAGTTTTAATAGATAATAATACATGGCTACCCGGTAGTGTTTACGGTAATCTGTGTGTGATCATATTGCTGTAATGGGTTTATCCCTCACACCCCTAAACCGGTACTATTTAATCCCCTCGTCGCCTATAGGCTCCATGTACTTCCCCAATGTGTGAGCATTGTCATGTGCTTTTGGCAGATCTATCTTGAAATCTATTTTTGAAATGTCTGACTGTTTTCTTTTAATGTGCATGTATAGGCAAATGTCATGTAAACCGAGGAAATTAATTGAGTCAAACACATGTAAATAACTCGCGCAATTAACTTAATTCGCATGCTATAGCGAACTTCAATATGGACAGTAATTGGGAGGAATATGAAAGCCTGTTTATCCGGTAGCCTAGTAGAGGGGACCCATCGCTGCTCTGATATCAGCATGGATGTAGCTGTACAGCCCACAGTCTGCGCTGGCCTGCCGCATGGCTCCCTCTGTCCGCATACCTTCTTGATTGCCCTAATGCAGCACTATGGACAGCTCCTATTATGATCACGCCCGTGTGTTCTGCAGTTCAAATAAATATGCAATATGGAAGTCGCTCTCTCACCCATCTAACAAGAAAGACAAATTCGATTCAACTATGTTTGGGACATTTTGGATAATGGTCAATCGAAGTACTTGCGGAAAATGTCATAGTCTATTGTTCCGTTCGTGATTAGTTTTGCTTCATTTTTTTGAGAACCGCCTGCATGATGAGCATTTTCCACCTTTTGGCTTCACTTAAAACTGTATGTCAGGCAGAAGAAACCTGTAACCTGTAATTCCTGTTTAGTATATCCATTCCCATGGTAAATATAGTTTTCTGTGACAGCCAGCCTACTGTTATATAAAGGAATAATTGAGTACTATTATCACCAAAAATAATCTATCAGATAACATTTAACTTCCAGTTCTCGGTTTTCTGATAGGGGGAAGGGAAGTTGAAGTATGTTGAAATCAGCTCTTCCTCTTACAAGCATGACAATAAGAGTAAAATAAACACAATTTTGTGAGTGAGACCAGTGTGATAAAGTTAACCCTACACACATACTTAGTTAAGCTATATGTATAGCTAAAATAGTGTAGCTATATGTTTTTGTTGTCATCAGTGGAGGGTACTACTACTCGGAATACTACTACTCAGTATTATACCATGGCATTGTTGAATAGTCCTTTCTGATTGGCTTGAAGGGCATTCTAGAGCATGCACTATTTCCCATTATAAACTGGGTGGCTGGAGCCCTGAATGCTGACAGCTGTGGAATACCAGACATTATAAACTGTTTGGTTCCAGCCCTGAATGCTGATTGGCTGACAGCAGTGGTATATCAAACCGTATACCACGGGTATAATTACGTTAATAACCAGTTTATAATAGCAATAAGGCACCTCAGGGGTTTGTAGTATATGGCCAATATACCACGCCTAAGGGCTGTATCCAGGCCCTCCGTGATGCATCCTGCTAAGAACAGCCCTTAGCTATGGTATATTGGCCATATACCACACCCCCTCATGCCTTATTGCTTAAGTATACCACGGGTATGACAAAACATGTATTTTTACTGCTCTAATTACATTGGCAACGAGTTTATAATAGCAATAAGGCGCCTCGGGTTTGTGGTATATGGCCAATATACCATGGCTAATGGCTGTATCCAGGCACTCCGAGTTGCATCGTGCTTAGAACTGCCCTAAATATGTTATATTGGACATATACCACACCCCCTTGGGTATTTTATTTTTTTGCATAATAGAAATCAATGGATATAGTTAACAGTTTACACGTTTTGTTTGAGCTGCTTTTGAAAGCAAAAGTCAAATTGAAAACAGTATTGGTATTGTTGAATTCGATTTTCATAATAGCAGCTAAATCTGATGGCTTGGTTAGCTAAACAAGCGCGTCTGTTTGTTTTGTTACCATGGTAACTACTGTAGCTATCAAAAGTAAACTTGCTAGCTAGCTACTTCAGTGGATGTTGAACACATTTCTACAAGCAAATAGTATACAATGGATGGTATGACAGGGATAATCAACTCTGGGCTCTATGCGTTCTCTGGAAAATAATGTATCTCTGTGGAAGGTCAGTTCCACTCTGAACGCATAGCCCCTTGTTGATTATCCCTTAATTCATTCCCATGCTTTAGTGGTTGCAAAGTAACAGGAGTTTGTGGTCTGTAAAATAACATGTTATCTTATCCATGCTTACCCTGGCCTGAATGTTATTTAACCCTTGCACTAAAGTATAGAGAAAATCCAGACCATAGCCCCAAAAAATGTCTCACCAACCTGTCGTTTTTAAAATACCATGGCATTGTTTCAATACTAATTTCTGATTGGATTCCACGTTGTTCATTATTTTCCACAGAACGCATAGCCACTCATTGATTTTTTCCCTTACTTATTTATACACAGTGCACTAGATAGCAATAGGTTAGCAGATTATACAATAATTTTCACCAGGCTTGTTGAACAGGTCCTAGTCATGCACAACAAGTGCTCAATAGGTTCCCAAAACCTATAGCTAAAAACAATTGTGTTTTTTAACTGCATTTTGTGAACTCAAGTCCCCCCTTCCTCCTCTAACTGTGCCTCTAACCTGCTATTCTAAAAGTATACCAGTGTGAATAAGTGTACAACTAAAACAGACCATTAAAGGGCAACAGTAGAATGGGAGGCTCACTTGGCACATAATAACATTACCTAAGTCTCCAGAGAGGGTCTCTTGTCCTGTGGTTTATACAAGAGCACTGGATAGTTTAGAACTTGGAGTAGTTCCCATGCAGTGGTCGTTTGTCTTTTTGCCAAAAGTATTTGGCAGAGTGTGGTCTCCAGATTGAAATGCCTTCCCCCTTTTAAAGCCCGACTGAGTGCTTTCTTACAACGGAGACAGGCGGCACTATGTTGGCATGATTGCAATGCTTTGAATTTTATTCAGCTTTAACTCGGTATTGAGGTTTGTGGTGGGTAATTAAAGGAAATTGATATATGCTATGCATGGATTATCAAACGCAACAACCTGTCACACTTGTTTAAGTCATTCTGATTTTATTATTCACTTTTAGGAGACACCATGGGAGGCAAGCTGAGCAAGAGAAAGAAGGGGTATGATGTCAGCGACCCAAAAGACAAGAAGGAGGAGATTACTGTGGCTGCTGTGAGTGCCGTTGAGGCCATGGCCCATGCCGTGGAGAGCAAAGCACCAGCTCCGGTCGCTGAGTTGGTAGCGAAGGATGCTCCTAAGGTGTCTGCTGCGGTAGAGGGAGCAGTGGAGTTGGCAGCGGTAACCATCACAGAAGCGACAGAAGAGGCCCTGTCAGCTATAGAGGATGTGGCCAAGGGGGCCACCGCAGAGCCAGCGGCTGTACTAGATGAACCTGTGGCAGAACCGGCAGAACCAGCGCCAACAGCAGAAGAGCCCGTGGCTTCAGATGAACCAGCTGCAGCACCGGAAGAACCTGCAGCCCCAGAAGAGCCAGTGTTGACACCGGAAGAATCTGCAGGAGTAGCAGAGGAACCAGCTGCAGCTCCAGAAGAGCCAGTGTCAGCACTGGAAGAACCTGCTGCAGCTGAGGAACCAGCAGCATCACCAGAGGACCCTGTAACAGCACCAGAAGAACCAGCGGCACTAGACGAAACAGCAGCTGCACCAAAAGAGCCTACAGTGGAAGAGCCTGTACCAGAAGAGCCTGCGGCAGCACCAAAGGAACCTGCACCAGAAGAGCCTGCGGCAGCACCAAAAGAGCCTGCAGTGGAAGAGCCTGTGGCAGCACCAAAAGAGCATGCACCAGGAGAGCCTGCGGCAGCACCAACAGAGCCTGCACCAGAAAAGCCTGAGGCAGCACCAAAAGAGCCTGCACCAGAAGAGCCTGCGGCAGCCTCTGTGGGCCTAGACGCAGCACCAGAAAAGGATTCTGAGGCTACAGAACAAGCCACAGAGGTGGCAGACACTACAGAACCTGAGCCTGCTGCTCCAGAGCCTGAAACAGAGACTGTTACAGGAGAGGCCCCAGAACCTGAGGCTGTGCCCGATGCACCAGTAGAGGCAGAAGCAGCTTCACCCGCACTGGAGGAGGAGCCTACATCAGTTGCAGAAGTTGTGTCAGAGTCAGCCACAGAGGCAGCCGCAGAGCCAGAGGCAGCCGCAGAACCAGAATCCGTCCCAGAACCAGCCGCTAAAGAGCTCCCCCTACCTGTAGAAGAATCCGTAGCAGAGCTTGAACCTGAAGCTGCTGATGCAGTAACAGAGGCAGCAGAGTCAGAGGCTGCCGACATTGCAGAATTCATCCCGGAGATCATAATTTCAGAATCTGCTGCACCTGCTGCTGCAGAGGAGGCCAGCGCTGGGCCACAGGAGGCTGTGCTGGACAACAGGGAAGTTGTTTCCGCAGAGGAGGCTACTGCTGAGCCTTCTGCCCCTGAGGTCAATGGGGAGTGTCAGGAGCAGGCAGCCGAGCCGGCTGCCGTGTCTGCCCCGGAGCGACAACAAAAGGAATGTGTCAATGGCATTGACAAGCCAGAGGATGCCGTTGAGGGGCAAATTGACTGTGAATTAAAAAAGGACTTGAACCTGACTGGCGACATCCATATTCCTGAGGCAATCGGTGAGGCAATAAGTCAGGCTGTTGACTTGGTCTGAAGCTAATATAAATGTGTCCCTAAAGTCCCTAATGATCCGAAAAAACCTCCAACACAAGCTTCTGAAGATAAATAGAAAAATGTCTGTTATGGCAAAAGGAGTTTCCGGTTAACTAAAAGGAAATACAACCACTCAAGTGTAGAGGGGGGGAGTGAGGTACATGTGAAGGAAGAGATGTAAGACATGGTTGCAGTGTTGAGTCTTTGTGCCCCACACGTCATTGCATAGGGGCAGCCTGTGTTTGCAGCATTTGTGGTGAGATGACAGCCAGCCAACATTTGAGGGATGAGTATAGTAAAACAAACAACAACAAAAAAACTGGACAACAGAGAAAAAAACGTGACATTGACATTGGAAATTTTGAATGGAATGAGTAGTCTTGTCTTTGTGTGTGAGCCTGATGATTATTATTTTAAAAAATATATATCGGAATAGCATTCAATAGTGATCTAACTTAGACTTTCACATATCCTTTCCTTAATTAACTACATGACAAAATAATGGATGAAAAGTTTTGGCCTTTTATAATGGTGCAAACAGTAAGGAATATTCATTGATGGCTTAGAATGGAGAATAAAAAAAGACTGTTGTACCTGATTGTTCTTTTGTTGTGATGTATTCTACATAAATTAGGCAACGGCCATTTGACACAGGGCCTTATCGTATAATGACAGGTCATTTTAGTCAATTTATTTCAACTGTATTTTAAGATACCTTTATGATTGATTATAATAAGTAAACCTAGGTGCAAACAATGGAGATCTTTGAAAACTGAAATTCGTCCAGTGCTTTATTGTTGTTGGCTGATAGATTGAGTGCACCAATATCAGCAGTCGGAGACATTATCGACAGAACATCATTCATTTCAAACTTCTACAGTTATGTACAGACCAGGTTTCTTTTGGGTTAGGGGTCGCCGGATTGTATTACCTGTAGGCCAATGTCCTCGAGGTCATTGGCCTTGCAAATATTTTGTTTGGTGAATCTTGGCTTGCCTGTGTTTTTGTTTGAAAAATATGACCATGTTAATGCAAGCAGACAGATAATTTCATAGGTCATCTCTTCCTCTACCTCTTACATCATAATAGCCCATCTCACTGGAACTCCAAGCTGTGGTAGGCAGGCAGCACCATAGAAATATAATGAATAGAGAGGGCTTGGAAGCTCTGACCCTGGCAAAAGATGCGGTAAAGAGGTCAATGGAACTCGACCGAAACAATGGAAATGCCATGGAAACACATGCGGAAATATGCGGGAAAGATCCCAAATCTCCTCATTGCCTACCAGCAAAATTTGGATAGATTTAGGCTAATGTTTGTATGTGTATTTCACAATATGTTGAGGTAAAAATCAGAATATAATGCTTGTATAGATGTCAACCCCAAAACATTTTCTTGTCATCGTCACCAATCAACAGTACTGCAGTTAAAAAAACGACTTTGACTACCACCACCAATTTCTCTATGTTACATGTAGCTATGCTACCAGCTTATACGAACAGGAGTTAGCATTTAGCAGTCACTTCTTCTAAACCAGAAAGGGAACAACTTCTAAATGTTATGCAGTGAAAGCGGCCAAATGTATCAAAATTGGACTTTAGTAACCACATTGTGGGCCAGTTACAATACATCAATCATGATGGAGTTGACGAATATCCACTTTTTATAAATCAAATTTGTTGAATTTGCACCAATCCGACATCTTTCTTCTAGCTCCCACTGTCTGCGTTCCATTGACCTCTTCACCGCTTCTATTTGACTGGTAAACTCATGGGTACACTTGCAATGGCTGCCTGGTATTGTGAAGCAATCATTTCCATGGTAATTTGGAATGTCCTGTCAACTGATGCTCGATTGCCATGGTGATGTAGAATATTCATTCAAATGATGCTAACTGATGTGGCTCATACTATAAAATGTGTTTTTGTTTTTTGTCAGTTGAGTTGACGACAAATCACAGCAGATTCAAGGGTACACATCCTGCTTTTACTTCCTGGCATGGGTACACTCAAAATGGCTGCCAGTTCACCCATTATACCATCATTGACTTGCCTGTTCTATTCATTCTATTTCTGTGGGCAGCACACACTCCCCACATTTCAGAGATTGAAATGGCGGGGGGTTTGGGGGAGGGGCATGTATTCTTGGAGTAGGAAGGGGCTTTCAATGGGGTTGGTGGGAGTGAGTGGGAGGATGAGGGTCTGGGATGAAAGGAAGAGCTCTGACGCAGCACAGAGGAGAACACAACCATGACAAATGAGATAATCTCTCTTTTGCCTTGAGAAATTTTTATACTGTTTCAGGGGCTGAAATTGGGCAAGGGGGTGGCGAGGGTGGATAAAACGGTCGTAGAAGGTTCTGACACCTACTTCATCGGCCCTTGCGGAATGCTCCTGAGCATGGTGCTTGCACCTACATCTTAAAAGAGGCTCGAGGGTATCTGTCATGTAGATACCAAAGCACATGCATTAGCACAAGGGAGATAAATGTTATGTGTTTGTGGATGCGCGTTTGTGTATGTGTGTTGGTGTTCATGAGACTGTGTTTGTGTTCATGAGTGTCCAAGGCATATGTACTGTATATGGAATCTCCTACAGAATTTATAGAGAGTGCGTCAATCTGAAAGAAGATTCGATGGAGATATCGAAGGTTCCCAAGAGTCTTCCAACGGCACCATAACGAGCTCCTCCACATAGCAACCCTGAATTCTTGCTCCGGTTTCTTCGAGAAATACTCCGGCCCTCAGATTTATGAAAGGAATGTTCTTGAGAGCTGGGGGTTGGGTGGATGGACACGCTGGGTTGTTTTCTCTCTCCCATCTGAAGCGTTCTGTGTCAAATGGTTACAGAGTATATGAAAACAGGATACAATTGTATGGATTTCCATATTTATTTCAGGAAAACAATCTGTAAATTATCATTATCTAAATCCCCCTTACATTTCAATCAAGAGATCATCAGTGAGATTAGAGTAAGCTTGACAAACTACAGTAGACTGCTCACAGTGCAGGCATTGATTCAAGCTGATATTTTCATAGCATCAACATGATACTGTCTGTATCAAAACAAGTTCAGGTATTACGGCATGTACAGTCGTGGCCCAGAGTTTTGAGAATGACACAAATATTAATTTCCACAAAGTTTGCTGCTTCAGTGTCTTTAGATATTTTTGTCAGATGTTGCTATGGAATACTGAAGTAAAAATTACAAGCATTTCGCAAGTGTCAAAGGATTTTATTGACAATTACATGAAGTTGATGCAAAGAGTCAATATTTGCAGTGTTGACTCTTCTTTTTCAAGACGTCTGCAATCCACCCTGGCATGCTGTCAATTAACTTCTGGGCCACATCCTGACTGATGGCAGCCCATTCTTGCATAATCAATGCTTGGAGTTTGTCAGAATTTGTAGGGTTTTGTTTGTCCACCCGCCTCTTTATGATTGACCACAAGTTCTCAATGGGATTAAGGCCTGGGGAGTTTCCTGGCCATGGACCCAAAATATCGATGTTTTGTTCCCCGAGCCACTAAGTTATCAATTTTGCCTTGTGGCAAGGTGCTCCATCATTTTTGGAAAAGGCATTGTTCGTCACCAAACTGTTCCTGGATGGTTCGGAGAAGTTGCTCTCGGAGGATGTGTTGGTACCATTCTTTATTCATGGCTGTGTTCTTAGGCAAAATTGTGAGTGAGCCCACTCCCTTGGCTGAGAAGCAACCCCACACATGATTGGTCTGAGGATGCTTTACTGTTGGCATGACACAGAACTGATGGTAGCGCTCCCCTTGTCTTCTCCGGACAAGCTTTTTTCCGGATGCCCCAAACAATCGGAAAGGTGATTCATCAGAGAAAATGACTTTACCCCAGTCCTCAGCAGTCCAATCCCTGTACCTTTTACAGAATATCAGTCGATCCCTGATGTTTTTCCTGGAGAGAAGTGGCTTCTTTGCTGCACTTCTTGACACCAGGCCATCCTCCAAAAGTCTTCCCCTCACTGTGCATGCAGATGCACTCACACCTGCCTGCTGACATTCCTGAGCAAGCTCTGTACTGGTGGTGCCCCGATCTCACAGCTGAATCAACTTTAGGAGATGGTCCTGGCGCTTGCTGGACTTTCTTGGGCGCCCTGAAGCCTTCTTCACAACAATTGAACCGCTCTCCTTGAAGTTCTTGATGATCCGATAAATGGTTGATTTAGGTGCAATCTTACTGGCAGCAATATCCTTGCCTGTGAAGACCTTTTTGTGCAAAGCAATGGTGACAGCACCTGTTTCCTTGCAGGTAACCATGGTTGACAGAGGACAAGCAATGATTCCAAGCACCAGCATCCTTTTGAAGCTTCCAGTCTGTTATTTGAACTCAATCAGCATGACAGAGTGATCTCCAGCCTTGTCCTTGTCAACACTCACACCTGTGTTCACGAGAGAATCACTGACATGATGTCAGCTGGTGCTTTTGTGGCAGGGCTGAAATGCAGTGGAAATGTTTTTTGGGGATTCAGTTAATTTGCATGGCAAAGAGGAACTTTGCAATTAATTGCAATTCATCTGATCACTCTTCATAACATTCTGGAGTATATGCAAATTGCCATCATACAAACTGAGGCAGCAGATTTTGTGAAAATGTATATTTGTGTCATTCTCAAAACTTTTGGCCACAACTGTACACAGACTATTTAACTTGTCAATAGATACCAAAATGCATTGATTTTTAGGGATAGGCGGGCTATTCATATGTCAGAACAAATTCTAGGATATACAGTATCTGTTACAGTCTATAGACACGGAAATCATGAATATCCAATAGCTACTCCCATGGGTTTGGTTGTGTTTGCATTATTCAAAGGTTGCGTTTTTCTCCACAAAAACAGACCAGCTCTACTACTATCAATATCACCTCTAAAAATGCCATTGTGAGCAAGAGGTTGATAACTTCCCCTGCTCCCCGAGCTAACCTGTATTGAATACTTGCTCAAAGGAGGACAAAAAAATATCACCCAAACCCAACAGTTATGTAACCAAGGACTGGAGAAAAAACCACAGCATCAAATATTAACATATTTTTCTCTCACTTAAATTATAAAAATGCTTGTCGGCAACAGCATGTGTTTGCCAAGTTTTCATTGGTTCAGGCCGTTCTGAGGGGATGGGATCATAGTGTAGACATTTTAAGATGAGGAATTCAGTTGCAGTACCTCACCCCAGACTGAGGATATTACACTGGGAGGGTAAGGTTTTCTCCTTTAAACATCTCTCTCTCTCTCTCTCTCTCTCTCTCGCTCTCTCGCTTGCTCTCTCTCGCTCTCTGTGCTAGGGTCTCTGTGACCTGTAGTTTGAGGTAGAGGCTCTGCTTGCATCTTGATTTAAACACTGCCTTTAAGTTGCATAGTTGTCCATCCCCAGCTGCATTGCTTGGTTACTCTAACACTATGCACTCTATACTAAGGCTTTGGCACAGAGCTAAAAGTGCTTTCCTGTTCCTTTTTTTCATATGTGGAAGGCCCTTGTTTATTTAGCCATTTCTCAGTGGTGCCTTTGAAAGAAAACAGGAAGGAAAATGTGTACTCAATTCAAAGGCCATGTTATCACGAGTAGCAAGTAAAACTGCTAGACCCACTCCACATTTCACAGCACACAATGTACTACTCTACAGAATACAAAGCTTTTTTTTTACATTCACATTGTTGGACACAGTCAGACAAGCGAGCACTGACTTGGAGAGACTGAGGAAGACACATTGAGACAGTAATTAAATGAAACCCAAGCCAGCATCCTAGAAATGGAGGCTGCAGATTACCAACAACATGAGCCTATATTAAAAACGGTGCATGTGTAGAAAGAGAAGATACACGCTGCTGCTCCCCCAATTCCAGCCCCTCAGCTGGGCTTACAGCAAATGGGTGTCAGGTGGCCACAAGGCAAACTCAACATGATTTATTAGTCAAGCAGGAGGATCAGGCTGGTGGATAGATACATCCAAATGTGAGTCCAGATTTGTCTCCTCATGCAAAAACACACTGTGGTGGATTTGCGTTTTTCATATAACCACATGATGTCTGCTTTTTATTTAATTTAAAGGGACTACTTACTTCCTCTGTAGCTTGAGCCATAACTGTTCCCTAAAAATGTCAGCTAAAGGAACATGATGTAAATGATTGTACCAACATAAATCATTGAACAGTAAAGGGGATTTTTCCTGTAAAAACATTATTTTCTGAACGATCATGTCAACTAATATGAGTAACCTATTTCCCCCCTGTATCTCCCTCTATCTCCATCTGTCTCTGGTTCATCATTCTCTCCCAACGTGCTGTCCATCTGGGAATCTGCGCTAATGCTGTCATTATATGCGGGCCTGCAGAAACCTATTAGCCAGACCTCAATGGTAGTACGGCTCCTTATTGATCCATGGTGTTATCCCTAATGGCCACTGAAAGGCCTGTGATTCCCTTCCTCTGCAGATCACTTGCTCCTCTTTCAAACTACTACTGGGGGTGAGCGAGCACTTTAAAGCTGACCATACTCAATGTGTCTCTTGGTGTAGGAGTGTGTGTGTGTGTGTGTGCGCACACGATATGTGTGTTTGTTTGTTCGTAGGCGTACGTGTGTGTATGCATGTGTGGGAAGCATAGCGTTCTTCCTCTGAGAGAGAGTGCTGATGACAACCCCAGCATGGGGTCTGTTGGGGGATATCAGGCCTTTGTCACACTGTCCAACCCCCTTCCCTCAGCCATCAGCAGGCAGAAAAAACAGAATTGTATACTCCGACAATTATTCTGGGCCATTAAATGGAGTCAAGGGAACCTGGGAACCTGTGCCCACAGCACAACCTTTCAGGTCTTCAAGATGAGCTACTCGATTCCCTCATTTAGATACTCAACAGATTTGTGTTTACACCAAATAATCAATTTACTCAAATAATAATCAGTTTAAGTAACAGCAAATAATCAAATTAAATAACATTTAAAGGCTCATCATCATATCTCCAGTGGTTGAAAAAGTAATACTTGAGTAAAGGTAAAGATATCATAAAGGGGAATGGAAACACTTCAGGAAGAGAAGAGATGTATTCCACCCACTAATATTAAAATGTGCATTTAATATAGAATCATGTCTATATTTAGGATTTTGATATTGAACAACATTTATTAGAGTTATGTGTACTGCTATAGTAACTGTCAAACCCTGATCTGTGTCACCTGTCCTTGTCTCCACCCCCTCCAGATGTCACCCATCTTCCTCATTTTTTATTAACTTTTTTTAACTAGGCATGTCAGTTAAAACGTCTTAAAGCTAGGGGGCAGTATTTTGACGTCCGAATTAAAAGCGCGCCCAAAGTAAACTGCCTGCTACTCAGGCCCAGAAGCCAGGATATGTATGTTATTAGTACATTTGGATAGGAAACACTCTGACGTTTCTAAAACTGTTTGAATGATGTCTGTGAGTGTAACAGAACTTATTTGGGAGGCGAAACCCCGAGGACAAATCCAGGAATATTTCTTTTAGGTCACTCTTTTCAATGAGTTTTAAATGGGAATCTAGAATTCTAAGTTGCTTGCAGTTCCTATCGCTTCCACTGGATGTCAACAGTCTTTAGAAATTGATTGATGTTTTTCCTTTGAGAAATGAAGAAGTAGCCCTGTTCAGAAAGGAGGGTCGAGTGAAGTGTACTGTTGCGGTTGAGGCGCGTGACCTGAAAGCTCGCTACACATTGTTTTCCTCCGGTATTGAACACAGTTTATCCCGTCTTAAATTGTATTGATTATTTACGTAAAAAAATACCTAAAGTTGGATTAGGAAAGTTATTTGAAATGTTTGGATCAAGTTTACAGGTAACTAATTAGACAATGTGTAGTCATGTTGCGCGAGTTGGAACCGGTGTATTTTCTGAATCATTGCGCCAAATAAATGGACATTTTGGATATATAACGACAGAATTTTTAGAACAAAAGGACCATTTGTGATGTTTAATGGACATATTGGAGTGCCAACAGAAGAAGATCTTCAAAGGTAAGGCATGCATTATATGTTATTTCTGACTTTTGTGTTGTGCCTGGTGGTTTGAATTGTGATTTTCATGTGTATGTTTGCTGGGGTGCTGTTCTCAGATAATAGCATGGTTTGCTTTCACCATAAATACTTTTTGAAATCTGACACTGTGGCTGGATTAACAAGATGTTCATCTTTAAACCCATGTATAACATGAATTATTATTATGAGTATTTCTGTTTTTGAATTTGGTGCGCTGCTATTTCACTGGGTGTTGTCAAATCAATCCTGTTAACGGGATTGGTCCAGCGAAGGGATCACTAAGAGGTTTACAATGACGGCCTAGAAACAGTGGGTTAACTTCCTTGTTAATGGGCAGAACGACAGATTTTTACTTTGTCAGCTTGGGGATTGGATAACTTGGGTAACTTTTCAGTTGTAGGCCCAGCGCTCTAACCACTAGGCTACCTGCCGCCCCATTTTCCCCTCGGTATTTAAACCTGTGTTTTCTGTCTGTGCCAGTTTGTCTTCTATGTTCCAAGTCAACCAGCATGGTTTTCCCGTGCTCCTGACTTTGCTATTCCCTTTTTGCTAGTCCTCCCGGTTTTGACCCCTCCCTGTTTTCTGGACTCTGAACTGGTTTTGACCTTTTTCCTGTCCACGACCATTCTCTTGCCTACCCTTTTTGGATTATTAATAAATATCAAAGACTCAAACATCTGCCTCCCGTGTCGGCATCTGGGTCTTGCCTTGAGCCCTTATAGTACAAACTGGCCATGACAGACCCAGCAGACTTGGACCAGCTCCCCCACACTGTCTCCCTGCATGGAGCCACCATTGGGAGGCATGAGGAGCTACTGCTGGACCTTTTGGAAGGGCTTCGTTCTCTGACGGAACGCCGCGACCAAGGGTTCAAGGCTATCATGGTACGAATCAGTGAATTAGCTCATAGGTAGCCTGCCACATCTGAGACCTCTCAACCACCCAGTAACCTATCTACTATCAGTGGTGGATTTGTACAGCATACCCCTGCTCCCCGATAACCCCGCTTAACACCTCCGGAGTGATATTCTCGGGATCCTGGAACCTGCCGGGGATATTTCTCAATGCTCCCTTATTTTTGAGCTACAGCCATCTTCGTTCCCTTCGGACCGGGAGACAACGTGGAGATAAAGAATAACAAAATATATTTATTAACTGAAGTAAAGTAAATACAATTAACAGTGGTGTGTGTAATCAGTAGTGTAAGTGAGTGGTTGTGTGTATACATGTGATAATGAGGGGTGTTGAAAGGTAACAACGCAAACAAACAAAACAGCCACATAAAATGCCAACACCCAAAATCTGTAAGTGTGTCTGCATGGAGAGAGTCTCCTCAATTAATGGGGAAGAGGTGCATTTATCCTGGGACACACCCAACCCAGGTGTGTTCCATTTCCCTGATGACCCTCCCGGCTCTGCCCACCGACATCCTATTAAGGAAAACAAGAGCAAAGAGAAAGAATTCGGCAGACAGAGTGGGAGGGTCGTCAGGAGCGACAGGAGCGACAGAACAGGACAATACCAAACATAAACTAACCGTGGTCAGTCACGTGGACATTCAGGAACATGGCGCACGAGAGAGCGCGTCAGCAAAGACATTATCAGTCCTTCGGATGTGCCGCACATCGAGATAAAAATGCCTGTAAAGAATAAACACCATCTCATTATCCTCTGATTAGGACACATCATGGACCTCAAATAGGTGAGAGGGTTATGGTCGGTGTAGACCACAATAGGTACTACTCCCAACCCAACATAGACCTCAAAATGTTGAGGCGCCCATATGAGCGCTAGCGCTTCTTTTTCAATGACCGAGTAGTTCAACTGATAATGGTTAAACTATTTGGAAAAGAAACAAACAGGCCTCTAAACA
Organism: Oncorhynchus masou masou; assembly: GCF_036934945.1. Classification (NCBI taxonomy): domain Eukaryota; kingdom Metazoa; phylum Chordata; class Actinopteri; order Salmoniformes; family Salmonidae; genus Oncorhynchus; species Oncorhynchus masou. The sequence goes on from NC_088213.1 coordinate 42,534,369, forward strand.
CCGTACACATCTGCTTGCCGCAAAACTGCACCTGCCCCCACATGACTGGCATTCACCTGCAAGGTAAATGACAAATCCACACAAGGAGCAGCCAGCACCAGAGTTGAGGTTAGCAACCTCTTTGCATCTTCAAAAGCCTGTTGACAACGACCAGACCATATGTAAACAGCCTTAGCCTTCAGCAAATCTGTCAAGGGAGCAAACACAGTAGAGACGTTCCTACAAAAACTACGATAATAACCAATCATTCCCAAGAAACGCATCAGTTCCTTTTTAGGAGTTGGTGGTGGAAATGCATCAATAGCTACCACCTTAGCCCGAACAGGACGCACTTCACCCTGCCCAACCACCTTTCCAAGGCATGTAACGGTCGCCTGAGCAAACTCACATTTAGCCAGATTGATCGTGAGGCGACCTGCAGCATGGCGGTCGAACAGCGCTTGAATATGGGACAGATGTTCCTCCCAAGTATCTGCATATATCACTACATCGTCCAGATAAAGAGCGCACTCGGCCAGACTGGAGACGACCCTGTTCATAAGTCGCTGAAAAGTGGCAGGTGCATTACTCAGGCCAAAACTCATAACCGAATATGAGTACAGACCAGAGGGTGTAATAAAGGCAGAGATTGCACGTGCCCTAGTCATCAGTGGCACCTGCCAATAGTCCTTTAACAGGTCAAATTTGCTCACAAACTTAGCTGCGCCAACTTGACCAATACAGTCCTCCACCCGAGGAAGTGGAAATTAATCTGGTTTAGTGACACTGTTTACCTTACGGTAGTCCGTACAAAATCTGTTTGTCCCATCCGGTTTACTGACCAAGATACAGGGAAAAGCCCAACTGGAGAAAGACTCTGCTAACTCACTCTCCAGCATGTACCTGATGTCAGCATCCAGACAATGCAGTTTCTCTGAAGAAACTCTATAGAACCGCTGATGAATGGGTTCAGTATCCCCAACGTCAATATCGTGTTCTATTAAGTTTGTACGGTAGGTGTATCAGCAAACAAACCTGGAAATCTCAGAATCAGACCAACCATCCGCCCATCAACAGGTAGATGAGCGAGAAGGCTATCTAAAATATTTTTCAATCTACCCTACAGTATGAAATTGTCGGAACCAGGAACATCTTCCTCAAGCATGGAGCTAGCATGACAAGAACCCAGCGAAATAACATTATCAGCCTAAAGAACAGGTTTACTGTTCTCTGTAGACTCCTACTGTTCAGCCTCAGAGGAATGTGCATAATAGGGTTTTAACAAATTTACATGGCACGGTTGGTGTGCTTTTCTCCATTCTGGAGTAGCAACTAGATAGCTTGCTCAGTGCACTGGCGCACAACCGTATATGGACCTTAACACTTGGCTTGAAAAGGATCTCCAACAATTGGCAGCAGAGCAAGAACCTGGTCATCTGGACTAAAGTGACGAGGCTCAGCTCGCCGATCAAATATGCCTTTTATCCTCTCCTGTGAAGATGATAGCTTCTCTTTAGCCATCTCACCAGTGGCGTACAGGCGTCGCCGGAAATCACACACATAAGATAACAGGGACTGAGTTGGCTCGGGAGACTTCCAGTCATCCTGGAGAACAGATAGAAGTCCAAGCACCCCATGACCAAACACAAGGTCATTTGGACTGAACCCCATTCTCTCCTGTGAAACCTCCCTTGCGGCTAACAGTAACCAAGGCAAACCCTCCTCCCAATTTTTATCTATCTCAGTACAATAAGCTCTCAACAAAGACTTAAGTGTCTGATGGAAACATTCCAGCACTCCTTGACTTTGCGCGTGATAGGAGATAGACAAATTGTGTTTTATATGGAGCTGTTGGAGAACCTGACCAAACAGATTAGAGGTGAAATTAGATCTTAGATCACCTTGAATGACCTTAGGGATTCCAAACAGTGAGAGAAACTGAGTCAAAGCTTTTAGCACAGACTTAGTTGTGATAGACCGGAGAGGATAGGCAGCAGGAAACCTCGTGGTCTGACACATCACAGTGAACAGGTAACTACGAGGCAGAGGACCAACACAGTCAATTATCAGATACTCAAAAGGTTGACTGAGTACAGGAATAGGACACAGTGGTACCGGCTTATTAGCTTGATTAGGTTTACCAGTTAATTGACAGGTGTGACAAGTTTTCATGAACTCAGAAACATCCCTCTTCAACCTTTCTAGCGCAGGCGTTCCGCTAGCGGAATCCGTCGACAACATTCCGCTGAAAAGGCAGCACGCAAATTCAAAAAATATTTTTTAGAAATATGTAACTTTCACACATTAACAACTCCAATACAGCAAATGAAAGATACACTTCTTGTTAATCTATCCATCGTGTCCGATTTCAAAAATGCTTTACAGCGAAAGCACACCCTATGATTACGTTAGATCACCGCCAAGTCAAAAAAACACACAGCCAAAGATAGGAGTCACAAAAAGCAGAAATATAGATAAAATGAATCACTAACCTTTGATGATCTTCATCAGTTGACCCTCATAGGACATCATTTTACACAATACATGTATGTTTTGTTCGATAATGTGCATATTTATATCCAAAAATCTCAGTTTACATTGGCGCCTTACGTGCAGTAATGTTTTGATGCCAAAACATTCAGTGATTTTGCAGAAATACTCATAATAAACATTGATAAAAGATACAAGTGTTATTCACAGAATTAAAAAAAGACTACTCCTTAATGCAACCGCTGTGTCAGATTTTTTTAAACTTTACGGAAAAAGCATAATCTGAGAACGGTGCTCAGAACCCAAAACAGCCAGAGGAATATCCGCCATTTTGGAATCAACAAAGTTAGAAACAACACCATAAATATTCACTTACCTTTGATGATCTTCATCAGAAGGCACTCCCAGGATTCCCAGTTAGACAATAAATGACTGATTTGTTCCATAAAGTTCTATCATTTATGTCCAAATAGCCACTTGTTGTTAGCGTGTTCAGCCCAGTAATCCATCTTCATGAGGCGCAGGCACTTCATCCAGACAAAAACTCAAAAAGTTCCATTACAGTCCTTTAGAAACATGTCAAACGATGTATGGAATCAATCTTTAGGATGTTTTTATTGACATCTAGTGGAATCCGTAGGAAGTGCAACTTGACTCCATAGACACTGTGTATTCGGTAGGCAAAGCTTTGAAAAACTACAAATCTATAAAATATTTTTGAATTTCGCGCGCTGCCTTTTCAACGGAATGTTGTCGAGGGGTTCCGCTAGGCTACATGTGCACCACCAAGTCAGAACAGTAACGTTTGGCAAAATGAAGAGGTGAAAATAGACCAAATTATTAGGGTGAGACACATCGGCTACTAACAACTTACTATACAACATACACTTAGTATTGCTTTCTTAGCTACAGTATACATATCTCCCTGGCATATTACATCATTTATGCAGCAGCATATAAGACATTTTTGGACTCACCTTGTAATGTGGAAAAGTAGAGTGGTGGTCCTTCATGGGCAAATTGTGTCATCAAAGAAAGACAAAGAGGACGGATTTACAATCCCGAGTTGGATGACTGTTCAAAACGTATTTTCCCAGTCTGAGCTTGTTTATTCCCGACTTCCCAGTTGCAATGCTTGCAGTTAGCCACTGTCACTGATTCCTTCCAAACCACTCACTGTTGAATTTGTGATTTCCAACTTGTTGTGTAATGTTTATGTCCAATGGCCAATGAGCACCGTTATGTTTTATCTATAATTTCTCTTCATTATTTGTCTTCATATGACAAGGATTAAAAATAATTGTCCAGTAGATTGTCAACTTTATTCATGATGTTGACTGCTAGCTAAGATTTTGAAAGTAAAATGTTGACATGATCAGTCCAATCAAAGCTACTCTACAAATAACGTGATTTGACATCATTTTATCTGTGGCCAATGACCTTGAGCCTTCTTGGAAGGGCACTACTAATGTAACTCTAAGGCAGGACCCAAAGGGCTTTGAATTTTTGATGTCTACCCTTACTAAGGACTGGTGACGTAGTTTCCACATGAGTGACAGGACACTGAGCCATCATGGCGCAACGGTCCTATTTTCTGCTGGCTTGCCTCACTACCATAGAAAGCACTGAGCTAGGCTGAAACACCTGCATTTTGGAGCTGCCTTACTCAAGAAAACAAAAAGCGACCATGTCTGTATGCCGCTTTATTAACTCAATTATATATTTTATTTTTTCTGCAAACTGATATGTGACTCGTATTAATGAGCCCCACATAAAACACACCACCATTGTTGGTGGAAGAAGGTGAGGACCAAGGTGCAGTGTGGTATGTGTCCATATTTTTTAGAATGAACACGGAAATAACAAAAATAACAAAGATAAACGACCGAAAACCGTTCTGACTGGTGACAACAGACAACAGAAAATAATCACCCACAAGACACAATAGAAAACAGGCTACCTAAATATGGTTCTCAATCAGGGACAACGATTGACAGCTGCCTCTGATTGAGAACCATACCAGGCCAAACACAGAAATAGCAAATCATAGAAAAACTAACATAGACAACCCACCTAACTCACGCCCTGACCATACTAAAACAAAGACATAATAAAAGAACTAAGGTCAGAACGTGACACTGACCTCAAACTTTTATGCTTGTTGAGTATTACATGTCAGATGAAAATGTTCAGGTAGGCATGGAAGGCTTCATAAAAAAAAAACTATAATTGAGAAAGAAAGAAAGAAAGAAAGAAAGGAATGAAGAAAAACATACGCATTGAAATCCACATCATAAAACCAGACTATGAGGAAGATAAATCTATTTCTGAAATGGTCAAAGGGCATGTTTCACCTGCACCATTGAAAACATACAATTCTGAATGTCCCAAGGACAAAGCTGGGGGATACTATTTGTTATTTTGAGTGCGGTCTGGCCAGACTTTCAAATGCAGTCAGAGAGCAACAGGCTGCAAGGCAATAATGTACTTTAAGTTAAGAAAAGACTGGTTGGGTTACAAAGTAATGGTAAAGAGGACATTTAGCCATAATCAACAGTGCCAAGGGGGTCGTCATTTCAAAAGAACATGCCTTGAACTGGCAAGCCAAATTGAAGAATGGATCTCTTTAGGAATGAAACCTGACATTATACTCCTTCAGGCACACTCATGGTCTAGGGCCCAATGACACGGTGACTTGAACAATATAGAATACCTTCACACGAGGATGATTCTGAATGCACAGCAAGATTATTCGCAGGTCCTTGTAAAGACTGTTTTATTTTACCAGACATTGAACAAGATCTGTCAGACTTTTTCCACGAGGAAGAAGTTGGAACAGCATGGAAACATTGTTTCTAGATGCCAACCCCCTGCGTCAACTAGTACTCCTTCCTACATTGGCAGTAAGAAATTAACATGGACATGAAATTCCGAGGCATACATTATAACAAGCAGTGGAAAAGCAAGAGACTCTTGAACGAGCACTGCACAAACTACACCCATTGTTTCCTATCCCACAATTTAATAACATCATTTTCAAATTCGCAATGTCATGTTCATTCTAAGACCATGTAAGGAGCAAAAAAACCTGCAGTCACTTATAAATATTTGTCCATTATTTCATTCATACTGTAGCAGTTGTTTCAAGTCGTTTTACAGTAATATATATTTGATAGCAGTATAGTTTCCAATTGGGGTAGTGTTGACAACACTGAAAAGAAGGGAGTGTGTAGTTTTCCTCTTTATAGGTTACATCTTCATTTAACTCCATGGATTGGAAAGCTGCCGCAGTCATCCCCCTCTTCAAAGGGGGAGACACCCTGGACCCAAACTGTTACAGACCTATATCCATCCTGCCCTGCCTATCTAAGGTCTTCGAAAGCCAAGTCAACAAACAGGTCATTGACCATCTCGAATCCCACCGTACCTTCTCCGCTGTGCAATCTGGTTTCCGAGCCGGTCGCGGGTGCACCTCAGCCACGCTCAAGGTACTAAACGATATCATAACCACCATCGATAAAAGACAGTACTGTGCAGCCGTCTTCATCAACCTTGCCAAGGCTTTTGACTCTGTCAATCACCATATTCTTATTGGCAGACTCAGTAGCCTCGGTTCTTCTAATGACTGCCTTGCCTGGTTCACCAACTACTTTGCAGACAGAGTTCAGTGTGTCAAATCGGAGGGCATGCTGTCCGGTCCTCTGGCAGTCTCTATGGGGGTGCCACAGGGTTCAATTCTCAGGCCGACTCTTTTCTCTGTATATATCAATGATGTTGCTCTTGCTGCGGGCGATTCCCTGATCCACCTCTACGCAGACGACAACATTCTGTATACTTCCGGTACGTCCTTGGACACTGTGCTATCTAACCTCCAAACGAGCTTCAATGCCATACAACACTCCTTCCGTGGCCTCCAACTGCTCTTAAACGCTGGTAAAACCAAATGCACAGTTCGCTGCCTGCACCCGCACGCCTGACTAGTATCACCACCCTGGATGGTTCCGACCTAGAATATGTGGACATCTATAAGTACCTAGGTGTCTGGCTAGACACCTAGGTACTTATAGGTGTCCTTCCAGACTCTCCTTCCAGACTCATATCAAACATCTCCAATCTAAAAGCAAATCTAGAGTTGGCTTTCTATTCCACAACAAAGCCTCCTTCACTCACGCCGCCAAACTTACCCTAGTAAAACTGACTATCCTACCGATCCTCGACTTCGGCGATGTCATCTACAAAATTGCTTCCATTACTCTACTCAGCAAACTGGATGCAGTTTATCACAGTGACATCCGTTTTGTTACTAAAGCACCTTATACCACCCACCACTGCGACCTGTATGCTCTAGTCGGCTGGCCCTCGCTACATATTCATCGCCAGACCCACTGGCTCCAGGTCATCTACAAGTCCATGCAAGCTAAAGCTCCGCCTTATCTTAGTTCACTGGTCACGATGGCAACACCCACCCGTAGCACGCGCTCCAGCTGGTGTATCTCACTGATCATCCCTAAAGCCAACACCTCATTTGGCCGCCTTTCGTTCCATTTCTCTGCTGCCTGTGACTGGAACGAATTGCAAAAATCGCTGAAGTTGGAGACTTTTATCTCCCTCACCAACTTCAAACATCTCCTATCTGAGCAGCTAACCGATCGCTGCAGCTGTACATAGTCTATCGGTAAATAGCCCACCCATTTTACCTACTTCATCTCCATACTGTTTATATTTATTTACTTTTCTGCTCTTTTGCACACCAATATCTCTACCTGTACAAGACCATCTGATCATTTATCAATCCAGTGTTACTCTGCAAAATTGTAATTATTCGCCTACCTCCTCATGCCTTTTGCACACAATGTATATAGACTCTCTTTTTTTCTACTGTGTTATTGACTTGTTAATTGTTTACTCCATGTGTAACTCTGTGTTGTCTGTTCACACTGCTATGCTTTATCTTGGCCAGGTCGCAGTTGCAAATGAGAACTTGTTCTCAACTAGCCTACCTGGTTAAATAAAGGTGAAATAAAATAAAATACAAATGTAATAAAAAACCCTGCACCTAAAGACTTTAGAACGATTGAGCGATGAGTATACGATGAGTATATATGACGATGAGTATATTGATTGAACGATGAGTATACCATTCTGAAACTAGTAACTCCAAAGCAATGGCCAGTCAAGAGTATTTTTAGGGATTGTACTATATTCAATGTACCCCCTTTTATCCCTGTGCTGTATTTTTAGATGTTTGGTGGTTGACGCATTGAGGCAAGTCTTCCCTGAATCGGATGTTCTCCTAATGTGGATGGTCGATTGTGGCAGTCCTGGATCATCAGATGACTGGTGGTCCTGGATCGTCATATGACCATGACGGTATTGGATTTTCATGACTGTGGCGGTCCTGGATCGTCAAAAGAGTGACTCTCTCCTTGATCGTCATGTGGCAGTCCAGGGGCCTCATTCATAACCGTTGCGTAAATTGAACATTAAATATCTGCTTGCGCCATTTCTTTCAAATCTGCGCATGTACAAAAATATAGAGATATATAGAGACTTGGGGAAAGGGGAAAAGACCAATAAAGGGGGGGTTACGGGACTCCTGGAGGGGCAGGTCTTGTTTAGACAGCCATACCCTCAGCCTGAGACGATAGCGTGGAGCCAGAGTCTGGTGGCGTTCCACTTGTCGATAATACATGGAGGTGGCCTTGAGAAGAGCAGACCGAGATCTCTTCCAGGTACACCAACAGCGCGGACGAACATCTGGGCCGAGGGTATGTTAACCTCTTCTTCTTTCTCTGGGAAGAGCAGAGGATGATATCCCATGGAGCACTTGAGGGGCGAAAACACTGTGGCCGAGCAGGGAAGAGTGTTCCGGGTGTACTCCACCCACACAAGTTGCCAGTTCCAGGTGGTGGGGTTGGTTGAGACGAGGCACCAAAGCGCAGTCTCCAGGTCTTGATTTGCACACTCCGTTGGACTGGGGATGAAACCTAGAGGACAGGTTGGCTATGACCCGATGAGGGTGCAGAATGCCTTTCAGAATCGGGACGAGAATTGAGGACTACGATCAGAGAAAATGTCAACAGAGTCCATGGATTCGGAAGATGTGCTGCACCATGAGCTGGTCCGTCTCCTTGGCTGAAGGTAACTTGGATGGAAAGGATGAAATGTGCAACTTTAGAGAACCTATCCACTACTATCAGGATAGTGGTGTTGTCATCAAACGGAGGAAGCCGAGTGTCAAAATCCAGGGATATATAGGACCAGGGGCGATGAGGAACAGGGAGTGGCTGAAGGAGGCCAGCCGGATTTTGCCGCGGAGTCTTGTTCTGAGCACATACCGTGCATGCGGCAACGAAGTCTGAGATGTCAGGAACCATAGTGGGGCACCAGAATCGTTGTCGGAGGAAGGCCAGGGTTTGACGGGAGCCGGGATGGCAGGTGAGCTTGGAGGAATGAGCCCATTCCAGGACCTGAGCTCAGGCTGAATCAAGGACAAACATACGGTTAGCCGTGCCTTCCACCAGGGTCCGGCTGGGAAAGTTGTGCCTTGTGAACCAGGTGCTCGAGTCTGGTTCTGTTGGTTCCAGACTTGGTGCACTGGTATCTCTTGTTGTGCAGTAGCAGGGAGAACAGTCTATGGCTTGGGTGCCTGGAGTCTGACAATTTTTTGGGCTTTCCTTTGACACCGCCTGGTATCGAAGCCATGGATGGCAGGGAGCTCGGCCCCAGTGATGTACTGGGCTGTACTCACCACCTCTGTAACTACAGTGATGCTCACACGGGTGCAGCTGTTGTGAGCATAACTTTCTGAGAATCTTTGGGCCCATTTCAAATCATTTCAGCCTTCTGAGGGGGAAGAGGTGCTGTCATGCTATCTTTTCAACTGTGTGGACCATGTTTGATGCGACTGTACGTTAGTCGTAGTTGGCTAGCTAGCGAGCAAGGGATAAGAATGTTGCCAGCCAGTATGGCAATGGAACATTTAGAACGAACGACTGGGTCGCATCCTTAGATACAGAGCAAAAAGACTGAACGACTGGGTCACGTCTCTGGCAACCGAACCAACAGAACGAACAGCCAACTTGGGTAGCAACCCTCGATTTGTTTCGGGATTATATCTTGTGGAAGGATGAAATAGTATGAATAAATTCAGCAAAATAATGTTTATAATGAAAATATGTAAATCATTATTTGAATAGGTTCGTAACCCGTTGTGTAAAAGTGTTAATGTCCTCAAAGCCTGCCCGAGATGAACAACACCTGTGTCAATAAATCCTCCAAAAGCCGGTTTCTCATGCATTATCACTTAAATAGAAAATGACTCAAGTAAAAGTCACCCAGTAAAATACTACTTGAGTAAAAGTCTTAAAGTATCTTGTTTTAATTGTACTTAGAGACTTGCCCCTAAAAAACAACCAATCCCTTTTAAAAATGACCTATGTGGCATCAGTCAGAAACATTTATTCTAGTGTCAAAATTGACTAGAAAGTGTAAATAGGATCATTTTAGTCATAAAGTCAGTCTTCTAAAACTGAGTTTGGAACCTGAGTGAGTTACACCGAGTAAATTCCCCCTTTTGCCAAGCTGCCAGTGCAGGGATACTCCAGGCAGAGCAGAATTCAGTTGGTGGTACTGTAACCTTAGCCTGGTGGAACCGGTCTGAATCGCTGTGTTCACCATTCTATTTCACTTCTCATTTTACGATATCTGAAGTGAAATAGAAAGGTGAACACAGCAATCAGATTGGTTCCACCAGGCTAATCATAACCACCATTGATAATGTAATCTCTGTGTGTGTGTGTGTGTGTGTGTGTGTGTGTGTGTGTGTGTGTGTGTGTGTGTGTGTGTGTGTGTGTGTGTGTGTGTGTGTGTGTGTGTGTGTGTGTGTGTGTGTGTGTGTGTGTGCTGCCCATCATTGGGGCTCTGACAAAGACTTCACCTCCAGCCTCCCATCTTGCCTGCTTACCAACTGTCATCGATGGGGAGACTAGAATTAGGTAGGTTTAGTTTGACCTTTTTCAAACTTCAACTTAATACCTGTTTGTGTGTGAGATATTACCTATCCTAACTCCCATTGGTTAAAGAACAGTGACTGTGTGTGTGTGTGTATGTGTTCACAGAAACATGTACAGTATAAAGCCAGCACATGAAGACTTGATGCAAGATGATGTGATGAAGTTCAGACTGACAGACAGGCTTGATGCTGATGTCTCTGAATGAAGAGAGACCTGTCACTCGGCATTAACATTTTACTAGTCACAACTTTTACTTGTATTTTATTTTTGTTTACTGAATGTTACCAGTCAATATGGGGAGGGAGAAACCCTGTGTATTCTGCACCAGGAACAGGGGACACCACACCGGAATGTATGACCATTCTGACATATCTGCCAAGGTAGCCCCATTACCACAAGAAAAATGCTGTTTGGTACAGTATCTGTATCGGCTGGGAATTACATTTTGTATTCTTCTATGGTATTGTGTAAAGGGTTGTTTATTCTACATTTGAAAGGTATCAAAACACTTAGTTTAGAATATCTACATAAATTCAGCAATTGCATTCTTCTCATATTACTCTGTAGTCTACTGACCTATTCAAAGCTTCCTCCGACACCTCACCATGCATCTGCCTGTAGTTATTGAACTCAACCTGCAGGAGGTTTGTTTGTTGTCATTGAGTGGAGGGAAACATCTGCGGGCAAGGTTCTGACAGATGGGCGTGTCTTGGTGGTGGCGAGGACACCCAAGAAACACAAATATCAAACCACAGCCCCAGGCCAACTCACGTTTGGCTTCTCTCCCCTTTAAGTACAGTGGTGGAAAAAGTACTGAATTGTCATACTTGAGTAAAAGTAAATGCTATACATCAAATTCCTTATATTAAGCAAACCAGAGGGCATGATCCTACATGGAACCCAAAAGGGTTCTACCTGGAACCAAATAGGTTCTACCTGGAACCACAAATGGTTCGTCAAAGGGTTCTGCTACGGGTACAGCCCAAAAATGTTTTAAGTTTATAGATACCAAGTTGTCAAAAATATAAATAGCAAAGTACAAATAGCCCAAAAAACGACTTAAGTAGTACTTCAAGTACTTTACACCACTGCATATCACTTGATGTGAAATCTGACACACAATACTCTCACTCACCCTTAAAATAAGGAAATCATTTACCAAAGGACAATGCTCTTGAAAGCTATTACGTCGTGCTTTTTCCGCCTGCTATTGCTGCCTGATGAATGGTGGAGGCTATGTAAGAGCGCAGCACGTGTGTGTTTTAGATGAAAGATTAGATGAAAGATTAACATTCATTCTGTGGTGGGTCACCTTGACCAAGACCACAGAAGTACACAGCACAGAGAACAAAAGGAGACAGAAGATAAAAGATCTGTTTGTAATGTACATGTGTGTTACATTAGAGAGGGAAGGGGTACGACACAGAGGAGGGAGAGCGAGAAAATATAAAGGGAGAGAATCCGCCCCCTCCTCTGTTGCTGCCCTCTGCTCCTGCAGCTAAAGGCAGTGTGTCAAGTTCTATGATCCCGACCTGTCACAGCAGCAGCCCAGGGAACCAGAAGTCCTCACAATGATTGTAAAACAAGGAGCATTTTGACAAGTGGGGACATGTCGCCAGTCCCTCTAAGGAAAAAGCTATTTTAGGCTTAGGGGTTAGGTTTAGGGTTAGGGTTAGATTTAGGGTTAGAGGATATGTTTAGGGTTATGTAGGAGTTAGGGTTAAGGTTAGGGGTTTGGGGTTAAGGTTAGGGTTAGGTTAAGGGTTAGGGTTAGGGAAAATTGGATTTTGAATAGGAATCAATTGTTTGGGCCCCACAAGTATAGTAAAACAAATGTGTGTGTGTGTGTCATGTCTTGTTATGTCTGTTCCTGTCCTTTCTCTTCATTCTCTCTCTCTGCTGGTCTTTTTAGGTTACCTTCTCTGTCTCTCATTCCTCAGCTGTTCTACATCTGCCCTAACTAGCTCTTTCACTCTTCCCCACCTGTTCTCTTCCCCTCTGATTAGGTCTCTATTTCTCTCTGTTCCTGCTACTTTCAGTGTCTGATTCTTGTTTGTGTTTTTTGATGCCAGAAGCAAGCTGTCGTCTCGTTTGCTTCCACCTTGTCCTGTCCTGTCGGAGTCTGCCTGGCAGGAGCATCCTGCACTATACTAACGTTCTTTTTGTTCCGCTGACAACGTTGGAAGAGGATTTATGCCATTCCTGTATTTTCATTAAAGAACTCTGTTTTCTGTTAAAACCGCTTTTGGGTCTTCACTCAAGTTCATAACAGAAGAATCAGACCAAGAATGGACCCAGCGGCCCGGACCCTTTTCACTCCGCCGTCGAGATCCAGGGAGCGATGCTAGGCAGACACGAGGAGGAATTGTCTGCTGCTCAACATGCCGTTGAGACCCTGGCCGTCCAAGTCTCCGACCTCACAAGACGGGTTCACCAACTCCACCTCGATCCACCGCCCACTTCCAGGGTTTCCGAGTCTCCGGAGCCCAGGATCAACAACCCGCCGTGTTACTCTGGGGAGCCCACTGAGTGCCGCTCATTCCTCACTCAGTGTGATGTGGTGTTCTCTCTCCAGCCCAACACTTACTCCAGGAGCGCAGCCCGCATCGCCTACGCCATTTCTCTCCTTACCGGACGGGCGCGTGAGTGGGCACGGCAGTCTGGGAGGCGAGGGCTGAGTGTATTAACCAGTATCAGGACTTTAAGGAGGAGATGATACGGGTTTTTGACCGTTCTGTTTTTGGCGAGGAGGCTTCCAGGGCCCTGTCTTCCCTATGTCAGGGGAATAGATCCATAACGGATTATTCTATTGAGTTTCGCACTCTCGCTGCCTCTAGTGACTGGAACGAGCCGGCTTTGCTCGCTCGTTTTCTGGAGGGTCTCCACGTCGAGGTTAAGGATGAGATCCTCTCCCAGGAGGTTCCTTCCAGTCTGGACTCCTTAATAGCTCTCGCTATTCGCATAGAGCGACGGCTTGATCTTCGCCGCCGAGCTCGTGGAAGGGAGCTCACGTTCTCCGCTGCTCCCTCTCCACATCACTGCCACCTGCCGCATCACTGCCACCCTCCTCCGCCGGCTCGGATGCTGAGCCTATGCAGCTGGGGGTATACGCATCTCGGCCAAGGAGAGGGAACGGAGAATCACCAATCGCCTCTGTCTCTACTGCGGCTCCGCTGGTCATTTTGTCACCTCATGTCCAGTAAAAAAGCCAGAGCTCATCAGTAAGAGGAGGGCTACTGGTGAGCGCAACTACTCAGGCCTCTCCTTCTGATCACGCACTACCTTTCCGGTCCATCTCCGCTGGCCCGGTTCATCTGCTTCCTGCAGTGCCTTGATAGACTCTGGGGCGGAGGGCTGTTTTATGGACGAGACCTGGGCTCGGGAACATGACATTCCTCTCAGACAGTTAGGGAGCCCAGGGCCTTGTTCGCTTTAGATGGTAGTTCTCTCCCCAAGATTCAGCGTGAGACGCTGCCTTTAACCCTCACTGTCTCTGGTAATCATAGCGAAACCATTTCCTTTTTTAATTTTTCGTTCACCTTTTACACCTGTTGTTTTGGGTCATCCCTGGCTAGTGCGCCATAACCCTTCTATTAATTGGTCTAGTAATACTATCCTATCCTGGAATGTTTCTTGTCATGTAACCTGTTTAATGTCTGCTATCCCTCCTGTTTCCTCTGTCTCTTCTTCACAGGAGGAGCCTGGCGATTTGACAGGGGTGCCGGAGGAGTATCACGATCTGCGCACGGTGTTCAGTCGTTCCAAGGCCACTTCTCCCCTCCACACCGGTCGTATGACTGTAGTATTGATCTCCTTCCGGGAACTACTCCCCCGGGGTAGATTATACTCTCTGTCGGCTCCCGAACGTAAGGCTCTCGAGGATTATTTGTCGGTTTCGCTCGACGCCGGTACCATAGTCTCCTCCTCCTCCCCGCCGGAGCGGGGTTTTTTTTTGTTCAGAAGAAGGACGGGTCCCTGCGCCCATGCGTGATTATCGAGGGCTGAATGACATAACAGTTAAGAATCGTTATCCGCTTCCTCTTATGTCTTCAGCCTTCGAGATCCTGCAGGGAGCCAGGTTTTTCACCAAATTGGACCTTCGTAACGCCTACCATCTCGTGCGCATCAGGGAGGGGGACGAGTGGAAGACGGCGTTTAACACTCCGTTAGGGCACTTTGAATACCGGGTTCTTCCTTTCGGCCTCGTTAACGCTCCAGCTGTCTTTCAGGCACTAGTTAACGACGTCCTGAGAGACATGCTGAACATTTTTGTTTTCGTTTACATGGACGATATCCTGATTTTTTCACCGTCTCTCTCGATTCATGTTCAGCACGTGCGACGCGTCCTCCAGCGCCTTTGGAGAACTGTCTTTATGTGAAGGCTGAGAAGTGCACTTTTCATGCCGCCTCTGTCCCTTTTCTCGGTTCCGTTATTTCCGCTGAGGGCATTAAGATGGATCCCGCTAAGGTCCAGGCTGTCATTGATTGGCCCGTTCCTAAGTCACGCGCCGAGCTGCAGCGCTTTCTGGGCTTCGCTAATTTCTACCGTCGTTTCATCCGTAATTTCGGTCAGGTGGCAGCTCCTCTCACAGCCCTTACTTCGGTTAAGACGTGCTTTAAGTGGTCCGTTTCCGCCCAGGGAGCTTTTGATCTTCTTAAGAATCGTTTTACATCCGCACCTATTCTTGTTACACCTGACATCTCTAGACAGTTTGTTGTTGAGGTTGACGCGTCAGAGGTGGGCGTGGGAGCCATTCTTTCTCAGCGCTCTCTCTGACGGCAAGGTCCATCCTTGCGCGTTTTTCTCTCATCGCTTATCGCCGTCAGAACGTAACTATGATGTTGGTAATGCGAACTGCTCGCCATCCGCTTAGCCCTAGGCGAATGGCGACAGTGGTTGGATGGGGCGACCGTTCTTTTGTCGTTTGGACTGACCATAGGAACCTTGAGTACATCTGTTCAGCCAAACGACTTAATGCGCGTCAGGCTCGTTGGGCTCTGTTTTTCGCTCGTTTCGAGTTTGTTATTTCTTATCGTCCGGGCTCAAAAACACCAAGCCTGATGCTTTATCTCGTCTCTTCAGTTCTTCTGAGGTCTCCACCGACCCCGATGGGATTCTCCCTGAGGGGCGTGTTGTCGGGTTGACTGTCTGGGGAATTGAGAGGCAGGTAAAGCAAGCACTCGCTCACACTCCGTCGCCGCGAGCTTGTCCTAGGAACCTTCTGTTCGTTCCCGTTCCTACTCGTCCGGCCGTTCTTCAGTGGGCCCACTCTGCCAAGTTAGCCGGCCACCCCGGCGTTCGGGGTACGCTCGCTTCCATTCGCCAGCGTTTCTGGTGGCCCACTCGGGAACGTGACGCGCGTCGATTTGTCGCCGCTTGTTCGGTCTGCGCGCAGACTAAATCTGGGAACTCTCCTCCTGCCGGCCGTCTCAGACCGCTTCCCATTCCCTCTCGACCGTGGTCTCACATCGCTTTAGATTTTATCACCGGACTGCCTTCATCAGCGGGGAAGACAGTTATTCTTACGGTTGTCGATAGATTCTCTAAGGCGGCTCATTTCATTCCTCTCGATAAGCTCCCTTCTGCTAAGGAGACGGCTCAGATCATTATCGAGAATGTTTTCCGAATTCATGGCCTTCCGTCTGACGTCGTTTCCGACAGAGGTCCGCAGTTCACGTCTCAATTTTGGAGGGAGTTTTGCCGTTTGATTGGGGCTTCCGTCAGTCTCTCGTCCGGCTTTCATCCCCAGTCTAACGGTCAAGCCGAACGGGCCAATCAGACTGTTGGTCGCATTTTACGCAGTCTTTCTTTTCGTAACCCTGCGTCTTGGTCAGAACAGCTCCCCTGGGCAGAGTACGCCCACAACTCGCTTCCCTCGTCTGCTACCGGTCTATCCCCTTTCAGTGTAGCCTCGGGTACCAGCCTCCGCTGTTCTCATCTCAGCTCGCCGAGTCCTGCGTCCCTCCGCTCAGGCTTTTGTCCAGCGTTGCGAGCGCACCTGGAAGGGGGTCAGGTCGGCACTTTGCCGTAATAGGGCGCAGACTGTGAGGGCCGCTAATAAGCGTAGGACCAAGAGTCCTAGATATTGTTGCGGTCAGAGTATGGCTCTCCACTCAGAACCTTCCCCTTAAGACAGCTTCTCGCAAGTTGGCCCCGCGGTTCATTGGTCCGTTCCGTATTTCCCAGGTCATTAATCCTGTCGCAGTGCGACTTCTTCTCCCGCGCTATCTTCGTCGCGTTCACCCGGTCTTCCATGTCTCCTGTGTTAAGCCCGTTCTTCGCGCCCCGCTCGTCCCCCCCCCCATCCTTGTCGAGGGCGCACCCATCTACAGGGTTCGTAAGATTTTGGACATGCGCCCTCGGGGCCGTGGTCATCAGTACCTAGTGGATTGGGAGGGGTACGGTCCTGAGGAGAGGAGTTGGGTTCCCTCTCGGGACGTGCTGGACCGTTCGCTGATCGATGATTTCCTCCGTTGCCGCCAGGTTTCCTCTCGAGTGCGCCAGGAGGCGCTCGGTGAGTGGGGGGTACTGTCATGTCTTGTTATGTCTGTTCCTGTCCTTTCTCTTCATTCTCTCTCTCTGCTGGTCTTTTTAGGTTACCTTCTCTGTCTCTCATTCCTCAGCTGTTCTACATCTGCCCTAACTAGCTCTTTCACTCTTCCCCACCTGTTCTCTCTTCCCCTCTGATTAGGTCTCTATTTCTCTCTCTGTTCCTGCTACTTTCAGTGTCTGATTCTTGTTTGTGTTTTTTGATGCCAGAAGCAAGCTGTCGTCTCGTTTGCTTCCACCTTGTCCTGTCCTGTCGGAGTCTGCCTGGCAGGAGCATCCTGCACTATACTAACGTTCTTTTTGTTCCGCTGACAACGTTGGAAGAGGATTTATGCCATTCCTGTATTTTCATTAAAGAACTCTGTTTTCTGTTAAAACCGCTTTTGGGTCTTCACTCAAGTTCATAACAGTGTGTGTGTGTGTACTTGATAGAGGCAGGCCTCACGATCAGAACAGGCCATTCCTGAGAACAAAACAGCCATTCACTTTGCACAACGGTAGGTACAGCCTTCTCTTTAGGCAATACACACACACACACACACACACACACACACACACACACACACACACACACACACACACACACACACACACACACACACACACAATGGACTGTACACACCAACTTACCTTCCAACCCACCCACATGCTGCTCTATTCAATAATATGGGCACTGTGTAAATTGAAAGCTGATAACAGCTATGGCAGGTTTCTGGGGATAAATCCCCAGTATTTATCCGACTCTCCATCGCCTCCTTCCTTCCCCTACTGTTAGCAGAAAGCAGAGGTTGAACTCGGAGCATGACAACATCACAGCAGCAGACTGAATACCCCTCCATCTTGAAATGCCACATTTTCCCAACTGTGATGGGCATATTGTGCAGAGGAGGCACTGATTTGGTAGCAACATTATTTCCAGTGTAGTTATTTTATCAGCAGCATAGATTTGCACGTGAGACCTAGATACAGCATGTGCCAAGATTTACACTACGAGCACAGATAAACTGGAGGCTAAATACAAGATACAATCCACTAGGCACACACTTGTTGAATCAACATTGTTTCCACGTCATTTCAATGAAATTGCATTGAACCGACGTGGAATCGACGTTGAATTGACGTCTGTTTCAGACATAAGGAAGTGGATGGCTGCAAACGTTCTACTTTTAAACTCGGACAAAACAGAGATGCTTGTTCTAAGTCCCAAGAAACAAAGAGATCTTCTGTTGAATCTGACAATTAATCTTAATGGTTGTACAGTCGTCTCAAATAAAACTGTGAAGGACCTCGGCATTACTCTGGACCCTGATCTCTCTTTTGACTAACATATCAAGACCATTTCAAGGACAGCTTTTTTCCATCTACGTAAACATTGCAAAAATCAGAAACTTTCTTTCCAAAAATGATGCAGAAAAATGTATCCATGCTTTTGTCACTTCTAGGTTAGACTACTGCAATGCTCTACTTTCCAGCTACCCAGATAAAGCACTAAATAAACTTCAATTAGTGCTAAATATGGCTGCTAGAATCCTGACTAGAACCAAAAAAATTGATCAAATTTCTCCAGTGCTAGCCTCCCTACACTGGCTTCCTGTCAAGGCAAGGGCTTATTTCAAGGTTTTACTGCTAACCTACAAAGCATTACATGGGCTTGCTCCTACCAAGCTCTCTGATTTGGTTCTGCCGTACATACCTACACGTACGCTACGGTCACAAGACACAGGCCTCCTAATTGTCCCTAGAATTTCTAAGCAAACAGCTGGAGGCAGGGCTTTCTCCTATAGAGCTCCATTTTTATGGAGTCTGCCTACCCATGTAAGAGACGCAAACTCGGTCTCAACCTTTAAGTCTTTACTGAAGACTCATCTCTTCAGTGGGTCATATGATTGAGTGTAGTCTGGCCCAGGAATGGGAAGGTGAACGGAAAGGCTCTGGAGCAACGAACCACCCTTGCTGTCTCTGCCTGGCCGGTTCCCCTCTTTCCACTGGGATTCTCTGCCTCTAACCCTATTACAGGGGCTGAGTCACTGGCTTACTGGGGCTCTTTCATACCGTCCCTGGGAGGGGTGGGTCACCTGAGTGGGTTGAGTCACTGATGTGATCTTCCTGTCTGAGTTGCCCCCCCCCCCCCACTCCTTTACTGTCCCCAGTCCACCTGGCCGTGCTGCTGCTCCAGTTTCAACTGTTCTGCCTTATTATTATTGGACCATGCTGGTCATTTATGAACATTTGAACATCTTGGCCATGTTCTGTTATAATCTCCACCCGGCACAGCCAGAAGAGGACTGGCCACCCCACATAGCCTGGTTCCTCTCTAGGTTTCTTCCTAGGTTTTGGCCTTTCTAGGGAGTTTTTCCTAGCCACCGTGCTTCTACACCTGCATTGCTTGCTGTTTGGGGTTTTAGGCTGGGTTTCTGTACAGCACTTTGAGATATCAGCTGATGTACGAAGGGCTATATAAATATATGTGATTTGATCTGGTCTGTGCCCAGTGGGAAGTGACTTACTTTAAAACCTTGAATTTAGCTGTATGGAAACTCTCTTTTCAACACCTGTCTACAGAATCCTTGTTGATTGGCATGTTGATGTGGGATTTTCTAGAATCATATCTTTCAAGTACCAGTGGGATGACCACTTTAAGTTCATTTGATGTATTTGGTGTTGTGTGTTCAGAGTCATGTCTAAGTAGTTGCTTTTCCCGTGAAAAGGTTTGTGTGAATCCAGACCACTACATGGCCTCACCTGCCAACTGTCTCAAATTAGCCTGCTGAGGAGAAAAGGGCATTTCTCACTCCTAGACATAGTTTGGTGATATAACAACTGACAGTTTAGTGGCCTAAATGAATCACAATAAACCTAAAGGGACACTTTGTCTGTGCTTCGCCAGATTGGATTGGAATTTCCTCAATAAAAGGAAAACCATGAAGCAAAACTCACAATTTTATATTTGAGAATCCATGTCGTACTAAAAGTAAGTTAGCATCCATAGAGTTGTTAGCTAATTGAAATGGTAACGGCCAAGCTATGGCATGCATCACCGTAATAGAAATAGTATACATGTAGGATTTACTGTAACGAACCACCCTCACACAAAGGATATTATATCAATGGTGAAAATCCTTGAAATTGTGGGGTGTCAGCCTTCATTTAACTATGAGTTATACTCTAAGTTACTATGACAGTCCCCCTTCTACTGGCCTTTCACCTCGAGTTAGTCAAATCAAGTATCACACTCACTCACACACAACAACACTGACACAAACAAAAGAGTAGGTTCCGTGAGAAAGTTAGTGTGCCATAGTTTCGATAGCTTAATAGCAGTTTAAACTCCAATAAGTCCATTAAGAATTTCTGCAGAATTACAGAGAACTTAAATTTCTTACCACCAGGCAGGACAGGAACATTAAATACATATTTACCTGTAAGGACAAACACTGGAGACGAGAATCAAGTACAGGGAGTGAACATTTAATGAAACAATGGACGGTAGAACAAAATCAAATCAAATGTATCTGTCACATACACATGATTAGCAGATGCTAATGCGAGTGTAGCGAAATGCTTGTGCTTCTAGTTCCGACAATGCAGTAATAACCAACGAGTAATCTAACCTAACAATTCCAAACTACTACCTTATACACACACAAGTATAAAGGGACAGAACGGCATAGGTAGGATGCAGTAGATGGTATCGAGTACAGTATATACATATGAGATGAGTAATGTAGGGTATGTAAACAAAGTGGCATAGTTTAAAGTGGCTAGTGATACATGTATTACATAAAGATGCAGTAGATGATATAGAGTACACTATATACATATACAGTTGGGCAAAAAAAGTATCTAGTCAGCAACCAATTGTGCAAGTTGTTCCACCCAAAAACAAGAACAGTGTCTGGACAGGGGAAGAAAATGACATTACAACAATAATGCTGACACGGGGGAACCAACTAAGGAACCAACTAAGGAACAGTCAGATAGAGAAGAGCAATCAACAAAGTGAAGGAGTCCAGGTGAGTCCAATGAGCACTGGTGTGCGTAATGATGGGCAGCCTGGTGCCCTCGAGCACCAGAGAGGGCGAGTGGGAGCAGGCGTGACATTTACCCATAACAAAGGATCTCTATAATATAAGACTGACATCCTTGTTCAGCTATATGTTCAAGACACTAAGACAATGTGGTTTCCCCACAGCTGATACCATAAACCAGTGAGAGACTTTTCTTATTTCGCAGATTGCACATGCAAACATGAATTCCACATCACCATTGCTATGGTTTCCGAGGGATAGGCCCATAACAAATAGAGCCCCAGGTTCTCCAAAACCACCTTGCTGACTCCCTCTTCCTGTCGTTTGAAGTTGCCCCTGGATTTTGTGTTAACAGAGATTAGCGTGTTGATCCTAAAGCCCGCCGGTCTCTTTGCATGACTAGGGGAGCCCTGCTGAGAGCAGCCAGGCTCTAGGGGCAGTCCACAGACGAGCCGCAGCACTGTCACAGAGCCACGGAATAGCAAGAGAGGAGCAGACGGCAGCAGGGGAGGGGCGAAGGGGGTATTGGAGGGAAAGAGGACTTCAGAAAATTCCCTCCTCAAGATGCAGCCTAGGCTACGGTGGGGGCCCTATAAAATCCGCAATACGGAGAACGCAGATGGAATCAAGGAATCCAAACAGTAAAACGGGATTCATCTATATTCAAAAATGTATTCTAATTAGTAGGGAATCAGTTAAATGTATCAAATAATTGTCAAAAATTGCTGAAGTTTATCATAAGACATTAACTGTCACGTATACTCCCTCTCTGGCCTCTAGGTCATCAGGCTGCTGATTATCCTGCACCATCATCTCGCGCACCTGCGCCTCATGACACTCACCTGGACTCCATCACCTCCTTGATTATCTTCCCTAAATCTGTCACTCCCCTTGGTTCTTTCCTCAGGTGTTATTGACTCTGTTTTTATGTCTGTGCTTTGTGTTCATATATCTATTAAAACACTCACTCTATGAACTTGCTTCCCGACTCTAAGCGCCCTTGTTACAGAATAACACCTCACCTAAGGGAAGCATCAGGGAGTGTTTTTATTTTCTGTGTCAGAGTAATGACATCGGGTCTGGGAACTGCTACAGGCTCTCATGCCTCAACCAGATTGCCAGGCTCCCCTGCTTCCACCGGCTCGTCAGGTTCTCATGCCTCAGTTGGATCGCCAGGCTCCCCTGCCTCAACCGATCTGTCAGGTTCCTCCCGCCCCAGGTGGCTCGACAGGTTCCCGTGCCTTAGCTGGCATGACAGGTTCTCGAACATCAGCAAGGCTGACCGGTCCGCTCCTGATCCCCGGGTTCGTCCCTTCTGATGGCGTCCTGCGGCTGGAGACGCGCGTTGGGGAGGGGGTCACGTATACTACCTCTCCGGCCTCTAGGTCATCAGGCTGCTGATTATCCTGCACACTTGTCACCATCGTCTCAATCACCTGGACTCCGTCACCTCCTTGATTATCTTTCCTATATCTGTCACTCCTCTTGGTTCTTTCCTCAGGTTTTTTGACTCTGTTTTCATGTCGGCGCGGTGTGTGTTCATTGTTTCTTTTATTTATTAAAACACTCATTCCCTGAACTTGCTTCCCGACTCCCAGGACACTCCTTACATTAACAGAATGCATCAGTGATTCGTATTTCCTGCAACTTTCTGAAGAGGCAATGAGCGTACTTGTATAACAGTGCGCGCAGCTTCAACTTTGTTCAAGGATGCTCATGAAAAATCTTCTGGTAGATGGAAAGGCTTTCCAGAAAACGTTCTCAATTGCATGTTAATTACAAAGAATCATATGCTTGCCTGGCAGAATATGATTAATTGCATCAATCCAGTGGGTGTGTGTTTTGCAAAATCTACCATCACATGTGCCCTGTTAAACAACAGCCTCTTGCTAGGTGCCACTGGAATTTAACTACACCTCAAAAGTGGTCTTCTGATGTGGTTTAAGCAATGTTGTGGACTTAAAACATCCAATTTTGCTTTTATATTAAATGTGTGATTTTTTTTGAGAGTGAAAACCAGAAATCTGTGGGAAATGGAAACTCTGGAAGAACAAAATGGAGAAAATGGAATTTGGGGGGTGAAACTAAATGGAATCAGGCAAAAAATCTAAACAGATTTTATAGGGCTCTAGGATCACTGCGCTTCCTCTGTCTGTGGCTCCCTCATTCACCCTCCTCCGTGCCTCATTAAAGCTCTTACTCCACATTCTGAACCCATCGCCCTCCCACCGTCACCTAACCCCCGCCTACGGCAGTTCCATATGCCTGCGACACTGGTATTGGAAAAGACACAGGATCCGGGTAAAACTCAACTCCGCCTGATCTTAATAGGAGAAGCCAATTGCATTGCCTGTGAGGAAACAAACTCAAAATATATTGCCACATCACCTATATGTTATATTATTGGCCATAGATTGTGTACATGTAACACACTGCAACATTTGGATTATGGAAACTGATGAGAACTCTTGGAGTAAGTACAGTTTGTGGTTGGCCTTCCCAGCTGGTAATCTGGGTATAATGAGATCCAGGGTGTGTGGTGTGGTAACCACTGCAAGTGCCACGCTGCCCGTTCTCCTTGAGAGGGAGGAGCTCTGCTCTGGTGAAGGGAGGCCATATTGGTCACACACAGCAGAGCTGGGCTAAATATTCCTCTGGTCTGGGAGAGCAGACAATAGGATTACTGGCCCTGCCTTCTGCCTTCCTGCATGCTGCCTGCCTAGACATAGTATTGAGCAGACTGATCCTTCAGAGAAAGCAGACCTAACCCACGTGCTAGGCCTGTGTAGTGTGTACTGCTGTGCATTCCCAAACATGCAATGCCACTTAAAAAAATAAAAAGGACCATTCCATCTAAACAAGGTAATATTGATGTCTTTTTAGAAGAGGCGTAATGAAATCAGGAATTGCGCCCAGTGGAATATCTTTGGGGTTATCTAATAACCTGTCAATATGAACCCAATGTCTGATCTATGGGATAATTATTGAACCAACCATTTCGCTTTAAAGTGATGGTCAAATAACTTTTGTATGATTTCAGGCAGTTGTTTTGAAAATGGTGCTAACAAGCCAAAGGGGGTCCCTGTTTTTTGTGTACTACGTCATCCAATTGTCTACTACCTTATACATTTCATGTGATATGTTAAGTCCTGCACAATATATGCAGTGCATTCGAAAAGCAGGTATACTGTGGATCCTGTTTCCATTGATCATCTGAGATGATTCTAAGGTCCCACAGTTTTAATGTGTATGCTAAAGCAAAAATCAAGCCATGAGGTTAAAGGAATTGTCCATAGAGCTCCGGAGCAGGATTATTGTTCGAGGCACATATATGGGGAAGGGTACCTAAAAATGTCTGCAGCATTGAAGGTCCCCAAGAACACAGTGGCCTCCATCATTCTTAATTAAATGGAATAAGTTTAGAACCACCAAGACACTTCTTAGTGCTGGCTGCCTGGCCAAACTGAGCAATCGGGTGAGTAGGGCCTTGGTCAGGGAGGTGACCAAGAACCCAATAGTAGAACCTTCCAGATGGACAACCATCTCTGCAGCACTCCACCAATAAGGCCTTTATGGTAGACCGGCAAAACGGAAGCCACTCCTAAGTAAAAGGCACATGACAGCCCGCTTGGAGTTTGGCAAGGGCACCTAAAGGACTCTCAGACCATGAGAAACAAAATTCTCTGATCTGATGAAACCAAGAATGAACTCTTTGGCCTGAATGCCAAGCCTCAAGCCTGGATAAATCCTGGCACCATCCATACAGTGAAGCATGATGGTGGTAGCATCATGCTGTGGGGATGTTTTCAGTGGCAGGGATTGGGAGACTAGTCAGAATCAAGGGAAAGATGAACTGAGCAAAGTACAGTGAGATCCT
Organism: Oncorhynchus masou masou; assembly: GCF_036934945.1. Taxonomy (NCBI): domain Eukaryota; kingdom Metazoa; phylum Chordata; class Actinopteri; order Salmoniformes; family Salmonidae; genus Oncorhynchus; species Oncorhynchus masou. The sequence goes on from NC_088213.1 coordinate 42,559,308, forward strand.
TGATAAAAACCTGCTCAGGACCTCCGACTGGAGCGAAGGTTCGCCTTCCAACAGGACAATGACCCTAAGCACACAGCCAAGACGACACAGGAGTGGCTTCAGGACAAGTCTCTGGATGTTGCTGCCAAAGGTGCTCGAACCAAGTACTGAGTAAAGGGTCTGAAGACTTATGTAAGTGACTTGCCTAGCTAAAGGTTAAATATATTTTTGTTTTAGATTTTTTAAATAAATTTGCAACATTTCTCAGTCTCAACGTCAACTGTATACTGTATATGTATTTTTTTAAACTTTTTTTTTTAAACTAGGCCTCACAAGTCCTCAACTGGCAGCTTCCTTAAAAAGGACCCACTAGGATTACTGGCCCTGCCTTCTGCCTTCCTGCATGCTGCCTGCCTAGACATAGTATTGAGCAGACTGATCCTTCAGCACAGAAACCCAGCCTAAAACCCCAAACAGCAAGCAATGCAGGTGTAGAAGCATGGTGGCTAGTTAAAACTCCCTAGAAAGGCCAAAACCTAGGAAAAATCCTAGAGCGGAACAATGCTATGAGGGGTGGCCAGTCCTCTTCTGACTGTGCATGGCCAATATGTTCAAATGTTCATAAATGACCAGCATGGTAAAATAATAATAATCACAGTAGTTGTGCAGCAAGTCAGCACCTCAGGAGTAAATGTCAGTTGGCTTTTCATAGCCGATCATTAAGAGTATCTCTACCACTCCTGCTGTCTCCAGAGAGTTGAAAACAGCAGGTCTGGGACAGGTAGCACGTCTGGTGAACAGGTCAGGATTCCATAGCCGCAGGCAGAACAGTTTAAACTGGAGCAGCAGCACAGCCAGGTGGACTGGGGACAGCAAGGTGTCATCATGTCAGGTAGTCCTGAGGCATGGTCCTAGGGCTCAGGTCCTCCGAGAGAGAGAATGAAAGAGAGAATTAGAGAGAGCATGCTTAAATTCACACAGGACACCGGATAAGACCAGAGAAGTACTCCAGATATGACAAACTGACCCTAGCCCCCAGACACATAAACTACTGCAGCATAAATACTGGAGGCTGAGACAGGAGGGGTTAGGAGACACTGTGGCCCCATCCGATGATACCCCCGGACAGGGCCAAGCAGGAAGGATATAACCCCACCCACTTTGCCAAAGCACAGCCCCCACACCACTAGAGGGATATCTTCAACCAATGATGAAATCATTGTTTCTTGACAAGCCTTTGCTCCTGCTGTAACAAGTAACCCAATGGCCTGACCCCTAACACTGTTTTTTTGCTGCATTATCTTAATAAAGGTGCAGAGGAATGTTTTATCTGAGGGGCGGAGTTGCAACCAGTATGCAAAACAAGTCTGTTGAAAACCAAGTCCATATGGGAGAAGAGCATTATGGGGGAATTATGGGAGCATTATGCCTCCAAATTCCTCGCACTAGTTTAGTTGAGTAAATCTGACTGAAAAGATAAAGGACATAATGAATATTCATGAAAGCTTGTGACAATGATGAATGTTTGAAGGTGTTAAATAGCTAATCCTGCTATGCAAAATCTATTCCTGGCATGCAATCATAGATCAATGCCATTAGGGAATTGTGTACCTACAATATCTTCGTCTTAGGTGACCATTTCCCTGTCATGTGAAATATTCGGTGGTTGTTTTCGAAGCTCACTACGACACTAGAAAGAATAGATAATCATTTGGCTGTGATGTTCTGTCTTCCTCCTGTGATGTTCTGTCTTCCTCCTGTGATGTTCTGTCTTCCTCCTGGTAATCATTAGCACAGAGAGATACTGACTGAATCCAAGGTGTTCGGAATCACACGACATAAACTAATATGATGATTTCGCATTTGTAGAGAGTAGAGACATAGAACTGAGAAGATGAGGACTTCATCTGTTTTTAGTTTTTGTATTGTGCAGAGTACTGCCCACCATGTTGTCACATGGCCAGAGGCAATTTGTTTAGCATAGTTTCATCCCATGTCGTACAAGGAATGCTATGTGGAGAGAGAGCAATCACTCATTTTATTTGAATGCTTTTCACAGCCACTTAGGAGGGGGAAAAAGCACAAAGCCAAAGCAAAAACAATTCCACAGTCATTGAAATAATGTATTTGAAGCTAAACAGTGCCCTATCCGTGCAGTTAAAATGAGAGCTGGGTTGTGAGAGGACTGAAGGCTCCGACTGAGGGCATGAGACGAGGGTATAACAAAAAGGACAGGGAGATGAGAGTGAGAGGGGGATAGAGGATAACAGAGGACAGAGAGTTAGGCAGCCATTCACTACCTTGTCCTTGGCTGCCGTCTCTCTGACCTACACTGATCGGGAGAGACATGGTGGCTGAGAGCAATTTGGTAGTCTAGACAGAGAAGAAGCACCACTCTGTCAGTGACCCCAGCACCTCCCTACAGCATTACAGATCATGCGCACTATTACATGTCCCTGCAGTAGGAGAGAGGGAAGGGGAAGACAGAGGGGAGGCACAGGGCAGCAATGTGTTTTCAGGTGCTGAGTATCTCCCATCCACCAATAAGGGGAACTAGACCGACGGGTCCCTCTCTCTAACACAGGGATGTGCAACTCTCGTCCTCGGGGAGCCTGATTGGTGTCACACTTTTGCCCCAGTCCCAGCTAACACACCTGACTCCAATAATCAACTAATCATGATCTTCAGTTAAAAATGCAATTACTTTAAATCAGCTGTGTTTGCTAGGGATGGGGGGAAAGTGTGACACTAATCATGCCCCAGAGGACTGGAATTACCCAGGCCTGCACAGGTAGAACCAGCATGACTCAGCTCTCTCTGGGACCTAACCCAAATTCACAGCTCAATCTCCAATGTAAAACTGTCAAGGAAACGAGGTCAGAGCCCGTCTCTCGGCACCGCTCTCTGAAACATTTGTGACATTTGGGAGGAAGGAAAAAAAAACAGGCTCTCTGAGAGACTGGCTCTAGATGTAACTCTACAGAAAGCCATCTCAGCTGGTGTCTGGGACCAGGGTTACGTCTCTGCAGACTGAACCACCCGACTCCCAGTCAGATACACCATAACGTCTTTCCTAACAATAACACAACTTATCCCTCAGAACTTTGCAATAATAGCTGTCTCGACTGGCTGACTTTACCCTGACCTCTGGTTGAGACTTCTGAGGGAAGGCGAGAGGGTTAGAATGATTTAAAGGGATACTTTGGGATTTTGGCAATGAGGCCTTTCATCTACATCCCCAGAGTCAGGAGAACTCATGGATACCATTTTTATGTCTCTGTGTCCAGTTCGAAGGAACTTTGACATAGTTTCGTGAGCCAATGCTGTCTAGAGTTAGCTCAATGACTGGAAGTCAAAGGGTATCTGCTAGCATGCTATCCACAAGTTCATCTGACTCTGGGGAAGTTGTTAAAGGGCCTCGTTGCCAAAATAGCATAGTATCCCTTAAATTGTGGGCTTTACTTTCAAATCACAGTGAAATTAGCTTACAAATCATTAGCGCCTTCTTAGCTGCTCGTAACAAGGCCTCGTTACGTTCCGTTTAACTATTCATTCACATTTCATCGTTTTGCAAGGTGAAGACTGCCAGCTACATGGAATGCAATACATGCTGTAGTGATGAGACATCCTGTGTTTTTCTTCAAAGGGCCCCTGTGAGAAAGAGAGGGAGGGGGGTGGGAAGCGAAGGGGAGTGGAGAGAGAGAGAGAGCAACAGAGAGAATACCTGCATAACAGGGTAACTTTTGCATCAGCAAATCTTCTCAGGTTGCCCTGTTTGGTGTGTGTGTGTGTGTGTGTGTGTGTGTGTGTGTGTGTGTGTCTGGGTTCCTCAGTCTCTAGGAATCTTACTCATGTATGTAAAATGTTCCCTCTCTCTCTCTATAGCTGCCCCAGTAGCGATGGTCCACAGAGATGCTAACCAGACATCAGCCAAGCTCTTGCTTATGAGATGGTACCAGGGTGCAACCTCTGCTCACATTGCTTTGGACTCCCCCTTGTGGTTAGAGGGGGGACATGAATATTTAGCACGTGAACCCCTTACAGGGAATGTTCCCTTCCTACATCATACCACCTCCCGCTCTCTCTCTCCATCTCTCGCCAACATCTCCAGCCCCTCCCCCTACTCTGTCACGCTGACTGCTGCATTGTGGGTTTCTGCAGCTTTGAGCTAGCTAGCATGGTGTATCATCTTGGCTGATGCTGAACACACGCACACACGCAAAGCACAAAGACATAGACCATGACAAACACACAATTACAACCCACAAAAGCACAAAACATTCACATAATGCTTTAGGTTAATGCTTTGTGTTCCACATAAGTGATGTGCTTTAGAGTGGCTGTAGGGCAGGGGGTGGGAAGGTCCTCTGCCATAAGACTCTCATTACCACCCCCTCATAAGGATTTCACTCCACATCTTTTCCTCTCCTTGACTCAACAGTACATATGAATCTGATGAATCTGACCATTCTTCCTGCTTCTGAGCAACACAAATAAAGCTCAATATAAAAGTGGCAATTTAATTACACGGAAGAATGCTTGGAATGCTGGGATCTGAGCTTGAGGACCCAGAGGCAAATTCGAGGGAGCTGATTTACACTATGTGAGGGAAGGAGGGCATGGGGCCAGGCAGAGAGAGAGCTAAACAGTTGTGTCATGGGGGGGTTTGACCCTCACCCTGCAGTCAGAGTTGTGTCTCGGTTCTTGTTGAGATTATGGCCCTTTCTATGGCCCCTTAGAATGGACATGGCCAATATCACCGATCTGTTCACAATCAGGTTCTGATTGGCTAATCTCGGTTTCTGATTGGTTCATCCTCGTCGCATCCCTACACTCCTATTAGCCCCAGACTCCTCTGTTTACTCTTGCTCTGTCCTAACTTTATCCCTCTCTCTCCACAGATACGCAAACATCTCTTTCTGACTGTGCATCCACGGCTGTCAGCCTTTTGTCTCCTGTGCCTCCTTCCCTAACCTCGTGGAGCACCAGCCATGTCACTCATCTGTGGAATTCTCTGTGCCCCTCTCATCAACACCTCCTTGTGGAGCTAGCCCTTGGCCAAAACAAGCCCTGACCTCAAAGGCCATCTGCTCTAAGTTAGACAAAGAATTTCCATTTGTTCTCACATTGTCAGAGAGGCTCATCTGGATGCCTTATAGAGAGGGGGAGACCAGTTAAAGGACATTGTTTCCGAAGTGCTCTGAAACAATGCCTGTCGTTCACCTCGGGACATGCCACAAATGATTCCCCCTGGGAGTTCTTTAAATGGCTCGCATTGGTGAGATGTTTTTTAAATTCTTTGTGTTTTGAATGTTGCAGTAAAAAAAGAATAGGTGTTACACAGCGAAACAAGTCTTGTTTTGTGTAAGGAATGGAGGGGGTGAGGAGAGAGGGAGTGAGCGACCCATTTGAGGCACACAGATGGGAGCGTATGAGAGCGGTGCTGTTAGTACTGCTGGTCAGCTTGGCCTTGGCTGTGTGGAGGAGACTGAGCTTCCCCTGTAAGCAGCCTCTCTCCTGCCTACCTGCTGGCCTGGGTCCCCCAGTTGCTCAGGCCTCTTCTGAGTCTCTCTCTCCCTCGCAGGCCTCCGGAAACTTTCCACATAGCAGGTTAGACGCAGCCTTGCTCCCGGGGTCACCGTGTTCGCCCCAAGAGGAGTTGTGGTGTGCACCCCCCGACTGCCTCCGAGCCAGAGCCGCCTTGGAGTTCATAGAAAAATACACAAATTTGTCAGTCACCTTTGAGCTCTTCTGAAAAGGGTAAATGATTTGTATACCAGTGGGTGCTGTTCATTAACATTCGATACACCACTCTGTTTTACTGTGGTTTTTCTTTCAAATGGAGTTCTGAGCCATCGCCGGGAGATCTTTGTGATGGAGGATGAAGTCCATGCCAGAGAGTGGAGACTAGACTGACACCTTGTAATAAACAACTGTCCAGGACATAGCAACAAGCTCTCGATTCAAAAGCTCTCGGTTCAACTCTTTACAGGCAACTGCATGGCCGTAGCCTACAGCAAATAAATCCTTACACGATCGCCAACAGTTATCTACAGTGCCTTGCGAAAGTATTCGGCCCCCTTGAACTTTGCGACCTTTTGCCACATTTCAGGCTTCAAACATAAAGATATAAAACTGTATTTGTTTGTGAAGAATCAACAACAAGTGGGACACAATCATGAAGTGGAACGACATTTATTGGATATTTCAAACTTTTTTAACAAATCAAAAACTGAAAAATTGGGCGTGCAAAATTATTCAGCCCCCTTAAGTTAATACTTTGTAGCGCCACCTTTTGCTGCGATTACAGCTTAAGTCGCTTGGGGTATGTCTCTATCAGTTTTGCACATCGAGAGACTGAAATTTTTTCCCATTCCGCCTTGCAAAACAACTCGAGCTCAATGAGGTTGGATGGAGAGCATTTGTGAACAGCAGTTTTCAGTTCTTTCCACAGATTCTCGATTGGATTCAGGTCTGGACTTTGACTTGGCCATTCAAACACCCGGATATGTTTATTTTTGAACCATTCCATTGTAGATTTTGCTTTATGTTTTTGATCATTGTCTTGTTGGAAGACAAATCTCCGTCCCAGTCTCAGGTCTTTTGCAGACTCCATCAGGTTCATTCTTCCAGAATGGTCCTGTATTTGGCTCCATCCATCTTCCCATCAATTTTAACCATCTTCCCTGTCCCTGCTGTAGAAAAGCAGGCCCAAACCATGATGCTGCCACCACCATGTTTGACAGTGGGTATGGTGTGTTCAGGATGATGAGCTGTGTTGCTTTTACGCCAAACATAACGTTTTGCATTGTTGCCAAAAGGTTCAATTTTGGTTTCATCTGACCAGAGCACCTTCTTCCACATGTTTGGTGTGTCTCCCAGGTGGCTTGTGGCAAACTTTAAACAACACTTTTTATGGATATCTTTAAGAAATGGCTTTCTTCTTGCCACTCTTCCATAAAGGCCAGATTTGTGCAATATACGACTGATTGTTGTCCTATGGACAGAGTCTTCCACCTCAGCTGTAGATCTCTGCAGTTCATCCAGAGTGATCATGGGCCTCTTGGCTGCATCTCTGATCAGTCTTCTCCTTGTATGAGCTGAAAGTTTAGAGGGACGGCCAGGTCTTGGTAGATTTGCAGTGGTCTGATACTCCTTCCATTTCAATATTATCACTTGCACAGTGCTCCTTGGGAAGTTTAAAGCTTGGGAAATCTTTTTGTATCCAAATCCGGCTTTAAACTTCTTCACAACAGTATCTCGGACCTGCCTGGTGTGTTCCTTGTTCTTCATGATGCTCTCTGCGCTTTTAACAGACCTCTGAGACTATCACAGTGCAGGTGCATTTATACGGAGACTTGATTACACACAGGTGGATTGTATTTATCATCATTAGTCATTTAGGTCAACATTGGATCATTCAGAGATCCTCACTGAACTTCTGAAGAGAGTTTGCTGCACTGAAAGTAAAGGGGCTGAATAATTTTGCACGCCCAATTTTTCAGTTTTTGATTTGTTAAAAAAGTTTGAAATATCCAATAAATGTCGTTCCACTTCATGATTGTGTCCCACTCTTTGTTGATTCTTCACAAAAAAATACAGTTTTATATCTTTATGTTTGAAGCCTGAAATATGGCAAAAGGTCGCAAAGTTCAAGGGGGCCGGATACTTTCGCAAGGCACTGTATCACCCGTGCCCAGCCCCCCGCTGTTCGACCGACCATTAGGACGCCTGGCACCGAAACATTCCAGGCATTCCTTTGATGGGCAAACAGCAGGGGGCTTGATGGACTTCACAAAACCTAGATAACTAGATAACAATAAGATAATGTTATGACTCAGGCACGCATACCTGTCTATGAGGGTCGTTATAATATGGTTCCTGAGTTAATGACACGCTAGACACAGACAACACGTCAACACTTGGAACGCCTTACAAAATACTTTTAAACTGGGAGAACTTGTCCCGATTGGTGTTTTTAAATCATTGATGAAGGATTTTGAGGCTGATTCGCTGATCTGTCAATGTTTTTAATTGGCTGTTTTATGATTTTGAAATACTCTTGTGAATTTTTTTATTTTTTTTTACTAGATTACCTGTAGTTGTTGATGTTGTCCGTCCGTAATTGTGTAATGACTTGGTGCTGCCTCTTGGCCAGGACGCTCTTGAAAAAGAGATTTTCAAATCTCAATGAGCCCTTCCTAGTTAAATAAAGGTACAAAAATAAAATCATTTTTAACACTGGCATTTACACATATACATTAAAACATTTACACATATACCGAAATAAACACAGCAGTAGAACACACACACACATACACACACCCCGTTGAGCAGTGCTCCAACCCACACAAACAAATCCCCCATACAAAGCAGGTGAGAGGAGAACTAGTTGTACTGTACTGTGTATATGTTCACCTGTACTTTATGCAGTTCCACAGTATACCATATATACATTACACCAACAGGATCAGGGCCTCTTACACCCTGTCCTGTATATACAGTATGTATACATCAGAGGAGGCTGGTGGGATGCGCTATAGGAGGACGGCTCATTGTAATGGCTGGAATGGAATGTATGTAACGGAGTCAAACGCATTGTTTTTTTAACCCCATTTTCTCCCAAGTTGCTAATTCGCTGCAGCTCCTCAATGGGCTTGGGAGAGGCGAAGGTCGAGACATGCGGCCTTCGAAACATGACCCGCCTAGCTGCCTACTTAACGCACTGCTTGCTTAACCCGGAGGTCATCCACATCAATGTGTCAGAGGAAACACTGTTCAACTGGCTACCGAGGTCAGCTTTTCTATTTTTATTTATTTAACCTTTAACTAGGCAAGTCAGTTAAGAACAAATTCTTATTTTACAATGATGGCCTACCCTGGCCAAATTAGCCCAGCCCGGATGGCGCTGGGCTAATTGTGCGCCGCCCTATGGGACTCCCGATCACAACCCGTTGTTATACAGCCTGGGATCAAACCAGGGTCTGTAGTGACACCTCTAACACTGAGATGTAGTGCCTTAGACCGCTGCTCCACTCGGGAGCTTGCACCCAGCCCGCCACAAGGAGTTGCTAAAGCGAGGTGAGGCAGGGAAAGCCCCCCCGGCCAAACCCTCTCCTAACCCAGATGGCGCTGGGCTAATTGTGTGCCTCTCTATTGGGCTCCCGGTCACGGATCGAACCCCAGGCTGTAGTGGCGCCTTAGACCACTGCGCCACTCGGGGGCCCCTCATTCCATTCAATTGATTCTTATACCTCCTCCCACGGGCCTCCTCCGGTACACATACACCACACCTCTGAGACTGTAACTGCGAGGCCTGGAAATAAATAAATAAATGAACAGTCATTATGTAAGGCGACTGCAAATGGTAGACACAGTCTTACTTTAGAATGAGACGGCTTCGAGGTAACGTGTGGTAGAAAATAAGCTATAGGGTAAACAATCTGTAAACGATAAACAATCTGTAAACGATAGTACTGTTTTACAGGAGTTAAATTGGTTGCAAGTAATTTATGTTTAGAAAATGATAATGTCCAAAACTGTAGTCGCATCTTTTAATATTATTAAAGGCATGTATCTCCTAAAACGTCTCTCTGTGATGTTACATACAGTATAGAACATATCGCAAATGATATAAAATACTAAAGAACCTCACGGACAAGATGTTCTCTCTCGGATAAGATGATCTCTCTCAGATAAGAGGATCTGTGTTCGTCTCCACACTGTGGTTTTGTTTGAGAATAAATGTGATTAAAACTAAAGGAGTCATTCCAGTCATGTGCATAAGACATGTTGGTGGCACCAGGAGGAGATGAGAGAGCCCTGTGGATGGACTGTGTGTGTGTGTAACACGACACCCACCACATGACCTGTGGGACTGAGCCTGTCTGGAAGGCCCCTCTGAGGGTTTGAAGGGGAGGAAGACCTGGGAACTGTCTGAGCTCTAGCTAGACAGACAGACAGAGAGACTGGAAGAGGCAGGAAGAAACCATGTTGCATATGACACAAACTAAGAATCCAAATTTAGTTTGCTGTTGCATCAGTCTGCTGTACTGGAGCCTGCAAATGTACGACACACCACTCACTACGTCACAACTCTCTTTCGATTCAAGGACAACAAGTTAACGCAGAGAGCAGAAATAAATCTGATGTAAGTGAAGGGTGCTCATTTTACGAGACCCCTTAGCAAAACAGAAATGAAGAGAAGTGGATGTTCAGCCAGTCTCTTCCCTTCCTTCCCCAGAGGTCGAGTGGTGAGAGTTAGTGTAGAGTACCTGCATGGGCTGGGCGATGTTGTGTGTTTTTACTGTTTCACTACAGTCTAACGGTCTATCCTCATCACCACATCCTAGTAAGGGGGCAGGTGGACTGGGTGGGGCTCACATGCTTTCCCACAATGTTAAAGGTGCATGAGCCCTGATTTGTCAGGCTAAACTCCTCCTGGGAGAGGGAGGTTAAACTGTGTGTTTCCACCATATAAAGCCTGGGTTACCATGGACAGTGCCTATCTTCATACTCACTTTCAGTATGGGCTCTAACGTACACACTGACGATCTCACCACAACATGTCTGGGAGCTGCAGTATATGCTGAGCGTTGGGGTGAAATACAGCCTCAGAGGCATTAGAACCTTTCTGACGTTGATGGAACTTGTACCTCTTTGTGAATAAACGACACATCCACATCTATCAGTCCACAGAATTCTTTCTGAACTCCCTGAAAGACTCATGTGAGGGTTAACACTTCCAAATCCCCCGCAGTCTTACAGTAAACAAACTGAGAGCTCTACTCAAACAGCCATGTTTTAAATACTGGCCCCAGGGAAGAGAGCACAGCGCTGGAGCCAAGCCAGACAAATATCCAAAATCCCAAGTTATAATAACCGGGGATCAGCAGAACAGAACCCCCCTTCTCTCTCTCTCTCGAATAAAATAATATAGCAAATCATCACTGGCATAGTAGCTTTTCTGCAGAGTCAATGTTTCTGATTCACAGAGAGATTTTTGAATTAACGACCAGACCACAGTAAAGCAGCGGACTCCTCTATTGTCCGGCCTCACCTGTGACGGGAGATAAAGCTGCTCTCAGGATGGGATGCTGGAGCCTTGATAAAGCGTGAATGGAATAGACAGACTGTACAAGGCCAGATGGGTGTGGGTGTACAGTATGTATGTGTGTGAGCGAGGGTGTGTGTGCATAGTGCATGCAAAAAAAAGAGGGTGGGAGGGTGAGTAGGATGGTGAGTGAGCGGGTGGGTGGGTGGCTGTTCGTGTCACCAGAAAGGCAGAGGATGGAACAGAGTCTCAGTCTCAGAGATGCGGCTTCACCCTCCGAATACCTTCTCAACGTTTCACCTCTGAAGGAGGATGAATCTATGGGAAACGTGCCAGAGGTTGTGTCTATTTAATCAGTACAGCTTCATAGGATGTGCATGTGTTCTACAGGAAGCATCAGAGCAGACACAACTCCATTAAAGGGATTCTCTGGTACTTTTGTATACTTTTTAGCCAGAAGTTCTGAAAGTAGCAGTCGTGAGCCAAAAATGGTCACTGAAAATTGCGTAATACGTGCAGATATGCGCACCACGTCATTGCTCTCTATCTCTGCTCTGCTGTAGGTGCATTATGTGCATCTTGCAAGCTGTCACTCATTGGCGAGGGGCTGAAGCTCATTGGTTAAACTCAAATTGCAAGGAGGCTGGCCCACTTGGGGGAAAATGTAGTGGAAATGGCGCAGCATAGCTTCCAGAAAAACAGTTGCTTTCAAACTAGGGTTTCCGTGGCTGAAATAGTAAGATTATAGATGATGCATGTATGAACTAGACATTGACACATCCAGCCCATTAAAAAAGACTTAGTAGTTGCCAAAGTTACGGAGCACGCCTTTATGAACATCACCCCGTAGCGCTCACATCTGTAGTCACGAAATGCTTTGAAAGGCTGGTCATGGTTCACATCAACACCATCATCCCAGACACCCTGGACCCACTCCAATTTGAATACCGCCCCAACAGATCCACCGATGACACAATCTTTATAGCACCCCACACTGCCCTCAGTCACCTGAACAAGAGGAACACCTACGTGAGAATGCTGTTCATTGACTACAGCTCAGCGTTCAACAACCAAATGCCATACAGGACCCTGAGACTGAACACCTTCCTCTACAAATGGATACTGGACTTCCTAACGGGCCACCCCCAGGTGGTGAGAGTAGGCAACAACACATCTGCCACACTGATTCTCAACATGGGGGCCCATCAGGGTTGCGTGCTTGGTCCCCTCCTGTACTCCCTGTTCACCCACGACTGCGTGGCCGCGCACAACTCCAACACCATCATTATGTTTGACACTACTGTGGTAGGCCTGATCACCGATGACAATGCAACAGCCTATAGAGTGGTGGTCAGACACCTGGCAGTGTGGTGCCAGGACAACAACCTCTCCCTTAATGTCAACAAGACAAAGGAACTGATCGTGGACAACAGGAAACAGAGGACCAAGCATGCCCCCATTCACATCGACGGGGCTGTAGTGGAGCGGGTCAAAAGCTTCAAGTTCCTCGGTGTCCACATCATTATGGACCTATTATGGTCCACACACACCAACACAGTTGTGAAGAGGCCACAACAACACCTTTTCCCTCTCAGGAGGTTGAAAAGATTTGGCATGGGCCATCAGATCCTCAAAATTATACAGCTGCACCTTTGAGAGCATCTTGACTGGAGGGCATCACTGCTTGGTATTGCAACTGCTTGGCATCCGACTGCAAGGTGCTACAGAGGGTAATGCATACAGCCCAGTACATCACTGGGGCCGAGCTCCCTGCCTTCCAGGACCTCTATACCAGGCGGTGTCAGAGGAAGGCCCTAAAAATGTTCAAAGACTCTAGCCACCCAAGTCATTGACTGTTCTCTCTGCAAGTGGTACTGATTCACTAGGTCTGGAGCCAACAGGACCCTGAAAAGCTTCGACCCCCAAGCCATAAGACTGCTAAATAGTTAACCAAACAGCTACCTGGACTATCTGCATGGAACCTTTTTCACTAATGTTTTTGACTCATCACATGCTCTGCTGCTACTGTTTATTATGTGTCACTTTACAGTTATATGTGCATATCTACATCAATTTCCATGTACCACTACACATTGATTCGGTACTGGTACCTCTTTCATATATAAGTTATTGTTACTCATTGTGTATTTATTATTACGCGTTTTATTTTTCTGTTATTTCTATATTTTCTTTCTCTCGCATTGTTGGGAAGGGCATTTCACTGTCAAACTACACCTGTTGTTTGCGAAGCATGCGACGAACACCATTTTATTTTAAGGGAACTACTCATAAAATTGGCATTACCTTCATCCTACCACCTGTTTCTACCGCTGATATAATTCCCAGTTCCCACAGTTTCATGGTAGAATGTTTGTTTGGATGGTTAGCCATAGCAGTGATATGGAGTTACAGTCTCTTTAAACTGTAAATCCAGTATATTATTATGCAATGGTCTGTTGAAGATCATAAAACACATTGCCCCAGTCCATTTGTCATCAACTGGGTCACACTGGTCTGACTGGAGTTAAGATTTCTCCAGCCTTTTAGTCTGGATTCCCTTAGTTGGTGTCAGATAAGAAAGCTCTGCGTCTGAGGGAGGGGTTTGGTAGTTTTGTCCTCTGTGTAACTGTGTCCTGAGAGCTATTGCGTACGGTCATCCATATTAATGAACACTAGCTGCTGTCCTGCAGTTATATTCTATCCATGGGGTAGGTGGGAGACATGACTACTGCTCCATTGATGTCCTGTTCCAATAGAACAATCCAAATGAAAAAAATAACACGCGCCATTCGATGAGGACAGTGGAGGGAAAACATGTTACTTTGTTTTAGTCATTTACCTGGCTTTTCCAAATATTTCAATCTCTAAAATCAATTCATTCAATCGATATTAGTATGATGATATGACAGTAGGATAAAACATATTAATCATGTCGTGTTCAAAGGCTATTTGGAACATGAATTGGCGTTTGGCAAGCCAGTACCCTCCGCAAAGGTTTACCATAACGCACAACCCTCAAACAATACTTCTTACATTGCAGTTGCACATTGAGGAAAAATGCCGGAGACGTACACGGCTTCCCTTTGCCACCCATGGTGACAGTAAAGACAGGACGATTAAATCAAGCACACATCATGTCACATTGTTGTGTAACTAAGACCAAATGTTTCACAATGGCACCATCTTGTACATGGATCAGGTCTGTGTTTAATTCTAGTACAGGCTGTCCCAATGCGCCAACCCATCAAGACACAAGCAACTGGCGGGCCCCGACAAAGGCCGCTCAACGAGCATGCAAAAGGCAGTTGAAGCCATCTCTGTGTGTTTGAAATGGTCTCCACCGCCATACGGGCGTGTTGACACAGCTGTGCAGAGCGCTGGACACACCAGCTAGGTTTGACTGATGTTCTCAGCTGGGCTCATGTGGTCACCGGAGCTGGGAAACAGGTCCTTGAAGAGAGATAAACTGCCAGAGACATCACATCAGCGGCGTGGCAGATTATACAGCCGAGCTGCGTAGCCCGGGGAAGATTGGCAAGTGACATGAAACCCGGGTGAGATAAAATAAAACAAATCATAAAATTGTACTCGAGACACATGGCCTTATTGGACAGGCGATTAGCAACTCAGATGAAGAGATGAGATAAAATCGCAACATTGAAATATCCCAAAATGTCAGGATTAGAAGAGACAAAAATAGTCTCTGGAGTTAGAGTTGGAGCCAAGCCATTTTACAAACAGTCTGTCCCATCCACAGATGGAGCGGTGAAGGTCAGAAAGTAACCCTTAGTGCTCCTGCTTCCTGCCGAGAGCCCATGCAGTCCAACCCCAACTGTGCGTGTAGATTAGATTCAGGCCTGGTTAAATAAAACTGGCATTCCAAACACAATCATCTTAGAAGATGAAACTTTCTGTTTGGGAAATGGCCTAAGTACATTTTGGCAGGCCGCTCAAACACCGTGATCTGCACCGTCCTCCTCAGGAAGGAGGCGGGGGTCGTACAAGGAAAAAAATCTGCAGAGGGCAAATTTCCACTCAGCTAAATCCTGCAGGCAAAAACACAACAAATGAAAAACATGTCAGTGCCCTCTAAGCAACCAACCAACCAACGCATACTCAAAAGCAGCCCACAATTACGTAACAGTGGCCTTCAGTATACAGACTCTGCCGTTATAGGGCCTTGGCTGGCTGCAACACAAATCAGATCATATGTAGGCAATGAAGTGGCCATAATTATTCTCAATGTTACTGAGCAGCAGCAATGTTTCCAGAGACTGGGACATTGAACAAGAACATAGTGACTAATCAACATAACTGGTTGAGGCAGGCTTCTCATTAACGTCTTATAGCTAATGATGTCTGGTACAGCGTGAGCTATATCGTCAGCATTCAGGAATTATTCACTCAACACAATTATCCTGAGTGTGCCTACCCTAACATGTTCACCCTGCAAACATGGGAAAGAGCGCCCTCTACTGAATGTAATCGGAATGATATTACACCAATGTCTCACTTTTTCCTATCACGAACTGTGCAGGCATTTATGTACCACAACAAAATACAGAGCGTTTTTATTCATTAGGGGGGGGCAGCCATAGTCCAAGACATCTTTATGGTGACTTTCTGGTCCAAGTGTGGAGTCAGCAGAGTGCCTGCTCACCACAGAACACACACTGCATTTTGTGACCAACACCACTCCACACACATACACTCTATAGTCTGAACTGGGAGAGGAACCAAACCAACAATATATTACACAGCCTAGTGATTTTTTTTTTTTTTTTTTTTTTTACATCTAGAGACACTTGTGTCATGTTGGGGTTATTCTACCAGTCAACGGGTACCGATTTTCTTTCACAGTTTATATCACCATCAGGCCATGAGGGCCAATGTGTTGGCAATTGTACACAATCATGGTCAAATTAGGGTGGAAATTTTGCTTGTTTAACATGAAGCTCACATGATGGGGGGGGGTCTAATATACACCACATGTATTTACCTCCAAATGTCATTGCCTGTGTAGTGCAGGTTATCTTTAGAGGAAATAATTCAAACCCCAGGACATTTCTTGAATAGTTTGATTTTGGCAGATAAAAAATAAAAAAATAAAATGTTTGATGCCCTAATAAGTGCAACAACGTGTGAACAAACAGTAAAAACAGCCAGGACACGAACATTGAAAAGTATATCGGAAACAGTCGTTCAGTTTATCACAACATAATGTGTGGAAACGTACAGTACGAGCAAAATGCTCCATCTACCCAAACTTTCAGTTATCGCTGCTACTACACTGCAACATTCCATTCATTATATTTTACAGAGGGGTTAAGTGCATGTCATTGAGGAGGAAAATAGCTTTCTACAGCTGAAACGTGGCAGTTGTCTGGGACATGGCGTTGTAGATGAACGTGTTGTTGAAGGGAACAAACTGACGAGTGATGAGTTTGATGGCCTCTTGTGCAGCAGATCCTAAGGAAACGCATTGAAAGCATATTGAACACGGTACATTTGCTCCAACTCCCAAGAAAACAAAAATGTTTACCCATAACAGAATAGCATGAGGATCCTAGACCATAATAGGATCCAAGTCCTGTAGAACTCACCTCCCAAAAAAGATGCCACTGTGTGTGGCTCAGCAGCACCGTAGCGACAGCTGTCGAAGAGCAAAGTGAAATGACATGTAGATTATTAAATCATGTTCCTCTTATAGCCATTTTACAGTTCATGGAAATACTGCGGCAAAATTACAACTATGAAACACAAAAACTGTAGTGAGGTTTTGCAGTGGGCTGTATGTCTCATGAATTGTTAAAACGACCATCATCTCTGCACAGAACAGCTGACTGGACACTACGCACAAAACGTACAACTCGTGGATGTAGTCATCCTTCACACTGACGTTGAGGCCGTACTCCTGCAGAAGGCTGTTCACACAGAGCTTCAACTTGCTAATGTCTTCTTCTACTTGGTAATTGTAGACACCTTCAAAAAAAAGAGAGGAAAAAACATATCACCTGTCTGGAGATGGGCAGGTTAACATGGCAGAACACCGTTTCGTTCTGCTGTGGTGTGACAAAACTGTTGTGTTGAGGGGGCAGAGCTACGCCAGCCGAGCCGTACCTGGGTAGCGGGAGTGCTGCTGATAGAAACGGTCCACAGAGCGCAACATAAGGTACAACACCATCTCCCCATCTGCACCATCCATGGAGCAGGCTGAGGAGTGAGAGAGAGCAGCATCTTAGTACACACTAATCAACACACATTATTTGTTTTAAAAAGGGACGCAAAAGCGAAACAAAAAGGCCAAATCAAGGAGGGAGTCTGCACGGTGTTGGACTTACTGATCGCATCTTTATTGACCGTCTCCACGCTGTATTCTTCAGCCAGAGACCTGCAGCGCACCACCCTCAGGAAGGCAGCGTTCTTGCCTGCAGACCGAAACACACAGCACAGGCACGAGGGCTCAACCTACTGCAGTGTTCCCTTTCATCATGGGTTCATCAAAGTGCAGCCACACTATTGTATGGCAAACATGACGCTTTGAGTTATTGTTCAATGAGTTAAGTATTCAATTTACATTCCTGCCATATTACACGTCCTCTTCACGTTATATATGATTGTTTGTGTGCTTGTCAGAATACTCACAGAATAGTTTGATGTCCTGCTCAGATATGCTCTCTGAGGGCTTTGGCAAGGGAAAAAAAGATGAAGAAAATCAAGAAATCAAACCTTATTTTACAATCTATCAAAAAGATAATAAAATGTTGATACTAATGCAGCACTACTGCAGGAGTTACGCGATGCGTTTTTGACATTAAATGAGATGAAATATCCCCGAGACTGCAGAATAAAGGTCCACATACCTTTCCAACAGACTGCAGGAGAGACTCTACATGCTTAGACACGACAGAAGCATCTTGCATTGCCTTCTCTCTATAACTGAAAACATATACCTGCATTAATGCCTAGGTCAGAACTATGATGATTATGCCAGCAAAAAGCATACCTCGTGGAAATAAGGTTAAGGCCCAGTCAATCGTAAACAGTGGGAATCGCAGCGTCATATGGTTAGGCACATACAATTTTACCATTTAGCTATGAACATTGGTTTATTATGCAATGACTGTCCTCTCCACGACATGCCCCAACTCAAAAGCATTGACCTGTGCTCGCTATTAACCCAAAGCAAATAATTGACTTTTTAAAATGAAAAAAAATCGGTGGCTGGCTACTTGCTATATACATGAATAATATAATCATCACTCCCTACACATTCTGGAGGTTGATGAACTTCTCTGAGTCCGCAATCATGTCTGGAATGGAGCCACGTACAGGTAGGTTTCCGCCGCCGTCGTTCTGCACAAACTCCCTCACTGCTCGCGTCATCACCCAGAAGGCTGGAGTCTGCGTATAGCAGAGAAAGACAGAACAGTCAGCCACGTATTAAACGTACAAATAAATCATTCACAGGACGCTTCAATCATGGCCTGAGTAGACGTGTCATGTTTTGAGTAACCTGTGATGTAATGGCATTGCATTGCTCTCCATTGAAGAGGTCGTCAACGCCGCTCGAAATCTACAGAGATGTGAGAGGAGTTAGAAAAGTTGACAGAGTAGCAACTTCCAGTGGTCTCATGCAACCAGCAGCACGGATTAACATAATACGGCTGAAATGAGTGTGTGTGTGTGTGTGTGTGTGTGTGGGAGGGGTTATGGGTGAGGTATGAGAAGAGCCACCTTGGTTGGGTTAAGAGCTGTGTTGACGTTCTTGATGGCCTCCTCAAAGTTCTCCTCATTCTCGGGAGTTCCCTTCTCATTCTTCAGGATTCCTAAAGAAACCAAGTATCATGAGAGCACAAACCATTTACAGAGGCATAATCTGGATAAGATAGTGTCTGTAGACAACTAAAATGGAGGTGAAAATGTAAATGACAAATAAAGTCAAGAAAAATATGTCAAGTGAAATACCTTGCCGAATAAGCTGTTTGAAGGCCTCCTTCTCTTTGTAGTTCTTCGGTAACTGAAAATTGTGCTAGGAAAAAAAATGATGTATTCTTTGTCAGCGCTCTTGTACATCATAGGGTGCTGTAGAATGTGCCTTTGATTGTTGGTCACAGAAGTATTACCTCACTGAACCACTTTTCTAGGTATTTGGCAACAATGATGATCCATGGTGTATGACCGTGATCCTGCAGAACACAAGAGCATAAGAAAATACATGAACCAGGGAGGACCAAATTGCAACAGTGGCCTAAAGAAAACGGCAAACAAACATGGACGATAGCCCAAACACACCTTCTTCCCCATTCCCTCCAAGTCGTAGGACTGGATGTGGCTCTTGAGTTCTGCAAAAGGTTGGTCAAGCCTCAGGTCTTCCAAGGCATTGTCTGGATGAGACTCAATCACTAGAGGGAGTGATCGCAAACAACTTGTTTGAGATTAACTGCAAGAGAACACAGTGCTTGTCACCATTACTACAGATTCAGCAATACACGCATGACTCACAAGGTGTACTATACCTGTGTGCTCCTTCACTACGAGCCTCATGTAACCGACGAGGCCATACGTTCTACACACCAGGAAAGGTATGTTTGCATTCCACAACACCGACCCCAGTCTCAAACAAGTGCTGGGAAAATAAAAAAACAAAACATATTTACATGACAAGAGAATGTTTTCATACTTGATGTTACTTTGTAAGACTATCATAAATATCAAATAAAAATCTTTATATTGTATGTCTGTCGATATCGATATGTCGATAGATAAATGTGTAGGAATAGGAGGATGAATCACACCTTTCTGGCAGCTGGACACCAATCACCAGGGTAAACCTGTGGAAGAAGTCTGGGTCGTTGTCCAAGAGCTTGTCTGGGCTCTATAAAGGAAAATGAAAGACCAGATCACAATAAGACAAACAAACAAGACTTGTATCTGCTATAAGTGCCCTGCTTGTTATAGAACACTCAGCAATCAATACAATCAACGTGCACTTTGTGGACAGAGAGACATCAACGGCTACTGAACTGGTGCAGCGTTGAAGTCACACCTGGATTGGAATTAACACAGATCTAACGCAATACCCTGAGGATCCTAAAGTCAAATCTAGGCTTTTGTTTTTCTGACAATAAGACAAAATCTGTGCCAGGGAAAGCTGTAACAGCCCTCTTCATGGAGAACTGCTGAACTGCTCATAGTTGAAAACAAACCTCCTCCACAAAGTTGCCAGATACATCAGTGTTCAGCTCCTGTAGCAGCTCTGTGGCAGCCTGGGCACGATTCTGGAAAACCACATCATCCCAGATGACTTGTTATGACATTATGCATGCAGGTAGAGCTTAGATATTGATAGAGTAGAATATCATTAGGTTATAATCGCTTACCCTTCCTATGCTGTTGTTGCTAAGAAAAAAGCTGAGTAGAAAAGAAAAGTTAATTGAAGGTGAAGACAGTATATTGTAGAAAACATTTTAAGATCAAAAGCGCATCAATGACGTGATAACACTAAGCCTATCACTTTCTTACTTATTCCCGACGTCTTCCCCGGAGACTTTGTGTCCATCGACAATAGTGAATGCTCCAATGCCTGATGAAGAGAGCAACTAGTTTAGGTAGGCTAGCCTATCATGGTGCATTCCCTTAGAGCAGTGTTTTCCACTCCTGGTCATCGGTATTTTCTAGAATCAAATATTGAAATATTTACCTGGAAGCACAAGGTTCTTGAGTATTTCAGTCCCGGATGCAGTGGAATTGATCAGGCATACGTGTGCATTTTCAAGTTCTTCTTGGCCATGGTCGCCCCACAATCTGAAATGGATAACAGGCCATCATGTCAACGACCATGTTGCCAATCTCCAATGCCTTGTTATTTAGCTGTTATCTCATCTGGTATGATAAATAGATGAGAACAAGGAAACCTTTTTGAGATTCAGTCAGTAAACGACACCAATCCTGGCTGGTGTTGTTGATAGTAAATGACGAGGCTAGAAGCTAACTAGCAGATAGCTACCAGCTGACTGTAATAGTACAGCTAGCTAGCTGGTATATCAGTGAAGACTAGCTACAGTAGCTAGCTATTATAATTGTAAAGTATGATAGTTCGCTAGCTGGCCGATTTACGTTAGCCCAAGAGAATAGACAAGCATAAAGAGTTAACGTTACTGGGCTTGCTACGTTAGCTAGCTGCAGTTTGTCAGTGGATATATATCTAAATCGTGCAACGATATACGTTTAACAAATAATTGTACAATTTGCACATTATTTCTATCCTTACATACCTCAATTGTCTATCGTATTTTTGCTCTTTAGCAGTTTTAGTCGCTGCCATGGTCCGCTTGGAGAAGAATCCCACCGGTTAATTTGATAGCTCTATTCGCTGATTCGATAGAGACAAGTGGGTGAACGCAGTTGTAAATTCAGAGCTGCACTTTCGATTTAACTACAGTTGACCACCAGATGGAGTAATAGAGAGTATTCAATCGATTCAAACCTGCGCAAAATGTTATTAATTATTTCTGCCACAGTTGCCACCAACCATTCAACCTAATCAAGGAATTTGATTTACAACACTTATAATATGGGTGCTGCACGGTGCCATCATTTTTTGGCTGGTTTGGGAAAAACAATTATACCTTGACTTTGTTAATACATTTTGAATGACATGTTATAATAAGATGTGTTCACTTAGATGCAACTTTTTAAAATCTTGGTTATATAATCATGATTATAAACTGGGTGGTTCCGAGCCCTGAATGTTGATTAGCTGACAGCTATGGTATATCAGACATACCACGGGTATGACATAACATTTATTGTCACTGCTCTAATTACGTTGGTTACCAGTTTATAATAGCGATAAGGAACCTCGGGAATTTGAGATATATTGCCAATATACCACAATGCATTCCGCATTGTGTCGTGCGTAAAAACAGCCAGGTATGTTGGTTATATACCACACCCCCTCGTGCCTTATTGCTTACATATTAGGTATGCGTTTAAACTGGAAATGCAAAACAACACTTTACCCATTGAAATATTATCATTAAAACATGTTGTGAAACATGCTACTTCGTTAGTCCAAAGGAAAGTGTATCTTAATTGGCTGTTGTACTAGGTCTTATTATCATAAATAATGGGGTCTTTCTTTAGATGTTTTGAAGTACAGTAACATAAATCAAGCAGTGGAATTTAAAAGAGGGCGTGGCAAGGAAGGATCATTACGATTGCCATTCGTCGCCACCTGATGATCATCCTTCCCAACCTCAACTCCCAGACTTCATTAACACTGCTCACACGCCAGCACTTGTTCTTCGTCACGCCATTTATCCCATCAGTTCGTGCAGTCTGGACTGTGAGGCGGAGTTAGTCAGCATATCGATAAGGTGAATCTAAGCGGAATCATCGAAATGACAGGGTGTCACTGGGGATACGGAGAGGAGGACGGTAAGTAAACCTACCAAACTGGGAGAGCATCACTATGCACGCTACTGTAGAACACACCGCATCTCAGCGCTGACCTTGTTTGGGGACGCTCGTGCGCTGCGAGTGACAGGCATTCGGGCATTTTTCTCTGCAATACTGAATGTATATTTTATTAAATACTTCTCTGATGGCAATAGGCTATAATCACATTCATGTTTTGAACTATGTCACCTCTGACATTATTCTTATGAAGCGACAGGTGACAGATTGGCTGATTTTTAAAAAATAAAATAAAAGTTTTTGTAAAATGGTGAATGACTGGATCTCCTTTCTTACATTACATTTTGTCATGTCCAGCTCTGACCATCTTTGTTTCTAAGGTCCAGATGCATGGCACAAAAACTATCCCATCGCCCATGGCAATCGCCAGTCTCCCATAGACATAGTTCCCGAGGACACTGTATACGATGCCAGCCTGCCTCCCATATTCGTCTCCTACGACCACTGCAACTCAATCAACATCTGCAACAACGGCCACTCTGTGACAGTGGAGTTTGATGACACCGATGACAAAACAGGTAACGGCAACAGAGGGGAGATATAGATCATATAGAATGCAAAGAGAAATACAAGAAGTGGTGGAAAAAGTACCCAATTGTCATACTTGAGTAAAAGTAAAGATACCTTTTTATAATAGAAAATGACTCAAGTGAAGGTCACCTGGTAAAGTTCTACTTGCGTTAAAGGCTAAAAGTATTTGGTTTAAAATATACTTAAGTATCAAAAGTAAAAGTATGAATAATTTAAAAATCTTATATTAAGCCAAACTACAACACTCAAACATAACTTACAAATAAAGCATGTGTGTTTAGTGAGTCTGCCAGATCAGAGGCAGTAGGGCTGACCAGGGTAGGGCTGTTCCTGTCCTGCTAAGCATTCAAAATGTAACCAGTACTTTTGGGTGTCAACTAAAATGTACGGAGTAAAAAGTACAATATTTTCTTAAGGAATGTAGTGAAGTAAAAGTAGTCAAAAATATAAATAGTAAAGTACAAACTACATAAGTAGTACTTTAAAGTATTTTTTACTTAAGTACTTTACACCACTGAATACAAGCAATATTGAGATATCGTATTGTTTCAGATTCGATCATCAACCCTTCAACTTTGACTGAGTGTGAAAGTCAGCCAGCCCAGGCAGTTTATTTATCACCGATGTACATCAATTGTGACGGGTGGGTGGTTGTTTCTGGACACCTCCATCACTCATAACTATGACATTAGCCAACACAACCACTGTATTGGTCAGGGGGCACCATTATGTTACGGGTACTGTGTAGTAGTACTATCATGCTACAACCACCACCCTTGCATGCACATGTGACACTTTAGTGGATGCAATTCTACCTACGTGCAGTATGCAGATGAATCGTTTATTACAATGTCTAGCTTACACTTTGCATGGTCTTAGTCACTGTTGTTTATGCTTCAAAGTTCACTGACAGCAGATTCTCCACCGTCATCCATTCTGAGCAGTGTAGTAGATTGTGGAAGCCTAATGCCCTAAATGACATAGCATTTAGTTTTATTGGCCAGAAACTTCAAATGTTCAATATTATCCATTGAAAATATGTTTTGGATTTGCAGACTTCATCACAACCGCCATCAAAATGTGGTTGATGGATAGACCACTTAAATGTGTATATCATTAAGGCCCCTCCTACTGGACTGTATGATTCAGTGAGATGTGTTTTTGTCGATATAATGAAGCCAGTATTTAACTGTTGGAGTGTCTTTCGGCCAGACCAGACATCTGACCACATCAGGTAATCTTTATAGTTGCGTCATATCTGTTTTTAAACTGACAGTCCAAGTAAACAAAGTCATTGACGAATAAAACATGAGGAGAGCTGCTTTGCTTCTGTGGCATCAAAAGGTCATTGGAACCAAGGGTCTGAATAGAATGACAACCAAGTAAGTTGGGGCTTGTATTTTGAAAAGTGGTAACTGAATGCCTACAACAAAAGGTGTTCTAACTCTATTATCTCGTACCCCTGCACATTGACTTGGTACTGGTACCCTGTTATTGTAAACTCATTGTGTATTTTTTTTCCTTAATTCTTTTTAATTTTTTTCTCTCTCTACATTGTTAGGAAAGGCCTGTAAGTAAGCATTTTGCTGTTAGTCTACACCAGTTGTTTACAAAGCATGTGACAAATACATTTAAAAAGGCCCTCCACAAAAGGAAAATACAAGCCATGACTGATTTTTCTCAGTCTTAATAAAGTGTGGCTGTTTGGCTCAGGTGTAGATCACTATGAAAACGAATTCACAGAAACCAAACAAAGAAGTTCCATTCTGCATGACATGGTCTTCTGATAGATAGACTTCCCTATACTTTCACCATCCGGGTGGTTGGAAGTTCCATCACCTATGCATGCCCATTTGTCCTGTTTCCCTTTTGTGGTTGTGTGATTTATGGTGTGTGTACCTTTTTTGTACATGTGTGTACATGCCTAATGTATCATTAACTCAGGAAACGTCTGTACATGCTCTAAAGCACACATTACCCAGGTGCCATTCTTATCCACCCAACCGTTTCATGCGGATGAATTATTAGACGCATTAATAAAGTCACCACCGGGCTAATGGAAACTGAAATGCTGGATCAATTTTCTAAATGTCAACAGACAATTTGTCCTTTCGACATGGTGTGATCATTTTTTGGAAGTAAAATGTATTATGCGAGAAATGGCGGAAACGTCTTTGTGCAATAACGTCTTTGTGCAAATATTGATCTAATAACCATCATATCGAAGCAAACGTGGAGTCACATGTGGTCCTCCCATAATGACTCTGAAAAGCATGCAGTTTGTTAGGCTACTGATGAAATAAATTACGATGATCTTCACAGGGTGGTGAAGTGCACAGTGATGCGCTTGATTAGGGTTGCAACGCTACCAAAGTTTACCGAAGTTACCGGAATATTCAGTATTTTATTTATTTTTTATTTAACCTTTGTTTCACTAAACAAGTCAGTTAAGAACAAATTCTTATTTACAATGACTACCTACCAAAAGGCCTCCGACGGGGGCTGGAATTAAAAACAAAAATATAGGGCAAGGGCGAACACTACATAAAAAGAGACCTAAAACAACATGGCAGCAACACATGACAACGCAGCTTGGTGGCAACACAACATGGCAGTAGCACAACATGGTAGCAACACAAAACATTGTACAAACATTATTCGGCACAGACAACAGCACAAAAGGCAAGAATACCATTTTTGTAAATAACAGAAAATATAGGCCAATCTATTGTAATTTTTTTAAATATTGTTTGTTTTTTTAAAGTTTTATATATATATATATATTTTTTTAATTACTATATATGCCCCCATATTGTCCATGAATTTCTAGTAGATATACATGGTTCAAGAGATGAAAAAAAAAAAACCCATCTAATCCAGCAATGCCATTATTTTTTATGTACTCTGCAAGTGCAACAATTGACTTTCTTTTACAACTGCCACCAGTTTGACAAGAATTACATTGACAAGAAATAACACACTGACATAGCAAAATAAATGAGTGATTTATTTTTATAAAGGATATTTCCTGCTGAAACCCTCCTATTTAACACCAATGGTATTCACAAAGTTGATGGTTTATATTTAAGATGTTTTATTGCTCTGTAATTGCATGTTTAATTTGAACATCTTAATTATATAAAAAAAAAAATCTGAAGTACCTAAAATGGCCGCTAGATGTCTTGAGATAGATTACATCAAATCCTTGCAAGATACACATTCTGGTAGTTTAATGGTAATATTACTTGCCTTTGCAACACTACGCTGAATTATCCTTTCCAATAAATATCGAGGGTCTTATTTTGGTGATATGATGGTCGACGTTTGGCTGCCCTTGGACAAATAAAAATAATCTTGCTCTTATCCATAATAATCTCATGTAGGTAGACTGCCAGAACTGTCTGCCAGCTGTTGGCTAGAGCACACATGACATGACCAGAGTGGGCACATTTGCTATATAATGCAACAGTTTTTGTGACAAACCCATCAGTAGAGTTGAAAATGCGATGGAAACCCATTTAACTTGTTTTTATTTTATTAGGTACATGTGAATTTCACTCTAAAAATTATTTTAATGTGCACCATGTCATCACGCACACAATACGTCTATTTGATGGAAACCCATCTCTGGTGGGAAAATGATTTCAGAATATTAGCATAAAAAAAAAATCTGTCACCAATTAGATGGAAGGAAACCTAGTTTGTGACATTCCGATCTCTGGCATTCTCTTCATCTGCCATCACAAAGGTGTGTGTGTGTGTGTGTGTGTGTGTGTGTGTGTGTGTGTGTGTGTGTGTGTTACCACTGGAGCCAAGCCATGCAAAGACAGAATTAGTCACTTACTGCCATGTCCTACACTGTCACTAACTGAGCCCAGCCCAGACAATGTCTATCCTGGGGCCCTTATCCCCAGCACCACCCCAATTAGACCAGTTAGTTACAGGACACATCCTAGGCATATCAGGACGCATGCTCACAATACACTCTCATTTGTTTTATGTCAGGGAAAGTAAGGCCTTCATGAGGACATAGTTGTTGTAATAAATTACCGGTTTAGCCAAATTAGGAGGAGTAGTAAACCGTGTGGTTGCGGGGAAAGGTGCCTTTTGTGGTTGTCAGAGTGTCATTGATCTGTATCAGCGAGAGTGATTTAGTGAGCAGTGGCAGGTGTAGCCAGGTTGAGTCGCTCTTCCAGGCCTGGTATGTGGTGTTTTCTGCCTGCCTGTCTAGTGTGTTGTGCCAGGCATAGGCGCATAGAGGCATGGCAGTTGCTGGCTGGCTGACTCTCGTCCTCTGCCCTGACAGTAATCAGGGCTGGCCCCCTTGACAACGCCTACCGGCTGAAACAGTTCCACTTCCACTGGGGCGGGAAGGGCAGCCAAGGCTCCGAGCACACCGTCCGAGGGAAGACCTACGCTTCAGAGGTGAGCGTTTTCCCCCTCCTAATCACCCAGACGGAGCCTAGGTAACCACATCTTCCCCGACATGCAGTGCATTTGGAAAGTATTCAGACCCCTTGACTTTCTCCACATTTTGTTACATTGCAGCTGTGTTCTAAAATAGATGTAAAAAAAAAGAAAATGTTTTTACCCTCATCAATCTACACAATTTCCCATAGCAAAAACATGTCTTGACATGAAAAAAAGGAAATATCAAATTACGTAAATATTCAGACCCGTTACTCAGTACTTTGTTGAAGCACCTTTGGCAGCGATTACAGCCTCGAGTCTTCTTGGGTATGACATTACAAGCTTGACACACCTGTATTTGCTGAGTTTCTCCCATTCTTCTCTGCAGATCCTCTCAAGCGCTGTCAGGTTTGATGAGGAGCGTTGCTGCACAGCTATTTTCAGGTCTCTCCAGAGATGTTTGAGTCCGGGTTCAAGTCCGGCTCTGGTTTGGACATTCTGAGACTTGTCCTGAAGCCACTCCTACGTTGTCTTGGCTGTGTGTTTAGGGTCGTTGTCCTGTTGGAAGGTTGTCCTGTTCACCCCAGTCTGAGGTCCTGAGTGCTCTGGAGCAGGTTTTCATCAAGGATCCTTTTGTACTTTTCCCCCGTTCATCTTTCCCTCGATTTATTACTAGCCTCCCAGTCCCTGCTGCTGAAAAACATCCCCACAGCATGATGCTTCACCGTAGGGATTGGTGCCAGGTTTCCTCCAGATGTGACGCTTGGCATGGCGTGAGAGTCCTTCAGGTGCCTTTTTGGCAAACTTCAAGCGGGCTGTCATGTGCCTTTTTACTGAAGAGTGGCTTCTATCTGGCTGCAGAGAAGGTTGTCCTTCTGGAAGGTTCTCCCATCTCCACAGAGGAACTCTGGAGCTCTGTTAGAGTAACCATCAAGTTCTTGGTTACCTCCCTGAACATGACCCTTCTCCCCCGATTGCTCAGTTAGGCCTAGTGGCCATCTCTAGGAAGAGTCTTGGTGTTTCCAAACTTCTTCCATTTCAGAATTGTGGAGGCCACTTTTCCTAGGGATCTTCAATGCTGCAGACATTTTTTGGTACCCTTCCCCAGATCTGTGCCTCCGACACAATCCTGTCTCGGAGCTCTACGGACATTTCCTTCAAACTCATGGTTTGGTTTTTGCTCTGATATACACTGTCAACTGTGGGACCTTATATAGACAGGTGTGTGCCTTTCCAAGTAATGTCCAATCAATTCAATTTACCACAGGTGCACTCAAATGAAGTTGTAGAAACATCTCAAGGATGATCAATGGAAACAGGGAGCACCTCAAGTCTCCTAGCAAAGGGTCTGAATGCTTACAGTACCAGTCAAAAGTTTGGACACACCTACTCATTCAAGGGTTTTTCTTTATTTTTTACTATTTTCTACATTGTAGAATAATAGTAAAGACATATAATAGTAAAGATAAATAACACATGGAAACATGTAGTAACCAAAAAAAGTGTTAAACAAATCAAAATATATTTTTGATTCTACAAAGTAGCCACCCTTTGCCTTGATGTCAGCTTTGCACACTCTTGGCATTCTCTCAACCATCTTCATGAGGTAGTCACCTGGAATGCATTTCAATTAACAAGTGTGTCTTAAGTTAATTTGTGGAATTTCTTTCCTTAATGCGTTTGAGCCAATCAGTTGTGTTGTGATAAGGGATGGGTGGTATACAGAAGATAGCCCTATTTGCTAAAAGACCAAGTACATATTATAGCAAGAACAGCTCCAATAAGCAAAGAGAAGCGACAGTCCATTTTTACTTTAAGACATGAAGGTCAGTCAAACCGGGAAAATTTAAAGAACTTTGAAAGTTTCTTCAAGTGCAGTCGCAAGAAAACATCAAGCTCTATATGATGAAACTGGCTCTCATGAGGACCGCCACAGGAAAGGAAGACCCAAAGTTACCTCTGCTGCAGAGGATAAGTTCATTAGAGTTACGAGCCTCAAATTGCAGCCCAAATAAATGCTTTACAGAGTTCAAGTAACACACATCTGAACATCAACTGTTCAGAGGAGACTGCGTGAATCAGGCCTTTTATGGTTGCATTTCTGCAAATAACCCACTACTAAAGGACACCAATAAGAAGAGACTTGCTTGGGCCAAGAAACACGAGCAATAGACCTTAGACTGGGTGGAAATCTGTCCTTTTGTCTGAGTCCAAATTTGAGATTTTTGGTTCCAACGGCTGTGTCTTTGTGAGATGCAGAGTAGGTGAACGGATAATCTCTGCATTTGTGGTTCCCACCGTGAAGCATGGAGGTGTGGGGGTGCTTTGCTGGTGACACGGTCAGTGATTTATTTAGAATTTAAGGCACACTTAACCAGCATGGCTACCACAGCATTCTGCAGCGATATGCCATCCCACCTGGTTTGCGCTAAGTCCCACTATCATTTGTTTTTCAACAGGACAATGACCCAACACACCTCCAGGCTGTGTAAGGGCTATTTGACCAAGAAGGAGAATGATGGAGTGCTGCAGCAGATGACCTGGCCTATACAATTACCAACCTCAACTCATTTGAGATGGTTTGGGATGAGTTGGACTGCAGAGTGAAGGAAAAGCAGCCAACAAGTGCTCAGCATATGTGTGAACTCCTTCAAGACTGTTGGAAAAGCATTCCAGGTGAAGGTGGTTGAGAGAATGCCATCCTTTGCCTTGATGATAGCTTTGCAATCTCAAATATAAAATATATTTTAACACGTTTGGTTACTACATGATTCCATGTGGTATTTCATAGTTTTGATGTCTTCACTATTATTCTACGTGGAAAATAGTAAAAATAAAGAAAAACCCTTGAATGAGTAGGTGTCAAAGCTTTTGACTGGTACTGAATGTAAATAAGGTAAACTCCAAATTCAAATAACTTCACAGAACTTCATTGTGAAGGGTTTTAACAGTTTCCCATACTTGTTCATTGAACCATAACTAATTAATGAACATGCACTTGTGGAACGGTCGTTAAGACACTAACAGCTTACAGATGGTAGGCAATTAAGGTCACAGTTATGAAAACATAGGACACTAAAGAGGCCTTTTTACTGACTCTGAAATATACCAAAATGCTAGGGTCCCTGCTCATCTCCGTCAACGTTCCTTAGGAAAGCTGCAAGGAGGCATGAGGACTGCAGATGAGGCCAGGGCAATAAATTGCAATGTCCATACTGTGAGACGCCTAAGACAGCGCTACAGGGAGAAAGGACAGACAGCTGATCATCCTCACAGTGGCAGACCACTTGTAACAACACTTGCACAGGATCGGTACATCCAAACATCACACCTGCGGGACAGGTACAGGATGGCAACAACAACTGCCCGAGTTACACTAGGAATGCACAGTCCCTCCATTAGTGCTCAGACTGTTAGCAATAGGCTGAGAGAGGCTGGACTGAGGTCTTGTAGGCCTGTTGTAAGGCAGGTCCTCTCCAGACATCACCGGCAACAACGTTGCCTTTGGGCACAAACCCACCGTCGCTGGACCAGACAGGACGGCAAAAAGTGCTCTTTCTCTCCAGTCACGGTTTTGTCTCACCAGGGGTGATTGTTGGATTCATGTTTATCGTCGACAGAATGAGTGTTACACAGAGGCCTGTACTCTGGAGCGGGATCAATTTGGAGGGTCCGTCATGGTCTGCGACGGTGTGTCATAGCAGGACTGAGCTTGTTGTTATTGCAAGCAATCTCAACGCTGTGCATTACAGGGAAGAGATCCTCCTCCCTCATGTGGTACGCTTCCTGGAGGCTCATCCTGACATGACCCTCTAGCATGACAGTGCCACCAGCCATACTGCTCGTTCTGTGCGCGATTTCCTGCAAGACAGGAATGTCAATGTTCTGCCATGGCCAGCGACGAGCCCGGATCTCAATCCCATTGAGCACGTCTGTGACCTGTTGGATCAGAGGGTGAGGGCTTGGGCCATTCCCCTCCAGAAATGTCCGGGAACTTGCAGATGCGTTGGTGGAAGAGTGGGGTAAACATCTCACAGCAAGAACTGGCAAATGTGGTGCAGTCCATGAGGAGGAGATGCACTGCAGTACTTAATGCAGCTGGTGGCCACACCAGACACTGACTGGTACTTCTGATTTTGATTCCCCCCCCCACTTTTTTCAGGGACACATTATTCAATTTCTGTTTGTCACATGTCTGTGGAACTTGTTCAGTTTATGTCTCAGTTGTTGAATCTTGTGTTCATATAAATATTTACACAAGTTAAGTTTGCTGAAAATAAATGCGGTTGTCAGTGAGAGAACGTTTCTTTTTTTGCTGAGTTTATTTCTGTTTTTGATTTTTAATACATTTGCAAAAATGTGCTTTATCGTTATGGGGTATTGTGTGTAGATTGATGAGGGGGAAAAAAATAATTCAATACATTTTTAGAATAGGGCTATAACGTAACAAATTGTGGAACATTTCTGACTGCACTGTACATCTGCATCTATATTTGCCAAGAAGTAGTTTTCCCTTCTCTGGTTCGGTTGACCTCTGTACTAGGCAACTGGTTTGTTTAGTACCTGAGACGAAGCTGTTTCCCTGAATGTGGGTGCTTGGCTCAGGCTTGTCCCTAACCCTGCTGCCCCTCCTCCCTGTTTCCTCCTGCAGCTTCATCTGGTGCACTGGAACGCAGACAAGTACAAGACATTTGGGGAGGCAGCGGCAGCCCCCGATGGCCTGGCTGTCCTTGGCATCTTTTTAGAGGTGAGAGGATGTCCCCCGGGGTACCCCGCTTACCCCCCCCCCCCGCAACAGCCAGCAGCTGTTTATCTGCCAGACAGTAAATTGCTTTGGAATTGAATCTCTTTCTGCTTCACCAAGTTCTGTTTTAACAGGGATTAGACTGAAGATCAGCGATCACTGAAGGAACAATGTAAAAACATGTTATGATTTTGGTCTGAACAGAGTGGACGAAAACATTTTAACCATGTTTGTGTTGACAATTGTTCAGTCATACCAGTACCATGTGGAACATATGTGGCACACTTTTGTAGACAATGTATTGACATAATACAAAGTATAAAATGTATGTGTCTATGAAATATCTTATTGATAACAACATTGACAGACAGACTGACCAGGTGAAAGACATTGTCACTTGTTAAATCCACTTAAATCAGTGTAGATGAAGGGGAGGAGACAGGTTAAATAGATTTTTAAGCCCTCGAGAAAATTGAGATGTGAATTGTGTATGTGTGCGATTGACGGTGAAAGGGCGAGACAAAATATTTTAAGTGTCTTTGAATGAGGTATGGCAGTGGGTGCCAGGAGGCAAAAGGTGGTGCAACTCAATATTAGGAAGGCGTTCCTGTACACTCAGAGTACGCATACAGTGCATGATGGTTAAAAAAATCATTTGTAATATATTTAGAAGGTTTATGGAAAGCATCATATTTTCTCAGATATCACAATCTGGGCAAATGTTTGAATGTTGAGCTAAAAAAGGGGAGGTGTTTTGTTTATAGATCGGAGGTGAACACAGAGGGTTACACAAGATAACAGATGCTTTATACAAGGTGAAGTTTAAGGTAAGTCTGACATAATGCAAAAGAATGATTCACCTAACGAGTGTCTCAGATGATTCAACAGGGCATTTGATAAAAGACTAATCTTAAGTGTTGCATAATCCATTTTTCTCATCCTATTCTTTGTTCTATTTGCACCCAGGGAAGCGTTGCAGATTTCAAAGGTTTCAATCCCAAGTGCCTCCTACCGAACAGCCTCCACTTCTGGACCTACCCGGGTTCCCTGACCACGCCACCTCTTCACGAGAGTGTCACCTGGATTGTTCTGAAGGAGCCAATCGTAGTTTCAGAGAAACAGGTGGGAGCCCTCGCCATCTGATAGGGGTGAATCAGTACTACCAATATGGAGATATCTCTGCTTATGGAAATGTGGGGTCTCCGCTTCGGGAAACCACAGTGAACCACTGCTTTTGTCGTGATGTAAATTATGAACCATTTGAATGACCGCTGTCTGCCCTGACGGTGGGTGCTCTGCCTTTCCTCTGCCCTTCCTCCAAAAGTTCAAGAAAGAAAAAGGCACTGAGATTTTTACACTGATTTATGTGGGAGTGTCTGTTGAAGTAATTATTCTGAAACACTGAAATTGACAAGTAAAAGTATGTCAAGGTTCTCTTTGATGGCTCACTTGCAACACTATGGCTGCGTTGTGAAAGCCCAATTGTGATATTTTTTCCCACTAATTGGTCTTTTGACCAATCGCATCAGATATTTTCAGATCTGCTCTGAAAAAGATCTGATAGCTCAAAATATCAATTAGTGATAAAAAAATATATATCAGAATTGGGCTGCCTTGTGTAAACGAACACTATCTGTTTTTATGACCACCAGTGACTGAGCTGGGGCTGTCCTTGAGCCATCTTTGATGTTACTGTGGCTGGGCTTTCTCCAGACGGAGGGCTTTGATTGGAGGGTGCCAGGGCAGTAGGCTCAGCCATGGCTTTGAGTGGATTACTGTATGTGTGGTTTGGATGCCATGCAGTTCCTCTGTGTGTGAGGGGACTCAAAAGAGGACTGCAGCAGTGGCCTGCTGTAATCCTAGTGGGAACCCTAGATTTGAAAGAACTCTTTGTGGATCCAGGTGTCACAAGTCACAGGTTAAGCTCCATTCAAACAGTGGGCATTACCCCGGAGCTCGTGACAGTCACGCACACACCCAGATTCTTTACTATGTAGCTGTGCAGTGCATATTCTCTGAATTACTGTAGGCTAGATTCTCCCTTTGCAGGTGCTCATATAGCTTGAAAAAAAGATTAGAGTAGAGAATAGACTCAATGGTGTAGTTGGCTAATATACCATTTCATTCTTTCTTAAATATTTACAATACACTTAGTAGTTCTAATTATACATTGGTGGGAAAAGTACCCAACTGTTATACTTGAGTAAAAGTAAAGGTACCTTAATAGAAAATGATTAAAAGTCACCCAGTAAAATACTACTTGAGTGGAAGTCTAAAAGTATTTGGTTTTAAATATACTTAAGTATCAAAAGTAAATCTAATTGCTAAAATATACTTAAGTATAAATCATTTCAAATTCCTTATTAAGCAAACCAGATGGTATCGTTTTTTAAATGTACGTAAAGCCAGGGGCACACTGCAACATTGACATCATTTGCAAGCGAAGCTTGCATGTTTAGTGAGTCCGCCAGATCAGAGCCAGTATGGATGACCAGGGATGTTCTGTTGATAAGTGTGTGCATTTGTGCTTTTTGGTGTCAAAGAAAATGTAAAAAAATATAACTACTAAAGTACAGATACCCCCAAAAAACAACTTAAGTAAAAATATTTTAAAGTACTACTTAATACTTTACGCCACTGCCATTATAGCAGGCTGTTTACCAGGGAGGTGACTGCATGCCTTCCAGGTCCCCTCCTGGGCTGACCCTGTTTTGTGTTCTCAGCTTTTTTGCAATGGCACTGGAAAAAGTAATTAAAGTCAGCTTTGGTTCATTGGCATGTGGTCTGCATACCTCTGTTCCTGGCCTGGCTGACTGGGCCTGGGAGCACAGGCCTGCTCCCTCGCCCTTAGTGTAGGACTCCAGTGGCACAATCCTTTGATCCCTGGGAGCTGATTAACATGATGGATGGAAACGTTTTGGCCTTTTTTTAATTGTGAAATTCTTTGGGGATACTCAGCAGGGAAAAGCCCTTCTTACGTAAGAAGCTATTATTATGTTTTTTCCTCCCTCAGACACTGCATCCAGTGTCTAAGGTGTTTCTTTCTGTCTCCAAACATCTCTCCACAGATGGGAAAGTTCAGGATGCTGCTCTTCAGCGGAGAGGAGGAAGCGAGCAGGAAATGCATGGAGAACAACTTCCGACCCCCTCAACCCCTGAAAGGCAGGAAGGTGCTAGCATCCTTCGAATAACGTGACTGCAAATAACCTCCAGGTGGCATAGACCACATGTGGTCTATTATATGCCAGAGTGAATGTTTGAGTAGCGATTATTCTCAACTTTGAATATATATATTTTTTACTACTGCTGATGAACACAGAATCAGGGGTGTGAAACATCACATCTCCCTCTACTGTTCAATTGTTTTCAACCGCACTTTAATTGAATGCCAGAAGCAGATATCAACGTTTGAATCAGTCATTATGGCTACTATGTGCCCTCTGCACAGCTCTATATTTTTAAACATAGTAGTCCTCTGTAACATTTTTATGAAGTGAAAGATATTGCTCACAAAGCCATCCAGGCATATCCTTGACCGAACAGCGTAATGTATGTAACTCTAGCGAAATAATTGATCTGATTTGAATTTTGTTTGAAGATGTACAACGTGACCTCAAATGGGTGTAGTGAAAAGCATTTAACAGTCCCCCTCCACACACACACACACACACACACACACACATTTTCTGTCCATCCAGTGGATTGTTGTTGTTGAGGCTGCTAGTTTTTCTATGCAAGGTGCCATGTCTTCTTCCCAGGGGTTTAGCCACACCATTGGAAGATGACGCCAGTGCTCTAACATGATGTCTGAATCCTGGTGGTAACCTATGTTGATCCATATTTAGCTTGGCTATTTCAACTTGATCCACCTCGTCCTAGTTGCCATGGATCCTTTAACCCAACCCTCACAACTGTGGGCGGAATTGGGGTAGCGAGCGGCTGCCAAATCTCAATTGCTCAACTGTAAATGGAAGAGTTTACTCCATACTTTCCCCGTGCCCTGACAGCCCAGTGATTGAGGGAATGGCACCAGGGCGCCTTCTCAGCTGTACATCCGCTTTAAAGATGCCAAGTATACGCTGAATAGAGGATTGAGCTCATGTTGGATTAAAACCGTTCCACTTTCGAGAAATGAAAGAGAGGGCGTACATATACAGAATTTGTTGTATGTCAATGAGACACTTCTGTAATGGGTTTATGTCCATGTCTTTGTGCTGCTCATTCCTCCTGTGCCACAGAACAGCCCTCCTCCCCACAGTCCGTTCCTACACTACTGTACGATGTTTTGTTCCAAGCAGGGTAATGAATTGATGTAATTCTTTTGCGATAATGGAAGGTCTCAGTAAGTGAGGGTCATAATAATTAATAGAGCCCCAGGTTAGAGGCAGCTGTAAGAGAAATTGCTCCTCTGTCCTCTTGGTGTGTTTTGAGTTATGGTTGTTTTATGTAAATGCTGTTCAATAGATAGAGGTGGACTTTACCAACATGGACAAGCTGGTAGGCAGACACGCTCTGCCTTGTCCTACCCGTGGGAATTAAGGCTTGGAACTGGCACTTGAGTTATCTATTTCAAACAATTGATATTATACAATATGAGAAGCGTTATTTATGAAATATTTACTATGTGAATCATTTTGCATGAACTGGTAACTATTTAATTGACTATTTTTTTTGTGTGTGTGAATTCTAACTCTTAAAAATAGATTGATTCAGTACTGTTTGTTTCAGAAACAAAGATGTGTTGAAAGAATGTGTCAAACTTTTTGTTACCATTAAAAGGCGCGTGTGTGTGTGGAGTATGCAGATGACCTTAAACAGTATGTATTGTTTTATGACGAGTTCAAGTGTGGGTCCCAGAATTAGTTGTCACTGCTGCCACCATGTGGTCTAACAGAGAGCTGAGAAGTAAGCGTTCTGAGAAAGTTCCAAATGAGCTCCGAGCAAGTTCAAAATGTATTACAGTGGATAACCTTTAAACACCAACACGTATGGTATGGTCCGTTTCATGACTCCGCGGAAACATGTCAGTCAGTCCACTGAAATCAGGAAACGTAACAGTACACATGATCACTGATTTTCTTGACAGCCATTGATTTATGAGGAATTTCAGTATGGAATGAACCTTGAACCAGATACAAATGTATGAACGTGTTCAACGATGAAGCTTTTCAAGACTCTCCATGCTTAAACTCGGTCTGGCTAATCAGAAGCTGTGCGGATACGTAAATGTAATCGGTGCGCTCCTCAGCCCAGGGGTGAGAGAACAGACACCAGTCAGCGATTGACGTGCTTGCTCACTGATCTATCAAATCAAACTTTGTTAGTCACATGCGCTGAATACAACAGCTGTAGACATTACAGGGGAAATGCTTACTTACAAGCCCTTAACCAACAGTGCAGTTCAAGAAATACTTATTTTAAGAAAATATTTGCCAAATAAACTAAATTAACGAGGCTATATACAGGAGGTACCGAGTCAATGTGTAGGGGTACATGTTCGTCGAGGTAATTTGTAGCAGGAGCTAGGGGTAAAGTGACTATGCATAGATAATAAACAGCGAGTAGCAGCAGTGTAAAAACAAATATGGGGGGGGGGGGGGTGTCAATGTGATTAATTGTTCAGCAGTCTTATGGCTTGGGGGTAGAAGCTGTTACGGAGTCTTTTGGTCCTTGTCTTGGTGCTTCGGTACTGCTTGCCGTGCGGTAGCAGAGAGAACTGTCTATGACTTGGCTGACTGGAGACTTTCCTCTGACCCCGCCTAGTATATAGGTGTTGGATGGCAGGAAGCTTGGCCCCATGCACTGAGCCGTAAGAACCACTCTCTGTAGCGCCTTATGGTCAGATGCTAAGCAGTTGCCATACCAGGCGGTGATGCACAGCACACAGTTGTGATTTCTTGCGTAGCTCCAGGCTGGTAGAGCCGTCTGGCCAAGAGCTTGCCCCTGAGTGATTGTGCTGTGTGAGGGATATTCAAAACACTCAGGCCCTCCAGTTAGTAATCACCCCAAGGCTCATTTCATCTCTCCCAGACACCTGCTAATGAATGTACTGAGAGGACTCTTAATAACTGTTTGCCTTGAGCCAGGCTGCCACCTTCATTTCCATAACCAGCGTTGCACAACAACCATGGACCACTACTTCAGATGCACCAGACTCAAGGCAGGACAGTGTATTTAACACACCATAGGCCTCCTTGCTTTGCAGTGCTAGAGGCGTCCCTACAGACCCGACTTCGATCTCGGGCTGTATCACAACCAGCCGTGATCGGGAGTCCCATAGGGCGGCGCACAATTGGCCCAGCGTCGTCCAGGTTAGGGGAGTGTTTCGCTGGGAGGGCTTTACTTGGCTCATTGCGCTCTAGCAATTCCTTGTGGCGGGCAAGGCGCCTGCAGGCTGACCTCTGTCGTCCAGGTGAACGTTGTTTCCTCTGACACATTGGTGTGGCTGGCTTCCAGGCTAATCTGGCGGGTGTTAAGAAGCACGATTTGGCGGGTCAGATTTTAGAGGACGCATCAATCGACCTTCGCCTCCCGAGCCTGTTGGGGAGTTGCAGCGACAAGATAACTATACATGTATGTTTCCTGGGGAAAGGAGTGTCCATGTACCTTTTTTAAAAGGCATCTGCAATGGTCTGTGTGGACTGCAGGGGTGCACTGATAATGATCATGGTGCAGGGTGCCTCTTACATCTATCTGTCCTGTTACTACGTTATGACCATGGTGACACCACTCCCGACTTACATCCAGTTACCAGTAGAAGCTGCAATGGGAACCTAATCTCTGGAATCCCAGATTTAGGGCAACCACACTAGTATGCTGAAACATTGGTGACATTGTGGGAGGCAATCCGTGGAACCCAGCAGCCTACCACTACATCTGTATTCAACTTTAAAGATGCCCACAAGGTGGCAGCATTTACCATCACATATAACAGGAGTGATCCAACAAGACTTTGAGACTGATTCAATTTGAAGAGCCTGTGATGCCATGTTGAGCTTTATACTAAGAGACCATATTTAACCTCAGGTTTCACTGCATCATGAACATGTCTTATACCCCAGTATTGGAAACCGTGACAACTGTCTGAAATAAATGGACCACAAATAAACTGTAATAAACGGCCTCACAATCTGCATTGCTTGCGGTTTGGGGTTTTAGGCTGGGTTTCTGTACAGCACTTTGTGACATCGGCTGACGTAAAAAGGGCTTTATAAATACATTTCATTGATGGATAGTATGTAGTCCATTGCTAGAACTGACATGCTTTAGTACAGTATTTTCTGTAGGGGTTATTACTTGACCAACGTCAAACTATTTGGTAGTGGTAGTACTTCTCTAAATCGACATGTCTTTGTCTAAGTAGGCTATATTGGATTCATTTCACATAAAGAATGGCCGGACAGTCATTTTGTTGATTTGAAGAATTTTAATACTGTCCAGTGTTTCTTAACTGGTCTCACTTGGCACCTGAGCAGTAACATCTATGGGAAATTATTTTGTTTGCCGGTACCTGAATAATGAATGAAACCGGGTGCGTAGTGTATATTTAACATATCGTTTGACATAACCCTCCAAAGATGGCGTCCAATGAGCTTCCTTAAGCCTGAGGATACCTGAGCAAGCGTGTCATTGATGAGCGCAATCAATGTGCCGTGTAATTGAAACGGCATTTTAGTCTTCCAAAATAGATCCTGTCAGATCTATTTTTGGCATCAGGATGTCTGTTATTCCTACTGATCATTCTCTGACACGGCAGCATCTGACCAGCCTTAATTAATAGATTGATTTTTGGGGTTCATATTTCTATCTGTAGGACAATGCACCTTTTGTGTTTGAGCACACGGCCAGGTTGTCTTTTTATTGACCATTTAGGCAACACTTTACATTAAGTTGCTTGTATACTTGTGTGGTGCCGCTGTAATTATATAGTAACACCATGACATAGTTCTTTTGTAATTGCTTTGATTGCATAGTAATGTAGTTTAGTTAAGACTTTTCCTTCGCTACACATTGGACTAATGTCGTTTCATTTTTGTTTGTTTGTACAAGGGCACGGTCTCATCTCAGATGTCTTTATTTATACAGCCCTTACAGTGAGTACTACACAGACTACATTTGTTTGTTTTATCTGATTTCATTGTCAAATGACATCAGCAAAGTGGAAAAGGGTTCTAAATCACGTTTTGTTACTCAATGTCAGGCCTGGAAGACTGTCTTAGACAATAATAGGCACTAGCTTTATCGCTTCTTCATCAGTTGACATGCTGCAGTTACCATGGCTACAAACAACACAACACAAGCCCCGTCTTGTATCTCCCCCACTTGCCTCTGAACAAGTGATCTGTCGCTGTTACGCGCCAGAAAAGAAAGGATGCCGTCCCAAAATATCTCACGCCTGCCTCCCAAAATACTTGGAAACGCTGCATCGACGCCTCCTAAAATACACGTGTTTTACAGTATGTGTTGGTATCTATATTTAGCGGTGTGTAGGCGTCGATGTGTGGTGCTCAGTGTAGGGTTCCTATAGAAGTGCAGCTCCACTGACTCCAGGGTCTCTCATATCACAACCTTGAGCCGGCCCTGTGGCTCAGCCACCACAGCTCCATCCCCACTAGGATGTCCTAATGGGACACTGCAGTCAGGTGATCACAATATCAAAATACGCTTTAGGCACAAAGTAGTGTAAAGCACATGGTGAGTACCCTGTTCACACAACCTACGCTGAACGTCATACCGGCCCTGGCTGCAGACATAAAGAACTCACAGGAAGATTTATGGACAATTGTTCTCCACCAAAAAATATCTTAATTGGAAAATGGTCTAATACACAACAATCATTTGTGTCTGTGTGTCCCTGTCCCATCATGGATAGATTGGCAAAATGGAGCACATGCACTTTACCTTGGTCTCTATGGTTCATTCCCTACCCACGATGTGACACCACTGGTGTGAGGTCATAAACAGCTTATGCAGGCTGGCAGAAACTACACAGACACCCTTCAGGGAACCACCGGAAACAGGGAGACGGAGTGACCTCAAATGCACACTGATTCAGTGCATGGGGATCTGCTTCCATAGTGTTGCTACAACAGTACTGGTAACAGAACATGAGTAGCCTACTCCTCATTGTCCACGTCTGCTCTTTGCTATGCTGAGCTAGTCCTGACTGGGAGCACTGACATGTGAAATAGTGCCAAGGTTGAGTGAGATGTTTAGCCAGATGCCTTCCACATGATTAGTTTAAGAGAGATGACATGCTCACGGGGCTGATGCTGGAAATTGGCTTTCCCCTCTCCTTCCCAGAGAGAATAACCAAGAGCCCTGAGAGATGTACAGAAACAGCTTTTTTTTCCATGCCCCACCCCCAACGTAAATACCATCCAGAGAAATGTTAAACTGCCGTGGGATGTTGGTTGTTTATTGTCACGAGTCTTGTCCTGGATGCAGAACTGAGCAATTTTAGTTCATATAATGAACTAAAATATAAATGCAATATGCAACTACATATAAGGAAATCAGTCAATTGAAATATTCATTAGGCCCAAATCTATGGATTTCACATGACTGGGAATACAGATACCTTTTTAAAAAGGTAGGGGCTTGGATCAGAAACCCATTCAGTATCTGGTGTGACCACCATTTAACTCAGGCCGAGCGGCACATCTCCTTCACATAGAGTTGATCAGGCTGTTGATTGTGAATTGTTGTCCCACTCCTATTCAATGGCTGTGCGACGTTTCTGGATATTGGCGGAAACTGGAACACGCTGTCGTACACGTCGATCCAGAGCATCCCACACATGCTCAACAGATGACATGTCTGGTGAATATGCAGGCCATGGAAGAACTGGGACATTTTCAACTTCCATGCAATATCATGCTGAAACATGAGGTGATGGTGGCGGATGAATTGCACAACAATGGTCCTTAGGATATCGTCACGGTATCTCTGTGCATTATGGCTACCCATGCCATAACCCCACCGCCACCACGGGGCACCTTGTTCACAACGTTGACGTCAGCAAACCGCTCGCCCACACAACGCCCACCATACACGTTGTCTGCGGTTGTGAGGCCGGTTGGACGTGCTGCCAAATTCTCTAAAACGACGTTGGAGGCGACTTATTTTGGGTTTTATAATTATGTTCAGTACAATTTAAGGTTAGGGGTAGGCATTAATTAGGGTTAGATGTGGGGTTAAGGTTAGGGTCCGGTTTAAAATCAGATTATATGAATATGCCAGCTAGTGACCACCACAGAGCTGCCTCTTTTGTTTTTATGAGAACAGAATTCCGAACTCCTTACACATTCTTATGACATTATAGGAGTAGAAGCGAGAGACAGAGTAGAGGGCGAAGAAAACCATAGGGCTCATGCAGGGATTGAACAGGTTCCAGAGGCAGGAGTGTTACCCACTCGACCAGACTCCAGTCTGGACAGAAATGCTTGTCCTTGGTCTGTGTTCTACAGTATGACAAAGGATCCCTCTTGAACATGCCAATATGTTGACCCATGACCCTAGCGATAACACCAGACAACAGGATTGCATAACTCCGCAATTAGCCTGAAATATTACCGCACGTTGAGTTTCAATTAGTAAACCTCTCACTCCTTCACTCCACATGAACCTAGTCACCTCCTCTCTAATACAGTTGAAGTCTAATATATAGGTTGGAGTCATTAAAACTTGTTTTTCAACCACTCCGCAAATTTCTTGTTAAACAAACTATAGTTTTGGCAAGTCAGTTAGGACATCTACTTTGTGCATGACACAAGTAATTTTTCCAACAATTGTTTGCAGACAGATTATTTCACTTATAATTCACTGTATCACAATTCCAGTGGATCAGAAGTTTACATACACTAAGTTGACTGTGCCTTTTAAACAGCTTGGAAAATTCCAGAAAATTATGTCATGACTTTAGAAGCTTCTGATGGGTTAATTGTCATCATTTGAGTCAATTGGAGGTGTACCTGTGGATGCCGACCTTCAAACTCAGTGCCTCTTTGCTTGACATCATGGGAAAATCCAAATAAAACAGTCACATCAGAAAATAATATTGTAGACCTCCACAAGTCTGGTTCATCCTCGGGAGCAATTTCCAAACGTCTGAAGGTACCATGTTCATCTGTACAAACAATAGTACGCAAGTATAAACACCATGGGACCACGCAGCCGTCACACTGCTCAGGAAGGAGACGCATTATGTCTCCTAGAGATGAACGTAGTGTGGTGCAAAGTCCCTTGTGAAGATGCTGGAGGAAACAGGTACAAACGTATCTATATCCACAGTAAAATGAGTCCTATATCCACATAACCCGAAAGGCTGCTCAGCAAGGAAGAAGCCACTGCTCCAAAACCACCATAAAACAACTATGGTTTGCAACTTCACATGGAGATAAAGATCGTACTTTTTGGAGAAATGTCCTCTGGTCTGATGAAACAAAAATAAAACTGTCTGGCCATAAGAACCATTGTTATGTTTGGAGGAAAAAAGATGAGGCTTGCAAGCTGAAGAACACCATCCTAACCTTGATGCACGGGGTAGCAGTACCATGTTGCAACATCTCAAGACATCAGTCAGGAAGTTAAAGCTTGGTCGCAAATGGGTCTTCCAAATGGACAATGACCCCAAGCATACTTCCAAGTTGTGGCAAAATGGCTTAAGGACAACAAAGTCAAGGTATTGGAGTGGCCATCACAAAGCTTTGACCTCAATCCTATAGAATATTTGTGGGAAGAAC
Organism: Oncorhynchus masou masou; assembly: GCF_036934945.1. Classification (NCBI taxonomy): domain Eukaryota; kingdom Metazoa; phylum Chordata; class Actinopteri; order Salmoniformes; family Salmonidae; genus Oncorhynchus; species Oncorhynchus masou. The sequence continues at coordinate 42,603,250 of NC_088213.1, forward strand.
TGAAAAAACATGTGCGAACAAGGAGGCCCACAAACCTGATTCAGTTACACCAGCTCTGTCTGGAGGAATGGGCAAAAATTCACCCAAATTATTGTGGGAAGCTTCTGAAAGCCTAAGTGAAACATTTGGCCCAAGTTAAACAATTTAAAGGCAATGCTACCAAATACTAATTGAGTGTATGTAAACTTCTGACCCACTGGGAATGTGATGAAAGAAATCAAAGCTGAAATAAGTCATTCTCTCAACTATTATTCTGACATTTCACATTCTTAGGATCACCACTTTATTTTAACTGATCTAAGACAGGGAATTCTTACTAGGATTAAACATCAGGAATGAAAAACTGAGTTTAAATGTATTTGGCTCAGGTGTATGTAAACATCCGACTTCAACTGTATGTGACCATCAGACAATGTGGCCTGCCTCTGGGTTCAAAGAGTCATCAAATGGAGAAGCAACAATATCTCCTACTGCATGGACTCCAACCAGCATGGTTAAGGTAGGCTCGTCACTCACCACACCTACTGTCTCCTGAACCCACCACGCTTAGGTGGGGTCAATCACGCACCCAGAGATCGTTCTACATTTTCCAAGACCCAGGTTCTAAAATAGTCCCCATCGCCTTTTATAAATCAAAGTTTGTCTATAAAAAGCATTGGCTGACCAGCAGCCACATCGCCTTATCTTTAGCTTTATTTATGTCCTGTTGTTGACAGCACCACTTGCAAGCTTTCCAGTCACTGTTCAATAGGTCACATGTCGGTAAGCCCTCGTTGCTGAAAGCACCGTCTATTGAAAACAAGCCAGCTGGGCTGCCTTACAGCAATACTGCCTGCAGCTAGAGCTCTCATTATCATTATTACACTAGCAATATTCTCGTTCTCAACTTCTTTCCACCGACGTGCCTTTTTTTAGGGTACTTTATTGATGAGAGATAAGCACCTCCTCTGTCGTAAAAACATGTTTGACAGTGTTATGGTTATCATGTATACTATACTGAACAAAAATATGAACGCAACATGTTTCATGAGCAGAAATGAAAGATCCCAGAAGTTTTCCATGCACACAAAAAGTTTATTTTTCTCATGTTATGCATACATTTATTTATATCCCTGTTTAGTGAGCATTTCTCCTTTGCCAATATACTCCATCCACCAGACAGGGGTGGCATATCAAAAAGCTTTTTAAGCAGCATGAGCATTACACAGGTGCACCTTGTGCTGGGGACAAAAGGCCCCTCTAAAATGTGCGGTTTTGTCACACAACACAATGTCACAGATGTCTCAAGTTTTGAGGGAGCATGCAATTGGCATGCTGACTGCAGGAATGGCCACCAGAGCTGTTGCCAGATAATTTAATGTTAATTTCTCTACCATAAGCCGCCTCCAATGTCGTTTTTGAGAATTTGTCAGTAAGTCCAACCGGCCTCACAACCGCAGACCACATGTATCCACGCCAGCCCAGGACCTCCACATCCGGCTTCTTCACCTGCGAGATCGTCTAAAACCAGCCACCCGGATAGCTGATGAAACTGAGGGGTATTTCTGCGTCCCTGCCCAGTCATGTGAAATCCATAGATTAGATCCTAATTCATTAATTTCAATTGACTGATTTTCTTATGAATTGTAACTCAGTAACGTTGTTGGAATTGTTGCATGTTGCGTTTTATATTTTTGTTCAGTATATTTTAAATAAAGGCTATAAAATCCCTCCATAGGTGATTTACCATGACTATACAACTTTGTGTATACGTTGTCTGATATCTATTACTCTAAATATGCTAAATTAATGTGAACGGCCCAATGCAGCTGTTTTTTTTCACAGTATCAAATCATTTCTGGGTAACAATTAAGTACCTTACTGTGATTGTTTTCAATCAGAATGGTCATAAATAAAAATAGCTTTTTAGCAAGAGTAATTTCTCAAACAAGAATTTAGCTAGGACTGTCTGTGTGGTCTGAGTGGGGAGGGGAAAAACAAAAACTAGCTGTTATTGGCAGAGAGATTTGGAACTCTCTTTGTTATTAGTCAGCTAATGAATTTACTTTCCGGTAGGTCAAAACTCCATCTAATCAAAACAGATTGAAATTCCAGGCAGTCTTTTCAAATAGATCTTACACTAAAAGAGCATTATCATTAATTTCACAATGTTATTCCAACCTCATAGTGTGGAAATATATATAAAAAACACAGGTAAATCACGTTTGACTGGACTATGCCTTTATGGAGAAGCAAAGTCCTGAAGAAAGGATTGCCATGACTCCATTACAGTCAAAACAAGGTCAAACAAAATAAAGCCCTGAACTTCCCCTCTGAGTGCTTTGTGCTCAGTGAGTGAAACGACTGAAGCCTTTGGCTGGAGTGCACTGAGTGCACTGAGGACTGGCACCAATGACTGCCTAACACTCAACCAGGAGCCTTGACAGGTCTGTTTACCTGAGGACAGGGATGTAAAGTCCCTCTTCAAGTTTCCAGGACACATACTTGATAAGGCGACAGCAGCAGGCTCGTTTTGGAGTAGAAATTCAGTGGCTGTACTAATGTGAGAGACAATATCCGCCATCACTAAGTGGAGAAAGTGGAGACTCTGGACGTGACAACTGTGTTAATTAACGCCATAGAGTCGATTTGATATGTTGCGTTGGTGCTTCGTAGCCATGGTAACAAAGGGAGAGGTCAGCTGACCTGAGGTTGTAGAGGCTAAGCCCCACCGCAGCCAGGATGACAGGAGGCCAGGTGTTGGAATTCCTGAATGGAACCCAGTACGGGTGTGGATGATTGGTTAATCCCGAGAGATCCACAGGGCTCAGCCGACACACTGAAGCTGCTTGATGTAGTTAGTGTAGTAGTGTTTAAACTTGATGATCAGACACCAGCAGCACCCTGGGTAGTGTGTTATATCACGTCCACATTACGGCCTATATAGCATTGCAGATCAGTATATGCATGTTACAACAATGTTTGTCTATTAGGCCATTTTAGGGCGGCTGCCAATATATTTAAGCACTTTACTCACCCTAAAGAGTCATGGAGAATACTGTCTGAGATCACAGAACTGTAAAGGCACCCACATTCTAGGTTCGGTTTGCTCTGCTAGGCGAAGCGAGCGCCTGTGCCTCGCATACTCCCTTAAAAGACCTTTCATTGAAAAACTAGAAAAGAATCATCAATTTGACTGTTTGTCCCTTTTGAGACGCTGAAGCAACAACATACCCAGTAACACATCCTCAAAATAGTCATAATTAATCTAAAATCAATCTATAAATCTGTCATTCATTTTGACATTTTAGCAAAGGAGGTCTTGGGAGTGAAAAAAATGGGCATGCAAACTAGTTGTCTCTCGGTGAATGACAACAAACACTTAATTGAAGAATCCCCTCCATAGTTCCCACTCCTACTTGGAGTAGTACTGTTGGCCAATCACCGACAATGGGGGCGTAGACTTCGGCTACGGAACTTCGATTTGCCTCAAGAACACCGATTTGCTGCCGAACACCAAAACGAACAAAAACGTCACAAAATGTCATCCTAATATATGCGCAAAATGTTTCCGACTGGGATCCATATCACTTAAAAATGAGATCATTTCCTTCTGATTGATGATTTTTAAATCCTGGATTGGAGGTCTGCTGACGACTGACTGCACGTGTTTTTAAACCTGATCTTTTAAGCTCTCCTATGCACTTTGCACTGTTTTAACTTCCATTTAATTGTTACCTTTTAAGTGTTGTTGTATCTATTGTGTAAATACATGTATGCTGCTCTCTTGGCCGGGGCTCACTTGAAAAAGAGATGGAGATCTCAAATGTGACTTCTCTGGTTAAATAAAGGAGAACAACTAAAGCAAAGCAGCTTTGTGGACATGTCACCCGACACTGGCTACCCTCGGTGACATCTCGCTCGCTGCAATAGTTTTATTTTGTGTAGCCTTCAGCGTTGCTTTGTCTCCGTTTCATTTTGTTGTTGTCATTATTGGTCCATCTGCTCTTCAGTTGTTTTAAAAGCCTTCGTCATAGTCATGTATAGTACATCCAACTCTGTCAACGTCTGTCTGTGCGTGTGCTCATCTCTGTGTGTGTAAAGTTGCATTTGGGCATAATAGTTTTGGGATGTGCACAGCCTCTGTGGCCCCCAGGGCTCTGTGAAGGGAGGGGTTCTTTCAGGCCCGGCGGAGCTCCATGATGTCAGCAAAGGAGAGGGAGAAAGATTTGCAGGAGTTCTGAGCAGCGGCAGCCTTTACAATTGCCAGGCTCAACTTTTAATGGAGCTATCTGTGCCTCTGTTGTTACTGGGACCGAACCGTCAGATTAGAACCATTGATAGTCCCCTCACCGTGGGAGGTACTATGAAGCTTGGTGTTTCAAATTAAAGAGCCGTTGGAAAGAGGGTCAGAGGGTGAGGGGGCGATAAGTTTAAAGAGGGGGCTTGTGTAAATGGAAAAAGTGGGTTCAAGACCTGCATTTGTCATTTCAAATGACGCCACTGTAGTAGGTTCTGTCTCTCGCTCATATCCCAAAACAAACAGATGAGTAAGGAATTCTTAGCTGTCTGCATTGCTTTTAATATTCTTTAGACAGTCTAGTAATGATTATCTTTTAATTTCACCAATTTAAAATCAAAATGCTCTCTTCTCTGTTGACGTTGTTGATTTGATTTAATACAGACTGACCTACTAAAGCTCCCATTCGGATGATATTGAGCAATATCATATTCATGTAGCCAGGCGTATTGTTTAAAGTGTATACGTTGATTGCACTCATACTAAGGTGCTGATAAACATGTACATTGAAGCCTTATGCCTGGTCTATCTTGAATTCCCCTTGTAGTAGGAGATGAAATATCTCACAGACTGCCTGTGCCTTGTTCTGAGTGGAATCGCCCACACAGAGACAGAGGATCACATCCCACACAACTCAAGGCTGCTTCTGCTGGTGACCTTACACGTTGGCACTCCACTACACACTCCACAGACTCAGACAGTGGGCGAATAATGTGGGATACTACTGTATGTCAGTGTGACTGTGGAGCAGCTTAGTTCGAGGTGTTACTCTTCCACTATCGCATACTCAACGAGTGAGTTGGAAGTGCTGGGAAGAGTGGGCGGCCATGTTGGATGAAGTGAGCAACTCTTGCTCTTTTGCGGTGTGGCTGAGTTGAGTCGAGCCATCAGTAAGCCTTGAGAGGAGATGTGAGTGACTGTGGAGGCTGACTCTGTGTGTGACAGTACACTGCAAAGGAGTATGCGTGGGAGTAGGAGAGAGGGGTTTGTGTAGGCAGGTTGTGTAGGCAGCAAGTGACTGTTCAGGGTGTTTGTAGTGTTTGAAGTCAATTTATGCGCTGTGTTTCTTTGTTGGCAATTATCGATGACGGGTGACAAATTGGTCATTTGGGTTATGGTAGGCACTTACATGGGAATTATATGTCCAAAAAAAGAGTAATTAACATGGTTATTCATAATTGGAGACAAAAAAGCATTATGAGTGATGTGGGACAATTCTAGGTTTTGTTCAGTGTTGTAAAAGAACAGCAGCAGGCCATGCAGAGTGCAGCATTTTATGAGTGATAGTGCACAGTCACATCTGTTGTGTTCCCACAGCATGCTCTCGCTATGATGAATTGTACTGACTGCTTTCCTTTCTGGTGAAGTCCAAACCTCTGTCAGTTACTATAGGAGCAGATGGGAGGAATCTAAAATGGAGTTTCTGTTTTACTGGGGATTGTTTCACTAAATTACGATTCTTTCTTGACAGACAGCAACATTGAGTAGATGGCCAGACCAGCGCACATGCTATATGGTTCTGGGTGCAGAGATCACTAAATGACAAACGGTAAATATCTTACTATAAGAGAAAAATCATACAGATCCTGAATGTTGTGCTGTATGTGGTATGTGTTGGACATGCCGGCAAAAGCCAGCGATGCAGAGGTCCCCTCATGCTCCTGATTCTTTTCATAGCACCTATTCAGAAGCATCTTTCTGGCTTCCCAAAGAAAGCTGCTTAGCTCTCAATGTCCCCCATCTTAATGTGAGCCATTAGATTTTAATGAAACCATTTTCCCCGAACAACCTTCCCTCTCTCCACAGTCATCCACTCCTCTCCTCTTCTCTCTCCACCTAGCTGTGAATCACACGGGTAGGCCTACTTTCTTCCCTCCCTGCCATGGAATCACGCCGCTCTTTTGTGAAGTGAAAATGCCACGCATTCAAAGGAAAAGGATGAATGATACTCTTCTTGGAGTGATGTAGTAGTTGACTGAGGAGAAAAAGGCTTGCCGTGTCATACAATTGAGGCATAGGGCAATCTTCAGGAGGGTTACAATAATCAAACAACAAACCAAAAAGCTCTCCATGTTTTCATCCCTCCTTTGTAAGTATGGGTCACGATTATATGCGACCTTTTACAGTTGAAGTCGGAAGTTTACATACACTTAGGTTGGAGTCATTAAAACTCATTTTTCAACCTCTCCACAAATTTCTTGTTAACAAACTATAGTTTTGGCAAGTTGGTTAGGACATCTACTGTATGCATGACACAAGTAATTTTTTCAACAATTGTTTACATACAGATTATTTCAAATCAAATCAAATATATTTATATAGCCCTTCTTACATCAGCTGATATCTCAAAGTGCTGTACAGAAACCCAGTCTAAAACCCCAAACAGCAAGCAATGCAGGTGGAGAAGCACGGTGGCTAAGAAAAACTCCCTAGAAATGTCAAAACCTCGGAAGAAACCGAGAGAGGAACCAGGCTATGTGGGGTGGCCAGTCCTCTTCTGGCTGTCCCGGGTAGAGATTATAACAGAACATGGCCAAGATGTTCAAATGTTCATAAATGACCAGCATGGTCAAATAATAATAATCACAGTAGTTGTCAAGGGTGCAACAGGTCAGCACCTTAGGAGTAAATGTCAGTTGGCGTTTCATAGCCGATCATTAAGAGTATCTCTACCACTCCTGCTGTCTCCAGAGAGTTGAAAACAGCAGGTCTGGGACAGGTAGCATGTCCGGCGAACAGGTCAGGGTTCCATAGCCGCAAGCAGAACAGTTGAAACTGGATCAGCAGCACGGCCAGGTGGACTGGGGACAGCAAGTGTCATCATGCCAGGTAGCCCTGAGGCATGGTCCTAGGGCTCAGGTCCTCCGAGAGAGAGAAAGAAAGAGAGAATTAGAGAGAGCATACTTAAATTCACACAGGACAAAAATACACACACAGGACAAAAATACTCCAGATATAACAGACTGACCCTAGCCCCCCGACACATAAACACACTTATAATTATAATTCACTGTATCACAATTCCAGTGGGTCAGAAGTTCACATACACTAAGTTGACTGTGCCTTTAAACAGCTTGGAAAATTCCTCAATTGTTTAAGCTGAAATAAATCATTCTCTCTACTATTATTTTGACATTTCACATTCTTAAAATAAAGTGGTGATCCTAACTGTCCTAAAACAGGGGATTTGAAACAGGATTAAATGTCAGGAATTGTTTAAAAAAGTGAGTTTAAATGTATTTGGCTAAGGAGTGTGTGAACTTCCAACTTCAACTGTACCTATCACGACATTATAGTGTATTTTGTGACATGTTGTTGTAGCCCGTCAGTGGCTTTTGCCATGTTCTACTATTCATCTGACTGAGTACAATAAGAAGTGCTAGACCAAAAGCTAAGCTAATTGTATTAGCAAAGCCAAGCGGTAGCATTCTCACAGGACAGCCAATACTGACTGCCTTAATGCAATTACACAAAGGTCTATTCCAAAGCCCACACCTGCAACACTACTTTGATAGGGAAGATGCAGAGCCCATTAGCTGCTACGTGAATTTAAACGTCGGTGCCTCTGTGAATTATTATGTACTACGTCACAAGGCTTCAAGGTCCAAATGAATTAAGAGCACCATCCACATCTCGTCCACCGCATCGCCATCCAGCAGATAGCATGAGTGACGCACAGACCTGGTCCAACCTGCTGCTTACTTACAGTATCAAACATGCAAAAGGGGTTATTTTTCACACAAAAAGAGTGACACGAAATCAGATGGACTCAGACATAAAGTTCGGAACAAGCTGTTCCTAAGTGTTGTTCAGCAGTCTAACAGGCAGTAATGTACTTCTCTCTTATCAAAGGACTTTCTGCTCATACTCTGTTGCTTGGCAAACAATGCCTGAAGTGGGTCTGGAGACTGGAGAGTGCCTTTTATTTAGCTGCCTACTTTACACACCTCTGTGCCTTGATGAAGTGATGACCTTGCCCTGCTGGAGCACAATGCAAATGCCACATGTGATGTTACGTGAACATGTGTACCGTAGAAATGACTGTAAAATCATTATGAAATACAAATTCATCATTTGTAGTGTACACGTTCTTGTAGTGTACATATTATTTAGCCTGTTGTTTTCTTCAGAAGTGGTGATATCAATGGTTTTAGGCTACTATTTTCTATTGATATGTGAGGGCAGGACACAAGTGCTGAGAATGCTCTCCTGTAGTTCTAGGACGTGATGGCTATAGTAAACACAGGATTTAACACCACTCAGCGTAGCCAGTGGAGCAACACCGTTTCTGAAATAAACTCCTCCCACGTCTGTGCCAGCCCCCTTCGGCAGGATCCGTTTCTGTCACTAAATGGGACCTTATTGGAGCCAAACCATGCCTTTCTCTTTCTGGGAAGGCTATGACGTCACGAGGAGCAGCTGGGGACAGTTGGATATACATAGTTCCATGTAGCAGAGTTAGGCTACCACAGAGCAGAGTCAGCCAGCTGGAGCATGGGGTTCATTGTCATGCAATACCAATTCCTCAGTCACTATTTCAATGATTCCTGTCACTGAGTCTGCTTACAAGTTCATCTGGAAAGAGCTTGAATAGTCAGGGCTTTTCATAGGTAGGACACTAATAGGAATAAGAAAATAATAAATCCTACCTATGTGTTTTGTCAGCGAATCCAATCATGTTGTAATCAAAATGCTCAATTCAGACACCCTGTTTCTTGATTTGAACTTGATGCAAATGAGACTCTGCATTTTAGTTTCCGGCGAGGGTAATGTAGACAGACGCAGACACATTTGAAGGAGAGATGTCATTTTCGTCAGACCTATTCTGTGTGTCGCAGAGCAGACCCAAATCACAACCCCAAAATTGGATTTCATGCTTGTCCCTTTCCCAAACCCACAGGAGATAGTAATGCACGATATGATTAAATATACTTCAGATCAGGGAAATGACAGGTTTCCTGATAGAGAGAGGAAGGCTTTTCCAATTTTCTGTCTTCTAACCTTCAGTCGACTTCTGTAATCTTGCCCGTTGTAAACAGGCCGGTGCAATGGAGGTAGGTTGAGAGGGACTAAGTGGCCAAAGCCCTATTAAATTAATCAAGGCAGTGAAACGGCCCTCTCCTTCTGAGATATTAAGTGGGTTTATAAATAGGCAGTGGAGGTGATGGTAAATTCCTTCCAAGTGTGTAACTTTCTATCTGCCCAGAGTTTTGTCAGAACTGGCAGCGGTGAGAGCAGCTAATTTTCACACTGCTGCCAAGGCTGGCATGGCATCAATTTAAGGTCATTCACTTCCTGCCCTTACCAGCTGCAGATAGACAGTAGAAGTGGGTCCCCCACTCATGGTCAAACCCAGCAGGGGTACCCCAGGGATTCCCTAAAGAAACATTCAGTATGGCCGCTTTTAAACTGTCTCAAGAACTCCTTCTAGGTTCTAAAATGGTTACTGTGATGTCAAACTTTCCCCGTGCTTGACTTGGTGTGAAATAGGTTCCCGGGACTCATTTTGTGCTACGATAGTGTTTATATTTAGGTGCAAGAGCTCCACAATACTTTGAGCTAATATTCGATAAGAGGAACAGGAGCTCAAGCAGTAGAACATTATGAGGGACCGGTACTCCACCTTCGGAAGCACTGAACTTCCCTACATGCTGCTGATATACAGAAAACCCCCATTACAGATGAGCACATGATCATGTTTGGCCAAAGTCAAATTGCTCACTGGGAGAATTCAAAATATGCTTTTTCAGAGGAGAAAACACACAACAATGTTAAGTGACTCAGCAATGGAAACAGTACGGAACGCAAGCAAAGTCACAGAGCATCCATATGTGGTACATTAACTCTCGTTTTCCTTGAGCCAGTTGGCGGGGACAGGGTCGAAAAAGTCTCCTTCATACATGTCCCAGCCCCATAGCCAGCTGAACTACTCTGGTCCACAGAGACACAGAATATGGGCCCAGAGAGGCTAAACATAGAGCAACAGTCACTCGCAGCCATACTAATGCTTGACCCTATGTCAAAAGCAGGCTCGTTGGGCCTTTTCTACGGGGCCTTTGTGGTTATTCTGCTTCCGAAGTACGTAAGCATATGCTGTTTTTAGCTGGGTCACGTGTGTATTAGTTCCAGTGTAATTCCCTTGTGTATGATTCCATGCACATGTACTGTTGGCTACTATTAGAAGACGACATGGAGGAAGGAGCAACTTGCCTGCCCTTTCTATATATAGTATACTGGATTTAAATGTTATTTTTATACATCCTAATGCTTCCTGTTGTTGTTGTTGTTATTATTATTGTGTTCTTCCTAGTACAGCCTTGTACGCTTGTGGAACACGGCTGAGCGGAGCGTCTGTGGATGTGAACTCCTTTCTGCTTTGATACACCACAGCCCATTTAACCCTGCATGGGAGATGACATCGCTAACCCATCTGCTAACCTGCACACAGATGCATACATGAATACCTATATTCTCAGCGTTCACATAAACCAGATGCATGAAAGGGTATAATGTGGCTGCTGGTCTTTGTTTATAGGGCCGCCAATGGAGCTAGGGCCAATTCCTCCAAGGGTAAATGTACCATTAGAAAACCAGAATGCATCAACTTGGCTCGACATCATTTTTTAAATAAAATGGTGTTGGTTTGCCGCTGGGCGTCATTCAGAGGACCTTGAGCATTGGGCTATTTATGGCATCCCCTGGGTGTATATATAGCCCAGCACGCTTGTCAGGTCAATCAAGGTCACTTAAGCTATTGTCATCATCCTGTAAATTGGAGACACATTGCTAAATGTGATTAAGACTGCTCTCTGGATAGTCCTGGCTGTCCTATTACATGTACAACCATTTTGAGGTGGTTATTATAGATCCACAAGGGATGGAATGATAAAAGGCCTGGCGGTGCAGTCAAAAATGTGATTTCCTGTATTTTATAAACATTTCAACACTATGAGGTTGGAAAAATACTGTGAAATTGTGAAAATTATGATAATGCAATTTTAGAAGTTTCTAGAGCTGTTTAAAAAGACCCCCTGAAATTTCAGCCTGTTTTGATGGAATGGAGCTTTGTCCTGCCTGCTGACATCACCAGCGGTGAATTAGATAATAGACCAATAAGAGAGAGAATTCCAAACTTCTCTGCCAATAATAGCTAGTTTTCAGTTTTCCCCTCCCCACTCAGACCACTCCCAGACAGCCCTAGCAAAATTCTTGCTTGAGAAATTGCTTTACTAAGAAGCTATTTCTGTTATTTTATACAGTTTTATTAGAAACCCATAAAAGTAAAGGTACGTACAGGGTATTAAACCTGGGATTGCTTTAACAATATATCAACCTCGATGTGGTTAAGCCTCCTAAAAAGCATTGTGAATTAACAGTAGGCTTCTCTTTTCAGTAGATTTACAATGGCTTGCGTAAGTATTCACCCCCTTGGCATTTTTAATATTTTGTTGCCTTACAACCTGGAATTAAAATAGATTTTTGGGGGTTTGTATCATTTTATTTACACAACATGCCTACCACTTTGATGATGCAAAATATGTTTTATTGTGAAACAAACAAGAAATAAGACAAAAAACTGAAAACTTGAGTGTGCATAACTATTCACCCCCCCACCCCCCCCTCCAAAGTCAATACTTTGTAGAGCCACCTTTAGTCTCTTGGGGTATGCCTCTATAAGCTTGGCACATCTAGCCACTGGGATTTCTGCCCATTCTTCAAAGCAAAACTGCTCCAGCTCCTTCAAGTTGGATGGGTTCCGCTGGTGTACAGCAGTCTTTAAATCATACCACAGATTCTCAATTGGATTGAGGTATGGACTTTGACAAGGCCATTCCAAGACATTTAAATGTTTCCCCTTAAACAACTCGAGTGTTGCTTTAGCAGTATGCTTAGGGTCATTGTTGAACCTCCGTCCCAGTCTCAAATTTCTGGAAGACTGAAACAGGTGCTTCACTGTGGGGATGGTATTCTCGGGGTGATGAGAGGTGTTGGGTTTGCGCCAGACATAGGCATTCTCCTTGATGGCCACATGCCTCCCACATGCCTTTTGGCAAACACCAAACGTGTTTTCGTATTTTTTCTTTAAGCAATGACTTTTTTCTGGCTACTCTAAAGCCCAGCTCTGTGGAGTGTTAAGTAGTCCTATGGACAGATACTCCAATCTCCACTGTGGAGCTTTGCAGCTCCTTCACAGGTTATCTTTGGTCTCATTCTTGCCTCAATTTTGATCCTGTAGTTTACTTATAAGACCAATTCGACTGACGATACACAGAGGTATCTTGTCCATTTTGGCTAGCGTCTAAAAGCAAAGTAAACATCAGAGGGAAATTCCAAAAGCTCCAGAGCCCGTGCGAGAACGAAAAACATTACCTCAGATATATTTTTAAACGTCTGTTTGGACTCAAGTAACAAGTCCTTGGATACAGGCCAATTCATTGGAAATGTAATTCACAGCCATGTATAAATAACCACGGCTGATTGATTAACTAGGTTATTGGAAATCACGAGAAAAATACTGACATGATCAACAGCCCACAGTAACATTATTCTAACAGAGGAAAGACCTAGGTCTGTTTATCATACATGTACTGTATGTGTGAGGGACCCTGTCACTTGTGTGTGGTGGAGCCTCTGTGACTCAAAACAAACAAACTGGCCAAAGGGTGACAAAGGTTGTTTTTTTGTTTTTTTGTTGGGGGGGGGTTCTAGTGCAAATGCTCTGATACTTTAACTAATCTATGAACGAATCCAAAATGCAGCAGCATATACCATAGAGGCAGGAGCACCCGTCTCGTAAACAGAGGTTTACTATCAGACTGTTAGCTGTTATCTGGGAGTGCAAAAGCCCCTGGCTGGCCTCTGACACTGTTCCCCTTCATGTGCCTCTGTTCTGAAAGAGATGGAGAGACTGTGACACACCTCTGGATCAACACAAAGAACATTCTTATCTTCTTCTAACTTCTACTATTACCACGACAGGTCCTCAGGTCTGACAGACATTATAGTATATTACACTTTACACAGCCTTACACAGTTTGACGTGTCATTATGCACCTACCGTATGTAATGTCAGATGCACAGTGCATTTGGAAAGTATTCAGACTCCTTCCATTTCCCCACATTTTCTCATAAATCTACACACAATATCCCATAATGACAAAGCGAAAACAGGATTTTGGAAATGTTTGCAAATGCATTACAAATAAAAAACAGAAATACCTTATTTACATAAGTATTCAGACCCTTTGCTATGAGACTCTAAATTGAGCTCAAGCGCATCCTGTTTCCATTGCTCACCCTTGAGATGTTCCTACAACTGGATTGGAGTCCACCTGTGATAAATTCAATAGATTGGACTTGATTTGGAAAGTCACACACCTGTCTATATATGGTCCCACAGTTGAAAGTGCATGTCAGAGAAAAATCCAAGCCATGAGGTCGAAGGAATTGTCTGTAGAGCTCCGAGACAGGATTGTGTTGAGGCACAGATCTGGGTAAGTGTACCAACAAAAAAGTCTGCAGCATTGAAGGTCCCCAAGAACACAGTGGCCTCCATCATTCTGAAATTGAAGAAGTTTGGAACCACCAATGTCAGGATTTGGCCAGGGTTGTTCCGGGTTTTGGTCAGTAGATGCCCCCATTGTGCTTTTTGTCCTTGTGTTTTTCCCTTGATCCCCATTAATTATTTGCACCTGTGCCTCGTTTCCTCTAATTGTATTTAAACCCTTAGTTTCCCTCAGTTCTGTGCTCTGTGTTTGTATGTTAGCACCCTGCCCTAGTGTTCTGTGTACTCTTGTCGATTCCGGGTGACGCTCTTGTGGTATTCTGTTTTTTGTTTTTGTTTATTTTTTGTGAGTTTCTTTTGAGGCCTTTTTGTGCTTTTCCTACCACCTTTTGGATTTGCCATTTTTTGTATTTAAGGATTTTTTCTTTATTAAATACACCGTCTTAAGTACTGCTGTGTCTGCCTCATCTTCTGGGTTCTGCTGACTATTCGTGGCTCAGTTGGTTAAGTGACTGTTTCTCACTCCGGAGACCCAGGTTCGAAACCGGGTCCTGACAACCAAGACTCTTTCTAGAGCTGGCACCCAGCCAAACTGAGCAATCGGGGAGAAGTGCCTTGTTCAGGGAGGTGATCAAGAACCCGATGGTCACTCTGACAGAGCTCCATAGTTCCTCTGTGGAGATGGGAGAACCTTCCAGAAGGACAACCATCTCTGCAGCATTCCACCAATCATGCCTTTATGGTAGAGTGGCCAGACAGAAGCCACTCCTCAGTAAAAGGCACATGACAGTCCGCTTGGAGTTTTCCAAAAGACACCTAAAGGACAAACAAGATTCTCTGGTCTGATGGAACCAAGATTGAACTCTTTGGCCTGAAAGCCAAGCGTCACGTCTGGAGGAAACCAGGCACCATCCTTATGGTGAAGCATGGTGGTGGCAGTGTCATGCCGTGGGGAACGGAGCAAAGTACAGAGAGATCCTTGATGAACACCTGCTCCAGAGCGCTCAGGGCCTCAGACTGGGGCAAAGGTTAAAGTTCCAACAGGACAACAACCCTAAGCACACAGCCAAGACAATGCAGCAGTGGCTTAGGGACAAGTTTCTGGATGTCCTGGAGTGGCCCGCCAGAGCCCAGACTTGAACCTGAACAAACATCTCTGGAGAGACCTGAAAATAGCTGTGTAGCGATGCTCACCATCGGACTTGACAGAGCTTGAGAAGATCTGCAGAGAAGAATGGGAGAATCTCCCCAAATACAGGTGTTCCAGGCTTGTAGCGTCATATCCAAGAAGACTCGAGGCTGTAATCACTGCCAAAGGTGATTCAACAAAGTACAGAGTAAAGGGTCTGAATACTTATGTAAATTTGATATTTAGTTTTTTTATTTTTTAATACATTTTCAACCATTTCTAAAAACCTGTTTTTTCTTTGTCATTAAGGGGTATTTTGTGTTGATTGATGAAGGGGAATTTTTTTTAAATCCGTTTCAGAATAAGGCTGTAAGGCAACAAAATGTGAAAAAGGTCAAGGGGTCTGAATACTTTCCGAATGCACTGTATATCATCTTGTTAGGTAATGTTGCAGCCGGCAGGCGTCAGTGACATAAATAGTAGAGGAGCCCTTGGTCTCAATGGTTCTTATTGTGACCATTCTTTGACGTCATCATTGACAGGAATAGTATATGTGAGAGGGGGTTTTAAATATACCTGGTTTTATCACGGCCCAGAAATAATGGGAAATATAGAGGTAAATGATTGCTGTATGATTAATTATAATTGACTGACGGTCTGTTCTGTTCTGTTCTGTGGTGAACAGGAACAGTGGAATCTACTGGTACCCTCTCAGAACAAGCACGGCACAGATGCTGCGTCACACCTCCATCACTCTCTCCAGCCTCCCCAGTTGTCAGGGAGGAGGAGGGCGAAGCACCACAAAGGTGAGGTAAATAGGTGCGCCATGGCACGTCTGCAGCAGGTGTTATTAGGGACTTGCAGCTGCTTGGCACTGGTGGGAAAAATACACTTTTAGCCTCTTAGCATTTCAGCCCAGCGGACCCCAGCTGTGACATCACACAAATTAAATGGGAAATATAATTACAGCCAGCCCCCGCCGCTTCCATTAATAACGCGTCAGAGAGTTTGGGCGGGAGAAAAAACGAAGACAAAAGGTTGTCACGGTGAATCAATAGAGACTATGTCAGCACAGCGAAGTGGACAAGTCTGATTAATGTATGTCAGCCTGACACATTACAGACAAGTACAGCGACAGGAAGAGGGCCATTAGGCGTATGACTGGCAATGCCTCGTCAGAGCGCCTCAGAAGAAAGGATAGGGGCCATTTTTACTTCCACTGCCAGTCAGTGTCTCAGTGCCACTCACTCCAATCCTCATGTGACCATAGATCTACAGGTTGCCTGAATGGATCCCTGAATTACATCCTATTCATCACACTGTAGCAAAACACCCTGGATTGCTTTTACACGTACATGCTTTCTATTTTGAAAAACATTTTATTGTCGGTGACATCACCCGATACACGGGTAACCACAGTGAGTGTGTCAGGTCTAACATCCCATGACGACTCAAATAGAATGGTCTAATTTGTCACTTTAATTTAGCTGTCTGGTAGTGGTTCTTACACAGACGTGACTCAACCAATACAACACCTCGATCTAGAATGGCACCGGAGAGGATGGCTGAAGTTTTACGTGCTCCTGGTGTTGTCTGTAACTTGTTTTTTTTTAAACTTATTTTGTACATAATGTTGCTGCTACCATCTCTTATGACCGAAAATAACTTCTGGACATCAGAACAGCAATTACTCACCTCGAACTGGAAGAAGCTTTTTCCTTTAACGAGTCCGACACGAAGGACATACTGCTTTCTCGGGAACAGGCCCAGATCCCCATCATTTGTGTGAAGAAAAGACGGAGAAAAAGAGGGCAGATGTTGAGCTGTCTTCTGAGAAATCATGGGCGAGCGAGTAAACTCCCACTTCTATCCTTTCTATTGGCCAATGTGTAATCATTGGAAAATAAAATTGATGACCTACAATCAAGATTGAAATTGCTCATCCAGAAGCGGTGCTCCTAGTGGCCGGGGACTTTAATACAGGCAAACTTAAATCCATTAACCTCTTGCGACGAGCAATCCCGTATCCGGGAGCGTAATTATAGCCTCAAGCTCATGACCATAACGCAACGTTAACTATTTTTGAAAATCAAAAATGAAATGAAATAAATATATTGGCTCACATGCTTAGCCTTTTGTTAACAACACTGTCATCTCAGATTTTCAAAATATGCTTTTCAACCATAGCTACACAAGCATTTGTGTAAGAGTATTGATAGCTAGCATAGCATTTAGCCTAGCATTCAGCAGGCAACATTTTCACAAAAACAAGAAAAGCATTCAAATAAAATAATTTACCTTTGAAGAACTTCGGATGTTTTCAATGAGGAGACTCTCAGTTAGATAGCAAATGTTCAGTTTTTCCAACAAGATTATTTGTGTAGGAGAAATCGCTCCGTTTTGTTCATCACGTTTGGCTAAGAAAAACCCCCGAAAATTCAGTCATTACAACGCCAAACTTTTTTCCAAATTAACTCCATAATATCGACAGAAACATGGCAAACGTTGTTTAGAATCAATCCTCAAGGTGTTTTTCACATATCTATTCGATGGTAAATCATTTGTGGCAGTTGCCTTTCTCTTCTGAACCAAATGGAAACGTGCATGCAGCTGGAGATTACGCCATAATTTCGACGGGGGACACCAGGCGGACACCTGGTAAATGTAGTCTCTTATGGTCAATCTTCCAATGATATGCCTACAAATACGTCACAATGCTGCAGACACCTTGGGGAAATGACAGAAAGTGTAGGCTCATTCCTTGCGCATTCACAGCCATATAAGGAGACATTGGAACACAGCGCATTCAAAATCTGGGGCATTTCCTGTTTGAAATGTCATCTTGGTTTCGCCTGTAGCATCAGTTCTGTGGCACTCACAGATAATATCTTTGCAGTTTTGGAAATGTTAGAGTGTTTTCTTTCCAAAGTTGTCAATTATATGCATAGTCGAGCATCTGTTCGTGACAAAATATCTTGTTTAAAACGGGAACGTTTTTCATCCAAAAATGAAATACTGCCCCGAGGTTCAAGAGGTTAAATGTGCAACCAGAGGGAAAAAAAACTCTAAACCACCTTTACTCCACACACAGAGATGCATACAAAGCTCTCCCCTGACCTCCATTTGGTAAATCTGACCATAATTCTATCCTCCTGATTCCTGCTTACAAGCAAAAACTAAAGCAGTAAGTGCCAGTGAATCGCGCAATACGGAAGTGGTCAGATGATGCGGATGCTATGCTACAGGAATGTTTTGCTAGCACAGACTGGAGTATGTTCCGGGATTCATCCAATGGCATTGAGGAGTATACCACCTCAGTCATTGGCTTCATCAATAAGTGCATCGGCGAAGACGTCCCCACAGTGAACGTACATACATATCCCGACCAGAAGCCATTGATTACAGACAACATCCGCATCGAGATCAAGTCTAGAGCTGCCGATTTCAAGGAGTGGGACACCAATCCGGACGCTTATAAGAAATCCCACTATGCCCTCAGACGACCCATCAAACAAGCAAAACGTCAATACAGGATAAAGATTGAATCCCACTACACCGGCTTTGACGCTCGTTGGATGTGACAACTATTACGGACGACAAAGTGAAACCTAGACGCAAGCTGGCCTGTGACCCGAGCCTACCGGACGAGCAAAATGCCTTTTATGCTCGCTACGAGGCAAGCAACACTGAAGCATGCACGAGAACACCAGCTGTTCCGGACAACTGTGTGATACGCTCTCGGTAGCCAATGTGAGCAAGACCTTTAAACAGGTCAACATTCACAAAGCCGCGGGGCCAGAACGATTACCAGGACGTGTACTCAAAGCATGCACGGACCAACTGGCAAGTGTCTTCACTGATATTTTTTACCTCTCCCTGACCGAGTCTGTAATACCTACATGTTTCAAGCAAACCACCATAATCCCTGAGCCCAATGAAGCAAAGGTAAACTGCCTAAATGATTGCCGCTCCATAGCACTCACGTCGGTAGCCATGAAGTGCTTTGAAAGGCTGGTCATGGCTCACATCAACAGCATCCTCACGGATACCCTAGACCCACTCCAATTCGCATACCACCACAACAGATCCACAGATGACGCAATCTCAATCACACTCCACACTGCTCTTTCCCACCTGGACAAAAGGAACACCTATGTGAGAATGATGTTAATTGACTACAGCTCAGTGTTCAACACAATAGTGCCCACGAAGCCCATCACTTAGCTAAGGACCCTGGGACTAAACACCTCCCTCTGCAACTGGATCCTGGACTTCCTGACGAGCCACCCCCAGGTGGTAAGGGTAGGCAACAACACATCTGCCATGCTGATCCTCAACACTGGGGCCCCTCAGGGGTGTGAACTTAGCCCCCTCCTGTACTCCCTGTTCACCCATGACTGTGTGGCCAAACACGACTCCAACACCATCATTAAGTTTGCTGACAACACAACAGTGGTAGTCCTGATCACCGACTACGATGAGACAGCATAAAGGGAGGAGGTCAGAGACCTCGCAGTGTGGTGCCAGGACAACAGAGGGTAGTGCATACAGCCCAGTACATCACTGGGGCCAAGCTTCTTGCCATCCAGAACCTATATACTAGCCGGTGTCAGAGGAAAGCCCAAAAAATTGTCAGAGACTCCAGTCACCCAAGTCATAGACTGTTTTCTCTGCTACCGCACAGCAAGCGGTACCGGAGCGCCAAGTCCGGAGCGTAAGAGCCTTCTTAACAGCTTCTACCCCCAAGCCATAAGACTGCTGAACAATTAATCAAATGGCCACCGGACTATTTACATTGACCCCCCCCCCCCCCCGCCATCCCTTGCTGTTTATTAACTATTTTGCATAGTCACTTCACCACTACCTACATGTACCCCCGCACATTGACTCGGTACCGGTACCCCCTGTATATAGCCTTCGTTATTGTTATTTTATTTTGCTACTTTTAAAAATGATTTTACTTTAGATTATTTGGTCAATATTTAAGTCTTTCTCAAACTGCACTGTTGGTTAAGGGCTTGTAAGTAAGTATTTCACGCTAAGGTCTACGCTTGTTGTATTCGGCAAATGTGACAAATACCATTTGATTTGGTTTGATTTGATTGATCCTGCAGAGAGGTTAATGTTTCCGGGGTCCTACTTCCTACAGTGTGGTGCTAGCCTACAATGGCATAGCGTTGGGTCACCCTGTCGCTACTACAGTGACTACACCTATATTGTATTGTCATGGTAATATACACAACTCATTCCACTGCTGGATTGGTTACTAAAATATCTGATGGGCTAAGAGGTTGGTCTGAACTTGTGTTGATCTTTCTGTGGGTCAAGATCAAATAAAAAATGTCTTAGTGAAAAAAACAGAAGATGGATGATGAGGCAGACCATTGATGGTGGTGAGTTTACAGTTGCCGCGCACGGTGGCGTCACTGCGGAGGGACAAGTTGAGCCTGCCACCATGCTGGGGACCATCGCCGTCCCCGGGATGCCAGCACCAAGGCCTGGTCCTCCCAGCGAGGGGTACACAGGTACACAGGAGTAGTCCCTCGCCAAAACAGGACTGTTGTCGTTCACATCCAGGACATGGACTATCACCAGGGTGGAGGAGGACAGAGAAGAGTTCCCTGGGAGGCAAATAGTACAGTTTTAATTAACATTAGTACCCATTGAATCCTTGTTAACAACAGTCCTCATGGTGTACTGGGTGATGCCGTATTGGGTGATGCTGGACTGGCTTTGACGAGCACAGAGAGGGACATTAGGAAGCACAACCTCTCTGAACGACAAAGCAGATTTTTTAATGTTTCTGATACCTGTACACTTCGATCCAACCAACATAATACAGTATCTCCACCAATTAACACCACTGTCCTCTCTAGCCTCTATAAGTGTGGACTCAAGATGTGAGTCAGAGCCCCCATTCTTCAGATAATGGACCAGTCTGAAAAGATTTTTCACTCGATGTGATAATGAGTGCCTGCGAGGGATAAGGGCAGCGGGTAATTGGAGAGGTGCCGTGTGCAGCTCTCAGACCCTGCAAGTCTGTCTTCTGTTCGGTTCTGAGTCATGCCTATCTAGTGTGGGGGAGGATTGGAGTGGAGTTTTCTATACAACATAAACCCCCTCCTCACTTCCCACTCTACACCCAGCAGCTAGCTAGCGACACACTGGCTGTCACTTCGCATGACTCACTCCCTGCTTATTACTTTGTCACTGAATACTGTCTGGTCTTGAATTGTCAATGGAAGTATTGCTTTAGCCTTGCCTTATTAAATTTGACACCCACTGGAACAAACAGAAGGCCGAGGTCTAAGCTGCCCTGAAGCCTCTGTCTGGAAATATAGAAATATACATTATTCTCAGAAAACGATCTTACGTCCATCTTCAACCATGGTCTCCATGGTGTAGGTACTGTTTTCCTCTCTGTCCAAGGCCTAGATGGTCTTCAGCTCACCTGAGTACTTCCCATTAGAGAAATACCTATTTCTGTCTCCTCTGAGCGAGTATCTGGACAAAAGTATAGGCGGGGTGGGATAACACCCTGATTAATGCCTTTAAACTGTGAATTCATTTAAATGTTTTCATTATTTCCAATGAATGATGTTTCACCTGATTGGGTGTGAGTCTGGGTCATATCCAAGAATAGTGACAATAACCCGTCCTGGCTCCTCCCCCTATCTGACGGTGACCTCGTAGTGGTTCTGGGACAGGATGGGGCCCTCGTTGACATTGTCCACATAGATGGAGACGGTTGCCGTGAATGCTTACCCATACTTCCCTCGGAACAGGGCCACCGGATATTCAGCACTAAGGAGCAGGATGTACTCGTTCTCCCGCTCGAAGTCCAGCACCTACATGCATACAGGTTGCCATATAAATGCTGTTCATATGGAAGTGCATGCACTAACACACAGTTGAAGTCCGGAAGTTTACATACATCTTATCCAAGTACGTTTTTTCACAATTCTTTACATTTAATCCTAGTAAAAGTAACCTGTTTTACATCAGATAGAATCACCACTTTATTTTAAGAATGTGAAATAGTAGTAGAATAGTAGTAGAGAGAATGACTTATTTCAGCTTTGATTTCTTTCATCACATTCCCAGTGGGTCAGAAGTTTACATACTCAATTAATATTTGGCAGCATTGCCTTTAAATTGTTTAACTTGGGACATTTACATTACATTACATTTAAGTCATTTAGCAGACGCTCTTATCCAGAGCGACTTACAAATTGGTGAATTCACCTTCTGACATCCAGTGGAACAGCCACTTTACAATAGTGCATCTAAATCATTAAGGGGGGGGGGTGAGAAGGATTACTTATCCTATCCTAGGTATTCCTTAAAGAGGTGGGGTTTCAGGTGTCTCCGGAAGGTGGTGATTGACTCCGCTGTCCTGGCGTCGTGAGGGAGTTTGTTCCACCATTGGGGGCCAGAGCAGCGAACAGTTTTGACTGGGCTGAGCGGGAACTGTACTTCCTCAATGGTAGGGAGGCGAGCAGGCCAGAGGTGGATGAACGCAGTGACCTTGCTTGGGTGTAGGGCCTGATCAGAGCCTGGAGGTACTGCGGTGCCGTTCCCCTCACAGCTCCGTAGGCAAGCACCATGGTCTTGTAGCGGATGCGAGCTTCAACTGGAAGCCAGTGGAGAGAGAGGAGGAGCGGGGTGACGTGAGAGAACTTGGGAAGGTTGAACACCAGACGGGCTGCGGCGTTCTGGATGAGTTGTAGGGGTTTAATGGCACAGGCAGGGAGCCCAGCCAACAGCGAGTTGCAGTAATCCAGACGGGAGATGACAAGTGCCTGGATTAGGACCTGCGCCGCTTCCTGTGTGAGGCAGGGTCGTACTCTGCGGATGTTGTAGAGCATGAACCTACAGGAACGGGCCACCGCCATGATGTTGGTTGAGAACGACAGGGTGTTGTCCAGGATCACGCCAAGGTTCTTAGCGCTCTGGGAGGAGGACACAATGGAGTTGTCAACCGTGATGGAACGGGCAGTCCTTCCCCGGGAGGAAGAGCAGCTCCGTCTTGCCGAGGTTCAGCTTGAGGTGGTGATCCGTCATCCACACTGATATGTCTGCCAGACATGCAGAGATGCGATTCGCCACCTGGTCATCAGAAGGGGGAAAGGAGAAGATTAATTGTGTGTCGTCTGCATAGCAATGATAGGAGAGACCATGTGAGGTTATGACAGAGCCAAGTGACTTGGTGTATAGCGAGAATAGGAGAGGGCCTAGAACAGAGCCCTGGGGGACACCAGTGGTGAGAGCGCGTGGCGAGGAGACAGATTCTCGCCACGCCACCTGGTAGGAGCGACCTGTCAGGTAGGACGCAATCCCAGCGTGGGCCGCGCCGGAGATGCCCAACTCGGAGAGGGTGGAGAGGAGGATCTGATGGTTCACAGTATCGAAGGCAGCCGATAGGTCTAGAAGGATGAGAGCAGAGGAGAGAGAGTTAGCTTTAGCAGTGCGGAGCGCCTCCGTGATGCAGAGAAGAGCAGTCTCAGTTGAATGACTAGTCTTGTAACCTGACTGATTTGGATCAAGAAGGTCATTCTGAGAGAGATAGCGGGAGAGCTGGCCAAGGACGGCACGTTCAAGAGTTTTGGAGAGAAAAGAAAGAAGGGATACTGGTCTGTAGTTGTTGACATCGGAGGGATCGAGTGTAGGTTTTTTTCAGAAGGGGTGCAACTCTCGCTCTCTTGAAGACGGAAGGGACGTAGCCAGCGGTCAGGGATGAGTTGATGAGCGAGGTGAGGTAAGGGAGAAGGTCCCCGGAAATGGTCTGGAGAAGAGAGGAGGGGATAGGGTCAAGCGGGCAGGTTGTTGGGCGGCCGGCCGTCACAAGAAGCGAGATTTCATCTGGAGAGAGAGGGGAGAAAGAGGTCAGAGCACAGGGTAGGGCAGTGTGAGCAGAACCAGCGGTGTCGTTTGACTTAGCAAACGAGGATCGGATGTCGTCGACCTTCTTTTCAAAATGGTTGACGAAGTCATCTGCAGAGAGGGAGGAGGGGGGGAGGATTCAGGAGGGAGGAGAAGGTGGCAAAGAGCTTCCTAGGGTTAGAGGCAGATGCTTGGAATTTAGAGTGGTAGAAAGTGGCTTTAGCAGCAGAGACAGAGGAGGAAAATGTAGAGAGGAGGGAGTGAAAGGATGCCAGGTCCGCAGGGAGGCGAGTTTTCCTCATTTCCGCTCGGCTGCCCGGAGCTCTGTTCTGTGAGCTCGCAATGAGTCATCGAGCCACGGAGCGGGGAGGGGAGGACCGAGCCGGCCTGGAGGATAGGGGACATAGAGAGTCAAAGGATGCAGAAAGGGAAGAGAGGAGGGTTGAGGAGGCAGAATCAGGAGAAAGGTTGGAGAAGGTATGAGCAGAGGGAAGAGATGATAGGATGGAAGAGGAGAGAGTAGCGGGGAGAGAGAGCGAAGGTTGGGACGGCGCGATACCATCCGAGTAGGGGCAGTGTGGGAAGTGTTGGATGAGAGCGAGAGGGAAAAGGATACAAGGTAGTGGTCGGAGACTTGGAGGGGAGTTGCAATGAGGTTAGTGGAAGAACAGCATCTAGTAAAGATGAGGTCGAGCGTATTGCCTGCCTTGTGAGTAGGGGGAAGGTGAGAGGGTGAGGTCAAAAGAGGAGAGGAGTGGAAAGAAGGAGGCAGAGAGGAATGAGTCAAAGGTAGACGTGGGGAGGTTAAAGTCGCCCAGGACTGTGAGAGGTGAGCCGTCCTCAGAAAGGAGCTTATCAAGGCATCAAGCTCATTGATGAACTCTCCGAGGGAACCTGGAGGGCGATAAATGATAAGGATGTTAAGCTTGAAAGGGCTGGTAACTGTGACAGCATGGAATTCAAAGGAGGCGATAGATAGATGGGTAAGGGGAGAGAGAGAGAATGACCACTTGGGAGAGATGAGGATCCCGGTGCCACCACCCCGCTGACCGGAAGCTCTCGGGGTGTGCGAGAACACGTGGGCGGACGAAGAGAGAGCAGTAGGAGTAGCAGTGTTATCTGTGGTGATCCATGTTTCCGTCAGTGCCAGGAAGTCGAGGTACTGGAGGGAGGCATAGGCTGAGATGAACTCTGCCTTGTTGGCCGCAGATCGGCAGTTCCAGAGGCTACCGGAGACCAGGAACTCCACGTGGGTCGTGCGCGCTGGGACCACCAGATTAGGGTGGCCGCGGCCACGCGGTGTGGAGCGTTTGTATGGTCTGTGCAGAGAGGAGAGAACAGGGATAGATAGACACATAGTTGACAGGGTACAGAAGAGGCTACGCTAATGCAAAGGAGATTGGAATGACAAGTGGACTACACGTCTCGAATGTTCAGAAAGTTAAGCTTACGTAGCAAGAATCTTATTGACTAAAATGATTGAAATGATACAGTACTGCTGGAGTAGGCTAGCTGGTAGTGGCTGCGATGTTGACACTACACTAATCAAGTCGTTCCGTCGAGTGTAATAGTTTCTACAGTGCTGCTATTCGGGGGCTAGCTGGCTAGCTAGCAGGTTGATTGCGTTACGTTACCTTAAAAGAACGACAATAGCTGGCTAGCTAACCTAGAAAATCGCTCTAGGCTACACAATTGTCTTAGATACAAAGACGGCTATGTAGCTAGCTAGCTACGATCAAACAAAACAAACCGTTGTACTGTAATAGTTACTACAGTGCTGCTATTCGGGGGCTAGCTGGCTAGCTACGTTAAAAGAACGACAATAGCTGGCCAGCTAACCTAGAAAATCGCTCTAGGCTACACAATTGTCTTAGATACAAAGACGGCTATGTAGCTAGCTAGCTACGATCAAACAAAACAAACCGTTGTACTGTAATAGTTACTACAGTGCTGCTATTCGGGGGCTAGCTGGCTAGCTACATTAAAAGAACGACAATAGCTGGCCAGCTAACCTAGAAAATCGCTCTAGACTACACAATTGTCTTAGATACAAAGACGGCTATGTAGCTGGCTAGCTACGATCAAACAAATCAAACCGTTGTACTGTAATGAAGTGAAATGAAAATGTGATACTACCTGTGGAGCGACGCGGAATGTTGACCGGGTAGTTGGAGTTCAATTCGGTAGAGGTTGGCTAGCTGTTGGCTAGCTAGCTAGCAGCATTTCCTACGTTAAGGACGACAAATAGCTGGCTAGCTAACCTCGGTAAATTAAGATAATCACTCTAAGTCTACACACTCTAAACTGCACAATTATCTTGGATATGAAGACAGCGAAGACAACTATGTAGCTAGCTGACACTACGCTAATCGAGTCGTTCAGTTGAGTGTAATAGTTTCTACAGTGCTAGTGGACAGTGGATGTTAGCTAGCTGCTTAGCTAGCTGCTGGGCAGATACGTTAGGACGACGAAATACGATGATTATGCAATTGTCGTTGATACAAAGACGGCTATGTAGCTAGCTAAGAAGAAATTGCTAAGATTAGACAAATCAAACCGTTGTACTATAACGAAATGTAATGAAAAGTTATACTACCTGCGGACCGAAGTGTAGATGCGACCGCTCGCTCCAACCGGAACCAAAAAAAAAAAAAAAAAAAAAAAAAATGTTTCACGCAGCCTTTCACAAGCTTCCCACAATAAGTTGGGTGAATTTTGTCCCATTTCCTTGTGTAACGGATGTGAAATAGCTAGCTAGTTAGCGGTGGTTATTTATTTTACCAGGCAAGTCAGTTAAGAACAAATTCTTATTTTCAATGACGGCCTAGGAACAGTGGGTTAACTGCCTATTCAGGGGCAGAACGACAGATTTGTACCTTGTCAGCTCAGGGATTTGAACTTGCAACCTTCCGGCTACTAGTCCAACGCTCTAACCACTAGGCTACCCTGCCGCCCCATAGTGTTCAACGGTGCAAGAATGAACGACAAGAAAATAATCATGGGAGGGCTTTACTAACATTTCCCAGAAAACAGCAGATTTTATCTAAAAAGCAAAAAAGCAATCATTGAATCTCTTGCGAATGTGCCATTTCAGCACTCCATGAGACACACAGGCTGCTCATTTAGACTGAGCAAAATATCGAACTGCCCCCTCCAACAGAGGCATGGGATTGTATTAAGCTCATGGAGCAAACACAGGAGGTCAGAAAGAGCCTGCATATGTCTGCTGCTTATCGACGTGTTCCACAGATTTACAAGCTGATCCTACTGGAAAGGAAATGGTTGTGGAACAATACACAGTGACTCTAAACAAGGCCTCTATAATACCGTCACCTGCATAATACCGCCAGACAAGTTGATTTACCGGCAGAGAGGAGTTTTATTCCCACTGTAAAATGGAAACTGGAATGACAGGGACAGCCATTTGATTCAAGTGTCACCTGACATGAATCCTGAGATTCATGTCACTAATCCCGTTAGTGGACAGCCGTTGCTATGCTTACTCTGTGAGGTCATAGCCCAGGATTGTATCCCCTGTGTTGTCTACGTTCTGGTGAAATGAAGTGATTGCTGCTGCTCATAACATGTCGATGGGCCCAAATAGCTACCTCTGTTGCTAGAGAAAAAACACAGACGTTGATCAGTGTTGGAGTGACTCATGGTGCTGACTGGAAGTGAAGTGCAGGTTTGCATCAGGCAACAACCAGAAGAATCCAAACACCCCTCAGCTGCCGTTGCTGGCCTTAAGTTGCTGTGTGGAGGGTGGCCCTCTAGGTTAAATGGGGACACTTGAAGCATGAGAGTCTCCAGCTCAATGGGTTTAAAAAGAAGGAGATGATTACTAGTGATCCCCTCTTTCATATCAAGATTGTAATAAGATCAAAAAGTAGTCCTGTATGTGTGTGTGTGTGTGTGTGTGTGTGTGTGTGTGTGTGTGTGTGTGTGTGTGTGTGTGTGTGTGTGTGTGTGTGTGTGTGTGTGTGTGTGTGTGTGTGTGTGTGTGTGTGTGTGTGTATGGCATGTGTAGTGCGTGTGTGTGTGTGTGTGTTCATCTGTAATCTCTATTCTTCCCTTCTGAAAATGATTGAATCAGCTATGTGCACCTGCCACCTAGCACACGGCCACCGACCACACATTTTTCGACGCCATCCTCTCTCATTCACCATTCTCATGAACGGCAGGTACTGTATGTACGCGTGTAGGAGGCATCTGAACAGAACACGTGCTTGACACGGGCCTGGTAGAAAAAGGCCCAGAGTTTTTCCTGACCAGGTCACGTGGATTAGCATGCTACACCCAAAATCAGACACATCCGCCTACAGCACAGCAGGAGCTGAATACTCTCATTGATATTATCCTCACGCTATCAAAACAACCGTAGCACAGCACCAGAGAGACAGATTAGCTAGTGTTTAGTTAGCGGTGCCCTTGCCTGTGTGGTAAACAGGTAATTACTTTCCACAGACTAATGGCACTGTGTCATTATTCAGTTAGACGTCGTGCAAGCTGCTGTTATTGAGACAGTGGGACTACCCTCTGGGTTGTCTCAGTCTCGCCACAAGGCAACATGTTAGTGAGCGTGCTCGGATGTACTAACAAGCTATTTTATCAGCCGAACAGTTGTTGGCTGGCTTTAAGCCTGTAACTCCTACACTAAATATACACTGTATGTGGTGCTTCAAAATTGGCTACAGTAGGCCTATGTCAGAGCCTTATACAGCATGTCATTACTGTATGGCAGGGGTTGTTGACAATGCAAAGGGGTTGTGCTCCAGTCCTGCATCAGTTTAGACAATACCGGAGGCAACTCCTGGTTTACCTCTGCGGAACATAGGTAACAGTCCTCTACTCCCATAGAGCGGTAGAACGTAGTTGCCCCGCTTCCAGAGAATGGGTACACAAGCAATGACAAACACTCCCTCTTTCTCTCCAAAGCCCTCCTGTCCAGGCCAGGGGAGAGAGCTGAGGCAGGGTGGTGCTGGGGCGGGGCTGGGAGCGTGGAGGGGATTACAGGAGACCAGGGAAGAGCCAGAGAGACACCCCAGGGATGGGCTCAGATTATTTGGGGATAAACTATTGTTTGTGTCATGGCTTATATTTGGGACACGTGCCGTGGAAATGCCCGCATGTGCGTGCATGAAGAGACACAGAAAGGGATATACAAAGCAAGATTCAATATGCATGTATCTTTTCCTTATGGTCACTTACTAAAATGCATAATTATTAGAGTCAATATTGAATATTTCTACGTAGTTATTATTACCATGTTGAGATCATGTTAAAATGCCTCCTATTCAATCAACGTCTAGGGCTCACTGGGTTGTCTTATTTGTGAATGAACAAGAGAGAATAGAGACTATTGAATGAAGGGGATTGCCGTACCTTGGAGAGGATGAGTGAAACCTCATTGGTCTGCTTGTCTGTGACCGGTGTGAACACCTCCTCATTGCCAATCTCCAGCCTGTAACTCACCTGCCAGCTGTCTCCTCCCCTCTCATCAGCATCACATGCCAACACCGCCGTTATCGTGGCTCCCAAAGGAGCATCCTCTGTCAGGTGGAAGGGGCCGTACTAAGAGAGGGGGAGGAGGTAGAGAAGAAGGTGAGAGGAGAAAGTGAGAGAGAAGGGGGGACGAGGACAGGGAGAAGAAAAAGATAATGAAGCAGGGGCTACTATCTGCAAAGCTTTCTCTCTGGGGTTTTTATGCTGGGTATCCGCAAAGCACTTTGTGACAACTGCTGAAAAGGGCTTAATAAAATACATGTGATTATTTGAGAAATAGCTTGAAAGTATATTAGTATTAGATGGATTTTGCTTGGAATTTGCATTTTTAGGACTACTCCATTGGTTCCGTTGTTCCAGGCAAACCATATCAAGTGTATTTCAAATATTTGAACATATTTGACATAATCTAGGTTATGTACAGTGTATTTGACCCAGGTCTGGTGTGTGTATGCAGGCATGTTCCGTGTTGTCCTGTGTTGTTGACCTTCATTCACACACCTCCAATCTCTCTGCTTGGGAGTCCTTTAATCAGCCACTCACTGTAGCCCTCCACTGAAGCGGCTGAGTCTCTGATCTGCCTGCCCGGGCTAGAGGGTCGCTGATACCATGGGTCTCATCACTCACCTGCCAGCTTCCTACAAACCCGTTCACATGTTGCTGGAAAAAGCAGGG
Organism: Oncorhynchus masou masou; assembly: GCF_036934945.1. Taxonomy (NCBI): domain Eukaryota; kingdom Metazoa; phylum Chordata; class Actinopteri; order Salmoniformes; family Salmonidae; genus Oncorhynchus; species Oncorhynchus masou. The sequence continues at coordinate 42,633,223 of NC_088213.1, forward strand.
GCACTCTGGCGTGACCCACTCAAGAGCTTTTTCCACCTCAGTGTGTGTGTGTGTGTGTGTGTGTGTGTGTGTGTGTGTGTGTGTGTGTGTGTGTGTGTGTGTGTGTGTGTGTGTGTGCGTGTGCGCGTGTGCATGCGCATGCCAGAGTGAGAGAACATGAGCCTGGGGCTGGCATCGACTCAAAACATGATTGACAGCATTGTTGAGGTGCATAGAGAATCCAAAATGAGAATCCAAAATGAGCTGTAAATCTTTTGTCATGGCATGCACCCAATGAAGAAGACACTGGATGACTCTGGGATGACTCTGGGATGACTCTGGGATGACTCTAGAATATGAAGGCAGGGCACGTCTACTGTATCGTAACAGTACCTTCTCTCACTCCGAGAGCATCTGAACTTAACAAGCACAGTTGGGGTTTACATTGACTTAGTCTAGCACCAGTGAGGACAACGAGAGCTTTGTGTCCCATTGTCAAGCCCCCATTTTAAGACGACTATCCTGTCTCCTGCATTATTCAGGAGGTGTGGGTGTAGACTGTTTTCTGCTCCGTAATTGTGTGTGAGAAAAGGGTCTATCTTTGGCCCGTATACTGCATACCTTGAGGCCAGCGCTTGGAGACCTCAGCGGTGACTTCATTATTCACGAGGATCGACTATGGAAAAGACCACTGGAAACACTGACTGTCCCCAAAGATGCTCTCATATATCAGAAATAGCCTTTATGTTAAGACTGAGGTCCATTTCATTGGTAGGCTCAGCTACACTCCCCCCGAACCAGAAGAGATGACAACACTGTGTGGCTAACGAGAGCTCGTATGAGTTTTTTTTCTTGGCAAATTGCAGAACGATGCAGTTCATTTCTGTACTAGAAGGGATGCATTTTTTTTCACTTTTAACAAAGTATTTCATTAAAAACGGCTTTTTTTTAACCAGTGAGCTCAGACGTGATAGTAAATATTGCTCAGTGCAACGATTTTCCGATGAAGATGTGAAATGTTCTGACTGCCGCAAGTGTCAGGGATATCATTTAGAGCTTTCTTATGGTGACGCTGGGGATTTGCCTTATTCTATAAATAAAGGATTCTCACAGGACTCATCTGAGGCTTATTCAGATTAACTCAGAGAACATTGTCCATTTGGAGCACAATGAGAAATAAACCCTACAATAATACGGTTCCATCTCCACAGATGTAGCATATTAATTTGATCACCCTGTTGTAGGAGAGCTGCAGGAAATGTCAAACGTGTAGCGTATTTGAGATTTAAAAAAAAAAATTTTAAATGCTTCTGAAGTTTGTAACTTCCACTTTTTAAATTTCAGACTTGACTTAATTCATTGTTCATGAATTATAAGCCACGTAACAATTCACATTTTCTGTTGCTGAAGGATTACTTCACTGCTGTAGCGAACTGGCTCAAATGAAGGTCCTACATTTGTATAAGCCTGAGATTTAAGCTTGGATCCCCCTAAAAGCACTCCATCTCTCTCCCCTCTGGGAAATCAAATCAGTGACCTGGAGGGAGAGATCAAACAGCAGCCATTCAACAGAAAAAAAAACGGGGAAAAAACGAATATACTGTCTAAGCAGATAGATTTGCAATGAGTGCTCTGAATCACGTCTACCCCCCCCCCCCCCCCCCAAACCAAAAATCACGCTGTCGGTCCTCTCTTCAACCTGGGTAAAGGCACCTCGTGTTGAGTGAAGACGGGTGGGTTGTCGTTCTCGTCCTGCACTGTCACAGCCACAGTACAGGAGCTGTTTAAGCCTGCAAATGAAATCACCATCAGAAAGAGACAGGCTCCATCAGTGAGTCACTTAGTTTGGCATGCCTCTGTCATACTGGTGCCTTCAGTCTTAATCATGATCATCAGTCACCGCAGTGTCATATTTAAACAATATTCTCCTCAGAAGAAGCAGAGGGAAAACCTTCAACATTACATCTGCTAGTCTAAAACCCATTTACCCTACCACTGCACCCGTCTACATATCACAATAGGTTACTACTGTGGAGTATCTCTGGATTATCTTTACAATGTGCTATGTATACATTATCTTTGTGGAAGTATTCCCTCACCCCTCTCCCTAACACCACAGAACCACATTGCCATGCAGCACTGTTGGTCTCTTTTAGTGTCCTCAGCAGTGATGGTCAGTGTGTACTGTGGGGCAGCTCCCTCAAGTTTGCCTGCTTGCATTGAGATGATCCCAGAGTCACGGTCCACCTGGAACAAGGCACGAGAGCTCTCTAGGATCTGGCCAACCAGCCGCTAGAAGATTGTCACGTTATCGGTTTACGGATCATCATTGTCAGCTGCTTGAACTGTGAGGATTTCTGTCCCTGGGAAAAGAGCAAAGTCCTCACAGATTAGTGTGTGGGCAAAAACACATTTTCTTTGAACCCTCAAGAAAGAAACACAGAATCCTATTTTGAGCATCCTGATGAATTTCTCCATCGTTTTTATTTTGGAGTATTTCGTTTTAAGCGTAAACAAAAGGCCTTTGTGATCCAGTATGTTCCAGAGGTGTCTGTAGGAGTGTGTCATATGAGTGTTCCGGGGCAAGCTCCTTGACCACGGTGTGGTACTGTGTGGTAGGGAACGTGGGTGGGCCTGTTGTCGTTGGCATCGCCCGCCATCACTCTCAGCTCCACAGGCTTGGCGATCTCCCTGCCGTCCGGACGCTCCACCACGATGCTGATCTGGAACTATCAGACATGTGCTTTCACAAAGTGTCCAGATCAAATCTCCCTGTGTGGACGCACAGTGAGACCCCAGACCTTCACACTGGAATAACACAAAGCGCCAGTTCTCAGCCATGGAAAGATCTTCATGTTCTGTATTGAACGATGCACAATTACACACTGGAACCACAGTCTGAGATAAAGCCCCAACGATTTTGTATTCATTATTTATTGAGCTTTCTTGGAATAGATAGGGGGATGGGAGGTGTGTGGGGTGTATGTGTGTGAATGAAATTGCTTTTTTAGAGTGCAGATTGCTCACCCCCCTCTCTGCCCTTTCACTCTGACATGTCTTTAGAAGATGAAGCCATTAGGTGAACGATAGGCAGTGACAGTGCTAACACTCAGTGTGTCCATTGATTCCTGGGCTGCCATTCAGCTCACGGCACTGAGCCATTTTGCTTGTGTAGCGCCTTCTTTGACACGTCCAGAGATGATTCATCATACGGGCACGCAACTCTGTCAACACCAAGCGAGAGGTACTGTACACGTGCATGCATCCCCTCCTCCTCTCCTCCCTTTTCCCTCCATCAGCTGTAAGAGTCACATGGCACGGACATATGAGTCTCAGTCAGTCAGCGCGGAACCATCGCAATCAGGGAACAACCTGGACTGCCTCGCTCGTGTTGTATTGCGTGAGGAGGGTGGATCAATAGGCTGTGACTCATGTGTGATGCATGCTGGAACATGACAGCTCCATCATGATAGGTGACAGTCACTGCCAGGCAGGGAGAGAGGATAAGGAGGGGAGAGGGGGTGTATCTGGCTTTATGATTACTGTGCTATAGGTAAGGTTCAGACAGAATAGACTCTCCGAGGGCTTTCTGTAGAAACAGAACATCCAATAACCTGATGGATTTCTCCTTACTTGTGTCAGACCAGTGAGCAGTTAAGGTCTCTGGCCAAACACGTTGCTTGTTACTCTGCGGAATGACCCCAAAGACAACCTGTGCCAAAACAATGGATGTTTATCTAATCCTGTACAGCTTTGGAGCTTAGCTTTTTGGAAAACTGCCGAGGAGGGAAAAAGACACGTTGTGATTTGAGTCATGATCCTCCTTTTCTTGTTAACCCCGATTTTCCTCTGCTCTTACAGTGTAATGCTGTACATCACATGACATGACGATGCGTTCACAGTCCTAACAAGTCCTTACTATATGTTAAAGACAAGGAGGTACAATACAATATGAATGAAAACTGTGTGGCCACTCGCCTGGTCCCGAGTCTCTCTGTCTAGTGGGGCGTTGAGAGAGATGACTCCCTCTTTGCTGACAGTGAACACTATCTCTGCGAATTCCCCCTCCAGACTGTTCCCTACCAGACCCCCCCCCCCCCCACTCCACTTCACCTAGACACCGCACAGGGAAGCAGGGAAGGCACGGAACAGCTCATAAACTGAACATAGTCAATTCAACAGTCTCTCTGCACTGCAGGATTGTAGGATTGAGGCCCCTTTCAGCTGTTCCTACGCCCTCTCTCTCCTTCTCTCTCTCTCTCTCTAGTAAAGTATAGACACCTAGGCTTTACTAGAGAGGGAAACCTGTGAGGTGTTTAAATTATAAAGTGCTGGGTCAATGTACAAAAGCGCATACATGTTGGATGGGGGGGGGGCTTCCACTGATTTAAAGCACAGGGCCGGACAGGGAGCTGTATGATTAGCTCAGAGGGCCCTGTGAAACAGCACCCAAGAAGGAGCGGTCACCGTCAGAGATACAGGGGGGCATGTGCATCTCCTCAACCCACTGTCACACTTCCACTCCATTGTTTTGGAGATGGCTCCCCAAACGTACGAGGCTGTGTATACACAAGTCCCTCTTCTTACGACTTCCCACAACCAGTGTTATGGTGTTTCAGGGCCTCAGTGCTTTGAAGAGATGTAGTATATAACAACGTGATTGATGACCTGGTTGCTCTAAAAATGGATGAGTAGAGTACACCGTAGCTGATGTAATGTCTTGCTTTCATTGCTTTTTTTTTAACAGCTTGCAGTGCACGCTCTGTCTTCTACGTCACCTTAAAAGGGCAATTCCACCACTTTTCAACCTCATATTCATTAGCTCCAGCACCATACCGGTGTCTACATATGTGAAAGCGGCGTGTTTCTATGACTTGTGGTTAAAAAGATAAGAAGAAAGGTCCTACATTTGTCTTTTTTTTTTAAATCTGTGACATTAGGGATTTTCAAAAACCTACAACGGGTTTCTAGCCAGAGGGAGGGTATTTTCTTGCTCATCACGTCATCAAGAAATTCTCATAGTGTTTGAAAATCACAATTGTTGAATGTTTTCACCTTTGATGATGTCATCATGTAGAACCTTTTAACTTTGTATAGAAATGCGCTGTTTTCACATTTGTAGACACTGGTACTGTGCTGGAGAAAATGAAAATGAGGTTGAAAAGTGGTGTAATTGCCCTTTAAGTGCACAACTACTGTATTTATAATACAACAATTTTATTTTACAAATCTGACTTAGATGTATAAGAAGTATGCACAATGTGGAATTCTCCTGCCTTGATTTTAGCCTAATTGTTTGGAAAAATATCAAAAATGCCCAAAGAAGAGCAATGCTTCTTGAGATCAACAACCAAAGTGCACCTATATCAATATCAATGACTGAAGGAAAATAGTTTGAAAGAAAATTGCATAATGGAAGAAAAACCCACCAGCATAATGCATACGTGTTGCACAACATTTAACTGAGTAGAGAAATGACTTTCCATACTGCCGATAGTAAAGGGCTCCCAGCTATACTCCGAGTCTTTCAACATGACCCACTCATCTGTTTGGTAACAGCACAGCTGTGAGTCCTACCACCTACATACACATGGTGGTAAAGGCAGAGTGGGTGGAGAGAGGCTTTTCCCATCATGTGGGCACGGTCGGCCAGTGGTGGATTCTATACTGTTACCTCTTTACATGGACATGCAGATATGGTGTTGTGTTCTGCCGCTACAATACAAGTTATAGCCTAATTAATTGTAATATAGTTGCTTCATTTTGACCAGCAGATGATATTTTTCATGGGGGTGTGAGAATCTCAAGGACAGAGTAGTCTTGTATTTTAAATCTGAGCCACGCACACACGCACGCACGCACACGCACACGCACACACGCACATGCACACACTCACTCACTCACTCACTCACTCACTCACTCACTCACTCACTCACTCACTCACTCACTCACATGTTCCCGGCAGAGATTTGTATGACATGTTTGAGATTTTGCCTGTCCACATTTTAGGTTGGTAAATTGGCATTGAAAATGTGAAAAAAAGATCAAATCTGCCCACGTTTTGATGCCACATGTTTTGAGTCCACACGTTTCCAGTGGGCGGATGGAGCTGGCGTGAGTGAGAGGAGGAGAGGAGGAGGAGAGGGGGAAGAGGAGGAGGAGGAGGGGGAGTTACTGTGGCGACACCCACAGACCACAATGAAATGTAGAAATGCACATATTCACAGCAAATCATGACTTTATGTTCTCGAGTTTGCGTTACTGTCTTGAGGTCTTGAGTTTGCATTTCTGACCATGTTCCATTGTTGTAAGCACCTGTAACTAGTAAACAGACTATTGTTCCATCGTCGTAAGGACCTACATATGGAAAACAGACTATTGTTTTCCAGACTAATAAATGCTGATTCAGATAAGATCCATAACACTGAGCAGTAACAGAACTTCCTGTTTTCCTCTTTTTGATAATGTCAGATGTTTCCAGTTATTTACACAGATTTAGCGATTTGGTGCTGATGCAAGCACTGGGCCTTGGCTAATATTATAAATGTTGAATAACAGGCTAAAGGTCCGACTGTAAAGTAAACCAGGTGCAGATACGGCGACACTGGCCTGGTACAGAGCACAGAGACGGATCCCTATTCAATCACAACTGCTAAGTCAGAAAGTAATTTAGGTTTTGATTGAACAATCTTCGACATTATGGACACACACACACACACACCAACCGCGGGAACGGAACCTCGGGCTACAGGGACTCAGGCAGGGGAAAGCCTAGGGGTAAGAGTGATATTAATAATGCACACCTTGGTCGCTTAGGAAAGCCCGGGGGGGGGGACTAAAAAGACAACAACACAACTGCAGTATCCTGATGCTTCATCCATTCCATTACATAATGACATTTTACAATGAACAGTCAAATAAAACATTGGATGAAAGTTTACAGTGTTTGACATTTGTCAGATGACTGCTTTCCATTATTCTAGACTAGAGGCAAAGGACACCTGGGTAGGGACACCTGCAGGAATATATAGGACACCTGCAGGAATATACAGATATCTCTGTGATCCCTGAAAGCATCACTGTGTGTCACGTATGAGATGGGGATGGAGATGGCGCATGATACTATGTCACCTGTGAGATGGGGATGGGGCAGGGGCCAGGGAGGTTCTACCTGTGAGATGGGAATGGGGCAGGGGCCACGGAGGTTCTACCTGTGAGATGGGAATGGGGTAGGGGCCAGGGAGGTTCTACCTGTGAGATGGAAATGGGGTAGGGGCCACGGAGGTTCTACCTGTGAGATGGGAATGGGGTAGGGGCCGGGGAGGTTCTACCTGTGAGATGGAAATGGGGTAGGGGCCAGGGAAGTTCTACCTGTGAGATGGAAATGGGGTAGGGGCCAGGGAGGTTCTACCTGTGAGATGGAAATGGGGTAGGGGCCAGGGAAGTTCTACCTGTGAGATGGGAATGGGGTAGGGGCCGGGGAGGTTCTACCTGTGAGATGGAAATGGGGTAGGGGCCAGGGAAGTTCTACCTGTGAGATGGAAATGGGGTAGGGGCCAGGGAGGTTCTACCTGTGAGATGGAAATGGGGTAGGGGCCAGGGAAGTACCTGTGAGATGGGGGTGGGGTAGGGGCCAGGAAGGTTATACCTGTGTGATGGGGATGGGGTAGGGGCCAGGAAGGTTATACCTGTGAGATGGGAATGGGGCAGGGGCCAGGAAGGTTATACCTGTGAGATGGGGATGGGGTAGGGGCCAGGGAGGTACATGTGAGATGGGGATGGAGCAGGGGCCAGGGAGGTTCTACCTGTGAGATGGGAATGGGGTAGGGGCCAGGGAGGTACATGTGAGATGGGAATGGAGCAGGGGCCAGGGAGGTTCTACCTGTGAGATGGGAATGGGGTAGGGGCCAGGAAGGTTCTACCTGTGAGATGGGAATGGGGTAGGGGCCAGGGAGGTTCTACCTGTGAGATGGGAATGGGGTAGGGGCCAGGAAGGTTATACCTGTGTGATGGGGATGGGGTAGGGGCCAGGAAGGTTATACCTGTGAGATGGGGATGGGGTAGGGGCCAGGAAGGTTATACCTGTGAGATTGGGATGGGGTAGGGGCCAGGGAGGTACATGTGAGATGGGGATGGAGCAGGGGCCAGGGAGGTTCTACCTGTGAGATGGGAATGGGGTAGGGGCCAGGGAGGTACATGTGAGATGGGAATGGAGCAGGGGCCAGGAAGGTTATACCTGTGAGATGGGGATGGGGTAGGGGCCAGGGAGGTACATGTGAGATGGGAATGGGGTAGGGGCCAGGAAGGTTATACCTGTGAGATGGGAATGGGGCAGGGGCCAGGAAGGTTATACCTGTGAGATGGGGATGGGGTAGGGGCCAGGGAGGTACATGTGAGATGGGAATGGGGTAGGTGCCAGGTAGGTTATACCTGTGAGATGGGGATGGGGTAGGGGCCAGGAAGGTTATACCTGTGAGATGGGGGTGAGGTAGGGGCCAGGGAAGTATCTGTGAGATGGGGATGGGGTAGGGGCAAGGGAGGTACCTGTGAGATGGGAATGGGGAAGGGGCCAGGAAGGTTATACCTGTGAGATGGGGGTGAGGTAGGGGCCAGGGAAGTACCTGTGAGATGGGGTAGGGGCCAGGAAGGTTATACCTGTGAGATGGGGATGGGGTAGGGGTCAGGAAGGTTATACCTGTGAGATGGGAATGGGGTAGGGGCCAGGGAGGTAATACATGTGAGATGGGGGTGGGGTAGGTGCCAGGTAGGTTATACCTGTGAGATGGGGGTGAGGTAGGGGCCAGGGAAGTACCTGTGAGATGGGGATGGGGTAGGGGCAAGGGAGGTACCTGTGAGATGGGAATGGGGTAGGGGCCAGGGAGGTTATACCTGTGAGATGGGGGTGGGGTAGGGGCCAGGGAAGTACCTGGGAGATGGGGTAGGGGCCAGGAAGGTTATACCTGTGAGATGGGGATGGGGTAGGGGCCAGGAAGGTTATACCTGTGAGATGGAGATGGGGTAGGGGTCAGGAAGGTTATACATGTGAGATGGGGATGGAGCAGGGGCCAGGAAGGTTATACCTGTGAGATGGGGGTGAGGTAGGGGCCAGTAAGGTAATACCTGTGAGATGGGGATGGGGTAGGGGCCAGGGAGGTAATACATGTGAGATGGGGATGGAGCAGGGGCCAGGAAGGTTATACCTGTGAGATGGGGGTGAGGTAGGGGCCAGTAAGGTAATACCTGTGAGATGGGGATGGGGTAGGGGCCAGGAAGGTAATACCTGTGAGATGGGGATGGGGTAGGGGCCAAGTAGGTTATACCTGTGAGATGGGGGTGGGGTAGGGGCCAGGAAGGTTATACCTGTGAGATGGGGGTGAGGTAGGGGCCAAGTAGGTTATACCTGTGAGATGGGGGTGGGGTAGGGGCCAGGAAGGTTATACCTGTGAGATGGGGGTGAGGTAGGGGCCAGGTAGGTTATACCTGTGAGATGGGGATGGGGCAGGGGCCAGGAAGGTTATACCTGTGAGATGGGAATAGGGTAGGGGCCAGGGAAGTACCTGTGAGATGGGGGTGGGGTAGGGGCCAGGAAGGTTATACCTATGTGATGGGGATGGGGTAGGGGCCAGGAAGGTTATACCTGTGAGATGGGGGTGGGGTAGGGGCCAGGGAAGTACCTGTGAGATGGGGATGGGGTAGGGGCCATGAAGGTTATACCTGTGAGATGGGGATGGGTTAGGGGCCAGGAAGGTTATACATGTGAGATGGGGGTAGTGTAGGGGCCAGGGAAGTGCCTGTGAGATGGGGATGGGGTAGGGACCAGGAAGGTTATACCTGTGAGAGTTGGATGGGGTAGGGGTCAGGAAGGTTATACCTGTGAGATGGGAATGGGGTATTGGCCAGGGAGGTTCTACATGTGAGATGGGGGTGGGGTAGGGGCCAGGTAGGTTATACCTGTGAGATGGGGGTGGGGTAGGGGCAGTTGAGTGAGGGGCCTGTAACTCACCGTCCTCAGTGAGAGACACCTCGGCGATCACAGAGTCTATGAAGAACATGTGACTGGAGGGGATCCTGGGGATCTGGTCCATCAGACTGATGCGCAGGTCTCAGCACGGGCTGTGTTACAGTCGACACGGTCACATGGCCCCCACTTGCATGAATGAGATCCTTAGCCAAGAGAAAGATAGACAAGCTTCTGTACAGCTGTGTACATTCACACGGTGATTTGACTAGTCAATCATAAGCAAGGGTGACAATAGCTCGTTCTGGTAGTGAAACATCCTTACTCAGTTCAAATGCTAGTATTCCTCCTGGACAATCTTGATTTAATCGTGATAACCTTCTGACTTTATTCTAAGATCATTTTACATTTGGTAAGAACATGAGTTGTTTAACATATTCATATCTACTTTAGTTCATTTGAATAGGGTCAGACTTTATGAGATATTTATGAGATATATAATATATTCTCAATGTAAATTCTGCTCCTGTCCTTTCCTGAAAGTCATGTGACAATGTAATCAATGGCAACCCACTATTATCTGGTGGTGTGATGCTCACCCACGCACACAGCTCCCTCTGTTCATCCACTCAAACGTAAATCCAGACACTTTAGTCATCTCTGACGCAAAAACGCAAAGAACTACCCCACAATAGCCCAAGGTCAGACTGTAGTAAGAATCCAAGAAAAGAAAAGAAAAAGTACATCACCTCCACTTCTAATACACATAGCGTATATGTCCTTCACTAGAGACATGTGGATAGTTCAAGTGATGCTATTTCTGTATAAGTCATAAAGATTCAGACAATGCAAACATCACTCATCAGTATGTATTGAAAAATAAACTCACAAATGGGTCATCACTTAAAATCCCTTCTGTGAACGAACAATGTTTTCTCCTGAATGGCGAATTATCTGGATTTCTGCACAAGTTGGTCATAACATTTGATCTGATCTTCATCTAAGTCACAACAACAGACAAACACAGTCTGCTTCAACTAATAACACACAAGCAATTATAATTGTTCTTGTCTTTATTGAACACACTGTGTAAACATTCACAGTGCAGGTTGGAAAAAGTGTGTGAACCCTTGGATTTAATAACAGGTTGACCCTGCTTTGGCAGCAATATCCTCAACCAAACGTTTTCTGTAGTTGCGGATCAGACCTGCACAACGGTCAGGAGGAATTGTGGACCATTCCTCTTTACAAAACTGTTTCAGTTCCACAATAATTCTTGGGATGTCTGGTGTGAACCGTTCTCTTGAGGTCATGCCACAGCATCTCAATCGGGTTGAGGTCAGGACTGACTGGGCCACTCCAGAAGGCCTATTTTCTTCTGTTCACGCCATTCTGTTGTTGATTTACTTCTGTCTTTTGGGTTGTTGTCCTGTTGCATCACTTCACTTCTGTTGAGCTTCAAAATGGTTTGATAAACTAATTTGTCCATCGGTGATAGCAAGCTGGCAGCATAGCAGCCTCAAACCCTGATGCTCCCTCCACCATAGATTACATTTGGGATGAGGTTTTGATGTTGGTGTGCTGTACCTTTTTTTCTCCACACATAGTGTTGTGTGTTCCTTCCAAACAACGCTACTTTAGTTTCATCTGCCCACAGAATATTTTTCCAGCAGCGCTGTGGAACATCCAGGTGCTCTTTTGCAAATTTCAGACGTGCAGCAATGTATTTTTTTGGACAGCAGTGGCTTCTTCCATGGTGTCCTCCCATGAACACCATTCTTGTTTAGTGTTTTACCTATTGTAGACTCGTCAACAGAGTTGTTAGCATCTTCCAGATATTTCTGTAAGTCTTTAGCTGACACTACGATTCTTCTTAACCTCATTGGGCATTCTGCAATGTGCTCTTTTAGTCATCTTTTCTGGGCGGCCACTCCTAGGGAAAGTAGCAACAATGCTGAACTTTCTCCATTTATAGACAATTTGTCTTACCGTGGAGTGACTTTTAGATCTCTTTTGTTAGAAGCATGGTTCACATCAGGCAATGCAGTGTTTTTTTATGGGGCAGGGCAGTTCTTACCAAAATCTCCAATGTCATTTTATTGATTCGACTCCAGGTTAGTTGACTCCTGCTGAGAAGGACACCTGCAAAAAGCACACAAGGTTTCAAGCACTTAGTATCTAAACGTGCACCTCATAACATGTCAAAAATGTCTCCAATGCTATTTGAAGACATTGTAGTCTCTCACCTTTACATATACAGTACAATACACCAATTTCCTCCAATCTAAAATTGTAAGATTTTATTAGGAATGTTGTACAGAGATTGAAATTAAGCATGGAGGAAATAGCATTCTTTCACTCAGATTGCTAATCAAATGGCAAATATTGACTTCCTAATTTACAGTTGAAGTAGGTGCCTTTTGTGAAGTGGTGCCTGCAGCAAACCACCCCCACGACATGATTCTGCCACCCCCATGCTTCATGGTTGGGATGGTATTCTTTGGCTTGCAAGCCTCCCCTTTTTTTCCAAATATAACAATGGTTTTAATTAGCGGCGCCGACAGAGATGGCCACCTCGCTTCGCGTTCCTAGGAAACTATGCAGTATTTTGTTTGTTTTTTACGTGTTATTTCTTACATTGGTACCCCAGGGAATCTTAGGTTTCATTACATACAGTCGGGAGGAACTACTGAATATAAGAGCAACGTCAACTCACCATCATTACGACCAGGAATATGACTCTCCTGAAGCGGATCCTGTGTTTTGCCTTCCACCCATGACAATGGATCGGATCCCAGCCGGCGACCCAAAACAACAACGCCGAAAAAGGGGCAAACGAAGCGGTCTTCTGGTCAGGCTCCGGAGACAGGCACATCGCGCACCACTCCCTAGCATACTACTCGCCAATGTCCAGTCTCTTGACAATAAGGTTGATGAAATCCGAGCAAGGGTAGCATTCCAGAGAGACATCAGAGACTGTAACATTCTTTGCTTCACGGAAACATGGCTCACTCGAGAGACGCTAACGGAATCGGTGCAGCCAGCTGGTTTCTTCACGCATTGCACTGACAGAAACAAACATCTTTCTGGTAAGAAGAGGAGCGGAGGGGTATACCTTATGATTAACGAGACGTGTTGTGATCATAACAACATACAGGAACTCAAGTCGTTCTGTTCACCTGACTTAGAATTCCTCACAATCAAATGTCGACCACATTATTTACCAAGGGAATTCTCTTCGATTATAATCACAGCCGTATATATTCCCCCCCAAGCAGACACATCGATGGCCCTGAACAAACTTTATTTGACTCTATGTAAACTGGAAACCACATATCCTGAGGCTGCGTTCATTGTAGCTGGGGATTTTAACAATGCTAATCTGAAAACAAGACTCCCTAAATTCTATCAGCATATCGATTGTGCTACCAGGGCTGGTAAAACCCTGGATTACTGTTATTCTAACTTCCGCGACACATATAAGGCAATCCCCCGCCCTCCTTTCGGAAAAGCTGACCACAACTCCATTTGGTTGCTTCCAGCCTACAGACAGAAACTAAAACAAGAAGCTCCCGTGCTCAGGTCTGTTCAACGTTGGTCCGACCAATCTGATTCCACGCTTCAAGACTGCTTCGATCACGTGGATTGGGATATGTTCCGCATTGCATCCAACAACAACATTGACGAATACACTGATTCGGTGAGGGAGTTCATGAGAAAGTGCATCGGCGATGTTATACCCACAGCAACGATTAAAACATTCCCAAAACAGAAACTGTGGATTGATGGCAGCATTCGCACGAAACTGAAAGTGCGAACCACTGCTTTTAACCAAGGCAAGGTGACCGGAAACATGACCGAATACAAACAGTGTAGTTATTCCCTCCGCAAGGCAATCAAATAAGCAAAGTGTCAGTATAGAGACAAAGTAGAGTCGCAATTCAACGGCTCATGCACAAGAGGTATGTGGCAGGGTCTACAGTCAATCACGGATTACAAAAAGACTAAAAACTTTTTTGCTCACTTTGAGGACAATACAGTGCCACTGACACGGCCCGCTACCAAAACCTGCAGGCTCTTCTTCACTGCAGCCGACGTGAGAAAAACATTAAAACGTGTTAACCCTCGCAAGGCTGCAGGCCCAGACGGCATCCTCAGCCGCGTCCTCAGAGCATGCGCAGACCAGCTGGCTGGTGTGTTTACGGACATATTCAATCAAATCTTATACCATGTTCCCACATGCTTCAAGAGGGCCACCATTGTTCCTGTTCGCAAGAAAGCTCAGGTAACTGAGCTAAACGACTACCGCCCCGTAGCACTCACTTCCGTCATCATGAAGTGCTTTGAGAGACTAGTCAAGGACCATATCACCTCCACCCTACCTGACACCCTAGACCCACTCCAATTTGCTTACCACCCCAATAGGTCCACAGACGCCGCAATCGCAACCACACTGCACACTGCCCTAACCCATCTGGACAAGAGGAATACCTATGTGAGAATGCTGTTCATCGACTACAGCTCAGCATTTAACACAATAGTATGGTGTCTTGACCCCGACCTGTGCAACTGGGTACTGGTCTTCCTGACGGGCCACCCCCAGGTGGTGAGGGTAGGTAACAACATCTTCACCCCGCTGATCCTCAACACTGGGGCCCCACAAGGGTGCGTTCTGAGCCCTCTCTATTCACCCACGACTGCGTGGCCATGCACGCCTCCAACTCAATCATCAAGTTTGCGGACGACACTACAGTGGTAGGCTTGATTACCAACAACGACGAGACGGCCTACAGGGAGGAGGTGAGGGCCCTCGGAGTGTGGTGTCAGGAAAATAAACTCACACTCAACGTCAACAAAACAAAGGAGATGATTGTGGACTTCAGGAAACAGCAGAGGGAGCACCCCTCTATCCACATCGACGGGACAGTAGTGGAGAGGGTAGTAAGTTTTAAGTTCCTCGGCGTACACATCATGGACAAACTGAATTGGTCCACCCACACAGACAGCGTTGTGAAGAAGGTGCAGCAGCTCAGGAGGCTGAAGAAATTTGGCTTGTCACCAAAAGCACTCACAAACTTCTACAGATGCACAATCGAGAGCATCCTGTCGGGCAGTATCACCAACTGGTACGGCAACTGCTCCGCCTACAACCGTAAGGCTCTCCAGAGGGTAGTGAGGGCTGAACAACGCATCACCGGAGGCAAAATACCTGCCCTCCAGGACACCTGCACCACCCGATGTCACAGGAAGGCCATGAAGATCATCAAGGACAACAACCACCCGAGCCACTGCCTGTTCACCTCGCTATCATCCAGAAGGCGAGGTCAGTACAGGTGCATCAATGTTGGGACCGAGAGACTGAAAAACAGCTTCTATTTCAAGGCCATCAGACTGTTAAACAGCCACCTCTAACATTGAGAAGCTGCTGCCAACATACTGACTCAACTCTAGCCACTTTAATAATGGAAATTGATGTAACAAAAATGTATCACTGGCCACTTTAAACAATGCCACTTAATTTAATGTTTACATACCCTACATTACTCATCTCATATGTATATGTATATACTGTACTCTATATCATCTACTGCATCTTGCCATCTTTATGTATTACATGTATCACTAGCCACTTTAAACTATGCCACTTTATGTTTATATACCCTACATTACTCATCTCATATGTATATACTGTACTCTATACCATCTAATGCATCTTGCCTATGCCGTTCTGTACCATCACTCATTCATATATCTTTATATACATATTCTTTATCCCTTTACACTTGTGTGTATAAGGTAGTAGTTGTGGAATTGTTAGGTTAGATTACTCGTTGGTTATTACTGCATTGTCAGAACTAGAAGCACAAGCATTTCACTACACTTGCATTAACATCTGCTAACCATGTATATGTGACAAATACAATTGTATTTTATTTGGTCATTATGGCCAAACAGTTCCTTTTTTGTTTCATCAGACCAGAGGACATTTCTCCAAAAAGTATGATCTTTGTCCCCATGTGCAGTTGCAAACCGTAGTCTAGCTTTTTTAAGGCGGTTTTGGAGCAGTGGCTCTTCATTGCTGAGCGGCCTTTCAGGTTATGTCTATATAGTGCTCGTTTTACTGTGGATATAGATACTTTTGCACCTGTTTCCTCCAGCATCTTCACAAGGTCCTTTGCTGTTGTTCTGGGATTGATTTGCACTTTTCACACCAAAGTACGTTCATCTCAAGGAGACCAAACGCATCTCCTTCCGGAGCGGTATGACATCTACGTGGTCCCATGGTGTTCATACTTGCGTACTATTGTTTGTACAGATGAATATGGTACCTTCAGGCATTTGGAAATTGCTCCCAAGGATAAACCAGACATGTGGAGGTCTTGGCTGATTTCTTTTGATTTTCCCATTATGTCAAGCAAAGAGGAACTGAGTTTGAAGGTAGGCCTTGAAATACATCCACAGGTACACTCAAATGATGTCAATTAGCCTACCAGAAGCCATGACATCATTATCTGGAATTGTCCAAGCTCTTTAAAGGCACAGTCAACTTAGTGTATGGAAATGTCTGACCCACTGGAACTGTGATACAGTGAATTATAAGTGAAATAATCTGTCTGTAAACAATTGTTGGAAAAATCACTTGTGTCATGCACAAAGTAGATGTCCTAACTGACTTGCCAAAACTGTATTTTGTTAACAAGAAAGTTGTGTAGTGTTTGAAAAACGAGTTTTAATGACTCCAACCTAAGTGTATGTAAACTTCCTGACTTCCACTGAAGGTCTGTCTTCCGTTCCTGTAATGACTGGCTCTGCCTGTCACTCAATTCTGGGCTAATGTGGCATTACTTGACTTCCTGTGCTAATTATTTTATTGAATGGCAATTACAGCTGAGAAGCTGGGGGGAAAAACTCACTTCCAGCTAAAAGTAAATTCAACTGTAAGTATGAATGGCGAATATAAGTTAATTAAGACACATACGGTAGCCTAAATATCTAATCTGATTGTAATTAACTAAGGATACTGTGTCTCATTTGGTCTTGCTTGACAGTACATTGTTTGAGGACAAGCCAGAGATGATACACCCCAATTAAAACAAATCATTGCAATATATTGCATTCAATTTTATGGTATTTTTGATGACGATGATTACAATATCGTTCCATCCCAACCAATCTCATAGGTCACATTGCATTCCATCTTTGCCAATGGCCATAATAACATGTATTGTAAACATATCACTACATGCAGTGATAATGCCATAAATGTGTGATTGTCAGGGAGTAAGATGGCTGCTTCTCTCTGTCCAGAGGCTTCAAGGCGTGAAGAAATCCTGCCTCAACAAAGATCCCCTCACCGTCCCCTGTCGCCATCACGTCAGTGGAGGGAGCTGGGAGGTTAAGTAGCTGTGTTGGACAAGGACAAAAATATTCATTCAATCTACAATTCCCCCTTCAATACAATTAGACGGTTAGTTTAGTATTCTCGGCAAGAGTAAGATTGGAGTTCAAATAAAACTGCTGCTTCCTGTGTGTCGGCAAATGTTGACCTTTTACACCAAAGTTGAGAGGATAACTATATGTCGCTGCAAGCACAGGAGATCTCTGGGCCTTGTGTAATGGATTTTTGCTCTGCTCATTCATAGTCAATTGAACATTCATCCGTTCTATGATGTGTAAATGGTTGAGTATGCGCATGTATAGCTCCATCTGGCAATCCTTTTGAATCTTTTGAGTGAGCGGTTATGTGTCATAATGACCGTCGACATTTTCCCCCTTATGGAAAACTTGCTCACCGCTGACAGTTTGTTCTCAAGGATGTCACAAGCTGCTGGCAGAGGGGCTGTCACGAAACAGACACCCTCTGTTCCAGATTCACAATGCCCGTGTCTGGCCCAGCCGCGGTCAGGTATGAATGGTCACGGTATCCTAGTCATGGTGGTGGTGTGACTGTATGTCGTAGAGGACTGTCATGCAGCCTGGCCTGGCATGGTGTGGCTGTGGCATGGCTCGAGCAGCCTATGAAACAGGAGCATGCTCGTGATCTGTGCTGCCACTCAGCACTGCATGTTTTACGGCTTCACATACCACATAGCAACTGGCTCTCAGCTGCCACAGCCGTGCCAATGATCTCGGCATGCGTTCAACTCCTGAGAACCCAACATTTTGATTTGGTCTGGGAAACTTCTTTTTTTGACTGCTCCATAACCTAATTTTAGACCAACAGGCTGAAAAGTCTATATTTAAAAGCTGTGCAGTGGTTGACAACGTAGCTAATCGTTCACACCAAACATTCTTCTCTTGTTATGCCTCTAATGCGTTGACATGAAATGCAAATGTTTTCATGACAAAAATGTATCTTTGTCATTCTTAGGCCGGTAGCCTAGTGGTTAGAGTGTTGGACTAGTAACTGAAAGGTTGCAAGATTGAATCCCTGAGCCGACAAGATAAAAATATGTTGTTCTGCCCCTGAACAAGGAAGTTAACCCACTGTTCCTAGGCCGTCATTGAAAATAAGAATTTCTTCTTAACTGACTTGCCGGGGAAAAAATTAAATAAGAAACATTCATGTTATGATAAAACCCCAGCAATCATGTGCCAGAGCAGAATACCTGAGAAGTTCAGAGCCATTCAAAAAGTAAAGCGGGTGAGAAAACAACTCTGACTCATAGACCTGACTGTCAGTGCCATTTCTGCTCAAGAACACACATTTTTTGAGTAATAATGTTGTCCTTTCCACCCGAACACAAAGTAGTGCCAATTATCCGACCTCTACACCTTCACCGTGTCTGCCATTAGAGTGAATCTGAGGTGTGTTTTGATCATACATCATGCAAAAAGGAAGAACGTTGACTGGACCGCGGATTGAATTTGACAGCTTCAAAAGGCCTCCAATTATGGTGTCAAACACGTGCGCTGACAGGACAAACCCGATGATTTCTAGGTGGCATTTCGAAAAGAATCCTCCTGTCATGACTGCAGTGCTGGCGGTCTAGCATTGAACAGACAGCCAGAGGCGCTCCAATTTTTCTTTAGTGATGAGGGGGCTGTGCGGGTGTAGCTCCGTCATAATTACATATTGAGCGCTGAGTGCAGTGCAACAGCGAAACGTAGCTTTTTTTTATGGCCCTTCTCCCTCTTTAATTTGCATATAGCCATTAATAAATCGCGGCAGGACCAGGGTATGATGCATCACATAGACTGGCAGAAATATGGAGAGAATTATTCCTTCATTATTATTTCCCAATAAGCAAGCTGTTTTGATGTAAATGTTGTTTTTTTTTTAAATAAATGGTCCAACAAACTCAAAAGTCTTACCGTGGCCAGGTACCATGGGAAAATACCATCATAGTTTTCAGGGATGCCAATTTTAAGATTGGTTCCTGAGCACGGTGCAGGAGTACCACCAACCACTAAATTCCAAGGAGATAAAGGACAGCATGAATTTCAATCATTGTGTTGAAGTTTGTTTTCCCAAAAACAGTATAAATAATACTACTAATCTGAGATGGCTGTAATAACTTTTCCATTCAAAGGAAGCACACTTCTCGTCAGTGTAATGATAAAGATGGACGTAAATTATCTTCTAGTCATGTGTTTCTGTAACTGTATATCTGTAAAGTCAGGATGCGCAACATTTCCAGTCAAACAGTGTCAATCTTCTATGTTTGGGAACACATGGTTTCTATGGTTTCTGTCTTGTTGCTGATTGATTCTCACTGTTATGAAGCAGAGAAAGAAAGATGGAGAAAGACAGAGAGAAAAAAAACAATGCGAATGCTCACTAATTCTATTTTAATCATCTTAAAAATAAATTAAATGGACCTGCCAATCTGCACAATCAACCATCTTTAAACTGTAAAGACAACTTCAACAGGCCTACACTTGTGCAAGAAAATGTTGCATTTAAATGCCTGTTAGGTTAAACTCAGTAAACACAGGCAGTAGGCCTACATGGTACATTAATGTCTCAGCACATTCAGACTTAACAGCAGAACTAACCCTGCAACCTGAACCCTGGGTCACTCAAATTAGTACGATATGTTGCAAATTACAATTTGTATATGTTACAAATTACAATCTGTGTGATATGAAATTAATTGCATATTTGTATAATATGTTACACATTTGAAATGTTACAAATTCCAAATTTGTTTTGGCTAATGTTAGTTAGGTGGCTGACATTAGCTTTCTTTTTTTTAACCTTTATTTAACTAGCCAAGTCAGTTAAGAACAAATTCTTATTTACAATGACAGCCTAGGAACAGTGGGTTAACTGCCTGTTCAAGGGCAGAACGACAGATTTGTACCTTGTCAGCTCGGGTGTTAGAACTTGCAACCTTCCGGTTACTAGTCCAACGCTCTAACTACTAGGCTACCCTGCCAGGTTAGGGTTAAGGTTAGGAGTTAGGTTAAAGGGTTAAAGGGTTAAGGTTAGGGGAAGGGTTAGCTAAGTAGTTGCAAAGTCGCAAAAAAAGTAGACAGTATTTGCAAAGTTATACACCCGACCAACCATCCTCCTTTAGTTTTTGCCTTAATTAAGAAACCTTATGTACCCATACCAAAACCATACTATTTTGAGTGCACTATGTTACGTCTAGTCTGTGAGACCAGGGTGCACTCTCTGTTTCCCAGCACACAATTATACCTGCGGCACAAAACAGCCTAGCAATGAATTGTTCTCTCTATAACAAGAATAGATAGATAAATAAATAAATATTATGACTTTATAGTATGTGTTAGATGGTCACAAAAGACAAGGCAATAGGCACAAGAAATAGTTAATGATGAGATTTGGCACTCCAATAAATCCCCCCAAAATAAAATAATGCTGGGCACAAGTCCCGGGAACCTCTGTGCCTTGCTGATGGCCCATCGCGCAGCAGATAGCATGCAGACAGCACGCAGACAGCACGCAGACAGCAATTCACAACATCCATAGGCAATTCACTTGCAACAATATTTACATGTCTTATTATGATTCACAAAGACCGGCGAATGAAAACAAACTCACTCTCTGAACCTCAACCTGTAGGCCAGAATAAGAGCGTATACCTCACAAAAACTGAATCAATCAATGGCGAACATCACTTATTTACCTAACACTCCACGATCATTTTTAGAAGAAAAATGTTCATTCGGAAACGTTGTGTTTATTTTGTCTTACCTTCTCTCAACCATATGCGTGTTCCCTATGAAGGTGGGAGAACGGTTTGAATAGTGTGGAAATACGAAGTGCGTTTTGCAGGACTCTCCAGTTTCATGTTTTACTACCTTGTTTCCTTCCAGTAATGCTGTTGGTCCACAAGACTCCAGTCCACTGAACAATCTAATGGATTCATTTTTATGAGGAAATCAATCAAATAACAAGGAAGTCTGTTTTATATGTATGTACCCTTCCGTTCAAAAGTCTGTGGTCACTTATAAACGTCCTTGTTTTTGAAAGAGACTCACATTTTTTTTGTCCATTAAAATAACATCAGAAAAAAAAGATCAGAAATGCAGTGTAGACATTGTTAATGTTGTAAATGACTATTGTAGCTGGAAACGGCTGATGCTTTTATGGAATATCTACATAAGCGTACAGAGGTCCATTATCAGCAACCATCACTCCTCTGTTCCAATGGCACGTTGTGTGAGCTAATCCAAGTTTATCATTTTAAAAGGCTAATTGATCATTAGAAAACCCTTTTAAAATTATGTTAGCACAGCTGAAAACTGTTGTGCTGATTAAAGAAGCAATCAAACTGGCCTTCTTTAGACTAGTTGAGTATCTGGAGCATCAGCATTTGTGGGTTCAATTACAGGCTCAAAATGGCTAGAAATAAAGACCTTTCTTCTGAAACTCGTCAGTCTATTATTGTTCTGAGAAATGAAAGCTATTCCATGTGAGAAATTGCCAAGAAACTGAAGATCTTGTACAACCCTGTGTACTATTCCCTTCACAGAACAGCGCAAACTGGCTCTAACCAGAATAGAAAGAGGTGTGGGAGGCCCGGGTGCACAACTGAGCAAGAGGACAAGTACATTAGTGTGTATAGTTTGAGAAACAGACACCTCATAAGTCCTCAACTGGCAGCTTCATTAAATGGTACCCGCAAAACACCAGTCTCAACGTCAACAGTGAAGAGGCGACTCCGGGATGCTGGCCTTCTAGGCAGAGTTGCAACGAAAAAGCCATATTTCAGACTGGCCAATAAAAAGAAAAGATTAAGATGGGCAAAAGAACACAGACACTGGACAGAGGAAGATTGGAAAAAAAGTGTTATGGACAGACAAATCTAAGTTTGAGGTGTTTGGATCACAAAGAACATTCGTGAGAAGCAGAAAACTTGAAAAGATGCTGGAGGAGTGCT
This sequence comes from Oncorhynchus masou masou, assembly GCF_036934945.1. Taxonomy (NCBI): domain Eukaryota; kingdom Metazoa; phylum Chordata; class Actinopteri; order Salmoniformes; family Salmonidae; genus Oncorhynchus; species Oncorhynchus masou. The sequence goes on from NC_088213.1 coordinate 42,655,513, forward strand.
TGATGCCATCTGTCAAGCATGGTGGAGGCAATGTGATGGTCTGGGGGTGCTTTGGTGGTGGTAAAGTGGGAGACTTGTACAGGGTAAAAGGGATCTTGAAGAAGAAAGGCAATCACTCCATTTTGCAACACCATGCCATACCCTGTGGACGACACTTAATTGGAGCCAATTTCCTCCTACAACAGGACAATGACTCAAAGTACAGCTCCAAACTATGTAAAAACTATTTAGGAAAGCAGCCGTCAGCTGGTATTCTGTCTATAATGGAGTGGCCAGCACAGTCTCTGGATCTCAACCCTATTGAGCTGTTGTGGGACCAGTTTGACAGTATGATACGTAAGAAGTGCCCATCAAGCCAATCCAATTTGTGGGAGGTGCTTCAGGAAGCATGGTGTGAAATCTCTTCAGATTACCTCAACAAATTGACAACAAGAATGCCAAAGGTCTGCAAGGCTTTAATGGCTGCAAATGGAGGATTCTTTAACGAAAGCAAAATTTGAAAAACACAATTATATTTCAATTAAAAATCATTATTTATAACCTTTTCAGCATCTTGACTATATTTCCTATCCATTTTGCAATGCATTTCATGTATGTTTTCATTGAAAACAAGGACATTTCTAAGTGACTCCAAACTTTTTAACGGTAGTGTATTTAACTTTCGTTTTTGGTGTAGTCTAATTGTTTTATGATCTGGGCAAGAAAAAACATCGAATAGTTGTATTTCATTTTTTTTATTAAAAAAGTAAACATAACAAAATGATTTGAATATTAAAAGGAAGTGAAAATCAACTATATTTAAAACAAAACATTAAATACACATGACAAATATAACTTATTATTGCTTTCTTCATTCACATCTGGACTGAAGGATAGGACAAAATAATCATAGATTTTTTTCCAAAACCTTGGCCTAACCCCCATTACACATAATTCCTGTCCTTAGTATCATGGCCAAAGTACGAACCTGCGTACCCAGTTTCAAGTAAAAATGACTCCATGTGACAGAATGCAGAGAAATCACTGTGCATACAGTTCCATTGCTTTTCAGGACTGTGTACCATAATCTAATCTTTAATGAGGGCTATATACAACTCTACCAACACTAAATGGAGTAGAACCAAACACACTGTCCCCCATTATCAAGGCAATCTTACAACTCATGGTTGAAAATAACAAGCCTTGGTGGATTGAATATACATACACAAGAAGTATCAACATCTATACATAAGCAAGACAAAAAAACTCAACTGAAACCTCATGCAGATCATTAACATGGACATGTCTGTTGGTGTTTAATGAATATAATAAAATATATAATTTCTGTACAGCTCTATCAGTCCTTGGGGTTAGTGTTAAAAAAAAACACACAGCGTCTGGTCTTGAAGGCCAAAGAGAAAACAGCAGTCCAGATACTGTACTCTCAGAGGACCGAGAGGTCATGGCAGGACTTGGACTTCTGTCTGAAGGCCATCTTCTTGTTCTTCCGGGCCACCATACGGCCCAGGAAACGCTTGGCCTTCTTGCCGATGCTCTCGCGTCGCTTGCAGTTGGCCATACGGCGAGCGTTCTCCTCCTTGCTGTCTTTGCGCAGCCGGATCTGCCGGACCATGCCCTCGAACAGGTCCCTGACGTTGTGGTGGAGATTGGCTGAGGTCTCGATGAACTTGCAGTCAAACACCACAGCACAGGCGCTGCCCTCTGCAAAAAAAAAAAGAAAAGAGGGGAGGCGCAGGTGAGAATCTATAATGTTCCATGGGGACAGTGACTTCACCCTCATCATTTTGCCTTTGCATAACACCTTGATTACGAGCTTTAACTACGGCAGTCATTCTAACATAAGTAGCACTATGCAAATACAGAGATGCCTTGGACAGAAGAGATCACCGTCACTTACCATCCACAGAGACTTCTCTGGACCGCACCAGGTCGCTCTTGTTGCCCACAAGGATGATGGGAATGTTCTCAGACTGGCGAGCTCTGCGCAGCTGGATGCGTAGCTCTGACGCCTTCTCAAAGCTGGACTTGTCTGTCACTGAGTAGACGATGATGTAGGCGTCACCTATCCTCATGCACTGTTCCTTCAGCCACTGACTGTTATCCTGTAGGCGAAAGAGAAATAGAATTTGATTAGTTACATTGCTTATCCAATCAAGAGCTGCAGGTGCTCCAATTAAAGTTGTTCTAGTGGTATATTACATTGACACCAGCATCAGAGCACTACACATTAGATCAAATTATATGCTATGACCAATAGCAATTTTCTGAGGGTCAAACTGAAATTGCATTCTATGCCTCACCTGTTCCCAAATGTCGTACAACAAGATGGACGCCTCCTCCTCGTCCACCTCGATCGATCTGTCATATGTGTTTCCTGAAACAAAAGCAAGCAGACAGATAAATACTCCTGGCCAAAATGAAATGTACCCGCTAACTGGGTCAAGTGTGAGATCTCACTCACCATTTCCCATTTCATGATGCCTTTAGTACAGCCTATTAACTTTCAATTAACCTATATCTGTGATGGGTACTACTGGGTATTACTGTCTCCTTCCCTCAGTCATTGATTTTCATATCTCTCCCATCCACTATCTCTGTGGCTGTATATGTCAACAGCAGTACTTTGATATGTGTGGCGCCTTACTGACTGGATGGAAATAGCAATAATCAATGTACTTCAGCCTGTGTGCCAAGATGATATGGAAACCAATCCTATATTTACTTAGTTTGGCCTATGTGCATTAGCTATAATGGGGTGCTGAGGACAGCCACGGTGAAACAGTTCTTGTCTTTGCTTTAAAAAAAAGTATTGCTTTGTGGTGTATTCTCAATGCCATATAAACTTCAACTCCATCATCATCAGTAATGATCATCAGACACACACCTGTCTCGTCGCAGTCGTGACCATCCTCGACTCCACCGAAAATACGTGCCAGGCTAGACTTGCCGACACCCTGCTCGCCGAGGAGAACCACCTTGTACACCTGTCCCTCGGAGTCGCTGCCGGAGGATATAACCGAATCGGACGAGTCCGATACACAGCTGTCTCGGTGAGGCTCACCGGGGGTGTAGGACGTTCGGCGCATGAGGTTGGACAGCTCTCCAGTTTGCGCCTTGCGCATCTCGCGGTCGTCCGCTGGCATGCTTCTTCTGTGCAGGTTCTGCAGGTGCATGGGAAACGGCATGCTCCCTCTTCTTTTGTCCATGTTCCGCAATTTGTCACTTTTGTTCAAAGTCATGACTTTTTGGTCTGTGAAATAGATGCGCTCTTTAGTAAGATTCTGCTGTAAACATTGAAAAGCAACAAACTCCGACAAAAAAAATGCATTTCTCAATACTATGCCTAGGTGTTGATTTAAAAAGAAAAATCCTTTATTAGGCCACAGTTTATATGAACTTTTCTGTCATATTTATTTGAACAAAGTCATTTAAGACAATAATGTGCCTGTGTCCTATAATGTCAATTACGGTTTGATGGAGCATTGAGCAATGATAAAATTGAAGTTGAACTCAAATGATTTGAAACAGCCATAGCCTAATTAATGTATTATCACGACTGCAAACTCATTGAATTCCATAAGCAAACTTACATTTGATGTGGATCTGACGTATTCCAAAATCCTGAACCAGGCAATCCACTTGCGATCTATCCTTCAGTGAAGAAAAGTTTCGGTTTGATCCAGTGAAACGTACGGATCCCCATATTTATCGAGTAGCCGAGCGAGTGACGTCACCATGAGGCAGGGTTTGCCTCTTGAGAGTCAAGTCTCAGAGAGGAGGGGGAGTGTGGACCGCTCAACAGAGACGTGATGGAAAATGATGCGCAGGCGGGCTGAGGGATTCTCCTGCAATGCAATGCCATCATGCCACTGATATAATTATTTTTGCCGAGTAATTCGGCCATTTACTCTCAATAAATTATAGCCTACCTGCGTTGAAGGGGTTGGCTAACTTGCATAGTTTTAACACCAGTTGGCCCAGAGCCATGGAGAGTTGGTGATGGAGGGCGCTAAAATTCATCTGGACAGTTAAGGTTTTTTCCCAGCTATTCGCAAGAGTGGCAATGTTCAATCAAATATTTTAAATAACACGATTTGTTTGTAATTGATCAGTTATGTGCTACAAGTTGTCAGGGGATTAGCCAAGAGCATCTGAGACATCAAGCATTTCCAATAGATGCTTCTCAGCATTTCGGCATTTCAGCCTTGGTGACACGAAGTTGTGAATGAGGCTAATGTGAAAAAAGCAGCTGTTGACCACAGAAACAGGACACATTATTTCTTAAAACAACGCCTAGACATATCAATGGGGACACGGGTATCCCACAAGACTCAGCAGGCGACAGGAAAGAAAGCCCATGAAAGAAAGCCATTGCGATCCAAATTGATGATGATTTCACATGCATCAGTCTGATTGAGGTTATTTAACCTGGTCTGTTGTCGCCATCTGATGGTGATTATGTGAAATGCACAATGTTATTGTAGGCTGCTGGAACTGCCAGGTCTGTCTTTCACCATTCTGCTCCCTGAGAAGGAGAGAAGATCAGTGACAGAGGAATATTTACGAGCTCTGGCAAGTTGTGGCGGCAGGGTAGTGGTTAGAGCGTTGGACTAGTCACTGAAAGGTTGCAAGTTCAAATCCCTGACCTGACAAGGTACAAATCTGTCGATCTGCCCCTGAACAGGCAGTTAACCCACTGTTCTTAGGCCGTCATTGAAAATAAGAATTTGTTCTTAATTGACTTGCCTAGTAAAATAAAGGTAAAAAAAATAAAAAGAAGTTGGCAAGCCTCATTCCTCATGACAATGCTCATTGGGTGGTGTATTGGTGGACAGACAGACTAAAGTTAAACACCTTCTCAAGTGACATAAACAGTAACACAGCTCCCAAAGGTTGTCAGTTGAATAGCACAATGTTTCCAAAAACATGTATTGGTCAGATTTTTTCATTGATTGATTTTTTTTTCTTTGTTGCCGGGTCTTTTCTTCTGTGCTCTATGAAACGTGTTTGACTCACTGGGTTGCTCTGACTCAGTGGTAGCCTGTACTTTTTAAATGAGTCAGACAGTGCCATACATATTTACAGGAAGAGGAGAACGGGCCTTCCTCCCCCAGGGTTGGATAAGCGTCTCTCAACATGACCAGTCTTTTTTTTAACAAGGAAAGTGACCTTGCATAGGGCTCTTTAATTAACAATCCCACTCTGTGTACGTGTTCAGTACATGTTTTAATCTTCTGTCTCCATCACTCACATACACATGCAGAACAGTGTGGAGGAGGAGATGTTTTTCTCCATTCTTATAAACAGTCCACATTAAGCTACCAGCTGTTTTGCCCTCAGTGACTCTAGCTATATTGGGTTGCTCCTGATCAGTCAGTGTTTTCGTAGCCTACTGAAGCCTGCTGAGTGGTCTGAGTGGTGATCACTGATTGTGGGCTATATAAATATGAACTCCTCAGCATGAGAACCCAGGGTGTAGGCTTGTTGTTATTCATAGAAGTACATTTGCATAATTCCATTAGGGAACGCCTACTCTGTGAAGTGCGCGTGTGCAATAACGCAAGTCGCCTTTGCACTCCTTCTAAACAACGCAATTTAAAAAAAACTTTGGCGAAGGGTAAAGTCCACAAATCTTAGTCCACTCTGATCAGAACATATTCTAGTTTTGGGGACAGACATCTGTATTGAGATCAAATGTTTCATCGATGAGAAAATGTGCGGAATGTTGGCCAAAATCCATCTCGTTCCATCTTCTATCACTGGCGGACAATGTGTTTCCCATCACTACCATATTTGGCACATTTTATTAATAAAGTAATTCATCAGTTGTCTTCCTCAAATGAATGAAGTGGATTATGACGCAATCTTTGCGAGAGGGAGGGAATCTGATTTAATTGGTCCTCAACTCGAGGCTCAGACACTTAATTCATGACAAATGTAGTTAGCCCTGAATTAGCCTGCCCCGGAGCACGTGGGAACTGAAGATTTCGGTGACATGTAAATGTACCTGGCTAAAAGGAGAGCAACTTTATTGGTAGCAGTTATCCCAAGTTGAACTCAGAGTTGACCAAAGTTACCTCGCTAACTCCTCAAACTACATTCGTAGTATAAGGGTCTGCAGGCTGGCTCTGGGATTTTCAGGTATTTACTTTAAAAATAAATTGTAAAATGGTAATAACCTATGTCACAAGGAATAGTCTTATGTACTTAAATGTCCCATAGGGAATGAAGCGGAGTAAGTTAGTAGTCGTGCAAGGAATAGTCAGCTCCACTGAGACATGCTGTATACACAAAACAAATGAAGATGTCAAAGTTGAACTTACTGTCCCATGTTGATGAACTACACACACACACACACACACACACACACACACTCTTTCACACAGTGCATATCCCTGCCACACCCTGCTGTAGCCACATCTCCACATCACAAGGCTTTGTGAGGAAGTTGTGGAGGATGCACATTGCAACCACTAGGGTATCAACCTTGCTTGGCATTATGTTTATTTTTTGGTAGAGGATCCTCCATTTTTCCACAAGGATCCCGAATGCCTTCTCCACTGTCATTCTAGCTCGACAGAGACGATAGTTGAAGATTTCTTTCTCGTAGCTGATGTTATGCCCGGAATATGGCCTCATCAGATAGGGCTTTAGTGGGAAGGCAGCGTCCCCCACCATTGTGTAGGGTATCTTTCCTAAATCTTCACCCCCAGGCAGAAAGGCATCTTGGGGCAGCTGCAGGGTTTTTGATGCCATTGCCCTTCCAAGTGGGGAGTTGGCTAAATTAGCTGGCAAGTATCTGACTTAGCCTATGCTAAGCACTGCTGATCCTGGTGCTAGATTAATGTTCGCTGCATTTTATAGCCAGTGATGAGAAACAGATCATTCCACTGTAAAGTAGCTGATAAACTTGACAATTCAGTAACAACACATTTCAAAGACAAAATTGTTACCTTGTAAAGGTTCAAACTCTGCTTGCAGTGGAAAAGGAAGTTCCTTCAAACTGTGAAATCTGGTTGAAAGGAGGAGCTAGGGAAATTGGCTAGTAAAATTAACATATTAAAGAACGAGTTAAGTTAGCTTGTGTAGGTGTATATTTAGCAGCTGTAGGCGTTAACTTGACGTGTGTAGGACCGCTTGCAGCCGTTTTTGGCACATGTTGAACCGCTTGCAAGCACATTTATACACGCTTATTTGACGCGTGAAAAAGTTAATTTAGCGCCTGCACCTGTTTACTTTACACACGTAGCATTACAAAGATTGCGTTTTGACCACGTGCTTTAAGACCCAAACGGCGTTCCATACTCAATTACATTTTCTCAAGTTCTGCGTCCTCTCTTCTGCGTCCTCTCTCGCCTCCTTTTGAAAAGGGTCCAATTTAATCGAGTTGCGGCGGCAAGGAGAGTCAACGTGGACGAAAATGCGCTTGTATGAAATGAGAAGCTCCTCCACTCGTGGGTCTTCAGGCAAATTACGTTGACAGGGTTGGATCTCAAAATAAATGTGTAAAGTCATAAAAGCAAATTAAGTCAGTTGTGTAAGACAAATTGAAATTTGTAACTCATTTGTTTTTCAAAATATTAACATATTGTACATTTAGCTAATTCGAAATGTATAGGACGTTTTTGAAAATCATAACATATCATACGAAATGGATGATGGACATTCCCAAATTTTACATACAATATGAAATGTAACATATACTACATGGGGTATATTTGATATACACTGCTCGAAAAAATAAAGGGAACACTTAAACAACACAATGTAACTCCAAGTCAATCACACTTCTGTGAAATCAAACTGTCCACTTAGGAAGCAACACTGATTGACAATACATTTCACATGCTGTTGTGCAAATGGAATAGACAACAGGTGGAAATTATAGGCAATGAGCAAGACACTCCCAATAAAGGAGTGGTTCTGCAGGTGGCAACCACAGACCACTTCTCCGTTCCTATGCTTCCTGGCTGATGTTTTGGTCACTTTTGAATGTTGGCGGTGCTTTCACGCTAGTGGTAGCATGAGACGGAGTCTACAACCCACACAAGTGGCTCAGGTAGTGCAGCTCATCCAGGATGGCACATCAATGCGAGCTGTGGCAAGAAGGTTTGCTGTGTCTGTCAACGTAGTGTCCAGAGCATGGAGGCGCTACCAGGAGACAGGCCAGTACATCAGGAGACGTGGAGGAGGCCGTAGGAGGGCAACAACCCAGCAGAATGACCGCTACCTCCACCTTTGTGCAAGGAGGAGCACTGCCAGAGCCCTGCAAAATGACCTCCAGCAGGCCACAAATGTGCATGTGTCTGCTCAAACGGTCAGAAACAGACTCCATGAGGGTGGTATGAGGGGCCGACATCCACAGGTGGGGGTTGTGCTTACAGCCCAACACCGTGCAGGACATTTGGCATTTGCCAGAGAACACCAAGATTGGCAAATTCGCCACTGGCGCCCTGTGCACTTCACAGATGAAAGCAGGTTCACACTGAGCACATGTGACAGACGTGACAGAGTCTGGAGACGCCGTGGAGAACGTTCTGCTGCCTGCAACATCCTCCAGCATGACCGGTTTGGTGGTGGGTCAGTCATGGTGTGTGGTGGCATTTCTTTGGGGGGGCCGCACAGCCCTCCATGTGCTCGCCAGAGGTAGCCTGACTGCCATTAGGTACCGAGATGAGATCCTCAGACCCCTTGTGAGACCATATGCTGGTGCGGTTGGCCCTGGGTTCCTCCTAATGCAAGACAATGCTAGACCTCATGTGGCTGGAGTGTGTCAGTAGTTCCTGCATTGATGCTATGGACTGGCCCACCCATTCCCCAGACCTGAATCTAATTGAGCACATCTGGGACATCATGTCTCGCTCCATCCACCAACGCCACGTTGCACCACAGACTGTCCAGGAGTTGGCGGATGCTTTAGTCCAGGTCTGGGAAGAGATCCCTTATGGAGCGAGCGGCCGCATCTACACTTCGGTCCGCAGGTAGTATAACTTTTTATAACTTTTCATTACATTTCGTTATAGTACAACGGTTTGATTTGTCTAATCTTAGCAATTTCTTCTTAGCCAGCTACATAGCCGTCCTTGTATCAACGACAATTGCATAATTATCGTATTTCGTCGTCCTAACGTATCTGCCCAGCAGCTAGCTAAGCAGCTAGCTAAGCAGCTAAGCAGCTAGCTAACATCCACTGTCCACTAGCACTGTAGTAACTATTACACTCAACTGAACGACTCGATTAGCGTAGTGTCAGCTAGCTACATAGTTGTCTTCGTATCCAAGATAATTGTGCAGTTTAGAGTGTGTAGACTTAGAGTGATTATCTTAATTTACCGAGGTTAGCTAGCCAGCTATTTGTCGTCCTTAACGTAGGAAATGCTGCTAGCTAGCTAGCCAACAGCTAGCCAACCTCTACCGAATTGAACTCCAACTACCCGGTCAACATTCCGCGTCGTTCCACAGGTAGTATCACATTTTCATTTCACTTCATTACAGTACAACGGTTTGATTTGTTTGATCGTAGCTAGCCAGCTACATAGCCGTCTTTGTATCTAAGACAATTGTGTAGTCTAGAGCGATTTTCTAGGTTAGCTTTCTAGGTTAGCTGGCCAGCTATTGTCGTTCTTCTACTGTTTGAATAGCAGCACCGTAGTAACTATTACAGTACAACGGTTTGTTTTGTTTGATCGTAGCTAGCTAGATACATAGCCGTCTTTGTATCTAAGACAATTGTGTAGCCTAGAGCGATTTTCTAGGTTAGCCAGCCAGCTATTGTCGTTCTTTTAAGTAACGGAACGCAATCAACCTTGCTAGCTAGCCAGCTAGCCCCCGAATAGCAGCACTGTAGAAACTATTACACTCGACGGAACGACTTGATTAGTGTAGTGTCAACATCGCAGCCACTACCAGCTAGCCTACTCCAGCAGTACTGTTTCATTTCAATCAATCATTTTAGTCAATAAGATTCTTGCTACGTAAGCTTAACTTTCTGAACATTCGAGACGTGTAGTCCACTTGTCATTCCAATCTCCTTTGCATTAGCGTAGCCTCTTCTGTACCCTGTTAACTATGTGTCTATCTATCCCTGTTCTCTCCTCTCTGCACAGACCATACAAACGCTCCACACCGCGTGGCCGCGGCCACCCTAATCTGGTGGTCCCAGCGCGCACGACCCACGTGGAGTTCCTGGTCTCCGGTAGCCTCTGGAACTGCCGATCTGCGGCCAACAAGGCAGAGTTCATCTCAGCCTATGCCTCCCTCCAGTCCCTCGACTTCCTGGCACTGACGGAAACATGGATCACCACAGATAACACTGCTACTCCTACTGCTCTCTCTTCGTCCACCCACGTGTTCTCGCACACCCCGAGAGCTTCTGGTCAGCGGGGTGGTGGCACCGGGATCCTCATCTCTCCCAAGTGGTCATTCTCTCTCTCTCCCCTTACCCATCTATCTATCGCCTCCTTTGAATTCCATGCTGTCACAGTTACCAGCCCTTTCAAGCTTAACATTCTTATCATTTATCGCCCTCCAGGTTCCCTCGGAGAGTTCATCAATGAGCTTGATGCCTTGATAAGCTCCTTTCCTGAGGACGGCTCACCTCTCACAGTCCTGGGCGACTTTAACCTCCCCACGTCTACCTTTGACTCATTCCTCTCTGCCTCCTTCTTTCCACTCCTCTCCTCTTTTGACCTCACCCTCTCACCTTCCCCCCTACTCACAAGGCAGGCAATACGCTCGACCTCATCTTTACTAGATGCTGTTCTTCCACTAACCTCACTGCAACTCCCCTCCAAGTCTCCGACCACTACCTTGTATCCTTTTCCCTCTCGCTCTCATCCAACACTTCCCACACTGCCCCTACTCGGATGGTATCGCGCCGTCCCAACCTTCGCTCTCTCTCCCCCGCTACTCTTTCCTCTTCCATCCTTTCATCTCTTCCCTCTGCTCATACCTTCTCCAACCTTTCTCCTGACTCTGCCTCCTCAACCCTCCTCTCTTCCCTTTCTGCATCCTTTGACTCTCTATGTCCCCTATCCTCCAGGCCGGCTCGGTCCTCCCCTCCCGCTCCGTGGCTCGATGACTCATTGCGAGCTCACAGAACAGAGCTCCGGGCAGCCGAGCGGAAATGGAGGAAAACCCGCCTCCCTGCGGACCTGGCATCCTTTCACTCCCTCCTCTCTACATTTTCCTCCTCTGTCTCTGCTGCTAAAGCCACCTTCTACCACTCTAAATTCCAAGCATCTGCCTCTAACCCTAGGAAGCTCTTTGCCACCTTCTCCTCCCTTCTGAATCCTCCTCCCCCTCCCCCCCCTCCTCCCTCTCTGCAGATGACTTCGTCAACCATTTTGAAAAGAAGGTCGACGACATCCGATCCTCGTTTGCTAAGTCAAACGACACCGCTGGTTCTGCTCACACTGCCCTACCCTGTGCTCTGACCTCTTTCTCCCCTCTCTCTCCAGATGAAATCTCGCTTCTTGTGACGGCCGGCCGCCCAACAACCTGCCCGCTCGACCCTATCCCCTCCTCTCTCCTCCAGACCATTTCCGGGGACCTTCTCCCTTACCTCACCTCGCTCATCAACTCATCCCTGACCGCTGGCTACGTCCCTTCCGTCTTCAAGAGAGCGAGAGTTGCACCCCTTCTGAAGAAACCTACACTCGATCCCTCCGATGTCAACAACTACAGACCAGTATCCCTTCTTTCTTTTCTCTCCAAAACTCTTGAACGTGCCGTCCTTGGCCAGCTCTCCCTCTATCTCTCTCAGAATGACCTTCTTGATCCAAATCAGTCAGGTTTCAAGACTAGTCATTCAACTGAGACTGCTCTTCTCTGCATCACGGAGGCGCTCCGCACTGCTAAAGCTAACTCTCTCTCCTCTGCTCTCATCCTTCTAGACCTATCGGCTGCCTTCGATACTGTGAACCATCAGATCCTCCTCTCCACCCTCTCCGAGTTGGGCATCTCCGGCGCGGCCCACGCTTGGATTGCGTCCTACCTGACAGGTCGCTCCTACCAGGTGGCGTGGCGAGAATCTGTCTCCTCGCCACGCGCTCTCACCACTGGTGTCCCCCAGGGCTCTGTTCTAGGCCCTCTCCTATTCTCGCTATACACCAAGTCACTTGGCTCTGTCATAACCTCACATGGTCTCTCCTATCATTGCTATGCAGACGACACACAATTAATCTTCTCCTTTCCCCCTTCTGATGACCAGGTGGCGAATCGCATCTCTGCATGTCTGGCAGACATATCAGTGTGGATGACGGATCACCACCTCAAGCTGAACCTCGGCAAGACGGAGCTGCTCTTCCTCCCGGGGAAGGACTGCCCGTTCCATGATCTCGCCATCACGGTTGACAACTCCACTGTGTCCTCCTCCCAGAGCGCTAAGAACCTTGGCGTGATCCTGGACAACACCCTGTCGTTCTCAACCAACATCATGGCGGTGGCCCGTTCCTGTAGGTTCATGCTCTACAACATCCGCAGAGTACGACCCTGCCTCACCCAGGAAGCGGCGCAGGTCCTAATCCAGGCACTTGTCATCTCCCGTCTGGATTACTGCAACTCGCTGTTGGCTGGGCTCCCTGCCTGTGCCATTAAACCCCTACAACTCATCCAGAACGCCGCAGCCCGTCTGGTGTTCAACCTTCCCAAGTTCTCTCACGTCACCCCGCTCCTCCGCTCTCTCCACTGGCTTCCAGTTGAAGCTCGCATCCGCTACAAGACCATGGTGCTTGCCTACGGAGCTGTGAGGGGAACGGCACCGCAGTACCTCCAGGCTCTGATCAGGCCCTACACCCAAGCAAGGGCACTGCGTTCATCCTCCTCTGGCCTGCTCGCCTCCCTGCCATTGAGGAAGTACAGTTCCCGCTCAGCCCAGTCAAAACTGTTCGCTGCTCTGGCCCCCCAATGGTGGAACAAACTCCCTCACGACGCCAGGACAGCGGAGTCAATCACCACCTTCCGGAGACACCTGAAACCCCACCTCTTCAAGGAATACCTAGGATAGGATAAGTAATCCTTCTCACCCCCCTTAATGACTTAGATGCACTATTGTAAAGTGGCTGTTCCACTGGATGTCAGAAGGTGAATTCACCAATTTGTAAGTCGCTCTGGATAAGAGCGTCTGCTAAATGACTTAAATGTAAATGTAAATGTAAATGAGACCATCTGCCACCTCATCAGGAGCATGCCCAGGCGTTGTAGGGAGATCATACAGGCACGTGGAGGCCACACACACTACTGAGCCTCATTTTGACTTGTTTTTAGGACATTACATCAAAGTTGGATCAGCCTGTAGTGTGGTTTTCCACTTTAATTCTAAGTGTGACTCCAAATCCAGACCTCGATGGGTTGATAAATTTGATTCCATTGATAATTTTTGTGTGATTTTGTTGTCAGCACATTCAACTATGTAAAGAAAAAAGTATTTAATAAGAATATTTCATTCATTCAGATCTAGGATGTGTTATTTTAGTGTTCCCTTAAAAAAATTTTAGCAGTGTACATACAGATGGAGGAGTTGAGGAGAGTCTTTTGTCCAAACGATAATCTCACTACAATCACTTCCCACCAGATTTTACCTTTGAAACAGGGATTCAAATCTTAACCTATCTTTTTTCCGGGACAAATTTAGAAAAAAAAAAACAACACCTGCCGAAACCCGGGATCGAACCAGGGACCTTTAGATCTTCAGTCTAACGCTCTCCCAACTGAGCTATTTCGGCTGCACTGTATAATTATACCACAAGACACTACATAACCATACATCAAAACACTTTATCATTATTTTCTAAGGTGTATGATTGGCTGTCCGGTGTATTCAGTTGACTTCGGGACCATTAATATTTCCTAACAGGGAGTGAGTGACAAATGCCTCCACATTAATGACATAATCACGCACACGTTCTTTTTCAAACTGCTAGAAAGACAATGCTGCCACCTGATGGCCCCCTGACAAACTCACACATACTTTCAGCTAGATTTTTTGTTTAAAATTAGGCTAACCTTTTACCGACGACAGGTACGAAAAGGAGCCTTAGTTGATCTGGTCTGGAGTCTTCTTGCTAACAGACACAGGCTCTCAATATGTAATGAAAGTTCTCCAACTGCTCAGATAAAATGACCTGTTATTTCATCCATTGTCCATGAGAAGGTGGTAGTGAGCACCTCAAATTTGCACTTAACCTTCAGGATGTTGCAATATTAATGTGGTCTAACTCAACCATTCTAATAGCTATAGTTTATGTATTATATAAGTTATAGTATTGCTTACGAACACTATTTTAAAACATTATTTGAAAACAAAGCTATCCTTTTATTTCGTTTAATCATAATTGTACGTAGGTATCATCTCTATTGCAGAAATATGTTTTATATGATCTTTTTAATTCGTGTTTTTTTCTCTCCCCCTTGCTGAATTGTCCACACGTAAAAGACATAGCAGAGGATGGTTTCGATCCATCGACCTCTGGGTTATGGGCCCAGCACGCTTCCGCTGCGCCACTCTGCTGTCTGGTGAGTAGTAGATGAAACGTATGGTTTGAACAAACCTCTTTCACTGTTATAGCACCATAAATATAAACGAATCTGATGACAAAATGTATAACATTAAACTAAATGAGCATTTCGCTACACTCACATTAACATCTGCTAACCATATGTAACCCATTTTTTAAAATTGTATAAACTAAGACCTTTCTTAGTATGTGGTTAAAGTCAAATATACTAATGGATTTATCGATAAAAAAGGTATAATCTTTGTAAATTATGTCATAAATAGTACTGATGGAGTTATGTCACACATGCAACTAACACAGACATATAGAAATGTCTGCTCTACCCAAAATTACAACCAACTAATTGCAGCATTACCACAAAAATGGAAGTGGCAAGTGGAAGGGGGAAAAAGTAAGGAACTTGTCTGTCGGCCCTGCACTGAAGACCAAAAATGGTTCAAGAAAATTGTGATTAAAAAAATATATACCAATTTAATTTAAGCACCCAAAAATTGACAGCTGTGCCGTATAAATTGCAAAATAGTTGGGAAGAGATTCGATGTACTGATCCCATGGCACATGGTTTATGAATTGAAAAACAAAATGACGCTGGATTCAAAACTTTGAATTTTTCAATTTAAATTATTATCCAAAATTCTTGCAACCAATAGAATGTTACTTGCAGTTGAAGTCTGAGGTTTACATACACCTTTTTCAAATACATTTAAACTTAGTTTTTCACAATTCCTGACATTTAATCTTAGTAAAAATTCCCTGTTTTAGGTCAGTTAGGATCACCACTTTATTTTAAGAATGAGAAATGTCAGAATAATAGTAGAGAGAATGCTTAATTTCAGTTTTTATTTATTTCATCACATTCCCAGTGGGTCAGAAGTTCACATACACTCAATTAGTATTTAGTATCATTGCCTTTACATTGTTTAACTTGGGTCAAACATTTCAGGTAGCCTTCCACAAGCTTCCCACAATAAGTTGGGTGAATTTTGTCCCATTCCTCCTAACAAAGCTGGTGTAACTGAGTCAGGTTTGTGGGCCTCCTTGCTCGCACATGCTTTTTCAGTTCCGCCCACAAATGTTCTATAGGATTGAGGTCAGGGCTTTGTGATGGCCACTCCAATACCTTTACTTTGTTGTTCTTAAGCCATTTTGCCACAACTTTAGAAGTATGCTTGGGGTCATTGTCCATTTGGAAGACCCATTTGCGATCAAGCTTTAGCTTCCTGTCTGATGTCTTGAGATGTTGCTTCAATATATACACATCATTTTTCTCCCTCATGATGCCATCTATTTTGTGAAGTGCACCAGTCCCTCCTGCAGCTAAGCACCCCCACAACATGAAGCTGCCACTCCCGTGCTTCACGGTTGGGATGGTGTTCTTCAGCTTGCAAGCCTCCCCCTCTTTCCTTCAAACATCAGGATAGTCATTATGGCCAAACAGTTCTATTTTTGTTTCATCAGACCAGAGGACATTTCTCCAAAAAGTACAATCTTTGTCCCCATGTGCAGTTGCCAACCGTAGTCTGGCTTTTTTTATGGCAAGTTCGGAGCAGTGGCTTCTTCTTTGCTGAGCAGCCTTTCAGGTTATGTCAATATAGGACTTGTTTTACTGTAGATAGATACTTTTGTACCTGTTTCTTCCAGCACCTTCACAAGGTCCTTGCTGCTGTTCTGGGAATGAATTGCACTTTTCATCTCTAGGAGACAGAACGCGTCTCCTTCCAGAGCGGTATGACAGCTACGTGGTCCCATGGTGTTTATACTTGAATACTATTGTTTGTACAGATGAATGTGGTACCTTCAGGCATTTAGAAATTGTGCCCAAGGATGAACCAGACATGTGGAGGTCTGCAATTATTTGTCTGATTTCTTTAGATTTTCCCATGATATCAAGCAAAGAGGCACTGAGTTTGAAGGTAGGCCCTGAAATAGATCCACAGGAACACCTCTAATTGACTCAAATGGTGTCAATTAGCCTATCAGAAGCGTTTAAAGCCATGACATCATTTTATGGAATTTTCCAAGCCATTTAAAGGCACAGTCAACTTAGTGTATGTGAACTTCAGACACACTGGCATATGTGATGCAGTGAATTATAAGTGAAATAATCTGTCTGTAAACAATTGTTGGAAAAATGACTTGTGTCATGCACAAAGTAGATGTCCTAACCGACCTGCCAAAACTATAGTTTGTTAACAAGAAATTTGTGGAGTGGTTGAACAAGTTTTAATGATTTCAACCTAAGTGTATGTAAACGTCCGACTTCAACTGTATACATTACCTCAATTACCTTGACTAAACATTGCCCCACACATTGACTCTGTACTGGCACCCCCTGTACTGTATATAGCCTCGTTATTGTTATTTTACTGCTGCTCTTTAATTATTTGTTGCTTTTATTTCATATGTATTTTTCTTAAATCTGCTTTGTTGCTTAAAGGCTTGTAAGTAAGCATTTCAATCTTAAGGTCTACACCTGTTGTACTCGGCGCATGTGACAAATAAAATTAGCTTCTTAACTACGAAATAAGAACAATCTATAGTTCAATAACGTGGAACAATTTGACAAGTGCAAGTATTCACACAAACTCTGAATACAAAAAGGGGATAGTGGCGCAGCAGTCCAAGGCACTGCATATCAGTACGAGAAGAGTCAATACAGACCCTGGTTCAATTCCAGGCTGTATCACAACCAGCTGTGATTGGGAGTCCCATAGGGCAGGTCACAATTGCTCCAGCAACATTAGGGTTTGGCAAGGGTAAGGCTGTCATTGTAAATAAGAATTTGTTATTAACTGACTTACCTAGTTAACTAAAAAAAACTGTGATATCCTTACTCTCTGTGTTTAACTTGTCATGTCGAGATTATCACACTGAGAATGGGATGAAGTTATTCAACTGTAGTCCCTCTTATTCAAAGCCATCAAATGATGCACTTGAGAATAAACTTTAACAGAACTAATCTGTGGTACTTTTACAAGAACGTCTGTCATGTGATGGCTTTTCCCTGAAGTTTGAAAATGTTTCATTTGAACAGTGAAATATAAAGAGTCAAAGGAAATACCTTCAATATTTATTTTTGGGAACCTTTATACTTTCTGCCAAATTACAACAATGTCCATGCTGTACTCATTGGTTTGCATTGCAGTGGTTTTAAATTGCAACACTTATTGGAGGCCAAGTTCCCCTCCTCCCCAGTATACAGGAAGTGAAGGGGCTGCTGCTGGCTGAGAGGATATGATTATTGACAAAAGAACAGAAGACATAGTGCCCAGATCCTAATCCTTATCCTTATCACAAACGTGACGTAGGAGAACTTGTGCCGGTGGAGCGGGTGCTGGAGGAAGTTGGAGGTCTTGTAGCTGGGGTCCCCCCCGGCATGGCTGAACATACAGGACACACCTGGAGGCACACCAACCAATCAACAACCCTGTCATTACCTCACCAGTACACCAAAACAGAATGCAGTAGATTCTCTGTTGGTTTAGGATGCACTCTCATGCAGTTACGTCAACGTTGCGTAACACTTCATATCAGCACATAAAAGCTTGAGGAAATTCATACTAGGACAGTGTCCATGTTCAGACTGGGAAGGTGTCCATAGTTCAGACTAGGACAGTGTCCATAGTTCAGACTAGGACAGTGTCCATCGTTCAGGGTATAACATAGCAGACTAACCACTTTGTTGGGATCGTTGCGGTGGTTCTCCATACAGTGTTGGGCCAGCTTCTGTTGGTCCAGATTGTGGGCTCCACAGAACGGGCATGAAAACTGGAATGGTTTGAAATATTGCTGCAGGCAGGGAGAAAACACACGTTTATTAGGAGCCTAAGGTGAATTCATAAGGTGAATTCACCAATTTGTAAGTCGCTCTGGATAAGAGCGTCTGCCAAATGACTTAAATGTAAATGTAATGTAAATGAGCCTTAATGGATACAACATGGGTATGCATCACACACACACTTTGCCAGACACACACTGATGGATTGTTGTTTGTGTGTGTGAATATAGCTCCAAAGGCTGAGGCCCAGTTTCCAGACATTAGCAGGATGCCAATCATGTCCAGCAGCACACCTGGAAGGACAGCTGGTCTGTGTGGACATGAGGGTCAGAAAGCAATGTGCTGCAGTGACATTTACGCTAGACGAGCCACACACACACATAGAACAGGGTCCTTAACAATGTGTTCATTAACTCACTGCTCCATCATCACTACACCAAGACAACAGGGCCTATTCACACACTACCCTTCACAGCTGACCAGGGGCAGCCCATTAGAGTCCCATCAGACTTAACGTTGACAGGTCTCTCAGGTAGGACACAGTCTACTAGCTAATGGGAAATGTCTAATTTACAGACATGTCTATTTGAATAACTGATAAAGCTGCACACTGTACTGTAAATGTATTAGAACAGCAATGTCCTCAGGAAAGAATTCAAACATTATTTCAGCCTTGGTTTAAAAAAACTGTCAGTTTACACGGAACCCAAACCGGCTGCGCGCATGCGCCATCGTGCATAAATGTATTTTGTCCCCACCACACCAAACCTGATCACGATACGCTGGTTAAAATATCAAAACAAACTCTGAACCAATTACATTAATTTGGGGCCAGGTGGAAAAGCATGAAACATGTATGGCAATTTAGCTAGCTAGCTTGCACATGCTAGCTAATTTGTTATATTTAGCTAGCTTGCTGTTGCTAGCTAATTTGTCCTGGGATATAAACATTGAGTTGTTATTTTACCTGAAATGCACAAGGTCCTGTACTCCACCAATTAATTCACACATAAAATGGTCAACTGAATCGTTTCTAGTCATCTCTCCTCCTTCTAGGCTTTTTCTTCTCTTGACTTTATATTGAGATTGGCAACTTTCATAAATTAGGTACCTTACTACAATCGAGCTATTTCGTCTTTCAGTCACAGACGTGGGTATAACCAATGAGGAGATGGGAGAGGCAGGATTTGCAGCACGATCTGTGTCTGAAATAGAACTGACTTCTATTTTAGCCCTTGGCAACGCAGATGCTCGTTGGCGCGAGTGAGCAGTGCAGGTGCAATAATTGAATAACATAGATTTCTACATTTATTTTGCAATTCTCGTCGCGTACGCGAGCTGTGTAGTTAGGCCTGTGAGGGGAGTGGTGTCTCCAGGGAGAAAACTAATCTTCTGAAATTTCATTTGTGATCTTATGCTGCCATCTATTGGAATTATTTAGCAACTGCAGTACTGAATAAATTGTATATCCTTACTAAAGTGGTAATTACTCCAAATGACAAAATATAACATTTTCTAGTTCATTTTATCACTTACAACCGTAAAATAACAATTTAAACCATAACAAATCATGAAACAGACATAAACACCATACATTTAGTTTATTATTTTAAATTTAAAATGTATTTAGATGGGTGACATTATCTGAGAAAGTGACACCCCCTTAACATATAAACACAGACACTGGACACAGACACTAAAAATGTGTTGTTTTTCATTATAAATCTGGTAGCTCTCAAAAGAGCCTTTGCTTTGCTAAACAGTGCGTTTTCCTGAGTGTGCTGCCTTCCTGCCTGTCATCAGAGGAGTCTGTCTGCCCACCTGCCTGCCATGTCATCAGAGGAGTAGATCTGTGAATAATGAAAAGTTAATAAATTATTGCCACACTTTAAGATAGAGGCCTAGTTTACATTTTAGTCATTTAGTAGATGCTGTTATCCAAAGCGACTAAGGTTAAGTGCCTTGCTCAAGGTTTCGACAGATTTTTCACCTAGTCCATTCAGGGATTGAACGAGCCACCTTTCAGTTACTGCCCAACGCTCTTAACCGCTAGATTACAAACTACAAAATGCTAAACACAAAAAGGCAAATGGTAGTAAATAAATGTTAAACTGCTTAAATAAAATACTCTTTCTTAGAATTTTAAGACTGCCACTGTTTTGGGGAAATAGGGGTATGTCTGTCTATTTCGCCAAATATCTCTCAATGTGTATATTTAAAAAAAATTCAAATAGGACACCATATTAATCAGGATAATCTATTCTATCTAATTATGTAAGGCTGGGCAGTGTATCTCGTTGTCATCGATCGTTAGACCAAAAATAGTCCTTAGTTGCAATTTGTTTTCTACTTCCTCGTTATGCAGACATGAGCACAGTTGACACCATCGAGGTACGTATGTTGAATTTCTACACTAGTTTTTTATTCTTCTTCAGTTTCGTCTTAAAAACAAATTGTAGTGGTAATGTGAAAAAGGATACATTTTTTTGTGACATTTAGGCAAAATGGAATTCTAAGCATAATTCCAGTCAAAATAGGGTCTACAAACGCTCGATTCAATTAATTCGCTAGTCTTCCAGTTTAGCCAAAATTCAATTTCCGTTTTCAGCCTTGGTTGAATTTGGACTCTTTCTATTGTCCAGCCTGCCGTAGGGCGGCGCACAATTGGCCCAGCGTTGTCCGGGTGTGGCCGATGTACTGTCGGCGATCATTGTTAATTAATAGGAATTTGTTCTTAACTGACTTGCCTAGTTAAATAAAGGTTAAATAAATAAAAATATTTGCCATGCAATGCAGATGGATGAAGTAACGTAGCTAGATCATTATTTTCTTGCTTATTGTACAGTGGAGGATAAAAATACCTGTATGCCTATGGATGTGTAGCAAGCTATGTAGCCGATATGTGTATGGAACAGAATTGGTATACATATTAGTTCAGAACCTCGCTATGAACCTCCGCTATCATAGCCAGTTGTATCAACTTCAAAACAGTCTGAATGACATTAACGAAGCCTATGGATTGAGTAGAATATAATATAACTTTGTGCCAAGGATGCCCACATTGTAGCCTGTAGATTTAATATATTCCCTGGTCATATACTCTACTTTGGCAAATAAAGGTGCAGTTCAGGTATGAATGTCTTTGAGATAATTGTTCAGTCATATCCAATACCAGGAGTATCAAATTCCAGTCTTTGAATGATGCTCTGTCTGCATGTATGTATTACAATTATACTCTTCAATAGTGTTTACCAATCTTGGTCCTGGGACATCAATGGTTACACATTGTAACTCTGCAAAAAGCTAGAAACATGATTTAACTAGTTAAAGGCTGATTTATAATTCATATATACAGAAATATAATTTAAAAAAAACAGTACACTACACTTCTTATGCATCATGTAAATACTCATCTCAATATCTAATTTCCTTCATCTGCATTGATCTGATAAACACAGGATAGGTGTAGTATTTCATCAAATGAGAGACTTAATTTCAACCAGTAGAGAATGTGAAATGCTGTTACGGCTTTCTTCTGTCGAAAGAGAGTCGGACCAAAATGCAGCGTGGTTATCTTTATACATCTTTAATAAAGATGAAAATACAAACAATATACAAAACACAAGAACCGTGAAAAACCGAAACAGCCCTATCTGGTGCAAACAAACACAGAGACAGGAACAATCACCCACGAAACACTCAAAGAATATGGCTGCCTAAATATGGTTCCCAATCAGAGACAACGATAAACACCTGCCTCTGATTGAGAACCACTCCAGGCAACTATAGACTTACCTAGACTACTTCACTAACCACAATCCCATAACTTAAAAAAAACTAGACAAAACACACCACATAGATACCCATGTCACACCTTGGCCTGACCAAAATAATAAAGAAAACACAAAATACTAAGGCCAGGGCGTGACAAATGCTTCATTGAAAGAAGTTAATTATCCAAGTGTTATAAATACATAATACATGCATTATAAATATTAGAATTGTAATATTATATTATAAATACAAGTTCAAACTGAACTTCAATGCACATCTGTTGTGCATGATAAAATCAGAGGAAGAAATACGAGGTGGCGAGAGAGGTGTAAAAGACAGAAGGGGAAGGCAGCATATGAATCACAGTAGTACCATAATATTCTCTCAGTTCATCACAATTATATAATAGTGTCTCTAGTGGTGTCTCCTAAACAGCCTTGGGCTCCAAGTCTGCCCAAAGGTTATCTTAAGAGCGGGTGAGGTGGCGATGACGGTACTCAGGGTTGGCGTCCTCTCTCACATCAAAACATACCTGCAGATGAGAAACAGATGAGAGAGCATGTTTAAGAGCATGTTTAAGCCTAGTGTTTTTTCTTTATTCTAACACTGTCAGTCATCAATCATCAGGAGGTGAAATGCAAAACTGACCTTGGATCATTAACTCTGGGACTACTGCATCTCTATCTGTATTTCAATGCAAAGCATCTCTTTAATAATACTTCCTGTTGACCCGACCAAGTGACCACTCACCTCTGATCATGCTGTGTCCTCTATGTAGCCAGTTCAGATGCAGGAGGGGTTCACCGACACAGCTGATATAACCTAGAGGATTTAGGGAGAAGGGGGAGAGAGGGATGATGTGAAGGAGAGAGACTGTTATTGAAAAAATAAGGTAGTTAAAGAGACAGTGTTCAACAGGAATCTGTGTGTGTGGCCTCACCTGGTGTCCGCACTAAGTGGCTGCAGAGTACTTTATGCTGAAAAACATGCACGAACACACAAGGACAAACAATATAGCGTAATTATAGAAATAATGAAGTGTCTTACTATTCTCCATGGTTGGCCCTCTTGCCTATTCTTTGAAGATGGAAGGAGCCACAATTCAAATAAAATTGTATTAGTCACATGCGCCGAATACAACAGATGTAGATCTTACAGTGAAAGGTTTACTAGCAAGCCCCTAACCAACAAATACGGATAAGAATAAGAGATGAAAGTAACAAGTAATTAAAGAGCAGCAGTAAAATAACAACAGCGAGACTATATACATGGGGGGAACCAGTACAGAGTCAATGTGCGGGGGCACCGGTTAGTTGAGGAAGTATGTACATGTAGGTAGAGTTATTAAAGTGACTATGCATAGATGACAACAGAGAGTAGCAGTGGTGTAAAGTGGGGGAGAGGGGGGTTGCAATGCAAATAGTCTGGGTAGCCATTTGGCTAAATGTTCAGTAGTCTTACGGCTTGGGGGGTAGAAGCTGTTTAGAAGCCTCTTGGACCTAGACTTGGTGCTCCGGTACCACTTGCCGTGCGGTAGCAGAGAGGAGAGTCTATGACTAGGGTGGCTGGAGTCTTTGACAATTTTTAGGGCTTTCCTCTGACACTGCCTGGTATAGAGGTCCTGGATGGCAGGAAGCTTGGCCCCAGTGATGTACTATGCCATTCGCACTACCCTCTGTAGTGCCTTGCGGTAAGAGGCCGAGCAGTTGCCATACCAGGCAGTGATGCAATCAGTCAGGATGCTCTCGATGGTGCAGCTGTAGAACCTTTTGAGGATCTGAGCACCCATGTCAAATATTTTTAGTCTCCTGAGGGGGAATAGGTTTTGTCGTGCCCTCTTCATGACTGTCTTGGTGTGCTTGGACCATGTTAGTTTGTTGGTGATGTGGACAGCAAGGAACTTGAAGCTCTCAACCTGCTCCACGCAGCCCCGTTGATGAGAATGGGGACGTGCTCGGTCCTCTTTTTCCTGTAGTCCACAATCATCTCCTTTGTCTTGATCACTTTGAGGGAGAGGTCTCTGACCTCCTCCCTATAGGCTGTCTCATCGTTGTTGGTGATCAGGCCTACCACTGTTGTGTCAAATTGAATGATGGTGTTGGTGTCGTGCCTGGCCGTGCAGTCATGAGTGAACAGGGAGTACAGGAGGGGACTGAGCACGCACCCCTGAGAGTGGCGGATGTGTTGTTACCTACCCTTACCACCTGGGGGAGGCCTGTCAGGAAGTCCAGGATCCAGTTGCAGAGGGAGGTGTTTAGTCCCAGGTTCCTTAGGTTATTGATGAACATTGAGGCCATTATGATGTTGAACGCTGAGCTGTAGTCAATGAATAGCATTCTCACATAGGTGTTCCTTTTGTCCAGGTGTGAAAGGGCAGTGTGGAGTGCAATAAAGATTGCATCATCTGTGGATCTGTTGGGGCGGTATGCAAATTGGAGTTGGTCTAGGGTTTCATGGAATGATGGTGTTGATGTGAGCCATGACCAGCCTTGCAAAGCACTTCATGACTACAGATGTGAGTGCTACGGGCCAGTAGTCATTTAGGCAGGTTATCTTAGTGTTCTTGGGCACAGGCACTATGGTGGTCTGCTTAAAACATGTTGGTATTACAGACTCAGACAGGGAGAGGTTGAAAATGTCAGTGAAGACACTTTCTGGTTGGTCAGCGCATGCTCGGAGTACACGTCCTGGTAATCCGTCTGGCCCTGTGGCCTTGTGAATGTTGACCTGTTTAAAGGTTCATACTCACATCGGCTGTAGAGAGCGTGATCACACAGTCTTCCGGAACAGCTGGTGCTCTCATGCATGTTTCAGTGTTATTTGCCTCGAAGCGAGCATAGAAGTAGTTTAGCTCGTCTGGTAAGCTTGTGTCACTGGGCAGCTCTCTGCTGTGCTTCTTTTGTAGTCTGTCATGATTTGCAAGCCCTGCCACACCCGACGAGCATCAGAGCCGGTGTAGTATGATTCGATCTTAGTCCTGTATTGACGCTTTGCCTGTTTGATGGTTCGTCGGGGGATAGCGGGATTTCTTATAAGCTTCCGGGTTAGAGTCCCGCTCCTTAAAAGCGTAAATTCTAGCCTTTAGCTCAGTGCAGATGCTGCCTGTAATCCATGGCTTCTGGTTGGGGTATGTACGTCACTGTGGGGACGACGTCATCGATGCACTTATTGATGAAGCCAATGACTGATGTGGCGTACTCCTCAATGCCATCAGAGGAATCCCAGAACATATTCCAGTCTGTGCTAGCAAAACAGTCCTGTAATTTAGCATCTGCTTCATCTGGCCAGTTTTTTTATTGATCTAGTCACTGGTGCTTCCTGCTTGAATTTGAGCTTGTAAACAGGAATCAGGAGGATAGAATTATGGTCAAATTTGCCAAATGGATGGCAAGGGAGAGCTTTATCTGCATCTCTGTGTGTGGAGTATAGGTGGTCCAGAGTTATTTTTCTTCTGATTGCACATTTAACATGGTGATGGAAATTTGGTAAAATGGATTTAAGTTTCCCTGCATTAAATTCCCCGGCTACTACGAGTGTCGCCTCTGAGTGAGCATTTTCTTGTTTGCTTATGGCGGAATACAGCTCATTCAATGAGCCAGCCTCTAACTGTGGTGGTATGTAAACAGCTACGAAGAATACGAATGAAAACTCTCTCGGTAGGTAGTGTGGTCTACAGCTTATCATGAGATATTCTACATCAGGCGAGCAATAGTTCGAGACTTCCTTAGATATTGTGCACCAGCTGTTATTTACAAAAATACATAGTCTGCCGCCCCTTGTCTTACCAGACGCTGCTGTTCCATGCTGCCGGTACATCGTATAACTAGCCAGCTGTATGTTGATATTGTCTTCGTTCACCCACGACTCCGTGAAGCATAAGATGTTGCAGTTTGTAATGTTGCAGTTTGTAATTGGTAGTTTAATCTTCCACGTAACTCGTCAATTTTATTCTCCAAGGATTGCACATTTGCTAGCAGAATGGATGGAAGTGGGGGTTTATTCGATTGCCTACGAATTCTCAGAAGGCAGCCCGCTCTTCGGCCCCTCATTCTCAGCCTCCTCTTCACGCAGATCACGGGGATGAGGGCCTGTTCCCAAGTAAGCAGTATATCCTTTGCGTCGGGCTCGTCAGAGTCATGACAG
This sequence comes from Oncorhynchus masou masou, assembly GCF_036934945.1. Lineage (NCBI taxonomy): Eukaryota > Metazoa > Chordata > Actinopteri > Salmoniformes > Salmonidae > Oncorhynchus > Oncorhynchus masou. The sequence goes on from NC_088213.1 coordinate 42,681,724, forward strand.
GGAAAAAAGGATTCTGCTCATCCGTGGTGAGTAATCCTGATGTTTAGAAGTTATTTTTGGTCATAAGAGACGGTAGCGGCAACATTATGTACAAAATAAGTACAAAAATAAGTTACAAACAAAAAACACAATCGGCTGGGGGCACGTAAAATGTCTGCCTTCTTCTCCAGCTCCATCTTATACACCAGAGCCTGCCCACTTGAGCCTGCTTACTGCACAACAAAATCCATCAATCAGATTGATACATGAGTGTGTAGGTGTGGGTTCTGGGGTGTCCAATTGTTCTACATTTTTTCAATGTGGGTGACTTAAAATAGCCTGTTTTGTTTTTGTACAGACACCACACCCTTACCTAAACAGCACCCTCACCTGAGATGTAGAAATCAAAGGGAGAGAAATTGGGAATTGAAATTGGGAATTGAGTGTCAACTGTAGTTGACATAGCTAAGTAAATGGTACAATACTCTTACTGCATTGCGGATTGCTCTTAAAAGAGGCTTTGGTTGTGCATAGTGTAGTCTATGGTGTTGTCAGGGAACAGCACCCTCTTCGAAGAAGTAGGAGGTGAAGATCTCCCGCACACGGATTGCCTCTCTTGCTGCATTGTTGGACCCCATCCTTGAAACATCCTGCAGAGCAGCAGACTTCTCCTCTGGCACACAGGGGCGAGCTTCAGATCCTCTCCTGGTCCTCGTGTCCATCCTCATAAAGTTACGCAGGACACTCCTGAGTTCCTCCAGGAGGCAGTCCCAGATGGCCCTGGTCACCCAACCTTGCAGTGCCCTACACGGTAACTAGGCAATCGTTTTGAAGGAAATCTCCAGTGACAAGGTATCTGTAGGAATATGGAAGATAACGTCATTATTAGACTTACAGTACATCATGAGGTCATAGTGGATTACTGAAGTATAATATCCCTTATAACAAATCATGATAACATTGGATTGATAGATGCATGTGCAAACACATGTGCATGTGTAGCATGTGACAATAGCAGGATTATATCAAGGATAGCATCACAAATGTATACATAAATACCACTTGAAGCTTGATGATGAGTTGATCATTTGAATCAGCTGTACAGTGCAAGCAAAAAAAAATGTGCACCCTTTTGAGTCCCCAGGACCAGGACTGAGAACCACTGCTCTTCATTGCGACCTCTTCATCTGCAGACAGGCTTTCACAGCTCTCTATGTCTGAGGGCAGAAAACCTCACAAGAAACAGACTTCAGTATACTCAAAATTAGACCGCACTGAATATTATGTTACTTTTATATCTGTCCTCACTTCTAGGGACTGGAACTACACCAAAGTAACTGCCCTATCCAGAATAGCCTACTCTCTCACTTTGACAGTTGGGGATGCTATCCTTTCACCCTCCTCCATGGCTGTTAGCTAGCTACCTACAAATGCATTTGGAGTTTTTTTTCCTACAGTGATAAATACACCAATATATCTAGCTAATATTAAGTTAGGTAGCTGGTGATATTTAATTCACTTAGCTAGCTATCTATACAGTATGTAAAGTTGGCTAGATAGTTAACTAGCTATGTTACCAGCTAATTTGTGTTAGCCTGCACTGTAGCTAGTTAGCTAATAACACATTGTTTTTTTTTTTTTACATTTTCGAAATGCATTTACTTACTTCAATAGGTTCTCCCAGCCATGTGGACAATTGGAAACAGGGCAGCAAAGTTTGTTTGTCACCAGAGCCTTTTAGAGCATATTACTATTGAACTATTTACCCATTTTAATAACCAGACCTTCATACAAACTTGCTGTGCTGAATTCTTGACTCACAATCGAACGTGCTGCCATATGCTGCCAGCCCGCCCACAAGCGAGCCACTCTGGGCAGCCTAAGCAGCACGAGGCAATTTACCATGTGCTCGTGAACACGAGCCGTAAGTCAGTTGGCGTGCCTCGACCAATGGCCTCCTTAACAATAGTGAATTGAAGGCCTGCATGGCAATCCGGTGCTGTGACCTGATGGTGACATTTGAAAGAACGCCTTTATGCTTTGGATGAAGGCGTCGCACTGCCTGAGTCACAGTTAAACTAGGCTCTCTTGCCAGGCCAAACTGTCTGGTGAAAGACTTTAGAAAAATGGTGTCATGCTCAAATGAATGCATGGCTTCTGTGTGATGCAGTGCAGAGGATGTGACATTCATAGGCCTACTGATGTACAGTACGATTGACCTATGTGGTCATCCTGATGTCACATCAAATGAGAGTTGATTGCTCTGCTAATGCACTCACTGGCAGGCAACATCAATCTGCCATTATACATACATTGTAGTTTTATTTGTAGTTTTATTGTAGCATAGGATAACATAGTATAGGATAACATCCACTGTTTCTGCTGAAAGGGTGACCATCGGCTCCATGATTACATTTCCTAAATGCCCCAGTACAGAAAGCATTACACAGTATGGAAGTGAAAGGGGGGGGGGTCTTTTCAGCACCTTTTGAAGTAACTTGTCTTTATAGGAAAACATCTGGAGGATCTCAAATAGACACTTCACAGCTGGCCCTACAAAGAGAGTATGGGGTACAAACACCCTCTCTAAGTACCCCTTTACTCCCTTTGGCCAAGACCCCCAGGCAGATCAGCTGATATGAGTCGAAAACGTACCTCAATCCCATTATCCGAAATGACAAATCAAGAAGATTTAAATACTGCTCGTTTGTAACTGACTTTTTCGTCCTCATGCTAGTAAATGCTTAAGGTAGGATGGAAAAAAAGCAGTTTAATAAAAAAACGAGCAGTATTTTAATCTTCTCGATTTGTCATTTCGGATAATGGGATAATTAGGAGTACTGCGACATCTTCCATCCCTGGATTGAAGTACGTTTTCGAGCCATATCCTGCGCTCATCACCGCGGTGCAAACATGGGTGGAGTGCATTTCGACTTGAAGAAAAGTACTGAACTGGTTTTGGCTAATTCAATCCATATATTTAGCCATTTAGAACAAAATTGATTACTCAGTCAGTGCCGTAGTACATTTCAAGTGAGACACTATCAAGGTTTTAATAACTGTGTTACACTGAAACATTATGTGATATAAAAATATGACTCTGAAATGGGCAGCAGTGTGACACGCCTTGGCTCTGATGCCCTCCCGTGTGCCAAGTTCTGACAAACACACTGTTTGCCAAAGATGCTGCCTACTATCATGGCTGAATAAAGCTGAACCAAGGGTAACACTGAGGAGCCAGTCACCTGATAGTTCACCAGGTGTTTATTAGCACAAACAGTTGTTTGCATGTGGTTTTGGCCAGGTGTGGCTATTTGAATATCCTTGCCTGGCTGATGTGCTTCGGCGCGTCGCTATTTTGTTTTGCTTTGCTCTGTCTGAGACAATTAAAAGTGCCATAGTGCCATAGATCAAAACTCCACTCATTTATTTCTTGAGAGAAGTTAGTCAAGCCGAAGCATCTATATTGTGGTTGAATAGCAGTGAATAACCTTAGTAAATGAAAACAACCACCAGAAGCATTCCCATTGCATCCTCTCTGTTCTGCGCTTATGAGGGATAGCCCCACAAAATCTCATTTTGTTTTGACAGTAGGGAACAATTGAGCCCCGAGTGGCTTCATCCATCTCCTCTCATTGCCCCTTTCCCCCAGAGATGATCCAGCCTCACTGGCGTTAAAGACTCAGGCTTCCGTTGTGTTTGCCGGCTGGATAAAGCAGCAAAACCCTATAAGCTGGGGCTTAGGAGGTGCGATACCCATGGAATCCAGGGACTCTGTGAGGGGGCCTAGATAACTAAGTGCTCAAGGTGCCCCTGCCAGTCAGCAACACTCCTGGCCCCATCCCACTGCAGCATGTTTTAATCTTTACAACAGGTATCTACACGGATGGCTTTGGACACTGTTGATGATCTTGGAGTTACAAATACTCATATGTGTGTATAATGTGTATGTTGGGGGTGCATGCGTGCAGGTGTCAGTCTTAAATAGCTTTTGGCCGTGAAAAACGTCATTTGTGGAGATTGCCTGTACCGTTCACAATTCTGCATGTTCACTTTTATTTTTGCGTTTTTGCAAACTACATTTTTAGTTTTGCTGTTTGTTTCACAAATACTTTGATATTCTACCTCATATCACATGCCTTGTGTCAGTTCCCCAGTGCTGAAACCCCTAGTATTCACTGAACTCTGTTAGGGCAGTGTGGCAGAGGGACGAAATCACATTGGAAATGTAGAACGGCTGCTTTCATTCTACCTCGCTGGAATCCTCTTAACACCTTGCTGCCTATTTACATAGGACCATCGAACAACCGTTCGAATCAAATCAAATTGTATTTGTCACATGCGCCAAATACAACAGGTGTTGTACCTTACAGTAAAATGCTTACTTTACAAACCCTTATAAGCCCAAGTTTCGTACCCATCTCTGTTAGCGAACACATCGTTGCAGGTTTTCCTGGCTGTCTCTGTGTAGTCTTTTGTGTTCTACAGAACTTGAAAGGCACATCTGAAATAGAAAGACGTGTTGGCCCATGGGTGGATGGATGATTATTTGGTTGACAGACAATAGAGACAAGGCATATAGATGGAGTGTAGCCAGTATTTTTAGGGATAGTTTACAATCCATAAACATTGCCGCCTCAGTTTACTTGAGCAGAAAGCTGTCATTCTTTCAGGCAAAGACAAGGCTCCATTTAGCTCGAGCTACCCAGTGGACAGAAATACATGTGTATTGAGTGGCCACACCTGTCTCATTCTTCCAAGACTATTTTTCTTTGAGGGATTTATCAAAATGGACAGTTCAACAAAGAAATAACTTGGAATTTGACACAACTTGCTCTCCTCTCCTCAGTTTGACAAATATATTTCTGTTTTCTCTATCGAATAATGTTTATTGTAGTACGATAGATAAAATGGAATTTGATGTAACAGTTTGAAATTCTGTGAGTTAGAGAACCATCGGAATTCTGAACTTCTATGTTATCACACTTCTTTCTAAACCATTCAGTCAAATTATTGTACAATTGATGTTGTCAGAGACCAGTATTAGTCTGTGAAGACTTGTACCATCAAGGGTTCAGACATGAAAGAGTCATTTTACAACATTGGGAGTTTTATTAACTTCAAATTTAAGTTAGGCATTAGTCATGTGCACAGCACATACATCAAGATATTCAACAAGACCTGTATAAAACTACAGATAATATCTAGTAAATATATATTTTTTTAAAGACAATGGAAACAAGAGTAACAAGACCACACGACTCAAAGACACTTGTTACTTGAGACCCAAGAGCCCTCCCCTGGATGCAGAAACAGCACAGCAATGGAAGAGATAAGCACCCATAGAAGACGATAGACAATGAACATTTTAAACACTGAAACATGCTCGTTATTCTGCATATTACGCTATTGTCTCTGTAGCATCAGGGATAGATTAAATGTCTGAACAATTGTTCAAACTGTCTTGTCTATGAGGTGCACATTTCGGGAACATTGTGTCGTGTTGCTTATACACTTGCCGTATAAGCAAATGAGGTGACTCTCCTGGGGTTGGAACAGGGTTGAAGGGAGAGGTCACAGAATATTTGCCAGTGGCTTCTCAGTCTTTTGTAAACATTATGGTGAGCCATGCAAAACAGTCTAATTGGGGAACGTTTGGCACAGCTGTGGCAAAGGAAAATAGTTATGAGATTGGCAGTGCAGCCTGGTGTCTCGGGTGACTAAATAATATTAACAACAGGGGTTTGAGCATCCAGGTCATATGTGACAATATTAAGTCAGGGACAGCATTGGCTAGCTCTTTGACTAGTCAGTCTCAGGAGCTGGATGGTATGCAAGAGCATCATAGTCTTGACTCGTTTTGGCTGCCATGTGCTCGTGTCTTTTTGAAGGGGAAGACAGGATCCAGGATAGGATTGTTTTACGCGAGACATAAGACTTCCACAGGAGGTGTTTAGACATGGACACAGAGAGTTCACCAACAACACCCTGAGATATTTGCTGTCGCTCCAGCCATTCTATTATTTACTACTAGCCAGTGATGTCTTTTCCCTTGACTGCACTTAGCAAAGCTATTTGCTGTGTCAAAGTTACGCCTCATTAGATTTCTCAGGATTTGGACGCTAATTGTTACTATTGTTCTATTGAATATAGAACAATGGGGCCATCGCTTCCAGTTTGAGTTGTCTAAAATCAGTACTGTACATTGTAAACTGCCACGGTATGTGGAATGTTGAACCTGAGATGGAACCCTCTCAGACGAGAATGAACACCATCGTACAATCTAGAACTATTCTAATAGTCCCAGTCGATATTAGATAGAACGTTGCAGCCCTGCCCACTTGTGGGGAAAACAACCGGTGGTGACATAGGTTGACCTATTGGCTCAGAGTAAATACTCTACATTTTCAAACACAATTTTCTTGTTGTCCGCTTGTTTTAGTCCATTACAAAACTGCACTTAAGAACAACATGCCTCAAGATAACTTTTCAACACTCAATACTCAAAAAATTTAATATTGTAGGTCATCCCTCGTGCCACTTTTCGTGACAGTGCTTGCAGCCACGTGAGTGAGTGCTAGCTAGCGAACGTTAGCCAAGACCAACAACACAAACAAACGGACTATACAGCTACAAGTAGTGAGTGGAGTTACAAACGGACTATACTAATCAAGTTAAAGGTCTTACCTGTGATTAAATGTTTTCCACACACATAGCTACGAGTAGCCTACCCGGACATTGGGTCCCCACATTTCCCACTCTCCAACGCCAAATAGCCTGAAGCCACAGCACAGGGCTCTTCTCGCAGGCTCTATTTCCCTACATGGGAGCATTGCGAACCATAGGTCAGGGCCTTTGGCCTGGTTACATTGAACAACACAGTGGCAATGTTTTGTTATTTCTGTATGGCAAAAAACTGTTTCCTCTTTTACAATGGGGGTCAATAGGAAAGAATGATGGTTTTCCCCAATTTGTGGCTGTGGTTGAGGGAATTCCTTATTATTACGTGAATACCGACTGGGATTATAGAGAGAGAGAGACACCCTCTGGCATGGGCCATCTCCCGGTCAAACCCCTTCGTCTATGAATAAATGTTCCCAAAGGCGGAAAAACAGACTTTGAAGCAGCATCGCTATGCTCTGCCAGTTACCAGGGGTTATATTTACAAAATATATAAAGAAAAATATAGGGTTACTGGTTAAGCATATAGTGCAGTCTAACAGCTGTCTGTAAATATTCCCACCGTGATCATCCTTTCTAAAAGTAAATCACAGGGTAAAGATAGCCCAAACGTGACAAGGCGCAACTGGGACGAAATGGCTGCCTGAACTTCTGCCTATGGCATGGTGCTCTGAGAAGAGATTGGGGCTAATCTGAAACTGGTTCAATAGAATTACTTCAGGACAAACTCTAGAAAAGTTTTTTTTGGGGGGGTGGGGTTTGTTGAATATGTGAGGTAGAGGATAGATAACAAGGAAAGTGGGGCAATGGGAAAAAATGGGTGGCAATACATGTCCCCAAAAATAATGTATAGCCTTTCGGTGTACCAACTGGGGGAAAACATAACCTTTTGACAATCCTTACATTATCTTTTCTTCTTTTTTTTGCACTCAGCGAGGAGCTCTGATGCTGAACTTGCGATGATTTCAATGAATCCTTATGAGATCCATATATTTCCCATACTGCTGAGGACTTTGATTTTTTACTTCCCATCATAAAAGTTGTATGTTAAAGAGCCATGGCTATGGTTTCTGCCTTGTGTCAGCACACTGACCTTGCCTTTAAACTCTCAAATTCTCTGCTTATACAATGTCAAGAAGATGCCTCTCTCTACCCAGAGTCTTATAGATGTGACAAAGATTGACTGCAGAAAAGTTCAAAGTTCAACCACCTGGCAGAGCTAAAAACAGATTTGAGAGGGTAAGGACTTCAACGTGGCTCTTTCTGTAACCAGTAGCAAGCTGATACTGTTTCAATTAGACTCCAAAGCCATACAAAGAGTCCTGCCATTGGACAATTGCTTCTGCTTCTAAAACCAATCATTTGATCTAATTTCACTTGTTTGAACTTCGGTCTAAGACTTTAAAGTTATTTCCATAGAAGAAAAAGAATATAAAAGTATCCTTTGCTCTGTTGCTGTAGAATATTTTGTCTATAAACAGTGCAAAGAAAACCATAATTCTACAAAGGAATCTCACTTACCCAAACACTTAATAGCAGCAGACTTCTGATAAATTAAAAAACTTAAATAAATGTGTTGATTTCTGAAATTCCCCCTCAGGTGAGGACCTGTTTCCCCCCCCAAATACAAAATTGTTTTACATAATAAATAAACTGATATACAAACGTATACATACAATTTCAATGGGATGATACACTTAGTCTTGCATAAAAGTCCAGTTGAAAGTGCATCATTTTGAGTCCCCCTCACCCCACCTTTATTGAGGTTAAGTCTATTTCTGAGTGACTCAGATTCTTGGCAAGAAATGCGTCACTGTCATGGCTGGTGACACTCGGTTTCCCCTTTTTGTTTTACCAGTCTTGCTTAGTCCAATGTACATCGTCGGGTATGCCACCGATTCGTAAGCATTGTAATTATTTGCCAGGAGAGTTTCTTTGAATTTGCAGTCGTTGTTGTAATGAACCTAAAAACAGAGAAGATTAGAAAGATGTTTAATTATAGGCTATATGTTTAGTGTGAGCAGTATAATGGCATAGACGTGACCTACTTTGTGGATATTGAAACTTGACAAAATATTTTATTGTGTCTCTTAACAGTTATACTCCATATATCCTTCATGAATGACATAGGGGTAGGCTAGTCCATTAGACTGCTTGGTTTTGTCTTTGATGTTGATGCTTTTAGTGTGGTAGGGATAACCGGGGCAGGTGAAAAAAAAACGATTCTGTAAGAGCCGCAATCCAACTATTTAACTATCCCATCAAGAACATTAATGAATGTGCTGTGTTGTGGGGTCTATAGGCTGTGTGTGTGCGTTGTCTTTTTGGCCAGTTCATCTCTACTCTGGGGAAGGACAGTAGATGCATGTGGTGGCTGGCAATGCTAAGAATGGAATGTGCAGTCTGAATGATCTACTGCGCTACCGTTCCTGGGTTTATCCGGCCCACAATGAAAACACGGCCAGGCACTGGACGCATGCCATAACCTAGCCCAACAACGTGACACGGAAAGGAGCTGTCGGGGGTGCTGCGGTGGATGTAGCAGAGGAAGTGGTTGCTACAGCTCAAGTGGTGGCATGTCATCGAGTAGGCTACGGATAAGAGCATCAACCGGCGGAAATCAACCGTAAATCCTCTCGTACACTCACAGATCCGTACAGCTTCCCTTTGCTGTTCATGGCCACGAATAGACCGCGTTGGACGCCAAAGATTGTCACAACTCCTCTCTCTACTGGAGATATCTCAAGGAGACCTGGAAAGAAGAAAACAAATAGTCTTGTATGTGGTTCACATGCAACTAACTTCACATCACGGCGCCAGTTGATTTCACTCATGTCTGGAGACAGAAACAAAGGTTCAAATTGCGCAAGCATGCATCCTCCAAGAAAGAGGCTTGTACTTAGAAGCCTTTGTTAAGGCCTAAAGTGCACATGATATAAAACACCAAATATCAGCTGGTATAGTGTAATATATAATTAAATATTCACTATTAGCAATTGTGAATATTAAATATTCAATTCAATTCAACAATAAAGTACTGTATTGCTGTTCCGCTATGTATTACCTGCAGCATACTGTGAATTATTGTGCATTGTGGAGAAATATTGTGAGAGGAAAAAGGAAGTGCTGGCTCATTAACATATTTGAAGGCTGTTGTGGCTATATTTGTTGCATCTGATAGCGAGAGTCGTGTACCAATTTAAATTATATGTGGTCGTAGTTCCCTAACAATGAAATGTATATAGGGAACAGATCAGAGTGGTAACAGGTCTTAAACCTTTTAATGGTTGAATATTTACCCATGTCCATTTGACCTGTTTTGAAACTCTAATAATGACCAGTTTGGAAGCCTTTGTTTAGGCCTCTAGAAATGCAAGTGATAGAAAACACCAAGTATTCATTAATATGCAAATGCATACAGCCAACTTGCTTGCTCTAATCCCTTGTAAAATACTGTCTAAATACTTGTCTTACAGTTTAATAGTCCCTTTTAACGTATTGCACTGTGATGCATTGCTCTGGCATCAAGTTACCATGAATATCTCAGTAATGGGGCGGCAGGGTAGCCTGGTGGTTAGAGAGTTGGGCCAGTAAACAAAAGGTTGCAAGATCGAATCCCTGAGCTGACAAGGTAAAAATCTGTCATTCTGCCCCTGAACAAGTCAGTTAACCCGCTGTTCCAAGGCTGTCTTTGTAAATAAGAATTTGTTTTTAACTGACTTGCCTAAAATAAAGGTTAAAAAAAACAAAATTGTATTGGCACTATCCAGAGATAGTCTGAGAATTATTGTAAGATATCTTGATGTAATTACAATTATTTTGAAGACCAATGTATCCTCAACTACAACAACATTTTCAGTAATGGTTACAGAAACATTTGACTTGCTATGACTTTTTCCTTGTTATCAACCTTGGTTGAATGCACTGACTGTAAGTTGTTAAGGACAAAAGCACCGCTAAATGAACAGAATGTCAAACATAAAAACTTGCAAAGAACACTGTGTCGCTGCATTGGTAATTACAGTAATATACTGTAAAGTGCAAGTAATATACTGTAAACGTATATTACAGTAACATTTGTGGTACCGTAAAATGGATTACCATAAAATTGATTACAGTAGCTGCACTGTAAAATAAATTAGAGTAACCTACCAGCCAATTGCTGCCAGTAAGTTACTGAACATGTTACAGGAAATGTTTGACAGTGCATTAACAAACAATGACATAATGTTTTAAGGCCAATCAAGCAGCCTATGGACCTCTGATGCTGTTCTTGTGCTTTTTTTTATTAAAGGTGTCCTAACTGAACCATCATATGTCACCTTATGTCCAATTTAAGTCCTCACTTGAGCTTTAGGTCCTGGACTTTTGAGGCCAGAATGGTGTCTGACTCCTTTTTTAACGTTGTTTTTTTTTATGGCGACGAGAGCTGTTCAAACAGAACCTATGTAATGTATCTCCCTTGAATTGTATGCCATGTCTCAAAATAGGCCAAGGGAACACAAAACAACCTTTAAGTTCACAGGCAGACCTTGTCGATATAGGCGATAGGGGCGTATTTGTCACATTATATCGTTGAAGATACCGGTTCATATTTGCAATGACAACTGTTAGACAAATAAATGCTTGTTATTCTTTGTGTCTGCAAATGTAATTGAATATGACTTTGTCTCGAGCGGACATTCATTTGACACGCAAGGCCAAGAGGTTAATTTACCGTAACAGATGGGTTTATCTCCGTCCTAACGTTAGGACATATTGGATATTGGCTTGGTTCCTAGAAATCTCTGATTTCAGACACTGGTTTCAGAGTGGAAAGCACCCACACGTCATTTTTAGCCTCCAGATGTTCCAACGCATGCCCACCTTATTCGCTTCTTTGACACTTATGCCTATTTATTTAATAGGAGCATCGCTTTTTTAGCTAGCTAGCATAGCACTGCATGTCACGGATGCCACACAGACAACGTGTTTCATCAGCAGTGAAATAAGAGGCACATTCTAATCCTGCAATCAAGTCATATCTATTCCACTTTCAAATGAAGCACATTGGTGAGGCATTTCAAACAGTTCCAAGATACCCCTGCCCCGACACTGACACTATTACATAACATGCCATATATTCATATTGCGATAATATGTTTATGAAGACACAATCTAGCAGTCTCTTCAAATAAGTATAGGCTAATTGGAATACACAAGTGGCACATAAAAACGTGTTTTTATACATATAACAAAAAAAACATTTGCGTAAGTCAATAAAGTTATTTAGAATTGATTGCATGAAATATGTTATGATATATTAAATATTTGTATTTAATTTTATGAATAGCCTAGGCCTATTCTAATACCAATGGCTCGCACGGGAACGGGATAAGTGCATGGAATGACCAGGCAGGCCAGATATCAGGTTGGGAATGCCAGCACAAGAGGCGCATGCAACTAATGCCAGAAGGCAATCTTATGCATAAAAGTGCAAATAATAATTTTGAACTTACTGTAACGGTTTTCATTGTGCACCCCTGTTATTCTCCCATCGGGTGAAACTTGAATATGAAACCCAATTCCTACGTTGCAATAAAGGCGTCGTAGCCGTTTAATGCCCATAAGATAGTCGCTGTCCCGGTTTATCTCTCTTTTCTCCCCAGGGATCCGAGCCAAGGACCGCGAGTACAGTGTCTCCCAGCGTCGTTCCACCGTGCCATTCAGCCTGCCAGTGAAGGGGGCACAACGCACCAAACTAGTCATCAGTCCCAAGACCAATATTGGTAAGAAGGCCGATTGAAAGGCCATCCTTACCAACACTGCAGTAGCCTACAGTGTTTGTTGAGGGAGTTTAGGGGACTCAAAATATCACCCCTGTGCCGGCCTTTACCTTGAACTCCGAATAAGACAAAATTAACGAATGAAAAAAAGCAACGAAAGAAGCTCATTCCAAGAAAAAGATGACGAGTTCCGTTTGGTGCGACATCAATTCTTGCTTGGTTTAACTGTCCTCTCCGAGGTAACGTGTATAGATTCGAGTCGAACTTGTCCAAGGATAAGTTGAGAAGCGTTGGCCGTCTAGGCAAGCGCAGCTCAGTCATGCCGCTTTTCCCTCGCCGACGATATTTATATCTTCTGCGAAATTACATCACGCAATACCTACTGCATCACGGGACAGTATTCTAAGCCACTCTAAACAGACGGATCCCTCATAATGTACATGCTGTGCCAAGGGTGGGGAGGGAGGGGGGCGTTTAACGAATGTCAAAACTAGACTTGCCCGGATAACAAAACAACATTTGCCAGTGTACACTCATATTGAAACGAGCAAGACTGCGGGAAGTTGTCTATACAAATAATGCCCTTATCAAATAGTGAAAATTAGAATAAAGACTTTGTAATATGGGTTTCATTGTGTAAAGCTTCTTTCATTTATTGGACTGAAATTAAATAATGTATGTATGGGAGGATGTAAAATAGGAAATAGCCAAGTTTACAGACTGCGGTGTCAGACAGGAGACAGTTCTATAAATGAACAATAACAGGAAAAAACAAAAGTTGAATTCATCGAATTGGAAACACTAATTTAAGACTGACACACACAAAAAATGACCCCGGTTCTTAAAGAGAACAATGGCGAGACTAAATATAATATGAAAAAGCATGATAAGTAGATGCTCCGGCTGATAATCTGCACAGTGAAGATAGTGGCACAGAAAAGCTATTCACGACTATTTAAGTTTTTATTGCCTACCTTGTGGAGGATATCGCGACAATGCCATTAAGCTATTGCTGGCTTTAACTCTGTCAAAGTTCTGAAGTTATAATAACATCAGTAAAGTAGTATACTATAACATAACATCACTGATAATGATAAACAATTATTACTCAATTTACGAATTAATTTGCAGTGCCAATGCTTCATTAGGCAAAATATCATTTTGAGAATGTGGACAATGAAAATTTTTTGATAGGGTTCAATGTGGTTTAATGTGGTGTTACATAGACAATATCAGTGTCCCAAAGCAATGAACGTGTGTTTTTCTTATTTTCAGTTACTGCTTTCGTCTGTGTCCAAATAATGGCCAAATTCCATCAGTGACATGCATGAACTGTCTACTATAAGCCACCAATTTGCTTCTACACGACTTAAGTTACTAACATCTCTACACGTTGGTGAAATTGATTGGGGAAACAACATTTTCATTTTGGCTCGTCAAAACTGTTAGGTCAAATATTTTTCATCTTGAATGGCACTGGTGCCATATAGGGTTGTCAACAGTAAGTACTCTACTTCATCTCTGATAAAAAAAAAAATGTTTTTTTTTTGTTGCCTTTTCGTGTATCTCTTGGAAATCATTGGTGGGTTTACAGGCGCCCTTCTGTGGACCCTGAACCTCCCAGTCACAAGCTGATGATTCTCATGAAAACTTTTTCTCATGTTCACGTTTGGGTAATCCTCAATATATAGGCGAATAACATTCCCCCACTCTATGCTGCAAATTTGAAATTTGAATGCAGGCAGATCTTGGAGCCGTACCGCGAGTTGCACAACCTTTAGCTTGGCGACCCCGCTCTCCTGGGTTCGCTAGTTCACTAAACGATGCCTACTGATGACACAGAAGACGCGTCTTTTTCAGTCGGTTCATTTGATCTTTTTCCGTGTCTCACAAGTGGATTGTTTGTTCTCTGCCTTATGGATAATCAAATAGATCGGGGGTGACATTTGTTGTTGCGTTGGCAGCGATCACTGAGGTACTCCATGGATTATCATTCATTACCATTGTACACATCCAGTACAACTTTGGTCTATTTGTAATGACTTAAATGTAAATGTAAATGTACACGTTTGAGCATCGACTATGGAGGTTTCCCCCATGTCAACTGAGCTTCAGGCCTATACTTTCCCCTGGTTTCGTTTTGTATCAATTCCGTATAACTGATGAGAAATATACTATTGTGTAAATGAAACAGGCATACATCAAAAAGATGTTTCTGGACAACATCAAAAAGATTTTTCTGGGCGAAAATCGAACAACAAACAAATATTTGAATAATTCGTTTAATAACTTGCTGACTTTTCAAGCAAAGATAATGGACTTGCACGGTTTATAACTGTCCTTTGAAGATGCACGGTATTGACTTCAACAAGTGACGTCTATCATTTCACGTAGTCCTGGGGTGCCACTCTCCATGGTGCTGTAATTTGTCTCCACATGTTTAAGTAGGCTAGACATCGCGCTGCATAGCGATTCACTATCAAAGGGTAACGTTTTGTATTACTTTCTAACTGTGTTCGGTTGCTCAATAACTTTTCACTTTATTTGACTGAATACATTTTCGACGTTGCAGTCTTGATTGCTTGAGATTACTCCACGTCTAAGCCTGTTAATGTTGAGCATGTTTTTAAACGTGTTAAATAAGGACAACATTAATGTGTGAAGAGGATGTTTGAATCAGGCAGCGCATTCATCACATGGCAGGTGGTTGTCGCCTGTTTTGGTCCAAATCTATTGCTCCCTTGGCTCAATCTCTCCTGGTCAGCAAGGCAATTGACAAGTGTCTGTGATGTCATCTGCTTTCGCCCTTTACCTGACGATATCGAGGGACACCGTACACTTAAATTACCCTCAAGTCTGCACGTGAAAACCCACCCATTGTCCCCTTAGAAAATACAGCCGGCAGAGACCTATAGTGTATTATGCAAAGTACTGTTCACAGTTCCATTCACTCACCTTTAAACCTTTTTGTTTTTGTTGTAATCGGCATTTATACATAGAAATGTGCGAGTTTTAAAGGACATTGACCCAACTGCATGCAACTGTGATCTATACACTCAAATTGTAGACTATGCGTGGATAAGCTGTGATAGTCACACTTCAGTGTTTTGGGCTTAGGTGTTGCTGTTAACCATAATAACCACACATTAGCAGTAAAACAAAAGATACAAACCTATTGAAATCTATTTTGTTAAAAGGAACATGATGACAGCATTTTAGCAAGCTCTAGGTCTGGGATTATGCATTTTGCATAGTGCACCACATGACCTAAAGTCCTACTCGACTATGTATTTTATGAGTAACATAATTCAAAGCTGTATTAGATTTGTTTCATATTTCCTCAGTGGTGAAACGTTGATAATTTCCCCAATTGTTAATGTGAATGCCACCCAGTTGATGATTTTCACGTTTGATTTGGACAGTGTCAATCTTTTGACTATAAAGGGAGAAATCATCCTGGTTTGATCTTCTTTGATGCTTGCTACTGGCAGTTACTGCCGATACCAAATTTGAAGACCTCCTATAATATCACGTGGGTTGTGACAGCCAGGGTAACCGACAGTAGCCGTTTCAGTGACTATAATTTCTTTATAATGTTATTTCTGCTGGTGAAAGAAAATGAAATTGAAAGTGAATGTCACTAATTGTGTAAAATCTATTTCCCGAAAAAAATTTGTAGAACATAATTTTGGTATAGACTCAGGGGTAGGCTACGTCACTTTTATTTTAAGGTGAATCGATCAACTGGTCTTTGAAGTAGGCCTATCAATCTTGTGGGATAAAAGTCGTGATTTTAACACTTGCTCAATATTTTATGGCATCTTATAAATACTGTTTGGTGTGCACCAAATATTATTTGAGACAAAGAGTCTCACACAATTTGGAAATTGTGTCTATATTTATATGTATATACGCACAATTTAGATCACATCAATATATCACTTCTCAGTCAAGTTCTTATTTGACCATTTAGGTGTAGATGCTCAACAAATAAAAAATTTGAAAACCAAAACAATAAAGTGTCAATTTGGCTGAGAGGTCATGGTAAGCAGTGCAGACGGCCTGCACAGGACAGACACAAAAGCCTCTGAGGTTCTGTGAAGGTGGAATTCCTGGCCACACCAATTCGGCAGGCATGAGGGCCTGTCTCCTTTTGGAGAGACACTTCACTGATTGTTAAGATTACATGTTCAAATTACAATAGCAGCAACGATAATAGTATCTTATTCAAATTCTTCAATTTCATCATCACTCTTCTTTTTAGCCTTATTCTGACGATTGCTTGGTATTATATTGAATTTGCTCAAATTATGACTTGCTGTTCATAAGCTCATTATTGATTTATTTAGGTTACATTTCGTGTCATATATGCATATACAAGCGTTTGACGTTTCAAAGAAAAAGTATTTGCACTCCATATATTTGCTGAAAAATCCAAATTGATGCCACATTGATGTGCAATGCTTCATTATTACAGTCGTTGTTTGGCAGAAAAGTGTAAAATGTTTAATGTTAATGTTTCACGTTATAAACATTTGGCCTATTTTGTCATTTTCTGTAAAGCATTTGTCTTATTAGAAAACCACTATCCTAACGCCCTACCCCTAGGGTGCAGTGTCTACAAGTTAACACGAGAGATGCTTTCCATAGATGGGAAAAGAGAATCTGCGCTTGCTTACCTGTAATAGCCTATGGTTTATCCCGCCGTCTTGACGTAGTTGTGGAATACGATGCCTTCAATCACTGGATGTCATTACAGGTTTTACCACGTTGACTGTGGGAGGGGAAGTTTGCTAGTGCACTAATGCGGATCTCCCCTTGACATGGCGACAGCCAGACACGTCATTGTGTTGTGCGGGTCAACAGAAGTCGCCATGTCGAGATGCAAACTCTAACTACTGACCTTTTGTTGACTTGCTTAGTGCCACGGAACTAATAAGAGTGTCATGTACCTAAATAGATGTTCTGCTGGAGCACGGAGGGGAACAGGAGAACAACATGATCTGTGTGGGAATATGCAGAAGGGGCCAAGCTGCATGGTAGCCTCAATTTCTACAATTTAAATCAGTTTTAACTCCTGATTTCTATATGCTTCCTATTAAGTTGAATGAACATGTCCCATAACCCCCAATTAAGTTGAATGAACATGTCCCATAACCCCCAATTAAGTTGAATGAACATGTCCCATAACCCCCATTTAAATATTGTTATCGCTTTATCAAAATTGTAATTTTCATACCTTGTTTCTAAGCTGGATGTAATTGTGGGTATAAAATATAGGCCTAGTGAATAACCCAGTTACCGTTGTCATGTCAGACTAGGCTACAACCTTTACACGCAAGTTAAATTGATGCTGTCTATTTATTTTCCTCTTCAAAAATGCCGGGTGGTCACACATTGATGGGTTAAGATCCCAGAAATGTTCCATAGAGTTCAAATAACAGACACATCTCAACATCATCTGTTGAGAGGAGACTGCATGAATCAGGCCTTCGTGGTTGAATTGCTGCAAAGAAACCACTACTAAAGGACCCCAATAAGAAGAAGAGACTTGCTTGGGACAAGAAAGATGAAAAATGGACATTAGACCTGTGGAAATCTGTCCTTTGGTCTGATGAGTCCAAATTTTAGATTTTTGGTTCCAACCGCTGTGTCTTTGTGAGACACAGAGTAGGTGAATGGATGATCACCACATGTGTCGTTCCCACCGTAAAGCATGGAGGAGGAAGTGTGAGGGTGCTTTGCTGGTGACACTGTCTGTGATTTATTTAGAATTCAAGGCACACTTAACCAGCATGGCTACTACAGCCTTCTGCAGCAATACTCCATCCCATCTGGTTTGCGCTTAGTAGGACTATCATCTGTTTTTCAGCAGGACAATGATCCAAAACACACATCCAGGCTGTGTATGGGCTATTTCACCAAGAAGGAGAGTGATGGAGTGCTGCAGCAGATGACCTGGCTTCCACAATCACCTGATCTCAACCCAATTGAGATGGTTTGGGATGAGTTGGACCGCAGAGTGAAGGAAAAGCAGCCAACAAGTGCTCAGCATATGTGGGAACTCCTTCAAGACTGTTGGAAAAGCATTCCAGGTGAAGCTGGTTGAGAGAATACCAAGAGTGTGCAAAGCTGTCATCAAGGCAAAGGCTGGCTATTTTGAAAAATCTCCTTATATAAAATATATTTGGATTTGTTTAACACTTTTTTGGTTACTACCTGATTCCATATGTGTTATTTCATAGTTTTGATGTCTTCACTATTATTCTACAATGTAGAAAATAGTTTAAAAAATAAAGAAAAACCCTTGAATGAGTAGGTGTGTCCTAACCTTTGACTGGTACTGTAATTCATGTCTAATGCTCTCCTGGGAAATAGCATATGTTTTCGTTAGTCAGCGGATATAAAGCTGCATCAGAATGTATATTTTATTGTCTGGCTGATAAATGCATATCTTTGAAGGGTGACCACTTAGGCTAGGCCCTAGTCATCAGGCTATTGAGATGAAGATATGATGTTTTGTCCCGTGAGATTAGACGAGAATAAGACAGCGGGCGGGGAAACACAAAGGCTAATTCAATACTTCCACTTATCAAAAGTCCCACATTCCGGTTAAGTAATATTAGAGTTTCATAACAAACTATAGCAACATGTTACACTTTCTATGACACAGTTTCTTTTTCAGGGGGGATTGCCTTGTTTATTGGATCTGAGGCTTTGGTCGTTTTTGAAAACAGAAGAATGTCTCGGGCGACACAGTTTCCCAGGTTCCCCTAGAGACGCTCTATTGTCATGCTCAGGGAGCTTTCAGACGCTCAAGGTATAGGATAACACTTCTTTATATGCTCCTATAGATTTAGCAATACACAGTTAGTGGGTGGTTGCAAGGTTCCGTTGTTCATATAAACTTGAATTAAACATTCAATGACAGTGCTTGCAATTAAAAACATGTTATTGTATCCCTAACACTTTCTCTGTCATTAAAACGGGTGCAGTCACTCTGAATGAGTGGGAAGGGTACAGTGCCTCATAGAAGGGATTGGTTCCCCTGAGAGAGTTCCATTCTGTTGGAGGGCCGTGAGAGCCATTTTACTTCAGGACCGTGGGATTACACTATTGGATTTGATGAAGGCTAAGCACAAAGTACTTGGAAATAAAGAAACAACCATTCAGCTTTTAAAATGTCAATTTTGCCATCAGTAGCCTATGTTATTTTGAAACTGTGTAATAATCACCTCACCTTGACAGAGGTAACTCAGACGCTAACATTAGACCTCCCTCGTAACCCCAAGAAGCCTTTTTTAAACACAACGTTCACAGGTAAAAAAAAAAATGTCCATATCACATTAAAACAAATACTCGATAGTTTATTGTTTACATGTTACAGTGTTCACTATAGCCTCATGACTCAACATTCACCATAAAACAATTGATTGGTGGTGGGAAAAAAATCATGACAATTACATATTTGTGTTAACATAGAGTGGAACGAAGCTGTATCCCCCCATTGCTCTGAACAGAACGGCAATCTATGAGCAACATGGAAGGCCAAAGCTCGGCCTAATTGGTGTCAGAACAGTGGTGTCAAAACTGACAAGAGATTATCCCAACCTGGGTTGAAGTACAAAACATGGTCATGGGCAGGACAAAATGGAGTCAGTTGAGTGTGATCTCATGCCCAAAAATGGAAAAAGAGGATTTGATAAGTACATTTTATGTATTTTGTCTGTTCAGTTGCACTAGCCAGTTACACCAATTAACAAAACAAAGACACGTTTGACAAGCCAGATTGACCATTTGTCTTGTTACCATACATTTGAGTGAGGGGTACGCCTGGTTGGTTACAACAAAGTAAAAAATAATAACATTGGTAAATGTAGAAACAATCTCATTAATAATTTAAAATACACAGGTACCAAATAAATATTCATTTCATTGGCAATATACAAAGTACTTCTCGCAGTTTACAGACAGTACATTATCACATCATAAGTACATTTCAAAATAAATGTGTTCCCATGTTTTTATTTGTTTTCTTTTTTATGTTAGTTTGAAAAAGTGCTTTGCTGTATTTCTGTTTCTCTGGAGCATACCAACTCCTTGGCATCTGTAAGCACTTGAATGATGGGGCATACCACCTCCTTGGCATCTGTAAGCACTTGAATGATGGGGCATACCACCTCCTTGGCATCTGTAAGCACTTGAATGATGGAGCATACCACCTCCTTGGCATCTGTAAGCACTTGAATGATGGAGCATACCACCTCCTTGGCATCTGTAAGCACTTGAATGATGGGGCATACCACCTCCTTGGCATCTGTAAGCACTTGAATGATGGAGCATACCACCTCCTTGGCATCTGTAAGCACTTGAATGATGGAGCATACCACCTCCTTGGCATCTGTAAGCACTTAAATGATGGAGCATACCACCTACTTGCTCATTGTAAGCACTTGAATGATGGCGCATACCACCTACTTGGTCTCTGTAAGCACTTAAATGATGGAGCATACCACCTCCTTGGCATCTGTAAGCATTTGAATGATGGAGCATACCACCTCCTTGGCATCTGTAAGCACTTAAATGATGGAGCATACCACCTCCTTGGCATCTGTAAGCACTTGAATGATGGAGCATACCACCTACTTGGTCTCTGTAAGCACTTAAATGATGGAGCATACCACCTCCTTGGCATCTGTAAGCACTTGAATGATGGAGCATACCACCTACTTGGTCTCTGTAAGCACTTGAATGATGGAGCATACCACCTACTTGCTCATTGTAAGCACTTGAATGATGGAGCATACCACCTACTTGGTCTCTGTAAGCACTTGAATGATGGAGCATACCACCTCCTTGGCATCTGTAAGCATTTGAATGATGGAGCATACCACCTACTTGGTCTCTGTAAGCACTTGAATGATGGAGCATACCACCTACTTGCTCATTGTAAGCACTTGAATGATGGCGCATACCACCTACTTGGTCTCTGTAAGCACTTGAATGATGTCCAGTTCTTACTTGAACTTAAAGCTGCTAATAAATGAAACAGATATGAAAAATAACTGTATACATATATACATGCATTTTGCACACAATGTATATAGACTCTCTTTTTTTCTACTGTGTTATTGACTTGTTAATTGTTTACTCCATGTGTAACTGTGTTGTCTGTTCACACTGCTATGCTTTATCTTGGCCAGGTCGCAGTTGCAAATGAGAACTTGTTCTCAACTAGCCTACCTGGTTAAATAAAGGTGAAATAAAAAATTAAATTATGATCTTAAAAAAGTTCCACAAGAACACAAAAATAACTTGTCTTCTTCCAGGTAATACGACAGTAAGAAGATATCCAGCTGTGTTGACTTTAGTCACATTCACACGTGTATGTACAAAACAAACACCAAACCTATCATCCTTTCATACTTGTGTAGTGGTAGATCTAACTTTAGATGTATGTGCCTGACTCGAATTCCCAGGCAAATCTTGTGTTGGCATTGCAATAGTTGTGGGGGATGGTTCGAGTTGCATGTATGTCAAGCAAGGATTGTGGCGGGAGCTTGTACAATGAAGTATAGCTTGCTGCCACTGACTGATCCAAGTGAAATTTTCTCCTTCTAAAAACAGATATTTCAGTAAGTCCGTTTTTGGTCATTTTCATGTGCCGTGAACTGGTGCTCCTCAGCGGAGAAGTAGGGCCTACTGCTCAGGCAGTGGCGAGTGTCAGTCAGTCACCAGGCCTCTTGGTTCTGCCCTTTCTGCCACGGGCCCGGTGTCTCCGTCTCCGGTGCTCAGCCCGACCCATAGTAGGACTCTGCTGTCCAGCTGGAGGCCTCTGGCTGTCACGGAGCTTTCGCACCATCTCATGGTCCTTATTGCCTAGCACTCGAGGCAGGAAAAGGGAGGCTTTGTCAGTGCTGCGTGTCTTAAAGCCCCTCCTTGGCCGGCCTTTACCATTGATGGACACATACCACTGCCTCTTGGCACTGGCTCGTCGTTTGCCACTGCCACCCACTGCAGGGGGCTGCAGAGTGGAGTGGTGTCGTGAAGCATATGTGTTGTAGCCCAGCTCATGAATCCGCTCCAGGAACTCACACTCCTGGTTGAACACATCCTGAAAGATAACACAATGTCAATCAACCTTTCATCATTGTCAATCAGTCCTTTCATTAATCATTTAATTAATGACATTGGACCAACACAAATAGACGTGAATCTATGAGATCACAATTTCACATGAAAGCTATT
Organism: Oncorhynchus masou masou; assembly: GCF_036934945.1. Classification (NCBI taxonomy): domain Eukaryota; kingdom Metazoa; phylum Chordata; class Actinopteri; order Salmoniformes; family Salmonidae; genus Oncorhynchus; species Oncorhynchus masou. The sequence goes on from NC_088213.1 coordinate 42,704,397, forward strand.
CAAATAGGCCTCCTTGATTCACTGACATCTACATCCACACGCACACACACACCTTTGTTTTGCTATCCTTGTGAGGACCAAACAATTTATTCCCATTCAAAATAATATTATCCCTAACCCTAATTCTAACCCAAACCCCTAAACCTAAAATAGCATTTTTCCTTGTGGGGACCAGCAAAATGTGAGGACTTCTGGGCCCCACAAAGATAGTAAAACCAAACACAGGCACCCACACAAAAACATTCCATGTGATTGATCATAATGCCTTGCATTGATGATAGGTTGCTTCAAACTCTTGAGAACTAGACCAGTGACCAATTAGTTGGAGCAGTCGCACAAGCCTCATATAAGATATGTTGTTTAGGGAAATCCCTCCAGTTTGGTGCAGTTTTACGCAAGATAAACAGCCCAATGGATAGATGGAATCAAATAGCTCTCCTTGTTACCCGAATCCTCTTAATGAATATCTAGGTATCTTGGCAAATGTGACAACACTTACCGAGGCATATAGACGTCCTTTATCATTCATGGCCAGATATCTCCCGGAAAATATCCCCTTTATCGCTACCACTCCAACATCCACTGCTGTGATCTCCATGATGCCTGAGAAGATGAGACCAAATGTTATGCATTAATACATTCTGAATAACATTTGCATCGAGGCTATAGTAGACTATAGGAGTAGTAGTAGTAGTACTGTCCTTCATGACGCTATCATTTGGATGACTTGTAGAGGCTTCGGCGTTCTCTGGCTCCATTACGCACAGAAAGACTTTGGGCTATATCATGATAATAAACGTTATGCGTTTTGGTTAAGTGTCGGGTGTAGAAACACAACGTATATGAAATGTTTATCTTAAAAAATAGCTTGACTGCAGTATCTTTTATTTTTTGGAGGATATGTAATGTCATCACAAAAGTCCATTTTCTCACAAATAACTTTGATAAATTAAGATCTAATTGGATGTTTGGAAGTTGTAAGATTAAAAAATATTACATTTGGGTTTATTTGCTCTATCGTCACCCATTGATTAGTCTATGTAGGGTATTCAGTGGTTTCGGATAATCGTCATTGATTGGATAAATACATCCGCTACGACCCAGCTTTTGTGTCTCTCATTGTCTGTTAATTATGATGTTCATATGTAAATAGACCTCAATTTAGTGTTTGGGTTTGGCTAATGGGCGCTCTATTGCCTGATACGTGACTATGCCTAAGTGTTTAAATACTACAGTGAATAAGTGTCCTCTGGTCACGTTTTCAAAGATACACAAACATTACACTGCCCAAGTCAAATATGCAAGAGGAAACCATTCAGTATACCAATTATCCGTAATTATGACCCTGATGAAGTAGCCTGGGGGGCAGTTTATGTGTGGAACAGTGGGAAGTGATCAGTTTGTTATATATTGCATCACATGTATGACAGCTTACCTACCGGTGTTGTCATCTATATGATCTACTGCACCCCATAGGCGAATACTGTTTTATAAAGAGCATGCCTGACCTAATGCAGCTATGAATGAAAGTGTAGTCCAAATCGCATGGAATGATACTAACAGCGCCACACAATTAAAACATAAGTTATTAAATTCAACAGATATTTCCGTTATAATTAAGTTTTCCAAAGGCTTATGAAACAAACAGTGTTCTTTAACCACATGAACTCTTCAATATAAAACAAAATATATACGCTCTTAGAAAAAAAAGGTTCTGGATAGAAACAAGAAGGGTTATATTGCGTGCGTCATATATTATGGTACCCCTAAAGGTTCTATATAGAACCCTTTTAACGCCGGAGGTTCTTCACTCAACCAAAATTGGTTCGATATAGAACCCTTGGATTTCATAGGGTTCTATATGGAACCAATTTCGGTTCTTGGAAGAACCTTAAGGGGTGCCATATGTAAAGCAAGCATATAACCATGTTTGGTTCTACCCATAACCTTTTTTCTACGCGTAGGCTACACATATAAAGGAAATACAACATGTATTATAGCCTATACTTACTAAATTGGTTGTTTTCCTCAAGAGAACCGTCTATTTTCCCGCTTGGGTGTATTTGCAAATGATATTTAGTTGCACAGTAAAGTTTTCTGCATCTTGGTGCTCCTCCGAGGTGCTCGTAGACTCCACCGCGTCCCCCAGCATCTCTCCGCTGCCTTGGGTCACACGCCTGGCCCCTGGCACAAGGCGCGCCTGAAGTCCTAGCAAGCCTCGGAGACAGATAATCCTGCTTGCTTTGGTCCAAGAAACTCAGCAACAACAGGAACTGAATTATAACCATTGTGGCATGGCTGTAAATCGTAAGATTCTGACAAGAATGGATAGAAATGGCCTCCGGGGTCCCATTAAAGAGTTGGCGTATGCCTTTGCCGTAGTGGTGGCAAAAGGTAATGATCCTGCCCATGAAACATTGGCACGCAGATGTGTTCCTCTGCCGTCTCTTTATCTGAAGTGATCTGGTGAAGCCGTGGTCGATTAGGGCCGGTGCGTTGACAACAGTGTGGTCTCGTCCTGGCGGTTATCGTCTCCTTTGCTCTCCCTACAGTGGACTGTAAAAAGTTCTGGATCCTACAAGGAGCCTATCGTGAGATTTCGCTGATCGACAGCGTGCACAGATCTAAAAGAACCTTCCAGTGACAATAGCCTGAACTCCGACCAATTGATACAAAGGAAAGGGGGAGGCAAGGTATCAGCCTTGCGTGAATCAAGAGAGTGCAGCGTGGATAAAATTTCACAGCATTACACACAGTGGCTTATTGCGGAAAACCGCATCACAAAGAGCGAGCCATCTGATGGCAGTTTCCCTCTGAACTCCTCTTTTGAAATATCCCAAATACCAAATGATGTACTGTACTGTGGTTTAAGACATGCGCGCCTATCCAAGTGCCCTATCAATTCAGTTTAACAGGTGAAGGTAGGAGTCTTAAACAAAACAAAACATTTGGTTCGTGGCTCAAAGTTAAGGTTATTGGAAACATCTGCAAACTTTTAGATAATTTAAATGAGCCTAACCAAGACTCCCAGGGATCAGGAAACCAACTTTTAGGGTTTAGTTTCTTTCGCCTATTAGGTCCATATTAAAATAGTGTCTCACATAATATTATAATAGTAGTCTACGTGTTGTTTTAAGTGGTTTGATAGATTACATGTAACTGAGCATTTCAGAGCATTTCATGTGTTTGCCCAGGCCTTCGGTTTGTGTAAATTATTGTCATAATGATGTTACATTTCAGACTTTTTCCTATTTGATTTTGATCAGATAATCTAATCAGCCAAACATATATGAGGTGTTTCCACTATCACACTCTCAAATAGTTGAAATGTATTTATTTAAATATTAATTTCAGGGTGGTCCAAATATCTCAAGTGACTGTCCTACCAATGTATTAACGCTAGCAGGTGTCATTAAATATTACGAAATCAATATATTATTATAAGCTTGAGTATTTTATAATTTTCCCGAATCTTTCTTTTGTTGTGATCGTTTCACAACGGAAACTTCAAGCAATGTGCCTCTGATGGAGAGCATCGCCTATCTCCAATAAGGCATGAAAAGCACGGGGACGGATCGTGGCAAGCCACAGAATAACTTTAGGGATTCTTCCTTTTGTCACAGACGGGTATCCTCAGAACTTCATATCATTGCCATCCCGGAGAGCAAACCGTTAAATTCACTACTGACCTAAAACTATCGATTTGTTTTTCTATAATCAAAAGTTGAAAAGTTTATTCGCCATGATACATTTCCAGCATATTTGAACAAGCAGAGAAGCATCATTATTGGCATTAAGCCAATGTTTGAGTCCCCAGTGCAGTCCACAATTATATTGTCTCCTCCTGCACAATATGCGCATTCATTCCTCTGCCTGAGATTGTGAAGTCCTAGACTATTATATTCCTAATATTAAGGCTCAGGCTATGTTGCAGCCGGTGGGCGGAAGAGTAACACGGAAATGACTACTGCCTAAATTGCTTCCATCTTGGTCATTCTCGTAATTAGCACCATCTACACATCTCTCTGCCCTTTGGCGCTACTCCAGAGAATGCGACGAAGGCCATCGTTCAAAACTCCCTAAGGAGTGAACTGTTCATTTGTCTTCCCTTCCCATACCTACTGTGGTGCCTCTGTCTGTCAAATATAAGAGGTTTACTTGAATCAATAGAAAGGTGGCCATATAACACACTCAGCATTGCGCATCGTAGACGCCTGCGAGTCAGACAACATACCAAAACATCAGCCAACCAGTGTATGTCATACATTGTGCTGGTGACCATTTCTGAGAGACTGTCTTGATGTGGCTTGATTCTGACAGACGGTGGGTTGCTGGCACTTAAGATGTGGTCTGCTGTTTCTTTCAGCAAGTATTTTAATGATGGCCTATAGCAGCCCACAAAGCATCTCAGTAATAATCAGTATGAACAGTCTGATTTGCGCGACACACACACACACACACACACACACACACACACACACACACACACACACACACACACACACACACACACACACACACACACACACACACACACACACACACACACACACACACACACACACACACACACACACACACACACACACAGACAGAGGGAGAGGAAGGAAGAGATAGACTGAATGGTTGATGCTTCAATTATTCTGAAAAAAACCCTTTTTGGATTATAAATGATTAAATGGTTTGAAAATGTAATAAAACTGTTATCAAACTTAGTGACAAAGTCACTATTGGTTTTATACGATCTACTGTATTTTTCACAGTGTTTGACCTATCTTTCATCAAACCTTTTGGAATGAAGTTGGGCACAATCAAGTTTTAACAACTGAACCAAACTGTAAATGTCCGGCTTGATTACATGGCTTGATTTGGTTGTTTTGAGTTGTGTTTTGGTTATGATTCCCCAGTTTTATCCACAGCTTAAAAGTTAAAGGAATAATCCATTCAAAAGCTGTATTTTGGTATGTTTTTCATTCTTCCACTGTCGATACAGTCCTAACATGTTTTGCATGTCTGCAATCAATCTTTCAAGATATCGGGATTTCAAAAAGCAAATTGTAACTTGCCGTTTTGCATCATACGATGCAAAACATGACATGCAAAACATGTTGGGAGTATGTCAACAATGGACTAATTTTAAAAAATACCAAAATATCGTTTTCATGAGTGGATTATTCCTTTAATTAAACCACATGTCATCTCCCATGGTCCATTTGGTTAAACGTGTCAGCAAGACTGCTTCGCTATATACCACACTCTTAGAAGAAAAAGTTCCATATAGAACCAAAAATCATTATATTCTTGCTTCATATGTGGCACCCCATACGGTTCTATATATACGTAGAACTGAAATTGGTTGCATATAGAACCCTATATGGAACCCAAGGGCTCTAAATGGAACCAATTTTAGTTCAGTGAAGAAGAACCCCTTGGGTTCTGATCAAAGAACCCTGCAAAAAGGTTTTATATAGAACCTTTAGCGGTGCCATATATGAAGCAAGCAACCCAAACCCTTTTTGGTTCTATCCAGAACCTTTTTTTCTGAAAGTTTACACCCAACTATTGCAGCCAAGTGTGTTATCATTCATTTGACAAATGATTAAAAACTATGCTATATATAAAGTGCAACCAACACATACATTTGAAACTTTTTACTTGAAGAAATGAAAGCAAGAATTTCAGGGCTTCTTTTTTTAATTGACCCCAAATTCCCCCAAAAAGTGCACAATAGGGTATTTTCTGACATTACAAAGGTTATTAGCCACAGGTCTTTTTCTTGGCCTCTTTGCAGAAAAAGGGAGTTACCAATAATCCAGACCAAATCAAAGTGACCTTTGAACCTTTTTTGCTGTACTTTTTCTCATGGCTTGGTTTCTTTAGTGAGCTAGTGATCTGAGGGTCTGGCCACGGCTGCAGCCACTTTCCCAGATGGGAATGTCTCTCGTCCCCTGACAAATCACCGCTGAGCCTCTTTTGTCCACTTTTACTTTGATCTCACCTGCTTGTCAGAGACTGAGAAAGAACTCCCGTACAGTTCGAATGCATTGCAAACAAATTGGTAACAATTTTCTTCTCTCATACCCCTTAAACCCAAGTTGGTTTGAAAATGTTAACCCTAGTTTCACATCCACATTGATTTTCTGCAACACTTTTAGTGATTGTACAATGATTTTTAAACAAACATGATTTTGGCTTCCCCATTCAAATGTACATTTTAATAGACTGTGAGAAGTTATAGTCATCTACTATATATTTTTTCTGATGGAGTTTAACCACCAAATTGTCATATATATTTAGATAGTATGGCTGTGGTCCTATTTGTATTAACTAGCTCCATTTGACATCGATTGTGAATGTTAGACAGCATAGAAATGACATCCCGTCCTAAGGTGCCATATGGCTGCCATGTATATGGCCAGATATTATAGCAGTACAAACATATTTTTTAACCACAGAATTATCAAAATCATTTGATCTAAAATAGTACCTGGCGCACTGTAACAAGACACATTGCACGTATGGTCTCCACAGCATCTGCGCTGGAGTTTTGCATGTGGATATCAACCTCTCTCTCAATATCTAGGTTTTCCGTGTTTTCTACTGACATACTGCAGGTAAAGCTCTGACAATCTCTGTATGTATGTCATATTAGTGCTCAGGTTCAGCGGTGCACCTTTTGACATGTATTTGTTTACTTGAAGGACAACAAAAGGGATGTTCTTTTTATTTTTTTAACCAGGAAAATCAGTTAAGAACACATTCTTATTTTCAATGACAGCCTAGGAACAGTGGGTTAACTGCCTGTTCATGGGCAGAACGACAGATTTGTACCTTGTCAGCTCGGGGGTTTGAACTTGCAACATTCCGGTTACTAGTCCAACGCTCTAACCACTAGGCTAACCTGCCGCCCCATTATGAGAAGTAGGGCTGTTACAAAGTCACTTCAAACCGAAGGTACAACCGCTGGAGCACTCAAGCAAGGGGCAAGCACTTTGGAGATGTAAAATCATAACATCATGTCACCTTCATGCACATTCTCCCTTGTGCAGGATAGCTCTGATATGGTGCCCTGGATATGTTAGCACTATGTGAGCATGGATGGCCTGAGCGGCGAGTAGACTTCATCCATGGTGAAGAGACAGGTACATATCCATCACCTTTTGTGAGAGACAGGTACAGATCTGTATGCTGTGCCTGATTAAACAGCAGTACTTCCATGTTGTGTCCTGGTAAGAGGGTTCACTCTCTCTCTCTCTCGCTCTCTCTCTCGCTCTCTCTCTCGCTCTCGTCTCTCTCTCTCGCTCTTTCACTCTGCCCCGCTTGAAACCGGATAGGGCTGTCCTAAACGTCTAGCCCTTTGATTCCTACATGCAGTTGTCAAATACCCTTCGGTGGGACAGTGGAGTGCACTGCACCTTCCAACAGTAAAATGATTGTGGTGGGTTGTAACTCTATAAGCCATCAATGGCTGTCACACACCAAACAGTCACCGGGCAAGGGTTAGCTTGTGGGAGGGACAAAAACATTAGCCCATTTCTTGTCACAGGTTGATAACAAGTACTCCAATACAGATGTCCTAAAATCGTTAAACTCACTCAAAGGGTATCCAGTTGTTTGATGAAGAAGACAGCCAACGGTCATAACTCACCCACAACCATTTCTCCATTCAAACCCATTCCTTCTGCAATACAACTAGATGATGATCGGATTTAAGTTTGTCAGTCAAACAGCGCTCCTCTCAACGGTTCTAGATAAGTTCCTCTGTGGTTGCCACCTTTTGGTCCCCTTCAAGTGGCTGAACTTACCATCAGGGCTTGGGAGGTGGGCAATGCCGTCCCCTTGTCGCAGCGAGACGAATGGTTTGGAGTGACAGCGACGGAGCAGATGTCGGAAACTCATTTAAAACTCAATGTCCCCTAATTTCCCTTTAATATAAGGCCATTGAAACAAGGGGTGGGGTGCTCCACAGGGGCTGCTGCATAAGAGCCGCATGTTTATCGTGTAAAAGACGGATGGCAGAGGATTGGTTACGGCATGGTGTATTGTTCTCAGGTCTCCTTTTCAAAGCGTCACAGTGACATTTATATGGATCCAAGGTGGACTTTTACTCTGGGCTTCCCCCCCCCCCACTAGAGAGACACACGATAGAAACCCAAGAAAACACCACAGAGGCTACATGAGTATAGTCCTAGCTTCGTGCTTAGATGGTTAAGCTGTTGTACGTTATTAAATTGATGTATGCATCATTACATTTTAGATATATGAAATGATTCAAATGTGGTTTGTGTTTGTATTTGAGGATGGAAGGAGCTTGATGAGGCTTGATCATGTTTCTGTGTGTTTTTTTTTATGGATGGGCATTTTGATAATCCGTTTTGGCAACGAATCAACCCAAGTGTGAAGATGATGGCAACATAGAGCAGTTGGCTGGCGTGTCTGTGGAGTTTGCATTGACCTGTGGAGGGCCACGTGTTGCACGGTTTCTGGGTGGACTGGTATCCATCAACACCTGGATGATCCAAGGAAGAGACCAGGATGACCTGGTTGACATGACTCAAGGAAGGATGATGGTTGTGATTTTTGTATTCACGCAATCCATTTAAATTCCAAAGAGGTTTCTCTATGGAACCCAAAATAGTTATCCTATGGGGACAGCTGAAGAACCCTTTTTTTCAATGAGTATACCCATCTGTACAGTAGGCTTCTGCCCTAGAACTGGGCCATCTTCCTGGAGTGTGTATCCCTGGCCACATTCTCTCTCCTCAGACAGCTCTGTCTGTCACTATTTGAGCAAATTGGCCCACTGACAGATCTCTGTCCTGCAGGTACTTAGCACCACTACACTGTTTGCTGATGTCTTTCAGCCGACAAGCCTGAGCTATGTTAATACCATTCTTTCTGATGGGTTCTGAGTGACTCTCCCAAAATAGCACCTTGTGTGTGAAGTGGATCCACATAATTCACCACCCTGCTGGATATAGTACCTTTGAGAAGGGGAGAGGGTATGTGGTGCTGTTCCTGGGAATCAGACAATTGTTACAGCATACATGGACACAAGTGTATGATTACTCTTCTCTGTACTCACAGTCATAGTATACATCAGAAAATAGTATACATCTGCTGTGTATGTGTATGCAACCAATAATTTGATTTTAATGAGTCAAAAAAATTCTGAATAAAATGTAGAAGTATACCAACTCAGGGACTGAAGTTGATCCTCTATTAGAAGTGGTTGTGGAAAAGACTGCCAAACGAGGGGATGTGTCACATATTCCTTGCATACTTCCAATTGTATGCGCTGCAATTGATGTAAATGCTGAGGCCATTATAAAGGACATCATACAACATTGCAATTAGTGATAACACTGAAGCATGCGGTAAGGGCCTGGCTTTTGCTCTCTCTCTCTCTCTTTCTCCCCCTCTTAACTCTTGTTTGCGAAGAGGGGATTAGGATTATCATTGAATTCACCATACAACAAAGATTTAACCTAGAGCTCTAAGAGGGAGCGTAAACGCTTGTCAAAAGCAATGGAATTAGCGTTTCTGCAATAATGCACTGACAACATGTATGAATATGTAACTTAAAATGGGTTTGTGTAATAGTATATTATAGCTTGTGTAAGTAGTATATTATAGCTTATGCAGTATTGTGATACATGAAACGCTTATTGCAGGGTTTGGCCTTGGATCTTTTGTTCAGTGTGAAAAGAAAAGGACTATGATTCTCCATAAAATATAGAATGGTATGCATCAAACAAACAACACAAAACAACAAAGTTTTAGTGATGAGGCACCTTACAACCTGTTAAGACCTCTGGACAAAAAGGACAAATTACAACCTGGAGCGTGCTACATCAATTTACAGTGTCCTAAAAGCATTCCTGGCACCCGATTTTGCAGGGATCGTTGTAGAACGGATCATGTAAATTCTATGCTAGTTTGGGGTTAGGGGCAAGACTGGTCGAGGGGGGTGCGGCCGGTCGGCCTAGCCGGTTGGCCTGGCTTCTTTAGTGATGAATAAAGACACAATTGTTTGTCAGTCAGACTGAGAACAGGTGTTACGGAGCTGCAGACTGTAAAGCTAGAGGCCAGTGGTCTTGCTCTCTGATTTCAGGGGACAGAAGAGGGGGGTTCCTATTATGTGGCCCGGCACAGCCTATGGCCACTGAGAGTGTATTGCCTGTCTGAATGCGGAGACTGTCACTACTTCTGACATACTGGGTGGTAACTCTAGAATACGTATGTGCGCACACACATTCTTCCTTCGTGGTCAGAGAAGCTACCCAGCTTGTATCCACCCCCTTAGGGAATAACAACAATTTGTATTAGGAGCAAAAAAGGGTTCATGGTTTCTATTTCAACGTTCTACCAATGTTTCATGGAAATGTCACAGATGTGTATAGTTTTGCCATAATGATAGTTAAGAGTGCTTATATTTACTGAGGATGCACACATCAAACAAAGAGTTAAAAAGCTGTAGCTGGTTGCAGGAAGCATGCAGATGATATTAGACAGTACAGCTGGAAACCACGGCAATGCTAACATTTTCCATGTACAGCCTTCTCCTCAACCTGGTCTCAGAGGATTTCATATTATTCTGTATGTAAATCCGAGATGCTCCATTTAGTATGATATGTTATGTTTTGTATGGTAAGTATTCATTTGTGGATGTCCATCACCCATTTGTATGATATGTTACGAATTACAATTCATATTATATGTTATAAATTTGCAAAATGTACAATATTTTATGAATTTTCTAAATGTACAAAATATTACGAATTTGCAAAACGTATGATATGTTACGAATTCTAGCTAGGCAGCTAGGTGGCTAGCGTTATGCTAGGGGTTGGAAAGGGTTAAGGAAAGGGTCAAGGTTAGGGTTAAGTTGATGAGTTTGGTTAAAGGGTTAAGGTTAGGGAAATGGTTAGCTAAAAAGGTTAAGGTTAGGGTTAGGCAAAGTGTTAGCTAAAAGGGTTAAGGCCAGGGTTAGGGGAAAGTGTTAGCTAAAAGGGTTAAGGCTAGGGTTAGGGGAAAGGTTATCTAACATGCTAAGTATTTGCAAAGTAGCAAAATGTAGTAAGTAGTTGAAAAGTTGCTAATTAGCTGTCCGGGATGAGATTCGAACTCGCAACTGTTTAATTGCTAGACATTCACGTAATCCACCCCGGCCAACCATCCTTCTTTCGTTTTTGCGTTAAGTAATTATCGGTCTTATGTAACCATACCAAACGTAACATATACTCAATGGAGTGCCTCAGATTTACATACAGAACCATACGAAATGCTCTGAGACCAGGTTGTTCTTCTAGATATTTGTCACTGAAAACACTCCATGATTTATCAATCTCCCACTACCCAGACTACATCATCATTGATTCTAGATAGATTTTTTCCAGGCAGAGAATAATGTGCTTTGTAATGACATGAGGTGACATTGTGGAATTGTCGGTGCTAACGGTAGCCAATCTATCAAAATAGTAATTTACACTGGTGAAGTGGTTGGAGTCGGCGATTTCAAAGTTCTCAGTTGGCATTAGAGAAATTATGTCAGACTAATTTGAAATTGACTGTCATAGCCCCACATTAAAAGTATGTGATCGATATTTAAGAAGACAATCAGAAATACTGCTAGAATGTTTTGCAATTGACTGCCGTAGCCCAAAATAAAAAAGTTAACATTGGCTATTAATTACATAATTTTTTTCACATGGTTGGGTTCTCAAGAATTTTCAGATATCTAAATGGGGTCGTGGACGAAAAAAGTTAGGGAATCCCTGATCTATGGGCATTCTCTGGTCGATTTTTATCTTTTAGATTTCAATCATTTTCATTTAGATTTTTAAGGTATGGTGGGATTTTGGAAATTCTCCAGCGACCCCATTTTCATATCAGGTGACCCCACACGGGGTTGCGACCCCTAGTTTTGGAACCGCTGGGTTAAGTATGGTTGTTTCTCCCATAAATAGATAATGAGATGAGAGACGTTTCCTTGAACACAGTTTCCTTGAGAATGTAGATGTTGACATCCAAAGCTTGCTTTTTGCTTGTAGAAATTATCACAAATGGTCCACTGATAAAGGCCGTCAGTGATAGCAAATTATATACAGTACCATTCAAAAGTTTGGACACACCTACATATTGAAGGGTTTTTCTTTATTTTTAATTGATGACAGCTTTGCACACTCTTGGAATTATCTCAACCAGCTTCATGAGGTAGTTACCTGAAATGCATTTCAATTAACAGGTGTGCCTTGTCAAATGTTAATTTGTGGATTTTTTGGGGTTCTTTAATGCGTTTGAGTCAATCAGTTTTGTTGTGACAAGGTAGGGGTGGTATACAGACGATAGCCCTATTTGGTAAAAGACCAAGTCCATATTATGTCAAGAACAGCTCAAATAAGCAAAGAGAAACGACAGTCCATCATTACTTTAAGACATGAAGGTCAGTCAATTTTGAAAACTTCAAGAATTTTGAAAGTTTCTTCAAGTGCAGTCACAAAAACCATCAAGCACTACGATGAAACTGGGTCTCATGATGACCACCACAGGAAAGGAAGACCCAGAGTTACCTCTGCTGCAGAGGACAAGTTCATTAGAGTTACCAGCCTCAGAAATTGCAGCCCAAATAAATGCTTACAGAGTTAAAGTAACAGACACATCTCAACATCAACTGTCCAGAGGAGACTGCGTGAATCGGGCCTTCATGGTCGAATTGCTGCAAAAAAAACACTACTAAAGGACACCAATAATAAGAAGAGACTTGTTTGGGCCAAGAAACACGAGCAATGGAAATTAGACCAGTGGAAATCTCTCCTTTGGTCTGATGAGTCCAAATTTGAGATATTTGGTTCCAAATGCCATTTCTTTGTGAGACGCAGAGCAGGTGAACGGATGATCTCCGCATGTGAGGTTCCCACTGTGAAGCATGGAGGAGGAGATGTGATGGTGTGGGGGTGCTTTGCTGGTGACACTGTTGGTGATTTATTTAGAATTCAAGGCACACTTAACCTGCATGGCTACCACAACATTCCGCAGCGATATGCCATCCCATCTGCTTTGCGCTTAGTGGGACTATCATTTGTTTTTCAGCAGGACAATGACCCAACACACCTCCAGGCTGTGTAAGCGCTATTTCACCACGAAGGAGAGTGATGGAGTGCTGCATCAGATGACCTGGGATGAGTTGGACCGCAAAGTGAAGGAAAAGCAGCCAAGAAGTGCTCAGCATATGTGGGAACTCCTTCAAGGCTGTTGGAAAAGCATTCCAGGTGAAACTGGTTGAGAGAATGCCAAGCGTGCACACAGCTGTCATCAAGGCAAAGGGTGGCTACACTTTTAACACTTAAATGTTTTTTGGGTTACTTTTTGGTTACTACATTATTCCATCTGTTATTTCATAGTTTTGATTTCTTCACAATTATTCTACAATGTAGAAAATAGTAAAAAATAAAGAAAATCCCTTGAATGAGTAGGTGTGTCCAAACTTTTGACTGGTACTGTATGAATGCTATTTTGCTGTTCCTTATGCATGAATTGGAGAGCAGATGTATCATCATGTTATTGACTGACTTTACAGTTCTGTCCTGAAACTTAGCACGGAATGCCCAATCTCAGTAATTGCTAACCCCGCTCATTGTATCTTGGCTACACATTTCCCTCTCGTATACTTTGATAAATCCCGACTCAATCGAGTGGCTTCCAGACTGAGTGGTGTGAAATTAAAATGTCAGACGGACTCACAGGCTAGCTTTAGAACACTTCTCATCCAAACACACACTCAAACACACTAATCATGCAGGAGTGCTAGTCTCAGACAGAACTGAATAGGTGCAGCAGAGGAGGGTGGTCGGCTGTTTAATGAAAAGCAGAGCTCTGCTAAGTGTGCTTCAGTTAGGAAGTGCGATGCTACAATGCTTAGCATAACCCAAAAAAGCCAAAGGCATCCTGTTGGAAGACTCTCTTCCCAGTTCCATAGTGTGTTTCCACCTGCATGAAGACAGCCCAGGCAGAGGTAATCATCGATGCACAATGTTCAGTGTTATTCACCATATATGGATATTCACCCATTGTTATTGTGAGTGTGCTATAAGCACGCCTAGAGGGTACCCAGACATAACATTCATGAGGCCAATATGGCACCCAGACCTTCTGGAAATGGATCACTTTTGTGGTATGTGAAAAAAATGTTGTGTTAATCTCTAGTTACTCCCAAACAGACATTTTACAACAACAAAAATGTAACACACCGTCTCAAAATTGTTATCAGATTTATACATGGACTAATTGGGGTGATCCCCCATTGGGAAATGACACCAGAAGTTCACCTTTTAAACATGATCCAGTTGGCAACCTTGGTGAGTTGGGAGGGGAACCTAAAGCGCGGGCTCCCGTCGACTTGCTCTACAGATTCCTCTTCTAATCCCTGGTGTGAGTTGAGGTGGCAAATTGGCAGGCTTCCAGGTCTGTCTAGATAAGACTGATTTGTTGAAGAGAGGTACTAAGTCCCAGGATGACGGTAGTCCTCTGCTCCTCGTCTGTGTTTTTGGGGATATGTTTTGTGGTTTGTTTTGATGAGCTGAACCTCAGAGGCTTGTGCATACATTTTCTGATCAAATGCCTTTTGAGGGAGGATGTGCCCCACCTTCAAATTGTATATATTTTAGATATACATTTTAGATATTCTGAAGTGGCCCTTGGTAATAGTTAAGGCTTGATATACAGGTCTACACGAGTCATAGATTTAATAAACAAAGAAGAAATGACACCCGTCCCTGAACAATGTCTTGGTGGTACAATAATATTTTGCTAAGACATTGTATTAGAGGGCAACTTTCAAGTGCAATGTTTTTTCACGGGAGATAGGAAAGAAACATGTAGAATAATCTTGAACTGATTATTAAAGGAATAACATTTGCAGAACATAACCTGTCAAATTAGCTAAGTATGTGAAGTTTGGTTGGTTGCTATGTTGATCAGTAGCCCCTCACAACACCGGAAAAATGCCTGAATATTTGTCATGCAGAGGGTAGCCCAGTATAACCAGGAGAAGGAATGGCCCTCCCCTTGGAAACCAAATAGGACCCATGGGACAGGGCTCTCCTTTCTGGGCAGATCTGCTCCAGAGGGCCTGGGCCATTAGAAGCCTTAATATTCTGAATTACCTTTCCAGCCATTTGTTACTCCTTTGTTGTGATACCTACTTAGAATATCAAAGCAGCGAGAGGCTCAATGAAACATTTGAAAACGGAGAAACTCAGGTTTTATGTGTCAACGCAGAGTCCCCTCCCTCCCTCTCTCGCTCCCACTCTTCACAGAGCTCTATGCAGGTACCCCTGGGTAAAAAGAGGAATCAAAAGAAGAAAAAAACAAACTTTGGGTGGGACATCAATGGCTGACATGGTTTAGGCAGAACAAAAAGGAAAGCTTTGTAGTAGAAAAAAAAAATCAGAAGCGCCCAAACAGAGGGAATGGAGCCAGAGAGATTGTTGAATCACGGCATACTCAGAATACAACCAGTTTCTTCTTCCTGCTCTGGTAACCATTGGGAGATCAGCTATGTGGACTGGATTGGCCAGCCATTTCCGTTTAGACTGACCAGACCGGGGCTGAGCAGAGCCGCAGTGGGCTGGGGGAGACTGGTGAAGGCCTCAGGCCATTCACAGTGTCAGGCCCACTCTAGTTTCAAAGTGTGCAGGAGTGTGTGCAGTCGACAAATTAATTTCCCTCCCCGAAGGCAAGCGGAACCCCTTCAGACACCACAACTCAAAAGAAAGAGCACGACGTCCCTCCCAAATTGGTCCCCTCTCCTGCTGGCTACACACACAAACAATTACCTCAGGGCTGGAGGGGGAGGGATCTGTGTGCTACCACTGTAGGCTTGACATGGGCACATATATAATGAGAGGATGGTGAGGAACATGTCGGGAGACCGTCTCAAGCTTACCTGTTGCTTGTGTTAGACAGCACGCCTATGCACTGGAGAAGTAACAGAGAATTAGATAATTCAGATAATCTTACCCTTCGTCATTCAGAAACAAAATAGTATAGGTGTTTGTTTGGATGTAAAAACATTTTATAGGAAATATTACTTTTGGGAAAATATATGACCTACAAAATCTGTTCTGATTTGAGTCTTGGCCTTGTAGGTGACCAGTGTTCTAAGGTGTTCTAGGTGAACACAATTAGAAACGTTCTTCTGTATTTGTGTGGACTCCGGCAGTCTGCAGATACTGTAGATAGAGGCATACTGTCCTGTACATAGACATGGTGGTTGTGAACCTGCTGTTTTACCGGGGCACCTTGTGGAGCGTTAATCATTGACGTCCCCACTCCCTTTGCGGCAGCACTTTGCTTGGAGCTGGCTGTCTGTTGGCCTCTTGATGTGGTCACCGCAGTGCTGTAAGAATGTGTGTTCTGATGTCTGCAACGTGACCTTACTCTTTTATGTGTGTTTGGGTGTGTACGTGTGGTGTCTGTTTGTGTTTTCCTCCCCAATGACTTCCTGTTGAAATGAGAGTTTTTTTCCCCCCCAGTCAAAGAATACGGTCTCATTTGTTCTCTCGTGTAAAGTGACTTGATGGGGTGAATCTTACAAGGTGAGTGCTGTCAAGTAGAGATTGCAGACAAACATAATAAGTGCGTCAAGTAGGTTTTTCAGGTGTACATGGCTTTGTGGCCTCACTGTGGAGTTGGTGTGTGCATGCTAATTGGCCTGATTGTGTGCTGTGATACGTCAAAGGGGACAGGACGTGGTCAGCTAAATCTAATCATATGAACCTCACTTAGCAAGGTGTTTGGCCCCTCACCCCTACTTTTAGTGCCCCTCCGGTTGTAGATAACCTATGGTCTACACCCTGTCATCACCCTTGTGCTGTCCCGTTGGTTCAAAGTTATTCCAACTCATAGATCTCCCATGGTTGCCATTGTTGTCGTTGATGTTCAAATGTTTATGACACTACAGATGCCATGAAAAATCGAACTTGCTCAATACTTGTTTCAACCCTTACTATCCGTGACATGGAAATAGGAAACTATTGATTTCTATGCTTTGTAAAATGATATGGTCTCTCTTCTTGTGGGTGTGGCACTGGGTGCAGGACACAGTGGACTGTTTGAAGTGAACTTTTTGTGTGTGCTGTTTTTCGTCTGTGCACCAGGAGTGAAGAGACAACCACTGCAAACAGCAGGTGTGGCTTTTGAACGTAGCCACGATAAGGCAGGTTCTCTTTGCTCTCAATCGTCTGATTCTTGTTTCCATCAAAAGAAGAAAAGCCTTCTCGGTGGCGTCTTTCATCTCCAGGAGACAGCCTCTCCCTCTCTCTCTCTACCTTTTGTTTGTGTGTTGTCCTTGGGCCTGAGCTTTGTGGTTTATAGCAGGTGTTACTGTTTTTAAGTTTGGTCTGCCACCAGCAGTCATCCCATATTGCTACACCACACAGGTTTTTTTAAACCAGAGCATGAGACAGTTTGATTAAAAGGTGGGCTGAAGTTTATGCTCTGGTATGACTTTTGGGTATTCATGGTCGGGCTATAACAGTTCTTATAGAGCTACAACAGCATCTGTTGTTTTTGATATTTCCGTCAGTGGCGGTTGTGGTTACACACTCAAAGGAATAAATCCTCCCAAAACCACTAATTCATATAATTTACAGTGTTTCATAACACTAATGTGTGAGAACAATGTTTTTTGAGAACAAATGTTTAACTTCGTCATTATAATAAGGTTGGTAGCAACGTGAACATTGTTGTGGAAATCAGTTGTAACTCAAGTCGACTACAAAATCCACAATGCAATGCTCTCTCTATGGGCTGTCTGGCTATCTATGCTTTGTAAAAGTGTGTAGTGTTTTAGCTCGTTAGCAAACGTGGCTACACACAATATTACCAAAGTCAAGATCAGCATATGAAGTAGCGAGTTAGTTGTAAAATCGCCTGAACAAACTGCACTGTCAATTTAGGAGTCTACAGTCTCACCATGTTCAACCTGCAGATCGATGTGCCTCAAAGAGTGGATTCTGACATTCGCAATGGCATCATGCAATGCATCTTGGACTGAAGAGGCAGGCAAATAGGGGAAATGTGTTCAACCCTATGTTATATTACACATTTCATGGGGTAGCAATATCGCAAAAATAAGATCAATGGCTCATTCGAGAGAAGACAACCTACCACGTTGCCATCGGTCAGTATTGAAATCTGATATGTGTGATCGATGTTTTCGCGATCTAAAAGTCGCATTTCTATTAACTTCCAGTGTAGTGAGAGAGACTTTATCACAATGCTACGTGCTACTGGCCAAATGTATTCCTGCTTGGATGGCAATATCTCAGATACACATGAAAACATGAATTGACCCAGGGAATCAATATAACATTGCTCAGAGATGCAAAAACAATAAAACATAAAAAATGGGTGAATCTTTACTTTAAGAGGTTGAAGCTGCATGAACGTATAGGGTCAGAGACCACACCACCTCCTCAGCAAATATTTATTAATTTGGCCTGATGGTGGCTCTATACCAAGTTTCTGAAATAGCAAACTACCCTATTTGACCCAGAAACACAAATTGTGGTTCCACAATTCTTCTCCCAGGGGTTATAGCAATAACTAATTCAATTTGAAATAGTTTGACCTGATAGTGGCACTATAACTTTGTGAACTTTGGTAGGCATGCACAGGGGTTAGGCAGTAGTTCACTGCAGGCTACATTAAGCTAAATGGTGGCGCTATAACAACTAGATATAAATATCTAGTCCACATTGTGAGTGGGCTTAGACTCTGGTTAAGCTTTAGTTATTCTTACCACAAACACTGTTTATATCCTTATTGTTACAAGTCATAGTAGTAGCAGTGACAGACTGCATGGTCTAGACATCATCAGACCTGGTTGGGTCCAGACTGCAGTAAATAAGACACAGGGGATGGAGTTTCCCTAAATCAGGAGAGCAGTCACTGTTACTGTATGTACTGAGTCATGCTTCTCCAAAGTAATCAACTTTTTTTCCAGACATAAACATTCCCATGCCAGTCATTCACATTTCCCAGGACAGATGCTGTTGATTGACGGTTAGTTGGCATATTGTTAGTGGATCAACCTGGTCCCATTATCTTCAATTGAATAAAATTCCACCTCATTCTACAAATTGAAAATATTTAGGATGGGAGATGTTTATGATTCTGCTTTAACAGGACATAGAATGATCTGAAAAGTATTGTTATAACAGCAATAAAATACATTATAATGTATATATATATATACATTCCATACACATTATAATGTATTTTATAATGTATTTTATAACGTCTTGTACATTATAAAATTATTCACCTAATAGTATGCCAGCAAGAGTTGGCACATTGCTGTTATAACAATACTTTTCAGTATTCTTATATAGTATATATATATTCTATATTGGTAGGTTGTGTGGAGACTTTATGGGAGAGTTTTAGTTTAAGAGGGGGAACCTCAGTGTAAACCCACTATGCCACCTACAGGGTGGCTACAGTTACAGAGAAGTTACATGTTCTTGTTTTTTTGCAGCCAGACATTGCTCAGTCGCTCAATCAACGAGTCTCCCCTGCGTTTCCTTGCTCAAACAGTTGGGAGAAAAAACGCCTCACTCGGCCACTCTCCGTCGGGACATTTACTGATTCTATTTATGCCAAACGTGTGCTTTTGAAAGGGACACCACTCTTCACAACAGTTTGTCTAGGTCGCTGGCTCTGTGGTTCAAGTGTGTAGTGTTTTCTTTCTCAGTGCCATAGATTCCACAAATGGCTCACACGGGAGGCATAAGGGTGTATTTTTAAAATCTCAACAAGAATGTTGGGAATTGCTTGGGCTGGTGCCAATCTGACACACACACACACACACACACACACACACACACACACACACACACACACACACACACACACACACACTCATAGAAATCGTCTCCAAAACCCCTTTCATCCCTATTGTTTCTTCATGTGTTTTATTTGGCCATTGTAGATGTTCCAACATGCTCTTTACTGTAAAGAGTGGCCACACTTGGCTGATTGTGGCTGATTGTAAAAGGCATTTTGGCTTGGGAGCGCTCTTTATGGTCTGAGTTAGAAATGCACTCAGTCGTCATCAGCTCACAGGAAATCCCCGCGTCACTGAAGAGCGGTACATGACATTTGAAGTCCCACGTAGGAAGGCAATCTTAGAAGAAAAACGTGGCGGTAGGGGCTGTTGTTAAAATCATTTTGCCATCCACATGCAGAATGGTTGAAGTCTACCATGTGGGTTTTTCAAGTGAAGCAGGGTGACACAACTTTTTTTTAATCACCACACAATCTTTCTGATCTGCCCTTAACACATCCCTCTTTGGTCTCCGTTACTTCTAATACCCAACACGTTTGATAATGCTAATCCTGCTACATCCTCAGACAAAAGAAGTTATCCTGTTAGACATTGAGGGGGGCTCTTAGGCAGCACTCCTCAAAGCAACATCCCTGGCAGGATGAGCAGCGGGCCCTGCCTGCTGTGTTTATGCGCTGTGTAATGTGATATAAAACAACTTCTGACTCGTCCCTGGACGCTGGCCAACCTACTGAGGGCAGAAGTCTCTCTGGCAGCCTGACCGCCAGCCCGCCGCTTAAATCACAAGGCCCTGATCCAGAGTTGGACCCTCCCTACCTGCTCCTCCCTCCCACTGCCAAACATTGGGGGGGGCAAGGTGTCATACATCACTACTGCACTGCTGACCTTGATGGCTACCATAGACAGTGAACAAATAGATTTTTAGCAAGTGAAATAGATAATAAATGAAAGTGAAATAAACAATACAAAATGAACAGTAAACATTACTCTCTCTCTCTCTCTCTCTCTCTCTCTCCCTCTCTCTCTCTTGCTCCCTTCCTCCCTCACTCTCTTTCTCTCTGTGGGTGGTGGAACAGGGAGTATATGGTGTTCCTTCGTTTTATTATTATTCATATTGAAAGGTGCCTCTTTCTTGTTGACAAATAGTATGCTGCTTCTGCCATATCAGTTTGCTTTGGATGTGTTGTTCACGGTCAGTTGAGTCTATAATTTGCTCATATAAGTTTCATAATTCTATAATTTGCTCATAGAAGTTTCATTGAGTATTCTAAGCTTTGCATAATATACAGTGGGGTGCGAAATTATTGACAACCCTGATAAAGATAAGCAAAATCGACTGTATAAAATAAATAATTAAAATTCTGATCTATATTGTATGCAATAAAATAGTTTGGAAATTATATTATTGCTCAGAGAAAGAAACCCCTGTTTTCAATGCGTTTCAACACCTCTCTTTGCGAGGATTCCATCACTGAGCCTTTTTCTAAAATGCTTTATGAGTTGGGCCATTAGACCATTCCCTCCGTACAGAATCCAGATCCTTGATATCCTTCGTGACCCCAAAAATCTCCATATTTTTTTTTTCTATGACCACCCAGAAAATCCATCCAGAAAGCCTGACCTCTAACAGAAAGCCATCTAGGAATGTATCCAGGAATTTATTCATCCACTCAGACTTTGGGGTAATGTGTCCACAAACGTGTTGCTTGACTGAAAATCCCTCTTCCTCCCTGTGTTTCGGTTACCTATTTACCGTGGCAAAAAAAAAAAAACTGACACGGCTCTTTGAAAGTGAGGGATCCGAGATCTTTGTATAAACATCTACAGAGAAGTGAACAAATACACAAAGGAACAAAGGCCGCCGACGTGGAGAGTACTCCATCACTGGGACACTGTGTTATCTTACGGAGAGAAAGACGAGAAAGACACAGTGTGGGACACCCTTCAGTGACATGCCCTTAACTGCTCTGTCGCACAGCTCTTGCTCTGTTTCGAGGTGAGGGAAGGACAGAGAATTGTTCATGGAAAGACAACTGATCGGGTCAGTTTACTGATGGATTGAGTCAGCTATAGATCATTTAGCTTTTCATTCAAGTGTACTCTGACATAAAAATTAAAAAAAATCAATTTCAAAGGTCGTGAATAGTTAAGACAAAGTTGTGGATCACTGATTGATTTCTGCGAGTGTCACAAGATGCGAGATGCTATAGGGAGATTCATTTCCGTCCCCTATTGGTGTCTGCTCTGCACATCTTTGTATCATCTGGTGATCAGAGCACATCGTTTAAGAGGATCATTATCTCCCCGCTGTGACAGACAGGCTTCTCCAACAAACAGGGTTTTGTTTCTTCCTCTCCCTGACAGCGTACTGAGGTAATTTATTTTTTATTTAACCAGGCAAGTCAGTTAAGAACAAATTGTTATTTACAATGACGGCCTACCCCGGCCAAAATCGGACGACACTGGGCCAATTATGCGCTGCCCTATGGGACTCCCAATGACGGCCGGATGTGATACAGCCTGGATTCAAACCAGGGACTGTGGTGACACCTCTTGCACTGAGATGCAGTGCCTTAGACAGCTTCGCCACTCGGGAGCCCATGTGTCCCACGCCTGTGGCCAGGCGGTAAGCGCCCCACAATTCACCATGCAACAATGGGGAGGTATCCGTCTGTTTAGCTTTTAAATGTATAGACCACATAACCCGACCTCCTTCACAAGCACACAGTTAAAGACCAAGGCAGAGAACAAGGCTTTTTTTCTCTCCTGTTGGCCTTGCAGGTTGACGTTTATTGTCATGAGTCTTGTTCTGTAGGCAGAATTGTGTGATTGCCCTTAAACAGGCAAGCTGCAAAGTCAAAATTGGCTATATTGTAAAATTAGCTTGTTGTTCTTAATTTAAGGTTAAAGTTAGGCATTAGGGTTAGCAGTGCGGTTAAGGTTAGGGTTAAGGTTAGATTTAAAATCCAATTTTATGACTTTGTGGCTGTGCCAGCTAGTGACCACTCAGCAGAGCTGCCTCTAGAACAAGATTCGTGACGAAAAACGCTAACCTGCGTTGGCCTCCCTTGTGACATCCAGCCTCTATGAAAACGATGCAGTATTCTGCTTGAACGCAGTCAGCAAGGGAAGCCAACGAAGAGGGGGTGGGATTGGCAGGAAGATCCCATGCCCAGCTTGTGTGCCTAAATGTCAATGCACTATAAGTGGTAATTGGTTATATTCCTTTTAACCCATGATTATCGTACCCACAGTTATCACCCCTAATGTTGTTGGAAATGCTGCACGCAACCAAGCCATGGATGCAGTCAAAACAGTTGACAAGACCAAATGCCTGGAAGTAAGCACCACAGATTTATAAAACATGTTCACACACACACAGTACCCTAGCCAACAGTCCCACTCTTTCTATTTTCCCCTCTCCCTCTCCCAGTGGAGCACAGAGGAGCACATTCTGCTGTGTGCTCCTAACTTCTGTGGAGAGAGGTCATTTGCAGGGAGGCAGTTTGGTATCGCGTTGCAATTCTGCGGCATGTGTTTGATGTCGCCGTGTTACAGTTTTAGCGATGAGCGAGCGCTAAGCAATGCTAACCAGCCGAGCCTGGGAACACAAACTTGATCTGCTTTGCAGCCCAAGTACCACAGCCTGCAAAAAACACCTCAGGGAAGGTTAAAAGGGGTGGCATTCTGTACACAAGCTTAGAAAAAAGTTTCAAACATACCTTTGCTCCTCTGCACTGCATAGTAATGACTAATCAATGCTTATTAATCCATAGGCCTAGCTAATATTTGATTTTAAGGACATTAGTAGTACTTGAAAAAAAAGTTGTTTTTAATAATTCATCATTATGATGAGCATTGGATATTGACTATTGTATCTGTTTAAGTATAATGATTTGTTAGAGTGGAGTATAGTGCTGATACCATAGAGGAGTAGCTTTTATTTTGTTTTTCCCATCATATAATTTTATTACAAAGCCCTCACACATTTTCATTATGGTAATCCGTGGTGGGAAAAGTATTCAATTTCCATACTTGGGTAAAAGTAAAGGTACCTTAATAGAAAAAGTTACCCAGTGAAATTGAGTAAGTCTAAAAGTATTTGGTTTAAAATATACTTCAAGTGTAATTGCGAAAATATACTTTTGTATCAAAAGTAAAAGTAAAAATAATTTCAAATTCCTTTACATTAAGCAAACCAGATGGCAACATTTTCTTGTTTAAAAAACAAAACAATTACGGATAGCCAGCGGCACACTCCACATTCAGACAAAACAGCTTCTATCTCAAGGCCATCAGACTGTTAAATAGCCATCACTAGCACCTTAGAGGCTGCTGCCCTATGTACATAGACTTGAAATCACTGGCTACTTTAATAATGGAACACTAGTCACTTTAATGATGTTTACATATTTTGCATTACTCATCTCATATATTCTGTATTCTATTCTACTGTATCTTAGTCTATGCCGCTCTGACATTGCTCATCCAAATATGATATATTCTTAATTCCATTCCTTTACTTCAGATTTGTGTGTATTGTGTGTATTGTTGTGAAATTGTTAGATATTACTTGTTAGATTTTACTGCCCTGTTGGAGCTAGAAACACAAGCATTTCGCTACACCCGCAATAACACCTGCTAAACACATGTGATTTGATTTGATTTGACATTATTTACAAACGAAGCCTGTGTGTTTAGTGAGACCGCCAGATCAGAAGCAGTAGGGCTGACCAGGGATGTTTTGTTGATAAGAGCGTAAATTGGACCGTTTTCCTGTCCTGCTAAGCATTCAAAATGTAACCAGTACTTTTGGGTGTCAAGGTAAATGGAGTAAAAAGTACAATAATTTCTTAAAGAATGTAGTGAAGTAAAAGTAGTCAAAAATATATATAGTAAAGTACAGATACCCCCCAAAACTACTTTAGTAGTACTGATAGTAGTCCTTTGAAGAGAAATGTTAAGCTGCAATGGTCATTGAGTGCAGAGTTACGTCTGGTTTTTATGATTTAAGGACGTTTACTTCATGTGGGATTGGTTTGTATGTGTGAGAAGGATGAGATTGTGTGTGTGTGTGTGTGTGTGTGTGTGGTGGGACGAAGGGTCCTATAGACAGTGGAGTTGGTGTGCCTCTTGTTTCACTAATCGATCAGCAGATTGCATTGAAATGGGCTGAATGGAATGGTCATGGTGCACCCCATATCCTCTCCCCCACCCACCCTGGCGCCCCTCGCCGTGTCATCAGTCTTGTCCTACAAGATGCCTCACACCCAGCTAGCATGGGAGAGTGACCGTTGCAGCCCACGAAAGGGTCCTCTCTCCACATCAATGGAAGAAAGAAAGAGGGGACAACAAAGTCGGAGATTCCTGACATAGCTTCCCATTTTTCATGCACTACCGCCAATGGAGAAATGAGTGTGTCCCTTTTTGGCACCCAGCCAGATATCTCTTCTCCTTTTTTTTATCTGCGTTCAAAGGTAGCCCTATACTTACTGTTCATCAAAGGAGTTCAGATACGACCACCTGTAACCCGATGCCATTTTTTCCCCAAAAAACTTCCATTGTCTGCTGTAGAAAGACCTGGTGGGATTATTCAAAGCAGTTCTAGAACAAACTGAATGACCTCACACTTCTTTATTGGAGACAGAGGCCACATTTTTTGGAATAATGAAATGTACAGAAATGAAGCACAGATAGGACTCGTGGAGATGCATTTGTCTGCTTTGACTATGACCCCAGCAAAGTCCTCTTTTGACATGTGGCGCCTCTGTTAAATGTTGGCGATTGACATGGCATGAACACACAGATAGTATCCTACAGCCAATAATTCAGTGACTATCGCAAAATATGAACTGAAGACAATGAAAATATAGAAACATGGGAGATACTCCCACGGTTTCCCCTCTGCCCTATAATCAGCAGCTTCTATTGTTGAGTAGAGGGGGAGGAGCAGTAAGACTGACTAACTTGATGTAGTCAATGCCTCTATAACGCGTTTCCAGCTGTCCTTAACTGACCTCAGATGTAAAGCAACTTAAACCTCAGAACCAAACATGCATCAAGGGGCCCAAACAAAACAGCCAAGATCCAGATATCTCATGAGTGTGTGTGTGTGTGTGTGTGCTCAGCACTCTTTTGATGTGAGTAGCCACCAGGCCCCCTCAGTCTATGTACTCGTCCATCTCATCATTTGAGGAAGCTGTCATACGGATGGCAGTGCGTTGGTTGGTATAGAGGACTATAATTAGGGACTTCAGTATGTTATCCTGTCAACCCCAGCATGTCAATATCCTGTTACATCTAAGGACATCCGTAGTGCAGCCACGAGAGCTCGGTCTTGATTTATGTGTGCGTCATTTCATGTGAAACTCCCAGTGACTCCCAATGAGGATCCCTTTTTTTTCAACATTTCAGTAGCAATAATATAATTATAACGATCGTCTAACCTTATCATGTTTAATATTTACACTGTATCCATAACAAGCCAAAGGCCAAATCATTACTGATTTGATTTAAGTTAAAGCTCATTGCAAAATCTGTTTCATGTAATTTCCCAGTGTGCTGTGCATATTTTCTGATGCACTTGTGATTTGCCATCCCCTTAGAGCATCTGCTGTTGTAGCTGTTGAGAAAACACCTAGGGGTAAACTTGGGATCATATGGCCCTCATTACAGATGCTCTGATAGGCTCAATCATGTTCTTATTCTTCCAGTCCTTCATTTGCTCTTGTATCCTGCCATAGAAAAATGCCAGCCACTTTAAGTGGAGTGCTGACTCTATGTTGAAAATGTAGAGACCGCCGTGCTTAATTCGTACTGATGACGGACAGAATTTGGCGTCTGCTGGCTACTGCTAGTGCATTGAGACGAGACGACGCTGTATTGTGGCTGCACGTGGTCCACTATTCTTGGGACCATGGATTATTACAGCCGCAACACTACCATTGAAATCAAGGCATTATTTACCCCAAAAGTCTTTAGTGATTGATTAGTGAGTGGGAAAATACAGTACAGTTTGTTAAAAAATAATAACACTTTGTGATGGCCGCTGCTAGCAGTTCTATTGTTTGTGTCCAGACCCTCCACATGCTCCGTGGCTGCCATTGTTGCAAAATTCTATTGAATTCACTGAACTATAATGTACATATTTTGCACAGAATTCCTATTGTATTTTTGCATTTTGCAATGGGGTGGCTGCTGAGAAGTGTTTTTGTAAGTTTCCTGTACAGCAAAAAGGAAAATGAATCAACGATGTACACTGTAGATGCAAATTGTTTGGCTCAAAACCCTAGTGAGCATTATTACTGCAAAAAAAGTTGAATGTATGCTATGTGTTGAATGTTCAACGTATGTATTGTGTTATGAATACAAAGTACTGTAGGTGATGTCTTACATCATTATGATATTCAACCCTGTAATTATAGGCTATCATAAATATGTTCGCGTTAAACTTTCTCATTGAGAAGTGAGATGTTTCCATCTATTTTCAGGAGAAACAGCAGGATAAGCCTCAGGGCCCATTGTTAAGCATTGTATTATCCCTCCTTTCCAGTCATCCGTCATGGGAGCCAGAGAGAGGGATAAGAACGCTGGACAGCCAGGACCAAATTGACAGACATAGAGCAGTATAGAGTCAGTCACACACTGTCTATGTGAATCCAGCTGGTAATGAGGTGGCAAATTGCCGTCCTAAATCACGCTGGAGAGGCTCCCTGCAGATATCTCCTTGTCAATGAAGGTGTTAAAGGCCCTGCCCCCCCTCCCTAACCCCCTGCTAACTGTAAAACAACAAGGCTGCAGCCCACTTCATTGATCAGCTAGGACAAGTTTTCACTGACTTGACATTTCCTTGAAGCGTTTTGAAGACTTGTGTTTCTCCTCTTTATTGGGCTAATAACTGACCGTGTCTGTGTTTTCCTCACAGTCAGTCAACATTTCTGAATTCATCTCCATAGCAAGGAGGTGGATTCAATGAAAGCATCTATCAACAGGTTCTTTAAAGGCCCAGTGCCGTAAAAATGACGTTTTCCTGTGATTCGTATCATATTGTACAATAGCCGATGAAACTAACGCTGTAAAAATGTGAAAATAGATAAGTACAATCTACACAGTACCTTGTACTGGGCGTATCGGCTTGCCTGCTAAAAATACAGTACCAGTCAAATAGTTCGGTCACAACTTAGGGTTTTTCTTTATTTGTACTATTTTCTACATCTGCGGTTCAAACTATCTCGATTGGGTTGAGGTTGGGTGATTGTGGACGCCAGGTCATCTGATGCAGCACTCCATCACTCTCCTTCTTGGTCAAATACCCCTTACACAGCCTGGAGGGTCATTTTCATGTTGAAAACAAACAATAGTCCCACTAAGTGCAAACCAGATGAGATGGCATAATCACTGCAGAATGCTGTGGTAGCCATGCTGGGTAAGTGCGCCTCAAATTCTAAATTAAACACAGATAGTGTCACCAGAAAAGCACCACCACACCATCACACATCCTCCTCCATGCTTCACTGTGGAAACCACACGTGGGGATTCTCTGTTCACCTACTCTGCGTCTCACAAAGACACGGCGGTTGGAACCAAATATCTCAAATTTGGACTCGATTGCTCGTAAATCTTGGCCCAAGCAAGTCTCTTCTTATTATTGGTGTCCTTTAGTGGTGGTTTCTTTGCAGCAATTCAACCATGAATGCCTGATTCATGCAGTCTCTTCTGAACAGTTGATGTTGAGATGTATCTGTTATTTGAACTCTATTTTGGCTGAAATTTCTGAGGCTGGTAACGCTGCTGAACTCTGGGTCTTCCTTTCCAGTGGCAGTCTTCTTGAGAGCCAGTTTCATCGTAGCGCTTGACGTTTTTTGCAACTGCAAATTTTCTGGATTGACTGACCTTCATGTCTGAAAGTAATGATGGACTGTCGTTTCTCTTTGCTTATATGGGCTCCCAAGTGGCACAGTGGTCTAAGGTATTGCATCTCAGAGCCGAGAGGTTCCTGGTTCAAATCCAGGCCGTATCACATCTATCCATGGCGGCACACAATTGTGTTGTCTGAGTTTGGCCGCGGTAGGCTGTCATTGTAAATAAGAATTTGTTCTTAACTAACTTGCCTATTAAAATTATATTTGAGCTGTTCTTGCCATAATATGTACTTGGTATTTTACCAAATAGGGCTATCTTCTGTATACCACCCACCTTGTCACAACACAACTGATTGACTCAAACGCATTAAGAAGGAAAGAAATTCCACAAATAAACTTTTAACAAGGCACACATGTTAATTGAAATGCATTCCAGGTGACTACCTCATTAAGCTGGCTGAGAGAATGCCAAGTGTGCAAAACTGTCACCAAGGCAGAGTGGCTACTTTGAAGAATCTCAAATATAAAATATATTTTGATTTGTTTAGCACTTTTTTGGTTGCTACATGTTTCCATATTCATAGTTTTGATGTCTTCACTATTATTCTACGTAGAGAATAGTGAAAAAAGAAAGAAAGAAAACCACTTGAATGAGCAGGTGTGTCCAAACTTTTGACTGATACTGTATATTTTTGTCAATTTTAATGGAAAACAAATGGAAAACAGTAAGGTACTTAATTTTCCATTTAATGGAAAACAGTAAGGTAAATAATTCTTACCGAGAAAATATTTGATATTGATATAAAACCGTCTGCAATGGGCCTTTGAGGTGTTTGCTGTTATACTCTAAACATCCATATGAAATGGTTCAAACTAATCCTTCTCCCTCCATGTCAAAAATCCACTTAGTTTGTACAAATCACCAGGCAGTTTCATGAAAACCATGCAAGGACATTCATCAGACTTCGAGGTATTATGCACAGTAGATGCTAATGAATTCCAAATAAAGGATTGCCTACTTATTGTAAATTATACTGGTACTGAAGCAGTGATAATGTTCTCTGTCAACAAGAACATTAGAAATAGTGTTGTTAGAGCTACAAGTGCCTCCAGAAAGTATTCATACCACTTGACTTGTGTTACAGCCTGAATTCAAAATGGAAACTATTTTTTTCTCTCACCCATCTACACACAATACCCCATAATGACAAAGTGAAAACATGTTTTTAGAGATTTTTGCAAATGTATTGAAAATTAAGTACAGAAATATCAAATTTTCATAAGTATTCACACCCCTGAGTTTGTAGAAGCACCTTTGGCAGCGATTACAGGTGTCAGTCTTTCTGGGTAAGTCTCTAAGAGCTTTCCACACCTGGATTGTGCAACATTTGCCCATTATTCTTTTGAAAATTCTTCTAGCTGTCAAATTTGGTGTCGATCATTGACCGACAACAATTTTCCAGTCTTGCCATCAATTTTCAAGTAGATTTATGTCAAAACTGTAATTTGGGCACTCAGGAACATTCACTGTCTTCTTGGTAAGCAACTCCGGTGTAGATTTGGCCTTGTGTTTAAGGTTATTGTCTTGCTGAAAGGTGAATTCGTCTCCCAGTGTCTGGTGGAAAGCACACAGAACCAGGTTTTCCTCTAAGAGTTTGCTTGTGTTTAGCTCCATTCCATGTATTTCTTATCCTGAAAAACTCCCTAGTCCTTAACGATTGCAAGCATTCCCCTAACATGATGCAGCCATCATGCTTGAAAATATCTAGAGTGGTACTCAGTAATGTGTTGTATTGGATTTGCCCCAAACATAACACTTTGTATTCAGGACAAAAAGTGAATTGCTTTACCACATTTTTTGCAGTATTACATTAGTGCCTTATTGCAAGCAGGTTACACGTTTAAGAATATTTTTATTCTGTACAGGCTTCCTTCCTTTCACTCTGTCAATTAGGTTTGTATTGTGAAATAGCTCCATCCTCAGTTCTCTCCTTTCACAGCCATTAAACTCTTTAACTGTTTTAAAGTCACCATTGGCATCATGGTGAAATCCCTGAGCGGTTTCCTTCCTCTCAGGAAACTGAGTTAGGAAGGACGCATGTATCTTTGTATTGACTGGGTGTATTCGTACACCATCCAAAGTGTAATTAAAAACTTCACCATGCTCAAAGAGATATTCCATTTCTGCTTTTCCCCCCTGTCTATCAATAGGTGCCCTTTACGAGGCATTGGAAAACCTCCCTGGTCTTTGTGATTGAATCTGTGTTTGAAATTCACTGCTCGACTGAGGGACCATACAGATAATTGCATGTATAGGCTACAGAGATGAGGTAGTCCTTCCAAGGTCAAGTTAAACTTATTATGGGACTTGTACCGCAAATCTTTACTCCTGAACATATTTAGGCTTGCCATAAAAGAGGGGTTGAATACCTATTGACCCATGACTTTCAGCTCTTCATTGTTAATTCATTTGTAACAATTTTGAAAAACAATTCTGTGTTGACATTATAGGGTATTCTGTGTAGACCAGTGACCCAAATTTTTTTTATTTAATACATTTTAAATTCAGGCTGCAACACAACAAAATGTGAAAAAAGTCAAGGGGTGTGAATACTTTCTTATTACACCAACGTCTTTCACTCTCATAATCACCAGCTATTACATTGTGTGTCCATTAACAAATCAGTTATACATTGAGCAGAACACCCAGTGGTAAGAGAATACACACGTCTGACAGCTAAAACAAAGACAAGGGAACATGTTCTGTGTGTTTTGAATTCTCAGGAGCCAAAATCATCTTTCAGCATTGTGCCTCTGTGGCTTTAATTGGATACAGAGTGATTGAACAACTGGGATGTTTTTAACATAACTCACGGAAAGCAACTACTGTCACATTTTTAGAAACCTAGACCAGCTAAATATGAGTTAGAAAGCTTTGACATAATATGGATACTTAAATATTACATTTCTGGTCATCCAGTATCAGTCAATAAATGCGGAGTTTGAGATACATTTTCACATGTAGGCTACAAGCATCACAGTTAGTTGGCCTATTTTATGTTTGTGTCCAGTAGATTGAGGGCAGAGGTGCAACCTTGTGCCTTTGGCTATATGAAAGATCACCTCCCAGTTTGAGCCAGTGAAAGCATGGCCTCCGACAGGGCTCCTAATGGCTGTTATTGCTCAATGGGTCCATTAAAGCGAGGAGAAATCAAAGTAGCAAGGCAGTGGTGGACGTAGGTGCACACAGAAATGGGAGCACCCTACTGTCTGGAGGTGGGCCCAGACCATGGGGACCCAATGATGTCACTCTGCTAACCGACAAAGCTTTCTCATGGGAAAAGGAACACTTCTTCTTGTCATCATAAAGGACAAGCGAGCCAGAACAGTAACGGCGTAAGCCGTTTGCCGTTTGATGTGAACATGTTATCTGTCCTCTTTGGGTTTTTTTGTTTTCTATTCAGAGCATAAATGTGATCATTGAAGTGGGCCGCTCCATCTTCACGGAGCACAAAAGTCTCTCACTAATTGCTGCCACATCAAATAAGTAGGAACATCCCAAATGGGAGCCTTCGACACTAATGAAAAAAAATCTAGCTATGCTTAAAGCTGGTTGCTTTTTTGTTGTTGTCATTTCCCATCAAAGATTAGGTTTCTGGTTTGAGGAGGGAGGGAGGGTTGAAGGGTAGGGGGTGGTTATCACACAGGAAAGACCTCTTCACAGATTAGTTCTGCATCGACGGCTGTTCGCTATTTGATTCGGAGGCAGCCAATCCAATGGCTGCCCCCTTATTGTCTTTTTGCGACGAGCAGGAACAGTGGACCGCATCCGGGAACAAAAGCCAGGGCCGAGGACCCTATGTGTGTTTTCAAAGTGTAACTCCTCTCTCTGCCGTCACGCCCGAGTGATATGAGTGTCTCAGGGCTGGCCTGAACCACACAGAGCGAGGACAAAGCTGTCAATTCAGAGACTTTTCAAAGGTGCATCACTTCTGTGCAAACAGGGCCTGCAAGTCACAGTCCATATACTCCTCAAAGCATGCTATGAGTTAAATAGCCATTGACCAACTTTGCATCAAATGGGATTTGTTTCTTACCCCCCCCTCTCTTTTTAGCCTCTGCATTCCTGTTTTCCAATTGTGTCGTCTTTGTTGAGAGGCGAGTCTTTGTCGGGGGGGTTAGTACCTTGGTGAGTAAGGGTTGGGATCTGAACTCTCAGTTTCTTGTTGGATCTTGTCAAGGTCGTGACCTGCTAGTATTTGGTGGTAGCCGGTGCACGCGGTACCACCTTCATCCATGTCAGCGGGTCAGGCAGATGCTTTGAAAGCAACAAGGTAAACATATCCGGTGAACAAAATCCAATCCATCACCACGGCTTACACTATTATATCAGTGAACCATTCAGCGTTGTCACTCACAGATACGTAAGTAAGTTGTTGGTTGGTCATGGTGGCTCAGGGGAGGAGGAGGGATGCTGCCAATGATCCCACAAGAACTTCCGCTTACCATGCTTGTACCACGGTCTGTGCCTTGTTCTCTGAAGACATTCTAGTTGTTTTATGTTAGGTTGCTGACTTGACATGTTATAAATGTTCATGGGAGGATCAGCGTCAGTTTGTTACAGAGATCTGAGGGCCACCATCGCTGGGGTTCAGTGATTTACTGTCTGCCAGTGCTCAGAGGGAGGCATTTTTTTCACAGCCCTCTCTAAATTTAAACACCATAAATATCCCAGCAATGAATATCCCGTGATGAAATATGTGACGGCTTTTATGACCAACAGTTCAATAAGGAGGAATAAAACATTAGTGCACCTCTTCATGGAAATCCGAATTCTCACTCCACAGCCCGGGGGCGATAATCAATCTCTCTCATTCATTGAGCCTCCTAGAATGTTGACCACAGTCGTGACATACTTACACTCAGTCCGAACGCCAGCTCCAGTGACCCCTTAGCTGGGAAAATATCTGTGGGACACCTTAATTTCCCTCTGTAATCCTGAAAACTGTCCTGTGTTCTGCCTGCTGCAGAACAGACTGACAGCATGCAGGACGACCGGCCAGCAGTGTTCAAATAAATCAGACAGATGCTTTTTACAGGCCCTGTCCGGTCCTGTCAGAAGGCCTATAGTGTTTTAACGTGTGAAGCTGGAATTTCTATAAATACTAATTATACCACCAGGGAAAACAAAGGTATCTTAGTATGTCGGTGTGGGACAAGAGGTCAGTCCTTGACCTGGTCAGTCCCTGGAGATGAAACTGACCAGATGTGAGACAGGTGGATGTAGAGCCTACAATCATATAGATGGGAACTAGAAACAACCTGTTAAGAACCCTACCACACCCACATTTATCCTATTTGAGGTGGTTGATGCAAGTCAACCTTTCCCAGACAAACTGGCTGCAACAGAGGATCACAGCAAAACTATATATTGTCACAGAGGGTAGATTGGTCAACTTTCCTAGACAAGACATCTGACATCACATCTATTTTTATGTTCAAACTGGGATAATGTAATGATTTCCCTTTTACATTCCCAGGTTAGTTCATTTTAGACAAAAAAAAAATATTTAACAGATGGGTTCTAATATAGCAGTCAATAGTTTTACAATTTTGGAAAAGGTCATTCAATTATGGTTTGTATTTGGGGCGGCAGGTAACCTAGTGGTTAGAACGTTGGGCCAGTAACTGAAAGGTTGCTGGATTGAATCCCCGAGCTGACAAGGTAAAAAATCTTCATCGTAAATAAGAATTTGCTCTTAACTGACTTGCCTAGTTAAATAAAGGTCAAATAAAATTGTAAATACACTCATTTAAAAAGTAAGTTGTATCACCAATGAAGGCTCTTCTCTCAGCCATTCCTTAAGAAGGGCCTCGGGTTGGGTAAGACCACTGAGCAGAGTGCTGCCTCCCATCAAGCCCCACGGAGGCCTATTGCAAGAGGCAGGGGGTCATTTTCCCCATAGTCTAGCCGTTAGTACTCCCTCACCAGAGTTGAGGACAGGGCCCTGTGGGGAAAATGATCACAAATCCCCTAACACTAACTGCACAGCTGGCAAGGGGCAGACAGACAGTGTCTGAAAGGCAGGTTCACCCCAGCTATAACAATTGTTCCCTTTCACCCACCTCCCAAGTTCTCCATTCAGTTGAACAGGAGAGCCAGAGAGAGGGAGCAGCGGATTATAGGTCACATAGGAGGAGCATTAACTCCCTCTAAGCTTTAACCCAACCAGCCACGGAAACACTAGGTGATGCTGAACAGCACCGCACAGCAGCCTGGGCCATGCAGTGGTCTGATGCCTTTCTTTCTTTAGGGCATGATGTTTGGCCAATGTTTTTCTTGGTGTTGTCTTGCTCAGTACACATGTCTACATCGTAAAACATAATCACAATGAGTGATGGGGATTTATCTAATGAGTGTAGAGTCTGGCTGCGCTGTCGTTGGCCTCCCCTGCAGCAGAGATGTGAACGGGGGTCACGGGGGTGGGAGTTGAGGATTAGAGGCACACAATGGGTTAAAGGTTCCTCCTTAGACGACATCGGAGTTGAAGGATCCCTCAGTGTTGATAATTTGTCTAGAATAACTGCCGTGAACCGCTCAACTTCAAAAAAAAAAAAACGTCAAAAAAAAAGCTTTGGCTGAACCTGGCATTGCTGTAGGTTGATCATGAATGAACACTTGAGAGTGCTTTAAGTGCCCTTGCTGTCAGAATGGAATTTGAAGTGACCATGGAACAGTGGCACAACCATTCACTGGTTCCCGATTAATAAAGATAAGAGGGGTATTTATACATTGTCATATCTAGCGCACCATTTTTGTGTTTCTAAATGTTTCAGAAAGCCGCACATGGAAATTTGTTACAATGGCGTTGTCTCTTTTTTCTCTGACCAGGTGGGCATGTTCTCCTTGCAATGATGTAATAATATGTTCCTGGTGTGCACAATAAGATTTCATATAATATATCTATCTACCATGATACTGTCACTGATTAAATATTTATCAGGTATACATGCAATGTCAGTGGTAATCAAAAAATATGAAAATGATGGGTGTTGAAAAATTGCAGTTTCAAACTCAAGAAGAGAACTAAGACACTGCCAAGTATTGGCGCTGAGATTCTTTCCAAGCTGTGTTCTCCAGTGATGAAAAAATATTTATTCTTAAATGTGACAATAGAGTGTTTATAATTGCAACAATGCTATCTTGCACAGTACATTAATCGTCTCTACTGAAAAATAGGAAGACACTGAACAGTTAGCTACAAACAAAGAATACTGACATCTGGTGGGATAGAATCTAACTACATAGAAACATCAGAGGGCAACTAATTTTATTCTCAAACTATTGCCCTTCTACTGCCAAGAACTCTAATGTCCATTACAGTAGATTCATAAGTGTTCATAAGCACTATATATATATATTTGCCTCACAAATAATGTATAAGTCATAGAGCATAATAGGGGATGAAAGGTGCTTACATTTGGTGCTTTCCAAATGTGACATAAGCCCTTTGCCACCCTTCATAGTCTCACCCTCTATATAGTATGACATAGGCGTATAAATTAGAAGATGCATAGGCCTTAAAAACAGTTTATGAACGCTTCATTAAGCCTGGTGCTGTTGTTTGTTTAAAGTGGGACCTAATTTACTTTGCTCTTTGTGTAAGTTTGGAGAAATATAAATTTAAAAAAATGTTGAACACAAAAAAGCGGGTAAATGAATGGCCAAGTGCTGTGACACAAACACATACTGGGCTTCAGATCAAAAGTCTTCTCTCTTTGCACAAAATATCACCTTATCAACAGTCTTACAACATTCTTTGATGTAGACGCATGGTCTAATACTATCTGTTACTAAATTGCATAGTCTCATTCTATTTGAGTTTTTCCTAATGGAGAGGTTAGCTATTCCCAATGAACTCTTCCATCGCCAAGCTTGTTTCAATGTTGTTTAGCGATACATTCAGATGATCAAGGATACTGCTTTAATGTAATATGTCCACATGAAGACTATTGCGGTGTGAATTGTGCTAATTCCATTGTCCAGTTGGAATTTAGGCAAAGTTGGCAAGTTTGTTCATAGTAAAAAAACTTTTCTGATAATACAATTATAAACATGTGCTCAGCTTTTTTTCTCCTTTTCTGTGTTTGTTTTCTCCCAGGACATTTCCCTCACTACGTGCCAGCGGGTTTGTGTTGCATTCTTCCCCCCTGGCATCCACCGGTGCAGATGGGAACCCATAGGTGTTCGATTCTCACCGAGATGACTAAGTAGTCCTGAATAACCCCTTAAGATTTGTATCTGCTCTAAAAGTCAGAGAAACAGGCAAATCAAATTGGCCCATTTCTGTTTGCTTTGACTATCACAGCGATGCATTTAACCTTTGAGTTGGGCATCTTGAAGCTTGAAGTACAGCACTTCATGAAATGGTTGTTGTTTCTTTACCTACATTAGGATGCCATTAGCTACCATGATAATATGTGCCGTTTAGCAGATACCTTTATCCAAAGCGACTTACAGTCATGCGTGCATACACTTTTGACGTTTAAGTGGTCCCCAACGCTATCCTAGCATTGCAAGAGCCACACTACCAACTGGGCTACTGAGGACCACGTGGGATCACACTGCCTTTTGTTCAGTGTCATGGAGCAATCGTCGCCTATTGCGGTCTTTAGAAGTTTTAAATTTGCTTTATCACCACATGATAACTATTAACCCTCTGTCATAGGAGAGAGCTGATGTCACATGAGGGGGTAACTGTTGTTTAAAGTTCACATGTAGTATTAAAGGATATTTGACAGAAATGACCTAAATCGTAAACAACCATCCATTTACAAATGGCAACACGCATGTACAGCAGGATGTTTTGTGAGATCTAGTAAAGTGCAGAGACCAGTCCACTGTCAGTGTGTTACCCTCTCTGACGACGCAGTGATGACTGGGCTGGTGTCACTCAGGGTTTCTCCTCTGTATCTACTGCACCACTGAGTGATATTTGGTTGCCTTCACTTTTTAGAGGTCGCTTGGATCACTGGTTATTAGCCCTGTGTTTACCTCGCGGCTGACATTTCCAGTGACAGCCATGTTCAGCAGATTGGCTAAAGATGTCAGCTGACGAGAGTGAGATGCCAGACGCCTGTTGAGCATGTGATCCAGCAGGCGTTTTATGGTTTGATTCAGAATGTACCACTAGTGAGCGGGACATCAAAGTTAAATCTTTCCCCAGGCCCAGAAATCAGCAACCCCTGTTTCCATCGGACATTCAATGACTAATTGTAAAAAATAGGAATCATGAGGTAGACAAAAAACGTGCACACACAATATTCTTCAAAATGATTGGATGCTGCATCCTTGCAAATAAGGGGGTGCTACACACTTCACACATTGTATAACCACCGTGGAGGAGTTCCTCTTTGTGCTGCTGAGCAACATTTGGGTGCTCTATCATATCCCTACGCTTTTTTTTTGGTCTGAATGCTGTGCTAAGACCGGTGCAATTTGCAAAGCAGGCAAAGCAGTACTCAGGTGAAGACATTGGCAAATCGTCACGTGCAAGGGACACTTTTAATGTGACGCAATGTTAAATACTGGCATCGAAGAATTCAATCAGACTCACACTGCGGGAACCTGCATTGAATAAAAATCACATCGCACCAGTGGCATAAAATACTATTTTTACACACTTATTGGTGAGTGTTTACACAATGAAACGAAAACCTTCCCTTGTGCAGGGAACAACAGAATGTTTCATTAGTGTCTGTTTCCTGCGGTCTTGATTGAATCCGGCCCTTGGTTGAGAATAGAGTTAATTACACTGAGACAATTAATACATGATTAATAATACATGTTCATCATTTTTGCAATTAGAGCAGTCTAATAAGGTTAATTGAGAGGCATTTGTTATGTAATATCATTGATCATGTCTATATAACCCAGCATGTTCATTTTGTCAGAAAGGTAAAGGACTAACAACAGAATCACTAACTGTGAGAAAGGTAAGAAAGGATTGGGTGAAAGGCTTCTATCATTTATATCGCAGACTAGATTTAGTTTGTGAAATAGTCTAAACTATGTACAATTCCAATTTTGTTTATAATACGCCAACATACTTCTCATAAGAGTACTACGACATCTTGAGGTTTAAACATAGTACTGCATGTCCTTCTATTATACAAGATTGATTAGTGGAATCAGGTGTTACCTCTAGGCTGGAACAAAAGCTAACAACCACATCAGCCTTTTGGTTGGTAAGATTGCCCACCCTTGGGATTGGGCAATTCTTTCAGGTTTAAGGAGAAAGAACCATAAAACATATTAGTTAAAGAGAGATCTGGTCAAACCATGAAAGAGTTAGTATGGTCCCAAACCAAAGTTTCCTCAGAAAGTGGAGTTAACGAGAAAACACTTAAAAGTAAATTACAAATTCAATATTACTTTGCTTTGGCAAAGGTATTTTTATTAAACATGTATGCATGATTGCCACGATGTAAAATTTAAAAGACATTTGGTGCATTCAAATACATATACAGTGGGGCAAAAAAGTATTTAGTCAGCCGCCAATTGTTCAAGTTCTCCCACTTAAAAAGTTGAGAGGCCTGTAATTTTCATCATAGGTACACTTCAACTATGACAGACAAAATGAGAAGAAAAAAAATCCAGAAAATCACATTGTAGGATTTTTAATGAATTTATTTGCAAATTATGGTGGAAAACAAGTATTTGGTCACCTCCAAACAAGCAAGATGTCTGGCTCTCACAGACCTGTGAGGCTCCTCTGTCCTCCACTCGTTACCTGTATTAATGGCTCCTGTTTGAACTTGTTATCCGTATAAAAGACACCTGCCCACAACCTCAAAGTCACATTCCAAACTCCACTATGGCCAAGAGAGCTGTCAAAATTGTAGACCTGCACCAGGCTGGGAAGAATGAATCTGCAATAGGTAAGCAGCTTGGTTTGAAGAAATCAACTGTGGGAGCAATTATTAGGAAATGGAAGACATACAAGACCACTGATAATCTCCC
Organism: Oncorhynchus masou masou; assembly: GCF_036934945.1. Classification (NCBI taxonomy): domain Eukaryota; kingdom Metazoa; phylum Chordata; class Actinopteri; order Salmoniformes; family Salmonidae; genus Oncorhynchus; species Oncorhynchus masou. The sequence goes on from NC_088213.1 coordinate 42,744,133, forward strand.
TCGATCTGGGGCTCCACGCAAGATCTCACCCCGTGGGGTCAAAATGATCACAAGAACGGTGAGCAAAAATTCCAGAACCACACGGGGGGACCTAGAGAATGACCTGCAGAGAGCTGGGACCAAAGTAACAAAGCCTACCATCAGTAACACACTACGCCACCAGGGACTCAAATCCTGCAGTGCCAGATGTGTCCCCCTGCTTCAGCCAGTACATGTCCCAGCAACAGCCCCAAAACATCACTGCTCGAGAGGAGATCTGCATGGAGGACTGGGCCAAAATATCAGCAACAGTGTGTGAAAACCTTGTGAAGACATAGAAAACATTTGACCTCTGTTATTGCCAACAAAGGGTATATAACAAAGTATTGAGATGAACTTTTGTTATTGACCAAATACTTATTTTCATAATTTGCAAATAAATTTATTAAAAATCCTACAATGTGATTTTCTGGATTTTTTCCCCTCATTTTGTCTGTCATAGTTGAAGTGTACCTATGATGAAAATTACAGGCCTCTCTCATCTTTTTAAGTGGGAGAACTTGCACAATTGGTGGCTGACTAAATACTTTTTTGCCCCACTGTATATAATACCTATTTAGAGCTGTGAAAAAATAGTAGTGGATTACTTTTAATTCCAAATCAATAGAAGATTTGGGATTCAATAAAAAATCTAATGTCCAATAAAACATTGTTCAATAAAACACCTTACAAGGTTATTTTTTGAGCAATAGAAAAATTCCGTTTCACATTGGTACTAATAAATACTTGCTCAGTTTGGAGTACTGTACCAAAAAGCCCCTGACTCTCCCTTTTCAGATCAATTCATCATATATATATATACACACATACAAAAATAAAGATTACTAGGTCACCTTTGCCCCAAAGTCAAATCAACTGCACAGGACATAACACATTAACCTGTCTTCCTAGAGAACTGTCCACATTTTAAGGGCACTTTGATTTCACCAAGGGCGCTTCCTGAGATGATGTCAGCGTGTTTTCCTCCAGTAAACCACGGCCATCACGAAAGCCACTGCAGCCACAAGCGACACAGTACGCCAATGTGACACGGTGCTAACAACCGCCTCCTGCAAGCAAAACGAAAAGTCAATCACACAACAGTGGAACCATTACGATTGTCCGTACTAACCAGAGTCATAGGCTGGACTAGGCTGAGCTAAAGCCTTAGTGCTCGTTCTGGGATGTATAGGCGTGAGGCAAGGTTACTCATCATCAAACAAGCTTAGCTTCATGAACTGACAGTATTGTGACGTGGCACAGGTAGCTGAACTCGGTGTTGCCCACATCGGAACTGCCTGCCTGCATCGGCCGTTGAGGACACATGTGCATGGTCGTATTTGAGTAGAAGTGAGCGCTTCCTCCTCTTGATATGCATGCACGTGTGAATCACCATACGTAGAACTTACCAACTAGCATGGTTTACATTTTGGTTTGTCCGATGGGCATGTGACTTATGGCTATTACTTGTCAGATGTGCATTCTTGAATAGATCAGTTAATAAGAAGTTTGTCCAAAATAACTGACAAGCCATGGAAACGCTGTGGGGGATAGATCCAGAATCTCCTCATTACCGGCCATCAAAGTTCGCCTACGTTTAGGCTATTGTTTATCTGTGTATTTGACAACATGTCGGTGTAAAGAAAAAAAACTGTACAACACCTGTATGTATGTCACCCGCAATACATGTTCACATCATCTTTACCAATCAATTGCATAACACTTAAAAACAACTTAATACCACCACTAATTGCTATATGGCTAGCTACGCTATCAGCTTATCCAAACGGCGGTTGACATTTAGCAGACATATTTTCTAAACCCAAAAAGGACATTAAATATTATGCACCAAATAAGATTTTAGTAAGCACATTGTGGGCCTTTTCGAACACATACATCATGACAGATTTGACAAATATCCACTTTGTTAGATCAGCTTTAAAAAATATGTAATTTATTAAATGGGCACCAATGACCTCATCAGTCCTCTATCCCCCACAGTCTGTTTTCAATTGATCTCTTTACTGCACGTATGTATTGATTGTGATAGCGTCTCTGCTCTTGTGGTATTTTAAAAAATAAAATATAGTCCCATTGTACATCCGGACGGGCATGTTGGCATACTCCAGTGGGGTACTCACCCATCCTCCTTGCTGTCGGATCCAAGCGGAGACATTTTCCCTGATGAACTGTAATACCCAGCTAATAACCTTCTTGATGATTTCTAAGTGGTTCTGTGTCAGTGCCTTGGAAAGGGGGATAACAAATATACATATAGTGTGAGGGGAGATTCATTCTGCTTTATTTTATTTTTTTATTTTTTATTTAACCAGGCAAGTAGACTGAACACGTTCTCATTTACAGCAACGACCTGGGGAACAGTTAAAGGGGAGAGGAAGGAGGATGAATGAGCCAATTGTAAACGGGTGATGATTAGGTGACCGTGATGGTATGAAGGCCAGGTTGGGAATTTAGCCAGGACACCGGGGTTAAGTGCCATGGGATCTTTAGTTACCAGAGAGAGTCAGCACACCCGTTTAACTTCCCATCCAAAAGACGGCACCCTACACAGGGCAATGTCCCCAATCACTGCATTGGGATTTTTTTTTTGGACCAGAGTAAAGGGGGCCTCCTACTGGCCCTCCAACACCACTTCCAGCAGCATCTGGTCTCCCATCCAGGGACCAACCCTGCTTAGCTTTAGAAGCAAGCCAGCAGTGGGATGCAGGGTGGTATGCTGCTGGCATTTAAAAACTTTACAATTGTAAGTTTCAATGATTTCATATTCAGTAACAGGCACATTCCAAGTGTTACCTTGTAAATAAGCTTGTAGGCCAAGTGAAACAGGGAGACCACTCTGCCCCAGTTGATACCATCTGCAAAGATTTCCCTGGCCACTGAGAAGAACACATCCTGGACACAGTTTACCTGGACTGTGCTTATTAGGCTGTCAGAGGAAGGAGAGACAAATAATTAGAACATGAGGAAAAGTAATTGTTTCTCTTTCCATGTTTCTTGTTGTCAAGGAAATGAAATAATGATAAAATAATAAAGTTCTTCATTTGATGACAATTTGCCAAACCACTACAATAGGATATGGGAATATACTCATGTGTTCACATCCAGGCTTATATTTTTTGTTTGCTTGAGTAAAATAGTACATAAAACCACCACCATCACATAGACCAGCCAAATACAAATGTTTAAAATTATTTTTGAATAACTACCTCATCTCTGCACCCCACACGCACAGATAATTGTAAGGTCCCGCAGTGGAGCAGTGAATTTCAAACACAGATTCAACCACAAAGACCAGGGAGGTTTTCCAATGCTTCGCAAAGAAGGGTAGATAGGTAAAAAACTAAACAAGACATTGAATATCCCTTTGAGCCTGGTGAAGTCATTAATTACACTTTGGATGGTGTATCAATACACACAGTCACTTCAAATATACAGGCATCCTTCCTAACTCAGTTACCAGAGAGGAAGGAAACCACTCAGGGATTTCATCATGAGGCCAATGGTGACTTTGGAAGAGGAAGCCTGTACAGAATAAAAATATTCCAAAATATGCGTCCTGTTTTCAACAAGGCACTAAAGTAATACTGAAACAAATGTGGCGAAACAATTAACTTTTTGTCCTGAATACAAGGTGTTATTTTTAAGGCCAATCCAATACACCACATTACTGAGTTCCACTCTCCATATTTCCAAGCATAGTTGAGGCTGCATCATGTTATGGGTATGCTTGTAATCGTTAAGGACTGGGGAGTTTGTCAGGATAAAACAGAAATGGCATAGAGCTAAGCACAGGCAAAATCCTAGAGGAAAACCTGGTTCAGTCTGCTTTCCACCAGACACTGTGAGATGAATACACTTTTCAGCAGGACAATAACCTAAAACACCTAGAGCTGCTCATCAAGAAGACAGTGAATGTTCCGGAGTGGCCTAGGTAGTGTTGACTTAAATCTATGGGAAGGCCTGAAAATGGTTGTCTAGCAATGATCAACAACCAATTTGACAGAGCTTGAAGAATTTTGAAAATAATTAAGGGGAAATGTCCAGATGTGGAAAGCGCTTTGTGACTTACCAAGAGAGACTCACAGCTGTAATCACTGCCAAAGGTGATTGTACAAAGTATTGACTCAGGGGTGTGAATAGTTACGTAAATGAGCTATTTCTGTATTTCATTTTCAATCAATTTGCAAACATAAAAAATAAAAATAAAGTTCAAGTGGGATATATATTGTGTGTAGATGGGTGAAAAAAACAATAATTTAACCCATTTTGAATTCAGACTGAAACACAACATTTGGAATAAGTCAAGGGGTATGAATACTTTCTGAAGGCACTGTAACTAATATGCTAATTCAGAAGAAAATAACGTCATACTGTTGTAGCTCAGCATTTCTGTTCAGGTCATCAGCGATCAGCAGCAGCTGTTGTACCACTTCTTTGACTTGGTGGTCCTCTAGTTCGTTGGGTCTGCCACCAAGGTCCTCTGGAGTCAAACGTCTCTCTGGGTTTTCTGCACTGACCCTCTCTATGACATACCTTCATGGATAAAAATGTACAAATATTTTGTGAAAATGGATAATGTGATCATCGGGATGGATACTAATGGTACTAGTGCTAAGTTTATTTACCCTCTTAAAACAACAGCTCCTTGTTCCATAATTCTGTCGTCGATGACATCTGTTACAAAGATGTTGTTAGTGATTTTATGTTTTTATTATCAATGTTTAATGACATGACAGTTTATTGTGGTGATCAGATAGATGTGTTAATCACGCATTGTGCTCCAATTCAATTGGCAGAGTCTTTTGCTCACTCCCAGAACCTGCATGTTTCCTTTATGATGTAGACTTTGTATGCCACTTTACTTGGGGGTTAGAGTTATGCCGCGTTCAAAACAACTGGAAGCTCGGGAACTCGGAAATCAATTCAATTCAATTCAATTCAAGGGGCTTTATTGGCATGGGAAACATGTGTTAACATTGCCAAAGCAAGTAAGGTATATAATATATAAAGTGAAATCTCTAACTTCCAACTTCAGTGCGTTCAAAAAAACGGTGAACTCGAAAAAACCCGATTTGAACAGTCATCCAACTCGAAATTCCAAGTCGGGGACTCGGGCCACTTTCTAGATTTCGACTTTCCGAACTTATGATTTTGATTTGACCTAGTATTACACTTTTTGTTTCCCATTTGTTACAGTGAAGTGACGTCAAATGACATTTCTATGGCCTTCCAAGCTCAAAGTGTGTAGCCCAAAATAGTTATAGATTTTTAGTGCTAGATTTTTACATGTTGAAATAGCCGACCTCACTAAGACTGTTTTCACCATTTCGCTAATTAGTCTAACTAGGCCTACATGCTGAAACAATCAGGGGGAAACAAAGTATCGCTTCGATCGCGACCAATGATTCTGACGGGACCCTGTACTTTGTGTTAGTTGACAATATTTTAGATTTTAAAAATTCAGGTGACGATCTTTCAAAGTCTCAAGCGCATATTAATATTTACCTTCACCCCCGACTGCACCCGGAGGCTCATCTTCGCCGGTTTTCCGTCTTTCTCGGGAGTCTGCCATCGACGAGAAGTTCTGGGGTGAAGAAGTTCTACACCTCCTGATCACCTCAGCGGGTCTTGACGAATCAGTAACCGCAAGGCGGGGATCTAAAGAAAACAATTATTATGCGTATCTGTCGCTCGCATTGATAAGTAGCCGAATCGTCCAAAAATTACCGCTGTCTACACATTTCTCTCCAGAAAAATACCAAAGATAAGATAGAACAAGGAAGTAACACGGAAATACACAGTGGGTTGGCCCTGGGCTGCTTGTTGTGTGTCTAAACTACGCCTCTTCTTCGTGTGTCTTTCCGGCAGACGAGACAATATGTTGCGTATTGCTGCCTTTCACAGTTTGGAAAGTGCATTGCACATTCGTTCACAAAGAAAATGTGTTGCACCACCATCTAACCCAGGGATGGGCAACTCTAGTCCTCGGGGACCTGATTGGTGTCACACCTTTGCCCCAGACCCAGCTAACACACCAGACTCCAATAAGTCATTCTAAACTGAAGTCATGATCTTCAGTTTAGAATGCAATCTGTTTAATCAGCTGTGTTTGCCAGGGATGGGGAAAATGTGTGACACCACTTCGGGCCCCTGAGGACCTGAGCTGAGTGTTCAAAACATTAAGAACATCCTCCTAATATTGAGTTGATTTAAATATTGACATCGATAATGGATCATAGCTTTTTCCTGGATTCACCTGGTCAGTCTATATGTCCTCATATTTTAGTGCAAAAGAACTACAGGGGGTTTTGAGAGAAAGGTGTCGAGCCTCTTTAGGCCAAGGGCCTGGTGTAGGATCTGTTTGGGTCAAAGTAGTGGGAAGGAGTGGCGAGGTGTGTTTGGGATAGTGGTAAATACACTGAGTGTACAAAACATTACAGACACCTGCTCTTTCCAGGACATACAGTTGAAGTCGGACGTTTAAATACACCTTAGCCAACTACATTTAAACTTAGTTTGTCACAATTCCTGACATTTAAACCTAGTAAAAATTCCCTGTCTTCGGTCAGTTAGGATCACCACTTTATTTTAAGAATGTGAAAAGTCAGAATAATAGTAGAGATAGTTATTTTTTTCAGCTTTTATTTATTTTATCACATTCCCAGTGGGTCAGAATTTTACATACACTCAATTAGTATTTGGTAGCATTGTCTTTAAAATTGTTTAACTTGGGTCAAATGTTCTGGGTAGCCTTCCACAAGCTTCCCACAAAAAGTTGGGTAAACTTTTGGCCCATTCCTCCTGACAGAGCTGGTGTAACTGAGACAGGTTTGTAGGCCTCCTTGCTCGCACATGCTTTTTCAGTTCTGCCCACAAATTTTGTATAGGATTGAGGTCAGGGCTTTGTGATGGCCACTCCAGTACCTTGACTTTGTTGTCCTTAAGCCATTTTGCCACAACTTTGGAAGTATGCTTGGGGTCATTGTCCATTTGGAAGACCCATTTGCGACCAAGCTTTAATTTCCTGACTTATGTCTTGAGATGTTATCGTAATATATCCACATAATTTTCCTCCCTCTCGATGCCATCTATTTTGTGAAGTGCACCAGTCCTTCCTGCAGCAAAGCACCCCCACAACATGATGCTACCACCCCTGTGCTTCAAGGTGGAGATGGTGTTCTTCGGGTTGCAAGCCTCCCCCTCTTTCCTTCAAACATAACGATGGTCATTATGGCCAAACAGTTTTATTTTTGTTTCATCAGACCAGAGGATTCGCCAAAAAGTATAATCTTTGTCCCCATGTGCAGTTGCAAACTGTTGTCTGGCTTTTTTTATGGCAGTTTTGGAGCAGTGGCTTCTTCCTTGCTGAGTGGCCTTTCAGGTTATGTCGATATAGGACTCGTTTCACTATGAATAAAGATACTTTTGTACCTGTTTCCTCCAGCATCTTCACAAGGTCCTTTGCTGTTGTTCTGGGATTGATTTGCCCTTTTTGCACCAAAGTACGTTCATCTAGGAGACAGAACGCGTCTCCTTCCTGAGCGGTATGACGGCTGCGTGGTCCCATGGTGTTTATACTTGCTTACTATTGTTTGTACAGATGAACGTGGTACCTTCAGGCGTTTGGAAATTGCTCCCAAGGATGAACCAGACTTGTGGAGGTCTACAATTTTTTTACGAGGTCTTGGCTGATTTCTTTCAATTTTCCATGATGTCAAGCAAAGAGGCATTGAGTTTGAAGGTAGGTCTTGAAATACATCCACAGGTACACCTCCAATTGACTCAAATAATGTCAATTAGCCTATCAGATGCTTCTAAAGCCATGACACCATTTTCTGGAATGTTCCAAGCTGTTTAAAGGCACAGTCAACTTAATGTATGTAATTTCTCACCCACTGGAATTGTGAAACAGTGAATTATAAGTGAAGTAATCTGTCTGTAAACAGTTGTTGGAGAAATTACTTGTGTCATGCACAAAGTAGATGTCCTAACTGACTTGCCAAAACTATAGTTTGTTAACAAGAAATTTGTGGAGTGGTTGAAAAACAAGCTTTTATGACTCCAACCTACAGTGCCTTGCGAAAGTATTCGGCCCCCTTGAACTTTGCGACCTTTTGCCACATTTCAGGCTTCAAACATATAGATATAAAACTGTATTTTTTTGTGAAGAATCAACAACAAGTGGGACACAATCATGAAGTGGAACGACATTTATTGGATATTTCAAACTTTTTTAACAAATCAAAAACTGAAAAATTGGGCGTGCAAAATTATTCAGCCCCCTTAAGTTAATACTGTGTAGCGCCACCTTTTGCTGTGATTACAGCTGTAAGTCGCTTGGGGTATGTCTCTATCAGTTTTGCACATCGAGAGACTTACATTTTTTCCCATTCCTCCTTGCAAAACAGCTCGAGCTCAGTGAGGTTGGATGGAGAGCATTTGTGAACAGCAGTTTTCAGTTCTGTCCACAGATTCTCAATTGGATTCAGGTCTGGACTTTGACTTGGCCATTCTAACACCTGGATATGTTTATGTTTGAACCATTCCATCGTAGATTTTGCTTTATGTTTTGGATCATTGTCTTGTTGGAAGACAAATCTCCGTCCCAGTCTCAGGTCTTTTGGAGACTCCATCAGGTTTTCTTCCAGAATGGTCCTGTATTTGGCTCCATCCATCTTCCCATCAATTTTAACCATCTTCCCTGTCCCTGCTGAAGAAAAGCAGGCCCAAACCATGATGCTGCCACCACCATGTTTGACAGTGGGGATGGTGTGTTCACAGTGATGAGCTGTGTTGCTTTTACGCCAAACATAACGTTTTGCATTGTTGCCAAAAAGTTCAATTTTGGTTTCATCTGACCAGAGCACCTTCTTCCACATGTTTGGTGTGTCTCCCAGGTGGCTTGTGGCAAACTTTAAACAACACTTTTTATGGATGTCTTTAAGAAATGGCTTTCTTCTTGCCACTCTTCCATAAAGGCCAGATTTGTGCAATATACGACTGATCGTTGTCCTATGGACAGAGTCCCCTCCTCAGCTGTAGATCTCTGCAGTTCATCCAGATTGATCATGGCCCTCTTGGCTGCATCTCTGATCAGTGTTCTCCAAGTATGAGCTGAAAGTTTAGAGGGACGGCCAGGTCTTGGTAGATTTGCAGTGGTCTGATACTCCTTCCATTTCAATATTATCGCTTGCACAGGGCTCCTTGGGATGTTTAAAGCTTGGGAAATCTTTTTGTATCCAAATCCGGCTTTAAACTTCTTCGCAACAGTATCTCGGACCTGCCTGGTGTATTCCTTGTTCTTCATGATGCTCTCTGCGCTTTTAACGGACCTCTGAGACTATCACAGTGCAGGTGCATTTATACGGAGACTTGATTACACACAGGTGGATTGTATTTTTCATCATTAGTCATTTAGGTCAACATTGGATCATTCAGAGATCCTCACTGAACTTCTGGAGAGAGTTTGCTGCACTGAAAGTAAAGGGGCTGAATAATTTTGCACACACAATTTTTCAGTTTTTGATTTGTTAAAAAAGTTTGAAATATCCAATAAATGTCGTTCCACTTCATGATTGTGTCCCACTTGTTGTTGATTCTTCACGAAAAATACAGTTTTATATCTTTATGTTTGAAGCCTGAAATGTGGCAAAAGATCGCAAAGTTCAAGGGGGCCGAATACTTTCGCAAGGCACTGTAAGTGTATGTAAACTTCCCGCATCAACTGTATAGACTGACCAAGTGAATCCAGGAAAAAGCTATGATCCCTTATTGATGTCACTCGATAAATCAGCTCAATATTAGGAAGGTGTTCTTAATGTTTTGTCCGCTGTTAGATCAGGTCCTCAGGGGCCGGAGTGGTGTCACATGTTTTCCCCATCCCTGGCAAACACGAATACAGTGAAATGTTTACCTACAAGCCCTTAACCAACAATGTAGTTTTAAGAAAAATACAACAAAAAAAGAAATAAAGTAACAAATAATTAAAGAGCATCAGTAAAATAACAATAGCGAGGCTATATACAGGGGGGGTACTGGTACAGAGTCAATGTGTGGGGGCACCAATTAAGGTTCAAGGTAATTGAGGTAATATATACTGTACATGTGGGTAGAGTTATTAAAGTGACATATGCATAGATAATAACAGAGAGTAGCAGCTGTGTAGGGGGGAAATGCAAGTAGGCTGCGTAGCCATTTGATTATATGTTCAGTAGTCTTATGGCTTGGGGGTAGAATCTGTTTAGAAGTCTCTTGGACCTAGACTTGGCGCTCTGGTACTGCTTGCCGTGCGGTAGCAGAGAGAACTGTCTATGACTAGGGTGGCTGGAGTCCTTGACAATTTGTAGGGCCTTCCTCTGACACTGCCCGGTACAGAGTTCCTGGATTGCAGGAAGCTTGGCCCCAGTGATGTACTGGGCCGTTCGCACTATCCTCTGGGTCGGAGACCGAGCAGTTGCCATACCAGGCAGTGATGCAACCAGTGCTGCAACTGTAGAACCTTTTGAGGATCTGAGGACCCATGCCAAATCTTTTAAGTCTCCTGAAGGGGAATAGGTTTTGTCATCCCCTCTTCACGACTGTCTTGGTGTGCTTGGACCATGTTAGTTTTTGGTGATGTGGACATCAAAGAACTTGAAGCTCTCAACCTGCTCCACTACATCCCCGTCGATGAGAATGGGGATGTGCTCAGTCCTCCTTTTCCTGAAGTCCATCTCCTTAGTCTTGATCATGTTGAGAGAGAGGTTGTTGTCCTGCCACCACATGGCCATGTCTCCGGCCTCCTCCATATATGCTGTATTGTCGTTGTTGATGATCAGGCCTACCACTGTTGTGTCATTAGCAAAAGTAAACATGGTGTTGGAGTTTTGGCTGGCAGTGCAGTCATGAGTGAACAGGGAGTACAGGAGGGGACTGAGCATGCAGCCTTGTGAATGTTGGTTGCGGAGAGTGTGATCACACAGTTGTCCGGGAACAGCTGGTGCTCTCATGCATGTTTCAGTGTGTCTTGCCTTGATGCTAGCATAGAAGTAATTTAGCTCGTCTGGTAGGCTCGTGTCACTGGGCAGCTCTCGGCTGTGCTTCACTTTGTTGTCTGTGATAGTTTGCAAGCCCTGCCACATCCGATAAGTGTCGTAGCCGGTGTAGTACAATTCGACCTTAGTCCTGTACTGACGCCTTGCCTATTTGATGGTTCGTCTGAGGGCATAGCGGGATTTCTTATTAGCTTCCGGGTTAGAGTCCTGCTCCTTGTAAGCTGGAGCTCTACCCTTTAGCTCATGGTGGATGTTGCCTGTAATCCATGGCTTCTGGTTGGGGTATATCCGTACAGTCACTGTGGGGACGATGTCATCGATGCACTTATTGATGAAGCCAGTGACTGATGTGGTTTACTCCTCAATGCCATCAGAAGAATCCTGGAACATATTCCAGTCTGTACTAGCAAAACAGTGCTGTAGCTTACCATCAGCTTCATCTGACCGCTTCCTGCTTTAATTCTTGCTTGTAAACAGGAATCAGGAGGATAGAATTATGGTCAGATTTGCCAAAAGAAGAGCGAGGGAGAGCTTTGTACGAGTCTCTGTGTGTGGAGTACAGGTGGTCTAGAGTTTTTTTCCCCTCTGGTTGCACATTTAACATGCTGATAGAAATGAGGTAAAACGGATTAAGTTTCCTTGCATAAAAGTCCCTAGGCCACTACGAGCGCCACCTCTGGATGAGCGTTTTCTTATTTGCTTATGGTGATAATATAGCTCATTGAGTGAGGTCTTAGTGCCATCATCCGTCTGTGGTGGTATGTAGACAGCTACGAAAAATAGAGCTGTAAACTCTCTAGTTAGATAGTGTGGTCTACAGCTTATCATGAGATACCTCAGGCGAGCAAAACCTCGAGACTTCCTATGGATATTGTGCACCATCTGTTGTTTACAAATATACATAGACCACCACCCATTGTCTTACCAGAAGCTGCTGTTGCAGTGTATAACCCGCCAGCTGTATGTTATTCATGTCGTCATTCAGCCACGACTCAGTGAAACATAAGATATTACAGTTTTCAATGTCCAGTTGGTAGGATATACGTGCTTTTAGCTCGTCCATTTCCCCCCCGGGGATTGTACGTTGGCCACTACTACGGATGGCAAGGGCAGATTAGCCGCTCTTTGGCGGATCCTCACAGGGCACCCCAATCTCTTTCTGCCATATAATTTCCGTCTCTTTCTCCTGCGAATGACGGGAATGAGGGTCTGTTCGGGTGTCTGGAGTAAATCTCCCTCATCCGACTCATTAAAGAGAAATTATTTGTCCAGTTCAAGGTGAGTAATCGCTATTCTGATTTCCAGAAGCTCTTTTCAGTCATAAGAGACAGTTGCAGCAACATGATGTACAAAAAATGTGAAAAAACAAGCAAAATGGCACGGTTGTTTAAGAGCCCATGAAACGACGCCATATGACACATTCTGCACTGCTCTCACCCTGGGAACTTCAATCTGTCTCACTTGTGGACATTTCTGATCCCCAGCAACATCGCCACCCCCACAATTGAAAGTCCCCCAAAAATTCCACCAAAACTATGCCGCACCAAATGTTTGTGTTGCACCAAATGGCACGCATCACAGACAACAGAGATCCCAAACTTCGGTCGATCCAATTTAACACTTAACCGTACCCCAGTTATCACTCCTTTCAGCAGTGCTCTGCTCCGGAGAGCAAAGCAGGACCGGTGGCAAGATACTGCTTTCATCCCGAGTCTCGAAACGCCCTCTGCCTATGAGCAGTTGACACACAGAAAAATTCCCCTCAGGATGTTTTGACTGAATTGACACAACTCAACTCCTTCCATAACACAGATCATGCAAAAGGCATGGATCCACTTTCCCCATGAATCGTACTCCCACTGGGCCAGATTCTTCCCGGGTATTTTCCTGATCATTGGGGTGAGATTCGGAAGCCTTCACCTCACCTGACGATGCAGGTTCTTCCTCCTCACTTTTGTCAGGTTCAATTTCAAGTTCACTATACGTCGACTGCAGTGTTTTCAGACACGTAACATGCGATTGTCTGTCCTGAACTTGACCCAAAGGAGAAAGTACTCTGCTTGTATTTCACAGTTTGTGTTTGTACCTCGCACCCTTCTTTCTGCTTCTTCTCACCATCCACACTCTTCCTTGCCTGGGCCTCCATCACGAATTCCATTTTCTTATGGGACTTCAGGAAACTCAGTATCTAGCCACTGGTACTGCCATGCTCCATTCCCTGATCCTATATTGTAGTACAGTGTAGCCCAGGGGTTTTCAAACTGTGATTCGGGGCCAGATAGAAAGCATGCAGAAAAGATATTGAACTATATGCAGTATATTTTTTTAATAATACCATCTTTGAGAACTAGCAATCAAATAAAGACTAGACAGTCAGGGAGAATCGAAAATGAAAAACATGACACACATGACACATGCTCAGTGATTTTGTTGTTTGAGTAGAGGAACACAGCATTAGCTATGGCAAAATGCATAGAATTGCAGGAAATTAGCTTTAAAACCACAAAATTGTCTTTCAGCTCCAGGCGAAACTGTGTAGAATTGTTGGAAATTAGCTTCAAATCTGCAAAATGTTCTCTCAGCTCAATGGAAAAATGTGTAGAATTGCAGATCATTAGCATTACAACAGCAATATGTCTTTCCACTGCAATGATACCTTTCTAGCTAATAGGCTATGTTAGAATTGACACTTCCTCTTCCAGTTATTATGTGGGGAGGTTAAATAATGAAACTGTCTACCAAACCTATTCATTTTAATTCACGGGGTCGCCGGTTTGCCTGGAAGGGGTCCCCGTGGAAGAAAAGTTTGAAAACCCCTGATGTAGCCTAGGCTAAATGATTGTCTTGCATGATTTAAAAGCTACACGCGCAGGCATTACACTGACTGACACCCACATCCTTAAATTGACTTAATTACATTTTTCAATAGCCTAAATTACACAATAACAAACAGAACATTCACACACATGATTTAAAAGAACATTTTAGTTAAAACAAAGTAGTGCATTTGCGTTTATGCAGACACTGCAATGCTTTCTTAGTTTGAATTAAATCATACTTTACATTCATAGTATTTACCTTTTCACAAATCTTAAAACTCAAACTACAAACTTGTCAGGGGATGTCACTGTTGCCTTATGGAATTTTCCTCCACTAGAGATAGCCTATCTGTAAGATGACACCGACCCAGAGCAGCACCAAAGTAAACACAGCATTGTTACTTGTTACATGGTCACTAATAGCCTAGCCCTATAGGTGGTGCTGTGTCATTTCTGTTTTGATGAGCAGACATGCGATTTTAGTATCACAACCCACCTCTTTCACACTCCACCTGCTTCCCTCCAGCCAACTTGCTTGTCTGTTTTTTTATACCACATAACAAAAGCCCAATGGACTGTCTCACAATGCCTGCATGGAAGACACATGGGGTATTTGGCTCTACCATCAGCTCCCACATTACCTATATACTCTAAAAAGAAAAGGTTCCTGGAGTATCCTTTTGGAGTTCTTCAAATTGAAACTATGGGGGAACCTCTATAAATTCTTTGAATAACCTTTTAAAGAGCCTTTTGGGGTACATTTTTGAACTAGCCCCCCCCTCCCTGTTGTTATTATTATTATTATCCATAATGTATAGGCCTATGGGATATTCATTGAAGAGGTGTCACGCCTGCTCCCGCCCTCTCTCTCTAGGGCTCAAAGGCGCCAGGCTCCCCAGCATTACGCACTCCGGCCACCATCATTAAGCACACCTGTTTTCCCTCATCACGCGCATCAGCAATTATTGGAATTACCTGGACTCAATCACCTGTGTCATTACCTCCCCTATATCTGTCTGTTCCCAAGCTCTGTTCGCTGCTTCAGGATTAATGTTTGTATGTCATTATGTTTACATTTACATTACATTTAAGTCATTTAGCAGACGCTCTTATCCAGAGCGACCCAGTGCTGATGCTGTTGCCATCCTGTTTAATGTCTGTGCTATGTTAATTATTGACTCCCCATACCTGCTTCTCATCTCCAGTGTCGGTCCTTACAAGAGGTAAGGGAGGAGGATACTAAATGTGATCTGCATAACATACCAATACCAATTGACATACCTTTGTATGCCTCCTCGTCTGTATACCTGCAGACATAGACACAAAAGTGAGCAGTTCAGTCATCTGCACCCAACACAGCCAGCCTTCAACATGTTCTTATAACCTACATATTCTTACCTCTTTGTCAATTGATATCCATTGAATTGTGTCCATTTTCTGTTTTAGAAAGATTTGCACAAATATGAAAAGATAGATGGTATCATCAGGAAACAATATAAATTTAGATCATACAAGTGATCTTTATATTTTTCAGTTAAGTGTTTGAACCTAGTTAAGTTAGGTTCCTGCAAAACCCCCACCAACTTAGGCGGTTCCTCAAAGAACCCCACCTCTTATAGGGTTGATGAAAGAACCTTTTGGGGCAATTGTCAGTGCCAAGAACCCTAAGGTTCTTGAAAATGACTTTGAGAATCTTAGAAGAACCCTTGTTGAACACCTAATTTTTAGAGTGTAGGGTATGATGTTGATAGATTTCCACTACCAGTGTAAGCAGGTAGTCTATTTTGGCTTTGTGGCTAGGGGAGAACCTATTGGTTTACTGGACACCCCGAGTATCAGACTGGTTCGTATATCACTTTAGGCATGTACTAATGTAATGTAATTATGTGGTGTGTGTTTTGGTCAATTATGTAAGTACATACACATAAGTACATACGCCAGAGTAGTGGAGTGGTTCAGCTGCACAATTTGACTCAATTGTTCACTTTATGATAAAAGCACCACATTTGGTACAGACCTTTTTGAATGTTACATATGAAATGTTGTATAAATGTGTTATGGAGGTTATTATGAATGATACTGCAACATCCACAAAGGAGTTTTTAATGGCTTCATAAAGGTGTTATGTATGCATTCTGTTTACCAAAACACACATACTGGTACCAACACATAAAGACTCAACATGTATTACAAACACTCACCGGCCAGTAGCGGTGCGTGGGTAAAATGACTGGGGAAGCCAAGCCAGAAAAAAAGCCCTATTACAACTTATGTGTTGTGATAATGGCATTGTTTGTTCTATAACCTGTTAGTTCATATGCCTTGCCATCGTGATATATGGGCCTAAGGCTGAGACAATAAGAAGACACAGTGGCACAATAAATTCAACCACACCTTTGTTTCATCACAAAACCGGAGAGCAACCTCTGTCCGGTGACGTCCACAAAGCATATTGCACGTAACAAACAGCATGGTCAAGCAAGTTAATGTTACTAACATTTTTGGATGACTAAACAACTATTGATTAACCATGGAGAGTTAAGAAAACAAAGAAAACAGGAGCTGCCTCCACTAATCCAGAACCATTTCAACATATATTTTTTAACATAATCAAATCACCTATGCTTATTTTATTACAGTGACAACTAAAAGATACCAAAAACCATTTAGTCTCGTCAACATAAGCTAAATACGATGTTGCTGTCCATGGATTTGATTTCTGTGTGTGTGCGCATGCATGCGTGTGTGCATTCGTGCAAATAGAAAAAACATGTCGACTCACCCTATTTGTAGAGAAGCGTCAATGCCATCCTCCTGTCTTTCATGTTGACGAAACGGTCTATGACTCTGTCATACAGTACACATTTTTAGTTTTTGTTGTCCTGGGCTATCCATGAATACACACCACTGTCACAGGCACACATAGGCATGTGACAAAATCACACAGAGACATACTAAGGCAAAACAAATACCTAAACAAAAGACTATTGTATAATGGTCGTAGTACCCAACCCTATGACCCACCAAACACAGAACAGTCTTTGAATTTTAGGGGCAAAGTGCCTTACTCATGGCAGTAGGGGATGGCACCTGAAAAAGTGATGTAGGTGTGGAATAAACTTGTCTGAGAGCTTAGAGCTGAATACTGAGATTATGCCTATGCTTAAACTTATCAGCGTAACACAGTCTTGTGGCCTGAAGAAGACCTAGGTTAGAAACCAGTCTGTCCCATTAGTGCCGTGACCCAGATTTGTGAGGAGAAGGTGAAATGGGTGGTGGAGCGTAACGAAGGTGGCTCTGTAAACCATGCTTTGGTGTTGAGTAACCTGTCTTGATACCTAAAGAGGTTAGAGTGGCAGGCCAGTAACTGGAAGGTTGCCAGTTTGAATCCCAATGTTGACATACACAATCTGGGGGTTGACGCAGTTGCTGGTGTTATCAACGGAGTTTAAACCTGTGCCTCTTGTTACCTTGCTGAACTATGCTGGTTTACATTCTGGGTCTGATGGGAAAAATCTGGTGGATGTGACTCTGCAACTGGAAGGTTGCTGGTACCTAATCTTAGATGCTATTCCTTGCCGTTGAAGCACAGTTGGTAGAGCATGGTATTTTTAATGCCAGGGTTGTGGATTCAATTCCCACTGGGCACTAATATTTAAAAAAAAAATGAAAATGTATGCACTCACTACTGTAAATTGTTCTGGATAAAAGTATATGCTAAAATGTAAAATGTTGTTCCCTTGAGCAAGGCACTACCACAAAACGGTTCCAAGGTGTAATCTCCTTTATCTTGGAGGAACTAACGCAAGTCTTCAAATTATCACACAGGGTTACTCAAAACCAAACTACTAAACTACCCCTGTTACACTTCACCCCCATTTGACTTCCCCTTCCTAGCAGAGACCCACCCTGGCACAGACTGGAATCTAACCCTGGACTCCTGTGCACCACAAGGTCTCAAGCAAGGTTACTCATCATGCTACACAGCCTGTTGTGTTTGGTGTGTCAGGGGTTGGATAATGTGACATCAAAAATACAAGTTTCAGTTGTACAATTAAACTTTTATTTAGAAAATCTCTCTCCACTAAAGGTGCTATGAATGCCTATCTATAATCAAGTATAGTGTTACCTGAGAACGTGTGTTTGTTTTGTATGTGTGTGTGTCAGTGTGGTCATCGCAGGGACCAACAGGCGGAATTCCATCAAGACCGGCAGAGAGGCAGCCGATAGAGACTCTATGTGGCTGTGGATCAAGAGAAATGATCAGTGAGTGACAGTACTACTTGGACACATGTCTAGATGCTTTTTATAGAGGAGATCAGATGTATAATTTCACTCATCTCCCCCGTAACTATTCCCCAGGTCGTTGCTGTAAATGAGAATGTGTTCTCAGTCAATTTACCTGGTAAAATAAAATAAAATAAATTGCAGGGCTGACGAGACAATGGACTATCCATTGTCAATCCACAATCCATTGTCTCGTCAGCCCTGCAATTTATTTTATTTTATTTTACCAGGTAAATTGACTGAGAACACATTCTCATTTACAGCAACGACCTGGGGAATAGTTACGGGGGAGATGAGTGAAATTATACATCTGATCTCCTCTATAAAAAGCATCTAGACATGTGTCCAAGTAGTACTGTCACTGTGAGATGGAACAGAGTAAATAGCCATTTTAACGTCATAGCCGGTGGCAATTTGTGGAATAGAAACCTGTTGGAATGCGGTTTTAACCAATCAGCATTCAGGATTAGACCCACCCATTGTATAAATGGCCAAAATACCATGGCTAACAACTGTTCTTACACAAGACAATCCATTGTCTCGTCAGCCCTGCAATTTATTTTATTTTATTTTACCAGGTAAATTGACTGAGAACACATTCTCATTTACAGCAACGACCTGGGGAATAGTTACGGGGGAGATGAGTGAAATTATACATCTGATCTCCTCTATAAAAAGCATCTAGACATGTGTCCAAGTAGTACTGTCACTGTGAGATGGAACAGAGTAAATAGCCATTTTAACGTCATAGCCGGTGGCAATTTGTGGAATAGAAACCTGTTGGAATGCGGTTTTAACCAATCAGCATTCAGGATTAGACCCACCCATTGTATAAATGGCCAAAATACCATGGCTAACAACTGTTCTTACACAAGACGCAACTCAGTGCCTGGATACAGCCCTTACATGCTGACCAGACCGGACACGTCGCGTGCGCGAGCGACGCAAAATAAATTTAGAAATCCATGTTATTCAATTATTGCACCCACACTGCTCGCGCATGCCAACGAGCGTCTGCTGCGCCAAGGGCTAAAATAGAACTCATTCCTCTTTCTGACGCAGATCGTGCTGCAAGACCTGCCTCTCCCATCTCCTCATTGGTTTATAGAAGCAGGTACCCACGTGCCATCTCCTCATTGGTTTTACCCACGTGGGTGATTTAAAGATGAACTGTTTTGCCGGTCGTCGTGGTAATACAATGAAAGTTTAGATGTGATCACCATATAAATTAAACGATGAAAAAGCCTGGAAGGAGGAGAGATGACTAGAAACGATTCAGTTGGCCATTTTATGTGTGGATTAATTGTCGGAGTAGAGGTCCGTCTGCATTTCAGGTTAAATAACAACTCAATTCAATGTTTATTTTTATTTTTTTGTTTGTTTTTGTTTTACCTTTATTTAACCAGGCAAGTCAGTTCTGGATTTTTGTTTTAAATTCCGTCTCTCACAGTTGAAGTGTACCTATGATAAAAATTACAGACCTCTACAAGCTTTGTAAGTAGGAAAACTTGCAAAATCGGCAGTGTATCAAATACTTGTTCTCCCCACTGTATATTTACACACAGTGATTTACACACCTGCTGATTTTGTACGTTTGCCCACTGACAAAGAAATGATCATTCTACAATTTTAATGGTAGGTTTATTTGAACAGTGAGAGACAGAATAACAACAAAAATATCCAGAAAAATGCATGTCAAACGTTATAAATTGATTTGCATTTTAATGAGGTAAATAATTATTTGATCCCCTCTCAATCAGAAAGATTTCTGACTCCCAGGTGTCTTTTATACAGGTAACGAGCTGAGATTAGGAGCACACTCTTAAAGGTAGTGCTCCTAATCTCAGTTTCTTACCTGTATAAAAGACACCTGTCCACATAAGCAATCAATCAATCAGATTCCAAACTCTACACCATGGCTAAGACCAAAGAGCTCTCCAAGGATGTCAGGGACAAGATTGTAGATCTACACAAGGCTGGCATGGTCTACAAACACCATTGCCAAGCTGCTTGGTGAGAAGGTGACAACAGTTGGTGTGATTATTCGCAATGGAAGGAACACAAAAGAACTGTCAATCTCCCTCGGCCTGGGGCTCAATGCAAGATCTCACCTCGTGGAGTTGCAATGAGAACGGTGAGGAATCAGCCCAGAACTACACAGGAGGATCTTGTCAATGGTCTCAAGGCAGCTGGGACCATAGTCACCAATAAAACAATTGGTAACACACTACGCCGTGAAGGACTGAAATCCTGCAGCGCCCGAAAGGTCCCCCTGCTCAAGAAAACACATATACATGCCCGTCTGAAGTTTGCCAATGAACATCTGAATGATTCAGAGGACAACTGGGTGAAATTGTTGTGGTCAGATGAGACCAAAATGGAGTTCTTTGGCATCAACTCAACTTGTCGTGTTTGGAGGAGGAGGAATGCTGCCTATGACCCCAAGAAACCATCCCCACCATCAAACTTGGAGGTGGAAACATTATGCTTTGGGGGTGGTTTTCTGCTAAGGGGACAGGACAACTTCACTGCATCAAAGGGACGATGGACAGGGCCATGTACCGTCAAATCTTGGGTGAAAACCTTCCCTCAGCCAGGGTAGGTCACAAAAATCAGAAAAGCAATCAAATTAATCGTTTACCTTTGATCTTCGGATGTTTTCACTCACGAGACTCCTAGTTAAACAAACAAATGTTCGTTTTGTTCCATAAAGATTATTTTTATACCCAAAATACCTCAATTTGTTTGTTGCGTTATGTTCAGAAATCCACAGGAAAGAGCGGTCATGACAACGCAGACAAAAATTCCAAATAATATCCATAATGTCCAAAGAAACATGTCACACGTCAACATGTTTTTTATAATATTTGATAATATATCAACCGGGTGTGTAGCTTTTCAATAGGACCTGGAGAAACCATGGCCGCTTTACTCAGTTGCGCAAAACTCACTCTGAGAGCCCCCACCTATCCACTTACGTAATGTGATCTTTCTCGCTCATTTCTCAAAACAAAAGCCTGAAACTATGTCTAAAGACTGTTGACACATTTGGAAAGCCATAGAAAAAAAGGAAAAAAGGATCTGGTTGATATCCCATTAAATGGAGGATAGGCATGCAGAGGTTTCAAAATAAGAGGCACTTCCTGATTGGATTTTACTCAGGTTTTCACCTGCAACATCAGTTCTGTTATACTCAAAGACATTATTTTTTACAGTTTTGGAAACTTTAGAGTGTTTTCTATCCTAATCTGACAATTATATGCATATTCTAGTTTCTGGGGCTGAGAAATAGGCAGTTTCAAATGGGCACGTTTTTTTAGCCAATAACGAAATTCTGCCCCCTGCACGCAAAAGGTTAAGGTCCTGGAGTAGCCTAGCCAGTCTCCAGACCTTAATCCCATAGAAAATCTGTGGAGGGAGCTGAAGGAGCTCGAAACCTTAATGACTTGGAGAAGATCTGCAAAGAGGAGTGGGACAAAATCCCACCTGAGATGTGTGCAAACCTGGTGGCCAACTACAAGAAACGTCTAACCTCTGTGATTGCCAACAAGGGTTTGCCACCAAGTACTAAGTCATGTTTTGCAGAGGGGTCAAATACTTATTTCCCTCATTAAAATGCAAATCAAAGCAACATTTCTGACACGCGTTTTTCTGGATATTTTTGTTGATATTCTGTCTCTCACTGTTCAAATAAACCTACCATTAAAATGACAGACTGATCATTCCTTTGTCAGTGGGCAAATGTACAAAATCAGCAGGGGATCAAATAATTTTCCCTCACTGTGTATATATATATATATATATATATATATATATATATATATATATATATATATCAGTGCCTTTGGAAAGTATTCAGACCCATTGACTTTTTTCCACATTTTGATACGTTACAGCCTTATTCTAAAATTGATTTAATCATTTTTCTTCTCTCATCAATCTACACACAATACCCCATATTGACAAAGCAAAAACAGGTTTTTCGAAAAATGTTCAGAGGTATAAATATTAGAGGTCGACCGATTATGATTTTTCAACGCCAATACCGATACCGATTTTGGAGGACCAAAAAAAGCCGATACCGATGAATCGGCCGATTTAAAATAAAAAAAATAAAAATAAAATAAAAAAAGTATTTGTAATAATGACAATTACAACAATACTGAATGAACAAATAAATAATGAAACATGTTCAATTTGGTTTAAATAATGCAAAAACTAAGTGTTGGAAAAGTAAAAGTGCAATATGTGCCATGTAAACAAGCTAACGTTCGAGTTCCTTGCTCAGAACATGAGAACATATGAAAGTTGGTGGTTCCTTTTAACATGAGACTTCAATATTCCAAGCTAAGAGGTTTTAGGTTGTAGTTTATATAGTATTTATAGGACTATTTCTCTCTATACCATTTGTATTTCATATACCTTTGACTATTGGATGTTCTTATAGGCACGTTAGTATTGCCAGTGTAACAGTATAGCTTCCGTCCCCCTCCTCGCTCCTACCTGGGCTCGAACCAGGAACACATCGACAACAGCCACCCTCGAAGCAGCGTTACCCATGCAGAGCAAGGGGAATAACTACTCCAAGTCTCAGAGCGAGTGACGTTTGAAACGCTGTTAGCACGCACCCCGCTAACTAGCTAGCCATTTCACATCGGTTACACCAGCCATTAGGATTATAGGCTTGAAGTCATAAACAGAGCTGTGCTTGCGAAGAGCTGCTGGCAAAATGCATGAAAGTGCTGTTTGAATGAGTGCTTACGAGCCTGCTGCTGCCTACCATCGCTCGGTCAGACTGCTCTATCAAGTCATAGACTTAATAATAACATAACACACACAAATACGAGCCTTTGGTCATTAATATGGTCGAATCCGGAAACTATCATTTCAAAAACAAAACGTTTATTATTTCAGTGCAATATGGAACCGTTCGGTATTTTATCTAACGGGTGGTATCCCTAAGTCTAAATATTCTTGTTACATTGCACAACCTTCAATGTTATGTCATAATTACGTTTTTTATAAGATGCGTTTAATGCTAGCTAGCAACTTACCTTGGCTTCTACTGCATTTGCGTAACAGGCAGGCTCCTCATGGAGTGCAATGAGAGGCAGGTGGTTTGAGCGTTGGACGAGTTAACTGTAAGGTTGCAAGATTAGATCCCCCGAGCTGACAAGGTGAACATCTGTCGTTCTGCCCCTGAACAAGGCAGTTAACCAACCGTTCCTAGGCTGTCATTGAAAATAAGAATGTGTTCTTAACTGACTTGCCTAGTTAAATAAAGGTATAAAAAAAAGAATAATAAATTGGCAAACTCGGCGCCCAAAAATTTCAGATTTCAGATTGTTATGAAAACTTGAAATCGGTCCTAATTAATCGGCCATTCCGATTAATCGGTCGACCTCTAATAAAAAATATATACTGAAATATCACATTTACATTAGTATTCAGACCCTTTACATTGTTGAAGCAAAGCCTCGAGTCATCTTGTGTATGACACTACAAGCTTGACACACCTGTATTTAGGGAGTTTCTCCCATTCTTCTCTGCAGATCCTCTCAAGTCTGTCAAGTGGATGGGGAGCGTCAGGTCTCTCCAGAGATGTTGGACTGGGTTCAAGTCCAGGGTCTGGATGGGCCACTCAAGTACATTCAGAGACTTCAAATCCAATTTTATTAGTCACATGCGCCGAATACAACAGGTAACACCTTACATTGAAATGCTTACTTACGAGCCCATAACCAACAGTGCAGTTTCAAAAAATACAGATAAGAATAAGAGATAAAAGTAACAAGTAATTAAAGAGCAGCAGTAAAAAAAAAAAAAAATATGTACAGGGGGGTGCCGATACAGAGTCAATGTGTGGGGGCACCAGTTAGTTGAGGTAGTACGTACATGTAGGTAGAGTTAATTGTCCCGAAGCCACCCCTATATTGTCTTGGCTGTGTGCTTATGGTCATTGTCCTGTTGGAAGGTGAACTTTCACTCCAGTTTGAGGTCCTGAGCACTCTGGAGCAGGTTTTCATCAAGGATCTATCTGTACTTTGCTCCATTCATCTTTCCCTTGATCCTGACTGGTCTCCCAGTCCCTGCCGCTGAAAAACATTCCCACAGCATGATGCTTGCACCACTCCAGACCTGAAAGTTTGGCATTCAGGCAAAGGGTTAAATCTTGGTTTCATCAGACCAGAGAATGTTATTTCTCATGGTCTGAGAGTCTTTAGGTGCCTTTTGGCAAACTCCAAGCAGGCTGTCTTGTGCCTTTTACTGAGGAGTGGCTTCCATCTGGCCACTCTACCATAAAGGCCTGATTGGTGGAGTGCAGCAGAGATGGTTGTCCTTCTGGAAGATTCTCCCATATCCACAGAGGTACTCTGGAGCTCTGTCAGATTGACCATCGGGTACTTGGTCACGATTACTCAGTTTGTCCAGCTTTAGGAAGAGCCTTGGTGGTTCCAAACTACTTCCATTTAAGAACGATGGAGTCCACTGTGTTATTGGGGACCTTCAATGCTGCAGAATTGTTTTGGTACCCTTCCCCAGATCTTTGCCTCGACGCAATTCTGTCTCGGAGCTCTACGGACAATTCCTTTGACCTCATGGCTTATTTTTTGCTCTGACATGCACTGTCAACTGTGGGACATTATATAGACAGGCGTGTGCCTTTCCTATCATGTCCAATCAATTGAATTTACCACAGGTGGATTCGAATGAAGTTGTACAAACATCTGCACCGGGATGCACCGGAGCTCAATTTTGAGTCTCATAGCAGGATTTTAATACTTATGTAAATAAGGTATTTATGTTTTTAATACATTTTCAAAATACATGGTGTTGCTTTGGCATCATGGGGTATTGTGTGTAGATTGCTGAAGGAATTGTTTTACTTAATCCATTTTAGAATAAGAATGTAATGTAACAAAACGTGAAAAGTTAATACTTCCCAAAGGCACTGTATATAGAGTAGGTATGTACAGACAGTATGAACAGTATATGAATATAAAAGGTGTGTAAAGCAGTAGTTATAATGGACAAGTCTTTCCTAGAATACAGTATTTACATATGAAGTGGGTAAAACACTATGTAAACATTATTAAAGTGACCAGTGTTCCATGACTATATACTGTACATGGGGCAGCAGTTGAAGGGTAGAGTACCGTGTGGTATCCGGCTAGTAACAGTGACTAAGGTTCATGGCACGGTGTTCAATATCATCTCCGCTGTACATGCAATCCCAGAAATATTGGTTTTCTACAATTTGACCTACACGACTGCTGTATTTCCATCTGACCCTCGTTGTATCATACTGTGTGAAACTGCAAAATCTTTTGGTTTTCCGGAGATCCAGGCCATGAATTATAGGCCATGAATTTTTGTATATTAAAGGTTTGTAAAATAGTGGTACACCAGTACGGATCATTTTGAAATATGGCTGCCTCGACCCCAGGGGCCAAATCTGGGGTGGCTCCATATCTAATTATTTTAAGGGTACATAAAACAGCATCTCTGCCAAATTTGGTGCTTTAATTAAAAAGAGAATGATTTTTCAGCTTAACCAGCCCAATAGAGGTGATAAGTGAACTAAACATTAGCTTGTTTCGTTATGTTGAAATGGACAGAGGTTTGTATAGCAGCTGAAAACAGACATACTGTAACTGTGTGGTATTCAAATATGCATTTATAAATAAGCCTTAACAACAGCAGATAATATGATTTAATAATGACCCCTCACATACTGGGGTCAATCATGGCAAAAAAATAGCTTGATGTCAAAATGTTACCTTAATACATAATGCCCAGGCACTTTGGTGTCTCTTACAGACTATCTTCCAATAGGGAAGCTTTTTAAAATGTATTACTGATTTCACCCACAGTTGTTGCCTTTTAGAGTATTTGTTTTTCCTCTGCCTTTATGGCTGCAAGTGGACTTTAGAGAGGTAGTATACTGTGGTCAGATAACCTGAAAAGAGTGCCTCCCACATGTTAGGGCACGGCTTTTTCTAACATCATCACATTGTGCAAACATAAAAACCATGTCTGGCAACTTGTGGAAAGGCATTTATGACTACTGTTTAGAGTAGACACAGTGATCCCCCATAAAATAACACTTCACCTGCCCTTAGGGCATCACACTAACCAAAGTGATTAACTTGTGTGTCTGAGAGTTAGCCTGTGATATTTACCTCCAAAGTCTCCAGAAAGGGGAGAGCCAAAGCATCACAAAATGGAAATAGCCAGAATCCACTACACTGCCCCTGTACTAGAGGAGAGTAGTGTATGTTTCTATTTTTGGGACAGCAATTCCTTTAAAGGGGAAGTGCCGTTTTTTGACATTTTCGCACAATGTGGTCAAAATAATTGTGAAAATTATGATAATGCCCTTTTAGTGTAAGAGCTTAAAAAATAAATGCCTGGAATTTCAGCCTGTTCAGGCTTATGGAGTTTTTGGCCCACAGCATGACATCATAATCTGATCGGATTATTCTGACCAATGACCAGTCATCTTTTATTTGCATATGTATCCTCCTATCTTTGAAGGGATAAGCTGGCCTGGGCAAAGGCCGGCCCAGAGGTCGTATGCGGCCCGCGACCTGATTTAATACGGCCCGTGGAATCATGCTCAGATCACATAAAGAATTTGCGATAGTAAAGTTTTGAAAAACGGATTTGTTATTCAAATGAAAAGCCCAATGAATACTCGTCTTTGTGTAATGATTTAATGATTTTATTTTGAAGGCACATATAAATAACAACTGCACGAGGACAGAGTGACTGACAGGCTCACACACACGTCACAGTTACAAATAGTAGCTAGCTAGAAATTGAGCACAATTTTGTTTTTCAAAGATTAAAAAAAAAATGAAAGTAGACAGTTCGAGCAAGAGTGGACATTGAAATATTTATTTATTGCGGTATCAGGGCTTACCTTCACCATTTACATCATGTCCCTCATGAATGAACTGAATTCCAAACTACAAGGGAAGGGCCTTCTTGCACATCAGATGTACAGCCTTGTCAAATCCTTCAAGGGAAAATGACTCCTGACCCGCCAAGTAGAAACCAACAATCTCACCCACCTTCCGACACTACTAGTCTGTTCCCTTTCAGATGATCAGCGAGAGAAGTATACATCACTGATGCACGCTTTGAATGGTGAGTTTTCTTGTCGTTTTGAGGATGTCAAAGTGTTGGACAATGACATGCTATTGTATTCCTCTCCTTTCACCTTCAATGTGGATAACGCTCCCACTGACCTGCAACTTGAGCTTATCGTTCTTCAGTCCGATGCAGCGATTGGAGAACTATTCAAAACAATGTCACTGATGAGGTTCTATGGATCTCTCAATGAACATTACTTTCCAAAGATTAGGAGTCATGCTCAGAAGATGTTTGTAATGTTCGGGTCAAGCTATGTATGTGAACAGATATAACAAGATATAACATAACACGTCAAGGCACAAATCATCTGTTACTGACTCTCACCTCTCAGCAATCCTGCGTATAGCGACGTCAGAAACTATACCTGACTTCACTGCTCTAGTAAATGCCCATCAGAGACTTCACTCCTCACACTGATTGAGTAATTTAAATGTAATGTTGAGCTCTCTCTCTCTCTTACCCGTTAACAAGAGTTATGTACGTGGTGCTGAATGCACAGTGTAATTTTTCCTCCATGGAGTTCATTGCATGTTTTATAATGAAAATACCTACCAAAAGTAGAATATGGATGTGGTTTATTTCTGTGCATGTTAAAAAGTTAAACAAGTAGCAAATCTGGACGTGATTTACAATCATACACATGATGTATAATGTATAATCCTGTAATAAGATTCTGGCCCGCGATGGCAAAAATATATTCTAATGTGGCCCTCCATGGAAAATAATTGCCCAGGCCTGCTCTAGAGTAGATTAACCTGTCCGCCAAGCAGGGCTGTGTACGGTATGCAAATATATTTTCAATTTGTATGAACATGCCCACATGATCAGACTGAGCATTTCAATGGCAAAAGGAGGCTCAGGGAAATACATTATTTAAAAAATATATTTTGAGCTATGTTCATGAAATAAATACACACTGTGAATTCTTAGACTGGGAGATGATTTAAAAATAACATTAAAAAACACAGCATTCCGTTCAAGTTGAAAAGAAATCACCCCCACATCCAGCGGTGCTCTATCAATCTCGATTGACACTCTCTCTGTGAGAAAATGTTCTCTGCTCTAAGGGGTTGGATCTGCCAGCTTGTTTTAATTTCAGCCTTGTCATGACAGGATGTGTGGGGGGCAACAGGAATGGGAAATGGTTAATACACTTAGTTTAGACGAGAGTGTTTGATGGTGTGAGGAGGACACTCAAATTGCTTCCCATGGAGAATTAAGCAAACCCAAGTTCAAGACTCGTGGGCTTGGCAGATTCCCATGCCACAGTCGTCTCGCCAGGCTCCAGCGCGTCAGGCTACTGGTCAGGTTCGTGTGCCTCTATGGAGGCGACCGGTCCGTGATCCTCGAACGTCCCTTTGGTCGGCCCCCTGCAGCTGAAGTCGCACGCGTCTCAGCCGGCTCGACAGGTTCCCGCGCTTCAGAAGAGGTAGCCGGTCCACTCCTAATCTCCGTGATCGTCCCTGTTGTCAGCGGCTTGCGGCTAAAGCCGCGCATCAGGGCGGGGGTAATGTCACGTATACTCCCTCTCTGGCCTCTAGGTCATCAGACTGCTGATTATTACGCACACCTGCCACCATCGTCACGCGCACCAGCGCTTATTGATGCTCACCTGGACTCCATCACGTCCTTGATTACCTGCCCTATTTATGTCACTCCCTTTGGTTCCTTCCCCAGGCTTCATTGTTTCTGTTTCATATCGGTGCGCTGTTCAAGTTTCTTGTTTTGGCCATGTCCGCGTATTTATTAAATGTATTCACTCCTTGAACTTGCTTCCTGACTCTCAGCGTACAACAGTCTCTATCCTGTAAAACTAATTGAGCATTGCATTAGCCTGTTAGTCTGCTAGCTACCCTCCCCCACAACTACACACACAGCCCAAGAAAGATGTTTCTGCACTCAATGGAAACAGAAACGCATCTTCCAGTCCTCACATTGTGTCCAAAAAATGTTTCACAAGTGTCGGGAAATATGACAAAGACAATATGAGTGGCAAAGAAATGTTGGTTTGTTCAGAGTAGGAATAGGCAACACCAGCCCTTGGGGGCCGGCCAATACTTGTTACACAGCACATAGCACTTACAATACTTGTTACACAGTACTCAAAATGAATCATATGATAAATGTTTACTGTTTTAAAACACTTATTACAGGTTTAAACTTTAAATCAGTTTATGAAAGGTTTTTGTCTTCTATTCTTTATTATAAGAACGTAAACGTCTCTGAGACCAAATCGTTTTAGAGAAGGGAACCCACTGAATAACTAGTTTTACAGAGCAAGGCATCTATATCCTGTGAGTTGTAAAGTAAACAAATATCTGAAAGTTAAACATTTATATCTGAAGATGAACACACTTTCAATATTCTACCTTGGAAGTTAAATACTTCATGATCAACACCTATTTAATTTCTTCATGCAACAAACCTAGAGTTGTTTTAGGTCTGTTTAGTGTTAACAGTTTGATGTGAATGTAAATATTTTCTTAAATATTTTTATTTTCTTAATGCCACTCGCCTGCTTTTCACCTCATGTAATACCTGATGTACTTAGAGGCACATCACAACAGGTGGTCCAGGTAAGTCATGACATACTTGCGAAAGTTTTCACCCCCTTGGCATTTTGACATATTTTGTTGCCTTGCCACCTGGAATTTAAAATAGATTTTTTGGGGGTTTGTGTCATTTTATTTACACAACATGCCTAACACTTTGTGGATGCAAAATATATTTGGAGAAACAAACAAGAAATAACACAAAAACAGAACTTGAGCGTGCATAACTATTCACCCAACCCTTTTTATAACCCAACCCTGATCTGTACTTCTCCATAACTTTTTCCCTGACCTGTTTCAAGAGCTCCTTGGTCCATTACATCCAAATAGAAATTAATTTAAATTACAGGTTGTAATGCAACAAAATAGGAAATCGTCAAAGGGGATGAATACCTTTGCAAGGCACTGTAGCAAAAGTGGGGAATTAACTCATTTGTTCTCTAGACGTTGAACTGATGTCTGTGCCTAGTGGGTTGAGTCGATCAATGAGAGAAGATTTTAAATGGAAAAGACCTTGTATTACTTCATGCAGCAAAACATGTATTTATTTTAATAACGAAACAACTGCAACTGGACACAGACAATTTAGAAGATGTATGTTTGGCCGAATCAAGAACAAAGGGAGCATCGACAAGATAAGGTTGGTTGAAAATTCTCTGTGCTACCCCAAACAATACATATCCTGTAATGGCTAATTGAGCATTGCAGTCTGATTAGCCCATTACAGTCTGATAGCTACCCTCCCCCCAACCACACATTTCCCCAGGAAAGATGACTTCCGGCGCCGACAGAGACTTCCGGCGCCGACAGAGATGGCCGCCTCGCTTCGCGTTCCTAGGAAACTATGCAGTTTTTTTTTTTTTTACGTGTTATTTCTTACATTAGTACCCCAGGTCATCTTAGGTTTCATTACATACAGTCGAGAAGAACTACTGTATATAAGATCAGCGTCAACTCACCATCAGTACGACCAAGAATATGTTTTTTGCGACGCGGATCCTGTGTTCTGCCTTACAAACAGGACAACGGAATGGATCGCATGCAGCGACCCAAAAAACGACTCCGAAAAAGAGGGAAACGAGGCGGTCTTCTGGTCAGACTCCGGAGACGGGCACACCGTGCACCACTCCCTAGCATTCTTCTTGCCAATGTCCAGTCTCTTGACAACAAGGTTGATGAAATCCGAGCAAGGGTAGCATTCCAGAGGGACATCAGAGACTGTAACGTTCTGTGCTGTACGGAAACATGGCTCACTGGAGAGACGCTATCCGAAGCGGTGCAGCCAACGGGTTTCTCCACGCATTGCGCCGACAGAAACAAACACCTTTCTGGTAAGAGGGGTGGGGGCGTATGCCTTATGGCTAACGAGACATGGTGCGATGAAAGAAATATACAGGAACTCAAATCCTTCTGTTCACCTGATTTAGAATTCCTCACAATCAAATGTAGACCGCATTATCTACCAAGAGAATTCTCTTTGGTTATAATCACAGCCGTATATATCCCCACCCCCCCAAGCAGACACATCGATGGCTCTGAACGAACTTTATTTAACTCTTTGCAAACTGGAAACCATTTATCCGGAGGCTGCATTCATTATAGCTGGGGATTTTAACAAGGCTAATCTGAAAACAAGACTCCCTAAATTTGATCAGCATATCGATTGCGCAACCAGGGGTGGAAAAAGCCGCGCCCTCAGAGCATGCGCAGACCAGTTGGCTGGAGTGTTTACGGACATATTCAATCAATCCCTATACCAGTCTGCTGTTCCCACATGCTTCAAGAGGGCCACCATTGTTCCTGTTCCCAGGAAGGCTAAGGTAACTGAGCTAAACGACTACCGCCCCGTAGCACTCACTCCCGTCATCATGAAGTGCTTTGAGAGACTAGTCAAGGACCATATCACCTCCACCCTACCTGACACCCTAGACCCACTCCAATTTACCGCCCAAATAGGTCCACAGACGATGCAATCTCAACCACACTGCACACTGCCCTAACCCATCTGGACAAGAGGAATACCTATGTGAGAATGCTGTTCATCGACTACAGCTCGGCATTCAACACCATAGTACCCTCCAAGCTCGTTATCAAGCTCGAGACCCTGGGTCTCGACCCCGCCCCGTGCAACCGGGTACTGGACTTCCTGACGGGCCGCCCCCAGGTGGTGAGGGTAGGTAACAACATCTCCTCCCCGCTGATCCTCAACACTGGGGCCCCACAAGGGTGCGTTCTGAGCCCTCTCCTGTACTCCCTGTTCACCCACGACTGCGTGTCCACGCATGCCTCCAACTCAATCATCAAGTTTGCGGACGACACAACAGTGGTAGGCTTGATTACCAACAACGACGAGACGGCCTACAGGGAGGAGGTGAGGGCTCTCGGAGTGTGGTGTCAGGAAAATAACCTCACACTCCACGTCAACAAAACTAAGGAAATGATTGTGGACTTTAGGAAACAGCAGAGGGAACACCCCCCTATCCACATCGATGGAACAGTAGTGGAGAGGGTAGCAAGTTTTAAGTTCCTCGGCATACACATCACAGACAAACTGAATTGGTCCACTCACACAGACAGCATCGTGAAGAAGGCGCAGCAGCGTCTCTTCAACCTCAGGAGGCTGAAGAAATTCGGCTTGTCACCAAAAGCACTCACAAACTTCTAGATGCACAGATGCACAATCGAGAGCATCCTGGCGGGCTGTATCACCGCCTGGTACGGCAACTGCTCCGCCCTCAACCTTAAGGCTCTCCAGAGGGTAGTGAGGTCTGCACAACGCATCACCGGGGGCAAACTACCTGCCCTCCAGGACACCTACACCACCCGATGTTACAGGAAGGCCATAAAGATCATCAAGGACATCAACCACCCGAGCCACTGCCTGTTCACCCCGCTATCATCCAGAAGGCGAGGTCAGTACAGGTGCATCAAAGCTGGGACCAAGAGACTGAAAAACAGCTTCTATCTCAAGGCCATCAGACTGTTAAACAGCCACCACTAACATTGAGTGGCTGCTGCCAACACACTGACACTGACTCAACTCCAGCCACTTTAATAATGGGAATTGATGGGAAATGATGTAAATATATCACTAGCCACTTTAAACAATGCTACCTTATATAATGTTACTTACCCTACATTATTCATCTCATATGCATACATATATACTGTACTCTATATCATCGACTGCATCCTTATGTAATACATGTATCACTAGCCACTTTAACTATGCCACTTTGTTTACATACTCATCTCATATGTATATACTGTACTCGATACCATCTACTGTATCTTGCCTATGCTGCTCTGTACCATCACTCATTCATATATCCTTATGTACATATTCTTTATCCCCTTACACTGTGTATAAGACAGTAGTTTAGGAATTGTTAGTTAGATTACTTGTTGGTTATTACTGCATTGTCGGAACTAGAAGCACAAGCATTTCGCTACACTCGCATTAACATCTGCTAACCATGTGGATGTGACAAATAAAATTTGATTTGATGTTCTGCACTCAATGGAAACAGAAACACCTCTTCCAGTCCCCACTTTTTTTTCATTGTTCAATAAAGGGTGTTTCCAAACAAATGTCACACAAGGAGGTGTTGGAACACAAGGAGTGGCAGAGTAAATGTGGTTTGTTTAGAGCAGGGATGGGCAACACCAGCCCTCGGGTGCCGGTTATTAGTGCATAGCCATAGCACAATTCTGGTTGCCTTATTTTACCTTTTCTGCCTTGTTTTGAGATATGGTTCGATCCCACCCAGGGACACATGGTTGTTTACAATAGTTGTTACACTGTCCTCAAAACATGAATCATAAGATAAAAGTTTACTCTGTTTATTAAAATAAACAGAGTAGAGTTTATTCCCTCAGAAGTTGGTACCCTGTACTTAAAACATTTGTTGTTTTCTATTTTGTAGTGTTCACGTTTATCGTCTTTATTAAACATGATGAACACTTACCACGCTGCGTTTTGGTCCTCTCCTTCGTCCACAGAAGAAAGACGTTACAGATGTTTAATTTAATGAAATCATACTTGAAAAAAAGTAAAGTTACATTAATAGAAAATTATTCGAGTAGAAGTGAAGGTCACCCAGTAAAATACTACTTGAGTAACAGCACAATATTTTCTTTAGGAATATAGTAAAGTTAAAAGTAAAATTTGTCAAAAATATGAATCGTAAAAGTACAGACTTAAAATCGACTTAAGTAGTATTTTAAAGTATTTTTTACTTAAGTACTTTACAGCACTGATAATATATACAGTGATCTTTTTTATTTTTATTTTTTTACCTTCATATACAGCAATATATGTACAGTAATGTAAAAGAATGAACAGTACCTGTGAAATAAATACAAATCAAACAAGAGTCCAAACCACTTCCATCAATGGAAATATATCTTCAGCTCCAATTTATTTCAGTGTGTGTGTGTGTGTGTGTGTGTCTGTAGAGTCACTCCCCCTTACCCACCATCCATCTCTACTTTTCAGTCTCATAAAAGGCAGTCTGTTGGCGTTCCCGCCAATGCCCTGTGCCAGGTAAAGGGAAAACACTTTGGCTAGGCAGTAGATATTTTCCTGCCACTCAAGGAAAGCCGGTGTGTGTGTGTGATGGCTGTTGGGGCCTTGATTCAGCAACTGGTGGCAGAACCTGTTGCTCTAAGGATTTTCTCTTTCCTCAGTTCGCTCCTTCCTCACTACCTCCCTCTGCTTCGAGGCCTCCAGCTTCCATTGAAAGAAGGCAGTGGCAGCAAAATCCTAAAATGGCATCCTTGAATTGGTGAGGCTTTCCGCTGTGTAAGTGCAGGTGGAAGGGAACATGATTGGGACACTGACCATTTTACTCTCTGCAGTAACATAATGTCACAGCTGTGTGTCTCTCGGAGCTTCTCTGGGCTGGTGTTAAGAGCAAAGCAGATCTACCCACTTCAGGATCTCTTCCTCTCTGTGGTGCCTGGCCAGTAGGACATCACTGGCAGCTCTAATGGGCTCTGTCCATCAGCCGTGGTCAAAGATGAAGAGGCAACCTCATCTCTTGATGGATCCAACGGAAAAGCTGTCAAGGGCAATGATCGGTGTGGCTGGCAGAGGTGTGCTTGGAAGATCTTATCAATTTTGCTTTAATGACAAAGTCTTTATCATACACTAACCTAAATCAAGTGTGCGATTATGTGTGATATCAGCAGGAACTCTCAGAGGAATCCTCTTTTGTTGGGGCAGGAGCTGGTGCCAAAGGGGAGCAGAGCAGGACAGCCTGTAGAGAAGGCCACTGTTCGAGCTGGGCCTGCTCTGCTGGGGGCCGAGCAGAGAGGAGAGCCAGAAGTTCATGCATGTCTTTCCTCTCCTGAAATAGAGGCCCGATTATCTTAAATGAGGATAATTATAAAGCTAAACTATGTCATTAAGTGAGTGTGTGAGTGCGTGAGTGAGCGAGTGTGTGATTGAGAGGCGGAGGGTGTGCTGTGTGATCATGTCACTGTGCTGTTTTCTTTTTTGTTGCATTCAGTCACTGTACCCGCCCTGGCAATCCCTGGTATGTGTGTGTGTGCGTGTGTTCATATGACACAGAAGTTTGTCAAGCTGACCGAGTCCTTGTAGTAGGACATTCAATGATTAGCTTTGGCATCAACTACCGTCAACAGTGTACAGTAAAAAAGACTATCAAACATTCCGATCTGTATTGACACAGGCTTTAATCATGTGAAGTTACAAAACCTCTTGGGCTTAGTCATCACTCAAGTTTACCAACGGATGGAGGTAACAGTGTGTACGCACCTCTCGACCATTGTGATACGCATTAATTGGCACAACGGTTGTTGACAAATGCATGACATATCCGTTGTTCCACCTGAGCGCAGACCAAGCCTGGTCATGCTCCAATTCACATCAGTTCCTCAAAATCAAAATATGAACTTGAAAGATATCCACACAACTTAAGTGGCCGCATTTATGAATGAAATTTACATTGGAATGAGATATTTACCACCGTTGTCTACACGGCGCACACAATGATGGCAGCTTTTTCTTTACGGTGTGTTTGAAAAAGCAACAGCACATCGTTACACCATGAGCAATGGAAATCATTCTCAATATAAGTAACATCTATAATTGAATGAGACCAGGTGTGTCTTATCTGATTGAGAGTTGCTGATACTATCCTTGTGTATTTTATGTAGAAAATCTGGCACTGAACCACACACTTCTATCTAGTGAGAGTGCACAGAACATTTTATCTTTAATTACAAAAACAAAGAAAGTATCGACAAGTTAAGGTTGGTTGAAAATTCTCTGTGCTACCCCAAACAGTACCTATCCTGTAATGGCTAATTAAGCATTGTATTAGCCCATTACAGTCTGATAACCCCCCCCCCCCCAACCACACATTGCCCCAGGAAACATTGTTCTGCACTCAATGGAAACAGAAACACTCTTCCAGCCCCCACTTTTTTTTTCATTGTACAATAAAGGGTGTGTCCAAAAAAATGTCACACAAGGAGGTGTTGGGACACAAGGAGTGGCAGAGAAAATGTGGTTTGTTTAGAGTAGGGATGGGCAACACCAGCCCTCGGGTGCCGGGTATTAGTGCATGGCCATAGCATGGCTCGATCCCACCCAGGGACACATGGTTATTTACAATAGTTGTTACACTGTCCTCAAAACATGAATCATATGATAATAGTTTACTCTGTTTATTAAAATAAACAGAGTAGAGTTTATTTCCTCAGAAGTTGGTACACTGTACTTAAAACAATTACATTACAAGTTTTAATAAGGTTTAATCAGTGCATGAAATGTTTTTGTCTTCAATTCTTTATTATAGTAACATACAATTCCCTGAGGCCAAATAGTTTTACAGGAGGGAACCCACTGTGAATAACTAGTTTTACAGGAGAGGTTGGGACTGACTGTGATTAACTAGTTTTACAGGAGAGAGTGCCTCTTCAGAGCAAGGCATCTATATCCTGTGAGATGCAAAGTTAAAAACAAATATCTGAAGATAAACACACTTTCAATATTCTACCTCAGCAGTTACATGCTTCATGATCAACCAATATTTATTCATTTCTTCATGCAACATACCTAGATAGTTGTTTTAGGTCTGTTTCGTGTAAACAGTTTGATATGTGAATGTAAATACATTGCTTTTTATTTTCTTAAAATGGCACTCGTCTGCTTTTCACCTCATGTAATACCTGATTTACTTAGAGGCACATCTCAATAGCTGGTCCAGGTAAGTCATGACACAGCAAAAGTGGGGGTTTTCCTTTGTTTTCTAGGTTTCCTTTATTGTTCCTCAAGCAAGATGACATCACAGACTCTCATCAGACTAACACCTTGAATGACTACAACGGTGTTCCTAATGTTTGGTATACTCTGTGTGTATATATATATATATATTCTTTTTTTCAGGATGTAACATATCATACAACATGGATGACGTTGTACACAATTGTGCATGATTTTTGGGAACCCATTTTGGCGTGAGTGCTACTTTCAAAACTACCGTCTGAAATTATGCAAAACCATTAACGCATCTTTAAGAAGGTTTTACAGTAGACACCTAACAGCTGTGATTTAAGGTTGCTTGCGTAACCCTGGTTCACTGATAATATGATTGAGGTCTCTCACTATAGGAACACGCCCTTCTAGGCAATCACAGATAGCTACAATCACACAACATCTATCAGAAACAGACAGGAAGCATAGTGAAAAGTGGGGAACCCCATTCATTATAAGACGCCAGGGTCCCATCTTGTTGAAGTCTCAAAATAAATGAGGGGTAACTAATGTACCAGATAATACGTCTCTATACAGAGATGCTGCAAGCGATGCCCTTGAGTGGTCTTGAACACGGTAGCAAAGAAACCCTCAACCTCACCAGGGTAGCATACCTGTGCCAAATTACTTCCGGCGCCGAAAGAGATGGCCGCCTCGCTTCGCGTTCCTAGGAAACTATGCAGTTTTTTGTTTTTTTTTACGTGTTATTTTACGTGTTATTTCTTACATTAGTACCCCAGGTCATCTTAGGTTTCATT
Organism: Oncorhynchus masou masou; assembly: GCF_036934945.1. Classification (NCBI taxonomy): domain Eukaryota; kingdom Metazoa; phylum Chordata; class Actinopteri; order Salmoniformes; family Salmonidae; genus Oncorhynchus; species Oncorhynchus masou. The sequence continues at coordinate 42,782,065 of NC_088213.1, forward strand.
ACATACAGTCGAGAAGAACTACTGTATATAAGATCAGCGTAAACTCACCATCAGTACGACCAAGAATATGTTTTTCGCGACGCGGATCCTGTGTTCTGCCTTACAAACAGGACAACAGAATGGATTGCATGCAGCAACCCAAAAAAACGACTCCGAAAAAGAGGGAAACGAGGCGGTCTTCTGGTCAGACTACGGAGACGGGCACATCGTGCCCCACTTCCTAGCATTCTTCTTGCCAATGTCCAGTCTCTTGACAACAAGGTTGATGAAATCCGAGCAAGGGTAGCATTCCAGAGGGACATCAGAGACTGTAACGTTCTGTGCTTCACGGAAACATGGCTCACTGGAGAGACGTTATCCGAAGCGGTGCAGCCAACGGGTTTCTCCACGCATCGCGCCGACAGAAACAAACACCTTTCTGGTAAGAAGAGGGGTGGGGGTGTATGCCTTATGGCTAACGAGGCATGGTGCGATGAAAGAAACATACAGGAACTCAAATCCTTCTGTTCACCTGATTTAGAATTCCTCACAATCAAATGTAGAACGCATTATCTACCTAGAGAATTCTCTTCGATTATAATCACAGCCGTATATATCCCCCCAAGCAGACACATCGATGGCTCTGAGCAAACTTTAATTTAACTCATTGCAAACTGGAAAGCATTTATCCGGAGGCTGCATTCATCGTTGTTGGGGATTTTAACAAGGCTAATCTGAAAACAAGACTCCCTAAATTTTATCAGCATATCGATTGCGCAACCAGAGGTGGAAAAACCTTGGATCACTGTTACTCTAACTTCCGCGACGCATTTAAGGCCCTGCCCCGCCCCCCTTTCGGAAAAGCTGACCACGACTCCATTTTGCTGATACTTGCCTACAGACAAAAACTTAAAAAAGGAGCTCCCACGCTGAGGTCTGTCCAACGCTGGTCCGACCAAGCTGACTCCACACTCCAAGACTGCTTCCATCACGTGGACTGGGACATGTTTCGTATTGCGTCAGATAACAACATTGACGAATACGCTGATTCGGTGTGCGAGTTTATTAGAACGTGCGTTGAAGATGTCGTTCCCATAGCAACGATTAAAACATTCCCTAACCAGAAACCGTGGATTGATGGCAGCATTCGCGTGAAACTGAAAGCGCGAACCACTGCTTTCAATCAGGGCAAGGTGTCTGGTAACATGACTGAATACAAACAGTGCAGCTATTCCCTCCGTAAGGCTATCAAACAAGCTAAGCGTCAGTACAGAGACAAAGTAGAATCTCAATTCAACGGCTCAGACACAAGAGGCATGTGGCAGGGTCTACAGTCAACCACGGACTACAGGAAGAAATCCAGCCCAGTCACGGACCAGGATGTCTTGCTCCCAGGCAGACTAAATAACTTTTTTGCCCGCTTTGAGGACAATACAGTGCCACTGACACGGCCTGCAACGGAAACATGCGGTCTCTCCTTCACTGCAGCCGAGGTGAGTAAAACATTTAAACATGTTAACCCTCGCAAGGCTGCAGGCCCAGACGGCATCATGACAGGATGTGTGGGGGGCAACAGGAATGGGAAATGGTTAATACACTTAGTTTAGACGAGAGTGTTTGATGGTGTGAGGAGGACACTCAAATTGCTTCCCATGGAGAATTAAGAGAACCCAAGTTCAAGACTCGTGGGCTTGGCAGACTCCCATGCCACAGTCGTCTCGCCAGACTCCAGCGCGTCAGGCTACTAGTCAGGTTCGTGTGCCTCTATGCAGGCGACCGGTCCGTGATCCTCGAACGTCCCTTTGGTCGGCCCCCTGCAGCTGAAGTCGCGCGCGTCTCAGCCGGCTCGACAGGTTCCCGTGCTTCAGAAGAGGTAGCCGGTCCACTCCTAATCTCCGTGATCGTCCCTGTTGTCAGCGGCTTGCGGCTAAAGCCGCGCATCAGGGCGGGGGTAATGTCACGTATACTCCCTCTCTGGCCTCTAGGTCGTCAGACTGCTGATTATTACGCACTCCTGCCACCATCGTCACGCGCACCAGCGCTTATTGATGCTCACCTGGACTCCATCACGTCCTTGATTACCTGCCCTATTTATGTCACTCCCTTTGGTTCCTTCCCCAGGCTTCATTGTTTCTGTTTCATATCGGTGCGCTGTTCATGTTTCTTGTTTTGGTCATGTTCGCGTATTTATTAAATGTATTCACTCCCTGAACTTGCTTCCTGACTCTCAGCGTACAACAGTCTCTATCCTGTAAAGACTAATTGAGCATTGCATTAGCCTGTAAGTCTGCTAGCTACCCATTTAACATTACATTTACATTTAAGTCATTTGGCAGACGCTCTTATCCAGAGCGACTTACAAATTGGTGAATTCACCTTATGACATCCAGTGGAACAGCCACTTTACAATAGTGCATCTAAATCATTTAAGGGGGGGTGAGAAGGATTACTTTATCCTATCCTAGGTATTCCTTAAAGAGGTGGGGTTTCAGGTGTCTCCGGAAGGTGGTGATTGACTCCGCTGTCCTGGCGTCGTGAGGGAGTTTGTTCCACCATTGGGGGGCCAGAGCAGCGAACAGTTTTGACTGGGCTGAGCGGGAACTGTACTTCCTCAGTGGTAGGGAGGCGAGCAGGCCAGAGGTGGATGAACGCAGTGCCCTTGTTTGGGTGTAGGGCCTGATCAGAGCCTGGAGGTACTGCGGTGCCGTTCCCCTCACAGCTCCGTAGGCAAGCACCATGGTCTTCTAGCGGATGCGAGCTTCAACTGGAAGCCAGTGGAGAGAGCGGAGGAGCGGGGTGACGTGAGAGAACTTGGGAAGGTTGAACACCAGACGGGCTGCGGCGTTCTGGATGAGTTGTAGGGGTTTAATGGCACAGGCAGGGAGCCTCCCCCACAACTACACACACAGCCCAAGAAAGATGTTTCTGCACTCAATGGAAACAGAAATGCATCTTCCAGTCCTCACATTGTGTCCCAAAAAATGTTTCACAAGTGTAGGGAAATATGACAAAGACAATATGAGTGGCAAAGAAATGTTGGTTTGTTCAGAGTAGGAATAGGCAACACCAGCCCTTGGGGGCCGGCCAATACTTGTTACACAGCACATAGCACTTACAATACTTGTTACACAGTACTCAAAATGAATCAAATGATAAATGTTTATTGTTTTAAAACACTTATTACAGGTTTAAACTTTAAATCAGTTTATGAAAGGATTTTGTCTTCTATTCTTTATTAAAAGAACGTAAACGTCTCTGAGACCAAATCGTTTTAGAGAAGGGAACCCACTGAATAACTAGTTTTACAGAGCAAGGCATCTATATCCTGTGAGTTGTAAAGTAAACAAATATCTGAAAGTAAAACATTTATATCTGAAGATGAACACACTTTCAATATTCTACCTTGGAAGTTAAATACTTCATGATCAACACCTATTTAATTTCTTCATGCAACAAACCTAGAGTTGTTTTAGGTCTGTTTAGTGTTAACAGTTTGATGTGAATGTAAATATTTTCTTAAATATTTTTATTTTCTTAATGCCACTCGCCTGCTTTTCACCTCATGTAATACCTGATGTACTTAGAGGCACATCACAACAGGTGGTCCAGGTAAGTCATGACATACTTGCGAAAGTTTTCACCCCCTTGGCATTTTGACATATTTTGTTGCCTTGCCACCTGGAATTTAAAATAGATTTTTGGGGGGTTTGTGTCATTTTATTTACACAACATGCCTAACACTTTGAGGATGCAAAATATATTTGGAGAAACAAACAAGAAATAACACAAAAACAGAACTTGACTATTCACCCAACCCTTTTTATAACCCAACCCTGATCTGTACTTCTCCACAACTTTTTCCCTGACCTGTTTCAAGAGCTCCTTGGTCTTCATGTGCCCCTTGCTTGGTGGTGCCCCTTGCTTAGTGGTGTTGCAGACTGGGAATCTTTCAGAACAGGTGTGTGTGTATATACACTGAGACCATGTGACACTTAGATTGCACACAATGTGGACTTTATTTAGCTAATTATGTGATTTCTGAAGGTAATTGATTGCACCAGGTATTATTTAGGGGCTTCATAGCAAAGGGGGTGAATACATGTGCATGCACCACTTTTCCATTTTTTTATGTTTTGAAACAAGTTTTTCACTTCATCAATTTTGACTATTTTGTATGTCCATTACATGACATCCAAATAGAAATCAATTTAAATTACAGGTTGTAATGCAACAAAATAGGAAACCGTCAAAGGGGACGAATACCTTCGCAAGGCACTGTAGCAAAAGTGGGGAATTAACTCATTTGTTCTCTAGACGTTGAACTGATGTCTGTGCCTAGTGGGTTGAGTCGATCAATGAGAGAAGATTTTAAATGGAAAAGACCTTGTATTACTTCATGCAGCAAAACATGTATTTATTTTAATAACGAAACAACTGCAACTGGACACAGACAATTTAGAAGATGTATGTTTGGCCGAATCAAGAACAAAGAGAGCATCGACAAGTTAAGGTTGGTTGAAAATTCTCTGTGCTACCCCAAACAATACATATCCTGTAATGGCTAATTGAGCATTGCAGTCTGATTAGCCCATTACAGTCTGATAGCTACCCTCCCCCCAACCACACATTGCCCCAGGAAAGATGACTTCCGGCGCCGACAGAGACTTCCGGCGCCGACAGAGATGGCCGCCTCGCTTCGCGTTCCTAGGAAACTATGCAGTTTTTTTTTTTTTTTTTTTTTTTTACGTTTTTTTACGTGTTATTTCTTACATTAGTACCCCAGGTCATCTTAGGTTTCATTACATACAGTCGAGAAGAACTACTGTATATAAGATCAGCGTCAACTCACCATCAGTACGACCAAGAATATGTTTTTCGCGACGCGGATCCTGTGTTCTGCCTTACAAACAGGACAACGGAATGGATCGCATGCAGCGACCCAAAAAAACGACTCAGAAAAAGAGGGAAACGAGGCGGTCTTCTGGTCAGACTCCGGAGATGGGCACACCGTGCACCACTCCCTAGCATTCTTCTTGCCAATGTCCAGTCTCTTGACAACAAGGTTGATGAAATCCGAGCAAGGGTAGCATTCCAGAGGGACATCAGAGATTGTAACGTTCTGTGCTTCACGGAAACATGGCTCACTGGAGAGACACTATCCGAAGCGGTGCTGCCAACGGGTTTCTCCACGCATCGCGCCGACAGAAACAAACACCTTTCTGGTAAGAAGAGGGGTGGGGGCGTATGCCTTATGGCTAACGAGACATGGTGCGATGAAAGAAACATACAGGAACTCAAATCCTTCTGTTCACCTGATTTAGAATTCCTCACAATCAAATGTAGACCGCATTATCTACCAAGAGAATTCTCTTCGATTATAATCACAGCCGTATATATCCCCCCCCCAAGCAGACGCATCGATGGCTCTGAACGAACTTTATTTAACTCTTTGCAAACTGGAAACCATTTATCCGGAGGCTGCATTCATTGTAGCTGGGGATTTTAACAAGGCTAATCTGAAAACAAGACTCCCTAAATTTGATCAGCATATCGATTGCGCAACCAGGGGTTGAAAAAGCCGCGCCCTCAGAGCATGCGCAGACCAGTTGGCTGGTGTGTTTACGGACATATTCAATCAATCCCTATACCAGTCTGTTGTTCCCACATGCTTCAAGAGGGCCACCATTGTTCCTGTTCCCAAGAAGGCTAAGGTAACTGAGCTAAACGACTACCGCCCCGTAGCACTCACTTCCGTCATCATGAAGTGCTTTGAGAGACTAGTCAAGGACCATATCACCTCCACCCTACCTGACACCCTAGACCCACTCCAATTTGCTTACCGCCCAAATAGGTCCACAGACGATGCAATCTCAACCACACTTCACACTGCCCTAACCCATCTGGACAAGAGGAATACCTATGTGAGAATGCTGTTCATCGACTACAGCTCGGCATTCAACACCATAGTAACCTCCAAGCTCGTTATCAAGCTCGAGACCCTGGGTCTCGACCCCGCCCCGTGCAACCGGGTACTGGACTTCCTGACGGGCTGCCCCCAGGTGGTGAGGGTAGGTAACAACATCTCCTCCCCGCTAATCCTCAACACTGGGGCCCCACAAGGGTGCGTTCTGAGCCCTCTCCTGTACTCCCTGTTCACCCACGACTGCGTGGCCACGCACGCCTCCAACTCAATCATCAAGTGTGCGGACGACACAACAGTGGTAGGCTTGATTACCAACAACGACGAGACGGCCTACAGGGAGGAGGTGAGGGCCCTCGGAGTGTGGTGTCAGGAAAATAACCTCACACTCAACGTCAACAAAACTAAGGAGATGATTGTGGACTTCAGGAAACAGCAGAGGGAACACCCCCTATCCACATCGATGGAACAGTAGTGGAGAGGGTAGCAAGTTTTAAGTTCCTCGGCATACACATCACAGACAAACTGAATTGGTCCACTCACACAGACAGCATCGTGAAGAAGGCGCAGCAGCGCCTCTTCAACCTCAGGAGGCTGAAGAAATTCGGCTTGTCACCAAAAGCACTCACAAACTTCTACAGATGCACAATCGAGAGCATCCTGGCGGGCTGTATCACCGCCTGGTACGGCAACTGCTCCGCCCTCAACCTTAAGGCTCTCCAGAGGGTAGTGAGGTCTGCACAATGCATCACCGGGGGCAAACTACCTGCCCTCCAGGACACCTACACCACCCGATGTTACAGGAAGGCCATAAAGATCATCAAGGACATCAACCACCCGAGCCACTGCCTGTTCACCCCGCTATCATCCAGAAGGCGAGGTCAGTACAGGTGCATCAAAGCTGGGACCGAGAGACTGAAAAACAGCTTCTATCTCAAGGCCATCAGACTGTTAAACAGCCACCACTAACATTGAGTGGCTGCTACCAACACACTGACACTGACTCAACTCCAGCCACTTTAATAATGGGAATTGATGGGAAATGATGTAAATATATCACTAGCCACTTTAAACAATGCTACCTTATATAATGTTACTTACCCTACATTATTCATCTCATATGCATACGTATATACTGTACTCTATATCATCGACTGCATCCTTATGTAATACATGTATCACTAGCCACTTTAACTATGCCACTTTGTTTACATACTCATCTCATATGTATATACTGTACTCGATACCATCTACTGTATCTTGCCTATGTTGCTCTGTACCATCACTCATTCATATATCCTTATGTACATATTCTTTATCCCCTTACACTGTGTATAAGACAGTAGTTTAGGAATTGTTAGTTAGATTACTTGTTGGTTATTACTGCATTGTCGGAACTAGAAGCACAAGCATTTCGCTACACTCGCATTAACATCTGCTAACCATGTGGATGTGACAAATAAAATTTGATTTGATTTGATTTGAAATTAATGGGTGGCGTCATGCCCCTTGGGGTGGCACCCAGCAGACAGTTCTATTGTCAAGCCCAACTCTGGAAAACAGATGCACCCCTCGTCCGCTTTGGGGGTGGTCTGTCTTCTGCCCGAGAAGGTGCAGGGCCCAACACTGTATGAGCTGTGCCCTGCTCCGCTCCGCCTCTAGAGGATCCCTAGGTCAGGACTTTGAAGAGGCTGCAGTGAAGGACAGCTCGAACCTGGACTGCGTCGATGGGGTCTGGAGCCCCTGGACGCCGAGAGCTGTTCACAGATGTAGGATTTTATAGGACATATCAAGGCTCTGTGCCCCTTTGCAAGGGGACATAGAGTGATATATTTCTGGAAGTAGGGTGCTGTAAGCATGAAGTGAGGACAGTGCATGGTGGAAACTGATATTTACCCGTCCAGCCTCGGCTTGAGCTTAAAACGGTACTGAGGGGAGAGCTTTAGCTTGGAGGTCACTTGTGTCCAGAACAACCATGTTTTAGCCCAGCTTTGGCTACAGTTTGTGAAAACTAGCCTTTACGCGGGAGCTGCCTTGGTTTTAGAGTCACCCAGTGGACTACTAGCTTAGCTATAGCTAGCACAGTGTTAGCTGAAGAGAACCATGTTGCCATTCGGTCTAGAGAGCCTCTTTTGACCTTAATTCCATGCTGTGTAACTGGTCAGTTTAACCTAAACATTTAATTCCAGGAATTTGAGTGCTTGGCTTAGTTCGCCCAGTACGGGGACGGTGTAGCTGTACCTCAGAGGGAGAGAGAGACTGTTCTGTCAGCAAGGTTGTGTGTGTACTAATCAAAGCCTGAACACGGGGCCTGTACAGCTTTGCTAGCTCGTAGCAGCCTAGTGGGTTAAACGCCTAGCTGTAGTTAGCACTTCGTTAGTCGGAGTGCACCGTGTGAGGGTATTCCTCTATAAGCTGAAAATCTCCCACAACCGTAGTACGAAGAGGCAAAACCAGTTAGTCTAGCCAGTGCGGGCTCTGGTAAGCTAATCGAGTAGAGAAGTAATGCTACCAAAGGTAGGTAGAAATAACTAGCAGAAAGAGTGAGATTTAATCGTTTGCTGGCCGACCTTAGCTGTGGAGCTAGTCCTGGCTCTGTGGCTGAACAGGTCACCTGTGAATAGTTAAGCAGGACAGAAGTGGTTCAAGTCATGCTGAAGAGAGACAGAGATCTTACCTTTGCAGTAAGGAAGAAAACAAATCATAAAAGTAGAGGATGGAAGCGTGGCGCTTTATAAGGAGTGGGGTTCTGACAGACTGTGTGACTGGAGCTTCCTGAGACTCTGCCTAAAAGGGTGTGGCCCCATAGGGAGAGACTACAATTAGTATTTGAAAGAGATGTTTGCATATCTTGCATTACTCATCTCACATCTCATGTATATACTGTATTCTATACAATCTACTGCATCTTGCCTATGCCGCTCGGTCATTCGCTCATCCATATATTTATATTTATATGTACACTAGACATAAAACTATGTAATAACACATATGGAATCATGTAGTAACCAGAAAAGTGTTAAACAAATCAAATATATTTGAGATTTGAGATTCTTCAAATAACTACCATTTTCCTTGATGACAGCTTTGCACACTCTCAACCAGCTTCACCTGGAATTATTTTCCAACCATCTTCAAGGATTTCCCATAGATGCTGAGCACTTGTTGGCTGCTTTTCCATCACTCAGCGGTCCGACTCATCCCAAACCATCTCAATTTAGTTGAGGTCGGGGATTGTGGAGGCCAGGTCATCTGATGCAGCACCTAATCACTTTCCTTCTTGGTAAAATAGCCCTTACATATCATATGTGATGTGTTGGGTCATTGTCCTGTTGAAAAACAAATTATAGTGGGACAAAGCGCAAACCAGATGGGATGGCGTATCGCTGCAGAATGCTGTGGTAGCCATGCTGGTTAAGGGTGCCTTGAATTCTGAATAAATCACAGACAGTGTCATCAGCAAAGCACCCCCACACCATCACACCACCTCCATGCATCATGGTGGGAAATACACATGCGGAGATCATCCATTCACCCACACCGCGTCTCACAAAGACACGGCGGTTGGAACCAGAAATTGCCAATTTGGACTCCAGACCAAAGGACAAATTTCCACCGGTCTAATGTCCATTGCTGGTGTTTCTTGGCCCAAGCAAGTATCTTCTTATTGGTGTCCTTTATTAGTGGATTCTTTGCAGAAATTCGACCATGAAGGCCTGATTCACACAGTCTCCTCTGCACAGTTGTTGTTGAGATGTGTCTGTTACTTGAACTCTGAAGCATTTATCTTAGTGCTTGATGGTTTTTGTGACTGCACTTGGAAGAAACTTTCAAAGTTCTTTATGTTCCGTATTGACTGACCGAGAATGGTCGTACCTACGTTGTCACAACACAACTGATTGGCTCAAACGCATTATATCAAAGCACAAGGTGAGTATCAAAGCACAAGGTGAGACCCAAATGCAGACACAGGAGGCAGATGGTTGCAGTCTTACAATGTTTATTAATCCAAAGGGGTAGGCAAGAGAATGGTCATGGACAGGCAAAAAGGTCAAAACTAGATCAGAGTCCAGGAGGTACAGAGAGGCAGACAGGTTTGAGGTCAAGGCAGGCAGAATGGTCAGGCCGGCGGGTACAAAGTCCAGAAACAGGCAAGGATCAAAACCAGGAGGACTAGAATAATAATAATAATAATATATCCCATTTAGCAGACGCTTTTGTCCAAAGCGACTTACAAGTCGGCTGGGGCCACTACTTTTACATATGGGTGGCCCCAGCGGGAATCGAACCCACGACGCTTGGCGTTGCAAGCGCCATGCTCTACCGACTGAGCCACACAGGACCGAAAAAGAATGCAAAAAGTAGGAGAACGGGAAAAACCGCTGGTTGACATGGAAACATACAAGACAAAGAGACAGGAAAAGCAGGGATAAATAGACTGGGGAAAACAAGCAACTGGAGGGGGTGGAGACAATAATGAGGACAGGTGAAACTCATCAGGGTGTGACATTAAGAAAGAAATACATTCCACAAATACATTTTTAAGAAGGCACACCTGTTAATTGAAATGTATTCCAGGAAAATACCTCATGAAGCCGGTTGAGAGAATGCCAGGAGTGTGCAAAGCTTTCATCAAGGCTAAGGGTGGCTATTTGAAGAATCTCAAATATAAAATATACACTGCTCAAAAAAATAAAGGGAACACTTAAACAACACAATGTAACTTCAAGTCAATCACACTTCTGTGAAATCAAACTGTCCACTTAGGAAGCAACACTGATTGACAATAAATTTCACATGCTGTTGTGCAAATGGAATAGACAACAGGTGGAAATTATAGGCAATTAGCAAGACACCCCCAATAAAGGAGTGGTTCTGCAGGTGATAACCACAGACCACTTCTCAGTTCCTATGCTTCCTGGCTGATGTTTTGGTCACTTTTGAATGCCGGCGGTGCTTTCACTCTAGTGGTAGCATGAGACGGAGTCTACAACCCACACAAGTGGCTCAGGTAGTGCAGCTCATCCAGGATGGCACATCAATGCGAGCTGTGGCAAGAAGGTTTGCTGTGTCTGTCAGTGTAGTGTCCAGAGCATGGAGGCGCTACCAGGAGACAGGCCAGTACATCAGGAGATGTGGAGGAGGCCGTAGGAGGGCAACAACCCAGCAGCAGGACCGCTACCTCCGCCTTTCTGCAAGGAGGAGCACTGCCAGACCTCCAGCAGGCCACAAATGTGAATGTGTCCGCTGAAACGGTCAGAAACAGTCTCCATTTGGGTGGTATGAGGGCCCGACGTCCACAGGTGGGGGTTGTGCTTACAGCCCAACACCGTGCAGGATGTTTGGCATTTGCCAGTCTGGAGACGCCGTGGAGAATGTTCTGCTGCCTGTAACATCCTCCAGCATGACCAGTTTGGCGGTGGGTCAGTCATGGTGTGGGGTGGCATTTCTTTGGGGGGCTGCACAGCCCTCCATGTGCTCGCCAGAGGTAGCCTGACTGCCATTAGGTACCGAGATGAGATCCTCAGATCCCTTGTGAGACCATATGCTGGTGCGGTTGGCCCTGGGTTCCTCCTAATGCAAGACAATGCTAGACCTCATGTGGCTGGAGTGTGTCAGCAGTTCCTGCAAGAGGAAGGCATTCATTTTATGGACTGGCCCGCCCGTTCCCCAGACCTGAATCCAATTGAGCACATCTGGGACATCATGTCTCGCTCCATCCACCAACGCCACGTTGCACCACAGGAGTTGGCAGATGCTTTAGTCCAGGTCTGGAAGGAGATCCCTCAGAAGACCATCCGCCACCTCATCAGGAGCATGCCCAGGCGTTGTAGGGAGGTCATACAGGCACGTGGAGGCCACACACACTACTGAGCCTCCTTTTGACTTGTTTTAAGGACATTAGATCAACGTTGGATCAACCTGTAGTGTGGTTTTCCACTTTAATTTTGAGTGTGACTCCAAATCCAGACCTCCATGGGTTGATAAATTTGATTGATAATTTTTGTGTGATTTTGTTGTCAGCACATGTAAAGAAAAAAGTATTTAATAAGAATATTTCATTCAGATCGAGGATGTGTTATTTTAGTGTTCCCTTTATTTTTTTGAGCAGTGTATTTTCATTTGTTAAAAAAATGGGTTACTACATGATTCCATGTGTGTTATTTCATAATTTTGATGTCTTCACTATTATTCTATAATGTGGAAAATAGTAAAAATAAACAAAAACCCTTGAATGAATAGGTGTTCTAAAACTTTTAACCGGTAGTGTACATATTCTTATTCCATCCCTTTACTTGGATTTGTGTGTATCATGGAGTTGATGCGGAATTGTTAGATTACTTGTTAGGTATTGCTGCAATGTCAGAACTAGAAGCATAAGCATTTTGCTACACTCGCATAAACATCTGCTAACCATGTGTGACCAATAACGTGTGATTTGATTTGTTGACTCACCTTTGTCATGCAATGTCAGACTTGGATGTTCTTGGGTGTGACGCTACAAGCTTGGCACACCTGTACAATGCCTTGTAAAAGTATTAATCCCCCTTGGCATTTTTCCTATTTTGTTGCGTTACAACTTGTCATTTAATTAGATTTTTATTTGGATTTCATGTAATGGACATACACAAAATATTCCAAATTGTGAAGTGAAATGAGAAAAAATTAGTGGTTTCAAATGCTAAAAAATAAAAAACGGAAAAGTGGTGCGTGCCAATTGTCACGCCCTGATCACAGAGAGCCCTTGGTTCTTTATGGTATTGTAGGTCTGGGCGTGACTAGGGGGGTGTTCTAGTTTTTATATTTCTATGTTAGTGTCTCTAATTGGGGATCATATTTAAGTTCTCCAATGTTCCCACCTGGGTTGTGGGATAATGTTTTGGTTGGTGCTTTGTTGCGCTCGGTGACTGCATGTTTGTTATTATTTGTTGTAGGTTTCACTATGAAAGATAATGTGGAACTCTACGTACACTGCGCCTTGGTCCACTCATTTCAACAAACGTGACAGAATATCCCACCAACACTGGACCAAGCAGCATGTGACGGAGATAAAGGAGTTTTGGACCTCGGAGGAGATCATGGGAGGTTGTGAGACCGTTCCTTGGAAAGAGACACCAAGGAGGGTGGAAGGACAGCGATGACGCCAGGGACCGCGGCCACAGAAATTCTAATCTTTTTTTAGGGCGGGGGGGGACGAGGGCTGGTCGGCGGAGCAGCGGAAGAGTGGGTCATCAGTCCGGTGACATCTGTGCCAGCTCCCCTTACTCACCCTGAAGAGCCAGAGACCGTCTGGGAAGTGATGGATAAGTTAGGAGAGAGATAAATTAGAGAAATGTTATGTAGGTGTGTTCTGCACGGCATCCGACCTCAAGATCCTGTCAGCAGTCTGGTGAGTCCTGTGCCAGCTCTCCGCACTCTCCCTAAAGTGCGTGTCACCAGTCCGGTGCCACCTGTGCCAGCTCCCCGCACGAGCCCTGAAGTGCGTGTCCCCAGTCCGGTACGTCCTGTGCCAGCTCCCCGCACTCTCCCTGAAGTGCGTCTCACCAGTCCGGTGCCGCCTGTGCCGGCTCCACGCATCAGGCCTCCAGTGTGCCTCCCCAGTCCGGTACATCCTGTGCCAGCCATCCGCACTCTCCCTGAAGTTCTTGTCACCAGTCCGGTGCCACCTGTGCCGGCTCCATGCACCAGGCCTTCAGTGCGTCTCCCCAGCCTGGTACGTCCGGTGCCAGCTCCCCGCACCCGGCCTCCAGTGCGCCTCCCCAGTTCCGCTCCTAGGCCGGAGCATTCCTCTGCGCCGGTGCCCAGTCCAGGTACGGTGTACAGTCCAGCTCCAAGGCCAGAGCCTTCCTCTGCGCCCGATGCCCAGTCCTGGTACGGTGTCCAGTCCAACTCCAGGGCAGGAGCCTTCCTCTTCGCCGGGGCCCAGTCCAGGTCGTGGTGGCCGGTCCAGCTCCAGGGCCGGGGCCTTCATCTGCACCGGTGCCCAGTCCAGGCACTGCGGCCGGCCCAGCTCCATGGCCAGAGCCATCCTCTGCGCCGGTGCCCAGTCCAGGCATGGCGTCCAACCCAGCTCCATGGCCGGAGCCTTCCTCGGCGCTGGTACCCAGCCCGGGCACGGCGTCCAACCCAGATCCATGGCCGGAGCCTTTCTCTGTGCCGATGCCCAGTCCAGGCATGGCGTTCAGCCCGGCACCATGGCTGGATCCGGGATCTGGGCGGTGGCTACGACCCGCTCCAGAGACGCCACCGACACAGGTTTTGTGGCCGGAGTATGCACCTTTGGGGGGGCGGGGGGTACTGTCGCACCCTGATCATAGAGAGCCCTTGGTTCTCTATGGTATTGTAGGTCAGGGCGTGGCTAGGGGGTGTTCTATGTTGGTCTGCTTGGTATGGTTCACAATTAGAGGCAGCTGATTATCGTTATCTCTTTTTGGGGGATCATATTTAAGTTCTCCATTGTTCCCACCTGCGTTGTGGGACATTGTTTTGGTTGGTGCTTTGTTGCGCTCCGTGACTGCACGTTTGTTATTCTTTGTTGTTTTGTTGTAAGTTTCACTATTAAAGATAGTGTGGAACTCTATGCACGCTGCGCCTTGGTCCACTCATTTCAACAAACGTGACACCAATGTATAACCACCTTTGCTATGAAGCCCCTAAATAAGATCTGGTGCAATCAAATACATTCAGACGTCACATAATTAGTTAAATAAGGTCCACCTGTGTGCAATCTAAGACTCACATGATCTCAATATACATACACCTGTTTGGAAAGAGTCTCAGAGTCGGCACCACCACTAAGCAAGGGGCATCACTAAGCAAGTGGTACCATGAAGACCAAGGAACTCTCCAAACAGTTCAGGGACAAAGTTGTGGAGAAGTACAGATCAGGGTTGGGTTATAAAGAAATATCAGAAACTTTGAACATCCCGCGGAGCACCATTAAAGCCATTATTTAAAAAATGAAAGAATATGGCACCACAACAAACATGCCAAGAGAGGGCTGCCTACAAAAACTCACGGACCAGACAAGGAGGGCATTAAAAGAAGCAACAAATAGACAAAATATAGGCCTGAAGGAGCTGCAAAGCTCCACAGCGGAGATTGGAGTATCTGTCCATAGGGCCACTTTAAGCCATACACTCCACAGAGCTGGGCTTTACGGAAGAGTGTCCAGAAAAAAAACATTGCTTAAAGAAAAAAATAAGAAAACACGTTTGGTGTTCACCAAAAGGCATGTGGGAGACTCCCTAAACATATGAAAGAAGGTACTCTGATCAGATGAGACTAAAATATAGGTTTTTGGCCATCAAGGAAAACGCAATGTCTGGCGCAAACCCAACACCTCTCATCACCCCAAAAAACACCATCCCCACAGTGAAGCATGGCGGTGGCAGTATCATGCTGTGGGGATGTTTTTCATCGGCAGGGACTGGGAAACTGGTCAGATTTGAAGGAATGATGGATGGCGCTAAATAAAGGGAAATTCTTGAGGGAAACCTGTGTCAGTCTTCCAGAGATTTGAGACTGGGACAGAGGTTCACCTTCCAGCAGGACAATGACCCTAAGCATACTGTTAAAGCAACCCTTGAGTGTTTTAAGGGGAAACATTAGTCAAAGCCCAGACCTCAATCCAATTGAGAATCTATGGTATGACTTAAAGATTGCTGTACACCAGCAGAACCCATCCAACTTGAAGGAGCTGGAGCAGTTTTACCTTGAAGAATGGGCAAAATCCCAGTGGCTAGATGTTCCAAGTTTATAGAGACATACCCCAAGAGACTTGCAACTGTAATTGCTGCAAAAGGTGGATCTACAAATAATTCACTTTGGGAGGGTGAATAGTTATGTACACTCATGTTTTTGTTTGTTTGTGTTATTTCTTGTTTGTTTCACAATAAAAAATATCATGCATCTTCAAGGTGGTAGGCATGTTGTGTAAATCAAATGATACAACCCCCCCCCCCAAAAAAAATAATAATATATATTTTAATTCCCTCTTGTAAGGTAACAAAATAGGAAAAATGCCAAAGGGGGTGAATACTTTCACAAGCCACTGTATTTGGGGAGTTTGTCCCTTTCTTCTCTGAAGATCCTCTCAAGCTCTGTCATGTTGGATGGGAGCGTCGCTGCACAGGTATTTTCAGGTCTCTCCAGAAATATTTGATCTGGTTCAAGTCTGGGCTCTTGCTGGGCCACTCAAGGACATTCAGAGACTTGTCCCGAAGCCCATCCTACGTTGTCTTGGCAGTGTGCTTAAGGTCATTGTCCTTTTGGAAGGTAAACCTTTGCCCCAGTCTGAGGTCCTGAGCACTCTGGAGCAGGTTTTCATAAATGATCTCTCTGTTCTTTGCTCCAGTCATCTTTCCCTCGATCCTGACTAGTCTCCCAGTCCATTTCCAGAATACCAAACTGGTAGCTGAAGGCAAAACATACATTGATTGTTACTCAGTTGATTACTACATAAAGTTAATGAATGGATACATTCATTGGGATTGTGGTTTGAGAAGACAGCCTCTACCAAAGGACTGACATCATGAAAAGACTACAGACAACTCATCAAATGATCAATACAAGGATACCAATGCTTAGATACATTTGAAGGAAATCGTTTTTGTTACCGCCCAGAAGGATATGCCTAGTATTCTATATTCCACTTGTATATAGTAATTACTCTGTTTAATGCTAGTGGTTATCAATTGAGATAGGCCTGTAGTTCATGCACCAGCATTTCTCCAGATCACTCCAGGAAACATTTTACATATGTAAAGTCACTGTTGCAGAAGCATTTGGTAGGAAAATCTATGCAGATGGCCTCATTGTCCATTGATTATTTGCATAAAATAAGGCCATCTGCTGAATATGACTTTTTTTAAACGAATTACATCCGTATTTCCATTCCATTTCCCATCAGTATCTTCAACATCTTAAACAAGACTGCATGCAGACACAGGCTACTTTTTAGAGAACAGGTGGTTGAATGTAGATGTGAATTATGCACAATATAATACTTTTTTATGCATGTGCATTCACTTTAGTTAGAAGTCTCAGGTACTCTGGCTCTGATCTGAGAACAGCTGGGAATGCCATTATTTTGGTTCTCATTCCCTGCTTCATAAGAGTCGCTACACGCCCAGGCTGGTATGTGTGTGCAGAGATTACATTTGAAAACATTCCTAATGTGTTTTATTGCGTTTCCTACTGTCATCCTAGGCCTACCTGATATTGCCGTATCATTATTCTGATTCACAGACTTCCAAGACAATTTGTAAGCTTAATTCAATACCACACTCTGTAGGTTATTGTTTGTTGTGGCACTAAGGTGACGACGACAACTTTACATTTCCTGATTCTCGGGGAGGGAGTCGCAGGGAGGTTGCGAACAGGTAGACACAGGCAGAGAGGAAGAGGCGAAGGGAGAGTATTTACTCCGCTCAAAATCTGTCCGAGTGTGATGAGCCAATTTTTGCATGGAGGTCTATAAGAGAGTGTCGAATTTGGTCAGTCATATTTCATCAAATAGAAGTTTCGTAATGTTTAGGCTTTTACAAATGTATTGACATGAGTGAATGCAAGTGGCATTCTGGCAACTTTGAGAAAAACTACTTAGACTACGCGTGTGAACAACAGGCACAACTATCTGCCCTCTCGTTGCCTAGAATGGTCCCACCTGATCGCGCCTGCCCCTAATAATTGAGGACATGTATTTCCATTATTAGAGCGGTCAGACGGGTATCTTGTCATTTTAACAGATCATCTTTGACACAGGTGAGTCGCCGACAAATGTGATACTGGTATAATTTGGGGAAGTGCAGTTTTGTGTACTTGTGTGTCTTGGCATCATTGCTTTATTGTACTTAACTAAGGTAGGCCTAATTGCTGTCTTTCAGTAATTTCAGTAAATGTTGTTTGGTTTGACCAAGTTGGTTCAAAGCCCAGATGCGCCTTCTTGTCGGGGTGGGGGTTTCCCTATAAAATACCAGTTTTTCCCTGTGGCATCCTGGGAGCCTAATTGTAAATAGTATACTTTCCAGAATGTTTTTAAAACTGATTATCCACATGTAAATATAGGCCTAACATCGTACACGGATATAGGCTATCAAGTGTGTTTTTGATCACGACGAACTATTGCTGATTATCCACATATAAGCCTAACATGGTACACGGATATAGGGCTATCAAGTGTGTTTTTGATCACGACGAACTATTGCTACATATTAAAACACGTTTAAAATATTTTGTTATGGAGATTTACATTTGTACCATGATGGTGCGCCTGACAAATTTAAGCATCATACAGAACGAAGTCGTTTCAACTCAGGCTGCGTAAAATGCAAATTCCGCGGGTATCGAGAATGTCAAGCATAAAAGTTAGATATAGTGGGTGATTGGGCATCTACATTTGACATGCTGTACACGTTCTAGGCTACTTCTGACATTTTTCGTGAACGCTTCCTCTGTGACTGTCGCTCTGGTTTCCTATTTGAAGAGAGAGTAGCCTAAATTCATTGGACACACACAAGCATTGCGTTGCGCACGGACTGTTGTCTCCAGGTATTGACGTGGTCGTCAGGCTCGAGGTAAATGAAATGCCCTCATTTGAATTCCTCTATAATGGGTTATTTCATTGAAAATATAACCATTGATTAAGTCAATTTGCTGAATTTGAGGGTTCACAAAATCAGCAATCAAGTTTTTTATACGAGTATGAAAACCTGAGTGCATGACAGTACAGGCCAAATAAGGTGCAGGTCAAATCATATAACCATATGCGCTGTAAGATGTTGCCGCGTTGCTCAGTCAAATTAGTGTATAGTAATTCATGTATTTCAAGCATGAAACATCCCCTGTGTTTGACGGATAGCCTCACACCTACCCATGTTGGAGGAGATATCAGATCGTGGCGTGGGCGGCACCAGCTGTCTCTTGCGGGTGCTCTCACAACCATATTGACCATCCTATTGATGCACTGCACTGAAATATATTACATCTATTTTGCACGACGTGTTGTGGGAGGGCACATAGAGAGAGAGAGAGAGAGAGAGAGAGAGAGAGAGAGAGAGAGAGAGAGAGAGAGAGAGAGAGAGAGAGAGAGAGAGAGAGAGAGAGAGAGAGAGAGAGAGAGAGCCTCTGTAGTAGGCTAGCCTTCATGGGGAGGCAGGGGCACGTTCTGTGGGAAACCCATCGTTTCCATGCCTCACCACAGCATTGAGCCCACGGGCGCAGTGAAGGCATCGACTATATGGTTTTCAGAGCGTGGAGGATAGAGAGAGGAAAATCTGTTGAGATCACTGGTGTAAATAGTCTGTTCAAATGGAGAGACATGGTGATGATGATGATGATCCGATGCAAGCCATAAACAGTCATGATAAAGTAACTGGTAAGTTAATGCTGTTTGATGAATGGTTAATTTGAAATTATTTTCCAAATGTACAAGCTCCAATACAAAAAGAAGCGCACCACAGGTAGGATATGGTTGCATAAGGTATAGAGCTACATTTGATGGATGGATATGCGGCAGGTTAGCGGTTAGGAGCGTTGGCCAGTAAGGTCGCTGGTTAGAATCCCCAAGCCGACTAGGTGAAAGATCTGTCCATGTGCCTTTGAGCAAGACATTTAACCCTAATTGATCCTGTAAGTCGCTCTTGATAAGTGTCTGCTAAATGACTAAAGTAAATGTCAAATGTAGGAAGGCAGGCAGGCTGTAGCCTAATATTTAATTATATGAAAGCCCACTCGATCTATTTTTTAACATCACTTTTGCATGTTTATATTTTAGGCATTTTTTAGGGGGGTTGGAAACGATTTATTACACATTTGTCATAATGACCATTCACTGTAAGGTTATAGCCTACTGTAATGTAGCTGCTTTGAGAGGTTTGTTTACCTGGCAGTCAATGCTGAGCAGTATTCCCGAGGCAAGTGTTCACTGTGTTCACACCCTCGGCTACAGTAGCTGATAGGGGACGGCGCACAGACAGATATATTTCTGGAAGCACGACTCCATTTAAGCATGCCTTATACTGTCATCCAAACCATTCTAACTTGAATTCATAAAAACAAATATGTTAATAAATATGTTTTTGACAGCTCTTGTTATATACAGTATCTATCTACGACTACTGTTGAATTATTCTACATGTTGATTGGGATGAGGAATGGAATTAGCAAACAAAGAGGTTCTTTCTGATAAGTATGAAGACTGGATCATAGTTGGGAAATCGAATTGGTGTAATTTAATTTTGCTTTAGCTACTCCGTCACATCATATTCCTTCAGCTCTCAATAAGTTCACATAGGTTTGTTTCATGTTGATATAACAAATCAAGCATCTAAATCGTAAAAAAAAGGACTTTACTATTTGGCCATTTTGATCAATACAGCATCTTTATGGATAGATACAGCATATTTCTTTGTATCATTACTGAATATTACTGAATTGTAAATTCCAACATACAATTTTGCAGTGCAAGACAACATCAGGTCACTACTTTTGATTTAATGGAGCTGTCAGTGTAATTATATAATGTAATCCTTCAACCTATTATGGTCCATATCAGGCTCCTGCTAATTTCAGCACACACTCCTTTTTTCTCCTGAAGAGCACCCAAGGGCCCTTATCTGTGAAGGTTATTACAAGGACTTGACTTACAGCATATATGTGTCTTTGACTGTCAGAAGCTGTCCCTGGCATTGCCACGGGTAGGGAAATCCTTGTGAGTCATTGCCCAAGAAAAGGCAGATACTTGGTGGAGCTCCTTTGTATTCCCTCTAAAAGGTTTTCTCAACGTAAAAGGATTCGTAATGTTTCGTGATCAAAGACCAGATGTGTACGTTGTCTAGGTACGCTCAGATATTCAAATATTTATAGAAATATTGTCATACAGGCATGCGGGGTGACAAATGAACAAAAGACCAATCGGTAAAAAGAGGCAACATTAGCCTTTAGGCCATGAGAGATTCATGGACGTGCTTACGCAACCAATGCCTTTACATTAGCTCTTTGGAAGAAAAATAAAACGTTTTTGCTCAACATTCACACAACATGCACATAGATGTTGAGTGTAAATAAACTATGGTCAGATTCTCAGTGATTATAGTCAACTATATGGGTACTTCCTCATCCACGCTGTTAGATTACCCTAGAAATGAACACCCAAAGCATGTTGGTTAATTTATGTGGCTGTCAAGAACCTCATCAGACAATATACTGTACAATGGTAGGATGCTTATTATGCTTCTCAAGCCATTGAGCTGGACAGTACACTCTTTGCACCATTTGACCTGGAAGCACATATCAGAGTAACAAATACTTACAGTATATTGTTCCATACTAATCATATCTTTTTCCTCCCTCACAGGTCAAACTTTCCTCGTACACGACCTCTCTGGTAGTCTTCTCCCTGAGTTGGAAGAGCAAGGCACCATGAGGAGGAATGACTATTATATCCCTGTATCCTGCGAGGAGAAGGCAGCTGACTTTGGGAACACTAAGGATGGTGGCGATAGCAAATATAACAAGTATGACTCCATCGTAAGTGGTCTTCTCTACATTGAGAATTTGTATTTGTATTTATTAGGGATCCCCTTTAGCTTTTGCCAAGGCAGCAGCGGCTCTTCCTGGGGTCCAAACACATGAAGACACCTGCATTGTAATATTGTTGTATGGTGGTATTATACAGTTTGTATTGTAGATATGTAGTGGTGTAATAATGTTAAATGATGTATTGTTTTATCGTTTGTTTTATGTGTATAGAATGCGTGTGCTAGTGTGTGTGTGCGTATGCGTGTGTCTGTACCTGTGTGTGTGTCTCTTCACAGTCTCCGCTGTTCAATAAGTTTTATTTTGATGTGTTTAAAAAAAAATCTGATTCTACTGTTTGCATCAGCTACCTGATGTGCACCTCCCATAGTCTGTTTTTGACTTGGGAATTGTGAAGAGACCTCTGATAGCATGTCTTGTGGGGTATAACACAAAATCATTTTACTTTTTTTCTCTCAAGATCAAAGCATTTAATAAAGTAGTTCAAAGTGTGTAAACAGCTGATGGGCATACACAGAAGTTAATCTTAGTGTGGTAAATATGAAGATCAAAACAAAGATTCCACCCATCTAATCATGGGTGGAATCTTTGTTCTGATCTTCAGTCATCATATTTACCACACTAAGATTCACTTCTGTGTATAATTACTGTATGTTAATAACCTAAAACCATTCAAAATCATAAAAAAAAATATATATATATTTTATTTATTTCACCTTTATTTAACCAGGTAGCCTAGTTGAGAACAACTGCGACCTGGCCAAGATTCGACACATACAACAGCACAGGAATAAACAAAACATACAGTCAATAATACAGTAGAAAAAAAATAAAACAAGTGCAAATAAGGTAAGATTAGGGTTGTTCAGGAGTTAAGGCAAAGTAATTACAATATAGCAATTAAACACTGTAATGGTAGATGTGCAGAAGATGAATGTGCAAGTAGAGATACTGTGGTGCAAATCTCTTCAGCACTGTTCAATTGGCTTTTATAATTTATTTATTTAACTGGGCAAGTCAGTTAAGAACAAATTCTTATTTTCAATGACCGGCCTAGGAACAGTGGGTTAACTGCCTTGTTCAGGGGCAGAACGACAGATTTTTACCTTGTCAGCTCGGGGATTTGATCTTGCAACCTTTCAGATACAAGTCCAACACGCCAACCACTAGGCTACCTGCCGTCCCATTTTGAAAAAATAAATGGTGCAAATAACGAATTATCATAGGAAGTCACCCTCATGTACTGCCCTGTGTTAGCAGTGTAGAAGGTTAAAAAGTCAGAGTTGGTGTTCCTCTCTTGATGAGGACTAATGCCCCATCACTATGGAAACTGTATTGGGTCAAACTTGTGTACCTTCTACTGGCTCAGAGGGTCATTTGGACAGTAATTGCGGTCTTGTTCTATCTAATCACAGACACACTGGAATTATTAAGCAAGCTGATGTACGCACCTAAAGCAGGCAAGAAAGGTCAAGTACGTTGTTTGAAACACAGAGTCAATTAAATCAGTGCGGAATGCGGATGTATTGCTATGTATCAAGTGACTGCTAAAACAGACACTGATGGATGTTTTGTTGTTGTGAGGACCTATTTCCAGAATTAGTTTATGTATTCATTAGGATATAAAAATGATGCAGTATTGTTATTCAGCTATCCTATAGTGACCCTACGGATGTTATGTCCAAACCTCTCCCACAGGACTCTGCTGTTAGTGAATCGGCATGACAGTCAGATGGCTTAGATCTAGTAGCTATACAGCTGTAAAGGTTTATATGCAAATGTGTAAGAAGATATGCATGCCTCCCTAGATTAGAGGGCCTGTGGCTGAGTAACACTATTGATATGCATGCTGGTTTTTCTCACAGCACAGGAGTTAGGAGGTGGGTGGTTGAAGGAAGGGTTATGGTTCTCTCCATTCCTGTATCTGCAACATGCCGTAACCACAACCTTATTTTCCCCTGTGAGGAGTGACCTTTGCTGTGACTTCTTGTTCTGAGGGGGCTGAGGCTTGTCGTCCAGTGGGATGCTTGTATTGAGATGTTTTCCAACAACTAGAGCTCTTTTGTCTCTTGATTATCAAATAGGTTTGTTTTCCATAAGAAATATACTGTTTGTTCTCAACAAAAGCGATGAATTTCAAGCAAATAATTGCAGAGCAAATATTGTGTTTGGGTGTGCCGTACCAGTAGAGAGAACATACAGGTGAGGCCATTCAAACTAGAGTCCATAAAACAATATCTACACGTGTTTAGTTTGTGTTAATGCATGCAATCCATTTTGAATGAGTTATTTTAAGTTAAAAATACCTATATCCCTATTATATATCAATGTGTGTCACTATACCTGACAGTTATTTTGCAGTAACACATCTATATAGCACAAGGGGAAAATATTTGAACTTAATATATAAATGTGTAAACATGACTGTATAGCATTATATTCATGAACCCTTCCCCACAGAGTATTTCAGAGTGAAAGTTGTGGTGTTTGTTTATAACACGCTATATGGCACACATTTAGCTTTTCAGATTTCAGCTGTTATCAGATGCAGTACATTTTATTTGACAAGGTCACGAGTTCAATGTGGACAAATGCAGTCCATTTTTGAAATATGAAATACAATACATGCAAACAAAAGATATATAAAATCTAGTTACCACACCTTAATCGTCTAATTGGACTCGATTCTACGTACGTCCACGGTCTAGGCTAAATGACTCTATCATGGCATTTTGTCTAATGTCATATCTAGGGCGATCCTACTTAGTGGTGTGTTGCTTAGGGCACTATCCTAAGTTGATAACTACATGATAAGTCTACAGCTGGAAGGCACTAGCTTCGGACAGTCTACAGGGATGACCTATGGACCTCTGGGGAGAAACTGGTGATTATTGTAGCTGTAGAATCAAAGGGGCTTTAGGGACTATTTTCAACTTTACCAAGACTGGTATTTTACTCAGACCTTTAATTGATCCGAGTATAAATCTTCGTTAAATGTTCCGTTGTGCATATGCATTTATGCTTGCACAAGCGCACATGCCAAGGGAAAGAACCAAGTATCCTGATAGGCTGCAACCTGTTCAGTAAGAATCGGTGCCAACCTCAAGCCATATGCTAAGGGGGCCTGTAATGGTTTGACTACAAGTCAATGTGTCTTACACCATTGTAGTGGCTGGAATGACTGTTGCTGGGGGATCAGCTACCCTACCAATTTATCCAGAAATGTTATCTTACCGAAACACATGATTAGAGCAAATCCAAGTTGCATTGTAGTTGAGACTACACATGGCAATGAATTATTATTGTTACCATTTGTTTTTGGAGGTGGAAAGACCACTGGACTTTTTTACGACCCGTATGGACACCTCAGTGATATTTCAGATGTATTCCAAGGTTATCCCCGTTGAGGGGTTTGTCCGCTCCTCTCTGTTCTCGTGGGGAAGTTTATAACTTGATTTGTTTTCTGATCAGGCTGCCTTATACAGTGTTGTACGTAGCATCAACTCCCCCACTGGCCTCAACGAGGCTTATCATGGGTCTGGGCCAGTATTCCTCCCCTTTGTATCTCGGGACACCCCCACCAGCGGTTGCTGTTGGTGTCCGAGTGTAACGATGACACTGAGTCGAGAAGCAGGTGCAGAGGAAACGTTTAATAAAACAACAAACATGAAACAAGACAGCGTATCAGTGGCGAGAAAACAGGAAACAATACCGACTGAGGAATGAACATAAGGGAGGGACATATAAAGTGGAGGTAATGAGGAAGGTAATGGATTCCAGGTGTGATTCATGATGATCTGTAGGTGCGCGTAATGAAGGATGCCAGGTGTGCTTATTGATGAATCCTAGGACCAGTGGTTAGTATTCCGGCGACGTAGCACACCAAAGGGGAGGAGCAGGAGTAGATGTGACAGTAACCCCCCTCTGACGCGCAGCTCCTGCCGCAGGACAGGGGCGACCCCGAGGACGAGGAGAGGGTCTGTCCAGCCGGCGAAGGTGGAAATCACGGATGAAGTTGGGATCCAGAATGTCCTCCACCGGAACCCAATGCCACTCCGCTGGGCATGGGGGACAGCATCAGCTAGGGGACCAGGAACCACCGGCCTGAGAAGGGAGACATGAAACGAGGGTAAGATATGATACTGACTGGGCAACTGTAACCTATAGGTCACCTCGTTGACCCTCCGGAGAACCTTGAACGGCCCCACAAACCAGGGGCTCAGTTACTTGCAGGGCAGGCGGAGTGGGAGGTTCCTGGTAGAGAGCCAGACGTGATTCCTAGCGTGGAACACCGGGGTCTCAATGTGGTGGACGGTCTGCCTGTTCCTTTTTACGATGGACAGCACGTGGTCTGCCTGTTCCTTTTGATGATGGAACCACTCATCAACCACAGGAGCTTCGGTCTGGCCCGGGGTCCACGGACGGCTGAAAACCCAGAACACACTGGAAGGGGGTCAACCCAGTGGAGGAGTAAAGCAGCGAGTTCTGCGCGTACACTTCCCATGGATGGAATCGTACCCACTTACTCTGCCGGTACTGGCAGTGACTGAGGCCGGTACTCGGAAGTGAGGCTGAACGTGAGCCCGAGCTTCTCCATGAAGGCACTCCATACTCATGATGTGAATTGGGGGCCACGGTCAGAGACTTTGTCCTCGGGAAGGCCATAATGCCGGAAGACCTGCTGGAAGAGTGCCTCAGCGACCTGGGGAGCAGTTGGGAGACCAGGAAGAGGGATTAAATGACATCACTTAGAAAATCTATCCACTACCACCAGATTGGTGGTGAAACCGTCAGAGGAGGGGAGATCAGTTACAAAGTCAATGGATAAATGAGACCAGGGTTGCTGAGGCACGGGAAGCGGCAGGATCTTCCTTGCTGGTGCATTCTGTGGACTTGGTTTGGGCACATTCAGATCAGAAGTTGACATAACAAGTTACATCCTGCGTCAAGGTGGGCCACCAGTACTTCTCAGTGATGGAGTGGATAGTGCGAGAAATACCTGGATATCTAGCGACGACAGCTGTGTGTGCCCAGGTCAGCAGCCGATCACTTATCCCTGTGGGAACGTAGATGCGCTCAGGAGGACAGTTCAGGGGTGCGGGCTCCCTCTCCTTTAACCTCTTGAAACTCTAGGGGCGCTATATCATTTTTGGATAAAAAGACGTGCCCGTTTTAAGCGCAATATTTTGTCACAAAAAGATGCTCGACTATGCATATAATTGATAGCTTTGGAAAGAAAACACTCTGAGGTTTCCAGAACTGCAAAGATATTCTCTGTGCGTGCCCTAGAACGTGAGCTACAGGCAAAACCAAGATGAAACGGCATCCAGGAAATCAGCAGGATTTTTGAGGCTCCGTTTTCTATTGTCTCCTTATATGGCTGTGAATGCGAGATGAATGAGCCTGCCCTTTCTGTCGTTTCCCCAAGGTGTCTGCAGCATTGTGACGTATTTGTAGGCATATCATTGGAAGATTGACCATAAGAGACCACATTTACCAGGTGTCCGCCCAGTGTCCTGCGCCGAAATTGGTGCGCAAACCTCAGCTGCAAGTATTTTTCCATGGAATTCAGAGAAGAAAGCAGGCTTCCACGAACGATATATTAATGAAGAGATATGTGAAAAAACACCTTGAGGATTGATTCCAAACAACGTTTGCCATGTTTCGGTCGATATTATGGAGTTAATTCGGAAAAAGTTTGACGTTGTTGGTGACTGAATTTTCGGTTAGTTTCGGTAGCCAAATGTGATGTACAAAACGGAGCGATTTCTCCTACACAAAGATTCTTTCAGGAAAAACTGAACATTTGCTATGTAACTGAGAGTCTCCTCATTGAAAACATCCGAAGCTCTTCAAAGGTAAATGATTTTATTTATTTGGTTATCTGGTTTTTGTGAAAATGTTGCGTGCTAAATGCTACTCAAAATGCTAAGCTAGCTTAGCATACTCTTACACAAATTAGTGAATTGCTATGGTTCAAAAGCATATTTTGAAAATCTGAGATGTCAGTGTTGTTAAGAAAAGGCTAAGCTTGAGAGCAGGCGCATTATTTTCATTTTATTTGCGATTTTCAGAAATCGTTAACGTTACATTATGCTAATGAGCTTGAGGCTATAACTGTATACAGGTTTTTTTCATAGCCAAACGTGAACAAAACGGAGCGATTTGTCATACACAAATAATATTTTTTTGAAAAACTGAACATTTGCTATCTAACTGAGAGTCTCCTCATTGAAAACATCTGAAGTTCTTCAAAGGTAAATGATTTTATTTGAATTATTTTCTTGTTTTTGTGAAAATGTTGCTGGCTGAATTCTAGGCTTATAGCTATGTTAGCAATCAATACTCTTACACAAATGCTTGTTTAGCTATGGTTGAAAAGCATATTTCGAAAATCTGAGATGACAGTGTTGTTAACAAAAGTCTAAGCTTGAGAGCAAATATATTTATTTCATTTCATTTGCGATTTTCATGAATAGTTAACGTTGCGTTATGCTAATGAGCTTGAGGCTATAAATAGAATCCCGGATCCGGGATTGCGCGACGCAACAGGTTAATTCCTGGCAGATTTCCACATCTACGTCCCAGGCATCTGGACCTACGACTCGGGAGGATGAGATTATAGGTGCACTCTGGACAGGACCCCCTCCCGAATCGTAGATACAGGACAGGGCGTCTGCCTTGATGTTCTTGGAACCTCGGCGATAGGTCAGCTTGGTGAAGAAAAGTTCCCACCTGGCTTGTCGTGGATTCAGTCTCCTCGCTGTCCGTATGTACTCCAAGATCCGTTGGTCGGTGAGGATGACGAAAGGTTCCTTGGTACCCTCCAGCCAATGTCTCCACTCCTCTAATGCCAACTTCACCACCAGAAGCTAACAATCGCCGACGTTGTGATTTCTCTCTGTGGGGGACATTTTCTTAGAAAAGAATGCACACAGATACAATTTGAATGGGTTACCCTGCGCTGAGACAAAACTGCCGCCACGCCCACCTCTGGCGCGTCCATCTCAACCACAAAGGAAAACGTGGGATCTGGGTGTTTGAGCAATGGGGCGGAGGTGAAACGTCCCTTGAGGAGATGAAAGGGCTTGTCGGCTGCTGGGCTCCACACCAACCTACGAGGCCCACTGAGGAATGAACATAAGGGAGGGACATACAAAGGGGAGGTAATGAGGAAGGTAATGGAGTCCAGGTGTGAGTCATGATGATCTGCAGGTGCGCGTAATGAAGGATGCCAGGTGTGCGTAATGATGAACCCAGGACAGGTGGTTAGTATTCCAGCGACGCCGCGTGCCGGAGGGGAGGAGCAGGAGTAGACGTGACATCGAGGCACAAACAAAAGGGTTGGACCCTTTGTAAGAGTTGTCAGCAGCCGCGTTGTTAGTAGTTTGTGGTTCAAAATGCTCAGTGGCTGTTGTGGCCTGCCTTCCACCACAGTGTCCGCGTGTGGCAACTGTTCCAGTACCCTTGAACTTAGACAAGGATATCTTTTGGCGATATCGGAACAGTGTTTCACCAGTTTCAATCACCGGGTCAGTGGCGGGACTGACACCGTTAGTTTCATAGAAAGGGTTTTCAGTCCCTCTCAAAGCGGAAAATGTATCATCGGAAGCAGAGTCCACTCTGAACGTTGATGCTTTGTTTCCTGAGACGGCTGCATTGCTTGCGGAAGTGTCTGAAGGACAAGAGAAGTTAATCTTAGCTACAGTATCGCATGACTCCAAGGAGGAGGGAAGTTGCTCACTCACAGTGACTGCTGGCTCGAAATCATGAAAATAATAGTCTATCAGGTTTGCTGACTGAATGTGACAAGATATCGTAATATCGGCTTGAGTCAGATTCTACATCAAGAGGTGTCAATGTATTTTTCCCAAGGGGTCCTGTAGACAGATACTCCTTGTGGATGACTGTGTTGCAGCCAGCGTTAGGAGAAGACAGTGTGGTCAGTGGAGACGGCACGGTTATCTGTGACCATACCTGGTTGGCTTTCCAATCCATTAGTGGGATCAAACGATCCATCAAGTCTGCCCCGAGTACCAGGTGTTCAGTTTTGAAGCTGGTAACTTACACAGGGTGAAAAAGCGATACATCTTGGAAGTGTAGTTTCAGCATGAGTCATATTGTGAGAGGCGAGGTAGTCTGAGTAAAACCTTGAAGTTCAGTGTCACATCGTTCCATTTTTTAACCAACGTTTAGCTAGGTTCACAACCCTTTTGAGATCATTAAACAACATTTGAGAGATGAGCGATATTGTTGAGCTCGAATCAATTAATGCATCACATGTTAAGCAGTCCTCTAGGACTGTTTCCACGTAGTGACTTTCAGAGTTGCGTTTTGTGGTCATATTCTCCACAAAGTGGAGTGACTGTTCGCAATGGCATGATATGTCAATTGTCTTCATGGTTAACTTCTTGCGTCGAGCAATCCCGGATCCGGGATCCTATTTATAGCCTCAAGCTCATTAGCATAACGCAACGTTAACTATTCATGAAAATCGCAAATGAAATGAAATAAATATATTTGCTCTCAAGCTTAGACTTTTGTTAACAACACTGTCATCTCAGATTTTCAAAATATGCTTTTCAACCATAGCTAAACAAGCATTTGTGTAAGAGTATTGATAGCTAGCATAGCTATAAGCCTAGAATTCAGCCAGCAACATTTTCACAAAAACAAGAAAATCATTCAAATAAAATCATTTACCTTTGAAGAACTTCAGATGTTTTCAGTGAGGAGACTCTCAGTTAGATAGCAAATGTTCAGTTTTTCAGAAATATTATTTGTGTAGGACAAATCGCTCCGTTTTGTTCACGTTTGGCTATGAAAAAAACCTGTATCCAGTTATAGCCTCAAGCTCATTAGCATAACGTAACGTTAACTATTTATGAAAATCGCAAATGAAATGAAATGAATGTGCTAGCTCTCAAGCTTAGCATTTTCTTAACAACACTGTCATCTCAGATTTTCAAAATATGCTTTTGAACCATAGCAAAACAAGCATTTGTGTAAGAGTATTGATAGCTAGCATAGCATTTAGCGTAGCATTTAGCCGGCAACATTTGCACAAAAAACAGAAAAGGATTCAAATAAAATCATTTACCTTTGAAGAACTTCGGATGTTTTCAATGAGGAGACTCTCAGTTGCATAGCAAATGTTCAGTTTTTCCTGAAAGATTCTTTGTGTAGGAGAAATCGCTCCGTTTTGTACATCACGTTTGGGTACCAAAAAAAACAAAAATTCTGTCATCAAAACGGCGAACTGTTTTCAAAATTAACTCCATAATATCGACTGAAACACGGCAAACGCTCTTTAGAATCAATCCTCAAGGTGTTTTTCACATATCTCTTCATTGATATATTGTTCGTGAATGTCTACTTTCTCCTGTGAATCGCTTGGAAAAAGACGTGCAGTTGAAGATGACGCACCAATTTCGACGGAGGACACCGGGCGGACACCTGGCAAATGTCGTCTCTTATGGTCAATCTTCCAATGATATGCCTACAAATACGTCACAATGCTGCAGACACCTTGGGGAAACGATAGATCGGGCAGGCTCATTCCTTGCGCATTCACAGCCATATAAGTAGACAATGAAAAACAGAGCCTAAAAAATCCTGCTCATTTCCTGTTTGAAGTTTCATCTTGGTTTCGCCTGTAGCATCAGTTCTGGGGCACTCACAGACAATATCTTTGCAGTTTTGGAAACGTCAGAGTGTTCTCTTGCTCTCTCTTTCGCTTGCATAGTCGAGCATCTTTTTGTGACAAAATATTGCGCTTAAAACGGGCACGTTTTTTTATCCAATAATTAAATAGCGCCCCCATAGATGTAACAGGTTAAAACAGATTGACTTATCTGAGTTTGAGTGGAATTGGCTATTGCGATGTGGTTGAACTTGTGCGTCACAACATTATTGTTATTTTTTAAAACTTTATTTATAGATTTTCAAATATGAGAACAAAAACAGTACAACCCCAACCATCCATCCATCCCTCCAATCCAATCCACCCTCCCTCCAATCCACCCACCCAACAACCAAGGCATCAATAGGATATACTATTAAAGTAAATTAAATATGACAGAAACACACAGAAAAACAGTAATAGAAACAAAAACAATGGAAAAAATGTAATAAAAATTATCAGCACAAACGGCCACTAGAACAGACATGGCTGCTTACCAAAATATGCAAGTTACACTAAGTAAAAGACAGGCTCTCCACGTATTGTATTAATGAGGACCAGATTAAGTCAAACTTTTGTCGGGACCCAAGCACAGTGTACCTAACCTTCTCCAGAGGAGGATATGACATCACCTCTTTAACCCACTGCATAAAGGAGGGTGGCTTTGCAGACCTCCAGTGAAAGAGAACAAGGTGGTGAGCTAGCAGCGAAGCAAATGCTATCGCATTTCCTGATGCATGGTAGCATTCTGGTCTAGGGCAAGTACCGCAAAAATGTCAGTGAATGGCTTGGGGCTAACAGTTGTATTACACATACAGTGGGGCAAAAAAAGTATTTAGTCAGCCACCAATTGTGCAAGTTCTCCCACTTAAAAAGATGAGAGAGGCCTGTAATTTTCATCATAGGTACACTTCAACTATGACAGAGAAAATGAGAAAAATAAATCCAGAACATCACATTGTAAGATTTTTAATGAATTTATTTGCAAATTTATGGTGGAAAATAAGTATTTGGTCACCTTCAAATAAGCAATATTTCTGGCTCTCACAGACCTGTAACTTCTTCTTTAAGAGGCTCCTCTGTCCTCCACTCGTTACCTGTATTAATGGCACCTGTTTGAACTTGTAATCAGTATAAAAGACACCTGTCCACAACCTCAAACAGTCACACTCCAAACTCCACTATGGCCAAGACCAAAGAGCTGTCAAAGGACACCAGAAACAAAATTGTAGACCTGCACCATGCTGGGAAGACTGAATCTGCAATAGGTAAGCAGCTTGGTTTTAAGAAATCAACTGTGGGAGCAATTATTAGGAAATGGAAGACATACAAGACCACTGATAATCTCCCTCGATCTGGGGCTCCATGCAAGATCTCACCCCGTGGGGTCAAAATGATCACAAGAACAGTGAGCAAAAATCCCAGAACCACACGGGGGACCTAGTGAATGACCTGCAGAGAGCTGGGACCAAAGTAACAAAGCCTACCATCAGTAACACACTACGCCGCCAGGGACTCAAATCCTGCAGTGCCAGACGTGTCCCCTGCTTAAGCCAGTACATGTCCAGGCCCGTCTGAAGTTTGCTAGAGAGCAGTTGGATGAACCAGAAGAAGATTGGGAGAATGTCATATGGTCAGATGAAACCAAAATAGAAGTTTTTGGTAAACTCAACTCGTCGTGTTTGGATGACAAAGAATGCTGAGTTGCATCCAAAGAACACCATACCTACTGTG
The DNA here is from genome assembly GCF_036934945.1 of Oncorhynchus masou masou. Lineage (NCBI taxonomy): Eukaryota > Metazoa > Chordata > Actinopteri > Salmoniformes > Salmonidae > Oncorhynchus > Oncorhynchus masou. The sequence continues at coordinate 42,814,920 of NC_088213.1, forward strand.
AAGCATGGGGGTGGAAACATCATGCTTTGGGGGTGTTTTTCTGCAAAGGGACCAGGACGACTGATCCGTGTAAAGGGAAGAATGAATGGGGCCATGTATCGTTAGATTTTGAGTGAAAACCTTCCATCAGCAAGGGCATTGAAGATGAAACGTGGCTGGCTCTTTCAGCATGACAATGATTCCAAACACACCGCCCGGGCAACATAGGAGTGGCTTCGTAAGAAGCATTTCAAGGTCCAGATCTCAACCTCATAGATCTCAACCTCATAGAAAATCTTTGGAGGGAGTTGAAAGTCCGTGTTGCCCAGCAACAGCCCCAAAACATCCCTGCTCTAGAGGAGATCTGCATGGAGGATTGGGCCAAAATACCAGCAACAGTGTGTGAAAACCTTATGAAGACTTACAGAAAATGTTTGACCTCTGTCATTGCCAACAAAGGGTATATAACAAAGTATTGAGAAACTTTTGTTATTGACCAAATACTTATTTTCCACCATAATTTGCAAATAAATTCATAATCCTACAATGTGATGTTCTGGATTTTTTTTTTTCTCATTCTGTCTGTCATAGTTGAAGTATACCTATGATGAAAATTACAGGCCTCTCTCACCTTTTTAAGTGGGAGAACTTGCACAATTGGTGGCTGACTAAATACTTTTTCCCCCCCACTGTATGTGAGAATGCCTCAAAATGGGGCCCCAGAAGCCACTCAAAGATTGGCATGACCAATACATGTGTCCCACAGTCGCTGGACTCTGGTGGCATCTCAAACATTTGGCATCCACATTTGGGTATATTTTTGCCAATCTGTCATTTGAGTAATGGAGACGGTGCAAAACTTTAAACTGAATGAGCCCATGCCTTTTGCAACATGATGAGATGTGGATACGCTCAATACGTTGTTGCCTTATATAATCAGGAGCTCGGCACCCATGTTTTGCTCCCATGCAGATTTTGTATTTGCCAAGGAAGGCGGATTAATGTCCTGTATTATGTTGTATAATCTGGAGATTGTGCCCTTCAGATACGGGTTAAGATCTAAGCACATCTCGACTGGACACTTAGTGGGCTCGAGTGGAAATGAAGGCAAATGTTGTTGTTTTTTAGCAAAGCTGCGAGTATGCAGATATCTAAACAAGTGGGTATTGGGAACATTATGGTCAACCCTCAGAGTCACAAAAAACACCAGACCGTTCCTATGCCAGAACTGGAATGCCGTGTCAGTCTGTGACACTGGGAAGATATGATTAGATGTTAATGGAGTTGCAAGTAGTTGCTTGCTTATTTAAGGCTAAAGTGATTTCGGAATTGGGACCAGATTTTAAGGGTGTTCTTGACAATGGAATTCAAAACATGGGTGCCAAGGTTCATGGACAGTGGGGAGCACAGGAGCGAGACAGGATAAGTTGGAAGACTTGACTGTTGCTCCATGAGGGCCCAAGTTGAACCATCCTTGTTATAAAATGTAGAAACCCAATAAACACATTTAGATATATTTGCATGACTAGTATTAGTGTAAAAAATGTGGAAGGCCTGCGGGCTTAGGTCTCTCTAGATATACCTTTCTCATTCGTGTATTTGACTTATTCCAAATGAAGTTGGAAATGTAGCTGTCCAGCTGTTTGAACATCGACTTTGGGAGAAAAATGGGGATCATTTGGAATAAGTACAAACATCTAGGTAGTATAGTCATCTTAACAGAATTAATGCGACCTGCCTAATGCGACCTGCTGATAAAATGGGACCACCTTATGAAATCCTGCTGTTTTATCCTGGGGATAAACAGCAACACTGCCTGCCCCCTCCCCCTGTGAGGAGGGAAGTAGCTGGAGGTAACCTTGTTGGTGCGAATGGAAGCCACTGGGAACGAGATCAAAATCTTAATCCAGGAAAGGAATAAGGGGCCAAACCCAAGTCTCTCTAGTACTGTAAATGGATATTCCCACCCAACCCGGTCGAAACCCTTTTCAGCATTTTTGACTGGGCTGAGCGGGAACTGTACTTCCTCAGTGGTAGGGAGGCGAGCAGGCCAGAGGTGGATGAACGCAGTGCCCTTGTTTGGGTGTAGGGCCTGATCAGAGCCTGGAGGTACTGCGGTGCCGTTCCCCTCACAGCTCCGTAGGCAAGCACCATGGTCTTGTAGCGGATGCGAGCTTCAACTGGAAGCCAGTGGAGAGAGCGGAGGAGCGGGGTGACGTGAGAGAACTTGGGAAGGTTGAACACCAGACGGGCTGCGGCGTTCTGGATGAGTTGTAGGGGTTTAATGGCACAGGCAGGGAGCCCAGCCAACAGCGAGTTGCAGTAATCCAGACGGGAGATGACAAGTGCCTGGATTAGGACCTGCGCCGCTTCCTGTGTGAGGCAGGGTCGTACTCTGCGGATGTTGTAGAGCATGAACCTACAGGAACGGGCCACCGCCTTGATGTTAGTTGAGAACGACAGGGTGTTGTCCAGGATCACGCCAAGGTTCTTAGCGCTCTGGGAGGAGGACACAATGGAGTTGTCAACCGTGATGGCGAGATCATGGAACGGGCAGTCCTTCCCCGGGAGGAAGAGCAGCTCCGTCTTGCCGAGGTTCAGCTTGAGGTGGTGATCCGTCATCCACACTGATATGTCTGCCAGACATGCAGAGATGCGATTCGCCACCTGGTCATCAGAGAGATGACAACCTCTGGCTGTTGAGTTGAGTGGGCAGAATAAAGAACATTAAATAGCCAGCGCATATTATAGAAAGATTGCCTACCTGTCAGAGTTAATTATTATATTAGGCATCACTGTCTCTAAACGGCGTGAGAGGACCTTAGTGAGAATTTTAAAATTGCAACACAAAAGGCTTATAGGGCGGTATGAGCCACAGTCTCGGGGGATTCTTGTATTTTTTAAGCAAACCGAAATACTCACCTGGGTAGGTGTCTGTGGCAGGTTCAGACTAGAAAGGATTTCAATGTACATTGAGCTGAGGATAGGGGATAATTTAGAAGAGAATGCTTTATAAAACTCAATAGGAAACCTGTCAGGCCCAGGAGCTTTACCGCTCTGCATGGACAGGATTGCCAGAGTAGCTTCATTATCACTTATTGAGGCATCCATGTTGGTTTGTTCATCTGAATTGAGACAGGGGGATGTCCAGATTGTCTCGAAATGCATGCATACGAAATGTGTCAGGAAGAGTACGAGTAAAGAGCAGAGTAGAATTGCTTAAATTGATTGTTGATTTCTTTGGGATGGGTTGAAGTTGAATCGGCTGCGACACACATTTCAGGTATGGTGCTGCTGGTAGCGGATTGTCGAAGCTGATGAGATAACAACTTGTCAGCTTTCTCTCCATGTTCATAAAATGTCTGCCTCGACTTAAACAGAAGCTGCTCCGTTTGTTTAGTGGAGAGATTGTCAAATTCTGATTGGTGTAGCAGTCTCTCTTTGTAGAGTTCAGGAGTCAGAGAAGAGGCATTATCTGTTGTCCAAATCTAGTGCGCTGGTTGTTGTCATACGCTGTGTATGAAATAGTTTGGCCCCTTAGATATTCTTTTAATGACTCCCGCACAGTAGAGGGAGACACGTCAGGGGTGCAGTTGATCTGTAAAAACACATCAATATGAGTTGATATGTAATTTTTTTAAACGCACTACAGGATAGTAGCAGTGGGTCAAGTTGCCACACGCGTTGTGACACAGTACTGTCCAGAAAGCGGATATCTAGCTATAGTCTGAGATGATGATGCTGTGATATTGACTATTAGTTACAAAAGGAAGAATTCTATTGTCCAGCAGGAAAAAGTAGATCCTAGAGTATGAGCGGCGGACTGGAGAAAAAAGGAGTAATGTTTAGGGATTGCTCCTCCTACATGGATCAGACAAATTATAAGATTCTAGAAATGAGTTGATTACTGCGCCTGATTTTGAAATTACATTGTTGGGCTTCGGTCTGGATCTGTCTAGACTTGGATGCAATACACAATTGAAATCTCTGCCCAGTATAAAGTGATGAGAGGTAAGGTCAGGAAGTGTTGCAATGAGGTCAGAGAAACATGTAGCGTCATCCCAATTAGGACCATAGATGTTAGCCAGAATAGCCTGTGTGCTAAACAATTTCCCCATCACTATAATATATCTGCCGTTAGTATCCGAAATGACTTTGGAGGAGACAAACGGGGTGCCTTTTCTGATAAGGATGGCTGTCCCTCTGGCCTTAGCATCAAAGTTGGAGTGAAATAATGGTCTACCCATCCTGTCTTTAGTTTATCATGATCGCTGGACCGGAGGTGGGTCTCTTGGAGAAAAACAATGTCTGGACTTGGACTTAAGATGAGCAAACACTCGGCTACGCTTGGCCATATGGTTAATTCCTTTTAAATTCCAGCTGATAAAACAAGTGGAACCTAGAGTATGTGAATTAGGCATAGCTATAGTAATTAGAAATTAATGTTGGTACGATCACATGGCCAGTGTGCTGAGAGGTCAGAGTAATAAAATATAAAGAAAAGAACAACAAAATACTCCGAAGAAAGTATTTGGTGGGGGGAACATATACCCCGTCCCCTTGGGATGACAATATATTTTTTTTTATATATATATAATATTGCTTGTGCTTCTGCTGTGCACTGTTGTACAGGACCAATGTCAATCTCTGCTGGCGGCCATATATCAGGGTTATACTGGAGAGAACCTTTACATGGCCTGCGCCTGAAGGTTTATTCTGGAGGGCGTCTGTCGCGATTTCTGCATTTTTTCTTCTTCTTATGGTATAGTTTGGGTTTATATCGCTGCTATGGGTGAGGGTTCATTAATTAGTGGGAGAATGGGGGCCACCCCCTCTGATAGCGTGCTCTTTATTATTATTCATCTTTTTAATGTTTTATTTAAAGTTTAGGTTTTGAATCGTTGGAAGCTGCAAAAACGATTTTAATCTACACTACCGGTCAAAAATTTTAAAACACCTACTCATTCAAGGGTTTTTATTTATTTTTTGCAATTTTCTACATTGTAGAATAATAGTGAAGACATCAAAACTATGAAATAAAACATGGAATCATGTAGTAACCAAATAAGTGTTAAACAAATCAACATTTATTTTATATTTGAGATTCTTCAAATAGCCACCCTTTACCTTGATGATATCTTTGCACACTCTTGACATTCTCTCAACCAGCTTCACCTGGAATGCTTTTCCAACAGTCTTGAAGGAGTTCCCACATATGCTGAGCACTTGTTGGCTGCTTCTCCTTCACTCTGCGGTCCGACTCATCCCAAACCATCTCAATTTGGTCATAGTTTCTAAGATCACATCCCTCTCTTAACCTTTTCATACGTACCAACAAACTTGTTTGATCATTCTACGGTGGTCCCTGTAGCATATGCTCAAACCGGTGTGATTAGAACACTTGATTAGAGCGCTTATTTAGAACGTCCAGTTTCGATTGACGCAACAATCAGTATTTGAGCTGGCCACACTGTTTTTTCACAGAAACATTTTGCAGAGACACAGTCCTTATAAAGTTACGTCCAGAATGTGACCAGTTTTTTTGGGGATGCAATGTTCAGACATTTACAGTAGCTACGGCATAACATAGTCATCCAAACCGGAAAATGTAGACTAATGTAGACTACATTTGTCCTAGTGCTAACTGTGGAAAGATTGAGGTAACACAAGCGGTCATATTTTTATAACTCCCGGGTTGACAGAAACTACAATATAAATGATCTAATAGCAATTACTACTCATGATTAATCCATCACGGGGTGAGCTCACCATTGATAGAAATAATAGAGTAAAAAACATTCTAGAAATCAAAAGTATTCCGAAGATGGGTAGTTTGTGCACGCCCCCATGTTTGTTTTTTACGCCTCAACATAAAGATCATTTGAGAAGACAAGTTTAGTTTTGTCTATAGTATGCATGTTGAAGACGGTGTGTCGTCTACCATCTTTCACATCACATCATTCACTTCCGGAAGTTTACTCGAAAACTGAGTGAACCCTCCCTCACCTCATTTTGTTATAGCAGATTTGGTCCGACAGACGTTTACGTGAAACCCAGAATTGATTGTATGTCAACAAACATGGCTTTACACATCGCTGGAATTAGCTTAGCTCATCATAATCAGTACAACCTTCAAAAAAGTATTTTACACACATAATATGTGTCCATTACAATCTATGCAAGAATCAGAATGCATGATTTGTCAGCAGTATTTGAAAACATGAATAAAACAGTAAATTTATCAATAATTACCACACAAAACATTTTGTGATGGTGATGTATTGATACAAGTGGCGCGAGCCGGCAGTCAATCACATAACCTCTCACTCCCACTCTGAGACATTCAGTGTTGTTGTTTATGTATGTAGCTCGTGAGCTAAGCTGTAGCATTAGTAATGTCTTTCAAAAGGAGACAACTTACAAATGGGGAAATTCCATAGATTTTTTTATCAATTTTGACAATGAGTCTGGGTATGAAAGTCAGGAATGAGGAGCTGCCCCCAACCTTGTAGCCATTGAGAACCCTGAATCTGAGGACCCCTTGTTCACTGACGAAGTCCCAGGTCCCTTTGAAGATGCTGGTGGTGATGGAAGCAGACTGACAGTGGATGAAGTACATGAGTTCTGTGGTAGCTGGAAGGCCTCCAGCCATTTCACCCCTCCTGGCCCTGCTGTTTGCTTTGATAAGTCCCAGTCTGGAGTGCAAAGCCCCTTTCCATTCCCCCTGAGGCAGTGCTTCAAGCTGTTTCTGACAGAGAAGCTGTTGGGAGACATAGTAGAGGAGACCAATCGCTATGCCTTAGAGCTACAGGAGAAGAGAGAGAGCCAGGAGTGAGGGGAAAACTCACTAAATGGTTGACAACCACAATTAGTGAAATGTATACCTTCCTTGTGACAGTCCTTCTCATGGGAATAGTAAAGAAGAACTTCCTAAGAGGATACTGGAGCACAGATTCTATGTTTGTAACTCCGTCTTTGCCAACCGCTTCCTAGTTCTATTTTGGTCAGGCCAGGGTGTGACATGGGTTTATTGTGGTGTGTTTTGTCTTGGGGTTTTGTTAGGTGTTGGGTTTGTGGCATAGTGGGGGTATCTAGCATTGTCTATGGCTGTCTGGAGTGGTTCTCAGTCAGAGGCAGGTGTTTATCGTTGTCTCTGATTGGGAACCATATTTAGGCAGCCATATTCTTTGAGTGTTTCGTGGGTGATTGTTCCTGTCTCTGTGTTTGTTGTCACCAGATAGGTTGTTTAGGTTTTCACGTTACGTTTGTTGTTTTTGTATCATTCGTGTTTATTCGTACATTAAACATGTATGAAAATTACCACGCCGCATTTTGGTCCGATCCTTGCTACACCTCTTCGTCAGAGGAGGAGTTAGAAGAAAACCGTAACAGTCGTGTGCGACGGAAGACAGGATTTGTCCAGGACATGGTCCACACATCATATAAAAGCTGTCCTCAATCTTTCGCTCGAAAGATGTCCACTTCCAGTTATGATAGTGACAAATACTCTTTGTGTGTGTGGTTTCTGAAGTACAGAGTAAACCGGGATCATTACTAATTAGAATACAATATCAGGATATAGCAATAAAACAATATTACAAAGAAGCAACATAATAACACTGCTATAAAAAATAATATATTGCATTGACAAAATCCCAAATAGGAGTTATAACAGTAGGAATCTGCTCCACAAGGGCAGGGCAGTGCAGAACAGAGCTATGCTAAATAGGCTGAATGAAAACCAACCATGGTCATAAGGCCTGGGTAGCTTGAAAATACAACACAAGCTAATACTTCTCTGACGCAATTAGCAATGTTTTAGAGAGCTAATAGAAGAATGTCGCTAGCTACATAAGCACGATTGAATATAACACCACAGAGGTTATATAAAATTAGCAACGTTACCTCGCGTGTCTGCGGTTAGAAGGATTACACACAAATATATTATACTCCATACATATAGTGAGCTACAGTAGAAAGGACATAACACGATATACAGAAACTATTATAACGTAATAAGGCACTTATTTTGATATGAACGCACACATTTCCAAATGTATTATCATGTAGTAATGAAAACAACAATGAATGTGATGCGGGCACCAGATGGAAAATGTGAACACGTGTGTGCAGGTCCTGTTTTGACTGGAGACGCGCACATTTCTGTAGACTTGATTTGCAGAAACAATTGGTGCTTAGGGAAGTTTGTCCGGGTCAGTATAATGCCCAAAAAGTTATTGTCCGCAAAGGTGAAATGGCCTACCTTTATGTGAATTAATAAGGAGGTGGAACACACTTCAATTCAAACGGTTGTTAAAAAATCAAGACGCGTTCAAAAATAATTTGAAATTGACAAGTTGAAACAGTCTATAAATAAAAACAGGCAGCGTGCCTTGGTTTGAGGGCAGCGCGGACGAACTGTCCTGTTGCGTAACAATCACATTTTGGAACAGTGAGCGCATTCTGACATCACGTGCATAAAAGAGATATTGGAGATATTTAGAACTCCAGTATGAACAGGTCAACAAAAACACTTTCATCATTTTTCATATTTCATACACAACAGGGAGGATGGAGACTTCGTACATGTAGTGTGTATACTTTTCAAGTTACAGTATTTCCTTTATCATTTGTTTTAATGACATCTCAAAATAACCACCAAAATTACATTAGTAGTCTTCAGATTGCCTCTGACCATTCCCCACGTTCTATGTTAGAAATATTGTTACAGTATTTGCTTTAGAACGTGTTAGAGTTTCGTCGGGAAATGTCTGCGAAAACAAAGGCACATTCCTGTGTGATTTTGGAGAGGGAGAGGGCTGAAAGTTCTAATCCCTGATTTTACAATAGGTTGTGAACTGTCAACCTCCCTCCTCCCACTCTGTGTGTGAGAGAGGGTCTGGCCGAAGTCATCCACTGAAAAGCTAATCCGACCCATCTGGATCCTCACAGTACAGCCATTACACACCCTTTGCCTTGATGACAGCTTTGCACACTCTTGGCATTCTCTCAACCAGCTTCATAAGGTAGTCAACTGAAATGCATTTAAATTAATAGGCGTGCCTTCTTAAAAGTTAATATGTAGGATTTCTTTCCTTCTTAATGCGAGCCTATCAGTTGTGTTGCGACAAGGTAGGGTTGGTATACAGAAGATATCCCTATCTGGTAAAAGACCAAGTCCATATTATGGCAAGAAGAGCTCAAATAAGCAAAGAGAAACGACAGTCCATCATTACTTTAAGACATGAAGGTCAGTCAATCCGGAAAATCCAGAACTTTTCTGCAATTGCAGCCATAAAAACCATCAAGCGCTATGATGAAACTGGCTTTCATGAGGACTGTCACAGGAAAGGAAGACCCAGAGATACCTCTGCTGCAGAGGATACGCTAATTAGAGTTACCAGAGTTCAAGTAACAGACACATCACTGTTCAGAGGAGACTGCGTGAATCAGACCTTCAGGCTCAGACTGCTGCAAAGAAACCACTACTAAAGGACACCAATAAGAAGAAGAGACTTGCTTTGGCCAAGAAACACAAGCAATCGACATTAGACCGGTGGAAATCTGTCCTTTGGTCTGATGAGTCCAAATTTGAGATTTTTGGTTCCAACCGCCGTGTCTTTGTGAGACGCAGAGTAGGTGAACGGATGATCTCCGCATGTGTGGTTCCCACCATGAAGCATGGAGGAGGAGGTGTGATAGTGTGGGGGTGCTTTGCTGGTGACACGGTCTGTGATTAATTTAGAATTCAAGGGACACTTACCCAGCATGGCTAACACAGCATTCTGCAGTGATATGCCATCCCATCTGGTTTGCACTTAGTGGGGCTATCATTTGTTTTTCAACAGGACAGTGACCCAACATACTACCAGGCTGTGTAAGGGCTATTTTACCAATAAGTAGAGTGATGGAGTTCTGCAACAGATGACCTGGCCTCCACAATCACCGGGCCTCAACCCAATTGAGATGGTTTGGGATGAGTTGGACTGCAGAGTGAAGGAAAAGTAGCCAACAAGTCAGCATATGTGAGAACTGCTTCAAGATTGTTGGAAAAGCATTCCAGTTTAATCTGGTTGAGACAATGCTAAGAGTGTACAAAGCTGTCATCAAGGCAAAGGGTGGCTACTTTTTTTGTTACTACATGATTCCATATACTGGTATGTTATTTCTACAAAAGAGTGAAAATAAAGAAAAACCCTTGAATGAGTAGGTGTGTCCAAGCTTTTGACTGGCACTATATATATAATTTTAACATTCCATTTAATTTAAAACCTTACTTCAATTTGCTGCCAAATCTAATTTCACACTAACATTTCACACTAAAAAATTATGTATTCAAGGACAATGAAGCAGAAATGTTTTTAGGTCAAAGACAAACACCAGAGTCACTTTGTGACCATATGTTCCTCTATGAGTCGTACTGTCAAGTAGCATATAATTGATTTGGTCACTGGTCTCCAGGTACAGTGTGTCTTCATGAGGATTAGGACAGTATTATGAGAAAGTCTAACGTAATGTGTTGCAGGGTGCAACGATTATTTTGTCATCTTTTGAGGGGAAGCATTTAATCTGTACAAAATGATTCAATTCCCACTCCTTGGAGAAGGCAGTAGCAGAGATATGGTTGAGTGCACTGATTTATCACGGTGGAGGGGATTTGACTATCCACAAGGCTTAAGCTTTTCCAATTTTAAAAGATAAACAGATGTACACACAACCAACTCTCACAGGCTAGAATGACACATGCCTTCTCCTCATGATCTGCCAACATGTCTCCATTAAAACCATAATCCCCCTTCCTCTCTCTTCTCAGCCCTTGAACTCCCTCAAGTCAGATGAGGCCGGCCCAAAACAGGGGCCTACATTCCAGGATGGCCAGCGGCGGGTGGACTATGTTCTCACATATCATATCCAGAAACCCCAGAGTTTTCGTCGCAAGACATCCCACTTCGGGGATTACCGCATCCTCAGGAGCCTGCGCCGCAGTCTGAGCACGATGAGAGGTCGGGACACGCCACCACCCAAAGAAGACCCCGAGGTTGCTGCCCACAAGCATCGCCTCGACTACCATGAGGATGACAAGCGCTTCCGCCAGACTGAGTTTGAGGATAACCTTCGAGAGATGGGCCTGGAGCTAGAGAAGGATGAAGGGGTGAGTTTAGTGGCCTTGGACTGTGTTTTCCCCACATGTTTGAAAACCTCAACAGTAGAACATCTCGAAGTCTTTTTGGAATAACCTCGATATTAGACTGCCTAACCTAACTGATACAAAAAATGTTTTTATCAACCTATTTTGTAGTAGACTGGCGTAATATTCAATCCCTGGTGTGGTTGTGCATTTAGACGAGATGCTTGCTTGTAGCTGCATTCTTTCACATCTTGGCAATCAGTGTTCAGATATTGTCTTTGATGTCATGTTGTTCCATTGAACGCAACTTAATTCTCCATTCCTCCTTATATTGACTGGTTGACATTTGTCCACCTATTGTTCATGTAGCGATTATATCATGTATCTTCTTCATACCGAACAAAGCACATTGAACTTCCTCTTGCGTTGAGGGTTTACTGTGATCAGATATGATTTTTCAAATCTACAATTGACATGCATTCGTCACATTATTGATCTTTATCAAATGAACAGCTTTCATCAAATATATATCTGATAAGAAAGGACAGCACTTGCAATAGATTTTCCCTACAATGGGAGTAATTATTTTCAGCCTTACAAGCAAAAAGAGGCCTAATATCATAGGTTATTATATACACTCGGGAGTGGCTATTGACCCATTAATCATTACTCATTCATCATAAATCGCTACATTGATCAAGTCCCAAGATACATTGGCTGCGGACCAAACTTTTAAAAGACACACCCTATCCCCTCAGTCCTTAAATTAAAGTGGACACTTCTGATGATGTATCATGGCGTTTGACGAGTACACACTTGCAGGGCAAGGGGTGAGAGAGGAAGGAATGATTTTTAAATGGACCACCTTTGGCTGGAAATTCATCACTTGTTCATCCTGTGATGATTGTGTTTTCAGCCACCGGTGGCTTGTGGGTACTTTATATGCGCTACAGTCAATTATGAGTGCATGTCTACTTACAATTGAAGTCAGAAGTTTACATACACCTTAGCCAAATACATTTAAACTCAGTTTTTCACAATTCCTGATATTTAATACAAGTAAAAAATTCCCTGTTTTACGTCAGTTAGTATCACCACTTTATTTTTAAGAATGTGAAATAATAGTAGAGATAATGATTTATTTCAGCTTTCATTTCTTTCATCACATTCCCAGTGGGTCAGAAGGTTACATACACTCAATTAGCATTTGGTAGCATTACTTTTAAATTGTTTAACTTGGGTCAAACGTTTCAGGTAGCCTTCCACAAGCTTCCCACAATAAGTTGGGTGAATTTTGTCCCATTCCTCTTGACAAAGCTAGTGTAACTGAATCCGGTTTGTAGGCCTCCTTACTCGCACTTGCTTTTTCAGTTCTGCCCACAAATCTTCTATAGGGTTGAGGTCAGGGCTTTGTGATGGCCACTCCAATATCTTGACTTTGTTATCCTTAAGCCATTTTGCCACAACTTGGAAGTATGCTTGGGGTCATTGTCCATTTGGAAGACTCATTTGCGACCAAGCTTTAACTTGGTCATTTGCGAACAAGCTTTAACTGATGTCTTGAGATGTTGCCTCAATATATCCACATCATTTTCCTGCCTCATGATGCCATCTATTTTGTGAAGTGCACCAGTCCCTCCTGCAGCAAAGCACCTCCACAACATGATGCTGCCACCCCTGTGCTTCACGGTTGGGATGGTGTTCTTCGGCTTGCAAGCTTAATCTTTTTCCTCCAAACATAAAGATGGTCATTATGGCCAAACAGTTCTATTTTTGTTTCATCAGACCAGAGGACATTTCTCCAAAAAAGTATGATCTTTGTCCCCATGTGCAGTTGCAAACTGTAGTCTGTCTTTTTTATGGCGGTTTTGGAGCCGTGGCTTCTTCCTTGCTGAGAGGCCTTTCAGGTTATGTCGATATAGGACTCGTTTTACCATGGATATAAATAATTTTGTACCTGTTTCCTCCAGCATCTTCACAAGGTCCTTTGCTGTTGTTCTGGGATTGATTTGCACTTTTCACACCAAAGTACGTTCATCTCTAGGAGACAGAACGCGTCTCCTTCCTGAGCAGTATGACGGCTGCGTGGTCCCATGGTGTTTATACTTGCGTACTATTTTTTTGTACAGATGAACGTAGTACCTTCTTGGCGTTTGGATATTGCTCCCAAGGATGAACCAGACTTGTGGTCTACAAAAAAAATTTTTAGGTCTTGGCTGAATTCTTTTAATTTTTCCATGATGTCAAGCAAATAGGCACTGAGTTTGAAAGTAGGCCTTGAAATACATCCACAGGTACACCTCCAATTGACTCGAATGATGTCAATTAGCATATCAGAAGCTTCTAAAGCCATGACATAATTTTCGGGAATTTTACAAGTTGTTTAAATTCACAGTCAACTTAGTGTATGTAAACTTCTGACCCACTGGAATTGTGATACAGTGAATTAGAAGTGAAATAATCTGTCTGTAAACACTTGTTGGAAAAATGACTTGTCTCATGCACAAAGTAGATGTCCTAACCAACTTGCCAAAACTATAGTTTGTTAATTTAACAAGAAATTTGTGGAGTGGTTGAAAAATGAGTTTGAATGACTCCAACCTAAGTGTATATAAACTTCCGACTTCAACTGTATATTAAATAATTCATTAGTAATATATGCCTACTGTATGATGGCTAGTAAATGAATTAGCTAACTAACGTTAGCCTGCCTAGCTGAAACTTCCAAAAGTCAATAATCCAGAGAGGGTGTAAGGTACAGGACAGCAGGCGGGCTCAGGGTCAGGTCAGGCAGAGGTCGGTAACCCAGAGTAGTGTGGCAAAAGTACAGGACGACAGGCAGGCTCAGGGTCAGGTCAGGCAGAGGTCAGTAACCCAGAGTAGTGGGGCAAAAGTACAGGACGACAGGCAGGCTCAGGGTCAGGACTGGCAGGATGGTCAGAACCGGGAAACTAGACAACAGGAGCAGGAAAACAGGTAGGAGCAGGGAAAACAAAACGCTGGTAGGTTCTTGAACAAAACGAACTGGCAACAGACAAAAAGAGAACACAGGTATAAATACACAGGGGATAATGGGGAAGATGAGCGAAACAGATCAGGGCGTGACATATGTGGAGATTCAGGCCCCGGAGTGAACATAATTGTACACTCGCAAAGCCGACTAAAAACGAGGGCTGAGGGGCTTACGTTGCAAACCTCCCTTGCTTGGCTAATCATTTGGACGGCCCTCCAAGATGACGACGGGGATTCCCCAAAGGGCACAAGGCGATGGTAAGTGTACGAGGGTGTGTCTTTTAAGTGTTTGGACCGCAGCCATTGTGTCTCCCATTCAGATTTAAATATCTACAGTATACAGCATAAAACATATTTGGGATTTAAAAACGATGGGAAACTGCCCTGTATGAAAGAGTAATGGTAAGGCCTAGTTCCTAACCACTCCATTTGCAAACCACTACTGAAACCACTTAAGTAAAGATTTGACATGTGTTTACTGTTCTATCTTTTATCGTTGATATGTGTTTTGTAATGTCTGTTACGTGACATTTTGCAGAAAAATGGTAGGAGGCATGTGGTTCTGTGGGAGTTGGGTTCCTATTGCATGCATGAAGAGGTCTCTTACCATTTAGTGATTGTTGCTCACATGGGTTGAAGTTTTGTTTTGAGTGATATTAAGGCAAATTCAAAATGATTTGATACTTATTGACAACATCTGTATGCTTTGTTGATGAGTAAGTCGGAAAAACCCTCCCTGTTTTATTTTATTAATTTACTTTGTCCATGAATGAGGGTTGTTTGTGGATAATCGAACCAAAGCCCCAAAATAGAATTGGCAGGATCTGTTCTGCTTGATATTGCTGTGAAAAGTGTAGTCTGCCACAGTGTTCTCAACAGACAGGGCCAGGACCCTGAAGTGGGCTGGGAGGTGTGAGGATGTAGGTCAGGAGCATATGAGAGGGACTTACATAACCACTGTTGTTTTTGATAGAGGAGATTGTGGAGAGAGAACTTTTATCCTGTATATATTAGACTATGAGACATTGCTTTCTATTCAAGTGGATACAGCCTTTGGCTGACTCAAACCAACAACAATCCTTGCTATTGTAGCATTGCGACTTTTTTCAGTTGCAATGCTGCAGTAGCATTGCTGTGCTTTACCTTGGAGAGACTGATTAGTCCTCAGAGATGTGACATTAGCTTCATTCTAGGGACACATATATCACGCAGATAAAACAGGGGAAACCTATTTCATCACACATTAAAATATCCATGAAAACCTTTTGCCTTATTATTATTATTTTATTCAACATCACATGCTCTGTTTTCCAGAACAAAATCCCAGGAATTGGCTTCCTGAAGATCCATGCTCCCTGGAATGTGCTCTGTCGGGAGGCAGAATTCATAAAGCTCAAGATGCCCACCAAAAAGGTATGGCCTGCCTTTAGATGGATCACTGTAGATCACTGGTCAGTTTCTATGGGAAGGCAGTTCCCGCTCAGGCCAGTCAAAGTTCTTCCCTCTCTTAGCACCCCAATGTGAGAACACGCTTTCCCCTAAGGTCAGGACAGCGAAGTCCCTGCACGGCATCTGAAAGTTCTAAAACCCTATCTCTTTTTAAAGAGTACCTTAAATAACTCTCACAGCGCCCCGACGCCACCCTCCCCGCCCGCCCTCCCCCCCCCAAAAAAAGAAAAAAGGGCCTTGTCTTTTTCTACTAGCACTGACATTGCTGATAAACGTTGAGGGAACGTGTCCTTGATACGGTTGTGATGGGTTGTTGTCTCACCTAGCTATCATAAGATGAAGGCCCGAATCGTAAGTCGCTCTGGATAAGAGTGTCTGTTAAATGACTAAATTGTTAAAACAAACAAGCAAAATGAAACTGATAGCCTTTCATGCACTCATTTCTCAACATGTATTCTTCCTGTTTCCCCTTTCCCTTCAGGTGTACGAGGTCAAACAGGGAAGTGATATGGTGGAGAGGATCAATCTGTTCATCCGCAAAGCGACTGCACCACTTCATCCTAAAGTGGAGCCGAATAGAGCCCAAAATGTGAAGCATCTCTCCCACCCTTTCTCCAGGGAAAAGCAGCACCTGTGAGTATAGTAGTAGCACTGAGACCTGTGGCATTGCTTCAGGGGTTTAGTCTCATCATTGAACATTAAATACATTCTGACAAGTGATCAATGATGCAGAGCTCAAAGGTTAATGGGTATACTTCCAGTACTATGCATGTGAGAAATTCAAAGTGGCTTGAAATGTTTATTGCAATCGGAAAGAAATGTATTTTCAATGCAAGACATGGGTACAATGCCACAGTATAGCTATTTAAATCATTACAGCACAGGTTGTGGCGTTATTAACACTAGAACCTCTAAAGCAGTCATTTTGACTGCTCATAAGTTTTAAAACAATTATTACTCTGCCATTTTTTAAGTTTTGCCTGCCTCTGTCCTTGACTTTTTCCTAAATAGGTCTATATAACACACTGCCGTTGTTAGAATCTCAATATGACAAACAGAACTGGGGTTATATATGAGGACATGCCATTTAAAAAAATAAATAATTGGGGGAGTACAAAGTATACATAGTGAGCGCGTGCGTAATTTACAATGGCAAGAAGACCAAGATGAATGGATGCACATGTTGCCTTTAGCGATGCTACAAGATCCGAATGAAAATGACTCAGATGGCGAGGAAGAAATGAATCATGATGATTATTCTTCGGATTCTGAGCCTCAGCCTGAATAACCTACACCTTCTAGGCTTAAGTGCAAAAAGAAAGCCAGAATGGTGGGAACTGCGTAGGTTCCCCCGCCACAACCAAATGGAACAGTGAGAGAGGAGAGCAGAAGGGATGGCACCATTTAGATAGAACTTGCCAATGACACTGCTCCATGGAGATTATCAACACCAAATGTCATTACAGAGTAAGGACACTTCCTGGGATCTGTCTGTTGATGACCTGGAAGTGTTCATTTTAATCCGGTATGTCTGTAGAGTATTCGGTGAAAAGAGCGTGTGTGTGTGTGTGTGTGTGTGGAGAGCTTTTGGTCAGACTTGAATGGGATACGTTTATTTCGAGAAAACTTGTCACGGGATTGCTTCAGAGAGATCATGCGTTACCTCCATTTTGATGACAAAGATACAAACAGCGATTAAATAATTGACTATTTTTCACTACTGTCATATCGACACTTCTTATAATGCCATTATTGCATATGTGCTGATTTTCACTATTTATCAAGCACACTTATAATGATGTTTAGGCTACTGATGTTTTCATCATTAGACTGTGCGTCTTGCTGACTGTGCGCCTTGGTGGTTGGGGTATTACTTTTTGTGTGTATGTGTGTGTGTGGGGGGGGGGGTCATTATAAAAGGAAGCTGTTAGCGTGTTCAATGGACGTACTGTATGCTTTCTGTTTCATAGCTGTAACAAAGGCACTCCACTAAACACCTGAATTTTTGTGTTTCTTTACATACTGTGTAGCCTACAGTAACATAAACTAATGAAAATGCAATTGCTATTTGAAATAAAATAATGAGTATTCTGTTACCTTAGACCTTCGTAAACACAACCAAATGATACTTTTTGCGATGGCATATATAAAATATGAATTACACTGTAAGAATGTCGCAGTCAAAATGACTGCTCATTTGCTTGAAGGGGGGTCCCACAAGGCCCAGCAGTTTTAGTGTTAAAGATTGTAATTAGTGAGCTGGATGCTTATATGTGCAGAATATGTGATTATGTATGAATGATACAGGCTGCTACCTGTAATGATTCATCTCAGTAGGTGCGTTTCCCCATAATGTGATATGGCTGAGCTGAAATAAATGGAATTTAAATGGTTCTTCTACCCCCGCAGTCTTCACCAGTCTTGAGCTCTTTGTCATTTTTGACATGGTTAATGGCCCCACTGTGCCATGACGGTAATAATGTAGAGGTGCAATCATCAGGCCCAAAATCAACAGGCCCAAAATCAACGGATACAAAATCTGAACAAAGATGTTGTTTGGAAGAGATCCACTCTGCGATTCAATATTATTTTTAAACAGAGACCTACCTGATGTTCAAGGAATAATTCATCTGTGTTTGGATGTTAGAATTTTATGTATTGTAAAAAGCACAGTGTTTGAATGTGTTTCGAGCGAGGCTAGTAAACAAGCTGGATTTTATTCAAGAGAGTGGGCATAGAGGTTACAGGCTATTTTGAGCTCCTGACTCTCAATGAACACTGTGTAGGCCAGGCTGCTGACTAACCCTAGCTACCAATACATGTTGCAACCATATTCTCCTTGTAACCACCTTGTATTGTATGTCTGGTCTAACTAATGACAGCACGTGTGTGGGACATCTTGGCCAGAACATTTAAAAAACATCGCTGTCCACGTACCTACAAATCTGATATGACATGTCTGCACGGAACACGAACATAGTTTCCCCTGGTTGAGTACATGGCTCTTTAAATAAACCACTGACAGAAAGTTCCTGTCTTCTGTATTAACAGGTTTGATCTCTCAGACAGAGAGTCTTTCTTCGACAGCAAAACCAGGGCCTCAATAGTAAGTACTATCGATCTGTTTGAATGATGGTCAAGTCAATAAATAGCCCCTCACACCACAAGTAAACTCATTTGTTTTGTTCATGTGATTTACTTTTCATTGGATTCTTTCTCAATCAGCGGATGTTGCTCCCAGTGGAGATCGTGTAGAACTTTACCGCTCAACAGAAACATCAATACTGAGCTAAAATGACTTTGGAGATAGCCATGAAGTTTGAAAACAACTTGCCCATCAATACATTATGAGTGGTTCATTAATGGCCAGGAGCTGAGGTCCATTTCTGAACAAATTCATTGCACAAACAGGATTTCTGCCCTATTTGGATGTGATTATTACCTGAGATCATCTTAATACATTGCGGAAGTATTATTATTTTTTTAAACATTTATGTTATTTACCCATTTAGGTTTATGAAGTGTTGAAACGTACAAGATGCACTAAAGCCAAATACACCATGGGTAAGCCGAGCCATGTCCCCTCTCTCTTGTGGATATTACAATGCATTTGTTTCCTTTAGGGTTGTAAATGACACCTGTCTTGTCTTTCTCGACACCACTAGTATGCTGTAGTAGAATATTACTGCTATTGTGTGCCTTCTGTTTGATAGTCAAATTTGGAATCTCTTGAAAATGACGTTTACAGGAATCACCAGTCTCCTTGGCAATGGTGTTTACAGTGCTGCGTACCCTCTTCACGATGTGGGTATATTACGACACATATTATCAATACCCATGCAAAGCCAAGCGCTCTGTGACCAGACAACACTCATTGTGTCATTACGTGTCTTGCAGGGGGATGTTGACGGCATGGGGCCGGAGGCCAATGACAGGAAGGTGAGACGAGCAAATCATCGGTCATGTCAATATGCAATCAATGAAATCACCAACTGATCCATTATTTTGTGTCACTGTTAGCGATTATCATAAACCATTTTATTGTGTGGACAGGAAAGTCTCGTCGATAGCGACAGAGCATATTGAAAAGGTTCAAGAACAGAATTCAAATACTGTCTAAACGCAAGCCCTCAGCAACGATGGAGAGGAAAAGACCCATTTGGCTTAGAGAATAATTACACTGTATTGAAAGTGTCACCACGGCAACAGGCTTAATCCCTTTTCACCATCCTCAAGCACTGTACGACAACCAGTCTGGTCGAATCTAAGCGATTTAAGCCCAGAGCAAAGAAAATCTAAAGAATTTCCAAGTTGCCGTATGGCAGTGGTATGTTTTTTCCCACCAATCTTCTGTAGTCCGTGCACAGAGCAAATTGAGTGCTCTCTGACAGAAATGACTTATGTCCTTGAGATGATGGCATGATCACATTTTTGTTATGAGTTGTTCCATGGTTTGTTGTTTTTCCAGTCCTGTGTTACGCTGGTCTATGATGAGTCACAGGCATCACTAATTTGTCTTGCAAAGTGGGAGCTCTGTTTGGGAACAGACAGGGCCATTGGGGTGGAGGATGGTAACCTACTGAAGCTCTGTTTGATGCTGTGCCATTGGGACTACAGTTCACTGTTCAGTAAAAAAAAAAAATGTGAGACTCTGATGGCATGACCCCTGTGTGCCCATTTCCCTGCCTGAGAGCGATGGCACTTTATTAGTGAAACCTCATGTCTGACAGGCAGAGGAGTACAACATGAGACCAACAGTGAAATGTACTTATATAATTTCATGTAGATGCACGCTAGCGACTTCTGAGTAGCAATATAAGAGTCATCTAAATAACATTTTGACCTGTCAGGATGATCTTGACCTGTCAGACGACGCAGACCACAGCACCCTGTCCTTACATGCTGATCCTGGGCCCGGTTTCATAAAACATCTTAAAGTGGTTCCCTTAAGTACAAAAGTCTAGAGAGGACATATGACTAAAAATAATTCCCTCGTTATCGAGATCACAACTTATTTATCTTATGATCATGACATAAAAGTTGTTTTGTCAAGATCACGAGATAAACTTTATAAATATGAGTGGACGTAAAGATGATTGATTGTCAGTGTGGCTGAGGCGGCAGAGTCCACAGCTTGATCAGCGCATGCGTTTTTATTGATTGCTACACTAAGGGATGGTACGTTTCATGCTAACATCATGCTTTCATTTGTGTTTGGAGCTCATGATCAGTTTTTAAGTTAGAATGTTAGCAAGCTAAATATTCCTTACCTTGAGCTAAGGGCTTCTGAAATCGTGGGGCATTCAAGCCCAGAATGATGCCTGACAGGCAGCACTGTCTCCCAGACTGAGTGCCACCCCAAAGACCATAGCCAATCGCATGCAAGCAACAACGTAGCTAACTTGGCTAGTCTTGTGAGCAAGCAAGCTAGTAGTCCTGTTAGCTAGCTAGTATCTCAGGCTCTGTAGTAGACACATTATTATTTTTTTGTTTTGTTTGTTTATTACCTACTTTTTCTCTCCAATTTCGATTTTGTCTCATTGCTGCAACTCCCCAACGGACTCGGGAGATGAAGGTTGAGTCATGCGTTCTCCCGCCAAACTGTGCTTCTTAACACCCGCACCAATGTGTTGGAGGAAACACAGTTCAACTGGCAACCAAGGTCAGCTTGCAGGCTCCCGGCCCACCACAAGGAGTCGCTAGAGCGTGATGAGCCAAGGAAAGCCCCTCCAACCAAACCCTCCCCCAACCCTGATGATGCTGGGCCAATTGTGCGCTGCCTGATGGGACTTCCAATCACGGCCAGTTGTGACACATCCCGGGATGGAACCCGGGTCTGTAGTGACGCCTCTAGCACTACAGTGCCTCTAGGACTGTCTTATACTGCTGTACCACTCGGGAGGCCCAGTAACATTATTTCTGACACCTTTATCAGAATCCCACAGTTCTTCCATTTTTACTTAATGAGAATAGTATACATTATTATGCACAATTTAGAAAATGCCACCAGAGGGGGTCAGAGTTTAACATGTTAATCAGTTGGTCCCCCGCGGGATTGTTGAGCTGATTATGGCTAATGTGATTAGCAGGAGGTTGTAAGTAACAAGAACATTTCCCAGGACATCGACATATCTGATATTGGCAGAAATCTTAAATTCTTGTTAATCTTACTGTGTTGTCCAATCTACAGTAGCCATTACAATATAAGAATACCATACTATTGTTTGAGGAGAATGCACAGTTATGAACTTGAAAATGTATTAATAAACCAATTAGGCACATTTGGGGCAGTCTTGATACACAATTTTGAATTGAAATAAAAAAATAAAAAATTGCACATACACTGCTGCCATCTAGTGGGAAAAATCTAAATTGCCCCTGGAATGGCATAATACATTATGACCTTTCTCTTGCATTTCAAAGATGATGGTACAAAAAAATACCCAAAAAATCATGTTTTTTTCTTTGTATTATCTTCTACCAGATCAAATGTGTTATAATCTCCTATAGTAATTTAAAATGTCAACAAACTTCAAAGTGTTTACTTTCAAATGGTATCAAGAATATGCATATCCTTGCATATCCATTTCCTTTTTTTTAAAGGGGCGGATCCTTAAGAGGTTTTAAAATGTGTTTTGCAACTGACTAAAGTTAAGGAAACTTTAAGGGAAAAGATCATGGGAAAATAAACTTAAGGGGTTTTATGCAACCGGCACCTGGACCTTAATGGCACGGATTCTGTGTCACGGCTGACTAGGTGTGTAGATTGGAATCAGGCGCCGAGAGCAGAGAGTTCCAGGGGAAAGACGCACTTTATTCCAGCACCAAAAGTAAATGCCCAAACACACAGGACACAAAATACCGGCCAACCCAAAACACAGGGTAACACGGTCCAGAGCACAAACAACACCAATGACACAAACGTGAACACCAAAATAATCCCTCACAACAAAGGTTGCGGGTTCCACACGCTAAATAGGGAAGCGAATCAAGAACACACAAAATAGGAACAGGTGTAACTAATGAGACAAAACTAACCGAAAGGAAAAAGGGATCGGTGGCGGCGCCAACTTCGGCGGGAGTCGTGACATTCTGTGTACAGATGTACTCAATCACACAGACATAATGTACTTTGCCTTTGGCAAAACTCAGGCTGCAATTATAGCATTGAAATCACAGCGCAGCTGTGACTAGTAACGGCCATGCAATATTTCATAAGGGCTTTGTGATGGGACTGACCGTTTCCTATCAGCATTTTTTAAATGCATAATCTGCATGATGAATTTCAATCATCTATGAGCCCAAACCGACTTGTCCTCTGTTTTATAATGAGTCTCGGAAGTAAGATAAGAAGCGAGATTAAATAGTAATTAAATTAAATTTTGTTTTCCATCATGGATTTGCCTCTAAATATTTTGTTTAATTAAAGATGTTGTTTTACCCGTTATTGTCTTGTCAGATCTTGTATGATGAATGGGCAAGCTACAGTGTCTTCTACAAGTACCAACCAATTGGGTTAATCAGGTGAGAGAATCCTGCTCTAAATTCTAGGACATGACAATGCAGAGAGTACATACTGCACTGTATTGTAGCAATCAAACAAACAAAGCATTATATCATGTGCTTGAGTTAATGTTAGTTAATCACCATATCTGAATTGATTCCTGATGTATGTACTCAGTGCTGCTTGCCTTCCTCTCCTACAGGAAGTACTTTGGGGAGAAGATTGGCCTGTACTTTGCCTGGCTGGGGGTTTACACCCAGATGCTGATCCCTGCTGCCATAGTGGGGGCCATAGTGTTCTTGTACGGCTGTGCCACTGTGGACAATGACATTCCCAGGTACACTGACCTCCCACAACTGCAATTAAACCCACAACTACGAACAACGTCACTTATAACTACACGTACAACTACACCAACATGTTTAGATTTCTAATGGCATGGAAGCACGAGTGAGGGTTTATCAAAAACCCAAGAGTTGCTAAACACTGTGTTGTGACAGTTGCCTTGTGCAGATATGCCGTAATGTTTTGTTATTGCTTTTCATTTTGAGTCTGTGCGTTAATGGTATTTCAAGTAAATGCTGCCTACAGCCAGCACTTCTATGCAAAACACGGGTTGTTTTTCAATGCTTTGTTTATCAATGCTTTGTTTAAATAGGCCATCATGTCGTGCTCCTATTGCACAGCAATACTGTAGCCTACCCATACTGTCATAGGCTACCTGTCTATTAAATGAGCGATGGAATGGTGGCCTAATATTTGTTGTGTAGCAGTAAATAAATGCTGCTATGTGATTTTCTTACCAACGGCAAATGCATCCATTTTATCATTAGACCTGTGTTGTTATTAGCCTACCATTATTATAATTACTGTTCATCAACCACCTCCATTTCCCCAAATGACAATATTTGCTTGCAATAATGTTGATTAACCACTAGAAGTTGTGCATACGCATGGTCTAAGATTTGCGTGGAGATACGCACACACTTTCCCGTCAAATTCAAAATTGGATAAATAACAACCTTTGCGGGAACTGGCGGTATGCAAGGATTATTCTTTTTTGTGCACTACTACATTCGTTCATTCCTCGTTGCTGTTGGACTCTATAGCCTCTAAAACTGGTAACTGAGTTTATGCTGGTCATTATGGTTAGATCTCTTTTACTGAGGTTTTCCACAAATGTTCTTCTCCCACGTGCAGCATGGAGATTTGTGATCCGAGAAACAACATCACCATGTGCCCACTGTGTGACCGCGCTTGCAGCTACTGGAAGCTGAAGACTGCATGCGGCACGGCCAGGGCCAGCCATCTCTTTGACAACCCGGCCACTGTCTTCTTCTCCATCTTCATGGCCCTCTGGGGTGAGCCATCCCTCCCATGTTCTCTCTCTCTCATCTTCTGCCAATAAAACAATGCCATCTGCTACAGTCCACAGGACCAGGCAGAGTCCTGCAGGGCAACCTGGTCTCAGAGCCAACCTACTATTATTTTTTACTTAAATAACCATCTGTCTTATGTAACCATACCAAACAAAACATATAATACTACTTTGAGTGTCCTGGATTTACATTTACTATGTTACGTCTAGTCTATGAGACCAGGCTGTGCGGGACCATGGGAGACCAGTGTCAGTTGCCATTAGAAGATGGCCTTTTGAGTTAAAATTGTGGTAAAGGTTCGGATTGTAGGTTCCTATATTAAGAGGAGATAAGATCATAACCTGTTTGAGTTTCAGAGATGTTGATCTTTTGGACTATATTTTGACGTTTAAACTCTAGTCCATTCACTTTGCTCTGTCTTTCTCGTACTGTAGTCATTAAGCAGTCCCTCAAGGATTTCGTGGTGATTTAAAAAAATAAAAAGTTGTGGGCAAAAATGCCTGATTATACTGCGGCAATTATAATATTGTTCATTGCATTATGCAATGATTTTGTCCAATTTGTCACAAATAGGCTGATGAAGGAAAACGTTTGACGTGCGGCTTGTTTGAACCATGTTATGTGGTAAATGTGCCGTGATTGGTTGACATTGCGAGTCCTCTTTGTTATGCAGTGATCTGTCAGTTCTAATGCAATAAAACTGAAATTATTTGACTGTTTTATGTGGTAATATTGCAGTAATTGGTCAAATTTGCAAGCTCTTGCATAATAGTCTCGAAAATCAAACCTTAGGCAGTGACTAGACCTGGTTTCAATGTTGGACTATTTTGACATATACAGTAGCAGGGGTATTCAACCAGGGATCCGTGGAGGTACTGCAGGGGATCTGCATTTTTCTCCCAGTGTATCGCTAGCAACAACAGAATAAAATAACGAGGAGAATATCTTCTTTCTAATGATTTCAACTTTATTGCTAAACTGCTAATTGTGAGCAAATTAAACTCATTGGAGCAAATTACACTCACTGGTGTATTTGACAGACTTTAACCCCCCCCCCTCGAATAGGCTACAGTGTGGCTAGTGCCACTGGCTCCTGGTAGTGGATATGTATTTTATGTAACACATGGCTAACCTTTGTTTAAACAGCTGCTCTTAGGAGTTTTGAGTTACCTTTCTAGCTAATGGGCTATGCTCGTTTACACTTTCTCTTCCAATTATGTTGTGAGGTCAAAATAATAAAAAACTATCTACCAAATCTATAAATTTTAATATGTTGCCATATTATTACATTTTTTGCTATCGTATGATGAGGGTCCCTGGCCCGCCAG
Organism: Oncorhynchus masou masou; assembly: GCF_036934945.1. Taxonomy (NCBI): domain Eukaryota; kingdom Metazoa; phylum Chordata; class Actinopteri; order Salmoniformes; family Salmonidae; genus Oncorhynchus; species Oncorhynchus masou. The sequence goes on from NC_088213.1 coordinate 42,840,699, forward strand.
ATTGCCTGGGAGGGGATCCCTGGGCATAGGGGAACTTCAACCTTTCCGACGTCAGTCATCACACTTTAATAAAATACAAAATAGTAGCCAGCAAGATGGAGATCAGAGGTTAGTTTGCATCAATTACCTTTAGTAAAAACCACTGCAAAGGTTTTGCCTTCAAACTTTTGTTTAGAATCGCGACGTTCTGACTTGTCTGCCTCGTGATTTGTTGGGAGAGTTTTCTGTCTGAATAGGACCAACCCTGGATAGAGTAGTGATGTACGCAGAGACGTTGTTTCTCTATGCCAAAAGAGTCCATCACTGAAACCAGACCCTGGTCACTGTTGCCTTGTGTCTGGTTTCCCGAGACTACGCATAATAAGATGGCTATTGTTGATTTTGCTAAACAAATTTTGATTGCAAAATCCTAGAGGGACTGATTTTAAGGGTGAGTTGTGTTTTGTTTCCCAGCTGCCATGTTCATGGAGCACTGGAAGAGAAGGCAAATGAGACTAAATTACATCTGGGATTTGACTGGCTTTGAAGAGGAAGAGGTGAGCCTATGCCCTTGTTTTGGAACCTGTTTGGCCAATTTGGACAAGAACATCTGATACAAGAAACATTGAAAAATGATTTCTCCTCTTCATCATGTTTTTTATGTTTTATATTATGGTGGTTCCTGAAGCAGATGTACAAGGTTTGAAATTTCATTTATTTATTTATTTATGAACTTCATTTTCTAGCAGCTTTCTCTGCAGATGCTGTTACTCAATACTAACCAACTTCCCCCAACAAGGTTTATATCACTCTCCTTCACTCTAACACTCTTATCTATTTCAGAAAGAATTCATGGTATGTTACCTGTAAAAAAAGAATAAGGCATTGTTTATATGACCCCCTATCAAACAGTCCCTTATTTACCACTTTGAGGGGTGAGGGGTGGGAATAGCCTAATGGCGATCTGGCCACCAAGTTTCAAAGTTTACTCGCCATGTGCACAGGATACAACAGGTGTAAAACAGTACAGTGAAACGCTTAGTTGTGAGCTCTTTCCCAACAGTGTAGTGATGAAAGTAATTACATAGATAAAATAACTAATAAAACTCAAGAAATAGGAAAAAAGATCAAGACAATACCGCAACATTGACTAGGTCTTGAGGCAGAATTTAATGTACCATGTTTTTTACCCCCACCCCTCTCTCTCTCTCCCTCTCACTCACTCACTCACTCACTCACTCACTCACTCACTCACTCACTCACTCACTCACTCACTCACTCACTCACTCACTCACTCACTCACTCACTCACACACTAAGGTGCTTCTTAACATCACCTGTCCTCATATTTTTTTACATTTAGGCACTAGGCAGCACCTCCTGATGGTAGCAATTGTTTCCCTTATACCTGCCTTACCACCAGGGTATCTGGTAAACTGTGCTTCATGGCTGACTGCTGTGGTTCTCCTTTGGCTCTTTGCATGTCAGTGATGGTTTAAAAGAAAAAGACACTTGCTTTACCTTCTCTGTTTCTGTCTGCTCACACAGATATGGGCTTGCTTCTGTTTAATATGAAATGACTGCAATGACTGTTTATATTTACTGGTAGATGGGGGTAAGGTTGTTAAGTAGACAGGCAAGATAATTAATATAACATGTAGAGGTATTCTAATAGGTGTCCTTATCAGATTGAGGGTAAAGTAAACGTTTCCAAATGCATTAATGCCAAACCCATTTTGTAAAACCTGCATTCCCTCTAACAGATATGGTACTCCTAACATTGTTCTGTTACGCATTTCCTCCTGTATGCTAGAAATGTTGGTGGTGTTCCCCACCGCACTGAGCTGAAACACTTAGCAGATGACAAGAGTTTTCTGTGGGGGTGTTGCTATGTACTTGACAACTGGTAAAAACACCATTTGACCTGGATGATGTCAGTTCCTCCATCTTGAGGAAAATGTGTTCATACCGCTAAGGTGATACCGCTGGATGTTGATTCATGGGTATCTGTCCCCCCTAGGGCCACCATAGGGCTGAGTATGAGATCCAAGTCATGCAGAAGACCCTGAAGAAACAGGATATGTCCCCCAAGGTAAGCCTTTTCCTATGCCTCTTGGTGGGCTGTTAAACAACACACTATCAGTATTATTCAATGATTTATTTATTCTATGTATGCGTCCGTGCATAGAATATATCAATGATTGAAGATTATGCATGTGTTCAGTGTTTCTCTGTCTATTATTTTGCCGCATCAAGTGTCTGCTGCGCTGGTGCGCTTGATTTATAGTGTCAGAGGTGGGGACTGGAACCATCATAGTAGAAGCACACAGAGTGCTTCTCCCCTCTCTCTATCCTCTGGGCGACCTTTCCCTTTCGCAAACACACATGGCATTTTTGTCGCCTCCACTTTTTGTTCTCGTGTGAACTCCACCATTTAAAGTTATCAACGTACGCCACATGCACTTCTCAACTTCTCCTAGGCTGTAAAATATAGTGTATCCTGGAGTTGTCCACAACCCATACCCCCTCCCTCAGATATAGCTATCAACTCTTTTATTAGTCATGGATGCTCTGCAGTCTATCGTAAGATGAACAGCCGTTGCTGTCTCTATGTACTGCTGCCTAACAACGGTTAGCACATGTAGCACATTAGCACATCAACACATGCCAGGGTGGTTGTTTATGTCTGGCTTTCTCTGTTTAGCAGCAAAACTGCAGCTCAGGCATGTCAGCTCCTTTCTCATCAGACCTCGAAGGGGTCATTACTTTCCCTTGCACCTCTGGAAACAGGGTCTGATGTCGCTGACCATCTTTTTTTTAATACACATTAAGATGTGATTTGACTGCACGGTTTCGTGTCCGGGAGCTCCCATTATGTGTGCTTGATTAGAGTGGCGTCAGTCCGCTCGGGGCGAGAGTCCCTCAGACTTGTTTGAAAATGGCTGCGTCAGCGTACGCAATCACTGCTGAGGTCACGATCGCTGTCAGATAGATACTACTGCTTGTTTGCTCCTTTATGTTTGCTCTTATTTCTCACTTGATTATGTATTAATTACTCTGTTTCAGGACGAAAAAGTGAAACTGACATGTACAGACCGTGCACCAGCATATATGACAGGACTTTTCACTATGCTTATTATGGTAAGTTGATGTGCCCAGGGCCCACATGGCTTGTTAGTCTCTGGTATTAGATACAGGGACGTCACTAGTCTAGCAATTGAAAGCAATGCAGATCTTCGGCAGACACCCACACACAAATTAGGCCTACGTGTAACTGCCAGAATAGTGGAAACATTTGAGTAAATGAGGGATAAATGAGGGCCCCGAATAGGAGGGAGACTCTGGCGGCGCCGGAGTGAAGGGCGGCTCTGGCGGCTCCGGAGTGACGGACGGCTCTGGCGGCTCTGGACTGACGGGCGGCTCCGGACCGACGGGCGGCTCTGGCGGCTCCGGAATGACGGGCGGCTCTGGCAGCTCCGGACAGACGGCGGCTCTGGCCGCTCCGGACAGACGGCGGCTCTGGCCGCTCCGGACAGACGGGCGGCTCTGGCAGCTCCGGACAGACGGGCGGCTCTAGCAGCTCCGGACAAGCGGGAGTGAAGGGCGGCTCTGGCAGCTCCTGACAGACAGGAGGGAGAACCTGGAGGGAGGAGACGGTGAGACAGCCTGTTGCGTGGAGCTGCCACAGGGCCCACCAGGCTGGGTAGACCTACAGGAGGCCTGACGCGTAGAGGAGGCACCGAATGGACTGGGCCGTGGAGGCGCACTGGAGGTCGAGCAACGAGCCTGCACAACCTGTCCTGGCTGGATACCCCCTGTAGCCCGGCAAGTGCGGCGGGTTGGAACAGACCGCACTGGGCTGTGCTGGCGAACCGGGGACACCATGCGTTTGGCTGGTGCCATATGACCCGGGCCGAGGAGACGCACTGGAGACCAGATGCGCTGAGCCGGCTTCATCCCTCCTGGCTCGATGCCCACTCTAGTCCGGCCGATTCACGAAGCTGCGATGTAGCGCACCGAGCTATGCGTGCGCACTGGGGACACCGTGCGCCTCACCGCATAACACGGTGCTTACCCGGTCACTCTCTCGCCTCGGTAAGCACAGGGAGTTGGCTCAGGTCTCCTACCTGACTTTGCCAATCTCCCCGTGTGCCCCCCCACAAGAAAATAGAGACATAAAAAAGGAAATAAGGTCAGGACGTGACAGCAATCCCATCATGCTTAGGGTCATGTATTATTTTGGCTACCATAGCTATGCCTCCATAGTATGTCAATTCCCTCATCCACAGGGCACGAGTGGTCACAATGGTTTGTTGATCATGAAAACGATGTATGCCATGGCCGTCTCAGTCACCAGATCTCAACCCGATTAAACATTTAAGGGAGATTCTGGGGCAGAAATATGTGTTAATTTATTAAAAATAAAAAACTGATATCACATTTACATAAGTATTCAGACCCTTTACTCAGTACTTTGTTGAAGCACCTTAGGCAGTGATTACAGCCTTGAGTCCATTGGGTATGAAGCTACAAGCTTGGAACACCTGTATTTGGGGTGTTTCTCCCGTTCCTCTTTGCAGATCCTCTCAAGCTCTGTCAGGTTGGATGGGGAGCGTTGCTGCACAGATATTTTTAGGTCTTTCCAGATATGTTGGATTGGGTTCAAGTCCGGGCTCTGGCTGGGCCACTCAAGGACATTCAGAGATTTGTCCCAATGCCACTCCTGTGTTAATCTTGGCTGAGTGCTTAGGGTCGTTGTCCTGTTGGAAGGTGAACATTCGCCTCAGTCTGAGGTCCTGAACTCTCTGAAGCAGGTTTTCATCAAGGATATCTCTGTACTTTGCTCTGTTCATCTTTGCCTTGATCCTGACTAGTTTCCCAGTCCCTGCAGCAGAAAAACATCCCCACAGCATGATGCTGCCACCACCATGCTTCACCATAGGGATAGCGTCAGGTTTCCTCCAGACGTGACGCTTGGCATTCAGGCCAATGAGTTGAATCTTGGCATCATCAGACCAAAGAATCTTGTTTCTCATGGTCTGAGATCCTTTAGGTGACGTTTGGCAAACTCCAAGCGGGCAGTCATGTGCATTTTAATGAGGTCTAGCCGCTCTACCAAATAGGCCTAATTAGTGGAGTGCTGCAGAAATGGTTGTCTTTCTGGAAGGTTGTCCCATCTCCACAGAGGAACTCTAGAGCTCTGTCAGAGTGACCATCTGGTTCTTGGTCACCTCCCTGACCAAGGCCCTTTTCCCCCGATTACTCGGTTTGTCCGGGCTGCCAGCTCTAGGAAGAATCTTGGTGTTTCCAAACTTCTTCCATTTAAGAATGATGGAGGCCAATGTGTTCTTGGGACCTTCATAGCTTCAGAAATGTTTTGGTACCCTTTCCCTGATCTGTGCCTCGGCACAATCCTGTTTCGGAGCTCTACGGACAATTCCTTCGACCTCGTGGCTTGGTTTTTGCTCAGACATGCAATGTCAACTGTGGGACCTTATATAGACAGGTGTGTGCCTTTCCAAATCATGTCCAATTAATAAAAATGTTCATCAGGTGGAATCCAATTAAATTGTAGAAACATCTCAAGGATGATCAATGGAAACAGGATGCAGCTGAGCTCAATTTTTAGTCTCATAGCGAAGGGTCTGAATACTTTTATTTTTACACATTTTCAAAATCTCTCAACCTGTTTTCACTTTGTCATTGTGAGGTATTGTGTGCAGATTGCTGGGGATTTGTATTTATTTAATCAATTTTTGAATAAGGCTGTAACGTAGAAAAGTCAAAGGATCTGATTATTTTCTGAAGGCACTGTAATGAATTAAATGTATTTTCGTGTCAAATCTCCAGTTGGCAACCCATGCCTTATGGGATTAATTGACTCATTAACAAACATTACAATAATTCACTGTGATAATTCAGTGATAATTCTTTAGTATTTCACAGATTGAAAGCTGAAAAAAAATATGATCCACAATCTGCTCTGGACAAGTCCAGTCCTGGAGTGTCTTGACAAAATTAAACAAAATTATTTAGGCTGACATCATCCAGTGTCCAGAAAAATGAATTTGAATGGTATGCAAATATGTGCATATTTAATTAGATATATAATTAGCATATTTTAACACAATATTTCAGAAACATTGTAATACAAAAATGTATTTTATTTGTGTTTACATTCAACTGGTAAAAGTTGATTTGTAAAATGATTAAGATAAAATATATATACCTTATCAGGGTGTGGTGCTGGTCTTTAAACAGCTCATGAACTCGAAGTTTGTGTTCTCTTGTCTCCTCTGCAGGTTGGTGTGACCTTTGCCGTAGTGTTCGGGGTCATCCTGTACAGAATCTCCATCAAGGCGGCCTTACACATGAGCTCCAATCCCACGGCTCGCACCAACATCCGGGCAACTGTCAAGGGCACCGCTGCTGTCATCAACCTGGTGATTATCATCATCATGGATGAGGTCTACGGTGCCTTAGCTCGCTGGCTCACTCTTCTTGGTTAGTCCCTCAACTATGACCAGGATGCTGTGATCACACAACTGTACCATGTTAGCAAAGCTCACCCTGTGTATTAGGCCCTGCAGTCTATCCGGGAGTGCTATCTGTATTGACTGTATTTACCCAGTTTTAATACATTTATAACTACCTTTCTCGACTACTTTTCGGTGTCGGCTACAAAAGCTACAGTTCTGGATTATAACCCCCTTGATCACTGAATCCTCTTCGGTTTTGTATCAATCAGGTGATAGAAACTCATTTTGTTTTGTATTCTCAGAGGTGCCAAAGACTGACAAGAGTTTTGAGGAGAGGCTGATAATCAAGACCTTTGTTCTGAAGTTTGCCAACGCCTTCTCCCCCATCGTCTACCTGGCCTTCTTCAGGGGCAGGTTGAACTCTCTTCTACTCTATTCGGCTAATAAGCTTCTCCACAACTCAAACATCTTAGCAGATATCCGCCGTTGATACACTTTCACCATAAAACCTGATTATGTTTAATCATTTGGTTTTTTTTATTGTGATTTACACCTCTTTAAGGATAGTGGCCAATGAATTTGACCTTTTTTCAACCTGTACGTCCACAGAATGGTTGGGCGTCCTGGGGACTATGTGTATGTTATCGGGTCATACAGGATGGAGGAGGTAATCAACTGTATTCATCTTTGTTTATCTTTAAACATTGACCAAAATGCCTTTAAATGTTGACCAAAATAAGTCCAAATGCTTCATGATTCAGTGCTGGATAATCAATGGAAATATTACCATATGCTGTAATGGTTATAACCCTCCCTTATTTACAAAGTAACAGGGGCAAGATCCTCTATAGGTATCCCAGGGCAGTTGTGTAGGTTCCAGGCCTGGTGCCCTTGAGCCCTATCCTAAAGACAATTGGCATGGTAGATAACATCAAAGCTAACCAACCTATCAGAGAAAGCAGAAGTGTAACAATTATAGGCTAGCCCTTCCAGTCTGTTAGATGGAGATTACCTCTGTTATCTGTGTGTCTGACTGGGTTGACTGCTGTCTCGTCTGTACGCCAGTGTGCCCACGCAGGTTGCTTGATGGAGCTGTGTATTCAGCTCTGTATCACCATGCTGGGCAAACAGCTCATCCAGAACAACCTGTTTGAAATCGGCATCCCGTAAGTACAGTACAGAGCAGGTACCATACTGTCTGGATGAAACTAGGACATAATCACACACCCACTCACACACACCACACCCACTCACACACACACACACGCAAGCACACAAGCACTAAAATAAATATGATCAGGGCTAGACTCATATTGCTACCATTTCTTTTCTCTGCTTGCTACAGTAAAATCAAGAAGCTGATCAGGCGTCGGAAGTCTGACATGGACTCTCAGCAGCAGGAGGACTATAACATGACCCTACAGCGTCATGAGAAGGACCACTTCTTGGGTCCCTTCGTGGGCCTCAGCCCAGAGTACATGGAGATGAGTGAGTCATACGTCAGTCTGTCCAGTAAAGCTCCTGACAGCTTACTGCGGATCAGCCGCCCTCAGGCCACCCTATCCCAAATTCTCCTTATCACATGAGACAGGAGGAAAATTAACTACTGCAGTGTGCCGTGAGTAGAGATTTGGTGCAAAGGATCATAGAGATCATAGATATACTATTTAATTCTAAGGGTGTGATAAGCATGTCTGATTGGCTTTTCCCTTTTACGGTCAACTAATTACTGCCAATGAATTACTTCTAATGTACTGTGCACGACATACATAATTAGTCAACTAATGTAGCGTGTACATTAGTTGTCAATAATTGTTTATCTTTTTAAGCTCTTGCCATTGAGGTCAGGTCTTTGTGGGTTTTTTTAGGCAGGGACGATACAACCATGTTTGTATGAAACTGGCAACTTTTATAAATATCACTGATTACTGGAATTAGCAAGCCAGAAAATGTTATCCTCAGTAACCACTTCTCTTTACGCCGTAAAGCGTGACATTTGATTTAACGATAAGACATTTTACTTCATGCCGCTCACAGTATTAGATCCTGATTAGTTGTAAAACCTCCGATGTGGAACCCTCTCTAAAAATGCATATTCTCTGCATGAGATAATCCTCAATGGAGAATCAGAGAACCATTCTGTCTATAATGCCCACGTAATCAGCACAAGTGGATTTAGTTGACCTGATTTTGACTTTAGTCCTTAGATGTCTTTATCAGCTTCTTTCCTTGCAGCATCAGACTGAATAACTGGACAATCCCTACAGCATGTACATTGAAAAGACACACGGTGTAAGACGAAGAATTGGGGGAAACCTCAAACGTCTGTACATCTGTGCCATAACATACTGATCCTACCACATTACTTATTGTATACCAGGAGCGTTGGGCCAGTAACCAAAAGGTTGCTGGATCGAATCCCTGAGCTGACAAGGTAAAGAAAATCTGTCGTTCTGCCCCAGAGCAAGGCAGTTAACCCATTGTTCCCCGGTCGATTATGGCAATGCGGAAGACGTTTCAGTTGTAAAAACTGACTAGGTATACCCTTTCCCTTTCCTTTTCCCACAACATATCCGTCATAAGAAATATTACTGCTCCCTCTCACGATCCGCGCAGTGGATAAACCATGAATAATTACTGTATGGAATTCATTCACAGTATTTTTTGAACTAAAGTGTTGATAATGCAGTTCCATGACCATACCCTGGCACACCAGACCATACCCTGATACACAGAAGCCATAAAGAAGGGTTATAGTGATGATTCCAGGGTTTGTTCAATATGTCTAGTTGTTATTTCTACTAGTTATACTGTACAACGTTATCAACTAGAAATCTCTGGGTAGCAGCTATAGAAGCACAGTCATATTGTTGTGGCATAGCAGTCCTATCTACATCAAAGATTCAGTCCATCTTTAGGTTTTTAGGCATGCCTGTTTAAGTGGCTTTTTCAAGGGTACTCAACTGAAAACCAGCTAGGATTAATATATGGATGCAGGCACAAAAGGCCAGAGTGTTTGAACCCATATAGAGTGTGAAGTGGGCACATTTAAAAAAATAAAACGTTTTTTTGATTGGATCTCTGGAAGTTATACCCAGTACATTACAGTAAAGTTTCTGACTGTGGCCATCCGAAAGCAAGTGCAGAAACATGGCATGCCCTCATTCCACCATCTCATTACTTTTTGCTTAGACATGTTCATCTCTCATGTGTTCTCCTTGTAGTGTGTACTGTGATTATTTCAAATGGGAAAAAAATGGAAACGCATATATTGCGTAGTACGGTATTAGAAGTAGATTATTAACGGCTTGTGCTCCTCTTTTCACGTCCCTCTATACTTGTGCTCCAGTTATCTAATTTGAGATTTAATCTACCCAGCATGCTTTGTGTTGATTTCCTTGTGGTCATAATGTCCAGTTGAATATATCTGTTTTGTTTTTTAACTCGCAGTCATCCAGTTTGGCATGGTGACCCTGTTTGTGGCCTCCTTTCCCTTGGCACCACTCTTTGCTCTGCTCAACAACATCATCGAAATCCGTCTTGATGCGAAGAAGTTTGTGACAGAGGTCAGGAGACCCATCGCAGCCAGAGCAAAAGACATTGGTAGGTTTCCATCTCCACACTTTAACAGCACTGGTCTATTTATGTTCTAATAAACGGGACATTTTTACCTAATTTCTTCCACTTTTCAAATTGAATTTGACTTAATTGGAGATTCCCAGAATTGGCCCTACATGATAGATACCAAATTGAAATAGGTAGCAGGAATTTCCCATCTGAAAACACAGGTCCCTCACAACTGTTTTGGTCATGTTTGTGTGATTACATCATTGAGTCAGTCTCTGACTTTGACCAAATACTGTGGCTATTTGGTTTGAATGCGATACATTTTTATACTACAGTAATCTAGTAAAATCTAATGATCCTTAAAACACCTTATAATTATATCCATTCAGTGACTATCAATGGGATACACATTTATTTTTGCCAATGTTTTTCTGGTGGTGCACATTTATGGTGTGACCATAATCAATTTTTTCAACCAATTAATAGACCATTGCATCTACCATGTCTAAGTAAAGTAGGTACTTATAAAGCCCCCTTGTCTACCCAGTTATTGGTGTTTCGGGCAAATCTCCATATCTTATTTCTTCTCTCAGGCATCTGGTATAATCTTCTGAGAGGGCTCAGCAAAGTAGCAGTCATTGTCAATGTAAGTACATACCTTCACGTTAATAAAAACATTTAAAGTGCTCATTATTTCCAGGTCTGTCGTCAAGATTATACAATGTTGACATTTGAATATAATTTTGGTCATAACACCTCCCCTCTCCTCTGTCTGCTCTCTCCAGGCCTTTGTGATTTCCTTTACGTCCGACTTCATCCCTCGACTAGTCTACCAGTACATGTACAGCCCTGATGGCTCCATGCACGGCTTTGTCAATCACACTCTGTCTTACTTCAACGTCAGTGACTTCCAGCCTGGCACTGCCCCTCTGCAGCCAATGCATCTGGGGTATGAAGTGCAGATATGCAGGTAAGACATTCAAAATATTACGGTCCCCCTCGATGAAATCAGGAAGGGGACTATGAATCTTTCTCCGTCCGTACGTGTGTGTACGTGCGTACGTCACACACTATATCTCAAGACATCACTGGACCGATTTTGACGAAACTTGGGTGAATGATGTCTTGCCATAGAGGTCCGACATTTACAAAATGACAGTGGTTGGCCAGATGGTAGTGCTATAACAAGCGATTGAAAATGACAACTTTGAAAGGTCACGCTCTTCACTCTGTTTGGCATAATGTCATGAAATTCTCTACATACTGTAGGTCCCTCTCCTCACAAGTAAAATATTTGCCTCAGCGATCCATAAGGTCCACCATGATGGATTGTCCACCATTTTGAATGTTGTGAAAAACACAAAAAACGCTACTCCTCGAGCACCGAATGATTGATCTGCACAAAACCTGCACGAAAGGGCTCAACGTAATATGTTCCAGACTAGTAATTAAAACAATATGGCCGCTATTGACTAAAGCTAACGGTAATTTACCAAAGTAACAAAAGTAATAATTTGGGCAATTAACAGAATCTATGGCAATCTATGGTAACTTTTGTCTTTTTTATATACACTATTGGTCAAAAGTTTTAGAACAGCTACTCTTTCAAGGGCTTTTCTTTATTTTTATATTTTTTATATTGAAGAATAATAGTGACAACATCAAAACTATGAAATAACATGTAGTAACCAAAAAATTGTTAAACAAATCAAAATCAAAAGAGTGTGCGAAGATGTCATCAAGGCAAAGGGTGGCTATTTGAAGAATCTCAAATATAAAATATATTTTGATTTGTTTAACACTTTTTTATTTCATAGTTTTGATGTCTTCACTATTATTGTACAATGTAGAAAATAGTCCAAATAAAGGAAAACCCTTGAATGAGTAGGTGTTCTAAAACTTTTGACCAGTAGTGTATCTGTGTCCATATTGTCCATGAGTTTATATTAGATAGTCCATATGGTTTAAGAGAAAAATAGCCTAATTAATGAAAAAGGAATCTAATCAAAAATTGAATTATTTTCAGTAAACTCTACAACTCCTCCAACTACTGACTTCTTTCACAACTGCCACCAGTTTGATGATGTTGAACATCTCATTCCAAGATCATGGGCATTAATATGGAGTTGGTCCCCCCTGTGCTGCTATAACAGCCTACGCTCTTCCAGGAAGGTTTTCCAATAGATGTTGGAACATTGCTGCGGGCACTTGCTTCCATTCAGCCACAAGAACATTAGTGAGGTCAGGCACTGGTGTTGGGCGATTAGGCCTGACTCGCAGTCGCCGTTCCAATTCATCCCAAAGATGTTCGATGGGGTTGAGGTCAGGGCTCTGTGCAGGCCAGTCAAGTTCTTCCACACCGATCTCAACAAACCATTTCTGTATGGACTGCACTTTGTGTTCGGGGGAATTGTCATGCTGAAACATGAAAGGACCTTCCCCAAACTGTTGCCACAAAGTTGGAAGCACAGAATCATATAGAAATTAATTGTATGCTCTGGTGTGTTAAGATTTCCCTTCCCTGGAACTAAGGGGCCTATCCCTAACCTTGGAAAACAGCCCCAGACCATTATACCACCTCCCCCAAACTTTACAGTTGGCACTATGCATTCGGGCATGTAGCGTTCTCCTGGCATCTGCCAAACCCAGATTCGTCCGTCAGACTACCAGACAGTGAAGCGTGATTCATCACTCCAGAGACCGCGTTTCCACTGCTCCAGAGTATAATGACAGCGAGCTTTACACACTTTCAGCCGACGCTTGGCATTGCACATAGTGATCTTCAGCTTGTATGCGGCTGCTCGGCCATGGAAACCCAGAAGCTCTGATGAACCGTTCTTGTGCTGACATTGCTTCCAGAGGCAGTTTGGAACTCGGTAGTGAGTGTTGCAACTGAGGACAGACGATTTTCAGCACTCGGCGGTCCTATTCTGTGAGTTTGTGAGGCCTACCACTTTGCGGCTGAGACGTTGTTGCTCCTAGACGTTTTCACTTCACAATAACGCCACTGACATTTGACCGGTGCAGCTCTAGCAGGGCATAGATTTGATGAACTGACTTTTTCGAAAGGTGGCATCTTATGACGGTGCCATGTTGAAAGTCACTGAGCTCTTCAGTAAGGCCATTCTACTGCCAATGCTTGTCTATGAAGATTGGATGGCTGTGTGCTTGATTTTATACACCTGTCAGCAACCGGTGTGGCTGAAAAAGCCAAATCCACTCATTTGAAGCAGTGTCCACATACTTTTCTATATATAGTGTACATATTGACATAGTAATTTGTATTTATTTATTTATTTATTTCAACTTTATTTAACCAGGTAGGCTAGTTGAGAACTAGTTCTCATTTACAACTGTGACCTGGCCAAGATAAAGCAAGATAAAGCACAGCAGTTCGACACATACAACAACACAAAGGAGCAAGATAAATAAATAAATACAGTATGGGAATGAGGTAGTTGGATGGGCTGTTTACAGATGGGCTATGTACAGGTGCAGTGATCTGTGAGCTGCTCTGACAGCTGGTACTTAAAGCTAGTGAGGGAGATATGAGTCTCCAGCTTCAGTGAAAAATATATACAAGTATATAACAAAAGGGATCATACTGAAACACTCATAATTAAACATCAATGGTATTACCTAAGTTGATGATTTAGATCATGTTTTACAGCTTTGTCGTTCTATAAAAAAATCATCATCATCATTATTTCATATATTTCACATGTGATAAGGCCACACAGAGGGCCAAAGATATTTGCAGACACCTGTAATAGTCTGTTTTGTGATAGATTACATATAATCCTGCAATGAAATCAACATTCTAGTTGTATTACTGGTAAACTTCACAAGTTTCCAGTAATATATTGTCCCTTTGCAACCCTTCTCAAGACTCAAGAACATTCATATCAACCACACGGTGGCACTATAACGGCCACATGTTTTGTTACTTTCAGTTAGTCTAGGTTGAATTGGGCGCGGATATAAAGACACGCCTTGTTCACAAAATTGATGACGTATTTCACGCAGTGAGAGTTGAGTAGGGACGAACAGATTGGGTTCAGTCAGTTCAGTCAGTCATCCTAATGATCCTTCCCCAGCTAGCTAGTTTATGCTTGTGGCTAGAAAATTCAGTGCTAATTTAAAACTTGTCTGCATTGTGGAGACTTAAGAGAGTGTCCAGAATCATTCTGTTTTAATCAAAGTAATTGTTTGTTTTTCCCTTCCCAAATATAGATGTTAATGCTGTAGTTGTACATTTTGGGTGAAAATCATTCCAATAAATGGGTTTTAGCTGTCACACTGGCGTGATGATATTGGCGACACTATCGAGCTACTTCCCTCAGCAGTGCTTTGCAGTGGGCAAGCGGGAGAGAAGGAAACACTGTGCACAATGATTTATATACTCTGAACAAAAATATAAACGCAACCAGTTTTGGCCCCATGTTTCATGAGCTGAAATAAAAAATCCTAGACATTTTCCATATGCACAAAATGCTTATTTCTCTCAAATTTTGTGCAAAAATGTGTTTACATCCATGTTAGTGAGCATTCCTCCTCTGCCAAGATAATCCATCCACCTGACAGGTGTGGCATATCAAGAATCTGATTAAACACCATGATCCTTAAACAGGTGCACCTTGTGCTGGGAACAATAAAAGGTCACTCTAAAATGTGCAGTGTTGTCACAAAACACAATGTCACAGATGTCTCAAGTTTTGAGGAAGGGTGCAATTGGCATGCTGATTGCAGGAATGTCCACCAGAGCTGTTTCCAGAGATTTGAATGTTCATTTCTCTACCATAAGCCGTCATTTTAGAGAATTTGGCAGTACGTTCCACCGGCCTCACAACCGCAGACCATGTGTAACCATGCCAGCCCAGGACCTCCACATCCGGCTTCTTCACCTGCAGGATTATCTGAGACCAGCCACCTGGACAGCTGATGAAACTGGGGGTTCACACAACCAAAAGAATTCAGCACAAACGGTCAGAAACCGTCTCAGGGAAGCTCATTTGCGTACTCGTAGTCCTCACCAAGGTCTTGACTTGACTGCAGATCGGCGTCGTAACCTACTTCAGTGGACAAATTATGAATCCCAGTTTCAACAGTACCTGGCAGATGGCAGACAGCGTGTATGGCGTCGTGTGGGCGAGCGGTTTGCTGATGTCAACATTGTGAACAGAGTGCTCCATAGAGGTGGTGGGGTTATGGTATGGGCAGGCATAAGCTACGGACAAGGAACACAATTGCATTTTAATCAATGGCAATTTGAATGCACAGAGATACCATGACAAGATCCTGAGGCCCATTGTCGTGCCATTCATCCGCTGCCATCACCTCATGTTTCAGCATGATAATATACAGCACAATGTCACAAGGATCTGTACACAATTCCTGGAAGCTGGAAATGTCCCAGTTCTTCCATGACCTGCATATTCACCAGACATGTCACCCATTGATCATATTTGGGATGCTCTGGACCTACGTTTATGACAGCGTGTTCCAGTTCCCGCCAATATCCAGCAACTTCACACAGCCATTGAAGAGGAGTGGGACAACATTTCACAAGCCACAATCAACAGCCTGATCAACTCTATGTGAAGAAGATGTGTTGCGCTGCATGAGGCACACCAGATACTGACTGGTTTTATGATCCACGCCCATACTTTTTTTTAAAGGTATCTTTGACCAACAAATGCAGATCTGTATTTCCAGTTGTGGAATCCATAGATTAGGGCCTAATGAATTTATTTCAATTGACTGATTTCCTTATATGAACTGTAACTCAGTAAAATCTTTGAAATTGTTGCATGTTGTGTTTACATTTTTGTTCAGTGCATATATACACTACATGACTGACAGAGTGCGCTGTTTTGAAGTGAGTGCGCAGAGTGCGCTGTTTTGACGCTACCCCACAATTGTAAAAAAAAAAAAAAAAGCATTTATTAATGTCTACATTTTTTTTTGACATGTTTATGAGATAACACCTTAATGCATATTCTTAAATTATATTATTTGAGCTCAACATAAAATAAAAAATATATGAAAAATATTTTCCTTAAAGTAGCTAACCTACCTACCGCCAGCGACATGTGATACAGCTGACCAGTGAAGCAACTGCTGCCCAGTGGGAAGCAACATTGGTAACTGGGAAACACCTCGATATAACGCTGTTGCTCTTGTCATTCACACCGACTTGTCATTACGTTAGCTTATTGGCATGTCACGATGACATCCAGATGGTAACCAATACTGCAAGTTTTTTCTCCCTCGCCCATCGAAAAAAACATAACTTTCTTTTACAAGTTTTAACTAGAGCTGTGCTGCTGTTGTTGCCAGCTAGCCAGCATCAACTAGCTAGCTGGGAAGGGCTCATCAGGACGACTGACTGAACCGAATCCATTCGTCTCCAGTCGACTCTCGTCATCAATTTGGGCACCAGGCGTGTCCGGATAACCTCTCCCGTTTTAATTGTTGCCACTAATTTTCCCAAGTGGGGGCGCTGCATCATTCGTGGGGGACGACATGTTTACTGTGCCTTGTTTCAAATAGGTGTTACGTTATGAGAATGTGTGTGAAGTCTATCATACTGGTTGGATGCGTTGTCATTTATAGTAAATCATTTTGCCAATTCAATCCCTTCTCCAGATACAAGGACTACAGAGAGACACCATGGTCCAACACACCCTATGACCTCTCCAAAGAGTTCTGGGCTATACTGGCTTGCCGGCTGGCCTTTGTCGTCGTTTTTCAGGTCAGATGCCTAGACAAAAACAAACATATGAGTCATTGAGGGTTCAATCTTTTTATGCTGAAAGCATTTGGTCATACCCTTTTGAATAACTGTTTTTGGTTATTTTATTGAAGGAATTGTGAAAGAAATGCCTCGATCTGTACCCTCTTTTCTCCTTCTAGAACGTGGTGATGCTGATGAGTGACTTTGTTGACTGGCTGATCCCAGACATCCCCAAGGACATCAGTCTGCAGATCCACAAGGAGAAGATCCTGATGGTGGAGCTCTTCATGAAGGAGGAAGAGGGCAAAAAGCTCCTCCGAGACAGCCGCGCCAACCAAAGTCCTCTTCAGCCCCGCTCTCGCCCTGCCTCACATACACCTTCTAACTGCTAGTGCCCTGGTGGGTGGCTCCATCTGCCCGTTCATCTGGTCTGTTCAAAAACCTTCAGCCCCCCTTGTCTGGACTTGGACACTCCACATACACAGTGGCCTACTCAAGAAAAGAGGGAGGCAGCTATTGGCAGGCTTCTGCACGTGCAACCTTTCTGACTTATAGCAAGCCATTGCCCAACCTTTGGTGAACCAGGTATCAGGCAGAAGGCTCAGAGGGCTGTTTTTCTCTTTTGCACAAAAATTATACAATGCAGGAAAACATGTAGATCTTTTTTGAATATGCAATTTTGCTAGCTAATGTTTTTATTTTGAAACTTTTGCCTTTTTAAGACACTGAGATCAGGTAAAGGAGCTTGCCATTCTGCTTGTTTACCATGCCAATTTTCCCTTATGTCGTGTGTTTTATGTCCTGTTTGTTATTATACTAATTCATATCTATCATGGGCTAGGTTTCCATCCAATTGGCGACAGATTTTCATGCAAATATTCTAAAATCCGCATAAAAACAAGATGCACATTTCCCCACCAGAGATGTTTCCATCAAATGTACGTGTTGCAGATGAAAGTATGTGCATGATGACTTAGTGCACATAAACATATATTTTGCAGTTCAATTCCCACATACCGAACACAAAATAGCCTACAAGTTAAAGGTTTCCATCACATTTTCAAATTCACTGAAGTTTTCTCACAAAAAAATGTTACGTTATATAGCGAGTGTGCCCCTTCTAGTACTGGCAAGTGTGCTCTAGCCAACGTATCTGCGCGCTGTTGACTAGACTGCGCATATGATATTATTATGGACAAAAGAGCGAGATTACTTTTATTTGTCAAACAGCAGCCAAGCATCGATGATCATGTCAACAACTATTTCAAGGAGAGGAAGAAGGTATTTTGTCAGCTCATTTTGTATATAATTTGTGAGTAAACAATACTTTTTAATGCATATCCAATACATTGTCAATATTGAATCCTATCAACATACACAGTCTACAAAACATTATTGACTTGCACCCCCTTTCTGCCCTCAGAACAGCCTTAATTCATCAGGGTATGGACTCAACAAGGTGTCGAAAGCATTCCACAGGGTTACTGGCCCATGTTGACTCCAATGCTTCCCACGGTTGTGTCAAATTGGCTGGATGTCCTTTGGGTGCTGAACCATTCTTGATACACATGGGAAACTGTTGAGCGTTAAAGAAAACAGCAGCGTTGCAGTTCTTGACACACTCAAATCTGTGCGCCTGACAATTACTACCATCCCCGTTCAAAGGCACTTCAATCTATTGTTTTGTCAGTTCACCCTCTGAATGGCACACATAAACTATCCACGTCTCAATTGTCTCAAGGCTTAAACATTATTATGTAGCCTGTCTACTCCCATTTATCTACACTGATTGAAGTGGATTTAACAGGTGACATCAATAAGGGATCATGTCTTTCACCCGGATTCACCTGGTCAGTCTATGTTGTGGAAAGAGAAGGTGTTCTTAATGTTTTGTACGCTCAGTGTATAGGGTTTGTAAAAGAGGAGAAACATTCATCCATCTTGTCTTAACACGAGAAAAACAACATTATTAAAAACATTTTAAAAACCTCATGATCAAACCAAGGACACATTTACAAATGAAGCACAAAAACAAACGAGAAGAAGAAAAAAAAATCTATCCTTTGTGGTACCATGTCATGTTTTGCTTGTTTGTGACCACTGTTTCTCATACAGTAGGATCTGTAATTCTATGTCTGTGTTTAGGAATGTGACAGACCTTTGATTTAGTCTCTTCTGATCAAACAGGGAAAAAATGTAGATAATTCACGTCAATGGAATGACATGGAACCTGCCCCCCAGACTGTTGGAATGTATTACATTATTCACAATTAGTAGTTATTATATATTTTATATTTTCAATGATATGTACGATATTTAACTGTCTTCAACTTCTATTTTGTGTGTCTACGGTATTGAAATGTATCAACATTGACCTCTTGCAATATAATATGTTTGTAATATTACATTACTCCTGGATGCATACCCAGGTGTTTGTACGTTGATACTGGTTATATGAGATGTCTTTCCTTTTGCTTATAGAAAGAACTCTGATGGCCATTAACGTAGTCTCAAATGTATTTGTTAGGACATTGCAGAATATTGCATCACCTCATATTTTAATTTCTAATTCAAGGACATGTTCTTGTTTTTTGTTTTTTTACTACTAATATTGTATGTTCATTGTATGACTTATAGGCCAATGCTGAATGGCAGCCACAATACCTTGCTTTTGAGCTAGTGGCATCTTATTCCCAACTGATACTTAGATATTTCAATCCTTGATATTCATCTTGGTATACTAGAGCAGTAGAGAAAAACTTGGTGTTTAAATATTTGCCTGAATTGTACAGCAACATTACAACTATATTTGATTAGGATAGTACTATATTTATTTCATATTTCAGGCTTATATTTCCACTAGAGGTCTGTCAGCCTAAAGTAAAAGTTTTAGGATATTTTAATTGCAATAAAATAATACAAGTTATGAGAAGTGTATGTGTATTTGTATCATGTGTTCGTTATAGAATTGATGTCTACTGTTAGCAATACAATACAATGTTTTCACCATGAACATGGAACAAAAGCACCCCCGGTGTAAATCAAAGCGAAGCATTGGCAACAGCTGTCGTGTGTGTGTGTGTGTGTGTGTGTGTGTGTGTGTGTGTGTGTGTGTGTGTGTGTGTGTGTGTGTGTGTGTGTGTGTGTGTGTGTGTGTGTGTGTGTGCGTGCGTGCGTGCGTGCGTGCGTGCGTGCGTGTGCATGCATGTGGGGGTAAGCAGAGGGTGTACGTGGACATGACTGAGGCTAGGAGAGGATGGGGTAAGGATGTGAGAAGGAGTGTGGAGAGATGTAGAGATAATCAACTTTATGTGTTTTTAAGGATATATAGAGATGGTTCAAAGGATCCAGTCAGTGGAAGGGTGGGGGCTGTGGTGTATATCCCAGATTTTAATGTTGGAGTATGTACGCGGTTAACTGATTGTGTCAGTGTATGGGGCAGAGATGATGGCCATGACTGTAGGTTTGAGATGGATGGAGGAGGTGAAACCACGAGGTGGTGATCTGCTCTGATTCGGGCTTCAGTGTTGACTAGTGTGAAGACGGGCAAGACGAATGCTAGTAGTAAGGTGAGGCAATTTTATTGCATGCATCAGTCATTAAAGGAAGAGGTGGGGAGTATGGGATGAAGAGATGGGGAGTGTCTATTGATCTATTTAACTTTCTTAGAGGAACAGGACTAATTAAGAGAATTGAATGTAGCTCGGTCGTGCCTGGCCTCCCACTACAGTACAGTAGGTGGCAGTGTATGTACCTTGAAAGTTGGATGACCCGCCAACCCAATCCCAAAGAAGAAGAAGATATTTACTTGGTTCACTTACAGTCAAGATGAGTACGTTTAACAGCATTTTGCTGAAGATTTCAGGTGAACTTGTTGGTGATCAATTGGAGAAAATGAAGTTCCTGTGTAATAAAGAAATAGGAAAAAATCGTCTCGAGAAGATGACCAGTGGCTTACAACTTTTCATGGTCCTAATGGAAAGAAATAAACTTGGACCTGACAACACAGTATTTCTAGTTTCGCTTTTGACAGACATTGGTCGCCTAGATCTTGCGGACAAATTTACCAACTGTGAAAGCCAATATGCTGGATCACCGAATTCTCTTCCCAACGATGAGGAGCAAGGTAAATTACGTGGTTTGCCCCACTCCCAAAATATTAATGGGAAAATGTTGAAATACCATAGCGTGGGCCATTTTTTATTGGGCTGTGACGCCTGTTTCAACACTTACTGTAAAGTGTAGGTGTTGCTTAGTCATTCTACAGAGGGAAGTGCCCAATGTCTTCTTGAATGTATGTAAGAATGTATCAGAGATCATGGCGACATGTTATCTGGGGAACCCTGTCACAACTGCTATGAAAGATATTAGGCTAAGTTACATTGTCACTATCTTTCTGACATGCTCTCCCATACAGTAAATGTTTGCCAGTGTATTGTATTTCCTCTGAGGGCAAATATAAAATGCAACTGTATGCCTTAGATAATGTACTGTATATTGTGTTGGAAATATGACTTTTGTAGTGGACTTATTTACATTCCATGGCATCTTCTCTTTTCCCAGCAAAACTTGACATCGCAAAAGAAATGATCACTAACAACATTGGAAAGAAGTGGCGAACATATGGTCGTAAACTTGGTCTGCCAGAGGCCAAACTGGACCATATCGCGCAGAAGCACCCAAACAACCTGGAAGAGCAAGTGGTGGAGCTTTTGAAGGAGTGGCGGAACAAGCAGAAAGCTGACGCCAAAGCAGACACTTTAATTAAGGCCCTTCGCTCCTGTGATCAGAACTGCACTGCTGATCTGATACAGACAGAACTTGACAAACTTAATGCCAATGTTGGACAGTGAAAGTGTGACAAACAATCTTCATCTTTTCTTAGGCCTCTTATGTTGTTTACTCAATGGATTATTTATTCATTGCTTTCACAATGAGTTTGGTGCTTTTATACGATTCAGTAAATTCACCACAATTTGTTGGCAATATTGGTATACCAGTATACTCGTGGACCAGTATAATTTTATGGAAAGTAGCCCAGTGCACTCTGGGTACATACATTCCTACTACATATTGCAAGGGAATTTGGGAGAAACTTGATTGGACTATGGATATTATAAAATTGTATAGATAATGTGCATTTAAATGTGATATTAATGTATCCACTGTTGAGATTAGTAAACTGGTAAAAGATTAGTAAACTCCCTTAAGCTGGTAAAAATACTTTTCTAATTATTTAATGTTGAAGTAAACACAGAAATGATGGATTTGTTTATGATTGTAGTCATGCCATTCCAAATTCAACAAAACCCACAAATGTTTATGTTTGGGGTTACTGTGAACATGTTCCATAGTTGCTGTAATACTTGTCCAAAGCATTTACACGTAACCCAAACCGGCTGCATGCGTGCGCTATCGTGCATACATTTATTTTGTCCCCCTACACCAAACGCGATCATGACACGCAGGTTAAAATATCAAAACAAACTCTGAACCAATGACATTAATTTGGGGACAGGTCGAAAAGCATTAAACATGTATGGCAATTTAGCTAGGTAGCTTGCACTTGCTAGCTAATTTGTCCTATTTAGCTAACTTGCTGTTGCTAGCTAATTTGTCCTGGGATATAAACATTGAGTTGTTATTTAACCTGAAATGCACAAGGTCCTCTACTCCGACAATTAATCCACACATAAAACGGCCAACCGAATCGAGTCTAGTCATCTCCCCTCCTTCCAGGCTTTTTCATCTTTGAACTTTTATGGTGATTGGCATCTAAACCTTCATAGTATTACCACGACGACCGGCAAAACAGTTCGCCTTTCAATCACCCATGTGGGTATAACCAATGAGTAGATGGCACGTGGGTACCTGCTTCTATAAACCAATGAGGAGATGGGAGAGGCAGGACTTGCACCGCAATCTGCGTCAGAAATAGAAAGGAGTTCTATTTTAGCCCTTGGCATCGCAGACGCTCGTTGCCGCCCGCAAGCAATAATTGAATAACATGGATTTCTAAATTTATTTTGCGACGCTCGCACACGCAACGTGTCCGGTCTGGTCAGCATATTAGAATACTTATGATGAGTAAAGCATGTTGTATGGACACATATTTGGAGAGCTGTATTGAAATGGAATTATAGATACAGATGAAGCTTTTGATTTCAATTGATCAGATTTTTATTGTGATTATAAGAGACACATTACATTAATAGTCCTACCACTAGAGCTCACTCCACTCCTTCAGCGGAATGTCTTGAGATTGAGATTATCGGAAGTGAGACCACAGGTATCCAACTGTTTCTATTGGGGGAGGTAAGGTGAAAAAATAGTGATTATTTAACCATACACACAAAGCTATGTCCAGTGTGATATTCTCCCACCCGCAATGTCACAATTCTTGCATTGTTTTTTAAGCTCTAGATATATTAGAACTGAGGAAGAGGTATGTAGGGGGGCAGAATGAGGAGGTTTGATCCGGTCACGCAGCCTTGGCCTAGATTTGAATCATCCAAACCCATGTACAGTAAATTGTTCAGTGTGGCAGTACTCTCAGCAGCAATGCAGCCTGTTAGGCCTCTCTGTCGTTCTTGCTCATCTGGGTGGCCTTGCCAAAAGACACGTTGCTGTCGGGGAGGAGCACCATGACATAAGTATTTGATCACCTACCAACCAGTAAGAATTCCGGCTCTCACAGACCTGTACGTTTTTCTTTAAGAAGCCCTCCACTGCATTCATTACCTGTATTAACTGCACCTGTTTGAACTCGTTACCTGTATAAAAGACACCTGTCCAATCAAACAGACTCCAACCTCTCCACAATGGCCAAGACTATAGAGCTGTGTAAGGACATCAGGGATAAAATTGTAGACCTGCACAAGGCTGGGGTGGGCTACAAGACAATAGGCAAGCAGCTTGGTGAGAAGGCAACAACTGTTGGCGCAATTATTAGAAAATGGAAGAAGTTCAAGATGACGGTCAATCACCCTCGGTCTGGGGCTCCATGCAAGATCTCAACTCGTGGGGCATCAATGATCATGAGGTAGGTGAGGGATCAGCCCAGAACTACACGGCAGGACCTGGTCAATGACCTGAAGAGAGCTGGGACCACAGTCTCAAAGAAAACCATTAGTAACACACTACGCCGTCATGGATTAAAGCCCTGCAGCGCACGCAATGTCCCCCTGCTCAAGCCAGCGCATGTTCTGGCCCGTCTGAAGTTTGCCAATCACCATCTGGATGATCCAGAGGAGGAATGGGAGGTCATGTGGTCTGATGAGACAAAAATAGAGCTTTTTGGTCTAAACTCCACTCGCCACGCTTGGAGGAAGAAGAAGGATGAGTACAACCCCAAGACCACCATCCCAACTGTGAAGCATGGAGGTGGAAACATCATTGGTTGAATTGCTGCAAAGAAACCAATACTAAAAGACACCAATAAGGAGAAAATACTTGCTTGGGCCAAGAAACATGAGCAATGGCCATGAGACTTTGGCGGTGTGGGTGAACGGATGATCTCTGCATGTGTGGTTCCCACTGTAAATCATGGAGGAGGAGGTATTGTGGTGTGGGGGTGCTTTGCTGGTGACACTATCTGTGAGTTATTTCGAATTCAATGCACACTTAACCAGCATGGCTACCACAGCATTCTGCATCGATATCCCATCTGGTTTGGGTTTAGAGGGACTATCATTTGTTTTTCAACAGGACAATGACCCAACACACCTCTAGGCTGTGTAAGGGCTGTTTTACCAAGAAGGAGAGTGACGGAGTGCTTCATCAGATGACCTGGCCTCCACAGTCCCCAAACCTCAACCAAATTGAGATGGTTTGAGATGAGTCGGACCAGAGAGTGAAGGAAAAGCAACCAACAAATGCTCAGCATATGTGGGCACTGCTTCAAGACTGTTGGAAAAGCATTCCAGGTGAGATTCCTGGTTGAGATAATGCCAAGAGTGTGCAAAGATGTCATCAAGGCAAAGGGTGGCTATTTGAAGAATCTCAAATATAAAATATATGATTTGTTTACTTTTTTGGTTATTACATACTACTATATGTGTTATTTCATAGTTTTGATGTCTTCACTATTATTCTACAATGTAAAATATAGTAAAAATAAAGAAAACCCCTTAAATGAGTAGGTGTTCTAAAACTTTTGACCAGTAATCTATAACACAGGTTTCTACCCATGACCCTCAATCTTCACCTAAAACGCAACGCATCCTCCTCCAGTGAACCCAGGTGTAATGTTGCAAAACTACAGTTCCCTAAGGTAAAACCCACCTTCCACCTTAAGCTGCAGAACCGCTTCTCTGTTCTCGCCCACAATATACCAGCCAATCCAGAAAAGATCTTCAAGAACGACATCACTAAAGAAGCTGGAAAGATATTTGGACACAAAATAACAAAGGAGGACATCTCAGGAGTATACGTGAGGCCAGAAGAGTGTGCTGTGGCGTACAGCAGGTCAGCCACCATTTGGAGACTTGTTGAGGCCTGGTGACAGACGGTGTAAACATCACGAGGCGATGGCCCCATCTGCTGGACGTGCAAGGTCTCGACGGCTCTCTGCCCAGGACTAATTGGGGCTGATTGGGGAGTTTGTGAGTAATCAAGGGCTGATTGCTCACCAGCTGTACAAGCCCCATAAAGCTGCCAGAAGGGCAAGCACACAGGAGAGGACTGGGGGAAGTAAGGTGACTTCTGTGTAGTTGGAGATGTTTGTGTGCCCGACAGGATACAGCAAGACCCGGAGCCCAGAAGACGGTATCCTGCGGAGGGTCTCATGGGGGAGACCTTTTCTTTTGATTTATTATTTAATAAACACCCTTGAAGCCGAGCTAATCATACTCTGTCCGATCTGTGTAAAAGTCTTGACAAAACCCCCTGGTCTGCCAGAGTAAATAAATACAGAAGGCTGAACTCCTTGTGCCAGAAGTACAAACAGAAGTGGCATGACACCCTTGCTGATGAAGCCAAGGCTGCCTCTAAGGCAAGCAACTATTGAGCTCTTTACAAAACCCTCCGGGTTCTCACTGGGAAGACTACAATTCAACACAGCCCACAAATGTTTCTGTTTTGGGTTACTGTGAAGATGTTCCATAGTTGCTGTAATACTTGTTCAAAGCATTATTATACTTATGTTGAGTAAAGCGTGTTGTATGAACACATATTTGGAGAACTGTACTGAAATGGAATGATCAACAGATTAGCTTTTGATTTCAGTTGATCAGATTTTTATTGTGATTTTAGGTTTTAGGAAACCTCCGGGTAATGAGTTCATAAGAGATAAAAGTGTTGGGGGATAACCTGACAGTGCAGGTTTGCAAAAACAATTATTGCATGGATTATGATCCTCAAAGCGAAATTCAACGACGTATGTATTGATGTGATATTCGAATTGTTTAATCATGTTATTGAAATTTAGGCTCACCCGCTGCGAGACTCAATGCTGAGGTAGTCCCTCTCGTTCTGATAGTGCCGAAACAGTTTTTTCTCACCTTCGAACTTTGGATGACAACGTGAAAAAAAAACAGACAATGACAAAGGAGAATACATATAAAATGAACATAGAATATATGAACTCATGAAGAATGCAATACATGAATAATACATTGAGCTCCAAAAGTAATGGAACAGTGGCACATTTTTTGTTGTTTTACTCCAGCATTTTGGATTTGAAATGATACAATGACTATGAGGTTAAAGTGCAGACTGTCAGCTTTCATTTAAGGGTATTTTCATCCATGTCACAATTAGTATACCCCCAAGACATGCTAACTTCTCACCATTACAATAACGGTAGGCTAGCATTTTTTTGGGGGGGGTTATGATATTTGTCCGTCTGTAACTTTCTTACTCATCATTATTCACGATTCAGGATTATCTTTAACCATGGTAGCATCCACATTAATGTAGAAGTGTTTAGAAACATATTATATTCTTATTTACAATAAAAGTGACTCCAAAATTACACAATACATTATTTACCATTAATTTCTATTGGGCACAAAATAATCTGAAACACAACCAAAACAAACAGAAAATGCATGCAACAAATCACACGCTTCACAGTGTGCTAGGAATATGGGATAAAATACTTATTTAATACACATAATCGACATTTGGACAAAAAGTGCTGTAAATTCTAAACGGTTCCCCCGATATGGATGAAAATACCCTAAAATTAAAGCTGACAATCTGCACGCTAACCTCGTAGACATTGTATAATTTCAAATTCAAAATGCTGGAGTATATAGCCAAAAATCTAATACCTTTGGAGCTCAATGTATTTATTGTGTGAAGTATTTTTAAGGTCCCAATGTTACTGGGGTCCAAGTAGGTCCTAGTGTTACTTTGAATATGCGTTGACTGTTCGATTGAGTTTAGCAAAGCAGTGATCTTATGGCATGGTAGCTTCGTATCCTGTGTCACTCACCTCAGTCAGTTCCTCAATCCAGGCAGAGGACACCAGCATCAGGGTCAGGAGACCCACAGTGAGCTTGACCACAAACATGGCAGCAAAAGGACTGTAGGATAAATACAACCATATAGGGAAAATCATTAAAACCAGCCATAGTGTTGGTCATTGAAGCTCACACACATACAGCATGAACACTGAGCACAGTGCTTACCTTAGAGCTCCGAGAAGGAATGGGTGAAATGGAAGTAGTTAGCGTCGTTTTTATACTCTTTCCTCAGGAATATACACGTAGATAGATAACAGACCCCCAAGAATAAGTGAATATGGGCACAAAAACATGCTGACAGGTAAGGAAATGTCATATTGAGTCGAGGTTGCTGCACGTCATGTGGAAATTCTGCAGGAAATCCTTGAAACGTGTGTGAAACATGACATGTGTGAGGTGTGTATGTTAACATTTTGTACCATATCATGTATCATATCATGGCTAAATATGTTTGACCTTGACGATTTGCAAACAGGTATGCCCTTCTCTGTGTGTCATTCTACCTTTTCAGGATGCGTATAAGTAATTAAATTAATGAAGCCTCTTATTTAAAGTTAGATTTTTTTTCCTTTTTTCATTGCATTTTTCATATTCAGAAATAGTAGCTATACGTTGAGGTGTGACAGGAGTGTTACAAGTGATAAAACGTATTGATGGATTTTTTTGTAATTTTTCATTGAACAGAATTTTTAAAAATCGAATACACGTTGACAATCTTCAAAAGGCCCCTAAAATTACTTTTTTTTACATTTGAGTAATTTAGCAGACACTCTTATCCAAAGCAAGTTACAGAAGTGAGTGAATACGTTTTTGTTCGCAATGGTCCCCTGTGGGAAGCCAACCCACAAACCAACTGAGCAACAAAGGACCACAATAACATATTACATACTGTGAAATCTTCTCATGTAATATCTGCTGCTGGGAAATCTTCGTTGGCAGCCCACATACTTCATTACGTGTCAGTGGGTTCTCTCATTCAACATAGATATTACCTTAGCTTCATGAAAGAGGCAAATGTTGTGCAGATCAGAATAGCGCTTATAACGTATGGATGGGGGTCTGAAAGTAGCTATATCTCCTTACTGTTGTGTTTATATACTCACTCTATCTCTATGGTGGCCTGGTTTAGTCATTTGAACATGTGCATCAAGAACAGACGGGATAAGATTGTGGAGGTTTCCAGCAAGGTCATAGAAGGGCAACTGACAAAATTATCAGAAGTTTTTAAGAAATTGACTTTAGTAGTGATTTTTTTTAACCCTTTACAATAAGATTCCATTTATAAAGGGTTTATCAAGGGTTTGTTAATTCCTTTATTAACGGTTATTCAATCATTTGTAAGTGCATTATAAACCATTAATAAATGGGTTATATAAATGGGTTATAATTGGTCAAAATAGTGGGAAGCGAAATAAAGCTTGCCAAATAGTGAGCCACTATTTACCTCCAGCTATTAATCATTTATAAATACACTTACAAATGTGTATAATGTTGGACCCTTGTGTATCATCATGCAACCTTGTTTTTTAATGGTTGCACAGTTGAACAATAGTTATTTTCTCACTTTTGTGTGTGATGAATTGTTGATGTCCCCAGGAACAGAAATGGTTGGTTTTCAGACCAATGGTCAACTCGCATGACGTGCCTTGCCTCACTTTTGAAACTCTGATGATGCATTGGTACACTTATTTGTTCCAGGAATGAAGGCTTCAGCTGAAGATTTCAAGCCATAATATTGGTGTGGTTTGCTGGTTTCGGAGAAACTCCCCCGAATTTGTGAGATCTGCCCATCTGGAGGAAACCTGACACAATCCCTACGATATTTTTATTTATTTTATTTCAACCTTTATTTAACCAGGTAGGCAAGTTGAGAACAAGTTCTCATTTAAAACTGCGACCTGGCCAAGATAAAGCAACGCAGTGCGACACAAATAACAAGATAGTGTTACACTTGGAATAAACAAAACATACAGTCAAAACACAATAGAAAAATGTATATATACAGTGTGCAAATGAGGTAAGGTGAGGGAGGTAAGGCAATGAATAGGCCATCGTGGTATAATAATTACAATTTTGTGATTCAACACTGGAGTGATAGATGTGCAGAAGATGAATGTGCAAGTAGAGATACTGGGGTGCAAAGTAGCAAAAAAATAAATAACAGTATGGGGATGAAGTAGTTGGATGAGCTATTTACAGATGGGCTATGTACAGGTGCAGTGATCTATGAGCTAATCTGACAGCTGCTGCTTAAATTTAGTGATGGAGATATGAGTCTCCAGCTTCAGTGATTTTTGCAGTTCGTTCCAGTCATTGGCAGCAGAGAACTGAAAGGAAAGGTGGCCAAAGGAGAAATTGGCTTTGGGGGTGACCAGTTAAATTTACCTGCTGGTGTGCGTGCTATTTGTGGGTGCTGCTATGGTGACCAGTGAGCTGAGATAAGGTGGGGCTTTACCTAGCAGAGACTTCTAGATGACCTGGAGCCAATGGGTTTGGCGATGAATATGAAGCGAGGGCCAGCCAATGAGAGCATACAGGTCACAGTGGTGGGTACTATATGGTTCATTGGTGACCAAACGGCACTGTGATAGACTGCATTCAATTTGCTGAGTAGAGTGTTGGAGGCTATTTTGCAAATGAAATTGCCGAAGTCAATGATCGGTAGGATAGTCAGTTTTACGAGGGTATGTTTGGCAGCGTGAGTGAAGGATCCTTTGATACGAAATAGGAAGCCGATTCTAGATCAAATTTTGGATTGGAGATGCTTAATGTGAGTCTTGAAGGAGAGCTTACAGTCTAACCAGACACCTGGGTATTTGTAGATGTCCACATATTCTAAATCAGAACCGTTCAGAGTAGTGATGCTGGTATGGGGATGACCTCGGCAGCTTTCCAATCTTTGGGGATCTCAGATGATCTGAAAGAGAGGTTGAACAGGCTAGTAATAGGGGTTGCAACAATTTCGGCTGATCATTTTAGAAAGAGATTGTCTCGTCCTGCTGATTTGTAGGGGTCCAGATTTTGCAGCTCTTTCAGAACATCAGCTATCTGGTTTTGGGTGAAGGATAAATGAGGGAGGCTTGGGCAGGTTGCTGTGGGGGGTGCAGGGCTGTTGACCAGGGTAGGGGTGGCCAGGTGGACAGCATGGCCAGCCATAGAAAAATGCTTATTGGAGTTCTTAGTTATTGTGGATTTATCGGTGGTGACAGTGTTTCCTAGCCTCAGTGCAGTGGACAGCAGGGAGGAGGTGCTCTTATTCTCCATGGACTTTACAGTGTCCCAGAACTTTTTGGAGTTTGTGCTGCAGGATGAAGCATGGTGGTTGCAGAATTATGCTGTGGGGATGTTTTCAGTGGCAGGGACTGGGGGACTAGTCAGGATCGAGGCAAAGATGAACGGAACAAAGTACAGAGAGTTCCTTGATGAAAACGTGCTCCAGGGAGCTCAGGGCCTCAGACTGGGATGAAGGTTTACTTTTCAACAGGACAACGACCCTAAGCACACAGCCAAGACAACGCAGGAGTGGCTTCGGGGACAAGTTTTTGAATGTCCTTGAGTGGCCCAGCCAGAGCCCGGACTTAAACCTCATCGAACATCTCTGGAGATACCTGAAAATAGCTATGCAGCAATGCTCCCCATCCAACCTGACAGAGCTTGAGAGGATCTGCAGAGAAGAAAGGGAGAAACTCCCCAAATACACATGTGCCACGCTTGTAGCATCATACCCAAGAAGACTCAAGGCTGTAATCACTGCCAAAGGTGCTTCAACAAAGTACTGAGTAAAGGGTCTGAATATTTATATAAATGTGATCTTTCAGTATTTTTTGTTTTTATAAAAAGCAAAAATTGTGAAAACCTGTTTTTGCTTTGTCATTATGGGGTATTGTCTGTAGATTGATGAGGGGGAAAAACAATTAAATCAATTTTAGAATACAGCTTTAACCTATCAAAATGTGGAAAATGTCAATGGGTCTCAATACTTTCTGAAGGCACTGTATATGACTAGGCACTGTATACAACTATCAATCACTTAGATCAAGCATTATCAGGCTCAGGGAGCAACTGCTTTCTATCACTCTCAATCACCTGTTCTTTCTTCTCTCAGTCTGTGTTTGCTCTGCAAAGACAGGACAAGTTTAAATGGGAGTACAGTGGATTATGGTCATTGTAGTTAATTACCAAGTTTTCTGTCCTAAACTATGTAGAATATTGGCCTGATGGAAATTACAACTCCATACTTTTTTAAATGTTTTACTTTATTTAACCTTTATTTAACTGGGCAAGTCAGTTAAGAACAAATTCTTATTTACAATGAAGGCCTACCAAAAGCCAAAAGGCCTCCTGCGTGGATGAGGCTGGGATTACAAATTAAAATACACCACAACACTACACAAAGAGAGACCTAAAATAACATAGCATGGTAGCAACACATGACAACAACATGCTAGCAACACAACATGGCAGCAGCCCAACGTGGTCGCAGCACAAACATGGTACAAACATTATTGGGCACAGACAACATGTGGAGGATGAGGGCTGCAGTAGATATCTCAGATAGTGGGGAGTGAGGCTTAAGAGGGTTTAATAAATAAGCATCAACCAATGGGTCTTGAGACGTGTATACAGAGTTGATCAGTTTACAGAGGAGTATAGAGTGCAGTGATGTGTCCTATAAGGAGCATTGGTGGCAAATCTGATGTCCGAACAGTAAAGAACATCTAGCCACTCGAGAGCACCCTTACCTGCCGATCTATAAATTACATCTCCATAATCTAGCATGGGTACAATGGTCATCTGAATCAGGGTTTGTTTGGCAGCTGTGGTGAAAGAGGAACAATTACGATAGAGGAAACCAAGTCTAGATTTAATCTTAGCCTGCAGCTTTGATATGTGCTGAGAGAAGGACAGTGTACCATCTAGCCATACTCTCAATACTTGTATGAGGTGACTGCCTAAAGCTCTAAACCCTCAGAGGTAGTAATCACACCTGAAGGGTCATAAGACCCATCCCCCACTACATTTATAGGGTCATAGACTACACATTAACAATACATATATTCATTATATATGATGTGTGAATTATTGCATGGGCTCTGTGAGAAAGCACTTCAAAGATAAGCACAGAGCCCTGCAGAGGAGTAAAAGCGATAAGAGACTCATCAGACATACCTCTATAAATCAACTTGGGGGAGTGGACATTTACTGCTGAGCCCTTAGAAAACACTGGAACTATTGTATAAGTACTTCTTCAATACACATAATAGACATTTGGACAAAAAGTGCTGTAATTTCTAAACGGTTCCCCCGATATGGATAATAATACCCTAAAATTAAAGCTGACAATCTGCATGCTAACCTCGTAGACATTGTATAATTTCACATTCAAAATGCTGGAGTATATAGCCAAAACGCTAATACCTTTGGAGCTCACTGTATTTATTGTGTGAAGTATTTTTAAGGTCCCAATGTTACTGGGGTCCAAGTAGGTCCTAGTGTTACTTTGAATATGCGTTGACTGTTCGATTGAGTTTAGCAAAGCAGTGATCTTATGGCATGGTAGCTTCGTATCCTGTGTCACTCACCTCAGTCAGTTCCTCAATCCAGGCAGAGGACACCAGCATCAGGGTCAGGAGACCCACAGTGAGCTTGACCACAAACATGGCAGCAAAAGGACTGTAGGATAAATACAACCATATAGGGAAAATCATTAAAACCAGCCATAGTGTTGGTCATTGAAGCTCACACACTTACAGTATGAACACTGAGCACAGTGCTTACCTAAGAGCTCCGAGAAGGAATGGGTGAAATGGAAGTAGTTAGCGTTGTTTTTATACTCTTTCCTCAGGAATATACACGTAGATAGATAACAGACCCCCAAATAAGTGAATATGGGCACAAAAACATGCTGACAGGTAAGGAATTAATATAATATATATTGAGTCGAGGTTGCTGCACGTCATGTGGAAATTCTGCAGGAAATCCTTGAAACGTGTGTGAAACATGACATGTGTGAGGTGTGTATGTTAACATTTTGTACCGTATCATGTATCATATCATGGCTAAATATGTTTGACCTTGATGGTTTGCAAACAGGTATGCCCTTCTCTGTGTGTCATTCTACCTTTTCAGGATGCGTATAAGTAATTAAATTAATGAAGCCTCTTATTTAAAGTTAGAATTTTTTTTCTTTTTTCATTGCATTTTTCATATTCAGAAATAGTAGCTATACGTTGAGGTGTGACAGGAGTGTTACAAGTGATCAAATGTATTGATGGATTTTTTTTTGTAATTTTCTAATTGAACAGAATTTTTTTTAAACAAATACACGTTGACAATCTTCAAAAGGCCCCTAAAATTACTTTTTTTAGTTTTGAGTAATTTGGCAGACGCTCTTATCCAAAGCAAGTTACAGAAGTGAGTGAATACGTTTTCGTTCGCAATGGTCCCCCGTGGGAAACCAACCCACAAACCAACAGAGCTACAAGGGACCACAATAGCATACTGTGAAATCTTCTCATGTAATATCTGCTGCTGGGAAATCTTCGTTGGCAGCCCACATACTTCATTACGTGTCAGTGGGTTCTCTCATTCAACATAAATATTACATTAGCTTCATGAAAGAGGCAAATGTTGTGCAGATCAGAATAGGGCTTATAACATATGGATGGGGGCTGAAAGTAGCTATATCTCCTTACTGTTGTGTTTATATACTCACTCTATCTCTATGGTGGCCTGGTTTAGTCATTTGAACATGTGCATCAAGAACAGACTGGATAAGATTGTGCGGGTTTCCAGCAAGGTCATAGAAGGGCAACCGACACAATTATCAGAAGTTTTTAAGAAATTGATAGAGGAATTCTAAATTCCTGTATGTTTTATTGCCCAAACCAATTTGCACTCATTTCTAATTCATTAATGAGTTGTAAGTTCATTAATTATGCATGAAGTAGATCGAGACCAGTCTTAAAAGCCAAAGGTAACAGCGTTTATTACAAGTGTTATGTACTTGAGTGAAGACCCAAAAGCGGTTTTAACAGAAACAGAGTTCTTTAATGAAAAAACAGGAATGGCATAGATCCTCTTCCGACGTTGTCAATGGAACAAAAGATAGTTAGTAGAGTGCAGGATGCACCTGCCAGGCAGACTCCGACAGGATAGGACTAGGTGGAAGCAAACGAGACGATAGCTTGCTTCTGGCATGAGAAACACAAACGAGAATCTGACACCGAAAGTAGCAGGAACAGAGAGAAAATAGAGACCTAATCAGAGGGAAAAAAGGGAACAGGTGGGGAATGGTGAATGAGCTAGTTAGAGGAGATGAGGAACAGCTGGAGAAGGAGAGAAAGAGAAGGTAACCTAATAAGACCAGCAGAGAGAGACAGAGTGAAGAGAAAGGACAGGAACAGACATAATAAGACATGACAGTACCCCCCCACTCACCGAGCGCCTCCTGGCGCACTCGAGGAGGAAACCTGGCGGCAACGGAGGAAATCATCGATCAGCGAACGGTCCAGCACGTCCCGAGAGGGAACCCAACTCCTCTCCTCAGGACCGTACCCCTCCCAATCCACTAGGTACTGATGACCACGGCCCCGAGGACGCATGTCCAAAATCTTACGAACCCTGTAGATAGGTGCGCCCTCGACAAGGATGGGGGGGAGGGACGAGCGGGGGCGCGAAGAACGGGCTTAACACAGGAGACATGGAAGACCGGGTGAACGCGACGAAGATAGCGCGGGAGAAGAAGTCGCACAGCGACAGGATTAATGACTTGAGAAATACGGAACGGACCAATGAACCGCGGGGTCAACTTGCGAGAAGCTGTCTTAAGGGGAAGGTTCTGAGTGGAGAGCCATACTCTCTGACCGCAACAATATCTAGGACTCTTGGTCCTACGCTTATTAGCGGCCCTCACAGTCTGCGCCCTATTACGGCAAAGTGCCGACCTGACCCCCTTCCAGGTGCGCTCGCAACGCTGGACAAAAGCCTGAGCGGAGGGGACGCAGGACTCGGCGAGCTGAGATGAGAACAGCGGAGGCTGGTACCCGAGACTACTCGGAAAAGGAGATAGACCGGTAGCAGACGAAGGAAGCGAGTTGTGGGCGTACTCTGCCCAGGGGAGCTGTTCTGACCAAGACGCAGGGTTACGAAAAGAAAGACTGCGTAAGATGCGACCAACAGTCTGATTGGCCCGTTCGGCTTGACCGTTAGACTGGGGATGAAAGCCGGACGAGAGACTGACGGAAGCCCCAATCAAACGGCAAAACTCCCTCCAAAATTGAGACGTGAACTGCGGGCCTCTGTCCGAAACGACGTCTGACGGAAGGCCATGAATTCGGAAAACATTCTCGATAATGATCTGAGCCGTCTCCTTAGCAGAAGGGAGCTTAGCGAGAGGAATGAAATGAGCCGCCTTAGAGAATCTATCGACAACCGTAAGAATAACTGTCTTCCCCGCTGATGAAGGCAGTCCGGTGATAAAATCTAAAGCGATGTGAGACCACGGTCGAGAGGGAATGGGAAGCGGTCTGAGACGGCCGGCAGGAGGAGAGTTCCCAGATTTAGTCTGCGCGCAGACCGAACAAGCAGCGACAAATCGACGCGTGTCACGTTCCCGAGTGGGCCACCAGAAACGCTGGCGAATGGAAGCGAGCGTACCCCGAACGCCGGGGTGGCCGGCTAACTTGGCAGAGTGGGCCCACTGAAGAACGGCCGGACGAGTAGGAACGGGAACGAACAGAAGGTTCCTAGGACAAGCTCGCGGCGACGGAGTGTGAGCGAGTGCTTGCTTTACCTGCCTCTCAATTCCCCAGACAGTCAACCCGACAACACGCCCCTCAGGGAGAATCCCCTCGGGGTCGGTGGAGACCTCAGAAGAACTGAAGAGACGAGATAAAGCATCAGGCTTGGTGTTTTTTGAGCCCGGACGATAAGAAATAACGAACTCGAAACGAGCGAAAAACAGAGCCCAACGAGCCTGGCGCGCATTAAGTCGTTTGGCTGAACGGATGTACTCAAGGTTCCTATGGTCAGTCCAAACGACAAAAGGAACGGTTGCCCCCTCCAACCACTGTCGCCATTCGCCTAGGGCTAAGCGGATGGCGAGCAGTTCGCGATTACCAACATCATAATTACGTTCTGACGGCGATAAGCGATGAGAGAAAAACGCGCAAGGATGGACCTTGCCGTCAGAGAGGGAGCGCTGAGAAAGAATGGCTCCCACGCCCACCTCTGACGCGTCAACCTCAACAACAAACTGTCTAGAGATGTCAGGTGTAACAAGAATAGGTGCGGATGTAAAACGATTCTTGAGAAGATCAAAAGCTCCCTGGGCGGAAACGGACCACTTAAAGCACGTCTTAACAGAAGTAAGGGCTGTGAGGGGAGCTGCCACCTGACCGAAATTACAGATGAAACGACGATAGAAATTCGCGAAGCCAAGAAAGCGCTGCAGCTCGACGCGTGACTTAGGAACGGGCCAATCAATGACAGCCTGGACCTTAGCGGGATCCATCTTAATGCCCTCAGCGGAAATAACGGAACCGAGAAAAGGGACAGAGGAGGCATGAAAAGTGCACTTCTCAGCCTTCACATAAAGACAGTTCTCCAAAAGGCGCTGGAGGACGCGTCGCACGTGCTGAACATGAATCGGGAGAGACGGTGAAAAAATCAGGATATCGTCCATGTAAACGAAAACAAAAATGTTCAGCATGTCTCTCAGGACGTCGTTAACTAGTGCCTGAAAGACAGCTGGAGCGTTAACGAGGCCGAAAGGAAGAACCCGGTATTCAAAGTGCCCTAACGGAGTGTTAAACGCCGTCTTCCACTCGTCCCCTCCCTGATGCGCACGAGATGGTAGGCGTTACGAAGGTCCAATTTGGTGAAAAACCTGGCTCCCTGCAGGATCTCGAAGGCTGAAGACATAAGAGGAAGCGGATAACGATTCTTAACTGTTATGTCATTCAGCCCTCGATAATCCACGCATGGGCGCAGGGACCCGTCCTTCTTCTGAACAAAAAAAAACCCCGCTCCGGCGGGAGAGGAGGAGGAGACTATGGTACCGGCGTCGAGCGATACAGACAAATAATCCTCGAGAGCCTTACGTTCGGGAGCCGACAGAGAGTATAATCTACCCCGGGGGAGTAGTTCCCGGAAGGAGATCAATACTACAGTCATACGACCGGTGTGGAGGGAGAGAGTGGCCTTGGAACGACTGAACACCGTGCGCAGATCGTGATACTCCTCCGGCACCCCTGTCAAATCACCAGGCTCCTCCTGTGAAGAAGAGACAGAGGAAACAGGAGGGATAGCAGACATTAAACAGGTCACATGACAAGAAACATTCCAGGATAGGATAGTATTACTAGACCAATTAATAGAAGGGTTATGGCGAACTAGCCAGGGATGACCCAAAACAACAGGTGTAAAAGGTGAACGAAAAATTAAAAAAGAAATGGTTTCGCTATGATTACCAGAGACAGTGAGGGTTAAAGGCAGCGTCTCACGCTGAATCTCGGGGAGAGAACTACCATCTAAAGCGAACAAGGCCGTGGGATCCCTTAACTGTCTGAGAGGAATGTCATGTTCCCGAGCCCAGGTCTCGTCCATAAAACAGCCCTCCGCCCCAGAGTCTATCAATGCACTGCAGGAAGCAGATGAACCGGTCCAGCGGAGATGGACCGGAAAGGTAGTGCAGGATCTTGAAGGAGAGACCTGAGTAGTTGCGCTCACCAGTAGCCCTCCTCTTACTGATGAGCTCTGGCTTTTACTGGGCATGAGGTGACAAAATGACCAGCGGAGCCGCAGTAGAGACAGAGGCGGTTGGTGATTCTCTGTTCCTTCTCCTTGGCCGAGATGTGGATACCCCCCAGCTGCATAGGCTCAGCACCCGAGCCGGCGGAGGAGGATGGCAGTGATGCAGCAGGTGGCTGTGATGCGGAGAGGGGGGCAACGGAGAACGCGAGCTCCCTTCCACGAGCTCGGCGACGAAGATCAAACCGTCGCTCTATGCGAATAGCGAGAGCTATTAAGGAGTCCAGACTGGAAGGAACCTCCCGGGAGAGAATCTCATCCTTAACCTCGGCGAGGAGACCCTCCAGAAAACGAGCGAGCAAAGCCGGCTCGTTCCAGTCACTAGAGGCAGCGAGAGTGCGAAACTCAATAGAATAATCCGTTATGGATCGATTCCCCTGACATAGGGAAGACAGGGCCCTGGAAGCCTCCTCCCCAAAAACAGAACGGTCAAAAACCCGTATCATCTCCTCCTTAAAGTCCTGATACTGGTTAATACACTCAGCCCTCGCCTCCCAGATTGCCGTGCCCCACTCACGCGCCCGTCCGGTAAGGAGAGAAATGACGTAGGCGATGCGGGCTGTGCTCCTGGAGTAAGTGTTGGGCTGGAGAGAAAACACCACATCACACTGAGTGAGGAATGAGCGGCACTCAGTGGGCTCCCCAGAGTAACACGGCGGGTTATTGATCCTGGGCTCCGGAGACTCGGAAACCCTGGAAGTGGGCGGTGGATCGAGGTGGAGTTGGTGAACCTGTCTTGTGAGGTCGGAGACTTGGACGGCCAGGGTCTCAACGGCATGTCGAGCAGCAGACAATTCCTCCTCGTGTCTGCCTAGCATCGCTCCCTGGATCTCGACGGCGGAGTGAAAAGGGTCCGGAGCCGCTGGGTCCATTCTTGGTCAGATTCTTCTGTTATGTACTTGAGTGAAGACCCAAAAGCGGTTTTAACAGAAACAGAGTTCTTTAATGAAAAAACAGGAATGGCATAGATCCTCTTCCGACGTTGTCAATGGAACAAAAGATAGTTAGTAGAGTGCAGGATGCACCTGCCAGGCAGACTCCGACAGGATAGGACTAGGTGGAAGCAAACGAGACGATAGCTTGCTTCTGGCATGAGAAACACAAACGAGAATCTGACACCGAAAGTAGCAGGAACAGAGAGAGAAATAGAGACCTAATCAGAGGGAAAAAAGGGAACAGGTGGGGAATGGTGAATGAGCTAGTTAGAGGAGATGAGGAACAGCTGGAGAAGGAGAGAAAGAGAAGGTAACCTAATAAGACCAGCAGAGAGAGACAGAGTGAAGAGAAAGGACAGGAACAGACATAATAAGACATGACAACAAGAGAGTACTAACCGCATACATATATTTCCACAGGTTATAAACTGAAAATGACGTCAGCGTTTTCTAAACGTTCTATCTATTTCACAAGTAGAGGGGCCCTCTAGCTCTGGAGCCTTCGCGTTATCAGCACGAAGTCAAGGCCAGTCAGTATAAATCAACATTCTAGACAGTCTGGAGATGGGCCGTTCCCACCACCTGGAGATTGTACAACTGAATGAACTAAGGAACAGACCTTCATTGTTACTAAACTCCTGACTACATTATATACAATTGGGAATGGGAGCAAGAGAGAAAATTCACATGTACAGTACATTATAGCATTTTGACTAGTCAGTTCTGATTGGAATGTATACATAATTAGTCATGTCAACCATAATTTCCTCTATCAGAAATTGACATAAGTATTGCATTTTTTTTAACACTTTACAATAAGATTCCATTTATAAAGGGTTTATCAAGGGTTTGTTAATTCCTTTATTAACGGTTATTTAATGATTTGTAAGTGCATTATAAACCATTAATAAATGGGTTATATAAATGGGTTATAATTGGTCAAAATAGTGCGAAAGCGAAACAAAGCTTGCCAAATAGTGAGCCACTATTTACCTCCAGCTATTAATCATTTATAAATACACTTACAAATGTGTATAATGTTGGACCCTTGTGTATCATCATGCAACCTTGTTTTTTAATGGTTGCACAGTTGAACAATAGTTATTTTCTCACTTTTGTGTGTGATGAATTGTTGATGTCCCCAGGAACAGAAATGGTTGGTTTTCAGACCAATGGTCAACTCGCATGATGTGCCTTGCCTCACTTTTGAAACTCTGATGATGCATTGGCACACTTATTTGTTCCAGGAATGAAGCCTTCAGCTGAAGATTTCAAGCCATAATATTGCTGGTTTTGGAGAAATTCCCCCGAATTTGTGAGATCTGCCCATCTGGAGGAGACCTTTTTTATTATTATTTTTATTTCAACCTTTATTTAACCAGGTAGGCAAGTTGAGAACAAGTTCTCATTTAACCCCACTAATCTACTGACGGAATGCAAGAGGTGGCTAATAACAGACCTCCATCCTATGCTGGCTTGCTACCGATGGCCTGGCTAGCTGTCTAAATCTCTGTGACCCCCAACCAACCTCTCCACTCACCGGACCCTTTTGATCACTCGACTAAACATGCCTCTCCTTAATGTCAATATGCCTTGTCCATTGCTGTTCTGGTTAGTGTTTATTGGCTTATTTCACTGTAGAGCTTCTAGTCCTGCTCACTATACATTATCCAACCTATTAGTTCCACCACCCACACATGCAATGACATCTCCTGGTTTCAATGATGTTTCTAGAGACAATATCTCTCTCTTCATCACTCAATACCTAGGTTTACCTCCACTGTATTCACATCCTACCATACCTTTGACTGTACATTATACATTGATGCTATTTTATCTCCCCCAGGAACCTCCTTTTACTCTCTGTTCCAGACATTCTAGACGACCAATTCTTATTGCTTTTAGCCGCACCCTTATTCTACTCCTCCTCTGTTCCTCTGGCGATGTAGAGGTGAATCCAGGCCCTGCAGTGCCTAGCTCCACTCATATTCCCCAGGCACTCTCTTTTGACGACTTCTGTAACCGTAATAGCCTTGGTTTCATGCATGTTAACATTAGAAGCCTCCTCCCTAAGTTTGTTCTATTCACTGCTTTAGCACACTCTGCCAACCCGGATGTTCTAGCTGTGTCTGAATCCTGGCTTAGGAAGACCACCAAAAATTCTGAAATTTTAATTTCAAACTACAACATTTTCAGAC
Source organism: Oncorhynchus masou masou (assembly GCF_036934945.1). NCBI lineage: Eukaryota > Metazoa > Chordata > Actinopteri > Salmoniformes > Salmonidae > Oncorhynchus > Oncorhynchus masou. Next base: position 42,881,873 of record NC_088213.1, read on the forward strand.
AAGACAGAACTGCCAAAGGGGGCGGTGTTGCAATCTACTGCAAATATAGCCTGCAGAGTTCTGTCCTACTATCCAGGTCTGTACCCAAACAATTTGAACTTCTACTTTTAAAAATCCACCTCTCTAAAAACAAGTCTCTCACCGTTGCCGCCTGCTATAGACCACCCTCTGCCCCCAGCTGTGCTCTGGACACCATATGTGAACTGATTGCCCCCCATCTATCTTCAGAGCTCGTGCTGCTAGGCAACCTAAACTGGAACATGCTTAACACCCCAGCCATCCTACAATCTAAACTTGATGCCCTCAATCTCACACAAATTATCAATGAACCTACCAGGTACCTCCCCAAAGCCTTAAACACGGGCACCCTCATAGATATCATCCTAACCAACTTGCCCTCTAAATACACCTCTGCTGTCTTCAACCAAGATCTCAGCGATCACTGCCTCATTGCCTGCATCCGTAATGGGTCAGCGGTCAAACGACCTCCACTCATCACAGTAAAACACTCCATGAAACACTTCAGCGAGCAGGCCTGTCTAATCGACCTGGCCGGGGTATCCTGGAAGGATATTGATCTCATCCCGTCAGTAGAGGATGCCTGGATATTTTTTTAAATGCCTTCCTAACCATCTTAAATAAACATGCCCCTTTCAAGAAATTTAGAACCAGGAACAGATATAGCCCTTGGTTCTCCCCAGACCTGACTGCCCTTAACCAACACAAAAACATCCTATGGCATTCTGCATTAGCATCGAACAGCCCCCGTGATATGCAGCTGTTCAGGGAAGCTAGAAACCATTATACACAGGCAGTTAGAAAAGCCAAGGCTAGCTTTTTCAAGCAGAAATTTGCTTCCTGCAACACTAACTCAAAAAAGTTCTGGGACACTGTAAATTCCATGGAGTATAAGAACACCTCCTCCCAGCTGCCCACTGCACTGAAGATAGGAAACACTGTCACCACTGATAAATCCACCATAATTGAGAATTTCAATAAGCATTTTTCTACAGTTGGCCATGCTTTCCACCTGGCTACTCCTACCCCGGTCAACAGCACTGCACCCCCCAGAGCAACTCGCCCAAGCCTTCCCCATTTCTCCTTCTCCCAAATCCATTCAGCTGATGTTCTGAAAGAGCTGCAAAATCTGGACCCCTACAAATCAGCCGGGCTAGACAATCTGGACCCTTTCTTTCTAAAATTATCTGCCGAAATTGTTGCAACCCCTATTACTAGCCTGTTCAACCTCTCTTTCGTGTCGTCTGAGATTCCCAAAGATTGGAAAGCAGCTGCGGTCATCCCCCTCTTCAAAGGGGGGGACACTCTTGACCCAAACTGCTACAGACCTATATCTATCCTACCATGCCTTTCTAAGGTCTTCGAAAGCCAAGTCAACAAACAGATTACCGACCATTTCGAATCTCACCATACCTTCTCTGCTATGCAATCTGGTTTCAGAGCTGGTCATGGGTGCACCTCAGCCACGCTCAAGGTCCTAAACAATATCTTAACCGCCATCGATAAGAAACATTACTGTGCAGCTGTATTCAGGGTAGTCTAGTGGTTAGAGCGTTGGACTCGTAACCAGAAGGTTGCAAGTTCAAACCCCCGAGCTGACAAGGTACAAATCTGTTGTTCTCCCCCTGAACAGGCAGTTAACCCACTGTTCCTAGGCCGTCATTGTAAATAAGAATTTGTTCATAACTGACTTGCCTAGTAAAATAAAGGTAAAATAAAAAATTCATTGATCTGGCCAAGGCTTTCGACTCTGTCAATCACCACATCCTCATCGGCAGACTCGACAGCCTTGGTTTCTCAAATGATTTCCTCGCCTGGTTCACCAACTACTTCTCTGATAGAGTTCAGTGTGTCAAATCGGAGGGTCTGCTGTCTGGACCTCTGGCAGTCTCTATGGGTGTGCCACAGGGTTCAATTCCTGGACCGACTCTCTTCTCTGTATACATCAATGAGGTTGCTCTTGCTGCTGGTGAGTCTCTGATCCACCTCTACGCAGACGACACCATTCTGTATACTTCTGGCCCTTCTTTGGACACTGTGTTAACAACCCTCCAGGCAAGCTTCAATGCCATACAACTCTCCTTCCGTGGCCTCCAATTGTTCTTAAATACAAGTAAAACTAAATGCATGCTCTTCAACCGATCGCTACCCGCACCTACCTGCCTGTCCAACATCACTACTCTGGACGGCTCTGACTTAGAATACGTGGACAACTACAAATACTTAGGTGTCTGGTTAGACTGTAAACTCTCCTTCCAGACCCATATCAAACATCTCCAATCCAAAGTTAAATCTAGAATTGGCTTCCTATTTCGCCATAAAGCATCCTTCACTCATGCTGCCAAACATACCCTTGTAAAACTGACCATCCTACCAATCCTCGACTTTGGCGATGTCATTTACAAAATAGCCTCCAATACCCTACTCAACAAATGCAGTCTATCACAGTGCAATCCGTTTTGTCACCAATGCCCCATCAAATCAAATCAAATCAAATTTTATTTGTCACATACACATGGTTAGCAGATGTTAATGCGAGTGTAGCGAAATGCTTGTGCTTCTAGTTCCGACAATGCAGTAATAACCAACAAGTAATCTAACTAACAATTCCAAAACTACTGTCTTATACACACAAGTGTAAGGGGATAAAGAATATGTACATAAAGATATATGAATGAGTGATGGTACAGAGCAGCATAGGCAAGATACAGTAGATGGTATCGAGTACAGTATATACATATGAGATGAGTATGTAAACAAAGTGGCATAGTTAAGGTGGCTAGCGATACATGTATTACATAAAGATGCAGTAGATGATATAGAGTACAGTATATATGTATACATATGAGATGAATAATGTAGAGTATGTAAACATTATATTAGGTAGCGTTATTTATAGTGGCTAGTGATATATTTTACATAATTTCCCATCAATTCCCATTATTAAAGTGGCTGGAGTTGAGTCAGTGTGTTGGCAGCAGCCACTCAATATTAGTGGTGGCTGTTTAATAGGCCTTGAGATAGAAGCTGTTTTTCAGTCTCTCGATCCCAGCTTTGATGGACCTGTACTGACCTCGCCTTCTGGATGATAGCGGGGTGAACAGGCAGTGGCTCGGGTGGTTGTTGTCCTTGATGATCTTTATGGCCTTCCTGTAACATCGGGTGGTGTAGGTGTCCTGGAGGGCAGGTAGTTGCGACCTGTACGCTCTTGTTGGCTGGCCCTCGCTTCATACTCGTCGCCAAACCCACTGGCTCCATGTCATCTACAAGACCCTGCTAGGTAAAGTCCCCCCTTATCTCAGCTCTCTGGTCACCATAGCATCTCCCTCCTGTAGCACACGCTCCAGCAGGTATATCTCTCAAGTCACCCCCAAAACCAATTCTTTCTTTGTCCGCCTCTCCTTCCAGTTCTCTGCTGCCAATGACTGGAACGAACTACAAAAATCTCTGAAACTGGAAACACTTGTCTCCCTTACTAGCTTTAAGCACCAACTGTCAGATCAGCTCACAGATTACTGCACCTGTACATAGCCCACCTATAATTTATCCCAAACAACTACCTCTTTCCCTACTGTATTTAATTTATTCATTTATTTTGCTCCTTTGCACCCCATTATTTTTATTTCTACTTTGCACATTCTTCCACTGCAAATCTACCATTCCAGTGTTTTACTTGCTATATTGTATTTACGTTGCCACCATGGCCTTTTTTGCCTTTACCTCCCTTATCTCACCTCATTTGCTCACATCGTATATAGACTTGTTTATACTGTATTATTGACTGTATGTTTGTTTTACTCCATGTGTAACTCTGTGTCGTTGTATGTGTCGAACTGCTTTGCTTTATCTTGGCCAGGTCGCAATTGTAAATGAGAACTTGTTCTCAACTTGCCAACCTGGTTAAATAAAGGTGAAAAAATAAAAAAATAAAAAAATAAATAAAACTGCGACCTGGCCAAGATAAAGCAACGCAGTGCGACACAAATAACAAGATAGTGTTACACTTGGAATACACAAAACATACAGTCAAAACACAATAGAAAAATGTATATATACAGTGTGCAAATGAGGTAAGGTGAGGGAGGTAAGGCAATGAATAGGCCATCGTGGTATAACAATTACAATTTTGTGATTCAACACTGGAGTGATAGATGTGCAGAAGATGAATGTGCAAGTAGAGACACTGGGGTGCAAAGTAGCAAAAAAAGAAATAACAGTATGGAGATGAAGTAGTTGGATGAGCTATTTACAGATGGGCTATGTACAGGTGCAGTGATCTGTGAGCTGCTCTGACAGCTGCTGCTTAAAGTTAGTGAAGGAGATATGAGTCTCCAGCTTCAGTGATTTTTGCAGTTTGTTCCAGTCATTGGCAGCAGAGAACTGAAAGGAAAGGTGACCAAAGTAGAAATTGGCTTTGGGGGTGACCAGTTAAATTTACCTGCTGGTGTGCGTGCTATGTGTGGGTGCTGCTATGGTGACCAATGAGCTGAGATAAGGCGGGGCTTTACCTAGCAGAGACTTATAGATGACCTGGAGCCAATGGGTTTGGCGATGAATATGAAGCGAGGGCCAGCCAATGAGAGCATACAGGTCACAGTGGTGAGTACTATATGGGTCATTGGTGACAAAACGGATGGCACTGTGATAGACTGCATTCAATTTGCTGAGTAGAGTGTTGGAGGCTATTTTGCAAATGAAATTGCCGAAGTCAATGTTCGGTCCAGAGTAGTGATGCTGGTATGGGGATGACCTCGGCAGCTTTCCAATCTTTGGGGATCTCAGATGATCTGAAAGAGAGGTTGAACAGGCTCGTAATAGGGGTTGCAACAATTTCGGCTGATAATTTTAGAAAGAGATTGTCTCGTCCTGCTGATTTGTAGGGGTGAATGATAAATGAGGGAGGCTTGGGCAGGTTGCTGTGGGGGGTTCAGGGCTGTTGACCAGGGTAGGGGTGGCCAGGTGGACAGCATGGCTAGCCATAGAAAAATGCTTATTGGAGTTCTTAATTATTGTGGATTTATCGGTGGTGACAGTGTTTCCTAGCCTCAGTGCAATGGACAGCAGGGAGGAGGTGCTCTTATTCTCCATGGAATTTACAGTGTCCCAGAACTTTTTGGAGTTTGTGCTGCAGGATGAAGCAGCAGAATCATGCTGTGGGGATGTTTTCAGTGGCAGGGACTGGGGGACTAGTCAGGATCAAGGCAAAGATGAACGGAACAAAGTACAGAGAGTTCCTTGATGAAAACGTGCTCCAGGGAGCTCAGGACCTCAAACTGGGATGAAGGTTTACTTTTCAACAGGACAACGACCCTAAGCACACAGCCAAGACAACGCAGGAGTGGCTTCGGGGACAAGTTTTTGAATGTCCTTGAGTGGCCCAGCCAGAGCCCGGACTTAAACCTCATCGAACATCTCTGGAGAGACCTGAAAATAGCTGTGCTGCAATGCTCCCCATCCAACCTGACAGAGCTTGAGAGGCTCTGCAGAGAAGAATGGGAGAAACTCCCCAAATACACATGTGCCAAGCTTGTAGCGTCATACCCAAGAAGACTCGAGGCTGTAATCACTGCCAAAGGTGCTTCAACAAAGTACTGAGTAAAGGGTCTGAATATTTATATAAATGTGATTTTTCAGTATTTTTTGTTTTTATAAATAGCAAAAATTCTTAAAAGCTGTTTTTGCTTTGTCATTATGGGGTATTGTCTGTAGATTGATGAGGGACAAAAAACAATTTAATCAATTTTAGAATACAGCTTTAACCTATAAAAATGTGAAAAATGTCAATGGGTCTCAATACTTTCTGAAGGCACTGTATATGACTGCAGAATACCAACTATCAATCACTTAGATCAAGCATTTTCAGGCTCAGGGAGCAACTGCTTTCTATCACTCTCAATCACCTGTTCTTTCTTCTCTCATTCTGTGTTTGCTCCGCAAAGTTTAAATGGGAGTACAGTGGATTATGGTCATTGTAGTTAATTACCAAGTTTTCTGTCCTAAACTATGTAGAATATTGGCCTGATGGAAATTACAACTCCATACTTTTTTAAATGTTTTACTTTATTTAACCTTTATTTAACTAGGCAAGTCAGTTAAGAACAAATTCTTATTTACAATGACGGCCTACCAAAAGCCAAAAGGCCTCCTGCGTGGATAGGGCTAGGATTAAAAATTAAAATACACCACAACACTACATAAAGAGAGACCTAAATTAACATAGCATGGTAGCAACACATGACAACAAAATGCATGGTACAAACATGGTACAAACATTATTGGGCACAGACAACAGCAGAAAGGGCAAGAAGGTAGAGACAACAATAAATGATGCGAAGCAGCCACAACTGTCAGTAAGAGTGTCCATGGTTGAGTCTTTGAATGAAGAGATCGAGGTAAAACTGTCCAGTTCGAGTGTTTGTTGCAGCTCATTCCAACCCGGGATGCGTGTGCTTTGGGGACCATTAACAGAAGGTGACTGGCAGAACGGGTGTTGTATGTGGAGGATGAGGGCTGCAGTAGATATCTCAGATAGGGGGAGTGAGGCTTAAGAGGGTTTAATAAATAAGCATCAACCAACGGGTCTTGCGACGTCTATACAGACATGACACGTTTACAGAGGAGTATAGAGTGCAGTGATGTGTCCTATAAGGAGCATTGGTGGCAAATCTGATGTCCGAACGGTAAAGAACATCTAGCCGCTCGAGAGCACCCTTACCTGCCATTCTATAAATTGTGTGAGTATAACAGAACTGATATTGCAGGCGAAACCCTGAGGAGAATCCAATCAGGAAGTGCCTCTTATTTTGAAACCTTTCTGTTCCTATGCATGCCTATCCTCCATTTAAAGGGATATCAACCAGATTCCTTTTTCTATGGTTTCCCTAAGGTTTCAACAGTCTTTAGACATAGTTTCAGGCTTTTATTTTGAAAAATGAGCGTGAAAGATCACATTGCGTAAACGGATAGGTGGGGGCTCTCAGAGTGAGTTTTTGCGCAACTGAGTAAAGCCGCTGTTATTGAAAAACCTACACACTCGGTTGATATATAATCAAATATATATTTTAGAAACGACCTGAGGAATGATTTAAAAAAACTTTTGACATGTTTCTGTGGACATTATAGAGACTATTTGACATTTCTGTCTGCGTTGTCGTGACCACTCTTTCCTGAGGATTTCTGAACATAACGAGACGAACAAACGAAGGTATTTTGGATATAAAAATAATCTTTATGGAACAAAAGGAACATTTGTTGTGTAACTGGGAGTCTCGTGAGTGAAAACATCTGAAGATCATCAAAGGTAAATGGTTTTGATTGCTTTTCTGATTTTCGTGAGCAAGCTTCCTGATGCTAAGTGTACATAATGCTATGCTAGGCTATCGATAAACTTACACAAACGCTTGGATTGCGACAGGGATGTGTAGCGTCAAGAAGTTAACAGTATATATATTCATTATAAAGGCTTAATTTTGTTCCACAGTCTTTTCTGATCTCTGCCTCTTATAATGAAACGGTCTGAGAGATTATTGCATGCGGTCTGTGAGAAAGCACTTCAAAGATAAGCACAGAAACCCGCAGAGGAGTAAAAGAGATAAGAAACTAGTCAGACATACCTCTATAAATCAACTTGGGAGAGTGGACATTTACTGCTGAGCCCTTAGAAAACACTGGAACTATTGTATCTCTCTTGCAAGTTTGTATAGCTGTGTATGCATGGGCTTGGTCTGATGAGTAGAAGGTAATGACGTATGCTGTGACATCACTAGGGCTGGACTTCAGGCTTAATAAAATAACTTGGGACTTTTACTCTGGGGCAGAACTCAGGAGAGACATCAGTTGTATGTGTGATGTTTGATCTTTGACTTCTGTCTACAGCTGTATTTTGATTAAAATAGTTGTGATTTATAAGTGCACATTTTGAGTGTTCCTTATTTGTTAAGTAAATAAAACGGAGCACAGAAAAACGGGAACCAACAAGAAGAAAGGGTCTAAATCATCTGACCCAGATGTTTTTTGGGTCAGGTTTAGGGAGCTCCTTTGGCACCTCGGACTCAGTGACGGCCTGCAGGGAGAAACTTTGTAGCGGGGCAGGGAAAAAAGAGGGAGGAGCATTGGGGCTTGGCACATTAGAAGGGATGGGGGATTAGGACATTTTGGACAGTCAAGGATGCATGGCTGAGTCAAATAGGAATCCTGACTTTATGAAGTGGTGATTAAAGAGCTCAGTCTTGTGCTCCTTGTCAGTAGCAACCACATCATCAATGTTAAGGGCTGATGGATTGCTAGTTCGGGACTCTGTTTTTGACCTTGTGGGAGATCTGTCGACGTACCCTTGAGCAGGGCATTGACCCTGGTTGCTTTTGTGTGTCTCTCTGGATGGGAGTCTGCTAGATGACTAATGTGATGTTGTTGTTGAACGGCTTCACTGCAAGTATATTTTATGTTTAAATATTTAATTTAAAAAAAGGTAATTCATAAAAAACATTAAGGGACATGACCAGCTGTGAGAAGAAGGGTTTATTCTCCAGGTCTTTAACCGTTTTCCAGAGCTTCTTGGGGTTAGACCCACAGAGAGAGAACTGCTCCTTAAAGTAACTAACTTTGGCCATCCGGATAGCCTGAGTGCACTTATTTCTCATTTTCCTGAACGAGAGCCAGTCAGCTTGAGTATGCGTGTGCCGAGCCAAATGGAATTCTTGAGGTGGAGTAACTCTTCAAGATCACGGTCGAACCAGGGGCTGAACCTGTTTTTAATTCTCATTTTCTTTATGGGGCGTGTTTGTTAAAACCTCTTAAAGAGGCTGTGAATTTTTCAGCTTTTTGTTAAAAATCGCACAAACTTTCAACATCCTTCTACTCATGCCAGGAATATAGTATATGCATATGATTAGTATGTGTGGATAGAAAACACTCTGAAGTTTCTAAAACTGGTTAAATCATGTCTGTGACTATAACAGAACGTGTCGCAGGCAAAACCCCAAGGAAAACTGTTCACAAAAAAACACAAAAAAATATCCCTCCGCCAGTCTCTGTATTGTCTATGGCAAGAGAAAATAGATAGGGCCCAGTTTACAGTTCCTACAGCTTCCACACGATGTCGCCAGTCTTGGCAATTGGGTTGAAGTTAATCCTTGGTGAAATGAGAAATAGGCACTTCCTGTCATCGAGTACACTGGGGAAGTTATGGAAGAGAGAATATGGACCATGATTTCAAGACTTGCTGCTATTGAATACAGATCGCCCGTGATCAATTTGATCGATTATTAACGTTTACTAATACCTAAAGTTGGATTACAAAAGTAGTTTGAAGTGTTTTGTCAAAGTTTATAGGCAACTTTTTTAATTTAAAAAAATGACGTTGCGTTTTGGAAAGGTGCTTTTTCCTGGATCGGACGGGCTTCATAAATGGACATTTTGGGAATAAATGGACGGATTTAATTGAAAAAAGACCCAATTGTGATGTTTATGGGACATATAGGAGTGCCAACAAAAAAGCTTGTCAAAGGTAATGAATGTTTTATATTTTATTTCTGCGTTTTGTTTAGCGCCGGCTACGCTAATTATTTTGTTTACGTCCCCTTCATGTATTTCGGGGGGTTGCATGCTATCAGATAATAGCTTCTCATGCTTTCGCTGAAAAGGATTTTAAAAATCTGACATGTTGGCTAGATTCACAACGAGTGTAGCTTTAATTGAGTACCCTGCATGTGTGTTTTAATGAAAGTTTGAGTTTTATCGAGTACTATTATTTGTCACTCTGAAACTTCCCCTGATGTTGATCCCTGTACAGGGACAGCAGCTATAAAAGGTTTTAACAATAACACTGAAAATATCAAACAAGATGTTCCAAGCATCTTCGACAAAGGGGATCAAGCTGATTCTATACCAATTTACAGAGGCCAGGTCATGAAGGAAGGCTTGCTCATTAAAGTTTTTAGCAAGTGTACATTACAAGTCAAGACAAGTTGTTTCACTGAGCAGTTATATGAACACAGGTGGTAAAACAGTGATCACTAAGGTCATTACAGAAAACACAAGACTGATACCTATCAGGATTATTTGTGAGGATAACATCAAGGAGAGTAGCCTTTTCTGGGTGTTTGGAGTCATACCTTGTAGGATTTAGGGAGTCCCATTGCTTTAGGACTTGTTCAGGTGGTTTAAGCTTGTCCCAGTTTTGGTCACCTAGCAGGACAAATTCAGACTTAGTGTATGGGGCCAGGAGAGAGATTAGGGCAGGTGGGGTACAGGCCGGTGTTTGATGGAGGACGATAACACCCAGCAACAGTCAACAAAGAGCTATTTGAAACTTTAATGCTTAAAACCAGCAAATCAAATTGTTTTGGTGGAGACAACCGAGCACTGAAGGTGTTCCTTGGTAAAAAATTGCCACTCCACCACCTTTGGAAGATCTGTCTTACCGAAAAAGGTTATTTTTCGGTAAGTTTTCGGATCTGTCTTACCGAAAAAGGTTATATACTGTCACGCCCTGACCATAGAGAGCCCTCGGGGCTTTAGGTCAGGGCGTGACTTGGGGGTGTTTCTAGTCGTTAGTGCTTCTTTGTTGGTGTGAGTATGGTTCCCAATTGGAGGCAGCTGATGATCATTGCCTCTAATTGGGGATCATACTTAGTTTGGTTCTTTCCCACCTGCATTTGTGGGATGTTGTTTGTTTGTGTTTCAGTTAGTGCCTATGTGCGCTCTGTACTGGATGTTCGTTGATTCTTTGTTGTTTTTGTTAATTTTCACTATTGTAATAAAGTATGTGGAACTCTATTCACGTTGCGCCTTGGTACGCTTATGTATACGACGATCGTAACATAAACAAGCAAGTTCATACTACATCGCACAGTTCAGGCTTCATCTGATTTATCTATACAGAAACTGCACATCAAGCTCACTGAAAAAGATTTAACCTATGTCAGTCAATAAGTTGTTTAAAAAATGAAAAATAACCAACGTTTTGGTTAATCGCTCAGCACTACAGTACACTAGTGGTTCCAATTTTAACACTAACTTACTAGCTAGTGTATTAGCAAAAATTGTGATGACTAGCTAACGCCTTTAATCTGTGGTATCTAGATATTAGTGTTAGCAAGTAATGTTAAACACTAGCTAGATATTATTAATATTATTATTATTAGCTAGCCGTGGATAACATAACTAGCTAAGACTAACTTGTATAAATCCTGATAATGAGGATAAGAGTTATGTGTAGCTGTGCTATGCTAAATTGTCATATATTCTTCTTCTCTCCCACAGATTCCCATAAGGTCTCAGACTCCAGGATGGGAAAATGCTTAACAAGAAAGAAACAGATAAAGACACAGAAGGGGACCATGAGACCCTATGTTAGTGTTGTATTTTTAAATAGTTAATCTGTTGTCAATTTATAGTCTGACTTGTAATGTTAAAAAGGGGAGAAAAAGACACCACAATATTGGTCTGAATTAGCTAAGCTACTCACTACCAATGACAGGCTACAGATTGAGACACCGCAATTGAAATCGTTTTCCCAATGTATCCTTCTATTAAATTACATTTTGTTCTTACTATGTATTGCATGATTGGGGAGTTTATATGTTGTTATAAATATTTGCATCTCATTCATAAATGGTCAGCAGGTTTCCACTTTGTTTAAAAGTAGTTTTTCAGTAGTTATAAATGTTGGTAACTCATTTGTTAATGGTCAGTGGATTGCCACTTTAAAATATGGTATAATTTTAGCAGTTATAAATGTTGATAACTCAGTTATACATGTTTGTAGGTCTGTCACTTTAAAATAAGTTATACTTTTAGCAGTTATACATGTGGGTAAATCATTTACAGATGATTTGAGAGTTCACTCAGAGCTAAGACAAACAGACACACTTACACATTCAAGTTTCTTTTCTTGATCTTTACTATTTTCTGCATTGCAGAATAATAATGAAGACATCAAAAGTGTTACACAAATCAAAATATATTTTATATTTGAGATTCTTCAAAGTAGCCACCCTTTGCCTTGATGACAGCTTTGCACACTCTTGGCATTCTCTCAACCAACTTCATGAGGTAGTCACCTGGAATGCATTTAAATTAACAGGTGTGCCTAGTTAAGTTAATTTGTGGAATTTTTTTTCCTTCTTAATGCGTTTCAGCCAATCAGTTGTGTTGTGATAATGTAACGTTCGTTGTACGGAGGAGACCAAGGCGCAGCGTAAGATGAATACATACATTAATGAAGACGAAGAACACTTAACAAACTATACAAAACAACAAACCGAACGTGAAGCTATAATAATACTAGTGCAGACACAGGCAACTAGACATAGACATAGACAATAACCCACGAAATACCCAAAGAAGATAGCTGCCTAAATATGGTTCCCAATTTGAGACAATGATAAACAGCTGCCTCTAATTGAGAAGGTAGGCAACCATAGACATACATAAACACATAGATAGTAAACGACCCCATTAACCTACAAAACCCCTAGACAGTATAAAAACACATACATCACCCATGTCACACCCTGACCTAACCAAAACAATAAAGAAAACAAAGAATACTAAGGTCAGGGCGTGACAGACAAGGTAGGGCTGGTATACAGAAGATAGCCCTATTTGCTAAAAGACCAAGTCCAAGTCAACAACTCAAATAAGCTAACAAAAATGACAGTCCATCAATATTTTCAGACATGAAGGTCAGTCAATCTGGAAAATTTCAAGGGCTTTGAAAGTTTCTTCAAGTGCAGTCACAATAACCATCAAGCACTATGATGAAACTGGCTCTCTTGAGGCCCGAAACAGGAAAGGAAGTCCCAGAGTTACTTCTGCTGCAGAGGATAAGTTCATTAGAGTTACCTGCCTCAGAAATTGCAGCCCAAATAAATTCTTCACAGAGTTCAAGTAACAGACACATCACAACATCAATTGTTCAGAGGAGACTGCATGAATCAGACCTTCATGGTCAAATTGCTGCAAAGAAACTACTATTAAAGGACACTAATAATAATGGGCCACTTTGAAGAATCTCAAATATAAAATATATTTTGATTTGTTTAACACTTTTTGGTTACTACATGATTCCATATGCGTTATTTCATAGTTTTGATGTCTTCACTATTATTCTGCAATGTCGAAAATAGTAAAAAAAATAAAGAAAAAACCCTTGAGTGTGTAAGTGTGTCCAAACTTTTGACTGGTACTGTAAATGAGAAAAGATTCAACACTTTGTTCAACATATTTAGTCAATGAATGGTGGGTATGAAGACCAAAACATTCAACGTTGTGAGAAGATACCCCCTCCGCTATTTCCCCAACCAAAGGCATTACGGTTACCATTTAACACCAGAGCGTTCACCACACGTGGACTATCACTGAGCAGTGGTAAGTGTGTTGATATAATCTGGTAAGGGGTAATATATTAGGAATGATAATTGAATGTCCTGGATGTACATTTGGCCAGGTCATTATTTAAACCAACCTCTTCTGTTCCTGGGACAGAGCATCAATGCATCTCACCCAAAAGTGAGAAAATAACTATTGTTCAACTGTGCAACTATTGAAAATAAGGTTGCATAATGATACATAAGGGTTCATCTTATAAGCATGTGTAAGTACATTTATAAAGTGTTAATAACTGTAGGTAGATATTGGCTCACTATTTGGCAAACACTGACAAGTTATTGCACTATTTTGACCAATGCGATACAACTGTTTATTAATGGTTTATAAATGCATTTACAAATGATTAAATAATGATTCTTAATGTAATTATAAACCATTTATAAACCCTTTACAATTTCAACCTTAGTTAAGTGTTACTGAAAAAAATTAATGGGCTACTATCCTTGACTGTACTGGACATTCCCTCTACAATGTTTTTTAAGCTCATGCCATTGTTTCAGACTTCCGAAATGTAAAAGTAACAGAATGTAAAATTATTTTGTTGTCCTGTATAATAAAGTATTTTCTGTGCATGTGGGAGTTTGGACGAGTGTTATTGCTGTAGGCTTTGGTGAGATAGCCTTGTTAACTCGCCTAAAAAATACAACAGGTTTTCGTTTTAGTCACGAAACCACTTAGACACCTATGCACATTATATGATAATCACCATCAATGTACCATTTGCAATCAGAATAATAAACATAAGCCCTCAAAAAACATAGACTATCAAATACACATTACTACACATGTTTATTGAGATAATGTTTCAGTAGTCTGCAGTACATTGTTTTGCCATACTAAAGTTCTATCTATGATAAGCAATACCAGATCTGATATACAGAAAAATGGTTATCTACGTCCCAATTCATTCTTTCAGCATAACGTATGGTTTGTTTATTTTAGTTCATGTTCAAAGTTGAAAAGCAAGCTATAACTGCAGTTCCAATCCTCAGCAGACGCTCTACATTCGCACTTGTCAAATCAGTCTAACTGCTATCCCGCTAGTAAAAGAGAAGGGAAAGAGAAAATACAATTATAATTATAATACATACTTCATTTCAAATACTATATTCCCAAATATTTGTCATTGATTGAGCAACGGTGGGGTGAAGCTTACAGGCAGGTACAATAATCACAACTTTTATCCTTCACAGTAATAATAAACAGGTATTCCTAAAATAGCACTTACTGCAGTTATAGAGACGATTGATCCGCAGAATATCAATGGGGCTCATCTGAGTTGCCCTGCCAATAACTGCATTATTGTCAGGGATTGGAAGAATGGTGGGCTGCCTGTTCCTGGAGAAGGCAAACCTGGAACCAGACAACATAGGACAGAAAGCTCTGAAGCTATCAATTGAAATTAGAGGATGACATGAGTAGACTATGAAAGGGAAAAGGATTTCTCTTATTTTAGCCATGTAACATTCCAGCTGTTATCGCAGTAAAGAAAACTTTTATATGAATTTCTTTAATTTACCTTGAGTAGTGCATGACAGAATTATAGTCATAAGGAGTCCCCAAGTTAATCGTGTTGATCTTTCTGAAATTGAATTCCATTCCTAGAATGGAAAATGTATGATAAATAATTTTCTTACACAGTATAATAACATTCACACTTGTAAAGAAATGTTTTACAGATTATGAATAGTGTAAATGCATATTAATTGTAAAGCTTATAATTCTTCTCAATACTTCTCAATGTTTCTACATGTTTAAAAATAATAAAATACTAATGTATTATTATTATAATCAAATAGTAGTGCACTATAAATAGTTTAATAATGCTTTCCCATTAAAGTTATAAAAGTGTTACTAAGATTTCTTACTCAAAAGGGGCAGGAAGAATATTGTGCACAATCTAAATTATTATTTCCCTATTAAATTATGTTAAAAAAACAAGTACTATAAAGCATTATAAAGCACTAACCAGGAATAATGTTCTGCATCAGGATTTGAACATTGTTATCCCGGTCACTGCGCGTTTGCTCATGGTTGAAGCCCAAGGCATGCAGCAGTTCATGCTGCACCACAGACAGAAAGACACATCCGTTCCTACTCAGAGACACGACCTGGCCATTGCCCCGGCGTCCAATAAATGAGAAACAGCTACAAACAAGGGTGCATACGGAAGACAAAGGTCATTTCTAAAAGTGATAAAGTATTATCTTTATACTATAAAACTGTAAAGTAAATTGTCATGTAAATACTAAGCAAATAAGAGTGGCAAAAGACAAGTATAACATGTAATGTGCAGTGGTCATACCCTGACTGAGACTGGATGTCCACAAAGTCCCTCTGATTGGTTCGGGGAAAGAATCGGATGCAGGTTGATGCAGCAAAGGTTTGCAGCGCACCTACAATTACGGACCTCTCCCGGGCCGCTGCTCAATGGAGCAATAAGAAAGTCAGAAACTCTATAATCACAGGCGCACACACACTCACACACACACACACACACACACACACACACACACACACACACACACACACACACACACACACACACACACACACACACACACACACACACACACACACACACACACACACACACACACACACACACACACACACACACACAGACTCATATACTATAGTAAAACCAAACCATTAGGCTCAGCATAAAATAGTTTCAGAGAACAAAATACTTACAGTATTGATTAGAGATCACAAAGGGCACGTAAACATTCCCATCAGAGGACTTCTGCCACTTGCATCCGCGAGCTGTGCAGGGGTCAGCGTTCATGAACCCAGTATCTACTGCAATGTCCCCAAACATGACTAGTGGCTCATCAAGTCTTTGTCCTAGAAAACAACACCAAGTGAAGGTTATCTGCTATCCATTATTAATGCCATTAAATATAGAGTAGGAATGTACAGGCTTCCGTACCAAGATTTCTGTTGGCCTTCTCAATGAGCGTTGAAGCAGAGTATTCATCCTCCTCAATGCTGTTGGTGCTAGTGCCATCTGTGGAATGGAATAAAACATGTGCTTAAATGCAACTGTGTCCCTAATAACTCATATTTTAATAAGATAATATATGTAATTTACATTATAACAATGAATGATTAATAAAAAACTGATTTAGTTTATGAAACATGATATTTAGATGATACAATGTCCAATACAAAGTCATGCAATGGCTCAATGTTTATAAATACAGGATGAGCATACCAATGTCCTCTTCACTCCATTCATATGAAGCTTTCTGTATGGCAACAGCAGAAGGAAATATGTACAAATTTGTTTAAAACGCACATAATTCATCATCATGCACAGCTGTTTCTCAATAGTCTCAGATAGACCCTTACCCCTGTAGATCGGCCCTGAACTGAGCAGAGAACAGCGATGAAAATGGACAGCACAAAGACAGGTGCCATGGTGAAGGACTGCAGGATTCACAGGATCAATCTGTTGTGAACATGATAGACCTGCAGTTTATATAATGTCGGCTGACAGACGCTGTCGTTGCTCAGAATACTGGTAAATTGCAAAATAGCTGTAGATGTTGACCAATTCAACCAAAGTCTTGCTTCAAGATGTTTAAAAAGAAGTGTTTCTCAAATTTTGGGGACTGTGGTTTTGTGATGTCTTGCATACATGTCATGGGTAATTAATAAGATAAATACAATACAACTGTACTAGAACGGAAGGATGCCATTGAACTAAAATATTGAAAACAATTAAATAAGAGCTTGCATAAAGGAATAAGAACACTTTTTTTATTTGTAAAGCCCTTTTTACATTAGCAGATGTCAAAAAGAGCTAAACCTCAAACAGCGAGCAATGCAGATGTAGAAGCACGGTGGATCTGAGGGGTGGCCAGTCCTCTTCTGGCTCTACCAGGTGCAGATTATAACAGTACATGGCCATTAAGGCCAGATTGTTCTCCAAGATGTTCAAACGTTCATAGATGACCAGCAGGGTCAAATAATAATCACAGTGGTTGTAGAGGGTGCAAAAGGTCAGTACATCAGGAGTAAATGTCACTTGGCTTTTCATATCCGGGAATTCAGAGGTCAAATCAGCAGGTACGGTAGAGAGAGTTTTAAAAAGCAGGTCTGGGTCAAGGTAGCACATCCGGTGAACAGGTCGGGGTTCCATCGCTGCAGGCAGAACAGTTGAAACTGGAGCAGCAGCACGACCAGGTGGACTGGGACAGCAAGGGGTCATCAGACCAGGTAGTCCTGGGGCATGGTCCTAGGGCTCAGGTCCTACAGGAGGGGAAGGAGAGGGAGAGAATTAGAGGGAGCATACTTAAATTCACACAGGAAACCAGATACGGTTGAAGTCGGAAGTTTACATACACTTAGGTTGGAGTTATTAAAACTTGTTTTTCAACCCCTCCACAAATTTCTTGTTAACAAACTATAGTTTTGGCATGTCGGTTAAAACATTTACTTTGTGCATGACACAACTAATTTACATAATTTGAGTCAATTGGAGGTGTGCCTGTGGATGTATCATGGGAAAATCAAAAGAAATCAGCCACGACCTTGGGGGAAAAAATGTAGACCTCCACAAGTCTGATTCATCCAAGGGAGACATTTCCAAATGCCTGAAGGTACCACATTCATCTGTACAAACAATAGTACGCAAGTATAAACACCATGCCATCATACCGCTCAGGAAGGAGACATGTTCTGTCTCTTAGAGATTAACGTACTTTGGTGCGAAAAGTGCAAATCAATCCCAGAACAACAGCCAAGGAAATTGAAGATGCTGGAGGAAACAGGTACAAAAGTATCTATATCCACAGTAAAATGAGTCCTATATCGATATAACCTGAAAGGCCGCTCAGCAAGGAAGAAGCCACTGCTCCAAAACCACTATAAAAAAGCCAGACTACTGTTTGCAACTGCACATTGGGACAAAGATCATACTTTTTGGAGAAATGTCCTCTGGTCTGATGAAACAAAAATAGAACTGTTTGCCCATAATGACCATCGTTATGTTTGGAGGAGAAAGGGGAGGCTTGCAAGCCGAAAAACACCATCCCAACCGTGAAGCAGGGGGTGGCAGCATCATGTTGTGGGGGTGCTTTGCTGCAGGAGGGACTGGTGCACTTCACAAATAGACACAAAAAAATAAAAGCTGAAATAAATCATTCTCTCTACTATTATTCTGTCATTTCACATTCTTAAAATGAAGTGGTGATCCTAACTGACCTAAGACAGTGATTTTGTATTAGGATTAAATGTCAGGAACTGTGAAAAACTGAATTTAAATGTATTTGGCTAAGGTGTACTGCATGTTAACTTCTGACTTCAACTGAAAGACAGGAGAATTACACCAGATATTACAGACTGACCCTAGACCCCCGGCACATAGACTATTGCAGCGTAGATACTGGAGGCTGAGACAGGGGGGGTCGGGAGACACTGTGGTCCCGTCTGACGATAAGGCCAATCAGGTAGGATATAAGCCCATCCACATTGCTGAAGCACAGCCCCCTCACACCTAGAGGGATGGATACATCCCTCACATCCTCACATCTCTCACATGGATACAGTGACAAGATTTTTCTCAGGTGGGCATTCCATATGCCCCATGTCTGACATTTGGACTTGGACAGAAGAACCAAAGTTTCTGAGGATGCTTGTGGAGATGTAGTTTTGAAGCAGTGAAGTGGGCCATGCCATGGAGAGCCTTGTATGTGATTACAAATATTTTGTAGTATATTTTGATCCTATGTTTTACTGGCAGCCATATTCGTTTTCAAGAACTAATTATGGGGTCTCAGTATATGGTCACTTGAGAACTTGGTCAGTAACACCATATACAAACTCTATTGCAGTCCAGTTTGGAGGTTGCATAGGTATCAGTGAACGTTATGGAAAAATGTCAGATGCAGATGGCATTTGGCAGGTTGAGCCTGTTATGCAAACTCCCAGAAAGTGGTTTGTGTTATGAAATCACTGTTGAAATACTACCCTTAATGTTTGTCTTTGTGGAAACTGTTGCCTAATGTTAACAACAAGTTTGAGCACATAGTTGCGAAGGCATACAATCTGGCCATAGGTATTTTCAAGTTAAAAATACAGAAGGGAAAATATATTGCACATTATGGTGTCATCAAACCTCTACCATGTGAGAGATAGCAAAAAGAATGCAAGTGAATCTCTTCAATTAATTGCACATTGTTGTGGTTTCATTGCACACCCACATGAATAAACAAATTCAGGCAAAACTCAGGCTTTTACTGTCCCGAGATTCTCTTGATCTTGCACAAAAAAATCTATATTAAATGTACAAATAAAAGATAGAAGATACATTAAAGATCAAATAAAAAATCTATATGGTCATAACTTAGCTTGATGACTTGATGAGCCACTAGTCATGTTTGGGGACAAAGCTTGTCTTTGTGTTGGAAATGTTTCTGCACAACTACACACATTTGGATTGGCAATTATCCTGTTTGCTGCTAACAATAATTCCCTAAAGGAACTAAAACATCAATCTAATAATCAACCCACAGGTAGGGCTTTTATGAATTGTTCTCAATCAAAAATCCATTGGAAGTACATAGTTGTGCACTTTTCAAATGGATGGGCAGTGTTCCACCTCAACCCCTTCACAAAATCCCTCCCCAACTCCAACCTACATTCTCCAAGCACTCAGGTGACCATTTAAAAAAAGCATATAATTGTGAGCAGTTCCTTTAGAATTTCTGAGCAAAACAATAAGAAAGTTGTTACCAACCAGCTTGTTGATGTCTAACTACCACATCAACACTGAGCCACTTAGTGTATGTTTGATTTACAACCATAAGCCTATCAAAGCCACAATTGCATCATGTCTGAGTTTTCGTTCATTATGCAAAGTGAAGTAGATAATTATGTAAATGATGTCACTGTGGTTAAAATAAGCGTTCCCATTTGAATGTCCTTCTGTTACATTTTTGCATTACATTTAGCCGACGCCAATGGCAAACAGCTAGTCTTACTGGGGTCCGACACATAACGAAAAATACATTACAGACCAAAGACTTTACAATTGACATACATTTAAAAACATGAACATGTAGTGCGTGTCTGTGCATCTATCAGTTACACATACAAGTCAGTACATACACACAACAAGTAGGTCACATCAGCTTTAAGGCACTGCATCTTCATGCTAGAGGCATTACTACAGACACCCTGGTGTGAATCCAGGCCGTATCACAACCGGCTGTGATTGGGAGTTCCATAGGGCGGTGCACAATTGGCCCACCATTGTCTGGGTTTGGCCGGTATAGGTCGTCATTGTAAATAATAATTTGTTCCTAACTGACTTGCCTGGTTAAATATAAAAAACATGGGGGAGAGGCATTGTGAGGTGTTGCTTTATTTGTTTTTTGAAACCAGGTTTGCTGTCTGTATAATACTGTACGTTTCCTTGAATTTGTTCTGGACCTGGGGACTGTGAAAAGACCCCAATTTGTAAGTCGCTCTGGATAAGAGCGTCTGCTAAATGACTTAAATGTAAATGTAAATGTCTGGTGGGGTAAGTGTGTGTGTCTGTGCTGTGTGTAAGTTGACTATGTAAACCATTTGGAATTTCCCACGCGTTGTTTCTTATAAAAACAAGAAGTGACACAGTCAGCCTTTCCTCAACTCTTAGCCAAGAGAGACTGGCCTGCATAATATTAATATTAGCCCTCTGAATACAATCAGATGTGCTGCTCTGTTCTGGGCCAGCTGCAGCTTAACTGTGTCTTTCTTAGCAGCACTTAACCATATGACTGGAAAATAATCGAGATAAGATAAAACGAGAGCCTGCAGGACCTGCTTTGTGGAGAGTGGTGTCAAAAAAGCAGAGCATCTCTTTATTACAGACAAATCTTGACCCTTCTTTAAAACCATTGAATCTATGTTTTGACCATGCATGATAGTTTACAATCTAAGGAAACACCAAGTCATTTAGTCTCCTCAACTTGTTCTGTTAATTAAATGTTTACAGTGCTTGCTGAGGCTACTGTCTGGATTGAATTATTGTTCATAAGATGTGTAGAGTCATTGTAGCCTATAAAATAAATGTAGCCTACAGTGTAGTAGCAGAAAAGCTAGAATAGAGCACAGTATAATAATAACGATTAACAGTTAAGAAAAAATCTGCATAGAGAAAATCCTGTCACCCAACTGGGGATCCCACCCCTAGACTTATGATCAAACCTTGTCATTACAGTTAGTTCCAACACTACCACCTACTGGACCAATTGAGAACAGGGTTGTGTTCAGTATGGAGAAAAAGTTTTGAAACAGTGTGAAATGGGAGGGGGGAAACTGAATTTGTCCAATAACAAAGTAATATTCTGCAGCAGGTGGCCCAACATAATTGTATTGCTTTTGTACTTTACTCTCAACTGCAGAGATGGCCAAAAAATATGATTAGCCCAGCGTTTCCCACACTAATCTCAAACATCACAAAGTCAAATTTTCTTCCGAATTGGGGCACCATAACTGGAAACCATATTAGGGACTATACCGTATGAAAGTAACACGCCGTTATCCAGGAAGTAGCTTTATAGTTTTTGAATAATTTTGCACGCCCAATTTTTCAGTTTTTGATTTGTTAAAAAAGTTTGAAATATCCAATAAATGTCGTTCCACTTCATGATTGTGTCCCACTTGTTGTTGATTCTTCACAAAAAAATATAGTTTTATATCTTTATGTTTGAAGCCTGAAATGTGGCAAAAGGTCGCAAAGTTCAAGGGGGCCGAATACTTTCGCAAGGCACTGTATGTACAGGGATAAGGGGACTAGGCAACAGGATATAAGATAAACAGAGTAGCAGCAGCTTGCATGTGAGAGGGTGTGCGGGTGTGTTGAGTGAGTATAAATTGTATGTGCATATGTGTGAGTGAGCAAATGATGGAATGTTGGAGTGACAGTGTGTGTGAGTCTGTAGGGCCCTTTTCAGGATTTGAGGGCCCATGCCAAACTTGTTCAACCTCCTGAGGGGGAAGAGGCACTGTCACGCCTTCTTCACGACTGTGCGTGTGTGTTTGGACCATTTTAAGTCTTTAGTGATTTGGACCCTGAGGAACTTGAAGCGGTCTTCCTGCTGCACTGCCGCTCCGTCGATGTGGATGGGGGTGTGCTTGTCCCCCCATTTCCTGTAGTCCACGATCAGCTCCTTGGTCTTGTTGACGTTGAGGGAGAGGTTGTTGCTCTGGCACCACACTGCCAGGTTAGGGACCTCCTCTCTGTAGGCTGACTCATCATCGCTGGCGATCAGGCCTACCACTGTTGTGTCGTCAGCGAACTTGAAAATGGTGTTGGAGTCGTGCGTGGCCACAGTCGTAGGTGAACAGGGAGTACAGGAGGGGACTAAGCACACACCCCTGTGTTAAGGGTCAGCATGGTGGACGTGATGTTTCCCACCCTCACCACCCATACCCCCATCAGAAAACCGCTCACCCATAAGACACCATACACGCTGTCTGCCATCTGCCAGGTAGTTGAAACCGGGATTAATCCGTAAAGAGCAGACTTCTCCAGCAGCCATCGAAGGTGAGTATTTGCCCACTGAAGTCAGTTACGACGTGGAACTGCAATCAGGTCAGACCCTGGTGAAGACGACGAGCAAGGAGATGGGCTTCCTTGAGACGGTTTCTGACAGTTTTTCAGAAATTCTTTGTTTGTGCAAACCCGCAGTATCATCAGACAATTCTGCAGGTTAAGAAGCCGGATGTGGAGGTCCTGGGTTGTGAGGCCAGATAGACGTACTGCCAAATTCTCGAAAACGATGTTGGAGGCGGTTTACGGCAAGGAAATTAACATTCAATTATCTGGGTTCCTCAAAACATCTGTGGCGTTGTGTGACAAAACTGCACATTTGAGAGTGGCCTTTTATTTTCCCCAGCACAAGGTGCCCCTGCGTTATGATTATTTAAGGGCACAAGGCGAAACCCAGATGGAAACACAGGATGCAGATGGTAGAGTCTTTGTAGTTCATTTATAATCCAACAGGAGTAGGCAAGACAGAAAAATGTCAAAACCAGATTCAGAGTCCAAGAGCTAAAGAGTGGCAGACAGGCTCGATGTCAGGGCAGACAAAAGGGTCAGTTAGGCGGGTACGGAGTCCAGAAAAAACAAGCAAGGGTCAAAACCATGAAGACTAGAAAACTATAATAGAAACCAGGATCACGGTAAACCATGCTTGTTGACTTGAAAACATAGAAGACGAACTGACACAGAGAGACAGGAAACACAGGGATAAATACACTGGGGAAAATAAGCGACACCTGGAGGAGGTGGAGACAATCACAATAACAGGTGAAACAGGTCAGGGCGTGACAGATCTTGCTTTTAATCAGCTTCTCGATATGGGACCAATACTTTGCATGTTGCATTTATATTTTTGTTCAGTGTAATCGTATATACAGTACCAGTCAAAAGTTTGGACACACCTACTCCTTCAAGGGTTTTTCTTTATTTTGACTATTTTCTACATTGTAAAATAATAGTGAAGACATCAAAACTATGAAACAACACATATGGAATCATGTAGTAACCAAAAAAAGAGAAACAAATTAAATATATTTTATATAGGAGATTCTCTAAAGCGGCCACCCTTTGCCTTGATGACAGCTTTGCACACTCTTGGCATTCTCTCAACCATCTTCATGACGTAGTCACCTGGAATGCATTTCAATTAACAGGTGTGCCTTGTTAAAAGTTAATTTATTTCCTTCTTAATGCATTTGAGCCAATCAGTTGTGTTGTGACACGGTAGGGGTGGTATACAGAACATAGCCCTATTTGGTAAAAAAACAAGTCCATATTATGGCAAGAACAACTCAAATAAGCAAAGAGAAAAGAAGGTACATCATTGAAAGTTTCTTCAAGTGCAGTTGCAAAAACCATCAAGCGCTATGATGAAACTGGATCTCATGAGGACCACCACAGGAAAGGAAGACCCAGTTATCTCTGCTGCAGAGGATAAATTCATTAGAGTTGCCAGCCTCAGAAATTGCAACCCAAATATATTCTTCACAAAGTTCAAGTAACAGACACTTCTCAACATCAAGATCAGAGGAGACTGCGTGAATCAAGCCTTCGTGGTTGTATTGCTGCAAAGAAACCACACCAATAATAAGAAGAGACTTGCTTGGGCCAAGAAATGCGAGCAATGGACATTAGACTGGTGGAAATCTGTCCTTTGGTCTGATGAGTCCAAATATGAGATTTTTGGTTCCAACCGCCGTGCCTTTGTGAGATGCAGAGTAGGTGGACGGATGATCTCTGCATGTTAGGTTCCCACTGTGAAGCATGGAGGAGGTGTGATGGTGTGGGGGTGCTTTTCTGGTGATACGGTCAGTGATTTATTTAGAATTCAAGGCACACTTAACCAGCATGGCTACCACAGCAAACTGCAGCGATACCCCATCCCATCTGGTTTGAGCTTAGTGGGACTATTATTTGTTTTTCAACAGGACAATGACCCAACACACCTCCAGGCTGTGTACGGGCTATTTTACCAAGAAGGAGGGTGATGGAGTGCTGCATTTGATGACCTGGCCTCTACAATCACCCGGCCTCTACTTAATTGAGATGGTTCGGGATGATTTGGACCGCAGAGTGAAGGAAAAGCAGCCAGCAAGTGCTCAGCATATGTGGGAACTCCTTCAAGACTGTTGGAAAATCATTCCAGGTGAAGCTGGTTGAGAGAATGCCAATAGTGTGCAAAGCTGTCATCAAGGCAAAGGATGGCTACTTTGAATAATCTAAAATATATTTTGATTTGTTTAAAACTTTTTTTGGTTACTACATGAATCCATGTGTTATTTCATAGTTTTGATGTCTTCAATATTATTCTACAAAGTATAAAATAGTAAAAATAAAGAAAGAGCCTTGACTGGTACTGCATATCTTAATAAATTACTGCATTTTCAAAAATATTATGATATAATCATCAAGCCCATTCAAAAGATTAGGGGACAGAACCCAGAAGTATGATGCCGTCATCTTATTGAGGCCAAATTCCCTCATCTATGCTGGCAAAGATTGATTTGAGTTCTTCATAGAAGTAGCGAGCAAGGGAGGGTTCTTTATCATCCCCGTGAGCAGGTCAATGTTGACCTGGTCACAGTCGGCTGGTCAGCACTGGTCTGGTCAACAGGTGGTTAACGCTGGTCTGGTGAGGTGGCTCAGCTCTGGTCTGGTCAACAGATGGTCAAATGGTCTGGTCGGGTGGCTCAGCACTAGTCTGGTCAACGGTCAGCTGGTCAACGCTGGTCTGGTCGGGTGTCTCAGAGCTGGTCTGGTTGACAGGTCAACACTGGTCTGGTTGGCTGGTCAACGTTAGTCTGTTCTACAGTCAGCTGGTCAACACTGATCTGGTTGACGGTCAGCTGGTCAGCCAACTGGTCTGGTCGACGGTCGGCTGGTCTGGTGGACGGTCAGCGGGTCAGCCAACTGGTCTGGTCAATGGTTCGCTGGTCTGGTTGATGGGTCAACTCTGGTCTGGTCGAAGGTCGGCTTGGATACTGCAGAGCTTTTTTGCACTTTTTAAAAACGTTTATCTTCATGGTCTTCTTTTCACCTCAAGATTGTAAGACTATTCCTTCAGATGTCTAGGCCTACTAAAAATGTATGTGTATGCGCTAAATTGATATAGCCACTAATCTTTCAGAGAGGGTGAAAACAAATTATTTAAAACGTCTATATTCCAGCACAGTAGGATCCTATGAAGTCTTCGACAAAGTCATCTGAAGAATCTGCGACCTGTGCGGTCCCTTCTGTGTCATGTGAGTTGAGTTACTAACCTAGTGAAGCTTTCTTTCCTTCCCGGTTGGTGGGAGGAGAAGAATCCTGTTAGTTTGCTCCATAATGGCGGACACGTGTGGCCAAGTACTTCTGGGGTCTGGATTAACGGTCCTTTCCCACCCCCTCATGTACATCAAAGTTCTAGTTCAGGTAAAATCTATATATATATTGAGATTAAACAAACCAGAATGTTTGATCCTGCTAGCTTTTCGTCGAGGCCGGTTCTGTAACTGACAGGCTACTGTAGCTAACGTTAGCTACAACAACAGCCATAACGAATAGCTAGCTAACTATAGTTACTTTCCATACAGCTGATAAATTCAAGCTGATCTCATGATATATTAATATATCTAAACAGCAGTTTACTTATCGTTTCAAACCTTATGTTTCTATAGCTAGCTAGAATTAGTAGCTAGGGGGTTGACGCCACGCAAAGGTTAAGAGCTAAGCTACGTTAGCTTACTAAGGAAGTGGTTTCGACATTTATCGGTTTTGTCGCAGATAAATAATTACATTGTTTTACAATTATTTATATCTAGCGGGTTTGTCTAGGAGGGATGCAGCTTTTGTCAAATTTGACTTTAAGCAGCAGGTTATGAGAAACAATGACATGTACTGTAACAGGTTGGGAGAATTAGGTTAAATTTAGCGAAAGTGTTAGGGTTAGCTAAGATGCACAAAAATTATTTTGTACCTAAATTTGACACAGTATCCCAACTAGACATGACCCTATTTAGCCAGGTGTCATGTTCATTTGTGTGACATTATCAATGCCTTGAGAGTAACGACTGGCTAACGTTAGCCGGCTAACGTAACTAGCCCTCATTCAAAACGTTCATGACAGGATGGGTGCCCTTTGGCCCACTTAACCCGAGTAACGCGGGCTCGCAAATGAGTAAGGTTATAACACAACCGGGTACTTCGCTGGATCATAATGCATTACCGTGTGTGCTGTTGTCAGATAAGATGTATGATATTTGTACTGTGTCAAATGTCCGCAAAGAATGTCAAACATGTATGATATTGTTAATCTAGCTAGCTAGCCTAGCAAATGGTACTAGTTCTAACTATAACTGACTGACACTTGGCCTCGTTCACTGCAATGTGTTATATAATTACCCAGAGCCTAATAAATGGCAATTGCACATGTACTCCTTTTTCAGGTTGGACATGAACCTCTCCCTCCGTCCATAGGAAGAAATCTGTTTGGTAGACAAGTGTACCAGCTGCCAGGACTGTTTGCCTATGGTGAGACCTGAATTCCAGTCTACCCACTTGCAAAATGATTAGCTGGTTTTTCTATTAGCATCGGGCTGGTTGCACAAGTTAGTTGAAAGTGGGTCGTAACTCTACAGGACACCTTGGTATTCTTTTGGTATTGACTCGCGCATAGACAACTCTAAAATAGCGGTTGTGAAATATGAAAGATAGTGTAGGGTGTTAAATTGGTGCGATCATAAATTATATTCACAGAAAATACTAGCAATTATATTTTTCAAACGTATGTGAGCTCCGTGTTCATATTTCACAACCGATTTTTCGAATTGCCTATGCGCGAGGCAATAGCAAAATAATACCAAAGACCGTACAGAATAGGGCTGGGCGACATGGCCAAAATATAATATAATGGTATTAAAAATAAAGACGGCACGTTTGCTTTTATTAGTAGTGCGAGACCGATCCGAGGGTGCCAACAAATACTGTTGACTAACCCCATTCCGTACAAATTTTCGCCGCCGCGGCATTCAAATGAGGCTGCAATGAAAACTAATGCGACTGTGTTGGCATAAAAATATGGGGTGTGAACTACGTTTCTATTCAAGCTTTGATTTACATGTTAATTGCCCGATAGTTTTGGAGAAAAGTTTTAAAAAACGGACCGCTCTGACGCCGTATGTTAAATCTTGACATTAAAAATAAAAAGACCCAACGGAGCTCATTGCCTTCAGTCATGCAGAGACGGGAAGGTCTCGTCATTGATTTTGCTGGATAGGGGAGAAATTGACCTGGAAGTATTATGCTTTTTGGGCACTAAAATAAGGTTGATTGTATGTTATAACGCAAAGTATAAAAGTGCGTTAGCTAACTATACATTCTAATTGATTTCAATGGGTCTTTCTCTATTTTGATTGTTTTATACTGTTCAACTCAACTTCAACCAAAAATACATTTCAGCATTTATCAATTTCTGCATTTCCTGCACTCATTTCAGATAATTTCCACACTGCCACATAGGGCTGCACGATTTGTGCAAACAATCTAGGCATTTTGACCAAATGTTGCATTTGTGTTTTGACTTGTGATTTAGAGCAAAACAGTTGGGTGAACTGTTGGAATCATGGAAATTGAATGATTATTCAAATTCGATAGTTAGAATATAATAGAGGGCTCTTTAAATAGTGTTTGATATGACAGCAAATTAAAATGCCAGGGAGGAGTTATTGTGACAGGGCAGGAACCAAAGTGGTGACAAGTGTTTCCTAGGGGACCCTGTAATCTTTGGCTACGTTTTAATGTGTTCTCTTAACTACTTCATTTAACTAACATATTGTTTTGCGCATTCCTCTTTGATTTAGAAGATACTGTTGCACAAACAAACATGCAGATGTACAGTACCAGTCAAAAGTATGGACACCTACTCATTCAAGTTTTTTTATTTTTTACTCTTTTCTACATTGTAGAATAATAGTGAAGACATTAGAACTATGAAATAACACATATGGAGTCATGTAGTAATCAAAATATATTTTAGTTTTTTCAAAGTGTCCTTGATGATACTGTAGCTTTGCATACTCTTGGCATTCTCTCAACCAGCTAAATTAGGTGGTCACCTGGAATGAATTTCAATTAACAGGTGTGCCTTAAGTTATTTTGTGGAATTTCTTTCCTCCTTAATGCGTTTGAGTCAATCAGTTGTCTAGTGACAAGGTAGGGGTGGTATACAGAAGATGCCCTACTTGGTAAAAGGCCAAGTCCATATTAGGGCAAGAACAACTCAAATAAGCAATGCGAAATGCCAGTCAATCTGGAAAGTTTCAAGAACTGTCTTCCAGTACAGTTGCAAAAACCATCAAGCAAAATGACAAAACTGGCTCTCGTGAGGACCGCCACAGAAATGGAAACCCCAGATGTACCTCTGCTGCAAAGGATAAGTCCATTAGAGTTACCAGCCTCAGAAATTGCAGCCCACAGAGTTCAAGCAATAGAAGCATCACAACATCAACAGTTCAGAGGAGACTGCGTGAATCAGGCCTTCATGGTCAAATTGCTACAAAGAACTCACTACTAAAGGACACCAATAAGAAGAGCCTTGCTTGGGCCAAGAAACACGAGCAATGGACATTAGACCGGTGGAAATCTGTCCTTTGGTCTGATGAGTCCAAATTTGAGATTGTTGGTTCAACCGCCATGTCTTTGTGAGACGCAGAGCAGGTGAACGGATGATCATGATCTTCACGTGTGGTTCCTCCCTGTGAAGCATGGAAGAGGTGGTGTGGGGGTGCTTTGCTGGTGCCACTGTCAGTGATTTATTTAGAATTCAAGGCACACTTAACCAGCATGGCTACCACAGCATTCTGCAGCGATACACACTTAACCATCTGGTTTGCGCTGAGTGGGGCTGTCATTTGTTTTTCAACAGGACAATGACCCAAAACACATTTCCAGGCTGTGTAAGGGCTTCATGAAATGGAGACCTTGCCTTGGCCAAGCAACCGCACGCAAGCCTAAGATCACCATGCGCAATGCCAAGTGTCTGCTGGAGTAGTGCAAAGCTTGCCGCCATTGGACTCTGGAACAGTGGAAACGCGTTCTCTGGAGTGATTGAATCACGCTTCACCATCTGGCAGTCCGACGGGCGAATCTGGGTTTGTCGGATGCCAGGATAAAGCTGCCTGCCCCAATGCATAGTGCAAACTGTAAAGATTGTTAGCGGATGAATGTTGGTCTGGGGCTGCTTTTCATCGTTCGGACTAGACCCCTTAGTTCCGGTGAGGGGAAATCTTAACGCTACAGCATACAATAACATTTTCAATGATTCCATTCTTCCAACTTTGTGGCAACAGTTTGGGGAAGGCCCTTTCCTGTTTCCGCATGACAATGCCCCTAAGTACAAAGTGAGGTCCATACAGAAATGTTTTGTTGCTCAGTGTGGAAGGACTTTTCTGGAGTGCACAGGGCCCTGACCTCAACCTCATCGAACACCTTTGGGATGTATTGGAACGCAGACTGCGAGCCAGGCCAAATCGCCCCACATCAGTACCCGACCTCACTAATGCTCTTGTGGCTGAATGGAAGCAGGTCCCTGCAGCAATGTTCCAACATCTAGTGGAAAGCCTTCCCAGAAGAGTGGAGGCTGTTATAGCAGAAAATGGGAGACCAACTCTATATTAATGCCCATGATTTTGGAATGAGATGTTAGATGAGCAGATGTCCATATACTTTTGGTCATGTAGTTTACTGGAGCAGTGCAGAGCTGTTGTCAAGGAAGTGAGTTTCTGTTTATACAGGACCTCCCACCTACTGTCAACCAATCATATCAATCCAGACCTATACGGATCTCTTTGTTACAAAATTTGGGAGGCGCACAACATTTCAGTACGGACTACAGCACTCAGTTTGGCCTCTGGAGGCTCCGCAATTGTCACACCCTCCAAACACATTTTCAGATCAAGCATAATACACTGCTCAAAAAAATAAAGGGAACACTAAAATAACACATCCTAGATCTGAATGAATGAAATATTCTTATAAAATACTTTTTTCTTTACATAGTTGAATGTGCTGACAACAATATCACACAAATTATCAATGGAAATCAAATTGATCAACCCATGGAGGTCTGGATTTGGAGTCACACTCAAAATTAAAGTGGAAAACCACACTACAGGCTGATCCAACTTTGATGTAATGTCCTAAAAACAAGTCAAAATGAGGCTCAGTAGTGTGTGGCCTCCACGTGCCTGTATGACGTGCCTACAACGCCTGGGCATGCTCCTGATGAGGTGGCGGATGGTCTACTGAGGGATCTCCTCCCAGACCTGGACTAAAGCATCCGCCAACTCCTGGACAGTCTGTGGTGCAACGTGGCGTTGGTGGATGGAGCGAGACATGATGTCCCAGATGTGCTCAATTGCATTCAGGTCTGGGGAACGGGTGGGCCAGTCCATAGCATCAATGCCTTCCTCTTGCAGGAACTGCTGACACACTCCAGCCACATGAGGTCGAGCATTGTCTTGCATTAGGAGGAACCCAGGGCCAACCGCACCAGCATATGGTCTCACAAGGGGTCTGAGGATCTCATCTCGGTACCTAATGGCAGTCAGGCTACCTCTGGCGAGCACATGGAGGGCTGTGCGGCCCCCCAAAGAAATGCCACCCCACACCATGACTGACCCACCGCCAAACCGGTCATGCTGGAGGATGTTGCAGGCAGCAGAACATTCTCCACTGCGTCTCCAGGCTGTCACGTCTGTCACGTGCTCAGTGTGAACCTGCTTTCATCTGTGAAGAGCACCTGTGGACGTTGGGCCCTCATACCACCCTCATGGTGTCTGTTTCTGACCGTTTGAGCAGACACATGCACAGTTGTGGCCTGCTGGAGGTCATTTTACAGGGCTCTGGCAGTGCTCCTCCTGCTCCTCCTTGCACAAAGGCGGAGGTAGCGGTCCTGCTGCTGGGTTGTTGCCCTCCTACGGCCTCCTCCACGTCTCCTGATGTACTGGCCTGTCTCCTGTTAGCGCCTCCATGCTCTGGACACTACATTGACAGACACAGCAAACCTTCTTGCCACAGCTCGCATTGATGTACCATCCTGGATGAGCTGCACTACCTGAGCCACTTGTGTGGGTTGTAGACTCTGTCTTTTGCTACCACTAGAGTGAAAGCACCACCAGCAAGTGACCAAAACATCAGCCAGGAAGCATAGGAACTGAGAAGTGGTCTGTGGTTATCACCTGCAGAACCACTCCTTTATTGGGGGTGTCTTGCTAATTGCCTATAATTTCCACCTGTTGTCTATTCCATTTGCACAACAGCATGTGAAATGTATTGTCAATCAGTGTTGCTTCCTAAGTGGACAGTTTGATTTCACAGAAGTGTGATTGACTTGGAGTTACATTGTGTTGTTTAAGTGTTCCCTTTATTTTTTTGAGCAGTGTAAATAAACTGTGCTGTAGACTACAGTCAGATGGCAAACCATTTTTGTTGACGGGGTGCAAGATTTATTTTGCCTAATTTTTAAGATATGTTGGTGCTTATAATTTACGACATTTTGGTAGGCTATTCGTTAGGCTGCATGTATCAAATTTAGACAAGTTGACTATCTTTTGTCATTATGTTGGCCTAGAAGACTAAATAAGCCCTTGCTCACCAGAATGTCATAAATTGTTAGAATGAATGCAATCTTGTTGACATCAGAAAAGTTTTCTGCCATCTCTGATTCTTTTGTGGAGCAACGACATCTAGGGACTGGGAAGAAAATGCAATAAATATCAAGGAAAGATTTGTCGAACTTTCCAAATGACATTAGTTTGACCGGTTGTAAGGAAATTGAAAGCTGTGAAAGATTTCAGTTAGGTTTGGATGCATATTTTATGTGGTTAAAATTACAATCAGCTTTTATGATGCTGATAAAGATAACATCTCTACAGATGGCATCTAAATGTGAATTTGCATGCTCTCAAGATGCTGAAAGAAATCAACCATATTTCTCCACTCCTGTTCCCGAGTCAAAATGTGTCCTTCACTTGGTGTATAATTTTACTGCAAGAAATGCTTTGTTCTGCAGGAGTTCATATTAAGGCGATGTGAGAGGTTAGTCAGTGTCCAGATTTCAGCTTCCATTTTAACCCATCTGAACAGTAGGCTACAGTTCCCTTGACGTGCCATAGGTCTATTTGAAGTCCCTGTCTTGACTGTTAAATTTTTATAGCACCTCACAATCATCACACACAACATAGCCAGCACTGCCATCATCCTCTTTTACCACTTCACCAAATCTTTTTCAACTCTCCATTTCATGGCTTTTCTCTGATTGAATTAAACTCCGACATTGTCCTTTTTGCCTCCATGGATCGCTGTTAACTCTTTCTGCCCGTTTGCAAAAGTGTTTTGATGGTTGGCGTGTTGGATATTTTGGCTGTTGTACAGTTAGGCCCTAAAGCTTATATGCATAGGCACTAATGCCAGAGAGCATAAAATAATGAAAGAAAAAAATATATTTTGCCTTTTTTTAAAGGTATTGTTTTCTCTTTATTCAACCTGGCCTTCATTCACGCAATATTTCATGATACTAAACCAGCCTGCCCAGCGGATATAACCGCGGGGACTGCGGGTTATGAGTCAACCTGCGCAGCACTACTAGTGATGGATTTAAAACTAGTCTTATCTTGGTGTTAAACTCCAACTAGTAGGCTACCGGAAATAAGACGGGCCTATCCATACCATACAGAGTCTGACTAATGAACATATTTTCTGTGTCCTTTTGATCTTCTAATTTCTGTCTTTTAGCAAAGCACATCATAAAGATTGATGGCAAGGCAGGTCTCTTTAATGGCCTAGCCCCCAGGCTCTGTGCAGGGACCATCGGCACCCTTGTACACAGCAGAGTCTTGCAGGTGGGTCTAGCTAACAAGCTGGCTTAATGTAGCTTCTTAAATAAATGTTATCTGATGTTTCCAGACCTCAGCAGTAGTCTAGCCTCAAACATAAATAAATGGGAAATGTGATCGCATTCTGTATTAAAAGTCATGCTCGTCAGAGAATAAGCTATATGCTGGCTTGGGAATTGACTCTGACTTGAACTGCATTGGCCTTTCACTGTCTTAGGATGGTGAGTGTGACAAATGCTATTTGTTTCTAAATTCATAAATGGCAATGTGTCGACACACTATTATGGAAATGGATCTCTGTTGAACTAATCATTGCTGTCTTTAACAGAGATGCCAGGATGCAGGCAAATATGAGGTAAATATTTTGGCCTGGTTATGGATTAATTGTATAATTGTCTCTTTATTTTATTCAATCTTTTATCTTTTAAATGCAGGCTGTGGATATGGGTGGTCAGTGTTCAATCTTTTTTAGGTCTCCGGAACCAGTCAGAAAGCTGAAGAGGGATCCCTGCAGCATGTTGTGAATGAGGTATGAATTAATTTGTTCAGTAAAGCAGATGGTTTGACGGATGTCTTCTTTTTTTAGCATGTTATTGCTTTTGACACAACCAAGATCAATCAACATATTCAGATTGTTTCACAGTTCTGTTGGACGTGGCTTGAACAGACCTTATTCTGTAAATTGTCGCTTAGCTGTCTTTTTTTTCACCATACGCAAGTAAGTTAATATCTGGAACGGAGCTGGTTCTTGGTGTAAGGGGAATTATCCCCAGCTTAAGCTGTCCAAACTGGATTCATGGTTTCTCCCAAATTCTGCATCTCCATTCTTTCTGTTTTTCTTTTCCTAGACGACCAAAGAGATGATAGCCCGCTCCTGTGCCACGATCGTCACGCACCCCTTCCATGGTAATTGTACTGTTTGTGTCGAGCAAATTTTGTCATGTCACCCTTTGCCTCAAATGTTCTCATAGGAGAATGACTACTGCATGGATACTGGCTTAAAGGTTTATGTTACGTTTGTTCCAAAGTGATCACCTTGAGATGCATGGTCCAGTTTATCGGTAGAGAAACCAAGTACAGGTGAGTTTTTCTTAACCTAAGTTCAATATGTGTTAATACGATTTATAGCCATGTAATACTGAATATTACAAATGTTTCTTGTTTTCTTGCAGTGGAGTGTTTGATTCCATCGTCACCGTCTACAAGAATGAAGGAGTTCTGGGATTCTTTGCGTAAGTATGATCTTCCTTTGGCTACATGACCAATGTTTCATCAAGGGCAACCTTTAGTCCTGACCTGCTAAATTACTAGAATACATTTGACCTCAGTAAATTCAGTCAATCCTTTTTGAAGTTATTTTTAAAAGGAGGTTTATGCTTGCTCCTGAATCTTGCAAATTAATTGTCTAGAGGCCGTTTTCTCTGGATGTCTGTACCATGACCTCTTTTTCCCTGTTGTCTTAACCTCTGACTAATAGCTGTGCTCTCATGCAGAGGCCTTATTCCTCGTCTGCTTGGTGACGTGCTGTCTCTGTGGATCTGCAACATGCTTGCCCACCTCGTCAACACATACGCCATTGACGACTCAGTAAGTCAGATGGATTTGGAGATTTTTGGCACTTGTTTAAATGTCCAGTGCCGCCATCTTTATCTCCGTGTCAAATCATTTCTGGGTAACAATGAAGTACCTTACTGTGATTGTTTTCACAGGCAGGCCAAAACTCTATCCCACCAAAACAGGCTGAACATTCAGGCGGCCTTTTCAGACTGCTCTTACACTAAAAGGGCATTATAATTTTCACAGTATTATTCCAACCTCAGTGTGGTATTCATTTTTTTTTTTTTTTTTTTTTTTTTAACATAGGAAAACCACATTTTTGACTGCACTGGGCCTTTAAAGTAGATGTGGACCTCACATAAAAAAAGTGATCCTGTACTGAAGTATATTGTCAGTGTAGAATGCATGGGTAACTGATTATTCATTTTTTTATATCCTTTCCTCACAGATGAGTCACACAGGAGAAATAAAGAACTGCTCTCAGGCTGTGACTGGGGTAAGTGTAAAGCATTTGTTTTAAATCTATCATTTATCAATGTAAGGCCATAACACAGGCAACTAGTAATACCATACAGGTAATAAACCGTTGATGGGCTTTTTATTGGGGTCCAGTGTGGCTCAGTTGGTAGAGCATGGTGCTTGCAACACCAGGGTTGTGGGTTCAATTCCCACGGGGGACCAGTACAAAATTTAAATAAATGTATGCACCTCTTTATAAGGGCTGCCTAATTACTAAAATGTTAATGTATTTCCTCGGTTGCTGATGTTGTCAATTTGTATCTCCCTCTCGTGTTCCAGTTCTTTGCCAGTATGCTCACATACCCCTTTGTTTTGGTGTCAAACCTCATGGCTGTTAACAACTGTGGGTAAGTAGCTACATTTGGATGTTTTTTACACCAACATCACCAGTCGGTGTAAGTTCATAGACCAATAACACAAAGCCTTTCAAATAGGTCTGGGCGATTATATCAAATTAATTTGTTTTTGGGTAATATTCTAAATACCTGTATCACAAGAATCCAAGTTTGTTTTTAGAAGCATTTGTCCCCTTGATCTCGTTTCGGTCTCGTCTCCTTCAATCCTTCTGTGCTGTGTATACCTTCTCATTTACACCAGAGATGCGTATATAATGACGAGATGCTCATGTCTCTGCCCCAACAATGGGAGGGAGTCATTGTCCCGAAGGCAGGCTAAGGTCCAAAATAAAACCCATGGAAACGCATTGGGCTTATTTTGGACAGATTTTTGCGAGAGTGAAACCTCACGCTTTGCATCTTCCTCTGTTTACACACACCAAACTCCTCCCCTGCCACTCACAACAACATAGATGAGATCACTTATTTGCATTTGAGGTTTGGTTGAACAGAATTGGTCATATGAACACCAAAACATTATTTTACTGTTTTTACTGTAATAGAGAAATTAGCCTGTCCAACAATACCCTTTGTCTCCACTCCTCAAATTGGCTCAGAGCAGACAACTAAAATGGGAATATCGATTCTCTAAAATTAATGATCAGTTTGTTGCACGGTATTGCAGTACTTTAGCCAAAGACTGTCTCTAGTCGGTTTTCTAAATGTGCAATAAGCTTAAGGTAGGTCACTTGATTTCCAACATCTGACTAAGGATGCTGTTCAAACAGTATTCCAAAAAAGCATGTTGAACTAATAAAATGATTAGTGGAATGCTTATTTAGCCTATGTATAATTTCATAAGCTCTGAATTTGTTAATTATTGCTGACTGTTTGAAATGTAGTGTACAATAAATAAGTCAAATACAACAAAGCTTATTTGGATAACCTTTTATTTTTGGGGGTTGATAAATTGTGAAACAGCCATAACTAAAGAGGTATGATTGTTAGGACATATCGCCCTTCCATCATTTCAAACCTCTGCCAATGATGGCTAGTTTCCAGGTTACATATCCCTTTGCATATAAGGCTCGTCCAAATAGGTCCCTCACTTAGACCACTCCTACAGTCCTAGGAAAACTCTTGCTTGAGACCATTGACCATTTTAATTAAAAACAATTACCCAGAAATGATTTGACAGCGATTTAAATGGCTCCATTTGACCTTTTAAAGTTTCCCTGTAGTGAGTGGTTTATGTCTGAGGCTGGCTGTCCATGTAAGCACTCCTGTCTTTTACAGTCTGGCTGGCGGCCTCCCTCCCTATGCTTCAATATATCCAACCTGGGTGGACTGCTGGAGGCACCTGAGCCTAGAGGTAGGTTGCTGCTACACAAAAATAGATGTAACCATAAGATCCTTAGTTATTCACGTTGGTTAATGTGTTAAATTGAATTAGTGCCGTTTAAGATGTTCCTGTTTTGTTTATATTCTCTCTATTTATAGGGAAACATGAGCAGAGGCAACAGTTTATTTTTCCGGAAGCTGCCTGTGGGGAAGACCTATGCAACCGACCAGAAGAGATTTTTTTAAGTCTTGAACTACCTGCATAGAATCTAATTGTAATAATATAAATTGACATTGCCTGAAAGGGGGTGGATCACTGGCATCTAATCCTTTGTATGCACTTGTTTACGATTTTTTTTTTTTTAACAACCTGTCCGTCATCAAGTAAAGATAAAATTGCATTGTTTTACAGCAATGTGCTGCTTTGATTGGAAATGTGAAGAGCTTTATTTTATTATATAGAAATTTGTAAAACTGTACTGCAGGATAATTAAATGGAGCCGTTTCACATAAATCCAGGAATAAACCAGATTGCAATAGTTCCCAGTTCCTCTTTCTGTGATGGGAGACTAAATTGTATGTCACCTATTGACAATATACAAACCATCGGAATACCCTGTATATCTGGCTAGCATTGAGTGGAGGCCCTCCCTGAATATAAGATGAAGTTTAGCTAATCTGCATGTAATGTTTAATTCAAAAGTTATTGGGAATTGGGACCTTGTATTGATGTATCTAATCATGCGATAAGAAATGGATGTGTTAAGGTAACTTGGGGCCACACTGAGCTATGGAGAGTGAGTTGACATGTCTATGGCCTTGTCGAAGCAGTCAGGTGCTTGCATTAACTCATTGACTGATCCAAATAAAGATGCTTTCTCTTTTGATTTCATTCTCCAGTGTGTAGCTAGTCCCCTGAAACATTGAGTCATTTCAGTCAAGTTGCACCCTGAACATTTGCAACACAAACTGAATAGAATGGCAATAGGCGATAAGTTTCACAGAAGTACATTGGCCCTTGACACTCCATCGGAAGTACTCGCAGGTAACAGCCTGAATATTGTGGCAAAATGTCCCTTTCATAATATTTGTAAATGGTAATAACGTGGCGATGTCTTTGCCACAGTGTTAATTGTTTCCATCTCACCAAAGGGCAAATGTATCAATGAAAAAAAGCTTTTTTTAATTCTTTCATGGACCATTGGTACAATAATAAACCAAAACATGTCTCCAGTCCCAGCCGCACAAACAACTTCCGAAGCGCCAAAGAGTGAGAAGTGGCAATTAGTGCTGTACAGATTGGTTCATGTTTTGGATACAACTGGAGAGTATCACACACTTCCCCTGAAGAGCCTCAGGCATAGTACTGCAGGTTGGCCTTCTTTTTAGCTTGTACTTCCAAGATGCCTTCCATGTAGTCCTCATGATTGAGCTCAGTTGCCCCCCTGCGAAGGGCGATCATACCCTGGGTGAAG
The DNA here is from genome assembly GCF_036934945.1 of Oncorhynchus masou masou. NCBI lineage: Eukaryota > Metazoa > Chordata > Actinopteri > Salmoniformes > Salmonidae > Oncorhynchus > Oncorhynchus masou. The sequence goes on from NC_088213.1 coordinate 42,920,919, forward strand.
GAAAGAAAGTAAAATCCTTGTTTGTGCTTGACGTTCCTAAATATATTGATATAGTTTAAGAAAAAAGGGCAAATTAAGTCTTAAAATCAAAACCTTGGCACACAGGTGACTGAACAGTATTTCAACGGGGGAAAGGAAACAATATAACTGTACTTTAATAGGGCTGGTTTAGTGTGAGAGGTATGACTCACCGCCTCCACACACGCTGCTTTGCACTGGGCGCCGTTGAAGTCATCAGTGCACCTGGCCAGCTCCTCGTAGTTGACATCAGGGCTGTGGGGAAAAAAATCAATCAGATTCTGAATAATACATGAACCCATGTATAACTTTGAGCTAGACAGTACATTTAAATCATAACATGTATATAAATTTGGCTAATGTAGGATGAAGCATAGTGGATTGGTCCGAACCTGACGTTCATCTTGCGTGAGTGAATCTGCATGATGCGGGCTCGTGCTTCCTCATTGGGCATTGGGAACTCAATCTTACGGTCCAGACGTCCAGAACGCAGCAGTGCGGGATCTAGGATATCTATCCTGTTCGTGGCAGCGATAACCTGGCAGTAGAGGATCAGAAATTCAAGGTGTCAGCATAAAGTATAGTAGTCTGGCTGACACCTAACTCAAAGTCCTCCTGACCTCAGTTTGGAAAGACTTTTGATGTGGTTGATAAAGGGGGCTGTGCTTTTTACTGATCATTTCTCCTCTGTGTCTTTCTCACTCAAACACCCACACACAGCCCCCGATCACCAAATCGAAACAGAGGTCTCAACCTCCCAGGAAAAAAAAACATTTGAGCGTGTTTAAAATAACTTCAGTCCTCTTTAAAGTGAACTCTGGTAAAAGCAAAAATAACATTTTTTATTCACACTGCCCTTACTTTTGAATGAGGACTCCGACTCTTTTGCCAGTTCACTTCACCTATTTTGTGGTCCCGAATCCTCTTTGCAGTCACATTGCTATGTTTAGGAAAGAACCAAGGACCCAACTTCCACTCAATGCACTCTAGGTTTTCACAAAGTGCAGGACCAGCCATTCCAACAGAATGTGTTATCGTCCAGCTAGATATACCTACCTCACAGTTTGGAAGCTAGATTGGATTTAGTTAGATATTAACATATCAATATTATTGGTAACATAATAAATTGAACAACAATAGCTAAAGACTGAATAACCCTGTAATTAAAAAATGGTACACCCAATGTAGGCTACTGCCCCTTTATTAACTAGCATTGACTTTGTACCCTGTGTTGTCTTCTCACTATTCAAACCCCACAATCAAATAAACAGCTTATGAAACTCAGCCTAAAGTAAGTCTTCACGGGTACAATAAGTTGGACTCGTTCCGAAATGGATGTGGCTTTCCCACCTGACCCGATATGCATAAAATATTTATTTTTAAAACGGAGCCTGTTCCGAATGGATCCGAGGACAGCCTGACCCGTTGCGAAAAGGAACACGGCAAACAGACCAGCGCTGGTTCGGATCCGAGGCGCCGTTCAGATCCGAGAGTAGAAAGAGAAAGAAACGTCCAACTGGTCGCTACCTGCACCATCAATAAACAAGTGATATTGGCCAAATTATCCAGTTTCCGTGTCCTTATTATCAGGGAATTGCATGCATATAGTCATAAGCATCCACTATATGAATGTTCATGTAAAATATACATATATAAAAAGGAGACAAGCTTAGGCCTAGCAATAAAGACAGAGAAAAATAGTTCTATGCCGGTGCCGTGTTCCCAACATCTACTTCTTTACACCTTGTCCGATAGGCTACTACTGCTGTACAGGCGTACAGGACACCGGGCTAATTTGTTCATTTTCCATCCGAATATTCTAAATGAAGATACTCGTTTTAAAATCAAACAATATAATGCTTAACTCTGGTAGGCATAAAACATTCTCTCTCTCTCACCTCAAGTTCAACTGTCAGAGTCAGTTGGAGTGCCAGTGAGCACTGCCTTCATAGGCCTGCGGTAGCTAAGGTTAATAATAACCATACCACATAAAAGTTGCTTAGCTTTATTATGGTAATAAAAGGGGGTCAAGTCATTGTTTATAGGGAAAATACAAAACAGGTTACTATATTGCGCCATTAAATTATATTTTGCATCTTTCTCTCTGATTTATCCTTTTCATGGTTTGAGTGCGAAAAGCATAGTAGGAGTACCGGTAATTCTATTTTATTGCGGCATACATTACAGCTGGAATTAAATTTTTCTAATGAAAATGACTCAACAGAATGAAATCTTCAAAAAGGTTTAACAAACTCGGCCTATATTGCAGCTATTACCAACAAAGGCGATTACTTAGCGTTGGCCTACCAAACGACAGCAATAGGCTAATTCTATTAATTTTACAACAAACGTATAATAAATAAGTGACTAAACAATTAATAATACATTTAAAAATAAATAAATGAAAAGGTATACAATTGTTTCAAACTTGAATAGTGAGTTGCACACAGTCCATTTGGCCGTGCCAACATTCTCCTCATCTTTGTCCACAACAACATTAAAATATGTCCTTGAGGACAATCCCCTTGTCAGCTTCTTTTCACTATACTCTTTCTCCTCTCATTTTTCCTTCAATGAAAAATAACTCCATCTTTGCAATGAACAGTAGCCTAGTACAAGGCTCCTTTTACTCTCCTCAGAGGTGAGCAGCTGGAACCAGTTTCAGCTGGACATAAGCTATACGTTTTATGGAGTTGCAATTGGCTGACATAACAAGCTCATGCAGTTATCACACAAACAATAAATTAACAAAACGGACAGGTCCAATCGGGTCCAGTTGGTAAATCAATTTTACCCAAGACAAAAGTACGCATTTAGAACACAGACCTGCTCTGGGTTTCAGATCCGTTAGACCTGTGAAGACCTTTAGTCTAAAGATCACATATTGCAAAAAAAATCTGAACATCGTGTCAGTATAAAACTCCAGGCATTTTGTAAAGTCTGTGCATCCATGACAATCGCTAATCAATATCCAAAAACAGAACACGTCATCTCTCTTTTGTGGCACCAATGTGAGGGGTTATGGCAGGGGAAATGGTGCATTGTGTTCACAATTCCCTAAAAATTCTAACTTAAGTCAGACTGCCTCGAGATGGTCTCAGTTCAGTTCGCTTTGGGGGCTTTTTTGAGGGGTCTGAGTTCCTTTGGAGTTCACACTGCACACAAAAAAAATTCAGCGATGAGAACCAATCAATAATGCATTTACAACAGCCTATCCAGACCAGTGCATCACCGCTTTCCCTTTGCTGAGTCACGCGAGTCGCATCAGCCAGGCTAACAATATAGGGCCTTCCTCATAGCATAGTGAAACAGGCATTTCTCCTTAGGTACCAGGTATTTTGGGTACCTCAAGTACAGCTGATTAAGAAAAAAATGTAAAGAACCGAGCAATACCTTAACTTGCATCTTGGACTGGAACCCGTCCAGCTGGTTGAGGAGCTCAAGCATAGTTCTCTGTACCTCCCTGTCACCTGATTTCTCACTGTCAAACCTGGAGAAATCAAAAAAGGATCAGAGGCGTGTGTCGATGCTATTAAACAGCTATGGAAAGCAACTGTGAAACTTCTCGTGAGTAGCTGGTTTACAGTGTAGGACTCATACAGTTTAACTGCACCACTCACCGTTTGGTTCCAATGGCGTCCAGCTCGTCTATGAAGATGATGGAGGGGGCCTTCTCCTTGGCTAGGGCAAAGGCGTCTCGGACCAGCTTGGCACCATCACCAATGAACATCTGGACCAGCTGTGGGCCAGCCAACTTGAGGAATGTGGCCTGTAGAAGGATGAAAAGTACAGTTGAAGTCGGGAAGTTTACATGCACTTACGTTGGAGTCATTAAAACTCGTTTTTCAACCACTCCACAAATTCCTTGTTAACAAACTACAGTTTTGGAAGGTCCGTTAGGACATATACTTTGTGCATGACACAAGTCATTTTTCCAACAATTGTTTACAGACAGATTATTTCAATCACAATTCCAGTGGGTCAGAAGTTTACAAACACTAAGTTGACTGTGCCTTTAAACAGCTTGGAAAATTCCCAGAAAAAGATGTCATGGTTTTAGAAGCTTCTGATAGGCTAATTGACATCATTCGAGTCAATTGGAGGTGTACCTGTAGATGTATTTCAAGGCCTACCTTCAAACTCAGTGCCTCTTTGCTTAACATCATAGGAATATCAAAAGAAATCAGCCAAGACCCCAGAATTTTTTTGTTGTAGACTTCCACAAGTTTAGTTCATCCTTGGGAGCAATTTCCATACGCCTGAAGGTACCACATTCATCTGTACAAACAACAGCACGCAAGTATAAACACCTTGGGACCACGCAGCCGTCATACCGCTCAGGAAGGAGATGCGTTCTATCTCCTAGAGATGAAAGTACTTTGGTGCGAAAAGGGCAAAGCAATCCCAGAACAGCAAAGGACCTTGTGTAGATGCTGGTGGAAACAGGTACAAAAGTATCTATATCTACAGTTAAACGAGTCCTATATCGACATAACCTAAAAGGCCACTCAGCAAGAAGAAGCCACTGCTCCAAAACTGCCATAAAAAAGACAGACTATGGTTTGCAACTGCTTATGGGGACAGAGGTAGTACTTTTTGGAGAAATGTCCTCTGGTCTGATTAAACAAAAATAGAACTGTTAGGTCATAATGACCATCCTAATGTTTGTAGGAAAAAGGGGGTAGGCTTGCAAGCCGAAGAACACCACCCCAACCGTAAAGCACGATGGTGGCAGCAATATGTTGTAGGGGTGCTTTGCTGCAGGAGGGACTGGTGCACTTCACAAAATAGATGGCATCATGAGGAAGTACAATTATGTGGATATAATGAAGCAACATCTCAAGACATCAGTCAGGAAGTTAAAGCTTGGTCGCAAATGGGTTTTCCAAATGGACAATGACCCCAAGCCTATTTCCAAAGTTGTGGCAAAATGGCTTAAGGACAACAAAATCAAGGTATTGGAGTGGCCATCACAAAGCCCTGACCTCAATCTTATAGAACATTTGTGGGCAGAACTGAAAAGGCGTGTGCGAGCAAGGTGGCCTACAAACCCTACTCAGTTACACCAGCTCTGTCAGGAGTAATGGGCCAAAATTCACCAACCTATTGTGGGAAGCTTGTGGAAGGCTACCCGAAACATTTCGCCCAAGTTAAACAATTTAAAGGCAATGTTGCAAAATACTAATTCAGGGTATGTAAACTTCTGACCCACTGGGAATGTGATGAAAGAAATAAAAGCTTAAATAAATCCCTCTACTATTATTCTGACATTTAACATTATTAAAATAAAGTGGTGATCCTAACTGACCTAAAACAGGGAATTTTTACTAGGATTAAAATGTCAGGAATTGTGAAAAACTGAGTTTAAATGCATTTGGCTACGGTGTATATAAACTTCCGACTTCAACTGTAAATAACTCAACCTCTGCCTGTCGACACAATTGTACCTAAAGCAGAAAAGGAGTTGACACTCCCGCACTAAGAAATAACCCCTTGCTAAACTGCAAGCCAGAAGGTCAGTGTTTTGTTTTACCTTGGTCTGGGCAGCACAGGCCCTAGCCAGTAGGGTTTTCCCTGTGCCTGGGGGGCCATACATCAAAACCCCCTTAGGTGGCTGAATACCCAGGTTCTCAAACTTCTCCTTGTGGTTCATGGGTAGAACAATTGCTTCCACCAGCTGAAAGTCAAAAGAATAGCACCACGTAATTGCAGTTTTAGTAACATTCATATAGGAGTTTCTAAAGAGACAAGATACAAATGATAATATCGGACCTCCTTGATCTGTTTGTCTAATCCCCCAATGTCACTGTACTGTTCAGCAGGGCGCTCGTCCACCTCCATGGCTTTGACTCTGGAGTCGTACTCCGCGGGCAGGGTTTCCAGGATCAGGTATGAGTCCTTGTTTACCCCCTGATTATCACCACAAGGAAAGAGAAAAATAAAATGCGACACTCAAGCATGGCCAAAAAATAAATTCTTAGCTTGTTTAGCAGAGGGAGCTGCTATTCAAGGACACTCAAGTGAAGGTAAAGGGGCTTACCACGAGGTCTCCCGGCTTCAGTTTCTCTGCATCCACCAAGCCAATGACCGGGAGGAAGTATGCCTGCAAGAGCACAAAAAGGGGCAACCGCTGTAAACTACAACTGCTGAATAACTCCTATTAATAACTGTTTAAATTTACTAAGAATGACACAGGAAAGGTACTGATCAAAATGCAGTTGAACTTCTAAGTAGATCAGACCAGCATTTCCTCTGGGAAAATGTAGCAGAGGAGCTGATTTATTTCATTTTGTTCTAGTGAATTAAAAAAAAAATTTTTTTTGTCCAAAATGAATGCAAATATAATTATGCTGACTTCATCTAAAATATAAATTCAACCTCCAGAAATGAGGAAAATAACATATTGGTAAAATTCTTTTTTACAATTCTTTTCTACATATTGCTAATAGCATATTATCAGGTACGCTATTTACAATAAGCGTTATTGCCTGTAGCCCAAATGATGAAGAATAGTGGCTATAAATAAATAGGCTGAAGCATGGGGTTTCCTATCTGCATTTATCCTATTGGTCTAATCATTAGTAGAGTCCTGCATCGGGTCGGATCCCCACAGTCTTTCAACCCGTGGGTCGGCTTACAGGTCAGAACAATTACATGATGGTCGGAAACATTTTAAATCGAGATAATACACATTTTAAAAACCCAGGAGTTTGTTGTGTTGCAAATTCCATTCGGTGAGCGGCGAGACAGACATAAGGCTACCAGCCATGCACGCATTGAGTGTGTGGAGCCGGGAACCGTCCCTTGTGGTGGTGTGGTGCTAAAACGTTAAAATTTGTTGACGTGCAGAGCTTGTTCTCTCTCCCCAAGTGATAATACAAAACTTTGCCAAGTTTACTTTCCCTGGACAGCCTTGCTCACGCAAAATTGATTAACATAGGCCTAAGTGGAGAAATAAAAATAGTGGTTACGATAAGAGAACTGGCTACAAAAATATAGTGGAAACCGGTGCTGCACAAGTGAAATCCCCAGTTTGGAAGGACAACACAGAAGATGGATGCAAAGCCTGCAAGCAGGTAGGCCTATTTGATTTAGATAATTCAATTCATTATGGGCGGCAGGTAGGTTAGAGCGTTGGACTAGAACGAGGCAGTTAACCCACTGTTCCTAGGCCGTCATTGAAAATAAGAATATGTCCTTAACCGACTGGCCAAGTAAAATAAAAGGTAAGAAATTAAATTATAACATTAATTCAGGCATTAGTTCAGTAGACCAGAAGCAGGACATATAAAGGGTAAACTGGTGCGGCTGGTAAAAGTTTGAGTAGCCTACTAAATAAATATAGCCTATATTCAATTTTGGGACTGGTAACTTGAATGCGCCTCAAGAGGATTATTCATCTCGTATCGAACAAAAAACAAGTCAACAAGGTAAATAGATAAACTATTATGCGGGTGTCAGACATTTCTATGAATTACTTGTTTTGTTTGCTGAGGAAAAGTACATGTGGACTGTTCCAGCATCTTCAAAGTGCGCCTTGGAATAAATATTATTTTCATGTTCCATATTTTGTTGGCATGGCAGCAACGATTTTGCCGTCGCGTAGCGCCACAGCTAAATGACTGCTGAAGAAAACACTGGATTGGACATACTCCTAGTTGCTACTTACCTGTCTTGTAGATGTTTTGATGACAGCACATTTGCCCTTCCTCTGGGAATCTAGATCAATATTTGCTCCATCCTCCTCCTGGTCATTTGGGTCCACATCCAGAAGCTGCAAGAGTTAAGACATCTGAAACTTAGCCTGTGATGATCCAGACACTGTTGTATGGTCAAACACCCATCACAAAAGTGAGCTCCACAAGAATTGAACTTCACTAAACTGTTCAATACAATAAAACAATGTGACATTGAGACAAAAGTGTACATATTTCTTAATTTCTCCTACCTCAATGACATTGGAGACCAGGTATGGCAGGGTCTTGTTCACTTTGATCTTCTCTGTGTTTTCTTTGATCTTGTCCTTCATGGCCTGCAGCTCATGGGTTACCCTCAATACCTCACTCTTCATGATCTACAACATAAGAGTCCAATTGAATGTATAGACCGAGGCGCAACTTATTCACACTTTTCATATCGTCATTTCAAAAACGGAACGGTCAAGTATATGGTGGCGACATAACAGGTAAGTAGCTGAAAAAATTAAGAATAGTGAGGGCCATCTGATACACCAATAGCTATCTAACGTTACCTTTATTTCATTGTCCAGAAGACGTGTCCGCTGAACGATCTCTTCAGGGGACATGTTGAGCACTTCTTTGCCGATCCCATCCTATTGTTGACAAACAAAATTGTAATTTTGCTACAACGTAGCTATCTTACTACTACCGTTAACGGTAACGTTATACAATAATCACGATACCTAGCTTTAAGCTAACTATCCAAACTAGCTAGCGGCTAATAAGACAAGGAAAATAGCCAGGCTAACGTTAGCTAACAACTTGCAGATAGGTTTACGAATCTGTGTGTGTAACGTTAGTTATCAGCTAACACAGTTAAGTGACCAGAAAGTCGATAACTAGCTAACTACCATAACAGGCTAAACACCAAGCCAAACGTGTGTTTTATGTAACCAAGCTAACGTTAAGAAAAGTGTCCTGTGTCACTCTCCCATCAATTTAACAGCCTAGTTAACGTTAGCTTGTAGCTATGCTAGCTGATATAAGGATCAGCTCTTTAGTTTATTGGACACATGTTAACTTCATCGTGACGATCATATTTAAATAATAGATGTTTTAATCATAATACATTGATGAACATTCAAAACAGTTAATTCAAGGAACAAACCTCCACCTCATCCCAAACTGATCTGTCATTCAGCGACGCCATCTTTTCTCTTTTTCTTCTTCTTGGTAGTCGCTTATATACCTTTCTTTGAGGTTTATCGGCAGACTACCACCGATACGGTGTATTGCCGCCCCTTCCCTCCATTGCGGGAATCGGGAGGTAACACACCATATACAATACATTTAAAAAAGCATCCCACTCCTTCAGTCATAGTCCACATCACAGCCCTACACAGGCTTAAGGGCCTGAGAAAACAAAACATTCGTCGACAGTATTCAGGTTAACATGGTTTGCAAGGCCGCAGTGCCAAACGGACTACCAGGACTCCTACTCAAGAGTCCCCGTGCCCAATAACACCAAGTTAACCTGCCTAAATAGCTATTATCCCTTTAGCACTCACATCTATAGCCATGAAATGCTTTGAGAGCATGGTCATGGCTCACATCAACACCATCATCCTGTCTATGAGCCCTGGATCCACTACAATTATACCGTCCACAGACGACGCAAACTCTATTGCACTACGCACTTCCTTTACCCACCTGGACAAAAAGAATACCTACTGTATGTAAGTATGCTGTTCTTTGTCTACAGCTCAACATTCAACACCATAGTCCCCTTCAAGTTCATCACCAAGCTCAGGACCCTGGGACTGAACACCTCCCTCTGCAACTGGATCCTGGACTTCCTGAGGGGTTGCCCCAGGAGGTGAGGGTAGGCAAGAACACATCTGCCATGCGGACCATCAACACAGGGGTCTGTGCTTCATACCCTCCTGTACTCCCTGTTCACCCACGACTGTGTGGCTACGCACGACTCCAACACCATCATACATTTTTGCTGATGACACCACAGTGGTAGGACTGATCACCGATGGCGATGAGGTGTAACCGGTGTGAAATGGCTAGCTAGTTAGCGGTGAGCGGTAGTGGCATTTCAAATAGTGATGTCACTCTCTCTGAGACCTTGAAGTAATTGTTTCTCTTTCTCTGCAAGGGCAGGGGCTTTTGTGGAGTGATAGGTAACGATGCTTTGAGGGTGACTGTTGTCAATGTGTGCAGAGGGTCCCTGGTTCAAGCCCAGGTAGGGGCGAGGAGAGGGCCAGAAAGCAATACTATTACAGAGGCAGCCTATAGTGAGGAGGTCAGAGACCTGGCTGTGTGGTGCCAGAACAACAACGTCAGCAAGACATCGTGGACTACAGGAAACGGAGGGGCAAGCACAACGTCATCCACATCGATGGGGCTGTAGTGTAGCAGATCGAGAGCTTCAAGTTCCTCTGTGTCTACATCGCTAAGAAATTAACATGGTCCACACAGTTGTGAAGACAGCATGACAGCACCTCTTCCCCCTCAGGAGGGTGAAAAGATTTGACATGGACCCTCAGATCCTTAAAGAAGTTCTACAGCTACACCATTGAAAGCATCTTGACTTGTTGCATCACCGCTTGGTACGGCAACTACAAGGCACCCAACCTCAAAGCGCAAGAGGGTGGTGAGTTCGGCCCAGTACATCACTGCATTGTCCCTTTTTTGCACTAACTCTCTTGCACTGACTCTATGAAAACACTGGACTCTACTCGCACATACTTAGAAACCCAACTCACACACACACCTTTTTGCACCAACTCTCCTGCACTGACTATACAGTGGGGCAAAAAAGTATTTAGTCAGCCACCAATTGTGCAAGTTCTCCCACTTAAAAAGATGAGTGACGCCTGTAATTTTCATCATAGGTACACTTCAACTATGACAGACAAAATGAGAAAAAAAAATCCAGAAAATCACATTGTAGGATTTTTTATGAATTTATTTGCAAATTATGGTGGAAAATAAGTATTTGGTCACCTACAAACAAGCAAGATTTCTGTCTCTCACAGACCTGTAACTTCCTCTTTAAGAGGCTCCTCTGTCCTCCACTCGTTACCTGTATTAATGGCACCTGTTTGAACTTGTTATCAGTATAAAAGACACCTGTCCACAACCTCAAACAGTCACACTCCAAACTCCACTATGGCCAAGACCAAAGAGCTGTCAAGGAACACCAGAAACAAAATTGTCAACCTGCACCAGGAGGGGAAGACTGAATCTGAAATAGGTAAGCAGCTTGGTTTGAAGAAATCCACTGTGGGAGCAATTATTAGGAAATGGAAGACATACAAGACCACTGATAATCTCCCTTGATCTGGGGTTCCACGCAAGATCTCACCCCGTGGGGTCAAAATGATCACAAGAACGGTGAGCAAAAATCCCAGAACCACAAGGGGGGACCTAGTGAATGACCTGCAGAGAGCTGGGACCAAAGTAACAAAGCCTACCATCAGTAACACACTACGTCGCCAGGGACTCAAATCCTGCAGTGCCAGACGTGTCCCCCTGCTTAAGCCAGTACATGTCCAGGCCCGTCTGAAGTTTGCTAGAGAGCATTTGGATGACACAGAAGAAGATTGGGAGAATGTCATATGGTCAGATGAAACCAAAATATAACTTTTTTGTAAAAACTCAACTCGTCGTGTTTGGAGGGCAAAGAATGCTGAGTTGCATCCAAAGAACACCATGCCTACTGTGAAGCATGGGGGTGAAAACATCATGCTTTGGGGCTGTTTTTCTGCAAAGGGACCAGGACGACTGATCCGTGTAAAGGAAAGAATGAATGGGGCCATGTATCGTTAGATTTTGAGTGAAAACCTCCTTCCATCAGCAAGGGCATTGAAGATGAAACGTGGCTGGGTCTTTCAGCATGACAATGATCCCAAACACACTGCCCGGGCAACGAAGGAGTGGCTTCTTAAGAATTATTTCAAGGTCCTGGAGTGGCCTAGCCAGTCTCCAGATCTCAACCCCATAGAAAATCTTTGGAGGGAGTTGAAAGTCCGTGTTGCCCAGCAACAGCCCCAAAACATCACTGCTCGAGAGGAGATCTGCATGGAGGAATGGGCCAAAATACCAGCAACAGTGTGTGAAAACCTTGTTAAGACTTACAGAAAACGTTTGACCTCTGGCATTGCCAACAAAGGGTATATAACAAAGTATTGAGATAAACTTTTGTTATTGACCAAATACTTATTTTCCACCATCATTTGCAAATTAAATTCATTAAAAATCCTACAATGTGATTTTCTGGATTTTTTTCCCTCATTTTGTCTGTCATAGTTGAAGTGTACCTATGATGAAAATTACAGGCCTCTCTCGTCTTTTTAAGTGGGAGAACTTGCACAATTGGTGGCTGACTAAATACTTTTTTGCCCTACTGTATATACATTTATACTCATACACATACATACAAACCCACACAAAAAAATGCATATATAAAAATATATTTAAAAAATATGTATATACATCCATATGCACATATACACACACACATACAAACATTCATACCCCAGAATAACAATCTACCCTGATTTAAAATATACACCTACATAATACTAAAATGCTAAGAGAAAATAGTAATAAAGTACAAATAGTAATTATATGTATGCCCAACCATCACCCCCAGTCCCCTGTAAGCAATAAATAAATGGTATGGTAATAAGAATAATGTAAGGATTGTCAAATAAATAACGAAACAAAACAAAAATGGGGGAATATAAGTATATCCATCCGAAGGTGTCAGTGATCAAACCTGGAAGTAAAAATATGCATCGCTCTGAGCACAGCCGGGATGAACGTGAATTTAACGTTAAATGAGAGCTCTGACTGCCATCCATTGGTCGGCTCAGCTTCTTACATGTTCGGTAGTCCTTGTTGAGCCCGTTTACCATAATGGGTGAAACCGTATTATAGTATGGATTCGAGTCCATGAGCAGACCCTAACACACAATGACAAGGCACTCTAAACTGTACAGGGGATTGGCGTATATTCCCGGATAAACTTCTCTGCGTCCAAAACCGAGGAGAGCCAAATCTTCTCACCGGAAGGCGGGGTAATTCTTAGTCTTGCAGGGAAGAGCAAGGCTGGGCGAAGATGGAGTTTGTAGAGTTTGGTCATGACATCTCTGTAGTCGGCGCAATGCTTTGCCACATCGGGCGCATAATCCTCATAGACACGGAATGGGTGCCCTTTATGTGACAGGTTGCCCCTCATTCGAGCTTCACGCAGGATAAGATCATTGGTCTTGAAACTGTGACAACAGATGATTACTGGGCGAGGACGTTGGCCCGGTCCAGGCACTGGGACAAGGGAGCGATGTGCAAGGTCCAGCTGGGGATCCGAAGCCAAAACATCCGATCCCATTGCATCCTTCAATAGCTTGGCGAAGAAGTCGGTGGGGCGAGAGCCCGCCTCCACCCCCTCTGCCAGACCAACAATGCGAAGGTTATTACTGGCCCTCCAGGTCCACCACTTTTACAAAAAGCCTCTGCACACTATTCTGTAATAACGTGCATAGCTTCTCTAACTCGCCGATCCTACCAGCGTTGAATTCAGAAGCTTTCTCAAGGTCCACAATACTCTGGCCATGCGAAGTGACCGTTCGAATGATGCTCTCAATCTTGGTGTCCAGTTCAGCAATAGTGGCCTTGAGATCCTCAGCTATAGCAACACGTAGCTCCCCCAAAGCCCGGGTAAGTTCTGTAAGTGTCACGTTGTTGCATGTGCCTTCCGCCATGTCTGTCTCGTTGTTTAGTGGGGAGTAGGCCTCCGCTGTGGATTTATTGTCCTTTGGTCGCTTAATTAGTCGGCATTTTCATATAAAAAGTTACAATCTTGTATTAGAAAGAAACGTTTGTTGTAAAATGTGCCATAAAGTAGGTTAAATTAGATTATTTCGCAAAAAAGTTGCAGGAGCCTCACAAACACAGCCGTTCACTCCAACATGCTCGCTCCGCCCCACCAAATTATTGTATTTTTCTTGTCTATATTGAATACATTATTTAAACATTCACAATGTAAGTTGGGAAAAGTATGTGAACTCTAAGGGATTTCTGCCCTAAGTTCATACAAGAGACGACAGGAAACTTCTTTGATCAGAGGTCAGTTTGTTTAATAAGGATTTCATGCCGGATTGCAACCCGGAGTATACACTTACAGTAATTTGCAAGTAACACACTCAGTTCAAAACATGGTCTTTCCCCCTTTTTATCCCCTACTGAGGTTCACCCATTCCAGGGTGATGTCCATTAACTTTAATACCATACAAGCTCATTATTAATAGTTTCTAATATAAAAATGTTCAATATTGCACTTAGTTTCAAAGATGTTGCAGTTAGTTTCCCAATCCTTCTTCCTCTTATTGCTATCATGTGCTAGCAGATGAAAGAATGGAACATAGTATCAACAGGGGACAGCAGGTAGCCTAGTGGTTAGAGCATCAGGCCAGTAACCGAAAGAATGCAAGATCGAATCCCGAGCTGACAAGGTAAAAATCTTTTGTTCTGCCCCTGAACAAGGCAGTTAACCCGCTGTTCTTAGGTCGTCATTGTAAATAAGAATTTGTTCTTAACTGACTTGCCTAGTTCAATAAAAGGTCAAATAAACAGGAACTGAATGTATAGTTCACATGCATATTACTTTTGTACAGTTGACCTCTTCATGCACTTACAAAGTGTCTACCACTGATTCTTAACCTCAAGATTAAGCAAAACATGAATCATTGTACTTTTGTAATTACAGGTGTTCCTATAATGGACAGATATTATAACATTTCTTTCAACCCCTAGGCTAATGACTTCTCCAAAAGCTAATTGGAGTCAGGAGTCAGCCAACCTGGAGTCCAATCAATAAGACGAGATTCGTTGACTTGACAAACTGTCAACAGACAAACAGAGAACACAGGTATAAATACACAGGTTGATAATGAGGGAAATGGGCGACACCTGGAGGGGGATGGAGACCCCTAGCCTAGGGGTTCACATACTTTTTCCAACCTACACTGTGAATGTTTAAATGATGTATTCAATGTAGACAAGAAATATACAATCATTTGTGTTTTATTAGTTTAAGCACACTAATGTTTGTCTATTGTTGTGACTTAGATGAAGATCAGAGCTGTCACACCCTGGTCTGTGTGATTGTCGCCCATCTCCCTCATTATCAACCTGTGCGTTTACACCTGTGTTCTGTTTGTCTGTTGCCAGTTTGTCAAGTCAAACAGCGTTTTGTTCTCAGCTCCTGCTTTTCCCAGGCTCTCTTTTTCTCGCCCTCCTGGTTTTGACCCCTGCCTGTCCTGACCCAGCCTGCCGACCTGTACCTTTGCCCCACCTCTGGATTATTGACCTCTGCCTACCCTGAGCCTGCCTGCCGTCCGGTACAGTTGCCCCACCTCTGGTTTACTGACCCCTGCCTGCCTTGACCTGTCTATTGCCTGCCCATGTTGGATTATTAAACCATTGTTAATTACGTGTCTGGATCTGGGTCTTACCTTCATACCTGATAAATTGGTCATCAAGTTTGATTTTATGTAGAACTCCAGGTAATTCCAAAGGGTTCACATACTTTTTCTTGCCACTGTATACACTCCTGTATGCCATATAACAGGAACCTTAAATTCAGGGGGTGTACGGAATCACCATCGATCAAGCAAATACGAATCTAGTCTTTGACAAGATGACTATGTACATAAAATAACAAAATGTAAATTTTTACAAGGTTTACCTCAACACCGGAAGATCTGGGTCTTCTTCTGAACTTATTGAAAACTGACTTCAGTGATGATAGCCTGTTCCCATATTCCACTGAAACCACTCTCCTGTCTCAGGACCTTTGTGTCCAGGCTTGGAGGTTGGAGCAACGAACCGCCCTTGCTGTCTCTGCCTGGCCGGTTCCCCTCTTTCCACTGGGATTCTCTGCCTCTAACCCTATTACAGGGGCTGAGTCACTGGCTTACTGGTGCTCTTTCATGCCGTCCCTAGGAGGGGTGCGTCACTTGAGTGGGTTGAGTCACTGATGTGATCCTCCTGTCTGGGTTGGCGCCCCCTCTTGGGTTGTGCTGTGGTGGAGATCTTTGTGGGCTATACTCGGCCTTGTCTCAGGATGGTAAGTTGGTTGTTGAAGCTATCCCTCTAGTGGTGTGGGGGCTGTGCTTTGGCAAAGTGGGTGGGGTTATATCCTTCCTGTTTGGCCCTGTCAGGGGGTATCATCGGATAGAGCCACAGTGTCTTCTGACCCCTCCCATCTCAGCCTCCAGTATTTATGCTGCAGTAGTTTGTGTGTCGGGGGGCTAGGGTCAGTTTGTTATATCTGGAGTACTTATCCTGTCCTATCCGGTGTCCTGTGTGAATTTAAGTATGCTCTCTCTAATTCTCTCTTTCTTTCTCTCTCTCGGAGGACCTGAGCCCTAGGACCATGCCTCAGGACTACCTGGCACGATGACTCCTTGCTGTCCCCAGTCCACCTGGCCGTGCTGCTGCTCCAGTTTCAACTGTTCTGCCTGTGATTATTATTATTTGACCATGCTGGTCATTTATGAACATTTGAACATCTTGGCCATGTTCTGTTATAATCTCCACCCGGCACAGCCAGAAGAGGACTGGACACCCCACATAGCCTGGTTCCTCTCTAGGTTTCTTCCTAGGTTTTTCCTAGCCACCATGCTTATACACCTGCATTGCTTGCTGTTTGGGGTTTTAGGCTGGGTTTCTGTACAGCACTTTGAGATATCAGCTGATGTACGAAGGGCTATATAAATACATTTGATTTGATTCACAACCTCTCCTTTGGGAATTCACCACCATAACTACTACAGCTATTTCTAAACTATCTTAAAGTAACATGTGGGTTTCTTCAGGGGGACTAAGGTTAGGAACACCTTTGAATGGTCTCCAAAGCATGCCCCCCAGGTAAAAAGTAGGCTTTTTTCAGAGAATGGTTGTATTGTTAATCCCCAGCATAATATGTTATCACAACTCTATTTAAAGTACATTCGAAACAAGCCGTCATGTCATTCTTGCTATTTGATGGGAACTAGCCTCTGTCCCCCTACATACCTCGTTTGCTCTTTCAGGCCCACAAAGACAAGAAAAAAAATTACCCCATTAACTGCTCTTCTAGGATTTGAACTCTCAAACCCTCATTTTGGGGATCAACCACCATAACCACTACTCTACCAGACAGAGTCAAAAGGTTAAGGGCTACTTGAAAATGGACACAAAGACAGGCTGGGGAATGGTGTGGGGGCTTGCACTTCTTGGTTCAACCATTCCTCAAACTTCTTCTGATGACGACAAGCATAGATTATGAATCTTCAAAAACCTACATTATAGGATGGATGTTTTGGAATGGGGGACGAAATTCAAAAAGGTACGCGTTTCCAATGACCAGCAAATAGAACGCCAGAAATGTTATACCAACATCTTATTATTGTACCTTTTTTCCTTCATTTGCCTACTACTGTTTCTAAGGTATTATAACATGTGGGGGTTTTTCCATGGGGACCAGGTATTGGAACCCCTTTGAATGGTCTTACAAAGCATGCCCCTAGGTAAAAGTAGCCATTTGCAGAGAAGGTTTGTATCAAATCCAAATTAAAGTTTGTTACACCATCACATAATCTGATGTCATTTCAATAGTGTTGTGATATGTTACAAGGTGACTGGAGTCTTCACACTTTCTCTGACACCGCCTTGTACAGTGGGGCAAAAAAGTATTTAGTCAGCCACCAATTGTGCAAGTTCTCCTACATAAAAAGATGAGGCCTGTAATTTTCATCATAGGTACACTTCAACTATGACAGACAAAATGAGGGGGAAAAAAACAGAAAATCACATTGTAGGATTTATGAATTTATTTGCAAATTATGGTGGAAAATCTGTTGCCTCATTATCAATGTATTGTATTTGTATTATCAATGTAAGTATTTGGTCAATAACAAAAGTTTCTCAATACTTTGTTATATACCCTTTGTTGGCAATGACAGAGGTCAAACGTTTTCTGTAAGAATTCACAAGGTTCACACACTGTTGCTGGTATTTTGGCCCATTCCTCCATGCAGATCTCCTCTCGAGCAGTGATGTTTTGGGGCTGTTGCTGGGCAACACAGACTTTCAACTCCCTCCAAAGATTTTCTATGGGGTTTCACACATCGGCTATGGAGAGCATGATCACACATTCGTCCGGAACAGCTTCACGCTCACTTCAGTGTTGCTTTGCTCGAAGAGAGCATAAAAAGGCATTTAGCGCATCCAGGTAGGCTCTCGCCTCTGGGCAGCTCGTGGCTGGGTTTCCCTTTGTAGTCATTAATATTTTCCAAGCCCTGCCACATCCAACAAGCATCAGAGCCGGTGTAGTAGGATTCAATCTTAGTCCTGTATTGACGCTTCAGGACTTGTTTCTGAATTTCCTTGAGTGGTCCATCCAGAACCCTGACATGAACCCAATCGAACATCTCTGGAGAGACCTGAAAATAGCTGTGCAGCAACGCTCTCCATTGAACTTGACAGAGCTTGAGAGAATCTACAGAGAAGAAATAGGAGAAACTCCCCAAATACAGGTGTGCCACGCTTGTAGCGTCAGACCCAAGGCTGTAATCACTGCCAAAGGTGCTTCAACAAAGTACTGAGTAAAGGGCCTTAATACCTATGTAAATTTAATCTAATTTTGATTTATTCAATTGGAAATCATTTCTAAGATGTCACACCGAACCGTTTCACCTTTCTTGCGATTGTCTCCACCCCCTCCAGGTGTCGCTCTGTGCCAGTTCGTCTTGTATGCTTCAAGGCAACCAGCGTTTTCCACCTTACTCCTGCTTCGATTCTCTTTTGCTAGTCCTCCCATTTCTTTTTGTTTTACCCTTGCCTGTTTTCTGGACTCCTTACCCCGCCTGCCTGACCATTCTGCCTGCCCCCGAGCCTGCCTGCTACTCTGTACCTCCTGGACTCCGAACTGATTGACCTTTTGCCTGTCCACAACCACTCGCCTAGCCCTTTTGGCTTGTTTAATAAATATCAAAACTCAAACCATCTGCCTCCCGTGTCTGCATCTGGGTCTCGCCTTGTGCCCTGACACTAAATCTGTTTATGCTTTGACACTGTTCGCTATTGTGTGTAGACTGATGAGAGAAAACCAATGTAATCAATTGTAGAAGGCTGTAACGTAACAAAATGTTGAACATGTCAAGGGGTCCAAATACTTTCTGAAGCACTGTAAATATTGACAAAGTCACCTTGTACCAAATATTTTCTAAACCATATAGTTAAATTCAGAAATGGTAAGATAAGACTAATACAGTCAGGATAGTATAACTTATCCCATCATACCCAAGACATTTAACAGTCTTTCAATACATTAGATTGACTCTTCATTAATGACTTTATACCATTATGGTAATTAAGGCTTTTTAATGTCACTGATGGTAAACACCAACTGTGTGCAAATTCCTTTTTCATCAATATAAAAATGGTTAATGTTCTCCGTAGAAGTTGCAGAAAGGAAAATACCTACTGTAGCTATGTTGGCTTCCTGCCAATTGTTACTCAAAATACAAAAATAAAAAAAATAGGTAGTTTAAATTCCAAATTAAAACTAGCATGTGCATTTCTCTAAGAACCTAGAGGTTCTTCAGTCAGACAACTGAAAACGAAACTAACAAAACATAAGTTCGCTGAAATCCACTATCATTCGCTTATGCCAGCTCAACCATAACCCATCTACACAGTTCAGTATTGCAATATGACATTATCAGGGTACTGTTACATTAATTACATTTTACTATATTAAAAAAAAAATTACCTACAAGTAAAAGTATCTCATTTACAAAAGTACTGAGTAAAAATGGTTACTTTTAAAAAGCCAACATGCCCTTGATAGTCAATTTTTTTTACCTTAATGTTGTCACACATTAACGTTTCCTTTCAATTTAAGGGATAAGTAGCAAATGTACTGTAGGAAGTAATTTAATTTGTTGCAACAAGGGCACGTCTGTGTGTCCAAAAAAACTCAGGATGTCAAATATACTATTAACATTACAAAAAAGGACACTTAAATCAGTTTTACCTAATTTCTATCAGCATGTTAAAATGCGCAACTAGAGGGAAACAAATTCTAGACCACCTTTACTCTACACACAGACACGTACAAAGCTCTCCCTTGCCCTACACGTGGCAAATCTTACCATATTTAACCGGTATATACATATAATATACATACTGCTCAAAAAAATAAAGGGAACACTTAAACACCACAATGTAACTCCAAGTCAATCACACTTCTGTAAAATCAAAACTGTCCACTTAGGAAGCAACAATGATTGACAATAAATTTCACATGCTGTTGTGCAAATGGAATAGACAACAGGTGGAAATTATAGGCAATTAGCAAGACACCCCCAATAAAGGAGTGGTTCTGCAGGTGGTGACCACAGACCACTTTTCAGTTCCTATGCTTCCTGGCTGATGTTTTGGTCACTTTTGAATGCTGGCGGTGCTTTCACTCTAGTGGTAGCATGAGACAGAGTCTACAACCCACACAAGTGGATCAGGTAGTCCAGCTCATCAAGGAGGAGCAGGAGGAGCACTGCCAGAGCCCTGCAAAATTACCTCCAGCAGGCCACAAATGTGCATGGGTCTGCTCAAACGGTCAGAAACAGACTCCATGAGGGCCCGCCGTGGAGAACGTTCTGCTGCCTGCAACATCCTCCAGCATGACCGGTTTGGCGGTGGGTCAGTCATGGTGTGGGGTGGCATTTCGTTGGGGGGCTGCACAGCCCTCCATGTGCTCGCCAGAGGTAGCCTGACTACCATTAGGTACCGAGATGAGATCCTCAGACCCCTTGTGAAACCATATGCTGGTGCGGTTGGCCCTGGGTTCATCCTAATGCAAGACAATGCTAGACCTCATGTGGCTGGAGTGTGTCAGCAGTTCCTGCAAGAGGAAGGCATTGATGCTATGGACTGGCCCGCCCATTCCCCAGACCTGAATCCAATTGAGCACATCTGGGACATCATGTCTCGCTCCATCCACCAACGTCACGCCACAGACTGTCCAGGAGTTGGCAGATGCATTAGTCCAGGTCTGGGAGGAGATCCCTCGGGAGACCATCCGCCACCTCATCAGGAGCATGCCCAGGCGTTGTAGGAGGTCATACAGGCACGTGGAGGCCACACACACACACACACACACACACACACTACTGAGCCTCATTTTGACTTGTTTTAAGGACATTACATCAAAGTTGGATCAGCCTGTAGTGTGGTTTTCCACTTTAATTTTGAGTGTGACTCCAAATCCAGACCACCATGGGTTGATACATTTGATTTCCATTGATAATTTGTGTGATTTTGTTGTCAGCACATTCAACTATGTAAAGAAAAAAATATTTAATAAGAATATTTCATTCATTCAGATCTAGGATGTGTTATTTTAGTGTTCCCTTTATTTTTTGAGCAATATATATATTTTTACTGCTGCTCTTTAATTACTTGTTACTTTTATCTTGTCTGTATTTTTTGTAACTGCACAGTTGTTTAGGGGCTCATAAGGAAGCATTTCACTGTATTCGGCACATGGCTAATAACATTTGATTTGAATAGACAGTACAAGGCAAGCAGGGGTCAGTAACCAGAGGTGGGGCTACAGTACCAGACGGCAGGCAGGCTCGGGTTCTGGGTAGGCAGAGGTCAGAAACAAGAGACCAAGAGCTGTGAGACATGGGTCAGACTCTACTCCGGGTCAGACTCTACTCCAGGTCAGACTCTACTCCAGGTCAGACTCTACTCCAGGTCAGACTCTACTCCAGGTCAGACGACAAACATCTCAGCAGTAGGTATGCCGACCTCTTCCTCCTGCTCGGGGAAGAGTGGAGGCTGATACCCCAGTGAACACTCGAACGGAGATAGGCCCATGGCAGAGCAGGGTAGGGTGTTGTGGGCATACTCAAACCCACACCAGCTGCTGGCTCCAGGTGGTAGGGTTGGCGGAGACCAGGCAGCGCAGAGTAGTCTCTAGATCCTGGTTGGCTCGCTCCAACTGGCCATTGGACTGGGGGTGGAACCCAGAGGACAGGCTGGCCAACGACCAAATGAGGGCGCAGAATGCCTTCCAGACCCGGGATGAGAACTGAGGCCCCCGGTCGAATACCATGTCCACGGGCAGTCCATGGATCCGGAGAGACTATATCTCTCTCTTCATTACTCAATGCCTAGGTTTACCTCCAATGTACTCACTTCCTACCTTACCTTTGTCTGTACACTATGCCTTGAATCTATGCTATCGTGCCCAGAAACCTGCTCCTTTTACTCTCTGTTCTGAACGTGCTAGACGGCTAGTTCGTATAGTCTTTAGCCGTACCCTTATCCTACTTCTCCTCTGGTGATGTGGAGGTTAATCCAGGTCCTGCAGTGCCTAGCTCCTCTCCCACCCCACAGGTGCTCTCATTTGTTGACTTCTGTAAACATAAAATACTTGGTTTCATGCAGGTTAACATTAGAAGCCTACTCCCTAAGTTTGTTTTATTCAATGCTTTAGGACACTCTGCCAACCCAGATGTTTTAGCCGTGTCTGAATCCTGGCTTAGGAAAACCACCAAAAACCTTAATTTCCATTCCTAACTATAACGTTTTCCGCCAAGATAGAACTGCCAGAGGGGGCGGTGTTGCAATCTACTGCAAAGATAGATATTAATACAGAACTCTGCAGGCTAAGTCTGTACCCAAACAATTTGAGCTTCTACTTCTAAAAATTCACCTTTCCAGAAACAAGTCTCTCACTGTTGCCGCTTGCTATAGACCTCCCTCTGCCCCCAGCTGTGTCCTCGATACCATACCCGAATTGATTGCCCCCATCTATCTTCTGAGCTCTTGCTACTAGGTGACCTAAACTGGGACATGCTTAACACCCTGGCCATCCTACAAACTAGGCTTTATGCCCTCAATCTTACACAAATTATCAATGAACCTACCAGGTACAACCCCAAATCAGTAAAAACGGGCACCCTCAGATGTCATCCTAACTAATTCACCCTTCAAATACACCTCTGCTGTTTTCAATCAAGATCTCAGCGATCACTGCCTCATTGCAGACCCATTACGGATGCAGGTGACCTAACGACCACCCCTCATCACTGTCAAACACTCCCTGAAACACTTCTGCGAGCAGGCCTTTCTAATCGACCTGGCCGTGGTATCCTGGAATGACATTGACCTCATCCAGTCAGTAGATGATGCCTGGCTATTCTTTAAAAGTGCCTTCCTCACCATCTTAAATAAGCATGCCCCTCAAAAAATGTAGAACTAGGAATAGATATGGTCCTTGGTTCACTCCAGACCTGTCTGCCCTTGACCAGCACAAAAACATCCTGTCGCGTTCTGCATTAGCATCGAATAGCCCCCGTTATATGCAACTTTTCAGGGAAGTTAGGAACAAATATACACAGGCAGTTTGAAAAGCTAAAACAAGCTTTTTCAAACAGAAATGTGTATCCAGTAGTACTAACGCAAGAGTTCTGGGACACTAAAGTCCATTGAGAATAAGAGCACCTCCTCCCAACTGCCCACTGCTCTGATGCTAGGAAACACTGTCACCACCGATAAATCCACGATAATTGAGAATTTCAATAAGCATTTCTCTACATCTGGCCATGCTTTCCACTTGGCTACCCCTACCCCGGTCAACTGCCCGGCACCCTCCGCAGCAACCCGCCAAAGCCCCCACCATTTATTCTTTACCTAAATCCAGATATCTGATGTTCTGAAAGAGCTGCAAAATCTGGACCCCTACAAATCAGCCGGGCAAGACAATCTGGACCCTCTCTAAAATTATCTGCCGAAATTGTTGCAACCCCTATTACTACCCAGTCTTTCATATTGTCTGAGATTCCCAAAGATTGGAAAGCTGCCACGGTCAGTGTCTCTAACTGCACATTCATCTTCTGCCGATCTACCATTCCAGTGTTTAATTGCTATATTGTAATTACTTCGCCACCATGGCCTAATTAATTTCTTAACTTACCTCATTTGCACCTACTGTATATAGACTGTTCTTTTGTTCTACTGTGTTATTGACTATGTTTTGTTTATTCCATGTGTAACTCTGTGTTGTTGTATGTGTCGAATTGTTATGCTTTATCTTGGCTAGGTCACAGTTGCAAATGAGAACTTGTTCTCAACTAGCCTACCTGGTTAAATAAAGGTGAAATAAAATTACATTTAAAAAAAAGATGGCCCAGCCCATGGTGTAGCACGTCTCCCTTGCCGAGGGTCGTTTGGGAAGAGGAATGAAGGGACCCCCCTCCCCCAAGTTTCGGCTAGGACCGCTGCGCCTCCCAGACCTGTTCCCCAGCTCAGTGCCATCGCCAGGCACGAGGTAGTAAGGATCGTCTCAGGTTCCGGGGTGGTAGCCGCGGGGTTATAGCGGTGAGACAAAGCATCCGACTTGACGTTCTTGGACCCCAGCCAGTAGGAGAGAAAAGTTGAACTGGGTAAACAGCGCCCATCTCGCTTGCCTGGATTTGAGGCAAATTGGCGGTGAGGAGATAATCCAGATTTTTGTGGTCTGTCCACACAATGAACGGATGCTCTGCCCCTTCAAGCCTGTGCCTCCATTGCCATCCTCACCACTAGAAGCTCCCAATTCCGCACATCATAATTCCTCTGTGGCGTTGAGGTGGTGGGAGAAGGCGGCCAGGGATGCAACTTCCAGTCCAGGGCAGAACATTGCGACAGAACAGCCCCCACTCCAACATCAGAAGCCTCCACCACAAACTGACGGGAAGGGTCTGGATGAACCAGATGGGAGCTGTGGTAATCACGATTTTAGGTCCCAGAACACCTGGTCAGCGGTGGTGGACCACATGAATGGAACCTTTCGTAGAGGTGAGGGCAGACAGAGGGGAGGCGAGGATGCTGTAATCCCAGATAAAGCGGTGATAAAAGTTGGCTAACCCCAGGTGGTGTTGCAGCTGCACCCTGGACATAGGCGAAGGCCAATCCACCACCGCTTTCACCTTCTCGGGATACATCTGGACACTCCCAGCAGAGATGTAGCCCAGAAAGGGAATGGTGGGGCGATGGAAATCGCTCCAGAAGGCGCTGGAGAACCTGCCGGACATGGAGAATGTGTTCTTGGGGGGAGCTGGAGAAGACAATGATGTTATCAAGGTAGATGAAGACAAACTCAATTCAGCATGTCATGGATAACATCATGGCAGGGAAGTTGGTGATGCCAAAGGGCATGACCAGATATTCCTAGTGGGCGCTGGCCGTGTTGAAGGCGGTCTTCCACTCGTTCCCCTCTCGTATCCCCACCAGGTGGTAGGCGTTTTGTAGATCCAGCTTGGAGAATACAGTTGCCACCTGGAGCGGCTCGAAGGCCAAGAAAATGAGTGGTAGCGGATATCGGTTCTTAACATTGTCATCGATTCCCCTGTAGTCAATGCACGGGCGCAGTGTCTTGTCCTTCTCCACGAAGAAGAAGCCTGCGCCAGTGGGAGAGGAAGAGGGATGGATAAATCCTGTAGCTGGAAAGTCCAATGTAGTTCTCCATAGCCTTCATCTCAGGTCCCGACAATGAGTAAAGATGTCCCGGGGCGGAGTGGTACTAGGAAGAAGGTCAATCCCGCAGTCATAGGGGCGGTGCGGTGGAAGGGAAGTGGGCCGGGACTTGCTGAAAACCTCCCAGAGGTCCTGGTACTCCGCCGGTCTGGCGGAGAGGTCCAAAACCACCGAGGACACAGGAATCATTCCCTGGGCAGGTTGTGCCGAATTCAGACAATGGACGTGGCAGAACAGACTCCAGCCCATGATTGCACTAGTAGACGAGTTGATGAGTGGATTGCGCTGTTGGGGCCAGGAGAAAACCACAGGAATCTGGGGGGACTTAATGAGCAGGAACTGAATGGTCAGGCTGTGATTCCCTGACACCCGTAGGTTGATGGGAGTGGTGTTATTGTGATCCAACCTATAGAGCTCCCGTTCAATGCTCGAACATCAATGGGAATAAAGAGGGGCTGAGTAGGGATACTCAGCTCGGAAGCCAATGTGACAGCCAAAAAGCTCTCGTCGACCCCAGTCAATGAGGACCCTGACACATCTGCTCCTGCTACGCCCTCTGGTGTTCTTCCGGTGTCTTCTTGACCTGCAGTTACTCCCCCCTGTACTCTCGCTCCCTCTGTGATTGGAGACAGGTGTGCTGGAGTCAGAAGATCCCTACCAGCTGCAACTCGCTCCATAATCAAGACCTCTACAAATACTCAGTCCTGCCACTTCCACTCTGCCAGATCATAATCTCTGCTCAGTCAGTTTATGATTCTAGCCAGGTATGATTACTCATGATCATGTTACTCTGCTGTGCCCATTTCCTGCCTGACACCGTTTATCCTCTCATTGCAGTTACCGCTCTGTCTCTGGCTCCTGTTCCAAATCTCACCACCCAACTACCTTGCGCTGGATTTTACTCACCACTACTACCTTGGATTCCCCTCAGGACCTGTTAGCCTGTTCTACTCAGCCAACTCCAACCTCAGTCTCCACATCTTTTTTTCTGCAACTCATCCAGCTTCCCCAGATCTGCATAACAAATATTTGTTTATTCATCCGAGTCTGCTCTTGGGTTCCCTTGTGTCGCTCCGCTTAACAGACCCGGAGAGATTTGGACTGGTTTCCCCACAGCAGTGTGACTTGATGCGAGGAAGGGGAGCAGAAAAGTTCTCCATATGGCCAACCAGAGTACTCGCTCCTGGTCTGGTCTGAGCCTGGTCTTTTACTTGAAATGAGGACACAAAATTACCAAAAGTCCCTCAAGAGACAACTCCTTGTGCGGATCCTGTGTTACCGTCCCACTGGCGACAGCCCAGCTAGTTGCATGGACTCGGGAAACAGTACCCTTCCTCGCCCTCTTCGGTGACTCTCAAGGAAGGAAGTTCGGGAACTCTCGGGTGCTCTAGGCCACGGGATCGTCGGGGACTTCAAGGATGACTGAGGAGAGGTTGAATCAGGTGGGCAGGTGGGCAGGGGCAGGAAGAGTGGTCAGGTAGGCAGAATGTTTAGGTGGGCAGGCTCAGGGTCAGGGGCTGGCAATGAATCAAACAGTGTGCTTAAGCATCAGACAAGCTCATTGCATATGTAGTGGGTTTCTTCAAAAACATAGGGTGTGTGTCTATATATTTAAACATTTAGACCAATCGATTGGTGGAAAGGACAGGAAGACTAAGTCGACCAAGATTTGTTCCCGTCTGGGACAGCCCTAAAATATACCATCTACTGTAGTTGTAAATCGTTTACACCTCTGGAAATTATATCAATTTGACACAGTATCAACCCAATAGTAGCCTTGGTGTGCAGGTATTCAATTGTGGCAGGGTGAGCATATCCATTGTAAGGCAGGATTATCCAGGTGTTGATTTTAAATGGTGATGGAGGTGTCGGATCAACTGGAGCACTCTGTGAAAGTACATGTCAATTAGGACATTGATTCCATTATATGATGTCACAGCTGAAAGGATAGCTCAGCAATCCACGATTTGGTTTGCTTAACTAGCCACTGCCATTCGATTCTAGATTAAATCATTGACCGACAATCCAGTCAAGAGATTTAGCAATGAATGTAGCTAAGAGGGGAAATTGACAGTTTGGTGAAGAAATTCCAATTAGCATTTGGCAGTGGCTTGTTAAAAGAACCCGAAGATTGAAGTCACTACCTGCTTTAAATGTAAGATGTATTTGAAATTACCTACCCATCCCTTTAAGGTTATAAACATTCACTACAAAACTCATCACCCCCTTAGACCACAGTAATTGTCTACACTCCGGCCATTGTTCATAGAGCAACGGAAATGTTTGGGCCCCTTCAAACATTGAAAAGGTATAAATTCTTAGTTAATTGTCATCTCAACTGTGTGACAAGGAGTTGGAATGCTAACTGACCGGCCCTCAGGCTTGCTTTTGCGTAGCTTACGTGAATGTGTAAAATTATTCTCACCCAGTTGCCCCCCCTCATCTGTTGCACAAGAACTGCTGTTGAGTTTCCTGTCAAGTTCTGAAAGAAAAAAAGGAAGCATGTCAGCTATACCACATAATGCCTTAGGATGATATACAATATACAGTTATTGACTTGTTAATTTTTTACTCCATGTGTAACTCTGTGTTGTCTGTTCACACTGCTATGCTTTATCTTGGCCAGGTCGCAGTTGTAAATGAGAACTTGTTCTCAACTAGCCTACCTGGTTAAATAAAGGTGAAATAAAATAAAAAATAAAATGCCAAATATATGGTCACCCTTACAATTTTCTTAAATAATTATTAATTTCTTCTAAAAGATGAAAAAAATGTTTCGGTGGATTTGAGAAGTTTAGTCGAGCTTTGCGTCTTTCAGCAGTGGGAACTTTGAATTATTAATTTGGTTGTTGGTAAACAAAGAAAAATGCAACCTCCCTACAATCAAACATGGGGAGGTTAAGTTATAGGCTACTTAGGAATTATAATGTAGTCGGTCAGCTACTTTGACATCCATGTAGGCTAAAACTACAACAAAATGTTGCCAAGCTCAAACATGTCAGGTAAAACAATAGTGCTATCGAACACTATTAATAGTCTATTAAAGTGGAGCCAGGACAATGTAGCAACAGTAAATGAGATAAGGCAGCAGGGACTTGGCTGCTGGGCTGTAGCACCTTATTTCCCCATCACAATGACACCAGGAGCAGTGCATGATGTAGATGAGGCTACAAGTCTTCAGCTTTACATTGTCAGAATGTAAAAAAGTGATAGAGATCCTGCACAAATGTGAGATTGTCGAGGATCTCTTTGGCCACCTCCATTCTGGCACCACCGATGTTAGCATGCATTGGGACAGTTGGGTCACTTAGTGCCTTCTCCCTCCACATTAACTCTGGTAATCTATGTAGTACATCGAATCAAATTTGACACATACATACATACATACATACATACATACATACATACATACATACATACATACATACATACATACATACATACATACATACATACATACATACATACATACATACATACCACACGTGTAAAGGACTGAATAAGAATATGTACATAAAAATATATGAATGAGCGATGGCCGAACAGCATAGGCAAGATGTTGTAGATGGTATAGAGTACAGTATATACATGAGATGAGTAATGTTGGGAATGTAAACATATAAAGTGCCATTGTTTAAGGTGGCTAGTGATAAATTGATGTAATAAATGTTTCCATTATTAAAGTGGCTAGAGTTATGCCAGTATGTTAGTGATGGCTGTTTAACAGTCTGATGGCCTTGAGACTGAAAAAGAGCTGCTGTCTCTTGGTCCCCGCTTTGATTTCCCTTTTACTGACCTTGCCTTCTGGATGATAGCGGGGTGAACAGGCAGTGGCTTGGGTGGTTGTTGTCCTTGATGATCTTTAGGGCCTTCCTGTGACGTCGGGTGGTGTAGGTGTCCTGGAGGGCAAGAAGTTGGCCCCCAGTGATGCGTTGTGCAGACCTCACTACCCGCTGCTGCGCCTTCTTCACCACGCTTTGTGTGAGTGGACCATTTCAGTTTAGGGACGAGCTATACTGTATTCGGTCATGTTTCCGGTCACCTTGCCCTGATTAAAAGCAGTGGTTCGCGCTTTCAGTTTTGCACAAATGCTGCCATCAATCCACAGTGGTTGGGGAATGGTTGGGGAATGTTTTAATAGATGCTGTGGGTACAACATCACCGAAGCACTTGCTAAACCCGCTCTCCGAATCAGCCTATTCATCAATATTGTTGTTCGACACTATGCGGAACATATCCCAGTCCACGTGATCAAAGCAATCTTGAAGCGTGGAATCCGATTGGTCGGACCAGAGTTGAACAGACCTGAGCACTGGTGCTTCCCGTTTTAGTTTTTGTCTATAGGCTGGTAGCAACAAAAGGGAGTCGTCAGCTTTTCCGAAAGGAAGGCGGGGGAGGGCTTTATATGCGTCGTGGAAGTTAGAATAACAATGATCCAGGATTTTGCCAGCCCGGGGTCACGTAATCAATATGCTGGTAAAATTTAGGGAGCCTTGTTTTCAGATTAGCCTTGTTAAAATCCCCAGCTACAATAAATGCAGCCTCAGGATACGTGGTTTCCAGTTTACAGAGTCAAATAAAGTTATTTCAGGGCCGTCGATGTGTCTGCTTGGGGGGGGGGGGTGTGAATATATACGGCTGTGATTATAAATCGAAGAGAATTCTCTTGGTAGATAATGCAGTCGGCATTTGATTGTAAGGAATTCTAAGTCAGGTGAGCAAAAGGGTTTGAGTTCCTGTATGTTGTTATAATTGCACCACGTCTCGTTAATCATAAGGCATACACCCCCACCCTTCTTACCAGAAGGATGCTTGTTTCTGCCGGCGCGATGCGTGAAGAAACCAGGTGGCTGTACCGACTCAGATAGCGTATCTCGAGTGAGCCACGTTTCCATGAAACAAAGAAAGTTAGTGTCTGATGTCTCTGGAAGGCAACCCCTGCTCAGATTTCATCTACCTTGTCAAAAGATTGGACATTGGCAGGTAGTATGCTCAGGAGCGGTGTGCCCGTCTACGGAGCCTGACCAGAAGACGCTCCGTCTGCGGCGCCTATGTCTTGGGTCGCCGGCTGGGATCCGATCCATTGTCCTGGGTGAGAACCAAACAGAGGATCCGCGTCAGGAAAGTCGTATTCCTGGTGAGTTGACGTCGCTCTTATATCCAATAGTTCCTCTCATCTGTATGTAATAAAACCTAGGATTTCCTGGGGTAACAATGTAAGAAATAACAAAAATACTGCATAGTTTGCTAGGAACGCGAAGCAGCCATCTCGATCGGCACCGGAAGTTCTAGAATAAAGGACAGAATGGGAAAAATATGTCTACCATCTATAGGGCATTTGGGAAATATAAGATGTGAAAGCAGGCCTCCAACTGCCTTGTCATGTTAACAATAGTAATCATTTGATTCATTGTAATAATCTTACACTTTGGAAAACCTTTGTTTCTTGGCTGTAATCATGAAAACAAGGCAGCACACTGGTGATGTTGAAGCTCCATTGATTTGATGATATTACACCAACATTTAATTTAGAGTTTGTCACATAGCAACCAAGTTCCCTATTGACCTGGGTCATATTCATTAGTGGACACCATAGGACATCGGTTAGCAACAGAAAAAAAATGTTCTCTTCTTGAACACACACACATGGGCCCCTTCCTGTTTCAGACCATTTTCTTAGGCGTGCACATGACAAGTGTGAAATGTATACTAATTTGTTATGCTAATCTAATCCTTTCAATGGAATGACTTTGGCTAAACCCTCAAAGATCTCATGTTAACATTGGGCAAATTTGCTATTGACCCAGTTGTGGGTGTCCTACCATTAAAGGCTACCCACAGATTTCTAACATAACAGATTTCCCTACTGAATTATCCTGGGAACTAATAAGCATATGAACTCACCAGCAGCACATAAACTCCACAATTGTAGATGTCGCTTTGCGGTATCGTTGTCGCCTGCCAGGGAACATTGCTGAACACAGATTCTGTCCCAGTTCTGCAGGTTTGTTCCTCAAACCAGTATCTGTTTGGGGAGGAAAACATTGTTTCTACATAGGCCATGAAATTCTCTCCTCCCTGTTATACTTCCAACATTCATACACCTGCATAACACATGAATGGCTGCTGATGATTGAAAACGGCATGCCTCAACAGAAATCAGTAACGCTTCATAATTCTCTTCATAGCATACAACATTCATAACATGAACACATAGGCTAATTGAGTCAATATGCAACCGGACCATAAATGTAAAAGTAGTCTCAACATTGACAGGTCAGCATAACTTGTATGCCGGATATTGGAGAAATGGTCAAACGATATTTTTGCCTGACCATACGATAGATGTACTCAGTGGTGGAAAAGTACTGGGGTGGATAAATCAGAATTAGCAAAGTAACATAGATAATTAAGATGTCTTATCTGCAGAATATGCTTATATGATTGAAATGTTGAACTCGTCATTAGAATGTCTCCTTTCCAACTCTGGTGTTGGCAGCTGCACTGTCTCCCTCATATGGGCCTCAGTCACCTGGGGCCCAGAGAGGGGAGAAGCCAGGCTTGTCTTTCACATGTCCTCTTTGCTATGCAGAATATCAGCAAGGAATATGGCAAAGGAGGTAAGAAGGAAACATTGTTTCCATATGTGAACTGTGTCTTCATTGCAAACCATGTGTGGCGTGAGTAATGGGGAACCAATCACTTGTCTCCACAGTGTGTGCATCAGTCACCTCCTCCTAGGGGGAGATAGTTTGCACCTTGAACCAGGGAAGAGAAAACAAATTAACATATGTCCTAAGTTCTTAGTCCAGAACAAAACAAGTTACTGGTATTTGGGACCTAAGGTCTGGCACAGGATGTGTGGGGTTAGTGTCTGGAACCATTGTACGTCATCGGAGGTTGCACCTATGCTGAGATCGCTTCTGGGTTATATACCAACTTCACTTAGTGGGTTCTCACTATATCCACCTTGTCGATAAGTTATTTGAATAAAGAGTTACACTACCGTTCAAAAGTTTGGGGTGACTTAGAAAAGTGCTTGCTTTTGAAAGAAATAGAGCTTCTGTCCATTAAAATAACATCAAATTGATCAGAAACACAGTGTAGACATTGTTAATGTTGTAAATGACTTTTGTTGCTGGAAACAGCAGATTTATTATGGAACATCTATATAGGCGTACATAGTGCCATTATCAGAAAACCCATTTGGAATTATGTTAGCACAGCTGAAAACTGTTGTTCTGATTAAAGAAACAATAAAACAGGCCTTCTTTAGACTAGTTGAGTACCTGGAGCGTCGACATTTGTGGGTTAGATAACAGGCTCAAAATGGCCAGAAACAAAGAACTTTGTTCTGAAACTCAGTCTAATCTTGTTCTGAGAAATGAAGGCTTTTCCATGTGAGAAATTGCCTAAAAACCAAAGATCTCTTACAACACTACTACTCCCGTCACAGAACAGCACAAACTGCCTCTAACCAGAATAGAAAGAGTGGGGGGCCCCGGTACACAACTGAGCAAGAGGACAAGTATATTAGTATGTCTAGTTTGAGAAAGACTCCTCACAAGTCCTCAACTGGAAGCTTCATTAAATAGTACCCACAAAACACCAGTCTCAGCATCAACAGTGAAGAGGCGACTCATTTTTCTGTCCTCTAAGCATTCAAAATGTAACAAGTACTTTCGGTGTCAGGGAAAATGTATGGAGTAAAAATAACATATCTTTAGGAATGTAGTAAAGTAAAACTGGTAAAAAAAAGAAACAGTGAAGTACAGATACCCCAAAAAACTACTTAAGTATTTTTACACCACTGGATTGACCATACCTGATGTGCTTCACCAGGTTCTCAAACAAATGGCTCTCCGCGTTAGGGGAACCAGTAGGGTCCAGGACAATGGCAGAGTGGGTCCTGCAATTGACATCCTAAACGCAAGTGGTAATTTCAAGTCAGTATATCAAAATGGCCTCAAAACATATTCAAGGATAGTACTGTCCAATCTTTCACTTAAATGATCAATCTTGTGCAGTTTACCAAGAGTATCCAGTGGTAGTTACCCACGTTGCAAACTCCAATCCAGCAACTGTGCTGCTCCGGACTGGTCTACAGGAATAGGAGTGAAGATACATTTATACAGTGTGGCTGGAAATATTTTGTCAGGAAGGTGGTAGCTCTCCCTACATTGACCCCAAGCTATTTAGAACCATGACAAAAGCAACTATGCGGACATGCCTTTACCTTTGACAAGGTGTTCTTGCTCATCGCCAGCCACCTTATCCCCATGCAGGATAATCCCTGCCACAAAATGATCCAATAAAAACATCCCCCTCCACTTGGAGTTAGAAGTCAATTACCTACAGCAGAATGACATATGGTTGGTCAAAGTTGACATGATGCCCAGGCAATACAGTCAGCTCAGTCAACAACTCTAATTGTACTTTATACAAACTGCACGCATGGAAATTTCATATAATTCAACCATAACATATGGGGGACCTTAACATACCTCCCCACTAAGCCACTCATTGGGCTTCAACGTAAGGAAGTCATGGAGGTGCAGGATGGCAAAGGATCCCTCCAACAAAATTATTGCAGTTGCCCTGTCCACTCCATCCAACGACATTGCCCACACTTGCTTCACCTATACAAACAGATTTTGGGCATCAAATGGGGTCCAAACAGCCTGCCAGTACAGATGTGATCAACATGCAGTAGGAAAACATGCAGAATGTAACCAAAAACAGTCACATTCCACTTACTCTATTCTCCAATTCGTCATCCCTGCTGGGGTGTTTGTCAGACAGACAGGCGACCCTATTGAATAAACTGTGACAGTTCAGTTTGGGACAGATCTGCATTTTGTGTTTCCAGATATACATAAAACCCATGAGGACCACATGGCTTACTAAAACGGTCACCATTTTAACATACCCAAATAAGACATGTAAATAAATAGCAACACATGACCAACCTGTTGATGAACGGTCAATTGTTCTTCCTGGTGTTTGGCTCCCATCTAGACATGCTCCTTGGTGGCACACTTATGGCCAGAGCGTTTTGCGGCCAGATGCCTTGTCCTCAACTTTATTGGCATAGGACGGTACACTTCCGCCAATGGCCAGTACAGCTGCCAGTCAGCGGACACACCTCTGTGAACTGTCAAATGCAGAGCAGGAGGACATCTCCATTGGCAACAGAGTAACGACATGCTGCTTGTCTGAGAAGCCATGGTAGCGGAACGATTTGGTGCTTGTCACCGGGAGGATACGTCCTTTTGCCAAAATCACCCTGGCTAAGGCTGCCACTCCAATTTCGGTCATGACAACCTCTTCCTTGTGCCACACAGGACTGGATGCCTTCAGCAAAAGACACCATGTCTTCCTCTGACATGTGGTAGGGGAAAATGGTGGTGAACATTCACCTGGAAAATTGCTCATGGCACTCTGGGGTCAGGTAGAAATTCCCTAGGTTACAGTAGCACCAGAGCACCTCCCTCAAGGCTTTGGTTTGGAATTGGTAGATTAGATAAACCACTGTCTACTCTGACCTTCCAACCAATGCCTTGAGGACAGCATTGAAGCTCTCTGAGCAGTTGTTGGTCATTTCATCTGACTGGATGCCCAAGCTGTTGAGCACATATTGTGCACCCTTGTCCATGGCGTCAGAGAGCAACTGATGGAAATAAGCCTCGAAATCAGGACTCCAGTGGAGGCACACACTCTCCAGTGTGCATTCGTAGTCACTCCTTGATTTCGTGGCCAAGAGCTCTTTGATGGCCTGCTGGTAATCGGGCCACACCTTCGGCACCCTCTGACCCCATCTTCTGCTTCACATTGTTTGAGATGTGTTTCCAGCAATTGACTCTCCTGGCTTGCGGCAGCACAGACTGGATTGTTCCCTCAATAGCCACCTCATGGTCTGTGCAGAAGATTGAAGTTGATAGTTGGGGAATGAATGAAAGGATGGTGCGAAAGAACTCTGTGGTTTTCCATGTGCCGGGTGGTGTGAATGAGGAATGCCAGGGGAAGGACAGGTACCTCTTGAAATGCTACATGACTGAAAACAAGGGGTGAAACAAAAATTGCCGAGGCCAAACGCGGTGTCATAGTGAAAAATGTGCCCCTTGGTGTTTGCTTTTAATAACTGCCTTGGCCTCAACCATTTCTGGTGCTGCCACTACCAGAAGGGTTGCGGGTTGAGTCCCCATATGGGTGACAAATCCAGGGAGAATGTCACCCATCATATGTGTTGCCATCAACTTGTCCCGGTCCAAAACAGTGACGTCCCTTGCTCAACGAATGGTGTTCTTCACTTGTGCCAAGTTGCGAGGTCGGTAAACTGGCATGAATGATGCATTTGGGGGTGGTGGTGGGTTATTGGTCATATCAGAGTATACTTTGCCAGGTGTTTCAGTCTTTCGCCGGGACATTTCATCTATAATTGAGGTAGCTGATCGGATTAAATCCCTTGCTTGCTGCTGTTGGCTGTTGCCGTGGGTTGGGGACATTGGAGTGTGCCTCTTCACCAAAGTAGTGAATTAGCACAGGAGTTTCAGGCTGGTGAAGCAACTCATACTCCCTTTTTTGGTGCCCTGGTGCTTCCTTTCCTGCACAGTACCGCACCCTTAGTTTTGGTGAACGGCGAGGAAGGCTGTGAGATCCCTTCTGAATCCATTTTTTTTGGTCCGCCTTCCAGTCCTCACATGACGAGGAACTACCTGCAAACAGAAAAATTTATCCAGGCTTGGGTTGGAGTGGTGGAAGGTGGGATACCTTAGCGGGACCAACTGTTTCAGCTGCTTGTGCTGGTGTTAAAGGCAGCTGCCGCGTGGTGTATACTTGCTGGGGTAGTGATTGAGGGGACCTGGGGGTAGTGAATGGGAAATCTGGGAGATGGAGTAGGGTTGTGCATTGGCCATCCTTCCCTTACTCCACACGTCGTTTAGTTGACGGCGATAGCTGAGGGTGTTAGACCTTTCTAGTTCAATGACCATCACAGAAAATACATTTTCCTGATGGTCGCTCGCTGCTTTAACTTCCTCCGGTGAGAGGCCTAGCCTTTCAACAACTGAGGCAATGTCATCAAAAGTTGGGGCCCTCTTTCTCTTTGGCATTCTGACAAGGAAATGTACATTGGTATAAGTATTGAGATTACACTTCGGACAAGTTTAAGACAGTTAACTAACTATATGGAATGTTATGGAAAAATATCCCAAAGTGCGTCAAATAGTTTACCAAGCCAGACTCGGGTACATTCAGAATGAAATTGAGACCTGTTACATTCTACATAAATTACATCATTTTGAATTCAAATCTGCATGCATAATTTGACATTGAAGGTAAAGGAAATGGATTTAAAGTGAATTCTATTCTTTGAAGAAAATGCAACCATAATCAATGATCATTTCTAAATACATGACTTGCCAAATCATGTCTAAGCAATGATTACTTCCAGGGAGGATGGAATTACACCATCATTCATAACCAGTGGGCTGCAGGTATAAGCAACATACGCAGTAGCTGGGGGGGCCACCTACCAATATTAATTATGATTCATTTTTTTAATGAATTCAGTCACTTACTATTGTATTAGAGTAGTAAAATACACAATGTGAAATTGAAATTTGGTTATGAATCAGCAGTTGGTTATCAAATAAAAAGTTTGTCCCATACACAGTAATACCTAACAAAACGTTTGTTTCTAGCTCCCACAATGCAGTAATACCTAACAATAGAAAACAATCTTAAAAATGTATATAATAAATATCAGAACAAGTTGTGTAAGTCACGTCAGCTACAAAAAGGTAGATTGTCTTAGCCAGTTTTCTAAACGTCTAGTAATAATGGCCCAACACCAATTTTGTTGTCACTCAGATATGATTAACATACATAAGTCTTGACAAAAGTGTAGAATTGCAGGAAATTCCCTGTAATACTGCGCCATGGCAAACTGAGTCTAATTGCATGAAATGTATTCTAAATGTCTATTTCTCTCCACTGTCAGGGGGGAGGGGGAGGCTAAAATGTTTTGCCAGCGAGGTGGGGGGGCACCCCAACAAAATCTCAGTTAGGGCCCCCAAAAGGCATGTTAAGATCCAAATGAACAGCCGAACATGGACAGAGGGGGACATGGGACTTCATCCACAAATCATCTCAGAGCAATTGCTGATCTAGGATGTGTATGCGTCTATAATCTTATTCTTGTTGTAAACTGCAAAACTGATCCGAGGGGAACACTTCTACTCTGAGACACTTGATACGTAAGGCCCCAGGTTAGATTGAATGTTGACACTCTGCCCCTGGGGTTGAGTAGGGTCATATGGGTATCAAACTTCATACTAATGAATTTACCTGGAGTAGGAGTGATGAGTTATTGCTGACGTGGATGACGCAGAGGCTCAAGTGTCTCCACTGTACAATATATCTGTGGAATGGTACAGACCGTATACAGGTCAGAGGTCAAAAGTCTATTATATGCAAATAACACGATTGGGTTGTCGAGCTGACAATAGTGGCTCGCTCAATCTTTACATATACCCCTCCTTTCTTCCTCCCTAAATGTAATCATTGATTATAAATAACAAGAAGGGTTAAACCCATGTAGTGGAATTTCTCTACCCCAAACTGTCAGATATAGTTTTAGTAGTTCATGAAGGTCTTCGGACAGGAAAGTTGGTTAGTTAATGGCCCACTTTCACCAAAATGGAGAAATGGCTTGTTTTTTGTATAAAAGCAAAAAGTTATATTTTCTGATAGGGTCTACTACATCATAGGAGAATGGTCTTTAGTGGTGCTGCAGACCACCAAGGTAGCAGACCCACTTTCAACATTTGTGTATTTCCATAACTGTAAAGGCAAAAAACTATTAGGGTAATGCATGCATGTTTGTCTGATATTGACCAGAATGACTGATTGCATTTACAGGGTATTTCACCTGCATGTGTTACTAGTTCCATTCTGGGCCTAAAGATAAATTGGACGGTGGACCCCTTGATCATTCTAAATTCCGGATGTCCTTCACCCATATGGTGTTCGTCACCCTATCATTTCATATAGCCTTGATGACTGACTGACTGCAACAACCCTTTTTCAAACAGTTTGTCAACAGTGGGTGATCTAATGTCCATTCAAACACAGGAAAAGTCACAGAATTAGAGAAATCCTATTTCAATTCCTATTGTGCCCCAAGGCCCTCAATAACCTACCACAGGATTTTCAAATTCAAGATATGTAATTTAAGGGACACGACACTCAAATAAAATTGTGAAATGTTTTCATTAAACTACTTTTGAAATGTGAAGATCAATCTAAAATGTAAGACTTGAGGGTCACGTCCTTTCACGTCGATTAGATGGTTGATGTGAAAACGCTGGTTTTGAAGGAGTCTGGTTGAGGCACATTGGGACATGACATTGGCATGTGTATGTTAAAATTATCTTTATATGAATTTTGGCATGTCTTGTGTAAAAGGTGATGCTGGAACAAATAACCCTTACCAGTCACAGCGGTGTCAATGAATTGTTGGAGGCACGTTGCACACGACTTTTAAGGCGAATGGAGACTGATTTAGATTAACCTCGATTTAAAAATAACCGCTTAATATTATTTGCAGCTCAGTAATTCAGTCACAATTCACCCTTGAGCGATCCCAGTCTTGATGCTCTTGAACACGGCAAAGGCGTCAACCTATGATTTCAAGCACTTATAACGAGCACCTAGACGACAGACACCTGTGTAGACACTTCAACTTGAAACAATGTGTGGTCAATTAGACATTAACGACCAGAAATGACGAGACACCTTGTAAATACTTGACTTAACCCTTGTGTAGTCTTAACATTCTGTTTACTCCCCTGTTTACTCAAAAAATGACTCACCTTCACTAAACCCTGAAAATAAAGCAGCTTAATTGAATTGTGAAGGCCAAATCTATTATGCATGAAGAAACAACCAGTCATTCATCAAACTTTATGAATATCTGGGTTTTCCAGAAAGATCGCATTTAGTCAGTGGACACCACTAATTTTTTATTACAACACACCTGTCATAATTGTTTTCTTTACTAAAGTAGATGTTTCTTATCATTGCTAAAGGTACTGAATAGGTATAAACATGTTTTCTTTTCAAGAGATAGCATTTGTATAGCGTAAAAAAGTAGCAGAAATGTGCAGAAAGTATTTTTATTAAAGGGAAACAATAACAGTCTTGAACTTTTTGGGCAACATAGTGATATGAAAGTCCATGGAGAATAAGAGCACCTCCTCCCAGCTGCCCACTGCACTGAGGCTAGGAAACACTGTCACTACCAATAAATCCACAATAATTGAGAATTTCAATAAGCATTTTTCTATGGATGGCCATGCTTTCCACCTGGCTACCCCTACCCCGGTCAACAGCCCTGCGCTCCCCACAGCAACTCGCCCAAACCTCTCCTACTTCTCCTTCACCCAAATCCAGATAGCTGATGTTCTGAAAGAGCTGCAAAATCTGGACCCCTACAAATCAGCCGGGCGAGACAATCTGGAATCTCTCTTTCTAAAATCTGCCAAAATTGCTGCAACCCCTATTACTACCATGTTAAAACCTCTCTTTCGTATCGTCTGAGATTCCCATAGATTGGAAAGCTGCTGCGGTCATCCCCCTCTTCAAAGGGGGAGACACTCTAGACCCAAACTGCTACAGACCTATATCCATTCTACCCTGCCTTTCTAAGGTCTTTGAAAGCCAAGTTAACAAACAGATTACCGACCACTTCGAATCTCACCATACCTTCTCTGCTAT
Organism: Oncorhynchus masou masou; assembly: GCF_036934945.1. Classification (NCBI taxonomy): domain Eukaryota; kingdom Metazoa; phylum Chordata; class Actinopteri; order Salmoniformes; family Salmonidae; genus Oncorhynchus; species Oncorhynchus masou. The sequence continues at coordinate 42,960,983 of NC_088213.1, forward strand.
GCAATCTGGTTTCAGAGTTGGTCATGGGTGCACCTCAGCCATGCTCAAGGTCCTAAACGATATCATAACCGCCATTGATAAGAGACATTACTGTGCAGCCGTATTCATCGACCTGGCTAAGGTGTCATGACTTCAGCTGAAGTCGGTCCCTCTCCTTGTTCGGGCGGCGTTCGGGGGTCGACGTCACCGGGCTTCTACCCACCGCCGATCCACTTTTCATTTTCCATTTGTTTTGTCTTTGTTTTACACACCTGATTTCAATCCCGCAATTACTGTTTCATTATTTAACCCTCTGTTCCCCCAATTGATTTTTGTGGGTGATTGTTTATTGTATTTTCGGTCTGTCATGGTGTGCGTGTATTTGTTACTTTGTATATTTGACATTTTGAGTAAAAGTATGTTGATTACTCATATCTGCTGTCCTGCGCCTGACTCTCTACACCAGCTATACATAGGACCCATTACAAAAGGCTTTCAACTCTGTCAATCATAACATTCTTATTGGCAGACTCAGCCTTGGTTTCTCAAATGATTGCTTTGCTTGGTTCACCAACTACTTACCTGCTGCCATCCTGCCCTGGTTGTCATATGGTGACAAGGACCGTGTTATTTAGCTGTTCTTTGAAAAATATGTATCTCTTTCACCTTGGGGGGTTTCTTCTTCATCTGAAGATGATGCATTGTACTCTGGGTTGTATTATTCTCCTTCTTCAGAATCCTCTTCCAAATTATTGTTCTCTTGATCTTCCAGGACAGTTGAAAAAAGTATATGTACGACCTGTTGGGGACTGAAACGTGAAAGAGAGCAAAGAGAGAACTGGGGGGACTGTAATCTGCGGCACCTTTATAGCCTCTGACTGCATTCCCCACTAGTAAACAATTAATGTTTTTATTTCAGACCAATAGACTTAGTTTATTTTGTCTGAATTTTTTTACATTTTGTCTGTGACTCGTCTGGGGTCTTGGAGGGGAGATGCTGCACATGCACAAGAAAGTTCTAGTTTTGTCTGAGTTAAATCAGTAGCACACAATCTAAATTTCTCATTGTGTGTCTGTGTGTGTGAGAGAGAGTCTTTGTGGTTTTGTGTTGTGTAAATGATTGTATAAATGCTGTGTGAAAAATGACCATAAGACAATCTTTGTACTCTGGTGGTGTACAGTTTTCATGGAAATATTAACAAAGGCAATGTTTCACTTTTTCTAATGTTGGGGTCACTCTAGGAAAAGTAATCAAATATAAAGTTGAAAAAACATGATTTAGGGGGGTTTCTCTGCTGTTAAACATAGTGGATCATTTGTTTTACCCTTAAGACAACACAAGTGTTAAGAGGCAGGGTTGGGGTGAATTCCATTTCACTCATCAATTCAGGAAGTACAATGAAATTCCAATTGACATCTTCAATGCTGTCAATAAGGATTTTTTTAAATAGGAATTGGAATTTGGTTTACTTTCTGAATTGAGCGGAATTAAAATGGTATTAAAACCAATCTGGCAGGAATACAAACCTTGTCTGCAAAAGCCAACCTTTACCTGGGGGCATGCTTTGTAGACCATTCAAAGGGGTTCCGATACCTGGTCCCCATGAAAAAAAACACATGTTATTATAGCTTAGAAACAGTAGTAGGCAAATGAAGGGAAAAAGGTACAATAATAAGATGATGGAATAACATTTCTAGCGTCTAGTTGCTGGTAATTGGAAACGCGTACCTTTCGAGTTTCGTCCCCCATTCCTAAACACATCCATCCTATAGTGTAGGTGTTGAAGATTCATAATCTATGCTTGTAGTCATCAGAAGAAGATTGAGGAACGGTTGGTGGATCCAAGAGGTACAAGCCCCCACACCATTCTCCAACCTCTGAAAAGTTGTCTTTGGTGTGTGCATTTTCAAGTAGCCCTTAACATTTTGATTCTGTCTGGTAGAGTAGTGGTTATGGTGGTTAAAGGAGGTTTTGAAAGTTCAAATCCCAGAGGAGCAGTTAATGGGGTAACTTTTTTTTCTTGTCTTTGTGGGCCTGAAAGAGCAAACGAGGTATGTAGGGGGCAGAGGCTCGTTCCCATCAAATAGCAAGAATGACATGACGGCTTGTTTCGAATGTACATTAAATAGAGTTGTGCTAACATATTATGCTGAGGAGTAACAATACACCATTCTCTGAAAAAGCCTACTTTTACCTGGGGGCATGCTTTGTAGACCATTCAAAGGTGTTCCTAACCTTAGTCCCCCTGAAGAAACCCATATATTAGTTTAGAAATAGTTGTAGTAGTAGTTATGGTGGTGAATTACCAAAGGAGAGGTTGTGAATTAAAATTCTTGCAAGAGCATGCCAACTTGCTTTTGTTGCCTTGACAGAACAATGTTGAGGTAGTGTTCCGGAAGGACATTAGACAGCAAAGGAAATTGGATTGTAAAAATGTTAGGTTACAGCAACTGGTGTTGAGTAGGAGTGTTGATCTATGATCAAACCCACCCCTGTCCATATAATCTTATTCCAAAGACTGATTCAGTATGATCTAGGCAAAGCTGATCGTAGAACAGTACTCCTCTGTACGCATTTATGAAATGTCTCAGGCGAAGAATGCTGAACTGGAATCAGTACCCCCCCACCCCCCGTCAAAGTAATGTTATTCATTCTACTCAGAAATGCTGAACAGGTCCGAGTTCAACACACCTACTTCAAGCCACCAGGTGAATGTTGGGTCTTGGGTGCCAAATGTCTTGCTTCGTGGTTGAAAAAGTACCCAATTGTCATACTTGAGTAAAAGTAAAGATACGTTAATAGAAAATGACTAAAGTAAAAGTCACCCAGTAAAATACTAAGTAAACATCATTGCTAAAATATACTTATGTATCAGTGGTAAAAGTATACATGATTTGACCTTCCATATATTAAGCAAACCAGACAGCACGATTCTCATGTTTTTTATTTAAGAAATAGCCATGGGAACACTCCAATACTCAGACATAATTTATAAATGAAGCATGTGTTTAGGGAGTCCGCAAGATCAGAGGCAGTAGGGATGACCAGGGATGTTCTCTTGATAAGTGCGTGAATTGGACCATTTTCCTGTCCGGCTAAGCATTCGAAATGCAACAAGTACCTTTGGGTGCCAGGGAAACTGTATGGAGTAAAAAATACATTATTTTCTTTAGAAATGTAGTCAAGTAAAATTAAAAGTTGTAAAGAAACAGAAAGCGTAAAAGTACAGATACAAAAAAAAACAGATATATAAAAGGAATGTAGTGGAGTACTTTAAATACATTTTTGTAAAGTAATTTACACCAGTGGACTTGAAAGGAACACCTCAATTACCTCGACTAACCGGTGCCCCCACACATTGACTCTGTACCAATACCCCATGTATATGGCCTCCCTATTTTTTATTTTACTGCTGCTCTTTAGTTATTTGTTAGTTTTATTTCTTATTTTTTACTTAACACATATTTTCCTTAAACCTAAATTGTTAGTTAAGGGCTTCTAAGTCAGCATTTCACTGTAAGGTCTACACATGTAGTATTCGGGGCATGTGACAAATACAATTGGATTTGTTACACATGAAAACATGTTGTGAACCTGGTGTGACATTATTGAAACTGTGCTGACACCTAGTGGACATCAAAAGAAACTACACCACACACACACACACTATAACCTTAAAACAAATGGGATGCTTTATATACGTTGCTCTTTTTTATTAGACGCTAATATATATGTCCAATAAACAGATGTTCAAAAGTCGGAATGTGAAGCACAAACGACTGGAAAGTTATTCAATAGCAGCTGTAATGAATCAAGCATCTTGAGGTTACCTGAACTAGGTCAAAGCATATATTTGAAATGTTCTAATTTATTTCATCTTTATTTAACTAGACAAGTTGAAGTCAACAACATCGACACAGACACAAGTTACCTGCTATATTTGGGAATCAGGATTAACACAGAAAACTTGTCAAAATACAATGTATGTTTCTGTAGTACGAGTAGGCTGGTGTATGCAATATCATCGGTAACAATTGTGTACAAGCCACCGAGCTAATAAAATACTGGGGCTAGCGGTCGTTAGTTACATTTCAGCCATAGCGATTCCCTAATCGAGGCGCAACAGAGTTCAGCGGCGAATGCCGGAAATAATAACTAAACGGACGACAAAATGGTGGAGGCTACCAGAATGAAGACATTTTTCCGAAAAAACGTGTTGAGTGAAAAACGTAATTACATAGCTCACTCCCAAACCAGTATCTCATTCTACTGTTATACGACTTTGTATGCGTTTTTTGTTGGCAACTGTTATATAAATATTCATACACATAGCTCATATATTATACAGCGCTAAGCTAATCTGCCTGACTCAAGTCATTTCACGTACCCCTGCTAAAACAGGAACCAGGTCACTCTTCCTGCAATAAAACTACCCCCCTCAGCTCTGTTGTTTCACGACCCCCTCTGCTCTCCTGACTCACTGTCCCCTGACACACAAATATCTTGTTGGATAAAACACACACATCCCCCTCTACTGGTCGAGTGCTCAGAGTAGAGGACTCTGCTCTGCACCAATGGGACTCCTGCTATGGCCAGAGCAGATCCGCCTACAACCCTTCGGGACCAGTCAGAAGACCGACACGACAAGACTCTACCCACTTTATTCTATGTATAAAAATGAATGTAAACCTTTGTATAGGTCTCTTTTTCACCTGACTCCTTACCGAGTTATATGAACTAGATCCGTGCACGTTAAACTGCGGGACAAAATATCTTTGACTTAATAAACTGCCTTTTTGCTATACTTGATTCCACTGTGTCCAGCGCCTTTTTTTCGTCTCTCTCTCTGGTAGTTAATCATCAACACAATCTTGATATTTACGTAGTATTTGGAACGGATTCCTGTTGGAACGTTCCACAAATTATACCCACCCGTTGTACGAAGACGCAAAGCGTTTGATGAGGTGAAGGCTCAACTCAAGAGAATGAAGATGGAATACGCACTGCTGTAGCCAGACAAATTGAAGATTATGGTCAACGGTTCGCTGGATTTGGAGTCACACTCAAAATTAAAGTGGAAAACCACACTACAGGCTGATCCAACTTTGATGTAATGTCCTTAAAACAAGTCAAAAGGAGGCTCAGTAGTGTGTGTGGCCTCCATGTGCCTGTATGACCTCCCTACAACGCCTGGGCATGCTCCTGATGAGGTGGCGGACCTGGACTAAAGCATCCGCCAACTCCTGGACAGTCTGTGGTGCAATGTGGCATTGGTGGATGGAGCGAGACATGATGTCTCCGATGTGCTCAATTGGATTCAGGTCTGGGGAACGGGCGGGCCAGTCCATAGCATCAATGCCTTCCTCTTGCAGGAACTGCAGACACACTCCAGCCACATGAGGTCGAGCATTGTCTTGCATTAGGAGGAACCCAGGGCCAACCGCACCAGCATATGGTCTCACAAGGGGTCTGAGGATCTCATCTCGGTACCTAATGGCAGTCAGGCTACCTCTGGTGAGCACATGGAGGGCTGTGCGGCCCCCCAAAGGAATGCCACCCCACACCATGACTGGCCCACCGCCAAACCGGTCATGCTGGAGGATGTTGCAGTCAGCAGAACATTCTCCACGGCGTCTCCAGACTCTGTCACGTCTGTCACATGTGTTCAGTGTGAACCTGCTTTCATCTGTGAAGAGCACAGTGGCAAATTTGCCAATCTTGGTTTTCTCTGGCAAATGCCAAACGTCCTGCACGGTGTTGGGTTGTAAGCACAACCCCCACCTGTGGACGTCGGGCCCTCATACCACCCTCATGGAGTCTGTTTCTGACCGTTTGAGCAGACATATGCACATTTGTGGCCTGCTGGAGGTCATTTTGCAGGGTTCTGGCAGTGCTCCTCCTGCTCCTCCTTGCACAAAGGCGGAGGTAGCGGTCCTGCTGCTGGGTTGTTGCCCTCCTACGGCCTCCTCCACATCTCCTGATGTACTGGTCTGTCTCCTGGTAGCGTCTCCATGCTCTGGACACTACGCTGACAGACACAGCAAACCTTCTTGCCACAGCTCGCATTGATGTGCCATCCTGGATGAGCTGCACTACCTGAGCCACTTGTGTGGGTTGTAGACTCCGTCTCATGTTACCACTAGAGTGAAAGCACCGCCAGCATTCAAAAGTGACCAAAACATCAGCCAGGAAGCATAGGAACTGAGAAGTGGTCTGTGGTCACCACCTGCAGAACCACTCCTTTATTGGGGGTGTGTTGCTAATTGCCTATAATTTCCACCTGTTGTCCATTCCATTTGCACAACAGCATGTGAAATGTATTGTCAATCAGTGTTGCTTCCTAAGTGGACAGTTTGATTTCACAGAAGTGTGATTGACTTAGAGCTACATTGTGTTGTTTAAGTGTTCCCTTTATTTTTTTGAGCAGTGTATAAAGGATGAGGCTATGCAGACTTAGAGTCTACATTGGAAAGTTGAAACCCCCTTTAAGGTCTTTACATATTTAATTTTCGGGTTTCGTATAGTTCGGGTTCAGATCGTTTGTTTATACTTGGTGAGATTGAAGAGTTGAACACATGGGGAAAGGTACCACCCCATTTTTACATTCAGATTCAGTCTGGATATTGGTTGGGTTAAGTGCAATGACAGGTAACAGACTGCGTGTATGTACATGGAACATTAGAGGGAGCCAAAATCCCATGAAAAGGAAGAAGGTACTGTCTTTTTGAAAAAAAAATATATATTGATTTTGCAAGAAACTTATTTGGATGATAAGGAGCATCTGAAATTACAACAAGGGGGGTTTGGTCAAGTGTTTTTCTCATCATTTACATCCAAAAGTAGAGGTGTAGCAATTCTTGTGAAAAGGAACTTACCCCTTAAGGTGTTGAATTGTGTGAAAGATCCATTAATTATAACAAAATGACCAAATGTTACTTTACAAGGGCAGAACATTTCCATAATGAATATTTACTTCCCCCCTGCCCATCCCCCTGATTTCCTCACTAAGGTATTTATAGACTTCTCAGAATTAAACTCAGACACTGCAGTGATTTTAATTGTTTGTTGAATCCCCTTATTGAAAAGTTTCCCAGCAGTATAGCTTCACTCTCTCCTCAAGCTAAGTCACTTAAAGCTATTTGTGATCTGGGGTATTCTGATTTTTGGAGAACCTTTCATCCCTCCAACAGAGAGTTCACTTTTTTTCTCTGCACCTCATGGATGTCAGACTAGAATAGATTACTTTTTTATGCCCAGGACATCTTTGCAGTCTGTTTTATCCACTAGGATAGGAAGCATAATCATATCTGATCATGCGGAGGTGATCCTGGACATAACTCAATGGGGCATCCAATCTGTCAAGACATTGGAGGTTGAATATAACCAATTCTTAAAGACCATACATTTACATCATATTTTATTACAGAGTTTAAAGCATTTTTCTCTATTAACTCTCAATCAACAGATAACCCCTCGCTCCTTTGGGAAACATGTAAAGCATACACCAGGCATGAAAAGCAAAACAACTTTAGAGGGTGAATTAGGAACTAAAGAGAAGGACTACATTAAAACTGCCCTATTAAAAGGAAATATCAGTCCTTAGATCAACGTTGGACTCTCTCCTAACACAGGGTGCTGAAAAGAAAATGAGATTTGTCAGGCAAAAGCGATATGAACATGGCGATAAGCCAGGAAAGTACTTGTTGTACCTAGCTAAAAAGAGAGCTGGCTCAGTGAATTGGTACTATTACTGATTCTGATGGCAATAATTTATATGAAAAAATGATAAATGCATGATCATATGTGTGTATATATACAGTGGGGAGAACAAGTATGATACACTGCCGATTTTCCTACTTAAAGCATGTAGAGGTCTATTTTTTTTATCATAGGTACACTTCAACTGTGAGAGACGGAATCTAAAACAAAAATCCAGAAAATCACATTGTATGATTTTTAAGTAATTAATTTGCATTTTATTGCATGACATATGTATTTGATCACCTACCAACCAGTTAGAATTCCAGCTCTCACAGACCTGTTTGTTTTTCTTTAAGAAACCCTCTTGTTCTCCACTCATTACCTGTATTGACTGCATCTGTTTGAACTTGTTACTTGTATAAAAGACAACTGTCCACACACTCAAACAGACTCCAACTTCTCCACAATGGCCAAGACCAGAGAGCTGTGTAAGGACATCAGGGATAAAATTGTAGACTTGCACAAGGCAGGGATAAGCTACAGGACAATAGGCAAGCAGCTTGGTGAGAAGGCAACAACTGTAGGTGCAATTACTATGAGATGGAAGAAGTTCAAGATGACGGTCAATCACCCTCAGTCTGGGGCTCCATGCAAGATCTCACCTCATGGGGCATCAATGATCATGAGGAAGGTGAGGGATCAGCCCAGAACTACAGAGCAGGACCTGGTCAATGACCTGAAGAGAGCTGGGAACACAATCCCAAAGAAAACCATTAGTAACACACTACTCCGTCATGGATAAAAATCCTGCAGCGCACACAAGGTCTCCCTGCTCAAGCCAGCACATGTCCAGGCCCATCTGAAGTTTGCCAATGACCATCTGGATGATCCAGAGGAGGAATGGGAGAAGGTTGTGTGGTCTGATGAGACAAAAATAGCTTTTTGGTCTAAACTCCACTCGCCGTGTTTGGAGGAAGAAGGAGTACAACCCCAAAAAACACCATCCCAACCCGTGAAGCATGGAGGTGGAAACATCATTCTTTGGGGATGCTTTTCTGCAAAGGGGACAGGACGACTGCACCGTATTGAGGGGAGGATGGATGGGGCCATGTTTCCAACAAGATCTTTGCCAACAACCTCCCTCCCTCAGTAAGAGCATTGAAGATGGGCCGTAGCTGGGTCTACCAGCATGACAACGACCCGAAACACACAGCCAGGGCAACTAAGGAGTGGCTCCGTAAGAAGCATCTCAAGGTCCTGGAGTGGCCTAGCCAGTCTCCAGACCTGAATCCAATAAATCTTTGGAGGGAGCTGAAAGTCCGTATTGCCCAGTGACAGCCCCGAAACCTGAAGGATCTGTATGGACGAGTGGGCCAAAATCCCTGCTGCAGTGTGTGCAAACCTGGTCAAGAACTACAGGAAACATGATCTTTGCAAACAGGTTTCTGTACCAAATATTAAGTTCTGGTTTTCTGATGTATCAAATACTTATGTCATGCAATAAAATGCAAATTAATTACTTATCAAACAATTAGATTTGTTTTAGATTCCGTCTCTCACAGTTGAAGTGTACCTATGATAAAAATGACAGACCTCTACATGCTTTGTAAGTAGGAAACACTGCCGATTGTGCAGGTTATCAAATACTTGTTCTCCCCACTGTATATGTAGCAAAACAAAAAATGCCATTTTCACTTGTAAAATACACAATTAGTTCACCACTAGAGGGATTCCTTGGGTCACACTAGACTGGAGATAAATGAATCATGGTAATTATGCCAGTCTGCACGGCTCCTTTCTAACCAAAGATGCTGAGGACTTTTACAAAACAAACTCCATTCGTCAATACTAATATTAGTGTAGTCCACGTTCAAACAATGCTATAAATTCCTGAATCAAAACATGTAGGTAAACAGAATAAACACAGCCAGCCTTCTGACATATGGCTTTTTGGTAATATTTTATTTATTGTCCAGAGATTAAATACTTCACTTCTTCCCCTTCATTTGAATCCTAATAGGTCTATACTGTGCCCTTTAAAAAAGAGATTGGTTTAACATACCTATAAAACAGGCAAAGCAATGTTATGTACCAGGGTAAGCCACTACACAGTATAAGAGCGGTGAAGGCATTGTATGTTAACAAATGTCTCTCCCAAAATGATCAACATTTAGTTCCAAATTCCACATCATGAATTCTGCAGTATTTGCATTTTAAATTATACAATCAATAATTTTGTCCACTCATTCACAGACCCACAAACATTTTTCAAATTATCCCTTACATTTAAGCACATTATAGTAACTGTGGGTCAAAACTATAGACAACCTATTGGAGCAATACTTGGTCATAATTCTGAGCAAAACCCCTGAAATGGAAATTGTTAGTCTATTTTACAAGCCTCCAAATAGGATTGGTTGAATGATATACCTTTTCCAAACTCATGACCTGTGAGCACGTTTCCTATTTTCAGCCCTTGGGCTGAAGCACAAAGCATTGGTAATCAACAAATAGGTTATCATAGAAAGCTTTAAAATCCAATTAAGTGCAAAGTGTCAAATTCAATATTGCAAATGTGCAGCAGTAAGTCAGGCAAATAAGGCAGAATTTCAGCATGAGCTTTTAGATCATATCTTCCTGCTTGCCGTTCCATCAGTGGCTTATGTTGAGTCGAATGGCAGCATTAGAGCTTCTAAGATGTAAGTGTGAGGAGAGGTTACTGCATACACCACATCACTGCCAATGAGGCAAGAAGGCCCAGCAAGGGCTTGCCAGTGCCAATGGATGAGGCTCCGTTGCATAGGTCACTGGTGCAACAATCGAAGGTAAATTTTGGTACAGATGGAAACATCTGGGCCAGTTGATTGAAGTTGCAGTCAGAGAACTTGATGCACTGCCGAGTTGTCTGTCCCCCTGTGCCAAATAACATACGAGTTACAGGGTAATGCAGAGAAATGGGAGGATTTTCATAATTTGATTCAGATTACACATTTTACGGCACCTCTCTCAGCTAGTGTCAGGCAGGCATCCTCATCAAAACGGCAGTCCTGTGGAGTTGTGCAGCTCCCGGTGTCATCCTTGCATTTGACACAGCGGATGGCAGAGCCTGAGAAAACCAGATGAGACACTTAGCCCTTCACATGACTCAAATCATTCCACTTCCATTTTGATTAGCTACTGTGACTTGGTCAAATGTGAAATGCTCCATCCTTGATTGCGATACAGTTTTAGAAAACTTGAACTCAACTTGAATATCATCCAAAAATAACTTTACATATACAAATGTCCACTCATGTTTGTTTCCTCCTGAGTTTTCATTAGCTCAGGAAGTGCAATGCAAAATACTTATGTGAGAATCTGTTAAAAAACGGCACACAGTAAATATCTTTTTGTATTTGTAAAATCATTTTTGGGTGCTATGAACGTAGAGTGCGGTTTCCTAAAATGTTTTGTATGCAGTGATTAACGGTTAGACAGAGCATTGTAAATGTGAACCATGTGGCTATATGACCTTCAATTTTCAAGCGCAAGGCGAGACGCAACAGTATCAAAGAAGCAACTTTAATGGCAGAAAAATTATTACTTACCCAATCCAAATATTGCAAAACAGAACACTAAGCACATCCCAGGATAATTATTCATGATTTGGATTTCTGCTGACTGTCACGTCTGGATAAAAAGAAACAAGAATCATTTAAAGCTATAATCCCTAGTTGCTAAATCCATTTTTGGGCTTGTAAATGAATGATATACCCATTAATTTTTGAAGAATAACTTCAATGCCTCAAGCTTATTTCAACTGTTGTATCCCATCAAAGCCCAAAATATAAACTTGTTTTAATCTAATGTATAGCCTCAAAACATGGTTAAAACTATCATTTTGATAGCAGTTTATGAATTAGAGAGTTATATTTCTCCAGGCCCATCCCTCAGCGTTTTACCAAAACAGGGTGACTTATTGTTTCAATGAAGGACTGGCTTTAACTAGTGATGGGGGTAAAAACCTATAGTTACATATCGGGATATGTTTGACGCTATATCATATCGACAATATCGCAATATACAATTTGCGCTAGTTGGCTGTACCTACACCAACACTCCTGTTAATCCTTCATAGTTTGTTCTCCATCTTTTTAAAATAGGGAGCCTTTGTTTTCAACACTTGTATTTCCTCGACTGATACAAACTAGTTCTCATGGCTCTCTTGTCCCTAGGCAGCAGACATATGGGGAGATATGTTTGAAACATCGAATCACAATACACTACTTAGCCGGTGCCAATATGTGACAATGGGTGCGTTCGTAAAGTCACTGGCCATCTACTCCGATTTCAGAGCACTCTCGTCTGAATATGCCAGAGCGCAGAATAACTGATGAATTTACAAAAACTCAACACCCGTTGAATAAGACCGGTGTAGGTAAACGTTGGCAAAATTGTTGCCGGCAGCAAAGTTGCAGTCACCAACGCTCTGGATAACAAGAAAACAGCACAACCTGCTCTGCAAGGGCGAGTAAAATGGTCAGAGTGAAGTGTTCTCTCATTTGTGTCTGGAAGTAGCTAGCCAACGTTAGCTCGGGTGCTTGACTGCCGTTGAGGTCAGAACGGTCGGATCAACGCTACTCCTCGGCCAGAGCGTCCAGTGTGCGTTCTGAATGCTCCAAGGGCAAAACTATCTAAATCTACGAATGGACAATGTGACAACGCTCTGAATTTACGAACGCACATTTCTGGCACTTCATATTTAATTTACGAACACACCTAATCGTGAGATCACTGGCAAATCACATGACTAGGTAAAATCCAATGACACCACTTTCCGGATTACGTCCAAACGCATTCCTCAATGAAAGACGACACATTTTTAAACAATGCTTTTTTTCCTGATAAAAATGAGTTCATTGCATCCGCCGTGGAGCCCAGTTTCATACTATTACCATATGGCCAAGCTGCCTGCCATAGTTTAAGTAATCACGAAAAAAACACAAAGCTAAGTTAGGGCCTTTTTCACGCTGCTATCTATTAGTTAAGGCCTTCAGAACGTTATATTCCCAGTTTACTGTTCTACTTCACAATGCTTGCTTTGCTATTGTTGGCAATGAGACCTACCCACGTTGTTTGTAGTTAAAATGTAAAACAAATAACTAAATGGAATTTCCTACAGGGAAATCTAGGTGTCTCTCGCAATGGGTATATTTAGAAGAAGAAAACAATATTGGACATTTTAATCATGAGAATTATTTAAGGCTGGGCAGTGTATTACGCTGTCAAACGCTAGACCAGAAAGTGTCAGAAGTTGCCATTTGCTAACTACTTCTCGTTATGCAGACATAAACACACCACTGAGGTGCGGATGTTTACTTTCTACACAAGTTGGTATTATTTAGTTTCGTCCTAAGAACAGATTGTAGTGGTAAAATAAAAAAGGAATACATATTTTGGTGCTATTTAGGTTAAATGAAATTCTATGCATCACTCCAGTCAACAGGGTCTGCGAACGTTCCATTCGCTTGCTATGGGTTAGTGTTCCAGTTTAGCCAACGTTATTTTGCCATTTTCCAGCTGTATCTCTCTATATGCATCTGCCATGGCTTTGGTTTACAGTAACCTGACCAACACGGTAATTAGTGATGTCCCAAAGAGTCCAGACTTGGTCAACTGGCAGGACTAAGGTTACGTTAGCTACAGTAGATAACGTTAGCTACAGTAGATAACGTTAGCTACAGTAGATAACGTTAGCTGTATAGCTAAAGCTATGCTAGATAGCCCACCACATTAAAACTCAAATAGTTACGTTAGTTCATACAGTGAACATTTTTAAGGAAATAGGTCTTGACTTACCCTAATTCCTCGAACAACGAAAGCAAAATGGCAAGCAAGTGCTTAGGAACTCGGAAATATCAACCATGGCCCCTCCCTTTCAGAAAAATAAACTGACTGCTGGGAATGTAGTTTGTGATGACACCATTATTTAAGGTGTGGTGTTATATTCAGGGTACAACAATTTACATTTCATAATACTGTATGACGAAGCATTAATAATTTAATGACTGATTAATTCCTTAATTCCAAATACAGCCTGGTTCGAATCCAGGCTGTATCACAACCGGCCGTGATGGGGAGTCCCATAAGGTGGCGCACAATTGGCCCAGCGTCGTCCGGGTTTGGCTGGTGTAGGCCATCATTGTAAATAAGAATTTGTTCTTAACTGACTTGTCTAGTTAAATAAAGGTTAGATTAAAAATAAATACAATAATTAATCGACACATGACATGAGAGATACCAAGTTGGAGGTTGAAGTGCATTTCAAACTGGCCAACTATTTGAACTGAAACTCTTATCTTCAGGTAGACTGATTACCCCACAACTGCCTACACCGGTTTGTTTCGGGAAAATGAATGTCAGGGCAAAATTTAACAGCTGGGTTTAACAATGCATCCTTGGAATGTGCTATATTCATTGGAATAGATAACTAAATGGACTGAATTGAGAACTGTAATAAAGTTGTCATAGACTGAATGCTAGTCATAAGTAAGACCAACTTACTGCACCCTACTTTACATTAGTTATCATGACATGAATGGGTGAAATGAGGCTATTGGTTTACACCAGTAGGCCAACACAACTCAACAGCTGAACAAAGGAACATTGGTCAGGCTACAACAGAGGCCACTTTTTTATTATTTTTTAAAATCTTTATTTAACTAGGCAAGTCAGTTATAATACATAACAGCACACATCTTCCTGGCAACATTGTCAAAGATAAAACAGCTCTCTGAAAAAACTGAATTTGCTCTGCTAAGCCAGGGTATTTTCATGTCCAGTTACATACAGTTGAAGTTTACATACACCTTAGCCAAATACATTTAAAATCAGTTTCTCACAATTCCTGACATTTAATCATAGTAAAAATCCCCTGTCTTAGGTCAGTTAGAATCACCACTTTATTTTAAGAATGTGAAATGTCAGAATAATAGTAGAGAATTATTTATTTCAGCTTTTATTACTTTCATCACATTCCCAGTGGGTCAGAAGTTTACTGACACTCAATTAGTATTTGGTAGCATTGCCTTTAAATTGTTTAACTTGGGTCAAACGTTTCAGGTAGCCTTCCACAATAAGTTGGGTGAATTTTGGCCCATTCCTCCTGACAGAGCTGGTGTAACTGAGTCAGGTTTGTAGTTCTCCTTGCTCGCACACGCTTTTTAGTTCTGCCCACAGATTTTCAATAGGATTGAGGTCAGGGCTTTGTGATGGCCACTCAAATACCTCAACTTTGTTGTCCTTAAGCCATTTTGCAACAACTTTGGAGGTACATTTGGGGTCATTGTCCATTTGGAAGACCCATTTGCGACCAAGCATTAACTTCCTGACTGATGTCTTGAGACGTTGCTTCAATACATCCACATAATTGTCCTTCCTCAATATGCTATCTATTTTGTGAAGTGCACCAGTCCCTCCTGCAGCAAAGCACCCCCACGCTTCACGGTTGGGATGTTCTTCAAAAGCCTCTCCCTTTTTCCCCCAAACATAACAATGGTCATTATGGCCAAACAGTTCTATTTTTGTTTCATCTGACATTTCTTCAAAAAGTATGATCTTTGTCCCCATGTGCAGTTGCAAACCGTTGGACTGGCTTTTTTATGGTGGTTTTGGAGCAGTGGCTTCTTCCTTGCTGAGCGGCCTTTCAGGTTGCGTTTCGATATTGGCCTCATTTTACTGTGGATAAAGATACTTTTGAACCCTCCAGCATCTTCACAAGGTCATTGCTGTTGTTCTGGGATTGATTTGCACTTTTCACACCAAAGTACGTTCATCTCTAGGAGACAGAACGCGTCTCCTTCCTGAGTGGTTTGATGGCTGCGTGGTCCCATGGTGTTTATTCTTGTGTACTATTGTTTGTAAAGATGAACGTGGTACCTTCAGGCGTTTGGAAATTGCTCCCAAGGATGTACCAGACTTGTGGAGGTCTACAATTTTTTGTTTTCTAAGGTCTTGGCTGGTTTCTTTGGATTTTCCCATGATGTCAAGCAAAGAGGCACTGAGTTTGAAAGTAGGCCTTGAAATACATCCACAGGTACACCTCACATGATGTCAATTAGCCTATCAGAAGCTTCTAAAGCCATGACATTTTCTGGAATTTTTCAAGGTGTTTAAAGGCACAGTCAACTTAGTGTATGTAAACTTCTGACCAACTGGAATTGTGATACAGGGAATTATATGTGACATAGTCTGTCTGTAAACAATTGTTGGAAAAATTACTTGTGACATGCACAAAGTAGATGTCCTAACCGACTTGCCAAAACCATAGTTTGTTGACAAGAAACTTGTGGAGTGGTTGAAAAACAAGTTTTAATGACTCCAACCTAAGTGTATGTAAACTTCCGACTTCAACTGTACATGCTGAGATGAGTGATACACTTGTGCTCAAAGCTGAGATAATGTCCCTCTAATGACCTGAAATTGCATCAGAAAGCATTATAAAACATAATATACACTTCCCGCCGTATTTACTTAGACAGTCAAGCAACATTTTTTAAATGTGGCTCTATACTCCAGAATGTTTTATTTAAGATCATACATTTAATATGAGGCGACAGCACAGAATGTCACCTTATATTTTAATACATCTCTTTGACTGTTTAGAAATGAAATAACTTCAATGCATCTTTTTTTAAATTCACTTTTATTGTATCAAAGTAGTCAATAGTTTAGTATTTGGTCCCATATTCCTAGCATGCAATGAATACATCAAGCTTGTGACGACATAGTCATATGAAAAAGTTTGGGCACCCCTGACAATTTCCATGATTTCCATTTATAAATAATTGGGTGTTTGGATCAACACTTTCATTTTGATCTATCAAATAAATGATGGACACAGTAATATTTCAGTAGTGAAATGAGGTTTATTGAATTAACAAAATTAGACAGGTGCATCAATTTGGGCACCCCAATAGAAAAATCACATAAATATTTAGTAGAGCCTCCTTTTGTGAAAATAACAGCCTCTAGACACTTCCCATAGCCTCGAATGAGTGTCTGGGTTCTGGATGAAGGTATTTGTTTCTGAAGGTATCAATTTGGGGCGGCAGGGTAGCCTGGTGGTTAGAGCGTTGGACAAGTAACCGGAAGGTTGCAAGTTCAATCCCCCGAGCTGACAAGGTACAAATCTGTCATTAACTGCCCTTGAACAGGCAGTTAACCCACTGTTCCTAGGCTGTCATTGAAAATAAGAATTTGTTCTTAACTGACTTGCCTAGTTAAATAAAAGTAAAATACATTTTGGCCCATTCCTCCAGTCCCAGCGTAACTTCAACTTTGTGACTGATTCTTCAACATTTTCCCAAGAATCTGCTGATATTGAGTGGAATCCATGCGACCCTCAACTTTAACAAGATTCCCAGTACCGGCACTGGCCACACAGCCCCACAGCATCATGGAACCCCCACCAAATTTTACTGTGTTTTTCTTGGAACGCTGTGTTCTTTTGCTGCCATGCATAATGTCCCTTGTTATGACCAAATAACTCAATCTTTGTTTCATCAGTCCACAGCATCTTATTCCAAAATTAAGCTGGCTTGTCCAAATGTGCGTTTGCATATCTCAAGCAACTCTGTTTGTGGCGTGTGTACAGAAAAGGCTTCATCCGCATCACTCTCCCATACAGCTTCTCCTTGTGCAAAGTACGCTGAATTGTTGAACGATGCACAGTGACACCATCTGCAGCAAGATGATGTTGTAGGTCTTTGGAGGTGGTCTGTGGGCTGTTTTTGACCGTTCTCACCATCCTTCGCCTCTCCGATATTTTACTTGGCCTGCCACTTCTGGCCTTAACAAGAACTGTGCCTGTGGTCTTCCATTTCCTCACTATGTTCCTCACAGTGGACAATGACAGCTTAAATCTCTGCAATAGCTTTTTGTAGCCTTCCTCTAAACCATAATGTTGAACAATCTTTGTTTTCAGGTCATTTGTCATTTGTTTTGAGGCCCCCATGTTGCCACTCTTCAGAGGAGAGTCAAAGAGAACAACAACTTGCAATTGGCCACCTTAAATACCTTCTCTCATGATTGGATGCACTTGTCTATGAAGTTCAAGGCTTAATGAGCTCACCAAACCAAGTGTGTTCCAATTAGTACTAAGTAGTTACAGGTATTCAAATCAACAGAATGACAAGGGTGCCCACATTTTTGCATAGCCTATTTTTCACATCTGATTTAATTTCATACAACTTAATATTGCTACACTAAAAATCTTTGTCTGGACAATACCCCAGTACTCAGCTTTTATTAGAAAATGAATGGCATGCCACTGTGATCATTTTCTGTGACGACAGAGTAAATTATTATGCAGCCTCAGAGGGGTGCCCAAACATTTTCATACGACTACTTGTTGGATGGATTTGCAATTCGTTTTGGTTGTGTTTCAGATTATCTTTCACCCAATAGGAACTGAATAGTGAATAATGTATTGTCATTTTGGAGTCACGTTTATTGTAAATAATAGATGTTTCAGAACACTACATTAATGTGGATGCTTCCATGATTGTGGATAATTATGTATGAATCGTGAATAATAAAGACCACAAAAGTTACAGAAGAACAAAGTTCATACCCCTGCAAAAATGCTAACCTCCTCTGTTAATGGTAATTGTGAGAGAGGAGCGTTTTGGGGGGTATTATCTTTGTTCCTCTAACTTTCTCTCTCTCTTGTTCTTCCTCTGTAAATTCTTTGAATTTGTCCAGACTTATGAGGGGAAAAAAACAAATAAGTGAACTAGATACAATGCCTTCAAAAAGTATTCATACACCTGGACTTATTAAAAAAGAACGTTTTGTTACAGCCTGAATTCAATTTGGATTAAATATTTCTCACCCATTTACACACAATAACCCATAGTGAAAACACGTGTTTAGACATTTTTGCAAATGTATTGAAAAGGAAATACATTTACATAAGTATTCACAGTCCTGAGTTAAAATCACCTTTGGCAGTGATTACAGCTGTGAGTCTTTCTGGGTAAGTCTCTAAGAACGTTGCACACCTGGATTGTACAATATTTGCAGATTATTTTTTAAACTCTTTGTGCACTGTCAAATTGGTCATTGATCATTGCTAGACAGCCATTTTCAAGTCTTGCCATAGATTTTCAAGCCTATTTAAGTCAAAGCTGTAACTAGGCCACTCAGGAATATTCAATGTCATCTTGATAAGCAACTCCAGTGTATATTTGGCCTTGTGTTTTAGGTTATTGTCCTGTTGAAAGGTCAATTTGTCTGTTGGAAAGCAGACAACCAGGTTTTCCTCAAGGATTTTGCCTGTGCTTAGCTCTATGCCATTTCTTTTTATCCTAAAAAAACTTCCTTGTCCTTGCCGATGAGAAGCACACCCAAAACATGATGCAGCCACCACCATGCTTGATAATATGGTAGTGGTACTCAGTGATGTGTTGTGTATGTCCAAAACATAATGCTTTATATTCAGGACATAAAGTGAATTTCTTTGTCAAATTTTTGCAGTTTTAGTTTAGTGTCTTATTGCAAACAGGATGCATGTTTTGGAATACTTGTTATTCTTTACAAGCTTCCTTCTTTTAACTCTTGACAATTAGGTTAGTATTGTGTAGTAACGATGCTGAACAAAAATATAAACGCATGTAAAGTGTTGGTCCCATGTTTCATGAGCTGAAATAAAAGATCCCAGAAATGTGTATTATAAATTACATTTCTATAAATTATTTATCTTGAAATGTGTGCACAAATACCTCCCTGTAAGTGAGCATTTCTCCTTTGTCAAGATATTCCATCCACCTGACTGGTGTAGCATATCAAGAAGCTGATTAAACAGCATTATCATCACACATGGTCACCTTGTACTGGGGAAAATAAAAGGCCACTCTAAAATGTGCAGTTGTCACACAACACAGATGTCTCAAGTTGAAGGAGCATGCAGGAATGTCCACCAGAGCTGTTGCCAGATCATTTTATATTAATTTCTTTACCATAAGCCGCCTCCAACGTCATTTTAGAGTATTTTTCAAAAAGTCCAACCGGCCTCACAACCGTAGATCTCATGTAACCACGCCAGCCCAGGACATCCACATCCGGCTTCTTCACCTGCGGGATCATCTGAGACCAGCCACCCAGACAGCTGATGAAACTGAGGATTTTTACTGTCTGGGTCCATTCATTACTGCACCCCTGCTCAGTCATGTGAAATTCATAGATTAGAGCCTAATGAGATATCCTTATAAGAAGTGTAACTCAGTAAATCTCTTAAATTGTTGCATTTATATTTTTGTTCAGTATATCTTGTTGATCCATCCTCAGTTTTTCCTATGACAGCCATTAAACTAAGTGTTTTCAAGTGACCATTGGCCTCATGGTGAAATCCCTGAGCGGTTTCCTTCCTCTCCGGCAACTGAGTAAGGAAGGACGCCTGTATCTTTGGGACTGGGTGTATTGATACACCATCCACAGTTTAATTAATAAATTCACCATGCTCAAAGGGATATTCAACGTCTGCTTCTTTTTTTTCTTCTTCCCCCATCTCCCTTCTTTGCGAGGCATTGGGAAAACCTCCCTGGTCTTTGTGGTTGAATCTGTGTTTGACATTCACTACTCGACCGAGGGACCTTACAAATAATTGTATGTGTGGGATACAGAGATCAGGTAGCCATTCACAAATCATGTTAAACACTATTGCACACAGTGAGTCCATGCAACTTGTGACTTGTTAAGCAAATTACTTACAAATTTACCCCTGACCCCATTTAGGTTTACCATAAAGGGGTTGAATACTTATTGACCCAGCTTTTCATTAACTTGCAAACATTTCTAAAACCATAATTCAACTTTGACATTATGTGGTATGTGTAGGCCAGGGACACACAAACTCAAATTAATCCATTTTAAATTCAGGATGTAACACAAAATGTGGAAAAAGTAAATGGGTGTGAATACTTTCTGAAGGCACTGTACATTAAGTGCATTAATTTGTAAACGGCAAAACAGATATGTATGGAAATACCCTCAAAAAAGGTGACATTCTATACTGTTGCCTCAAACATTTGATCTCAAATTCAAAATGCAAGTGTATAGAGCCAAAGGTACTCATTTTAGCATCGCTGTCCAAATAAATACGGAGGGGCGTGATACTCTAGCTTATTGTTCAAACATTCAGATTTCTATGAGAAACTGCACACTTATTGGCTGCTTTACTAAACAGATGGTTGTTTCTGCAGACTTTCAAATAATCATAATCACATTACAATGAATAAAGATACTGATCCATTAAATGCATTAATGCATGACAGAGACAAGCCCACGTTAAAATGTTCCTGTATAGCTCAACAGCTTTCATGTGGGCTTCTCTTTGTCATTGTTGTTAGCGTACCCAAAACAGCCAAGCTTTTATGTTTCCATATAATTCCTTGGTTTTTGTTGGGTTTGAAAACCACTGGCAGTGACCATCTCTGATTAAGAGCATCATAGTTATAAATGTTTAACACCACTGCAGAAACAGCTGCAATGTCAAATAAATGTCCTTTTTGATGATGCGTTAACGACCTACCTACAGTTGACCTGTAGAGTTGGCGTGGCTTTTCATAGGATTTAGATAGAGCAGTCAGCTAGAGAATAAACAATGTTACTATTGAAAAAGAGGTGTACAACCCTGCTCGCAATAGTCAATGTCCAGTTCCAGATCGGGCCATTGTTGAAAAAAAATAAACAATGGCGAGATCTTGGATTTGCATGGGAGGGCATATTGCAGAGGCTGTGGTAGTATCTCATCTAGCTATCAGCTACAGCTTTACAAATAACAAAAACAAACTTTACTCTTATATAACTGTGAAAGTCCTTCCCAGCCCCTTTCCCAATTGAGTCCCGTGGTGAGAAAAGTGTGTAAAATGTGGCGTGGACATCGTCCCCCTGGGGCTGCCATGTTAATGCCTCAAAGCTCACCCTCATTATAGTCATCAGTGTCTGACGAGTTGTCTTTGTTAAAAGAGGCACTAGAAACATCCCTTGCTGATACCTGCTGATGGGGGGAGGGAGCAAATATTAAACCAAGTTTTTGTTTTAAAACTTTACCATTTGTTGCATTACCAAAAATGGGGACAAATAAAAAGACCAACAAAACACTATTTAATAACCATAGCCTAAAAGTTGGCCCTAATCACTGACTTATCAAGTCTCTTAAAACTGAATCCAATTGTTACTTATCACTATCTCATAAACACCAACTGTACAATTGACTCACGGAATGGAGGGCAAACCATCTGAAAGCAGGGGATGCAGACGTCGAAAGATCTCCTCGTTCTTGAGGTGGTGTAGTGGCCTTCCATGTACTCAGAGGTAGCAGAGAAGGTTGTGCAGCTGGCGTACTCATGTACTTTAACCGGAGTCATCACCGGGAATTCTCCTGCAGACAATGTCAAGAGATTAGTATATCTTTTGCAAAAGTTACTCATGAAATGTTGTCACTTTTTAAAATATTTTTTTATATCAGTTGAAGTCAGAAGTTTACAGTGGGGCAAAAAAGCATTTAGTCAGCCAGCAATTGTGCAAGTTCTCCCACTTAAAAAGATGAGAGAGGCCTGTAATTTTACACTTCAATTATGACAGACAAAATTAGAAAACAAATCCAGAAAATCACATTGTAGGATTTTTAATGAATTTACTTGAAAATTATGGTGGAAAATAAGTATTTTGTAAACTTCTGACCCACTGGAATTGTGATACAGTGAATTATAAGTGAAATAATCTGTCAATTGTTGGAAAAATGACTTGTGTCATGCACAAAGTAGATGTCCTAACCGACTTGCCAAAACTATAGTTTGTTAACAAGAAATTTGTGGAGTGGTTGAAAAATTTGTTTTAATGACTCCAACCTAAGTGTATGTAAACTTCTGACTTCAACGTATGATGAAAATTACATTAGTAATCCGTTAGCTGTAAATTATTCTTAGATCGTAACAGGTTTTTGTCCACTGCTACCAAAAGGATACAACTGAGAATGAAACATTACGCCAAGTCCACAGAATTATCTCTAGTCTAGTCACTTACCGACAACGCCTGGCCCACGGACCTCCTCCACATTAGCATTGGTGATCTTCCAATAACGACAAGCATTCTCAGGGAGGGCATCATTTGCCATTTCAATCCTGAGGGTAAAATGTTATGTATAAGGTTAGGGAAGTTATGACAGCTGCATTATGATTCATTTACCCATATCATTTTAATCATTATCAGGAGCTGAAATCAGTAGAGGAAATAGTGGTACCTGATCCGGTAGATGAAGAAAAAATGTGGAGGATGCACTGAGCTGAGCTCCGGTAAGAATGAGGTAGACACTGAAACTGTAATATCCCGTGGCGGAAACACACTGCTTATCATGGACGTATCTGTGAATAGCTTAAACCTTCAAAATCCTTTGGAAGCCTTGATTTGAATGCATGTGGTGTCCCCACCCCCAAAAATAATAACTTGGTCGACCAAGAGTTGTCTCTTCTTTGAAAAAAAATGTAAACATTCTTTTTCCATATATAGACACATCCTATGTGTTTTAATCAAATCAACTACAGTGCATTCGGAAAGTATTCAGACACCTTGACTTTTTCTACATTTTGTTACTTCTAGATTTCTAAAAATGATAAAATAATAATTTTTCCTCAATCTACACACAATACCCCATGACAAAGCAAAAAAAAACAGTTTTAGACATTTTAGTAAATGTATTAAAAATAACAAATACCTTATTTACATAACTATTCAGACCTTTTGATATGAGACTCAAAATTGAGCTCAGGAGCATCCTGTTTCCATTGATCGTTCTTGAGATGTTTCTATAACTTGATTGGAGTCAACCTGTGGTAAATTCAATTGATTAGACATGATTTGGAAAAGGCACACACCTGTCTATACAAGGTCCCACAGTTGACAGTGCATGTCAGATCAAAAACCAAGCCACGAGGTCAAAGGAATTGTCCGTAGATCTCCGAGACAGAATTGTGTCGAGGCACAGATCTGGGGAAGTGTACCAAAAACGTTCTGCCGCATTGAAGGTCCCCAAGAACACAGTGGCTTCCATCATTCTTAAATGGAATAAGTTTTGAACAAGCTGGCCGCTTGGCCAAAATTAGCAATTGGGGGAGGAGGGGGGTGACCAAGAACTCAATGGTCACTCTAACAGAGTTCCAGTGTTCCTCTGTGGAGATGGGAGAACCTTCCAGAAGGACAACCATCTCTGCAGCACTCCACCAATCAGGCCTTTATGTTAGAGTGGTCAGACAGAAGCCACTCCTCAGTAAAAGGCACATGACAGCCCACTTGGAGTTTGCAAAAAGGCACCTAAAGACTCTCAGACCATGAGAAATATGCCAAGCGTCACATCTGGTTTCAGCCTAAGTAAGTTACGGTATTAAGACTAAACAGGATTCGCTCTTAGACCTTCAGCTCAATGGCGGTTATACAAGGCTGCTACACTAAGCCTATAAATGATAATGACATTACTGATCCAAGATGGCGTAGCAGTCAGACATCTTTATTCTTTGTCTTGTATATGTCCCATGTATATATATTTTTATAATTTATTTTCTTAGCAAATCTTTTATATTTTTCTAAACCTCAACTTCAAAATACTCTCCTGCAACCCGTCTCACCCAATGTGGTGTGGATCTGTCTCTTCTAAATTATTCGTATTGTGGGATTCTGTATTTTACATTATATCCATTACCATATATATATGATTAAATATTATCTGATGTTAGCTGTGTGAGGTATCTGCATTGTGCACTTGAGCATCATCATAAGATTAAACAACTGCTTGCTACATCTAATTGCCTGTTTGTGTGTGTGACAAGAACTGAGTAACATGGTGTGACCTGCATGTTGCAAAACTGTAGATAACAGCCCAGCAGATGCTTTGTCCCTGTGTTTGTATGTAACAATATTGAGCACATGGTGTGACTTGCTGTATCTTACAAAGTTGTGGTTAATTAGGTATAGGGAGGGGTGGTCATCACGAGGTTTAACTGAGATGGAAAAATACTGAACAACACAATAGCAGGAACTGAGTAACTGTTATAACTAGGCTGCGATACCAGAACAGTAAGAATCTATACATTGACGGAGGGAGGATTCCAAGAAGCCCCAAGAGGCGGGGACCCGCCTGAGCGCCTGCGATAGGCTGAGCAAGTCTAAACCACGCTCAGCCTCTACTGTGATAGCCATTGTTCCAACCTGTCTGTTGGCCTATCACAGTATAAGAACAACTGTTTATGTACATCCTGTCAGTTCCCTGTTCTGCCCTGCGTGGTATTACAGCGAGCCCGTATATACGAAAGTTGCATTTGCCATTTATTACTTAGCTAATACAAAATACATAGTATACAATCGGTGACTCATTGTTATATTTAACCTGATACCAGATTTGAATTTACGCAACTCTAACAGTATCCACCTCCGAACCGGTATTCCCCAACAGAAGCTAGCCAGCGAACAAGCTAAAAGTCAGCTAACCGCTGCTAGCGGTCATCAGCTAACCTTTAGCTCAGAAAGCTCTCGCCAGTTTGTACAACACGATTCAAAAGAGCATACCGGACCTATTTTCTCTCCATATCCCCAGTTTCCTACCGCAAGCTCTGAACCTCTTCACCTGGATCACCACAGCTAGCTAGCTGCAATCCAAGTGACTATTCCTGGTTTAAAAATTCTTAGGAATAGGGGGCAGTATTTTCACGTCCGGATGAAAAGCGTGCCCAAAGTAAACTGCCTGTTACTCAGGGCCAGAAGCTAGGATATGCATATAATTAGTATATTTGGATAGAAAGCACTGTTAGAATAATGTATGTGAGTATAACAGAACTGATTTGTCAGGCGAAACCCTGAGCACAATCCATCCAGGGAAAAAAGTTTGAGGTCATGGTGTTTTCCAATGCTTTTCTATGGGAAACCTGATTTATTAGGGCCCAGATTGCAGTTTGTGGTGGTTTATTTCCTTACTATCAAATGAGGAGAGACAAACTTATCACACAAGCCAGAGTTATACTTAAACTAAATCTTTAATAATAAAAGCTTTGCAATAGCAATGATTCTCAATGATTCACCATTTCTAATGATCCGTTGAGAGTGATAAAATAAAAGTACAAAGAACTTTTATAGCCAAGATATACCCCTTTCAACCTTCATGACAAACAACAGATACATAGAATGGTCACAAGGTTAAGACTCCAAACTAGAACCATCTCTCCCTGGTACGGTATAGAGCAGAAACATTAACTCATGTTCTCTGGAATGCGCTTTAGGTTTTATCACCCAAAGACAACGTAAATCTCCTCTGTCCGTGTTATCTCATAGAGGCCCATCCTCAGTAGAAGACACACACAATGGTTAACAGAATACTCTATTCTGTGGAATAAAACAACCATTATAATATAATGCAATACAAACATTATAACATAATCTTGCAATTTCCCTGACAAGTTCCTATGGCTTCCACTAGATGTCCAAAGTCTTTAGAAATTGTTCAATGTTTTTCTTTTGAAAAATGAAGTAGTGCTATTCTTTCTACGTGTCACTCAGAAGGTCTCTAGTATTTTGTTGCGTGTGAACAGGAGCGCGCTCCGTGTTGTTTTTCTTCGGTATATTGGAAACTGTTGATAGCGTCTTAAATTTCATAGATTATTTACATTTTAGGATACCGGAGGTTGGATTAGAAACGTTGTTTGAAATGTTTGGACAAAGTTCACAGGTTTGTAGTCATGTTGGAACTGGTGTATTTTTTAATCAAACACGCCAAATAAATTAACATTTTGGGGATATAAAGAAGGAATTTATCTAACAAATTGACCATTCATTGTGTCACAGACATTTGAGATTGCAAAAAGATGAAGATCTTCAAAGGTAAGGCATTTATTATATGGCTATTTCTGACTTTCGTGTTGCACCTGCCTGGTTGAAATATGTTTTTCATGATTTTGTATTCGGGGCGCTGTCCTCAAATAATTGCATGGTGTGCTTTCGCCGTAAAGCCTTTTTGAAATCTGACACAGCGGCTGGATTAACAAGTTAAGAGTTATTTTGATGTATTACACATATTTTCATGAATGTTGAATATTTATATTTCTGTAGTTTGAATTTGGCGCCCCTGCAATTTCACTGGATGTTGTCAAATCTATCCCGCTTTATGGGATTCGAGCGGGATTCGAGCTTAACCTCTCTGGCCAACCCGACGTGCTAGCGTCCCACCTTGCCAACAATAAATGCAAATGCGCTACGCCAAATGCTAATAGCACTCGTTAAAACTAAAAATGTTCATTAAAACTCACATGCAGGGTACTCAATTCAAGCTACACTCGTTGTGAATCTAGCCAACGCGTCAGATTTGTAAAATGCTTTTCGGCGAAAGCATGAGAAGCTATTATCTGATAGCATGCAACACCCCGAAATACCAGAAGGGGACGTAAACAAAGGAATTAGCGTAGCCGGCGCTACACAAAACGCGGAAATAAAATATAAAACATTCATTACCTTTGACGAGCTTCTTTGTTGGCACTCCTATATGTCCCATACACATCACAATTGGGTCTTTTTTTCGATTAAATCGGTCCTTGTATACCCAAAATGTCCATTTATGAAGACCGTCAGATCCAGGAAAAACACTGTTTTTAAACGCAAGGTTATTTTTTTAAATTAAAAAAGTTGCCTATAAACTTTGACAAAACACTTCAAACTACTTCTGTAATCCAACTTCAGGTATTAGTAAACGTTAATAAACGATCAAATTGATCACGGAGCGATCTGTATTCAATAGGCACAAGTTTGAAAAATGTAGCCAACTTTTCCTGTTCCATTTTTCACAGCTGTGGACCTGAAAATCGGATGTGGCTATAACTCAGATGACCAAGGATTTAGTGGAATCAAAATCACAACACTGGCGACATCGTGTGGAAGCTGTAGGAACTGTAATCTCACCCTTAAGTATTTTTCCTTCCAATAGACAATACACAACCTGGCGGATTGATTTTTTTCTCTGTCGATTTTGTGATCAGGTTTCCTTGCGATTTTGACCACGGAACTCGTTCTGTTATAGTCACAGACACCATTGAACCAGTTCTAGAAACTTCAGAGTGTTTGCTATGCACACATACTAATCATATGCATATACTATATTCCTGGCATGAGTAGCAGGACGTTGAAATGTTGCACGATTTTTAACAGAATTTTGAAAAAAGTAGCCCGATCTCTAAGAGGTTTTAAGGGATCCCTAAGAGGTTTTAACGTCACGTCCCTGTCCCGAAGCTAGCACCAATCAGCCTGGAGCTAGCCCATCCTAGGCCCATATCCCGGCTAGCAGAAGAAACCCAACAGCGACTCCTGGGCTATAATAGCCTTTTTGCCAACTGGCCCGGGCCCCCTTCTACTGCCGGTACGGGGCACGGAACCCCGCCTATCCTTCACGACTGGACTTCCGACGAAAGTTGCTCAAATTGGCTCCGCGGCTAGAACTGCCAAAGGGGGCGGAGTTGCAATCTACTGCAGAGATTGCCTGCGGAGTTCTGTCTTACTATCCAGGTTTGTACCCCAAAAAATTGAGATTCTACTTTTAAAAATCCACCTTTCCAGAAACAAGTCTCTCACTGTTGCCGCTTGCTATAGGCCACCCTCTGCCCCCTGCTGTGCCTTGGACACCATATGTGAACTGATTGCCCTCTATCTATCTTCAGAGCTCATGCTGCTAGGTGACCTAAACTGGGACATGCTTAAGACCCCGGCCATCCTATCAATGAACCCACCAGGAACAACCCCAAATCTGTAAACACAGGCACCCTCATAGATATAATCCTACCCAACTTGCCCTCCAAATATACCTCTGCTGATCTCAGCAATCACTGCCTCATTGCTTGCATCCGTAATGGGTCCGCGGTCAAACGACCACCCCATCACTGTCAAACGCTCCCTAAAACACTTCAGCGAGCAGGCCTTTCTTATCGA
The DNA here is from genome assembly GCF_036934945.1 of Oncorhynchus masou masou. Taxonomy (NCBI): domain Eukaryota; kingdom Metazoa; phylum Chordata; class Actinopteri; order Salmoniformes; family Salmonidae; genus Oncorhynchus; species Oncorhynchus masou. Next base: position 42,989,658 of record NC_088213.1, read on the forward strand.
CCTGGTCCGGGTATCCTGGAAGGATATTGATCTCATCCCGTCAGTAGTGGATGCCTGGTCATTCTTTAAAAATGCCTTCCTCACCATCTTAAATAAGCATGTCCTATTAAAAAAATGTAGAACCAGGAACAGATATAGCCCTTGCTTCTCTCCAGACCCAACTGCCCTTGACTAGCACAAAAACATCCTGTGGCGTTCTGCATTAGCATCGAATAGCCCCTGTGATATGCAACTTTTCAGGGACATTAGGAACCAATACACACAGGCAGTTAGGAAAGCTAAGGCTAGCTTTTTCAAGCAGAAATTTTCAACTCAAAAAAGTCCTGGGACACTGTAAAGTCCATGGAGAGTAAGAGCACATCCTCCCAGCTGCCCACTGCACTGAGGCTTGGAAACACTGTCACCACCAATAAATCTACTATAATTGAGAATTTCAATAATCATTTATCTACGGCTGGCCATGCTTTCCACCTGGCTACCCCTACCCCGGTCAACAGCCCTGCACTCCCCACAGCAATTCGCCCAAGCCTCCACGATTTCTCCTTCACCCAAATCCAGATAGCTGATGTTCTGAAAGAGCTGCAAAATCTGGACCCCTACAAATATGGCCGGATGAGACAATCTGGACCCTCTCTTTCAAAAATGATCTGCAGAAATTGTTGCAACCCCTATTACTAGCCTGTTTCAACCTCATGTCGTCTGAGATTCGTCTGAGATTCCCAAAGATTTGGGAATCTGTCATCCCCCTCTTCAAAAGAGGGAGACACTCTAGACCCAAACTGCTATAGACTTATATCTATCCTACCCGCCTTTCTAAGGTCTTCAAAAGCCAAGTTAACAAAACAGATTACCGACCATTTCGAATCTCACCGTACGTTCACCGCTATGCAATCTGGTTGCAGAGCTGGTCATGGGTGCACCTCAGCCACGCTCAAGGTCCTAAATTATAACATAACCGCCATCGATAAGAGACATTACTGTGCAGCCGTATTCATCGACCTGGCCAAGGCTTTTGACGGCCAATCACCCGATTCTTATTGGCATACAACTGCCTTGGTTTCTCAAATGATTGCCTCGCCTGGTTTACCAACTACTTCTCTGATAGAGTTCAGTGTGTCAAATTGGTGTCCCCGGACCTCTGGCAGTCTCTATGGGGGTGCCACAGGGTTAAATTCTCGGGCCGACTCTCTCTTCTCTGTATACGTCAATGATGTCGCTCTTGCTGATTCTCTGATCCACCTCTACGCAGATGACACCATTCTGTATACTTCTGGCCCTTCTTGGACACTGTTAGCTAACCTCCAGACGAGCTTCAATGCCATACAGCTTTCCTTCCGTGGCCTCCAACTGCTCTTAAATGCAAGTAAAACTAAATGCATGCTCTTCAACCGATCACTGCCCGCACCTGCCCGCCAATCCAGCATCACTACTCTGGACGGCTCTGACTTAGAATATGTTGACAACTACAAATACTTAGGTGTCTGCTTAGACTGTAAACTATCCTTCCAGACTCACATTAACCTCTTACACTTATGGTGGCGCTATTTCATTTTTGGAAGAAAAACGTTCCCGTTTTAAACAAGATATTTTGTCACAAAAAGATGCTCGACTATGCATATAATTGCTACTGTTCGAAAGAAAACACTCTGACGTGTCCAGAAATACAAATATCTTCTCTGTGCGTGCCCTTTAACGTGAGCTTCAGGCAAAACCAAGATGACTTGGCATCCAGGAAATGACAAGGATTTTTGAGGCTCTGTCTTTCATGATCTCCTTATATGGCTGTGAACGCAAGAGGAATGAGTCTGCCCTTTCTGTCGTTTCCCCAAGGTGTCTGCAGCATTGTGACGTATTTGTAGGCAGATCGTTGGAAGATTGACCATAAGAGACCACATTTACCACGTGTCCGCCCGGTGTCCTGCGCAGGAATTGGTGCGCAAAATCACCTGCCAGTATTTTTCCATGGGGCACAGAGAGAGAAGCAAGCTTCCACGAACTGCATGTCAATGAAGAGATATGTGAAAAAACACATTGAGGATTGATTCCAAACAACGTTTGCCATGTTTCGGTCGATATTATGTAGTTAATCCGGAAAAAGTTTCACGTTGTAGGTGACTGCATTTTCGGTTCGTTTCGGTAGCCAGGCGCAATGTAGAAAACGGAACGATTTCTCCTACACACAGACGCTTTCAGGAAACACTGCGCATCTGGTATGTGGCTGGGAGTCTCCTCATTGAAAACAACAGAAGCTCTTCAAAGGTAAATGATTTTATTTATTTGGTTATCTGGCTTTTGTGAAAATGTTGCGTGCTACATGCTACACAAAATGCTATGCTAGCTTTGCATACTCTTACACAAATTTGTCAATTTCTATGGTTCAAAAGCATATTTTGAAAATCTGAGATGACAGTGTTGTTAAGAAAAGGCTAAGCTTGAGAGCAAACGCATTATTTTAATTTTATTTGCGATTTTCAGAAATCGTTAACGTTGCGTTATGCTAATGAGCCTGAGGCTTAGTCACAATCCCGGATCCGGGATGGGGAGTTTCAAGAGGTTTAAGCATCTCCAATCCAAAATTAAATCTAGAATTGCCTTCCTATTTCGCAATAAAGCATCCTTCACTCATGCTGCCAAACATTGCCTTAACTCCCTTATCTTACCTCATTTGCACTCACTGCATATATACTTTTTGTTTTATTTTTTTCCTACTGTATGTTTGTTTATTCCATGTGAAACTCTGGGTTGTTGTATTTGTCGAACTGCTATGCTTTATCTTGGCCAGGTCGCAGATGCTTTGAGAACTTGTCCTAGCCTATCTGGTTAAATAAAGGTGAAATAAAAAATAAATTACTTATGATCATCATAGTAACAACAACAACAAGGACATCCAAAAAATGTAGTATTATTATAATAATATTTTTCTGACAATTTGGAGCACTGTAGACACTAAATCGATTATAAATAATACAGGAGAGGCTGTTCTAACAAAATAAAGTGTAAAGCCTTTATTACAGCAAAGCAAAGATTTTAAAAAGCTGAATTTGTGAAATTGTTTACTTGACATGTCGTTGCATGGGGCGGAAGCGTAGCGTAGCTCTAACTAGTAACCCGAAAGGTTGCAAGGTAAAATCCCCGAGCTGACAAGGTACAAATCTGTCGTTCTGCCCTGAACAAGGCAGTTAACCCACTGTTCCTAGGCGGTCATTGAAAATAAGAATTTGTTCTTAACTGACTTGCCTAATTAAATAAAGGTTAAAAAAATAAATAAAATTAAAAAAACACTCAAACAAGGCAACAGAAGCAGGATCTGTCTTATTTCTGTAGATAGAGGAGCAGCCAAAAGTTTGGACACACCTACTCAATCATTTTAATATGTAAAGAACAAATGTTTAGACATCAAAACTATGAAATAACACATGTAGTAATGAAAAAAAAGTTAAAGCAAATCAAAAAATATTTTATATTTCAGAATCTTCAAAGTAGCCACCTTGAAAGCTTTGTACACTCTAGGCATTTTCTCAACCAGCTGCAAGGTGTATCTTAATTTGTGTAATTTATTTCCTTCTTAATGCATTTGAGCCAATCAGTTGTGTTGTGACAAGAAAGGGTTGGTATACAGAAGACCAAGTCCATATTATGGCAAGAACAGCTAAAATGAGCAAAGAGAAACAACAGTCCATCATTACTTTAACACATGAAAGTCAGTCAATGCGTAAAATTAAGAACTTTTTGAAAGTTTCTTCAAATGCAGTCGCAAAAACCATCAAGCGCTATAATGACACTGGCTCTTATGAGGACCGCCACAGGAAAGAAGACACCGTTACCTCTGCTGCAGAAGAAAAGTTTAATTACTGCAAAGAAGCCACTACTAAAGGAAACCAATAATATGAAGACTTACTTGGGACCAGAAACACGAGCAAATGACAGACAAATAAGAAATCAAAAGAATGTTGGTACAAGCCATTTTGAATCTTTTATAATTTGAAACGTTTTTATGTGAATGTTTTGCTGTTACTCTTCACCGCAAACCAGAGGAAGTGAACTACAACTCTACTCTTTGCTACAGACAAGATTCTAATACACAGGCTTTGAACTGTTCATAGGCTGATGAGATCACATATCATACAGGGGAGTATCATTTGAGGGTTATAAAATAATGGACACGGATAAGCATTAGCTAGTTCGGACGCTAATAGCCTGGCAAATAAGTAGCTCTCAAGAACCCAAGGGGTAGACCAAAGGTGATCGATACTGTCAATATACATGTCTATACGCCCTAACAATGTCCACAAAGCGGCACGGCGGGCTGTGTTGCAACGATGTAACTTAAATGTCTTATTAGTACACTACGTAACAACATAAGCTTTACCAAACTTCTATTCGTTCAAATAAATCTCACGTAGCAAATAAGCCATTATAGTTTTCTTGTTGAACAAATTCGACACGCTCACTGACAAAAACTCCTTGCTTGGTGGGCTAAACGAAAGAATAAAAAAAAAAACTGCTGGAGGGGAAAAGATTTTCAGCGGAGTTGGGTCTCTCTCTTCCTCTTTGGGTATATCCAGTTTACCCAAATAATCCTCACTAGCGATAAGGTTTTGGAAAGTTTTGGAACTTAACTTTCTTACTTGCGAGAAAGAATCTTTCAAATACAAAATATACACTTAATATGCGCAGTTTTTTCATCTTATTCAGCTCAGCAGGACAAAAACAATTACTTGAATTCAAGTACTATCATACACAAGAAGGACCAGCTTCTGCACCGTGTGGCTGTTTTTCACGTGTTCCCTCCCTACAACTCACACTCTTCTTTGATTAGGTTTAACGGCGGTTGGCATCCAATATGTTGCATTACCGCCACCTACTAGACTGGAGTACAACTCCCTTATACTTTGCTTGAAAAATAAATAAAAATACCCTACCATTTAACTGTAAAAAAAATAACACCACCCTACTCCACTATTTAAATCTATTTTGTCCTACCTCATGCCAACAACCTGAAAGAAAGGATGGGACATCACCACTTAACACACAGGCTCCAAAGTGGTGCAGCGGTCTAAGTCACTGCATCTCATAGCTTGAAGCGTCACTACAGACCCCCTGAATCGAATCCAGGCTGTATCACAACCGGCCGTGATTGGGAGTCCCATAGGGCGGCGCACAATTGACCTAGCGTTGTCCGGGTAGGCCGTCATTGTAGAAGTCTTTGCTAGGTAAAGCCCTGCCTTATCTCAGCTCACTGTTCACCATAGCAACACCCACCCATAGCACGTGCTCCAGCAGGTATATTGCACTTGTCATCCCCAAAGCCAACACTTGCTTTGGCCGCCTTTCCTTCCTGTTCTCTGCTGCCAATGACTGGAACGAATTGCAAACATCTCTGAATCTTGAGTCTTATATCTCCCTCTCTAACTTTAAGCATCAGCTGTCAGAGCAGCTTATCGATCACCGTACCTGTACACAGCCAATCTGTAAATAGCACACCCAACTACCTCATCCCCATATTATTACTTACCCTCTTGCACCCCAGTATCTCCACTTGCACATCATCATCTGCACATCTATCACTACAGTATTAATGCTAAATGGTCATTATTTCACCTCTATGGCCTATTTATTGCCTACCTCCCTACTCTTCTACATTTGCACACACTGTACATAGATTTTTCTATTTTTATTTTCTATTGTGTTATTAACTGTATGTTTGTTTATGGGTAACTCAGTGTTGCTGTTTTTGGTCGCACTGCTTTGCTTTATCTTTATCTAAATGATAACTTGTTCTCAACTGAACTACCTGATTAAATAAAGGTGAATTAACATATACAATAAAAATAAAAATAAAAAAGATTGTTCTTAACTGACTTGCCTAGTTAAATAAAGGTCAAATAATAAAAAGTAAAAACACACCCTGTAACACACCCAGATACTTCTCTGCAGCTGCCACCACAACCTCAATTTTCTGCGACTTACGTGGCATCCCTGCAGTACAGTTGATAACCATTGCAATAAATGCTAAAAATCCCATCTTACTGAAACATATATTACTTGTTGGCCTATCCCTCTGTACTGGTACAGATCTACTACTCATACCACTCATCTCATGATCCCTCCCCCTTGATCCATCTTCCTCTACTTCCTTCACTGCCTCGGCATATGACAACTTTAAAATAAAGCATCGCGAAGGCCCGCGGTGGGTGTTGACGCAATGTGATTTCTGCCCAGTGTTCTGATTGTCAAAGTGAAAAAATTCAATGAAACGCGGGTAAACGGCGGGAGTAACTTCTGTACTACTCTAACTCAAGAAAACTCAACCGGCCCCTCTCGCACGGTACATTTCTGATCCCCAGCCCCATGGGCACCCCTACAATTGACACATACCACTACTTTCCCCAATGCTACACATTCCCTTGTCTCATGCACTTCTGCACATTTCTGACACCTAGGAACCTCCCTCCTACACGCTGCTGCCACATGCCCATAAGCTTGACATCTGTAGCAACATAATGTATTTGGTACAAAAGCTCGTACAGGATAACTTATATATCTTAACATCACTTTGTCGGGCAAAGACTCAACATCAAAACTCAAAAGAACAGACAATGACTGTCCTCACTGTGGGATTCTGTGTTTTACATTATAGCCATTACCATATATATATATGATTAAATATCATCTGATGTTGGCTGTGTGAAGTATCTGCATTTGTGCACTTGAGCATCATCATGAGATTAAACAACTGCTTGCTACATCTACTTGCCTGTTTGTGTGTGTGACAAGAACTGAGTAACATGGTGTGACCTGCATGTTGCAAAACTGTAGATTTTGCAAAACCAGCAGATGCTTTGTCCTTGTGTTTGTATGTAACAATATTGAGCACATGGTGTGACTTGCTGTATCTTACAAAGTTGTGGTCAATTAGGTATAGGGAGGGGTGGTTATCACAAGGTTGAACTGAGATGGAAAAATACGGAACACAATAGCAGGAACTGAGTAACTGTTATAACTAGGCTGCGATACCAGAACAGTAAGAATCTATACATCGACGGAGGGAGGATTCCAAGAAGCGCCAAGAGGCGGGGACCCGCCTGAGATAGACTGAGCAAGTCTAAACCACGCTCAGCCTCTACTGTGATAGGTTGGAACAATGTCTATCACAGTATAAGAACAACTGTTTACGTACATCCTGTCAGTTCCCTGTTCTGCCCTGCGTGGTATTACAGTGAGCCAGTATATACGAAAGTTGCATTTGCCATTCATTGCTTAGCTAATAAAAAATACATAGTATACAATTGGTGACTCATTGTTATATTTATCCTGATACCAGATTGGAATTTACGCTACTCTAACATCACCTTGCACGCACATGTAACAGATGTGAAACGGCTAGCTTAGTTAGCGGTGTGCGCTATATGTGTGCAGAGTGTCCCTGGTTCGCGCCCGGGTATGGGCGAGGGGATGGTTTATAATTATACTGTTACATTGATGCTGTTGCTGCGGAAAAGGAGGAAGGTCAAAAGGGGGGTGAGTGTAACGGATGTGAAACGGCTAGCTTAGTTAGCGGTGTGCGCTAAATAGCGTTTCAATTGGTGACGTCACTTGCTCTGTGACCTTGAAGTAGTAGTTCTCAAAATACAGCCAGGTGCAACTTTCCTAAACTGCATACATTAAGTGTATCGTTTATATAAATATAAACAATATTATTTATTGCCATGACCAAATTCCATAGAAAAGTGAGTTGTAGATCTGTCATGCCGTCTTTAAAGCAAGCACAAGAAGCGGTAGATATGTTCTATGCATGCTATTTCTATGCTTCCCCTTCCTAAATTTCGTTTTTGAGTCTTTTACTTTTGGTTTTGTACACCAGGTTCAAACAGCATATAACACAATATTGTTGGTTATTGAAAATATATTTCACAGCGGTTTAGATTGCACAATGATTCTCAACACTATGCATTGCTTGAAAAAAACCTATGCATTGCTTGGTTTGTCACATAAACAAAAAAAATGCAACCAGGAAATGGCGGCGCGATAACTGCATACTGCACCTTTAAGTTTCAAACGTTTCAAAAGTTGTATCTCGTGCTGGGCTCTTTTTGTTTAGACAGCGTCGGAGTGTCTGCAACATCTCCTCAGGCAGCTTTGTGAATAGACACTGTATAATGTTTAATAACATTTCCCGTCTAATCTGAATGGGACAGCGGGGGCCTGTTGCACAAAAGTAGAATTAAGACATCCGGGATAAATGACTCAGCTGAGCTCAATGAAGCCAAAACATGTGCGTCCAGGCTTAATTGGTTGCACAAAGACCAAGCCAGGATGAGCAGACACGGATTCATTAAGCCAGGTGAAACCAATCCTGGATAGGTGCGCGCTCACGGCTCACTCAAATAGACCCCGCCACAGATCACAGATTAACTGATTTACCATGGCAACTAGAGCCGCGTACTTTTCCCCGTCGGAAGCACAAATCCTCATGGAGGCATACGAGGAGGTAAAAGATATAATTAAGAAGAAAGGCAACACCGCCACAGTGATAAAGCAAAGAGAAAAAGCGTGGCAAAGTATTGCAGACCGCCTGAATGCGTAAGTAGTGCACAATTACACACTCACCGCTCCGCTGAAACATCACAATTACAATAGAAATATTTAATTCACATCTCCAAAAATGCAGTTGTACTGTAATTATGAAACGGTTAAATTTTCAATTGAAATGCACTGCAGATATGAGTGAAATTGTGTAAAGTAACTCCATCACACTGTATAAAGCTATGATAATTTTTTTGATATTTTTACTGAAAACAAGACAAAAATACCAAGTAATTTTTTGCAGTGTGACTCCATTAAATGTGTGTGTGTGTGTGTGTGTGTGTGTGTGTGTGTGTGTAGATTAAACATGAACAGGCCAAACGGACATGGCAGCAGGTCAAAATCAAATACAAGAACATTCTGCAGAATGGTATGGTCCCTGACTAATATTTAACAAAGCACAAGCATATATTGTACCCAGAAGGTGCCTGCTCACACATTGTCTGTACTGTTTTAGCAGTGAAAAAGAATACCCACAGACAAGGCACGGGTGGTGGGTCACCAAAGGCTGACCTTACCCCAGCAGAGGACATGGCCTTAGAGCTAAATAAAGGCAGGCCCGTCTTAGAGGGGATCCCTGGGGGGAAAGAGACGAGCATAGGTTCCTCCCAAGATGCCACCCGCTTCATTCAAGGTATGTCCTTCCATCTCTACATGGGATACAACCACATTCATATTGAATCAATTTGGACTGTCTGACTGGTTTACCTATTGCCTTGCAGTGTCTGGCAGCACTGTGTTCCTGTTAGAGCCACCAGCACAAGCACCAGACGATGCTGATCCAGTGAGTACTCCATCAAAGGCATACTGTAGGCCTGGCATGTCTTGTCTACTAGCTTCAATATGAATCCGATTAAATGTGATAGGGTGAAGGCCCCAGTGCAGCAGCAACAGCACATGATGGAGACGATGATGAGGAGGAGACCATCTCTCTGGATTCCAGAAGGCATGAGGTATCATGTTAAGACTGTGAAAGTACTATTTACTCTACAATGGTGAGGAGTCCTCATCAAAATCAAAAAATCTAATTTATTTTACACAGGACCCAGATGCTATACAGTGGGAAAACCAGCCTGGCAACATAGTGCGTATTAATAAAAGGACGCCAAATTCCAGCTGCGCTAATTGTATTGTGTTCACAGAGCTCACAAGCTATCAGAAAGTTGTATGGCAACCACCTCCGGCGCCAAATAGAACTGGCAGACATAGACATTCAGTACAAGAAGAAAAAGATGGAAAATCTTGCACTGGAGTCCGAAATAAAAAAGAGGACAATTAGGAAACTGGACCTTGAAATAAAAAAAAACTTGAGAGGGAGGTGAGATATGCCTTCAATGTACACTGTATGCTAACTGTAACACAAATGTATTAATCATTATTTTTCTTTCCTCCCCCAGCTCCAAGAAGATGACACAGCTCAAAATAAAATTTAGGTATATTCTCGTAAAGTCAAGTGAGCCATGACATATGAGCTCTTATTGTGAGCACACAGGACGGTGGCATCTTTCTAAGGTTTTTTTTATTTTCCCAGCAATCAGTACAACCAAGTCATCGTTATAAGGCATCGCCCTCTTTTGCCCACACCCCAGCACCAGGTGTGGCCACTAGCCTATATGAAGGCCCAAAATTGTGTGTTCCTTTCTGCTCTGACAATGGCATGCCCATTCGTGCGAGATGTGGTGGATGAAGAAGCACTTGTGCTGAGGAGAACCTTCAGGCGAGAAAGGGTCTTCAGGGACCGGTTGGACCCACTGGCCTTCCCTGATGACCATCTATATGAAAGATACAGGTTTTCTGCAGATGGCATCAGGTATCTATGCAGACTACTGGGTCCCAGGATTAAGCACCGCACTGCACGGAGCCATGCACTGAGTGTGGAGCAAATGGTTTGTGTGGCCTTGCGCTTTTTTGCTAGTGGAGCCTTCCTGTACTCAGTGGGGGATGCAGAACAGTTGAACAAGGCCACAATTTGCCGCACAATAAGGAGTGTGTGTCTGGCTATCAAAGCATTAGCAGATGTCTTCATCTCCTTCCCTGTGTGACAGGTTTCCCCAATGTCATTGGTGCAGTGGACTGCACACACATAAGGATAAAAGCCCCCTCAGGTGCCCATGAGGCCGATTTTGTGAATAGGAAATCCTTTCACAGCATTAATGTTCAGGTGAACATAACTTTTTGATATTGTCCATTGAAGAACACTCTGCATTGCCAGTGATGTGCATTGATTGGTGTAATATTCCTCATCTTATGATTTCAGATGGTCTGCAATGCTGACTGTGTGATCGGCAATGTTGTGGCAAAATGGCCTGGCTCAGTCCATGACTCCAGAATCTTTCGGGCCTCTGAAATCTATCACAAGGTAAGCCACACAACCCCTATTTATAACCATCATGGCTGTGTCAAGAATATCACTGTGTTTATGAGGTAGTAATGATGAGATTTTGTGTTGACAGGTGAATTCTCTGGTGTGTTGCTGGGAGACAGGGGGTATGGCTGCCAGCCTTTTCTCCTGACACCTTTCACAGACCCCCAGGAAGCACAGCAGGCCTACAACCATGCCCATGCCAGGACCAGGGCCAGAGTTGAAATGACCTTTGGCCTCCTGAAGGCACGCTTTCACTGCCTTCACAAATTAAGGGTCAGCCCTGTTAGGGCATGTGATATTACTGTGGCTTGTGCTGTCCTCCACAATGTGGCCTGCCTGAGGAAGGAGAGGGCCCCCAGAGTGCCACCAGCCATGGACTGGGACAATCCGGCAATCTTCCTGATGACGACAGTGGTCGGCTGCTGAGGGACCAATATGTGTTGAATTATTTTAGTTAGTATGTGTGCTTTCAATTTTGGTTAACTATGTCCTGCGGTGGCAGAGGAATTTGGGTTTTTTTGGGTTCGTTTTTTGACGAATTTGGCCTCTTATGATGTTTGTGCGGTATACTGTGTGTAATACAAGGCTGCAGGGAGGCTACTGCATCCATTCATTTGTCTGTTCAGTTGATGTGTATGGATTTGTCCTGCATTTATTTTAGTGTGCAGACATGCAGGGTGTGTTATATACAGACCTTTGAATGTGTATGTATCATTTTGTATAATATGCTTGGATTCTGTGCTTTCCATCTTGTAGAGTCACTGTGACTTCAGTTTCGAAAGGAGCTGATGGTTTACCTGCTTTGTTTTGTCCTTATTCAATAAAGGAACATAATGTTACACATTGTGTTTTTATATTCATATGGAATGTGTATTTGTTTATGACAGAGTACTAGGGCCACACTGAAGAAAAAGGATAAAGTCATACATTTATGAGGCTGGTTCTTTCTGCAGAAAAGCTACATATTGTTTTTACAGTTTTGATACTTATGACAATGTGATACTTAATATTCTGGCACATCAGCATGTCTTTGTTTATGAAACCATACTGAAGTACAATTTCACGAAATGCCCCACATCTGTCATTTTAACAACTGTCCTCCTTTAAAACAACTGGTTACAATATTATGACTTGTGTTTTTTTCCCCTCTGTGGCCCTAATATTCTATTTGTGCAACAGGCCCCGGATTAGTAACGTTACAACAACAAGGATTCTGAAACCAAAACAAACCATTATGCTGCGTTCATATCCAAGTGGGAAGGTGGTATTTACCCGTAGGCGGCATTCAAGCTCTTTGAACTCGCTGAAAGACACTACATTTTACTGCCGAAAATGCTGTTATCGAGGTTATTTCTTAGTAGGTGACGTCAGAGATCAGCACGTGGGAGATGTCGGAAAACATGAATAATAGACGCTTCTTTATGTAACTACTAAATATCATCTTCCCACGTGGTTATGAACGCAGCATTAGCATGGCGATACTAAATTAGCCAACGGCTAATTGATAGTTACATTTTATGCAATAAATATTCCTGAAACTGTCAAATTAAATAAGACCCATGACCAAACAATCAGGAAAGATTACAACATGTCATGCAATAGCATGCTAGCTAGTAAACAAAAGTTAATTATTTGCCTCGCTAGCCAACAAATAAACAACAAACATTGGAGTAAAACAATCTTATATTTTGGGTTCTGATGGGATACTACAGTTGAGCTAAGCTCACGAGGCATTTATAAATTGTAGTCTTCAAAAATCAATGGGTACATATCATTAAGTTACACATCCAAAAATGAGTGTAGCAACTGCATGTTGCCCCTTAAAACCGCGTACAATTTAGGCCATCCTCAAGATGGCATCAAAGATTAGGCCTATATTCTACATTGGGTTATCCTTCAATTCACATATTGTGCTCTTGCATGTTCAATTCACATCCATGAAAGAGTATTGTCTGAAAAGGGACTTTCCTCACTGTCTGAAATAATAATACTGTACTTATTTAACCTTTATTTAACTAGGCAAGTCAGTTAAAAACAAATTCTTATTTACAATGACGGCCTACCAAAAAGCAAAAGGCCTCCTACGGGTTTAACACTGGATGTAGATTGCTGGATACATGTAAACCTATAGAATGCTATCTTTTTGTTTCAATTGTATAGATGAGCTGTGTTAAAAATGAGAATTATGAACCAGTATTGCCTTCTGAATGAAAGCGGCCAGGAAAACCAAACTGAGGCAGCATACATCATACCTCATCACACAGTTTGGAGAGATGGCCACTGCCCTGGGGGAAATTTCAGGATGTGATTCATCTAGACATGGGGATGGAATGTAAAAGAAGACTGAAGTGTTATTACGTTATCCAGACAGCCATGGTGATGGCTTTCATTATACAGCATGTTTGCGGAAGAGCTTGCAAAGTGGAACTACTTGCAGTCAGCTACTGTTGTTAGTAAATTAGCCTTTGAGCCTTTTTATTTGTCATGTTCAAGTGTTGTACTTTTGGTTACAGAAGTGCTAAGATCAGTGCTTGGCCTCAAGATGTTTTTACAGGTTTTGGGGGTCTGTTTGTACTGTGGGTTATGTTGTTTCCATGGAAACTGCATATTAAGGCAAGGTTGGGGGACAAAATATAGAATTTGATGAGAGAGAATATATTTTTTTTACTGTTCATGTGGCTAAATGAAATGTCTTCATAATCTAGCTATTTCAGATTCAGAGATATGTTCAATTCAGAGAGATATCCTTTGCCTAGCCATGAGGAATAAACATAAATATGGTGGTGATGCACATTCTCCTGGCTGAACAGCATAATGGGGATAGTGCATTGAGAGAAGGGGAATGAGATCAGCCTATTTTTTTTAAACTTTCTGTTGGTGTGTAAAAAAAAGAAAATGTTATTCTGGGGAGCAGGATTTTTTCAGATATCAGACATGGATGTGTCTGAGGGCAACAGGAAAGTGATAGTGGGGAAGAGAAGGAAGGAAGAGAGAGAAACGTAGAGATAAAAAAGCAAAAGAGAGACAGGGAAGGTAAGCATAAATGAAACAGACATAATACATGAAACAGACATATTCTGTCCTAACCAACTAACCAGACAGCCAGCCTGTACCCTCCCACTCCTTTCTCTCCCTTTGTCATTAACCCATTCCTCCTCTCACTGAATATGTGCAAGCAGACAATGCAGACTGCCTCTCTCTCACGCTATTCTCTTCTGCAGACAGCAACATTCTCCCTCTGTCTCTGGATGAGGGAACTGCAGATTGAAAGTCCTTGCAACCAACTGCTGGTACCCGAATGAAGTGTAGCCTGTCTCCTGAAAAAGCATCCTATTTTTGTGGGACATTTGATGCAAACTAACCAATCAGCATCTTTATTTGTAATGCTGCCTGAAGAGTAACTTGGACATTTTTAGCTTCCTTTCTTCCTTTTTATTTTTTCCTGTGTTGCCCTTCTTGACCAGCATGATTTTCACCACAGCTGCTGTCCTTGGTGCTACGCTGGGCACTGCGTCAGGCATCCTCACTCTCTGTGGGCTCTCATTGATCTGCAGGTCCTGTAAGAAAGGCAAGTCGGAAAGTGGTGAAGATGCAGACCCAGAGAAGGCTAAACCCAGTGTTCTGCACTCCTCAGAGAAGGTGAGCTGCCCTACTACAGTACTTGGACATAAACTCAGATCTTAGAGAGCTTACTTTCCTGGGAGGGTAACTACCATCACCGCAGGGAACTTGGTGAATCTGTGTCACTAGGTTTATGTGGCGTGGGACTGGAGTGAATGCCATGGTTATTGAGTGATAACATTGACTAAATGTCATATCAAATGTAGAGCTGTTTTTTTAAACATCTCATATGTGATCTATAATTGTAGTGCAAAAAGCTTTGTCCTGTATGTTTGATTTGAGCAACTACAGTTTCACTGAGTAGTAACTACTCTGAGTGGTAACTAACTTACTTTGAGTAACTACAGTTTCCCTTGGTAAATAATATAGCTAACTGCAGTTGTTTAATACACTGACGCAACAACTACTCTTTTGATTTTTGAACTGGCTAAGACGATTACAAATATCTGCTTATGCCTGCCTTTGATATCTCCCTTAACTGATATTAAGATTCTAACACAGGAAATGCAGAAGTAAAAAAAAAACATCAGATAGGGGTTACATTACAATGAAGGACTGCGTTAAGATAGAGCCCTTCAATTGGCTCCTCTGATGACCATTTGTTGTAGTCTTTTTACTGTCATAGGCACTGTAGTACAGCACTCTATTCTTGTTCCTATGGGCTGCAGGAGGCTTAACCTGGGACTTGGCTTGTGGCATTGTATCACAGTTCTGCTCACAAACAGTGTCCTTTCTGTGGGAAAGGTTGATTGTCTGTTGCAGTCCCCTTTACAGTGAACCCACCCATCCTCTCTCTGAGCCAAGCGAAGGGTGTTGCACGTATGTCCACATTTGACCTTGAGTGGTTAGTCATAGAGTGAGATCCCACAGCTTTGAAGCAGACTTAACACCTCAGCAACCACGTTGAAGAGCTACAGTGTGTTTAAACAAACTACAGTGTGTTTAGTTCCTATGGCCTCATGGTCTGTGTAGTGTTCCTGAATATGGGTCTCATTTGAAGATGGCTAAATAATGGTGTTAGAAGCAGATAATATTTTTTTTTAAAGACAAGCGTATGTTCGCACCCAGCAATCCGATGAGTTTGTGACAAGGTGATGAGTGATTCAGAATCTTTCAGAGCGGGAAAAAAAAACTGCTAGGACTAGCCTAATAAAGAATGCATGGGTTCCCTGCACATCTGTGTCAGTGTAATTTGGGGAGCAGGATACCCCTGCAGCTCACGCTACAACCTGGACTCAGGCGTAGACTTAATATAGTAAATGTAAATCTGGGACACTACAATTAGTATTATATGTTAAGTTTCGTTTGGTATGTATTCATTTCTGGATGTCGATCATCCATTTCGTATGATATGTTAAGAATTACAATTGGTTGTGGCTAACGTTAGCTAGGTGGCTAACGATAGCTAGGCAAGGGGTTAGGGTTGAGGTTAGGGCTAGGAGTTAGGTCAAAGGATTGTTAGGGTTAAAGTACGGAGTTAGGTTAAAGTTAAGCTAACATGCTAAGTAGTTGCTAATTAGCTAAAATGCCGAAGTTGTCCGTGATGAGATTCAGACACGCAACCTTTGGGTTACGAGACATTTGTGTTAATCCTTTAACCTAACTCCTAACCGTTGTCTTATGTAACCATACCAAACGTGACATATCATTCTGATTTGATCATCCCAGATGTACATTTACTATGTTACTTCTAGTCTATGCACACAGCCTTCCTTTCCTCAGCGTACACAAGCCCTCGCACATGATGTGCACCAGGGGGACACCACGTTCCAGTCAGCTTGCTTTTTGCAGCACTTCAACTGTGCTGCTAAGGAGGTGAAAGAACACTTGCTGGGTGGAGAGATTTAGTCCTCCTCTGAATTGTTTATATCCCATTATGGAATGTAACTTAACAATGTGCAATTTATTCCACAAGCATAAATAAAGTTCAATACTTTAAAATAATAGCTTCCAGTTACCAGTCAATGTTATCATTGAGAGTTTGATTTGGGAGAGTAATGATGCATGCCCAGGAAGAATGGATGGAAATTCTTAGCAAGCATAACCATAACTCACCCATCTGAGTGGCCCACATTTAGCTGACTGTCAGAGAGTTGCATTCACTGTAAATTGGTGTTCCATGTTTTCCTGTGAATTGCCAGACTGCAGTGATATTGGACTGCTATGGCCATAATGAACCCCTCTGGGATTGATTGCATACAGCAGGCTTGCTGTCTTTGAACTGCATGACCAACACTAAATCTTCATGAAAGCAGTCTACAAACTTGCTGTGATTTCTCACCACACCTTGTATCATAGTACAGTATTATTAGCCTGTGTTTAACCATCTCTTCCTCCTCTAGTTCAGTGTGGAAAAATCCACAGAGCCCATCCAACCAAGGACATTGTTGAAATTTCCTAAAATATACAAGCCCAAACCATCTGTGACCTCATCTGAGGTCATCAGCTACCCTGATCATGCCTCAGAGAAGGGGGGCGAGCCCTCTCCCGAGGGACCCTCGACTGAGCCTGATGCTGGTAACCAAGCAACTGACAGCTCTGACACATTCACGATCCTCAGACAAGGTAAACCCCAACCAATAACATACACCCTGAATTAAACAAGCTAAATTCCTTTATCGTTTCCTATTCTTTTCACAGCTACTATGCCTTCATCATATACAATGTGTTATACTCTTCAGTTATTTAGATTCAACATTTTTCAGGTGAAATTTTACATGTGAAATTTTGGACCTAGATTGAAACCACTTTTTCTCTGTAAATCCGTAAAACAAATCTTGGCAGTTTCTTGGCAGAAACAAATGTTGTTGCTAATTACTGTAGTCAATCACTTCCTTCTATTGTATTAGAGTTACCACTCACTCAGTCTAGATAATTGTGTTTGAGTTACTTAAGTCTATTGGGCTCCCAAGTGGTTCAGCAGTCTAAGGCACTGCATCTCAGTGCTAGAGACGTCACTACAGACGCTAGTTAGATTCCAGGCTGTATCACAACCCGTTGTTATTGGGAGCCCCATAGGGCAGCACACAGTTGGCCCAGCGTCGTCCGGGTTAGGGCTTGGTCGGGGTAGGCCGTCTTTGGAAATAAGAATTTGTTCTTAACTGACTTGCCTAGTTAAATATAGGATAAATACAAATAAACTCACCTCTCCTCCTGCCAGAGCATTGTGATCAAAGGTTTTGCCCCACTCTCCCTTCTTCCCTCCCCGTCCCTACACTCATCCACTTAGTGTTATTGATGTGTCCAGTCAATGGAACCTAATGCATGATGGATAGGACTGGTCCCAGAAGGCTAAGATCTTCCTACTGCTATTCTTGGTGCTTTCTTACACCTGAATGCAGTTGCCTTACGGTAACAGCCAGTTTGGCTATACATAGTTTCTCAAATAATTGTTTCTAAAAAAATAAATGTACGATGCACTGATTTTCATGGTTTAGTCGATGCACACATTTACCATTCAATATCCCCAGGAAGAAAAACAGACGGTAATTTCCATATAAAAGGACCCATGAGCACCAACCTGTTAAGTTCATAGGAGCATATCAAATTGGGTGTCAAAAAAAAAGCTAAGGGTCTATATTTTAGAGAAATGAAAATGTATATATACAATTCGGAATGAGCAAAGCCTTCGATTTCTGGTCAAACAGATGGAGAAGGGGTCTTAGGAAACATCTTACAGAAAAAGTCTGAAAAGGAAGTAGAAATCAATCAAAACACAATAATGTTGGAAGTAAAGATCCCTGCCAACTAATATCAAAACTTATATTTAGTTTTGCGAAATGTTTCTGCTATCTGTAAGTTTAAGAAAAATTGCCTTGTGCCTTGATATTACATTACCAAAAACCCATACATCTTTAATATATTTTTAAATTTCTCTTGCTCTTATGAGAAATTACAAGTACAAGTAACAAGTAAAGGTAGACCTATCAATTAGTTGTAGTATTTTTACTGATACCAATTTTGTTCATGAATTATTAAGTGATTAAAACTTGAAATTGTGTTACCAAATCGATAATTTAATTTCCGAAACATCGGTAACAGAATTTCTGCAATTGAATTGGCTACAATGGGAAATCATAGTCACAAACCACAGTTGGGCTCACAAGTTTGAAAAGTACAGTACATTACAGTAGAGGAAAAGCAAGGAAAATTAGACTATAGTTCAGTACAGTACTGGGGTAGAGTTCAGTGCAGTACACAGTAGAGCACACTAGAGTAGAGCACACAATAATGTACTGTATTGTACTGTACTGAAGTCTACTGCACTGTACTGAACTATACTGTACTGAACTCTACCCTACTGTGCTGCACTTCGATGTCCAAACTTGTGGAACATAGACGTCTGTGATTGGTTCAGATTTGGTCTGGTCTGGACCAAACAAATTTGGTCTTGTTTGGGGGCAGAGCTCATTAAAATAATAGCCATTGTGAAGAATAATACCCAAATATGCAAAGGAGGATATTGCATATTTATACCTTTGTGTACCGATTTAGGATACATCACCATGAAAAGAATGACATTCATATCCATAATTATGCATTTCTGTGTAGTACAGATCACAGACCCATGAATAAATTCCATTAACACAATTCTGTTACCGGGTGTAAATCCACTTTACTTACTGTAGTTCAATAACCAAAATAAATGTTGTTTTTCAAAGTCAATGTATCATGTCATAGCTGACACCCCATTCTTTCTGCAGACATTGTTAAGACTTAATTCGGAACACATATTTAACAGAGTTTTTGGAAAACGTGGACACATAAAACAATTGAGGGAGATTTTACCAAAATTCTGTTACCAAACTTTGCATCTGCATATTTCTTCCAGTAAATGTGTTTTTTTGTCAAATGTTCAGTGTAAATTGTTAAAAGTAGTCCTTGTGCATGGAGTTATAGCGTTTGTTGAACTTTGAAATCAATGGTTTTTGTTTGGCATACATTTGAAGTGAAAAATCTCAGCGAAATTCCATTACCAAGGAATTGACCAACCCTAACGCCGTCTCCTTTCCCAGACTCAAAGGACAAAACCCCCTGTGCAAGGGCTCTAACCAATGGGATGACAACAAGCAGATCCATCCTCCACCCTAAGCTGCATTTCTCTCTCACCTATTATACAGACCAGAATGAGCTACACATCACCGTGATAGAAGGTAAGGCAACAATCTCAACAGTATGATCTGCCAGTATGTCCACTTCATGGAAGTTATGAAGGGTGAGGTATCACTAAACATGATATTGACCCTAGTTTACCTATTAAACATACAGTTGAAGTCGGAAGTTTACATACACTTAGATTGGGGTCATTAAAACCTGTTTTTCAACCACTCCACAAATTTCTTGTTAAGAAACTAAAGTTTTGGCAAGTCGGTTAGGACATCTACTTTGTGCATTACACAAACTTTTCCAACAATTGTTTATAGGCAGATTATTTCACTTATAATGCAATTCCAGTGGGTCAGAAGTTTACATACACTGACATACACTAAGTTGACTGAACTTCAAGGCCTACTGTCACGAATATCACCGAAGGTGGCTCCCCTTCCTGTGTGGGTGGCGCTCGGCGGTCGTCGTCGCCGGTCTACTAGCTGCCACCGATCCCTTTCTCCCTTTTCGTTTGGTTTTGTCTAATTGTTTTCACCTGTTCCTTGTTGGGGTTTTTGGGTTGGTGTTATTTAAGTTTGCTTAGCCCGCTTGTGTTTGTGCGGGCTTGTTGCCGTGTATGTAAGAGGTGTATTGTTTATTGTTGGGTTTTCGCTGTCCGGGTATTACCAGTGATCCTTGGGTTGTGTTTGCACCTGTGTTTTGTCTTCACCCATTTGTGTGTTCCTGGCTTTTGGACATTAAAGAGTTTTTTCCCTCGAAACTTCTACTTTGGTGCGAAAAGTGCAAATCAATCCCAGAACAACAGCAAAGGAAATTGTGAAGATGCTGGAGGAAACAGGTACAAAAGCATCTACATCCACAGTAAAACCAGTCCTATATCGACATAACCTGAAAGGCCGCTCAGCAAGGAAGAAGCCACGGCTCCAAAACTGCCATGAAAAAGGCAGACTACGGTTTGCAACTGCACATGGGGACAAATATTGTACTTGTTGGAGAAATGTCCTCTGGTCTGATGAAACAAAGATAGAAATGTTTGGCCATAACGACCATCATTATGTTTAGAGGAAAAAGGGGAGGCTTGCAAGCTGAAGAACACCATCCCAACCATGAAGCAGGGGGTGGCAGCATCATATTGTGGGGGTGCTTTGCTGCAGGAGGGACTGGTGCACTTCACAAAATAGATGTCATCATGAGGGAGGAAAATTAATTGTGTGTATGTAAACTTCTGACCCACTGGGAATGTGAAGAAAGAAATCAAATCTGAAATAAATAATTCTCTCTACTATTATTCTGACATTTCACATTCTTAAAATAAAGTGGAGATCCTAACTGACCTAAGACAGGGAATTTTTACTAAGATTAAATGTCAGGAATTGTGAAAAACTGATTTGAAATGTATTTGGCTAAGGTGTATGTAAACCACCAACTTCAACTGTATTTAAGTACTTCCATGACAGTGCATTTCTTTCTGTCAAACCTCATTTATTAACATTATCAAAGAGGTCAACAAGCAGATGTCTTCTGCAAATGAAAACAAGGATAAAGGAAAAAACTAAGAGGCAGTTGTCCGCAAATAGAATAAATAAATGTGAGGCAACAGTTAATCAATAGTGACAATTAGATTGAAACTGTAAATGGAGACCTCACAACCCAATCCCCTCAGTGCATCGTGTCTTGTGGAACAATATTCCGAAGCCAATAGTGGCAAAGTGATGACGCACCAACACTGTCACACTGGCTTAAACTATTTCAATATTCTACCTTGCTTCTTTTATGTCCTCCATCTACAAAATAATTGATTTCATTTGTGGTGAGACAAAGCAATCCACCGGCCTCCCCCTTCATAAGACTGTGGGGGATTTGATAAGGGGTTGAGTAGCTTGGACGCCTTTGCATTTGCCCTCTGTTGGCTGGTCCCCGTATGTCGATGCTTCGCGACTAGATGCTGATGCGTCACCCAATGAAAAGGTCAACAATGCATCTACTTTGCCTTGCGGGCGGTTGGGTGGGTGGTAGTTGGTGGTGAGGTCGGGGTGCAAGCTGTCACACTGTTCATACCAGCATCATACGCCTATTGAGATATGCTAACAGAGGACACAGGTTCTCTGCAGGCCAGCTATCTGCTAGTCCTGCCTCTTTGGTTTGTTTATCACCTGCCGAGTGCTCAATTATATCTCATTATATCCAAGCCTTTAGCTTCATTAATTACTATTTTTATTCAAGGCGTACCGTCTGCTTTGGTGTTAGAGAAACTGTTGGAAGAGACCTATGCCGGGTCTGCAAAGTGCTTCTGCATTGTTTATCATAAACACATCTACTAGACATACGCATTATCTCCTTATAAATACATAGTCTTTAAAGTTCTAACTTCAGTGAATTTGACATAATAAGATATTTTGCAGACCTGGTATTTTGCAGAATTGGGATTTCGTTCTGCCACCTCTGTTCTCTTGGCCCTCCCACCCCTACGGGAGGGCAGCTTCCGGTCAGCCCAGCTCTTCTCTGTCCTGGCACCCCAATTGTGGAACCAGCTTACCCCTGAAGCTAGGACAGCAGAGTCCTAGCCCATCTTCTGAAAACATTTTAAACCCGATCCTAAATAATCCCACAGTACCCCCCCCCTCGCACCCCCTTTTCACCCTGACCCCCCCCCCCCCTTAAAGAAGGCCTTTGTGAACAGACACTACTCACTAATATGTGGTTATCCCATCTAGCTATCTTAAGATGAATGCACTAACTGTAAATCGCTCTGGATTTGAGTAATTTTGCATCTGCTAAATTACTAAAATGTCAAATGTAAAAATGTAATTAAAACTACATTTAATAGACTGCTATTCTCAGGGTTCGCTCCCCCTCTCTCTGTTGCCTTCCTTCCCTCTCTGTCTTCCTCTGTAGCGGAGCATTTGAGTGTGGGGTCGGGCTGTGAGGGCTATGTGGCCGGAGTCCTGACCTTAGCAGCAGGACAGAGGGAGGCCCAGACTTCGTTGCGACGCCTGACCAGCCACACCCGCTGGGAGGAAGGCCTGGTGTTCTCCCTGCCAGGGGGGTATGAGGTGGAGGGTGAAGTGGCTCTCTCCCTTCACAGTTGTGACCACTTCTCCCAGAACACCAACCTGGGCGTCATGAGGTTCAAGCTGGTTGATGTGGGCATGATGTCCAACGCAGACTGCTGGGTCGACCTACAACCACCAAAACAGGTAGGCTACCCTGTTCTTATGATTGATATATAGTAGACAGCATTGGCCGCAAAGTTAAAGAGCAACTGCTCCTAAAAATGAACTAATCCTTTTGAAAATGGCCTATTGGCAGAACATTTATTATATTGTCAAAATTGACTAAAAAGTCTAAATAGGGTAATTTTGGTCATAAAGTCAGTTTGGAACTGAAGGGTGGGTTTGGATTATAATTATGTCAACAAATCATGCCCCGTTTTGCCAAGCTCCACATGCAAATCACCACTCCTCCCACTTCGCTTCCCTTCTTTAAATGGGGCTCCGTTGTTTAATCGCCCCCAGCCAACATGTTCAAAGGATCACGGCCGTTTGAGACTGAAAATATCTATATGGATTGACCATGCAATGCATGCGTCCAGCAAGAAGCATAGCCAACAACTATGGTTTGCATGCCCTGCCGAATGACCCTATCATGCGGAATAGGTGGTTGGAGTTTGTTGGTCCCCAGTGGTGGTGAGTATACCGGTAACTAGATCATAGACTGCTGGTTATGTATCTGGTTATGTTTACTGATAATCATTATCATCGCTAACATAGCTGATGTTAGCTAGCTAGCTGGTTAGCGTTAGCCTACCTAAATCCAACTCAGATTTGGCATAGGGGCAACGTTAACATTTCAAAAGAAGGCAAATAATTAGTAGGAAAGCCTTTTGTCATGACTGATGTTCTAAGATTGAGGGGACCACCGTATTTTAGTTAGCTAACATTAGCAGTGCTGGCTAATTTTTCTTTACAAACTTTGCTCGTAACAGTAATGGCAACATTGACATCTCTCTAAAGTAAATTTGACGACATCATACTATGGCAAAGTTGTATCATACTAATTATTTGGTTACTTTAGCGATGTAATCATATTTCCATGCCACTCTAAGTTTATGCTCCAGGTAGGGCACAAATAAATATGGTTGTTCCAGAGATGTCTAGTTTGCAGCCAAACATGCAGCATAGAGACCAGCAAGAGGGCCCTCATCAGCATGCAGACTTGCCCTCGCTGTGAGCATTCCTATGGCAAGTATCCGGCCAGCAACCTTCACCTGTCAGCGGCAACAGCTTTCACAGGCTCATCATTTGTACAAATACACAAGGTAACCCGCTTCGTTACTTTGATACATTCTGATAACCCAATTGTGAAACATAATTGATGCAAACCGACATTACTTGTTGCTTATTTTCTACCTTTTTAGATACATATAATGTCTGGGGCATAAGCGAGCTTGGTGGAACAAGCTTGATCTGAAGTGAAATAGAAAGATTAACTCAGCGTTCAGGTTGGATCCACCAGGCTAATCGTAATCAGTGCTCTGTGTGTGTGTGACCGACCAGTATCTTTGATGAGGGGCCAGGAGCTGATCTATGCTGCTATGCCCATCAAAGGGGCTCTGGCAAAGACCTCACCTCCAGCCTCACCTCTTGCCTGCTAACCAACGGTCGTTGATAGGGAGAACAGAATTAGGTAGGTCTAGTCTAACTTGTTCAAACTTCAACATAACACCCGTTTGTGTGTCAGATATTACCTACATTTAAGTCATTTAGCAGACGCTCTTATCCAGAGCGACTTACAAATTGGTGAATTCACCTTCTGACATCCAGTGGAACAGCCACTTTACAATAGTGCATCTAAATCATTAAGGGGGGGGGTGAGAAGGATTACTTATCCTATCCTAGGTATTCCTTGAAGAGGTGGGGTTTCAGGTGTCTCCGGAAGGTGGTGATTGACTCCGCTGTCCTGGCGTCGTGAGGGAGTTTGTTCCACCATTGGGGGCCAGAGCAGCGAACAGTTTTGACTGGGCTGAGCGGGAACTGTACTTCCTCAGTGGTAGGGGCGAGCAGGCCAGAGGTGGATGAACGCAGTGCCCTTGTTTGGGTGTAGGGCCTGATCAGAGCCTGGAGGTACTGCGGTGCCGTTCCCCTCACAGCTCCGTAGGCAAGCACCATGGTCTTGTAGCGGATGCGAGCTTCAACTGGAAGCCAGTGGAGAGAGCGGAGGAGCGGGGTGACGTGAGAGAACTTGGGAAGGTTGAACACCAGACGGGCTGCGGCGTTCTGGATGAGTTGTAGGGGTTTAATGGCACAGGCAGGGAGCCCAGCCAACAGCGAGTTGCAGTAATCCAGACGGGAGATGACAAGTGCCTGGATTAGGACCTGCGCCGCTTCCTGTGTGAGGCAGGGTCGTACTCTGCGGATGTTGTAGAGCATGAACCTACAGGAACGGGCCACCGCCATGATGTTGGTTGAGAACGACAGGGTGTTGTCCAGGATCACGCCAAGGTTCTTAGCGCTCTGGGAGGAGGACACAATGGAGTTGTCAACCGTGATGGCGAGATCATGGAACGGGCAGTCCTTCCCCGGGAGGAAGAGCAGCTCCGTCTTGCCGAGGTTCAGCTTGAGGTGGTGATCCGTCATCCACACTGATATGTCTGCCAGACATGCAGAGATGCGATTCGCCACCTGGTCATCAGAAGGGGAAAGGAGAAGATTAATTGTGTGTCGTCTGCATAGCAATGATAGGAGAGACCATGTGAGGTTATGACAGAGCCAAGTGACTTGGTGTATAGCGAGAATAGGAGAGGGCCTAGAACAGAGCCCTGGGGGACACCAGTGGTGAGAGCGCGTGGCGAGGAGACAGATTCTCGCCACGCCACCTGGTAGGAGCGACCTGTCAGGTAGGACGCAATCCAAGCGTGGGCCGCGCCGGAGATGCCCAACTCGGAGAGGGTGGAGAGGAGGATCTGATGGTTCACAGTATCGAAGGCAGCCGATAGGTCTAGAAGGATGAGAGCAGAGGAGAGAGAGTTAGCTTTAGCTGTGCGGAGCGCCTCCGTGATACAGAGAAGAGCAGTCTCAGTTGAATGACTAGTCTTGAAACCTGACTGATTTGGATCAAGAAGGTCATTCTGAGAGAGATAGCGGGAGAGCTGGCCAAGGACGGCACGTTCAAGAGTTTTGGAGAGAAAAGAAAGAAGGGATACTGGTCTGTAGTTGTTGACATTGGAGGGATCGAGTGTAGGTTTTTTCAGAAGGGTGCAACTCTCGCTCTCTTGAAGACGGAAGGGACGTAGCCAGCGGTCAGGGATGAGTTGATGAGCGAGGTGAGGTAAGGGAGAAGGTCTCCGGAAATGGTCTGGAGAAGAGAGGAGGGGATAGGGTCAAGCGGGCAGGTTGTTGGGCGGCCGGCCGTCACAAGAAGCGAGATTTCATCTGGAGAGAGAGGGAGAAAGAGGTCAGAGCACAGGGTAGGGCAGTGTGAGCAGAACCAGCGGTGTCGTTTGACTTAGCAAACGAGGATCGGATGTCGTCGACCTTCTTTTCAAAATGGTTGACGAAGTCATCTGCAGAGAGGGAGGAGGGGGGGGAGGAGGATTCAGGAGGGAGGAGAAGGTGGCAAAGAGCTTCCTAGGGTTAGAGGCAGATGCTTGGAATTTAGAGTGGTAGAAAGTGGCTTTAGCAGCAGAGACAGAGGAGGAAAATGTAGAGAGGAGGGAGTGAAAGGATGCCAGGTCCGCAGGGAGGAGTTTTCCTCCATTTCCGCTCGGCTGCCCGGAGCTCTGTTCTGTGAGCTCGCAATGAGTCATCGAGCCACGGAGCGGGAGGGGAGGACCGAGCCGGCCTGGAGGATAGGGGACATAGAGAGTCAAAGGATGCAGAAAGGGAAGAGAGGAGGGTTGAGGAGGCAGAATCAGGAGATAGGTTGGAGAAGGTATGAGCAGAGGGAAGAGAGGATAGGATGGAAGAGGAGAGAGTAGCGGGGAGAGAGAGCGAAGGTTGGGACGGGCGCGATACCATCCGAGTAGGGGCAGTGTGGGAAGTGTTGGATGAGAGCGAGAGGGAAAAGGATACAAGGTAGTGGTCGGAGACTTGGAGGGAGTTGCAATGAGGTTAGTGGAAGAACAGCATCTAGTAAAGATGAGGTCGAGCGTATTGCCTGCCTTGTGAGTAGGGGGAAGGTGAGAGGGTGAGGTCAAAAGAGGAGAGGAGTGGAAAGAAGGAGGCAGAGAGGAATGAGTCAAAGGTAGACGTGGGGAGGTTAAAGTCGCCCAGGACTGTGAGAGGTGAGCCGTCCTCAGGAACGGAGCTTATCAAGGCATCAAGCTCATTGATGAACTCTCCGAGGGAACCTGGAGGGCGATAAATGATAAGGATGTTAAGCTTGAAAGGGCTGGTAACTGTGACAGCATGGAATTCAAAGGAGGCGATAGACAGATGGGTAAGGGAGAGAGAGAGAATGACCACTTGGGAGAGATGAGGATCCCGGTGCCACCACCCCGCTGACCAGAAGCTCTCGGGTGTGCGAGAACACGTGGGCGGACGAAGAGAGAGCAGTAGGAGTAGCAGTGTTATCTGTGGTGATCCATGTTTCCGTCAGTGCCAAGAAGTCGAGGGACTGGAGGGAGGCATAGGCTGAGATGAACTCTGCCTTGTTGGCCGCAGATCGGCAGTTCCAGAGGCTACCGGAGACCTGGAACTCCACGTGGGTCGTGCGCGCTGGGACCACCAGATTAGGGTGGCCGCGGCCACGCGGTGTGGAGCGTTTGTATGGTCTGTGCAGAGAGGAGAGAACAGGGATAGATAGACACATAGTTGACAGGCTACAGAAGAGGCTACGCTAATGCAAAGGAGATTGGAATGACAAGTGGACTACACGTCTCGAATGTTCAGAAAGTTAAGCTTACGTAGCAAGAATCTTATTGACTAAAATGATTGAAATGATACAGTACTGCTGGAGTAGGCTAGCTGGCAGTGGCTGCGTTGTTGACTTTGTAGGCTAGCTGGTAGTGGCTGCGATGTTGACACTACACTAATCAAGTCGTTCCGTCGAGTGTAATAGTTTCTACAGTGCTGCTATTCGGGGCTAGCTGGCTAGCTAGCAGGTTGATTGCATTACGTTACCTTAAAAGAACGACAATAGCTGGCTAGCTAACCTAGAAAATCGCTCTAGGCTACACAATTGTCTTAGATACAAAGACGGCTATGTAGCTAGCTAGCTACGATCAAACAAATCAAACCGTTGTACTGTAATAGTTTCTACAGTGCTGCTATTCGGGGGCTAGCTGGCTAGCTACGTTAAAAGAACGACAATAGCTGGCCAGCTAACCTAGAAAATCGCTCTAGACTACACAATTGTCTTAGATACAAAGACGGCTATGTAGCTGGCTAGCTACGATCAAACAAATCAAACCGTTGTACTGTAATGAAGTGAAATGAAAATGTGATACTACCTGTGGAGCGACGGAATGTTGACCGGGTAGTTGAAGTTCAATTTGGTAGAGGTTGGCTAGCTGTTGGCTAGCTAGCTAGCAGCATCTCCTACGTTAAGGACGACAAATAGCTGGCTAGCTAACCTCGGTAAATTAAGATAATCACTCTAAGTCTACACACTCTAAACTACACAATTATCTTGGATACGAAGACAGCGAAGACAACTATGTAGCTAGCTGACACTACGCTAATCGAGTCGTTCAGTTGAGTGTAATAGTTTCTACAGTGCTGGTGGACAGTGGATGTTAGCTAGCTGCTGGGCAGATAGCAGTGTAGACTACGTTAGGACGACGAAATAAGATAATTATGCAATTATCTTAGATACAAAGACGGCTATGTAGCTAGCTAAGAAGAAATTGCTAAGATTAGACAAATCAAACCGTTGTACTATAATGAAATGTAATGAAAAGTTATACTACCTGCGGACCGAAGTGTAGATGCGACCGCTCGCTCCAACCCGGAACTATTATCCTACCATTGGTAATAGAACAGTGACTATGTGCATGTGTTAACAGAAACATGAATGGAGCCAGCACATGAAGACTTGCAAGATGATGGGATGAAGTCCAGACTGACAGATGAGCTTGATACAGATGTCTCTGAATGGAGAGAGATCTTGCACTCTGCATAAACATTTTACTAGAAACAACTTTTACGTGTGTTTTTTTAAATTATTGAAATGAATGGTGTCAGTCAATATGGGGAGGGAGAAACCTCTTTCTATTCTGCATCTGATCAGGGAACTCCTGTTGCATATGGGATTTCACACAGGAAGGTATGACCACTCTGACATGTTTGCCAAGGTAGCCCCACTACCACTTGACAGGCTGATAGGCACAGTATCTGTATCGACTGGGAATGACAATGAAAGGTGCTCATTGGTATGTTAGCAGAACACTGCTTCTACGGTCTTATGTAAAGGGTTGTTTTTTCTACATGGAACTGTTGCTACATTTTAAACGTTATCAAAACACTTAGTTTAAAATGTATACATGCATTCAGCAATTGCATTCCTCGTTATTACTCTGTAGGCTACTGACCTATTCAACGTTTTCTCCGTCATCTCCTCACGCATCTGTAGTTATTCAACTCAACCTCCAGGAGGTTTGTTGGGATTGAGTGGGAGGAAATGGCTGCAGGCAAGGTTCTGACAGATGGTTGTGTCCTGGTGGTGGAAAGGGCCCACGTAAGAAACACCCACATCAAACCACACCCCCAAGCCAACTCAAGTTTGTTTTCTGTCATAGCCGCAGGCATTTCTTGAGTGTCACGAATACGCCGGGAGTCAGGAAGCAGGTGCAGAATGTGAGTTTAATAATGATAAATGCAGATAAAACAAGTGTACAGAACGTGAATCAAACCAATACTGCCTGATGACTGAGGCTACCGAGGGCTAAATAAAGGGACGGTAATCAAGGTGATGAAGTCCAGGTGTACATAATAATGGTTGCCAGGGCCTGTGGGTAGTTGACTGGTAACGTCAATCACTGGTGAGGGTGAGTGGGAGTATGGTCAGAGATGACGTCCTACGGAAGGCCATAGTGCCGGAAGACCTGCTGGAACAGTGCCTCTGCCACCTGGAGAGCGGTAAGGAGACCAGAGAGAGGGATAAAACGGCAGGATTTGGAAAATCTGTCCACAATTAACCATAACAGTGGTGAAACCATCAGATGGGGGGGAGATCAGTAACAAAGTCTATGGACAGATGGGACCAAGGCCGCTGAGGCACAGGAAGGGAAAGTATCCCTGCTGGAGCGTGCTGGGGAGATTGATGCGCATACATGGCCGCCCCTCTACCATAGTGGACCCCTGGTTGGAACGCACCAGACACCACTAAAGCTGGTGCCCCTCCTGTCCGCAATAGGAACAGAGCCCCAGCTGTCTCCGGCAACGCCGCTCTTCCGTGGAAAGGTGTGTGGCCCCTACCTGCATGGGTTCAGGCTCTGCCTCAGGACAGCCAAAGCAGGAGGGCGAGGAGAGAGATAGGTGTCGGTGCTCCAGAAGAAGGTTATCCAGACGGATGGCCATCGCGATGAGTGCGTCCAAGGATAGGTTGTCATCTCGACACGCCAACTCCGTCTGGACCTCTTTGCGCAATTCTCACCGGAAAAGAGTGCGGTGCTCCGGCTCATTTCATCTGCTGGAGGCTGACACAGTCCGAAAGGTGAGGGCATACTCCCGCTGGAGAAGTAACTCCCCTCCCTTTCTGCCCTCTGGGAGGATGGTCGAAGACTGCCTTGAACAGGGCCAACCTCTCAAAGGATCCCAGCTCTTCCTTTCCTCTCTCCCAGAAGGCCGCAGCGAGGCATAAAAGGAGCCAAATCAGCGTGTGCAGTTCCTCTTTTAATATTATTATATTTTTGTAAATTGAATTGTATAGGACTGTGTTCCTCTTTGAGACCATCATAGATATAGTTTGAGTACTGTAACTGTTTATCTTCTTTTGAAGATTGGGTGGTATGATGAGGGATTCTGAATTGGGGTGAGATGTATTGGCTGAGTCACTGATATTTTGTGTTTTTCCACTAACTATCTCCAACCTGTGCTTCTCTGGGCTGTCAGGTGTTCGTTATAAAAAAAAGTAGGCGTTGCCATGGCGTCCTTCCAGAGCCCTTGATCTGATAGTGACTTGAGCCATCCCAGCTCTCAAACTGGACAACTGTTCTGTGGATCTGGTGAAACTGAATACTAGGCACTGTGATCAAAATAATTTTTACTCAAGGCCAAACTCATTTTTCTCAATAGCTAGGTTTGGTCTGCCTGTCTGTATGGATACCCTGTAACAAGGACTGTCAAGCCTCCTCAAGATACAGCGACAACCATCCGGCTTTATGTTAACCTAAAGAGGATTTAGGTTAAAAGGACAGCTACTCAAACCGCTACAGAAAAAGGAAATCCATTTAACGCCTCATTCTCAGTGGCACAGGGAGTATTTGTATATAGTGTTGAAAGGGAGTTTGTTGTTGGACGTTTTGATAGAAATCTCTGAAAGGATTGAGTACATACAGAGACAAAATGTATACTGCAAGTTTATTCAGTCTCTGATCCATTTGCAAGGCTGGGAAACCTTTAAAGAAAAAAGGGAATTATAAGAAACCCCAATATGATCTTGTTTCTCTTTTCTTTCTGAACAGCTCATTCTATCCACCCACAAGCTGTTCTTCAAAACTTCAGCTACAAGGACACCTGAATGCAAATAGAGATTTAATAAAAAAACAGCCAGCTCTCCAGTCCTTCCTGGCAGCTCCATCGTAAGCCTCCAAGCTAGGCAGGAGATCAGAATCTACGTCATCACAAACCCTTGGGACTATCTTTCTTCTGGGATGCGCAAGAGAGCATGAAGTCCTGCCAGGAATCACAAACAGGGATGATGCACAAGAGGGAGATGACGGAGAGAGATACGAGGATGACATGAGAGAAATCAGTCTTTGCCAAAGACAAAGAGCAGATAGAGGAGATAGAGAGGACAGGAGGAGGCTGAGAAATGTAGGGAGGGTTAGGCGACAGTTTGTATGATTTAGGCTGTGACGCAAGTGATACACCGCCGCGGGAGAATAGCTATAAATGATTTCTAATTGAACACAGTGAGAAGTTTTTCAGCTCTTTATTTAATGGTCATAGCTGCATAAAGAGAACACAAGGGGCAGATGGGGCCGACAGAAGCCAGTGATGACACACACAGCAGTAGACTGTGCTGTAGCTCCTCAGGAGATTACACGCTATGATACTCCACTGAAGAAAGAGAGAAGATGTCTGATTTATCAGACGTCCACTGAAAGAGAGAAAACATTTTCACGAAACTGTTGATTTGGATGTGGATGTGCAGAGTTATGACTCAGAGAAGACCATTAATTCAAAAAATACAGACTACCCCATTCCCTTTGCATCGATTACTTACCACCCCTTTGATCTATTGCTCACAGCAAATCAAAGAGTGAGTCAGGCTGCTACTTTAAAGGGTTTACTTGCTATGTATCGCAGACTATAAAGGGATGCTCAAGCTGTAAAATTGTACTGTGCTCTTTGGTGCTCTTAGAATGATGTAGTTATTAACATGTCATTTTCAAGCATCCCCTAAAAAGACAATCATGCCTCGTCTATGCTAAATATTGGCTAATGCACAATCCTTGACTTTTTGTCCATTAGTAGGCTCCCTATTTTTGTGTGTGGCCTGTTTGAACATAATACGAACCTCTTCCTCATATGTGCACTACTGGATGACCAAAGACCCTAGATATCAGTTACTTTCACAAATCAACCCTCCACACAGTTTGGTTGTGCATGATAACAGTTTGACAAAAGGTGGCGTTGTTGACTGTAAAGCCTCTCCTACACACATATTGCGCATTACGTTTATATGATATTACTTTTACGACAGACTCTTTCCTGGTTGTAAGAGTCTCTGATATTCCACTTAGTAAAGTGACATATTGGGACATATTGCAGTATGTGTAGGAGTTGCAATGCCCCTAACCCACGCAGGAAGACCATTTACCAAAGTGGCATAATTTCAGATCAATATGAGATTCACCAGTAGCATCAGAAGCATAATGGCAGGGATCATAAGGATCTGTGCCTAATGAATCCTAGTCTTCCTGAGGCACAGAGGTGACTCACTCAGCCATTCATCCAGTCCATTTGATTACTAGTGAATCAGACCTTTGTGTCCGCTAATGATGGTGTCAAGGTAACAGGCCAACCTTATTGTCATTCATAAATGGACATTGCTTGTTGATATTTGTTCTAACCTATGTATATTAAAGTCTGCTATGTGTTGAAGTTTCCCACTGTGTGTTTTTGACATTATTTGCAGAGGAAACGTTTTCATGTGACCTGCTCTAATCACAGTGAATTGGTGTAATTGACTATTGACTACAATCGGCAGGATGTCCAGGCAGCTGGAGAGCTCCTGCTGTCTATAAGTTACCTGCCTGCAGCCAACCGGCTGGGAGTAGTGGTGATGAAGGCTCGAGGACTACAATCAGACAAGCTAAAGAACTCCATAGGTACACCCTGTTTATTAATTTAACCCATTGCCGCTCATACTGTATGACGCCTACAACTGCTCATTAAACCATACAACTGTGAATGGGTAGTCCATCCACAGGTTGACGCTAGAGTATGCTAAGATAGAAAAATATTTTTGTTGGTGGATGTCATTGTAGTGAAAGCCTCGTTCCTTGTTCCTAGACCTGTCTGTGAAACTGGCCCTGAAGCACCAGACTACCAAGCTGAGGAGGAAGAAGAAGCAGACGCGACGGGTCAAGCACAAGATGAACCCAGTGTGGAATGAGATGATGATGCTGGAGGTTCCCCGTGAGCTGCTGTCAAAATCCAGTCTGGATTTGGAGGTGTTGAACCAGGCAGGTCCTGGTGAGCAGGAGTCCCTGGGCCGCTGTCAGCTGGGTTTACAGGCCTCTAACACTGGCCTCCAACACTGGCAGCAAATGCTAGACAACCCCCGTAAGCAGATCGCCATGTGGCACCCGCTGTATGACTAAGATAACCACCTGTCCGCTTTGCCCTTCCAAATACCCAATTGAATATATTGAATATCGCAGAATTTCCAAGGAATACCAATTATGAACACATTTTATATATTCAATGAAACTCATCAATGCAATGTAATACTTTGCCTACAGTACCTATACTTAACCACCTCTATGATCTGTTTTTATAGCTGAACAGAATAAATATGATAATGTCTGTGTTTTTGTGTTATAGGGGATTGTGTATATGGTATGTAAGGGTATGATAAATATCAGTGAATTATTCTAGAGTAGAGCTGTCATTTTATTTGTAAAGGGATGTATTCAAACGCTTGGAAAGCAATCGAGAAAATGCACCTGGCAGAAACTTAAAGGCCAGCCAATATTAAACGGATAGGAGATTCAAAAGCCCGGTGTACTACTGAAAGGACAAGTATTAGTATTCATAGATATACTGTTACAGTGATGGGATTACAGTGGACTACATGTTTAAAGTGTATCTTATTACACAGGGTCTAAAAACGGCAGCTAAAGTTTTCCACATGATGTATTAAAAAAATCATGCAGTGTTTAATCTAGTAATATACTGTATTTGTCATTTTTATGAATATGTGCAGCTGAATTCTATCTTAGGAGAATACGAGAGTTGATATACATGTTATATTTAAAGTAGTTACAACTAACAACTCAATTTCACACCTGTTTCCATTCAACCCACTTTGCTTCAGTTATGTACAAAAGGTATTGTTCTCCATTGTGGTTTTATTTTTTACATAGCTTATGTCAAGTGAATTGCTTATAGACTGTGCCAGTGAGGAACACACTGTGTCATTTGAAAATGTACACACTGACACACAAAATGTGTGAAAATAAAAACATATTCAAAATATATCATGCCAAAATCTGATTCTCGTCGAGTTGTACTGAGGATGTGCAAATACCCGGGCATCCAGAGAGCACTATGTACAGTATCAGCACCTAACACTACATCTGGGCAGACATTGATGTAATATATCTATTTATTGATACTTCCTATCCTCAGAGCTCATTTTGCGTAACTGATATAACCTTGGACCTGACCTACTATACAGTAGCTAGCTTTTCATAGCTGAATGAGCTACCGTTATCACGTTGAGATGAAGTTACATATTAATATCACCGGTCCAAGCCATTTCACAAAAAAACAAAGATTTACTGTAACAAACGGGAATATCTAACTATTAAATGATAACTTATTGACTAACTAAAGTATGGCTGTTTCACATGCACGGTGTTGAATTTACAAGAACACTGGTAATAAACCCCCGGGCTGACAAGGTACAAATCTGTCGTTCTGCTCCTGAACAGGCAGTTAACCCACTGTTCCTAGGCCATCATTGAAAATAAGAATTTGTTCTTAACTGACTTGCCTAGTTAAATAAATAAAAATATATGTTTATATGTATGTTTTTTTCTAGGAAATAATTTCAACAAATGTCTTATTTTGTGTGTTATTGTACTTAGGCCTTAAGTCATCATTTGTAGATATTTAAAAAAAAAATCTACATCTTCATGAGATTCTGAATGATCTTTTGCCAGATTGTTTTAGCATGCCATGGTCATTATATTCCTGCCTATTTGTTAAGATATGAGCTTGTGTGTAAGTAGTGCAATCATTATGCATGCAATGGTGTGCAATGCGCATACACTTTATAGCCCTAAACAACAGCACTTCCAACTAATGATGTCGCTACATTGTTATGTAAATTAACCGATGCAGAGGCAGTGGTTGGATATAAGGCAACAATAAATCATCCAGCATTTCCAGGCAGTTGTCCTTTTTAATAAATATATATTTTTAAATTTAACTAGGCAAATCAGTTAAGAACAAATTCTTATTTACAATGACCGGCCTAGGAAAAATGGGTTAACTGCCTTGTCCAGGGGCAGAACGACAGATTTTTACATTGTCAGTTTGGGGATTTTTATCTAGCAACCTTTCGGTTACTGGCCCAACGCTCTAACCATTAGGCTACCTGCCACCCTTTCTGTGGACAATCCATTACAATCTCCCTGCAGCTGCAGACATGGCCAGAATGAATAACGAATGTTGTTTCCAATCTGCCGGTTATATAACATAACCAATAGCACAGTTCATCAACCTCAATATCCGTCATGGCCAGAAAAGAGAGAAAGAACGACGGGACATGTTTTATCCATTCCCTGGCAAGGACAACATGAACCTGGAAGAATAATTGCATGAATGAGAACTACGAAATAAACCCATTGATTCATTAATAAGTAAAACATACTGACTAGATCAGCCTGTCCCATGGGTCTGATACTTCTCTTTTCAATTTCAAATGCAAATGCTTGTTGCTGCCTAGTTATGTCAGCAATGGAGCCATTGTTTTGGCCAGAGTCTAATCTGACATAGGACAATGTGATGAGGCGAAACAGCTGTGACAGGCACTGAGTTGAAAGGTAGACCTTGAAATACATCCACAGGTACACCTCCAATTGACTCAAATGATGTCAATTAGCCTATCAGAATCTTCTAAAGCCATGACATAATTTTCTGGAATTTTCCAAGCTGTTTAAAGGCACAGTCAACTTAGTGTATGTAAACTTCTGACCAACTGAAATTACTTGTGTCATGCACAAAGTCGATGTCCTAACCGACTTGCCAAAACTATAGTTTGTTAACAAGACATTTGTGGAGTGGTTGAAAAACAAGTTTTAATGACTCCAACCTAAGTGTATGTAAACTTCCGACTTCAACTGTACATACACACATGTATGTATATACAGCTCTGGAAAAAATTGAGACACCAATGCAAAATGATCAGTTTCTCTGTTTTTACTATTTATAGGTATGTGTTTTGGGTAAAGTGAACATTTTTGATTTATTCTATAAACTACTGACAACATTTCTCCCGAATTCCAAATAAAAATATTGACATTTAGAGCATTTATTTACAGGAAATAATGTAGTAGCCAAAAAAATGTTAAACAAATCAGAAAATATTTTATATTTGAGATTCTTCAAATAGTCACCATTTGCCTTGATGACAGCTTTGCACTCTCTCAACCAGCTTCATGAGGTAGTCACCTGGAATATATTTCAATTAAATGGTGTGCCTTGTTAAAAGTTCATTTGTGTCATTTCTTTCCTTCGTCATGCGTTTGAGCCAATCAGTTGTGTTGTGACAAGGTAGTTTGGGTATACAGAAGATAGACCTATTTGGTAAAAGACCAAGTCCATATTATGAACAGCTCAAATAAACAAAGAGAAATTACAGTCTATCATTACTTTAAGACATGAAGGTCAGTCAAAACAGAACATTTCAAGAACTTTGAAAGTTTCAAGTGCAGTTGCAAAAACCATCAAGCACTATGATGAAACTGGCTCTCATGAGGACCGCCATAGGAATGGAAGACCCAGAGTTACCTCTACTGCAGAGGATAAGTTCATTAGAGTTACCAGCCTCAGAAATTGCAGGCCAAATAAATTCTTCACAGAGTTCAAGTAACAGACACATCTCAACATCAACTGTTCAGGGGAGACTGAGTCAGACCTTCATGGTCGAATTGCTGCAAAGCAACCACTACTAAAGGACATAAATAGGAAGAAGAGACTTGCTTGGGTCAAGAAACACGAGCAATTGACATTACACCAGTGGACATTAAAGATTTTTGGTTCCAACCGCCATGTCTTTGTGAAAGGAGGTGTGGGTGAATGGATGATCTCTGCATGTGTATTTCCCACCGTAAAGCATGGAGGAGGAGATGTTGTGGTGTGGGGGTGGTTTGCTGGCGATACTGTCTGTGATTTATTTAGAATTCAAGGCACACTTAACCAGCATGGCTACCACAGCATTCTGCAGCCACACGGCATCGCATCTGGTTTGGGCTTAGTGGGACTATCATTTGTTTTTCAACTGGACAATGACCCAACACACCTCCAGGCTGTGTAAGGGCTATTTCACCAAGAAGGAAAGTGATAAGTGCTGCATCAGATGACCTGGCCTCCACAATCCCCCAACCTCAACCCAATTGAGATGGTTTGGGGTGAGTCGGACCACAGAGTGAAGGAAAAGCAGCCAACAAGTGCTGAGCATATGTGGGAACTCCTTCAAGACCGTTGAAAAAGCATTCCAGGTGAAGCTGGTTGAAAGAATGCGCAAAGCTGTCATCAAGGCAAAGGGTGGCTGTTTGAAGCATTTGAAATATATTTTGATTTGTTTAACACTTTTTTGGTTACTACATGATTCCATATGTGTTATTTCATAGTTCTTATGTCTTCACTATTATTCTACAATGTAGAAATTAGTAAAAAATATATAAAAAAATACCTTGAATGAGTAGGTGTGTAGGTGTAGGTGTGTCCAAACGTGTGTGTGTGTGTATATATATATATATATATATATATATCATCGTTTTTTCATCTTCATGGAATTGATCAGTTCTCTCATCACCGCCATAGTCTCGGTGTGCTGTTGCTGCAGAAGGCTTCGCAGCTGATTAAAGCGATTGCAAGAGGAGAGGGAAAGGAGCTCTGCCCTTCTTTCCCTCTCCTCTTGCAATCGTTTGTCCTCCTCCCTATAACGCTGAAAGACATCCAATATATCTGCCATCCTCCTTATCTTCTGCCCACTGGTTCTAACACAGAGGTGGTTTTCTCTATGTGAAAAGGAGAAGGTGGCAGAAGTGGAGGGGGGACTGACAATGTCAATGGGGCTCGCCGGCACCTCCACAATGTGTAACAGATTCTGGCTTAGGTCCTCAACCCCTGCATCTGCCTCAGCATCTCCCATGCTGCCATCGGGCTCGGGGGAGTCTTCAAATAGTTGAAGGCTGAGCCTGTGGCCTATGAGGTCCTGGAACCTGTTGACGTAGGCTGGAATCTTCCTCTTGGCCATGTCAACATTCTCTGGGTGGAGGACGTACTCCTTGTACACCCTCGAAAGGTTCTGCCACTTCTGGAAGCATCACTCCCCCGCCTGCTCAGACACATCACTGATGGGGAAGCCTTGCTCCTTCAGCCTGCTAGCTAGGATCTCAAAGATCCTCTTGGTTCGGGTCTTGTTCTCCCTGATCAGTCCCTGGATCTCTGGAGAGCTGTACAGCTCTACTAAAGCCTCCATTGCCTCAATGACCTGACTGATCACTTTCCCGAATCTGACCACACAGGCAGGGACCCGCTGTTCTCAGCAGCTAGAGACGTGGATAGGAAGACAGAGAAAAATGAAGAGTTATTACACAAAGACTGTCAATGATTTTGAAAATGGCTGCGTCCTTTTCAGTTATAGGCCAACTGCTAAGATTCAACGTCATAACACGTGTACCTCTGTCATCCCCAAGCCATGACCTCCTCCCCTTTTGGAGTTGATTCTCTGACCTCTTCTCCTCCGCATTTGACTGGAGTATCTTGGGATGTGGGAACCGTTTGCTCCTGGACTTCCTGGCTAGCGCTTCAGGCTCAGTGGTGCCTTTGTAACGGATGTGAAATAGCTAGCTAGTTAGCGTTGGTGCGCGCTAAATAGCATTTCAATCGGTGATGTCACTTGCGCTGAGACCTTGAAGTAGTGGTTCCCCTTGCTCTGCAAGGGCCGCGGCTTTTGTGGAGCGATGGGTAACGATGCTTTGTGGGTGTCAGTCGTTGATGTGTGCAGAGGGTCCCTGGTTCACGCCCGGGTATGGGCGAGGGGACGGTCTAAAGGTATACTGTTACACCTTCATAGACTCCAATCTCTGACTCTGGGGTGGAGGGGATACGGAGGTTGACTGGATGGTCCGATGGGACTACAATAGCATAGAGGGGCAGGCTTGGAGTTGGTGCTACAGCTTTAGGCTTCAGCTTGGTCAACGCCCTGGCTGGGGTGTCAGCAGCAGCCAGCTTGGAGCTCAGCCTCTGGCCCATGGGTGCATGGAACTGGTCAAAGAACTCGGGCTGTTTCCTGCGTCCAGCGTCAATCCTCTTGGACGCCAGCATGTATTTTGGAACATGGCTCCCCTGGTGGTCAAAATGTCATACTATTGAATTTCTTAGAATAACTATTTAGGAGATCTTAGATCAGGGATATGGGTAGAAAAGTGCACACATTGTAGCACTCTGGAAAGCAATAACAATATGTTTGATAGTTAACTTGAGGGCTGGCAAAGGGATTAGTTAGGAGTGTTACCTGTGGCCAAGTTACTGTCAATGGTGTCCTGGGCCATATTCGGTTCATGTAGTCATCACTGTACCATACCCGAAGCCTCTCTCCCACTGACAGGTCACAGCACACCCGGAAGTAGATGTGCTCACCAGGCTGGAAGGCTGTCAGGTTTCGCTCAATGTCCTCTGAAGAGTTTCGGACATACCTCATCCAGTAGGCTTTGGTTTCGTCGCTACCATCAATGGATTTGTATGAGTTGTTATTGTCCACCAACTAGGAACAAAAAAAATAATTGACATAAATACGTAGATGCGAGAGCCTTAAAGTTACACATGGTGCATGATGTTAGGAAGACATGAGTCATACCATATACAGTGGGCCAAAAAAGTATTTAGTCAGCCACCAATTGTTTCTCCCACTTAAAAAGATGAGAGAGGCCTGTAATTTTCATCATAGGTACACTTAAACTATGACAGACAAAATGAGATTTTTTTCTCTCCAGAAAATCACATTGTAGGATTTTTTAATTAATTTATTTGCAAATTATGGTGGAAAATAAGTATTTGGTCAATAACAAAAGTTTATCTCAATACTTTGTTCAATACCCTTTGTTGGCAATGACAGAGGTCAAACGTTTTCTGTAAGTCTTCACAAGGTTTTCACACACTGTTGCTGGTATTTTGGCCCATTCCTCCATGCAGATCTCCTCTAGAGCAGTGATGTTTTGGGGCTGTTGCTGGGCAACACGGACTTTCAACTCCCTCCAAAGATTTTCTATGGGGTTGAGATCTGGAGACTGGCTAG
This sequence comes from Oncorhynchus masou masou, assembly GCF_036934945.1. Taxonomy (NCBI): domain Eukaryota; kingdom Metazoa; phylum Chordata; class Actinopteri; order Salmoniformes; family Salmonidae; genus Oncorhynchus; species Oncorhynchus masou. Next base: position 43,030,258 of record NC_088213.1, read on the forward strand.
GCCACTCCAGGACTTTGAAATGCTTCTTACGAAGCCACTCCTTCGTTGCCCGGATGGTGTGTGTGGGATCATTGTCATGCTGAAAGACCCAGCCACGTTTCATCTTCAATGCCCTTGCTGATGGAAGGAGGTTTTCACTCAAAATCTCTGGACACATGGCCCCATTCATTCTTTCCTTTACACGGATCAGTCGTCCTGGTCCCTTTGCAGAAAAACACCCCCAAAGCATGATGTTTCCACCACCATGCTTCACAGTAGGTATGGTGTTCTATGGATGCAACTCAGCATTCTTTGTCTTCCAAACACGACGAGTTGAGTTTTTACCAAAAAATTATATTTTGGTTTCATCTGACCATATGACATTCTCCCAATCTTCTTCTGGATCATCCAAATGCTCTCTAGCAAACTTCAAACGGGCCTGGACATGTAGGAGGACACTTCTGGCACAGCAGGATTTGAGTCCCTGGCGGCGTAGTGTGTTACTGATGGTAGGCTTTGTTACTTTGGTCCCAGCTCTCTGCAGGTCATTCTCTAGGTCCCCCTGTGTGGTTCTGGGATTTTTGCTCACCGTTCTTGTGATCATTTTGCGTGGAGCCCCAGATCGAGGGAGATTATCAGTGGTCTTGTATGTCTTCCATTTCCTAATAATTGCTCCCACAGTTGATTTCTTCAAACCAAGCTGCTTACCTATTGCAGATGCAGTCTTCCCAGCCTGGTGCAGGTCTACAATTTTGTTTCTGGTGTCCTTTGACAGCTCTTTGGTCTTGGCCATAGTGGAGTTTGGAGTGTGACTGTTTGAGGTTGTGGACAGGTGTCTTTTATACTGATAACAAGTTAAAACAGGTGCAATTAATACAGGTAACGAGTGGAGGACAGAGGAGCCTCTTAAAGAAGAAGTTACAGGTCTGTGAGAGCCAGAAATCTTGCTTGTTTGTAGGTGACCAAATACTTATTTTCCACCATAATTTGCAAATAAATTCATTAAAAATCCTACAATGTGATTTTCTGGATTTTTTCTCTCATTTTGTCTGTCATAGTTGAAGTGTACCTATGATGAAAATTACAGGCCTCTGTCATCTTTTTAAGTGGGAGAACTAGCACAATTGGTGGCTGACTAAATACTTTTTTGTCCCACTGTACAAGTGAAAAGTGAATTGCAAAACATAGTAAGGAGGTTTGTGGATTCAACTTACCATCCAGGGGAAGAAACCAGAGGACTTGTCCTGTGACATCACTTCACCCTGGTAAGGACCGAATAGTGCCCCCCTGGGAATGTCTTTGTCTACGCAGTACACGTCCACCTCACTGCCTTCCTGAATGACCTCAATGCCACTAGGGATAGTAAGGGCGGCACGGTTTGGGACAACCCACTGGCACAGGGGTGTCAGGCAAAAATACTGGAGGGCCTTGTGTGGGGCATTCATCAATAAAATTGTCTTTGCACTCGTCGCAAACTGTCCATTGATAGGCCTCGTGGCATTGGGAAATGTATCAAAGTATCAGAACAAATGAAACTGTCAAACACAGTTCAGCTGCTCTTAGTCATAGTCTAAGGCTCTTAGCGCGAGTCTGTGTGTAAAGGCACTGGACGGAAATATCTAATAATCACACCAGAAGTAACATTTTTGGTGTCTTTCAATGGTGAAAAGCAAGTGGTCGACTTTCAATCTCTGGTTGGCTCCTTCTGTCTCAAAGGACTCAATGTCTTTTATTTCACTAGAAGATTATAGCTCATCAAAATACAATCAAATCTAATTTTATTTGTCACATGTGCAGAATACAACAGGTGTAGACAGTGAAATGCTTAGTTATACAAGCCCTTAACCAACATGCAGCTTTAATAAATAAATAAATATTTGTTTTTACTTAACACTTATTTTTCTTAAGGAGCAGCAGTAAAATAACAGTAGTGAGGCTATATACAGAGGGTACCAGTACAGAGTCAATGTGCGGGGGCACAGGTTAGTTGAGGTGATATGTATGTAGGTAGAAGTAAAGTGACTATGCAATCTCTGGATGAGCGTCAAATGTTTTATTTTATTTTTCTTACTGCACCTGATTAGCATCCATTTACTGAACTAATCTGCAAAAATGGGCTATCAAGGCAACACATATCAAAACAGACTAGGCTATAGGAAAACCAGTGGAGGCTGCTGAGGGGAGGACGACTCATAATAATGGCTGTAATGGAATGGTTTTCATGTGTTTGATTCCTTTCACTCCATTTCAGCCATTATACTCTATTTCAGACACATGTTACGAGCCGTCCTTCCCTCAGCAGCTTCCACTGATCAAAACAGCAGATCATTGATTAGTAGAGGATAGAACACATAGATACTACTAGGCTATCCAGCAGATCCAACCCGCTTGCTTACAGCTGCACTAGGGTCAGACAGGTTTTCTGTGTAGATTAAGACACATCAGAGCCGGTGCGAGATATATCTCACAAAACATACCTCAATCCAGGGATGAGGAATGTGTTGTACTCTGAATTGTTCCATTATCCCAACTGTTACACTGAGACGATTGAACAACTGCTATTTGATCTTCTCTGTGTAACAGTTGGGATAATGGGACAATTCGGAGTACAACACATTTCTCATTGCTGGATTTAAGGTACATTTTCGGAGCCGGCGCTGTGTCTTAATTTACACAGGAAGCCTATCCAGCCATAGCCTGTCTGCAGCTGTAAGCAATCCGCTGGCTACTAGGCCAAATTGATTCATATTACTACTTGGTGCATAGTTCTGCTTCTGTTGAATGGTCCTGGATGGCAAGTGACTCTGCCATAGTGCATAGGTCCCCAGACTCCCCACCTCAGCATACCATGTCAAGTCTGTTGGTAGAAAAAGCATAATATAATGGCAGTTCATGAATACAGGTGGATCAGGTAATACAATTAGTCCTAGTATTTAAAATAAACTCGACATTCAATTTCAGTCTGGCAATGGCAAAAGCATAATTGGGACCACGACACCTTGCTCCACGAGATAACGTACATGAGTTCCTATTGCCGCTGACAAATATATGTTGAAGTTGGGAAAAAACAAAAGCAGCAAGGTACGATAGCTAAAGATCCATAACTATATCATGTAGTAATCTGGCTTTTTAACCATTCGAATTAGAAAAAATATATTTCATTTACGATGTGGGTCAAATGACATATTTCCTGTCGGAATGTTTAGATAGAAAGGAACTTGAGGACTTCCGGATTCTGTCCTCGGCTGGAGAACGATGATTTTCCCGGAGTTTTCAAATGGAAAAAACGAATGATACAAATTGGCCAAGACCCTGTGGAAATCCTGAGTTAGTGGAAATGTTTTCGTGTTATTGCCGCGAATCGAACGTCTACTTGAAATATGTGTGATATCCTAATCGTAGTATCATGTTCACACTGTCGTCGACTGGTTAGCCAGACAACAACAATGTAGCATGCATGGTAGCAAAAACAGGTGCTTGAGTTTGTTAGTTAGCATCATCAGTGCCACCGAGAACAAATAAAAAAACGTTCACGTTCGTTATTAATTAGCTATCAAGCTAAATAACCACTGTTTCTAGAGTTCTGATGTATACTCAAGCCTGTTAGAGCTAACGTTAGCTACTGAAAGCATAGCTTGCTAGCTCGCCAGTTAATAGTTGGCTTGTGCTTCTTCACAATAATTGGCTGTCTGTCACAATTAATTGACAAACTTACTCACGGTCCCTTGTCGACGTCTACTGTTTCCAGTTAAGCAGGCCAACTTTTGTTAACGTTAACGTTGGCTCGTGGTTTTGACAGCGGCTTACATTAGCACTGAGATGTGTTGCCTTGTCCGCGCATGCACACATAAGTTGTCACGACATAGCTTGCCACCCGCCAGGTCCACGCAATCACGTATGCATGTCACACACAATTATTGATCAACGATGGCCATATTCCTATGGTATATACATTGTATATGTGGCTGCTGTTTCTTATACAGTACTGTGTCACATTATACAAGTACTGTATCAATGACAGCTTGAAACAAATCAAGGAGATAGGTTTCAACTTCCAATGTAGCTAGTCATTGTAAATGACATCCAAAACGTGCATTTTTTTGTGTGCCATTGTAAGCTAGTCATTGTAAACGACGTTCAAAACATTTGCATTTTTAAGAGTCTCTACATTTTGTGGCTACAGAGAGTAGGATGGACTCTCTGGGTATGAGGGGCCCATCCCTAAACCAGGACTTCCTACACAGTGTGCTGAATGCTGTTCCTCGTGGACTGACAGTGGGCCCCTCTCTAGCAAATGATGGCCAGTTGGGGCTCTGGTGTGTAGGACATGCTCTGCAGAAAGGGATGCTTCTGGGTGTGGAAAACCAAAGCAACACTTTTGACCAAAGTGAAGACTTTACAGAGGTATGTATTAGAGTGGTTGTGATGGCGGAGGCACACACTTGCTCAAGTTTCTATAATATTGCAAGTGTATTGAATGTAACACATTTGTTGTCGTCAGAGCTTGATGGAAGAAGCATATCATACGATAATCAAGGGGCATCTTTGGGACAGGTGCTATTGGATTAGGTAGGTGTCTCTGGGTAAAGAAGAATAACAAAATGTTTTGTTGTTGTTGTAGCGCTCAGCTGTATCAAACACATTAACATTACTGACACGTTTAATTTGGTCATTGCAAGAGAGAAACCCTCTTTGTTTTATGTAGATTTGCCTGTAATGCAAGGAGAAAGGATGAACAGAATGTTACTGTTCATGAGGTGGATGGAAGTCTCTGTCTAAGGGCCTGCAAAGACATCAACCCAGGGACAGAACTTCTGCTTTGGAGTTTCCTAGCTGATTCTCCGGAACACGATGGAAGCCACGGAGGGTCACTAATAACACCAGGCAAACCTCGCAAACAAGTTACACCTCGCAAGTCCAGGGAGGATAGATCCCCAGGTGTAAACTCCATGGAGCAAGAGCTCAAGCTTACAGGTAAGCCTGACACCCACATTCTTAATACACACTAACTAATAAATATGACTACTAATAAGGATGATGTTATGAAATTATGACATTTTATATTTGGATAGTTGTTTCCGAAATGTTACGTGGAAGATGTCTGTATGTCTTACAGAGCCTGAGGAGCACACTGAAGATTCAGACATGTCAACTTCTCCACTGGGGTTGATGGTGGCGGAGGAGAAAAGCCAGGCTGGAATCAAAAGGACCAAACCTCTTATCTACAAAATGAAAAAGAGATGTGTGAGAGACTCTCATTCCAGGGGTGATAAAACAATGGAACAGAATGGAGACGTTGACTCAGGCAAAATAATAAAAACAGAACGTTTCATTCCAGAAATAACCAATGTGCCATGCTCTATTGAGGACAAACTTGTGAGTCCTGCAGACGAGCCTCCAAAGAGCAGTGAAGAACCAGGTAATGTGGTAAGAAATCTCCAGGAGGAACAGGGGCCACAGGTGGTCAGGGCCAGTTGCAGACTGGCTGCTAAACCCAGGAAGGTGCATTCATTGGTGAGCTGCATCCACAAGCGTCTTCAAGGGTGCAAAAATAGGTATCTGGATCGTCAAGTGACATTGGAGGTTACGTCCAGAGTTGGTGATGAAAATGGACAAGCTTGCCAAGAAACAGACATAAAAGATAGAGAAAATATAAGCGCAGATGAAATCCCAAAGGATAGTGACAAAGGGGGGAAGAAGGAGGAGCTTTTGACAGCTCCAGACCTCTTTAACATCAGGGAAAGGAGGTATACATGTGACGAGTGTGACAAGAGTTTCTTTCAGCTCTGTCACCTGAAGAAGCACAAATTCACTCACTCGGACCTAAAGCCTTACTTATGCACAGAGTGTGGTAAGAATTACAGCTCTCAAGAGAACTTCAGGGCCCACCTTCTGATGCATAAGGGAGAGAGGCCATTCAAGTGCCAGCAGTGTGACAAGAGCTATGGCCTGAAACGGGATCTGAAGGAGCATGAAGTTCTTCATACAGGAGAGAGGCCTTTTGTCTGCGATATCTGTGGGAAGGCTTTTGCCCGCCGGCCTTCATTACGTATTCATAGGGAGGCCCACCGCGCCAAGGAAGAAAATTACCATGCTCCTAAGCTCAAGTGCCCTGTCTGCGATAAAGAACTGGCCAATTCGGGCTCCCTTAGGAATCACATGCGCTTGCACACAGGAGAACGGCCTTATGCCTGTCCCCACTGCAGTAAGACATTCCGACAGCGGGGGAACCTTTTGGGGCATCTACGCATCCACACAGGGGAAAAGCCTTACAAGTGTAACCATTGTAATCAGTACTTCTCACAGGTGCCTGAACTCCGCAGACACCTCATATCACACACAGGGGAAGTCTACCTCTGCCCTATATGTGGCAAAGCCTTGCGGGACCCCCACACCTTGCGGGCCCACGAACGTTTACACACAGGGGAGAGACCTCACAAGTGTGAGGTGTGTGGGAAGGCCTACACCATGGCCACCAAGCTACGCCGGCACATGAAGTCCCACCTAGAGGAGAAGCCCTACAAATGTCAGGCATGTGGTGCTGGCTACACGCTAATGCAGAGCTTGGTTCGCCACCAGCTCTCCCATAAAAAGAGAGAAGATCGGACATCTGGGGAGCTAGCTGACGCTCTGGCAGCTCTGGAGTCTAGCCACTCTGCCCCTGCTAGAGGCAGACCTAGAAAGACCCCTCGCAAGACAGAGGTCAAGCCATGGGTTGATGTCACTGAAGAGAACATGGAGAGTCAGACAGTAGTGTATGTTCAGGCCATCGAAGACTTAGCCATGCCTAACTCAGGGGAGGTTGTTGTCAGCACCTATGACTCGTATCATGATAATGCCATATCTTCTGTGGTAATAGAGGAAGGGTTGGAACAGGATTTGGGCCAGATTCAGCTAAATGAGAATGTCATTGAGATAATTGTCTCAGATTCTAATGATAAGTGCATTGTGGTAAGGGAGCACAAAACACACAGCAACCTGGTGATTCTACAGGGAGAGGATGGACTGAGCTCTGTGGCAGAGACAATAGAGATAGAAACAGGAGTTTAAAACTGCAAGTCACACCATTTTGCTTTCTGTTGCTGTTTTTATTTTTTTAAATCTTCAAATAAAACCAAGAATGTGAAGAAAAAATGTTGTTTTGCCTGCTAGATGTACTTTACCTAAAATAAGACAATAAGCAGTACTTATTAGGAAAATGCATTTGTCATGAATATAAAATATGTTATCACCATCAGGATACTCCATTTAGATTACTGGAGAAGGGAGCCATAATTGTCAAGAGTTAAAGATATCAGCAAATATTGACTCATCTGTGGTGGATCTTGTCTAGCCACTATCTACAGCAAATGTTCTTTTCAAGGACTGTACTAAAACTACATGCCCCTGTATTTGAGGAAATATCTTAATGGTTACAAAGAGAAATCCTCATGAATAGTTTTCTTTTTTATCTGACTAAAATATATTTGATGTCTAGAGAATGTTTATGAAGGCTTATTAAATAGCTTTACTGTATTTTAATACACTGTTGTAAATATGGTCCATCAACAAGACAATCATTATTGTTGAAGACTCCAATTAAAATAGAGAAGTACCTCTGTGGTGGCTTTACAAGAGTTATATGTGTTTTTGAACACGACTTTGACCATTCACTCTTTATCCAATGCGTCATTCAATATTTGGGTGCAAATATTTAGATGGTTGGGACAGTCCGAGACTGAATCAGCAAATATTCTGGTTTGGAGCAACTTTACTGTGTGTTTGCTATGCTTGTTTATGCAGCACACACTATCATACTCTAAATTAGCAAATGGCAGTATTTAAAAGGTTGATTTATTGTGTGTGTTTTTGACATGGCCTTTGTCTTTATCTTATGATATTCCTCTTGTAATGACTTAATAGCAAACATTTTTTTTATAAAGTAATCCATGAGTAGGCCCTGACAGAAAATAAACCATGGCGAAAACTATTCTTGACATAGTGTGGAAAGCGTATCCATGGCTATAGGTAATAGTTGAAACTTTAATGGAAATACTGAGTGCAATTTCCTGTTGTTGACATGACCCAGGTGGGAGGCGCAGCCCCTAGTCAATCTTAGTACAGTGGTTCAATATTAACCAGGTGGTTCAATGTAACAGAAAGTGGGGGGTTTCAATGAGTACTGGATTTTGAGGGGGTGAGAAGGTTTGGTGATGTCCTAGGTTTTGCAAGGAGTTCTGTCTTAACCATCCGCAACAATGGGTCGAATACCCGCAACTCTCATTTTCACTCTACTATTTTCTTCTACACTTCAGATCACCCTTTGTGAAAATGGTAAGATACCAGTTATTTATCAGCCCTGAAAGCCTAAAAGCAAGCTTCAAAATATCGATATTCTGAAAATGTATACTCCTTAAATTGTTACTCCTTGATGTGAATTAGGCTATTTGTCAGTTATAATTTCACTAAACAATAGGTTGAGTTATCAAATATTTGTTTATAGTATTTCTTAACAGCAAGGAGGCCTCACAGGTTTTTATCCGTGCTAAACGGGCAAATTCCTTCCTCGAGGAGTTGAAACCTGGGAACTTGGAACGGGAGTGCATCGAGGAGATCTGTGACCATGAAGAAGCCCGTGAAGTCTTTGAAAAGCCTGACAAGACGGTGAGAATGTCTGGCTTGTTCGATTGAAGTATCATGCAAAGCACATTAATATTCACCTTGGTATACTGTTAACTAAATCATGAGCTTTCTGTTTACCTGGGTAACACTATGTTTATTTGTGTAATAAAGTATGATTATAGTATTTCTCCCCAAATAACTGTCTCAATTGATCTTTCTTAATTTAGAAGGCCTTTTGGACCACCTATTTGGGTAAGTATTTGTTTTTTATTCGTTATTACATGTGGTTTCGATCAAAACCTTATCCATGGAATATGCAATCATCAGTCAGAACACCCAATGTAAATAGATGGTATTGAACCAGAACAAAGTGCAACTGAGATGTGAGTCGACTTGTTTGAGGAACAGGCTTTAGCCCCAGTGTCGGTGACCCCACGTTTTGCTCTTCCCACACATGCTATGCTCTTTATGCTTAAAAAACAAACATTAATATCGGCTTTGGCAATTATAAGCAAGTAGAGTCAAGTATTTCCTCATGTTTTCTAATTCTTGCTCTGTCTTCTTCACAGCTTGCAAAGGCACTTCACTGCTGAGAGCCAAGGACAGTATAAAAAAATTGAGAGGGTGTATTGATGCCAGTGGTAATAATTATGGCCTGATTACACTGCACATTTCAAATACAGTGGCTTGCGAAAGTATTCACCTCCTTTGGTATTTTTCCTATTTTGTTGCCTTACAATCTGGAATTAAAATAGATTTTTGGGGGGTTTGTATCATTTGATTTACACAACATTGCCTACCACTTTGAAGATACAAGAAATAAGACCAAAAAAAAACAACTTGAGCGTGCATACCTATTCACCCCCCCCCCCCCCAAAAAAAAAGGCAATACTTTGAAGACCCACCTTTTGCAGCAATTACAGCTGCAAGTCTCTTGGAGTGTCTATAAACTTGGGCACATCTAGCCACTGGAATTTTTGCCCATTCTTCAAGGCAAAACTGCTGCAGCTCCTTCAAGTTGGATGGGTTCTGCTGGTGTACAGCAATCTTTAAGTCATACCACAGATTCTCATTTGGATTGAGGTCTGGGCTTTGACTAGGCCATTCCAAGACATGTTTCCCCTTAAACCACCCGAGTGATGCTTTAGCAAAATGCTTAGGGTCATTGTCCTGCTGGAAGGTGAACCTCCATCCCAGTCTCAAATATCTGGAAGACTGAAACAGGTTTCCCTCAAGAATTACCATGTATTTAGCGCCATCCTAAAACTCTGACCAGTTTCCCAGTCCCTGCCGATGAAAAACATCACCACATGGTGTTCTCGGGTGATGAGAGGTGTTGTGTTTGCGCCAGACATAGCGTTTTCCTTGATGGCCAAATAGCTCAATTTTAGCCATATCTGACCAGAGTACCTTCTTCCATATGTTTAGGGAGTCTCCCACATGCCTTTTGGTGAACACCAAACGTGTTTGCTTATTTTATTTTTTAAGAAAAGGCATTTTTTCTGGCCACTTCCGTAAAGCCCAGCTCTGTGGAGTGTACGGCTTAAAGGGGTCCTATGGACAGATACTCCAATCTCTGCTGTGGAGCTTTGCAGCTCCTTCACGGTTATCTTTGGTCTCTTTGTTGCCTCTCTGATAAATGCCCTCCTTGCCTTTTTTTTTTTTTTTTTTTTCATTCCACTTCACCAATTTGGACTATTTAGTGTATGTCCATTACATGAAATCAAAATAAAAATCTATTTATGTTACAGGTTGTAATTTAACAAAATAGGTAAAAGGCCAAGGGGGATGAATACGTTTGCAAGGCACTGTACGTCAATGATTGATTGACTAAATGTTAATGTTTGTGTTGAAATCAGCTAAAAAGTGTGAGGATTCTACAAGGAAAATGTTATAATGTCACGATACATTTTTTGAGCAGGACATCCTGTTTCTCAAATATTATGTGGGCCTGCGTCTTACAGGAGAGTGCTCAGTGGGCAATGGTGTGAACTACAATGGTACCATCTCCACTACTTCCTCAGGCAAAACATGCCAGTACTGGCGCAGTAACTTCCCACACAGAATTACGTATGTATTATTGACCCCATAACATGAGGAACGTAATTTCAAAGTTGTTCCATACGTGATGTGTTGTTGCTGAGGGGTAACATCTCTTCTTAGGGAGTTCAATTCTTCGCTGGATGAGACCCTGTATGAGAACTATTGCAGGAACCCAGACAAAACTCCTGAAGGACCTTGGTGCTTCACCAGAGATCCCACAGTCAGGAGAGAGCAATGCACCGTCCCAAAATGTGGTATGATTTCACTACTTGCATAATAACCAACATTTGGTTGCATGTTGTTGCTGAGCAAGGTGTACTTTTACACTGACAACCGGTGGTTTATATGCCTCCTTGTTCAACAACAAAGTGCAGAGCATGTTGCTTGTTGCAATATGTCTTAGCGGTCCTCAATTGTGATTGTTCCCTTACAGGTGAGCCTTGGGTACCCCCAAAAGTATCTGCTACAGTGGATGGGAAAGCCAAGTACACTAAGAAGGACTGCCTGGCCAACAATGGCTTGGATTATACAGGTGATCTCTCAGTTACCATGAATGGCAAAACGTGTCTGCCTTGGGCCTCCCCAAAGGCATTGGCACTCAGCAAAGGAAAGAATTTCATCCCAGAGGTCAAACTTGTGACGAACCACTGTAGAAACCCTGACGGAGATATGGAGGGACCCTGGTGCTATGTGGACAAGCATGGAAATACCACTGTGGACTACTGTGACCTTGAGATGTGTGGTGAGCTGTTTCAACACTTTTTCCAGTTTTAAATGATTCACTTAAAATATTAGGACACTGGGGGGAGAAAAAGGATATCTGACAAGTATCATAAATGCTCTTTACTGTGAGTGCTGGACTGTTGTTCTCTTTCAGATGACCCAATAGATAACTATGAGGAGGCGGCTGGTGGAAGGGAAAGGACAACACTCTCTGGGCCCAGACAATCCTTCTTCAGCCCTCGGAGCTTTGGCAGTGGAGAGTTGGGTAAGTAGTATAATTTTGGTTAGGATTTTTTTTGTTTTTACATAAAGTGTAAGGTACGGCAAACAGAGGAGTAAAGAGTTTATTTCATGACTTTGTTTTCAGTGTGCGGAGAGCGACCCATGTTTGAGAAGATAAGTAAGAAGGATGGTAGAGAGCAAGAACTGATTGACTCCTACCAAGGAGGCCGTATTGTTAAAGGGATTGACGCAGAAGTGGCCAGTGCACCATGGTAATGAAATTAATAGATATTCAAAACACCACATGTATTCTATTGCATTTACGTAGGACTACTACTTAGGATCATGGTCGTCATGTTTGACCATATACACGGTGGGTGCGGGAAAGGAAGTTATCTGTGTGTCTGTCATTGAGAGGATGTGTTTTGGGGTTGTCGATGCATTGCCCAATTTAAAAGAATGGAGTGTCTACAGAACTGACTTTTCTGCACCTTTCTTCCAGACAGCCAAGGGCCCCCGAAGCTTTTGCACATGCGAGATTCTCTACTTTGCACACAGTCTCTGTTCTACTCATAGACAATAGAGCTACTCTGGCGAATGGTGCCTTTTAATAAAGTTAGATCAAAGCTGAATCGATGTCTTCAAGATCACATAATGATAGTAGCCTGTTCTACATAGCATAACCAAATATAATAGCACAGTAACGTTACTCTAAGACAAAAAAACACCACCTAATTTCTTTTGATATTTTAGGATGATTGCGATCAAATTGTCTTTTTTTTCCTCATGTGGCCAAAACTCAAAAGCGCACCACTAGGCAAAATATGTGCTTTGATTGAAACACGACACAGGTTGGCTATACTACAGTTTGTTAACACCATCTGCTCTAAAATACACTCACTGTACATGAATTCAAAATAACACTGTAGGCTTCTTTGAAACGGTAGCCTAAAACTCAAGAAGATCTAAATGCTTATCCCCATGAATCTGATTGAGATCAAATGGTTGGTATGCAGATGCTGCATGGACATTTCACCAGTAAAACCTGAATAATGATCATTTCACGATTGGCCGTGAGAAATGCACACAAGGCTGGAAAAGTCAGATCCGCAGCCTCGGCCTAAAAAGAAAGGCACAGATGTAATTTGGCAGAAGAAAATTATGATACCTGTTATTCATGGATGCTTTGGTGGTAGGCAGGTGATGTTGTACAAGAAAAGCCCACAGGAGCTGCTGTGTGGGGCCAGTCTAATCAGTGATGAGTGGATCCTCACTGCAGCCCACTGCATCCTCTATCCACCATGGAACAAAAACTTCACCATCAATGACATCCTGGTCCGCCTTGGCAAACATAACAGAGCTAAGTGAGTGGCCATCTCCTATTTTCCCATTTTATCTTTATTAAACAAACAACACCCATTGACCTTTGCACAGTTCAACAGTGAACTATGACATGCCATAAGACTTAAGACAAAACAATATTATAGCCATAGCAAAATATTCTTGGCTCATACCGTATTTCAACCTAATCCCAGGTTTGAGAAGGGCACAGAGAAGATTGTGGCTATTGATGAGATAATTGTCCACCCCAAGTACAACTGGAAGGAGAATCTGAACCGGGACATTGCTCTGCTGCACATGAGGAGGCCCATTACTTTCACAGATGAGATTCATCCTGTCTGTCTACCAACCAAGCAGGTTGCTAAGACGTAAGAGAGTTTAACGTAGCTAGCAGTAATTATTAAATATGAATTATTAACATTTCGGAGCTTTTTCCCTTACTAGCATTGGTAGCATCCTTTTTTTCGATTTCTCCTTCAAGACTGATGTTTGCTGGCTATAAAGGCCGTGTGACAGGCTGGGGGAACCTATATGAGACATGGAGTTCCTCCCCCAAGTCTCTACCCACAGTTCTCCAGCAGATCCATCTACCCATCGTTGAACAGGATATCTGCAGAGACTCTACCTCTATCCGCATCACTGACAATATGTTCTGTGCCGGTGAGTAGCAGTTCTCAGCTCTTTTCTCAGTGTGGTAATTGCTGTATACTGCAGCTCAAGTCCATCCAATATGGTAATCAAAAGTGAATTGGTGACCTGATAAACAATTTGGTGAATCACAGGTGTTACCATTAGTATGATGCTTCCTCACAATGCCAATGTACTTTTCAGGCTTCAAACCAGAGGAACAGAAAACTGGTGACGCTTGTGAAGGGGACAGCGGTGGTCCCTTTGTCATGAAGGTATACAACTAGAGAAACACAAACTTCACTCATTAAATGTCTTGCATATCCCCCACTTTATTTGATATACTCATGAGAATGACTTATATCCTCATTCACAGAGCCCAGATGACAACCGTTGGTACCAGATCGGCATTGTGTCCTGGGGAGAAGGATGTGACAGGGATGGGAAATATGGATTCTACACTCATCTTTTCCGTATGAGACGATGGATGAAGAAAGTTATTGACAAAACAGGCGGCGATGACGATGATTGATTGTTATTTCTTCTCATTTTTCTCTACATGCAAAGGAAACTGTTGTAATATTGGAAATAAACATGCGTTCCTGATCATGATCTGCTTGTTATTATTCGTAGACTCAGCAATAATACTTTTTACAGAAATTAATCAAAACTAAATTCAGATCTGAGACTGTCACTAGAATTCTGCATGTTGTTACACAAGATTTTCCATACATTGTTTTGATACAGATCTAACGATGAAGTAAAAGCAAGCACCGCTGGAGAGCTATCAGACAGGAAGTTTGGAACCTGCTATCATTAATCAAAGCTAAGCCGAGTTCACACAGCACTTTACCCCTGTCTCGTTTCGGAGTCAGAAGGAGTGGTGGTCTAGGCAAGGAGAGCTCTCCACCCACGGAACGAAATCCGGATGTTTGTGACTTGTGAAGCAAGCAGCTGTCACTGACCTAGCTAACGTTGGTAGCCTAGCGAGATAACAACTTATAGCAAGCCTTTCAGCTGGGATCAATTTCACAGCTTTTACGGTAAATCCACAAATTTAATGATTTAGGTTTGAATGAATCAATGTTTTTTGCGTGTTCTATAGCTAGCTAGGACATACACGTCAGACGAGCTCATTTGGATTAGCCTCATATAACCGAGGATTAGCCTCGTTAGATAGTTAACGTTAGCCTAACCAGCCGAGGCTAATGGTAACGTACTGTACCGTGCTAGCTGACAAGGTAGCTAGCTGTTAGCTAAAATATTGTTAAGTAGCTAGCTAACCACCGTTAAACGGGTTAGCTGCTGCTGGTATTTGACGCGTTAGCTAGCTAACGTTTGTTTTAATCTATCGATATTTGTAAAACATTGAGTAGCTAGGTTACCTACTACTGTAACGTTACCGTCCGGCGTTAGCTAACGTTTTTGATATATATATATATATCTCGACATCGCAGCGTAATGGGGCATACGTTAAATAGCTAACTAGTTAACTAGAGGAGTCGGGACAAATTGCAGCCTTGTTTTGGGTAACGTTAGATAGCTAACGTTAGCCGTTTCTCTAAGACACGAATCACCTTATTTCGGTAGCTAAACTGTATGGCAGTTGCAGTGTTTCGCAATATACCGTATTTGGGCTAGTTTATCTACTATAGATGTATACAATTATTGCACTTTGCCTGAATGCAGTTCTCCTCACGTGGACTGCGCATACATTAATGTGTTTCTGACTCCAGTCGTGATATTTTAAAGAACCAAAATGTCAGAGCATATTGCATCTCATAGCTGGGGAGGACTGTATTTGAGCCTTCCCACAAAACGAAGAACGGGTAACACAACAAGGCTGCTTCTTCAAACACAGCCCCTGTGGTGTTGTAAGATAAATTGGGTCATTTCATACCGAAATGTGTAGAACTTCCACAAACAAACCAGCCAATCAACTGTTGCTTCATTGCACAGACATCTCCTCAAATTATTACCAAATGCTAGCCTGATTGCAGATGTGAATTAGGCCTTGTCTATTTTTCATTTAGGTTGGACTTTGAAAAGAGTGAAGGACAAGAGTTTATAGACCTATTTGTTTCATGCATTGTCCTTTCTGGCCCCATTTGAGTGGCTCTTCTACAGTTATGATGTATCAGTACAGCTTTAAAGTATGTTTTTTTTTGTGTGCCTAGGGTCCATTATAGCAGTGATAATTTACCACAAAGCACAATAGAAAAGGCATCTTAAAAAAATGTGCATCTGTGCCTGTTAAGCACTTGTTAGCTGTTTTATTTGTCTAAGTTAAGCTATAGGGAAGGGACTCTGAGGAAGACGCAAAAAAAGATCCTGAAAGTGATCCCACTGCTGAGATAGCACCTTATCTCATTGCATTAGATGCGTTATGGATGGATGTTGATGAACACACTTGTTTCTGTGACAGGAGGCTGGCTGAGCACCTGACCAGATTTTGTTCTGTGTGGAGTCTCATAGTTCACCACCATGTCTTCAGACCTTCTGGTTGACCTCAATGATGACCTTGGAGTAGATGATCCCCCTGGCAATGCCCTGGACCAGCTCAAACTGTCTCCAATGGGGGACAAGCTGTGGCCCCCAGATGACTCCAGTATGAGCAAGTCTGGTAAGAACCTTAAGGCTATTAGAAGGACAGCTGGACCTCTCTGTGCTGTCAGATGTCGACAGTTGGGTAACAATGCAAAAAAAAAAAAATAACTTGCTGAAATTTGAGAATTGCGTAAAGAATTTCTATTGTTCTATAAGCCACCTAATCCCTTGAGTAAAACAAAATCGTGAGATCACTGTTTTAAAACGCCACATTCCTGGCAAAATGTTTGCCCTTGTAATATGATAATAATCAGCCTGTTGTAAGATCAGCTGAGTTTTTAGAAATGGAATGTTGTTGTAGGGCTATCACTGTTATTTCCCTAAAAATCATGTCGTTTTACGTAAATCTGTCATTTGTCCAAGGGAAGAGTAAAAGAGAGCCTTATTCACAGCCCAATGCAGTGAGCCTTTTGTTACTCGTGTCAACTTGATTGCATATTGCCCTCTGATGCAGTGTGCGTACATTAGTTATGCATTCTATTTGTAGGCACAGTCAAATTTCTGGTTCATTGCTGTTTTCACAGCAGATCTCCAGCCCCTTGTCTGATTGGAGGATGAGGACTGTGCCATTATTTGTGACTAATAGATGCATCTACAGCAGCATGATTTAGAGTTGGAATTATTCTCAATCGTTATTAATGAACGGACGATTAAAGAGAAGGGTACAAGGGTTCATCTTATGAGATACCAAACGAAGCGCACACTGTCTGACCACGCCTCGAGCAACTGCATGTTAGTGACTTACTCTGTGAGAAGGACTTTGGTTTACTAAGTACACAATGCAGTCGTGTGTGTGTGTGTGTGGGGTAGCCTGTAAAATGCAATGTTTCGACCAACTAATTATTTTGGTATGCATCGAGAAGAGGCTCAAAGTGTGTTCGCAAACTCATTCTATGAGTGCCTGAGCAGTGAGCAAGTGCTGTCTGTGACGGGGCAGAGCCAAAACATTGAGTTGTGAAATTCTGAGCACTCTGCCCTCGAAGATATGAGCTAGTGAGATACGCGTGACGTGGTTGAATGTGTCCCCTTTCCTGTCAACAGAGACGGACATATCCAAGCGGTTGGGGGAGGGGTCACACCTATCCTGGGACCACCCATACTATGACATTGCCAGGCATCAGATTGTCGAAGTAGCAGGTAAGAACTTTGTCTCTACATGTGTAGCTTATCTGACCTCGATTTCCTGTTCAGTCTTGAATCCAGTTGACACTGATTCCTCTTTCACTCTGCTGTCAAGGTGATGATAACTTTGGCAGGAAGGTGATTGTCTTCAACGCCTGTCGGATGCCCCCCCACCACGAACTGGACCACCACAAGCTACTGATGTGGGTGTTGTTGTTTTGAGATTACTGAGACATTTTCATCCTGCCAAATGTCTAATAAATAGCTTCTTGTTGTGCTTTGATTCCCCTGCTGCTAGTCAAGTCGGTAGTCGTTGTTGTGTTTTCATAAGTGATGAGGATTGACTTCTCAACTATCATCCAGGTACCTGAAGGCTACCCTAGACCAGTATGTTGAGAGCGACTACACCCTCATCTACTTCCATAATGGCCTCACCAGTGAGAACAAGCCATCCCTCAGCTGGCTGAGAGACGCCTACAGAGAATTTGACCGGAAGTGAGTCCCACCCTACCTCCAGCCAGACACTGGAGACCATAGTCGCAAAGCACATTTTGATAGTTTTTCACCTATGAATGATGATGCACTCCATTTCACTAGAGATCTGAAAACTAAAGAGGAAGTGGACTTTGCCCTCACCCATATTTATGTCTATGAAAAGTACCATGTGCTTTATTTGTACTTATGGCTTGACTTCTCAAACAAGTGAACCGATTCAAGTTGACTTTTGCTGACTGCTCTGCTTTCTTCAGGTACAAGAAGAACATCAAGGCACTGTACATTGTCCACCCCACCATGTTCATCAAGACTCTTCTCATCCTCTTCAAGCCTCTCATCAGGTTAGCATTCTAGCACAGGGAGATGCTCTTTATTCCTTTCAACTGTAAAGCGTTTGCCATGTGTGATGGAGTCTCCTTTCTTGTCTAGCTTCAAGTTTGGACGAAAGATCAACTACATCAACTACCTGAGTGAACTGGAGGACGTTGTTAAGTGTGAGCAGCTAGTGATACCCACCCGGGTGCGAGAGTAAGAACATTTTTACACACGTTTCATGTAACTACTGTATCTCAACATTACCAATGAATTGGTCACGCTTGCGTAAAGGATGTCTATTTGTGATATCTGACTAGTTTGTTAAGTGCATTTACTTTGCTTTCTCACACCCAAACTGTTAGCTATGATGAAAAAATCAGAGCCTCACTGAAACCATCAGTTCAGGCCCAGATGTCCCCCCCTCGCAGTCCACCACTACCCAATCAACAGTTTGGAGTCTCCTTGCCAATGTAGGTAGTTGGATGAGGGCTGTTTTTTATTTGACTCTACTTCCTCAGTATCCGACCTTGACGTTACATACGTAAGATGTTGTCCTGTGTATGTTTCCAAGATTTTCATTTTTTTTGTTGTTGATTTGTCAAGGCTAAGAGCGAGAAGTTCTGACAACGAAGCAGTTCCATTGGTGATGCGAGACACCGTGGCCTTCTTAATGGAACAAGGTAAGCACCATTCTTGCATATTTTTACCAGTGGTCATTTTTCTTGATGATGGGTTAATCTTTTGAGTCTTTGTTCTGATGTTCAGTTTTTTGGACAATTTCATGGATACTGTACATGGATTTAGTATTTGACTTGCAAAACAAGGCTAATTCTGCTATTTGATTCTGTTTTACAAAAGGTTTTTGTTTTCATGGTTTCCCCCTGTTTCTGTCCTGTCTTAGGTCTTGAAATTGAGGGGATATTCCGGCGGTCAGCCAACGTGACGCTCGTCAAGGATGTTCAGCACAGATATAACTCGGGTGAAGCATTTGCACGCATTACTCTTAAACGAATGTCTAAAAATAATACCGTTCATGTAATCTGTTCATGAAGTCCCTGGGTAGACCTCATTTATCTCTTTGGCTGTAGCTGTGGGATTTGTATGGCGCTGTGATTGTGTGTGTCTGTGGCTGCAGGTGAGGAGGTGAGTTTTTCCCAGATGGAGGACGTTCACCTGGCAGCTGTCATCCTCAAGACATTCCTCAGAGAACTACCAGAGCCCCTCCTCACATACCAGCTCTACAATGACATTGTCAACTTCCACAGTAAGTCTGAGGAACTCTCTCTTATCCTCCACACAGTAGATGGGAATATATATATTTTTTTTATGTTTGTTGCTATAGCTGTCAATTTGTTTTTGTAGGTCATAATCCTGAGAGGATAGTTCTAAGTCATAGCCACGTAACGTTAAGGGTCTATTTGTTATGCTCATTCCTCAGATGTTGACAGCAGTGCCAAAGTGACTGCGATCCAGAACATGCTGGCATTGCTCCCTGAGGAGAACTATACCTCCCTGAAGTTCCTCATTGAGTTTCTGGTGCAGGTATGTTTGCTGTCGTATCATATCCCCAGCTGAATACTTATCAGAAGCTCGGGCAAACATTCCTGTTTTGTCTTTGGACGCCTGTTGTTCTATGGTTCTGTCTAAATAAGCATCATTCTGGGCATTTAGTACTGCCCGGTGACACTGGCCCTTACTAGTTTGTGTAAATTAACCAGGGAGTCGTTTTCTTATTGATATTCTACAAACATGCATGCTTGCCCATGTAGGTGTCCGCACAGAGTGAGATCAACAAGATGAACAACACCAACCTGGCAGTGGTGTTCGGACCCAACCTGCTATGGGGACAAGACGCTGCCATGACACTCAGTGCCATCGGCCCCATCAATAACTTCACCAGAACTCTGTTGGACCAACACTACGAGGTCTTTTCCCCCTAAGACGTCTCCCGTACAGCTATCTCTAACCACGCCCCATTCATTCGGTGTTTAAATCCCCATCTCTGACCCCGTCTCTGTATTGGTCTAGTACAGTGTAACTGTGTCTCTCCCAGTGTCCCCTAGTAGTGTTGCCAAATGCATGTGTGTATTGTGACTGAGGACACAGAGAGAGGAAAAAGACAGGGGAGACGAACCATTGAAGATGCCAAAAGTCGGGTTAGTAGTCCGGTATGAAGGAGGCTTTAATGTCTCTGCCAGATATCTTATCACTCAGGAGAAGTTCAACACAGTGTACATGATTTGGTACTTTAAAACAATTGGAATAACCCGAAACCAGTTCACATCTGTTCTGGTTTGAATCATATCAAATATTTATTTTGATGGTACAGATTTCAGAGAACATTTATGCAATGTTTTGTATCTGGGGAGCAAGATATATTTCATATTAATTTACTTGGTATTTCAAGTCCTATTTGCATCGGAACAAATCATTTTCGAATTTCAAACGATCGGTCGCTGCAGTCAGTGAGCCAGTGTACTCTAAATTCTATCGGGAGTTTATATTTTGCCACAACTTGTTTAAGAATCATGGTTATGTGTAAAGCTACAGAGTATATAGCTAAATAAAACCATGTGTATTTACGTTTTTTTTTGGGGGGGGGGTCACATATCGCCTTACTTTTTAAATGTTTACTCATCTTACAAATCATACTGGTATCCCCTTTAAACATTTCCAGCAAGCCTTTGTTTCTTTCTGCTGCATTACGTTTGATCATTTTGTACAGGTCAACTATAAAATAAACTAATCTTAATCTTGTAACTTCTACATTTCATGTTAAGCCTGATTAGCTTTCTCAATGCAGGACAGTCTTTTCATGACACATATTCTACTTTCATTTGTGTGTTATTACTCTACTTACAGCAGTTATTCCTTGAACATCACCATCCCTCTGTAAAGACTGATGGCTAGTGACATTGCTGGCAAAATATCTTTCTGTAGCCTTAAAGTCAGTAAGGGGTATTAGAAGGGCTTCTAATCATGGATAGACTGAAATGCTGTGTACTTACAGACCCGGGGGCTCTCAGGCTCGGCTGTATTTCATTTGTTTACTGTATGTTAACTGTTAGGCGAGTTGTTTCTCTGCCTTATTTTGCTCATTTTATTGACATCCGTTGCATTTTGTTCAATACTAAATTCAACTCAACCAAAGAATTATGGTTGCATTTGAGAACACTAAGATGGTTCCATTTAGATAATTTTTTTACCTTAACATTTTTTCCATTTGCAATGGCCAAACTTTTGGGGGTACAGCTCCTGTGCTTTGTAATCCTGAATGACTTTGTAATGAACATATCCTGAACGAGAACCGTGCTAATGTTAAGACTGAATAAGTAAGAGTTCTGTTGTGCTTCGATGTTTTGTCTATTATTAAAATGAATTTGTTTACGGTGTATGAAAACGTCCTGGTCATGTCAATTAAACAATTGCATTGACATGCGGATCAGTGGCTTAGTAGAGCCTTTACAACCCCATTTTGCATCTGTGTGCCTTAAGGAAACAAACAGGCGAGGAACCAACTCCAGTCATATCTTGTTAAAAAAATTGTGCCCGTTTGTCCACCTTTATTGTACTGTTTTACTGTTTATCTGTATTGTCAAATAATAGTATTTCCTGGTTGCTACAGTGAAAATGAAATTTCTCATTGAGTATTTTACTGCAATCATTTTTTATATGTTGTGAATATAAAGTATAAATAAAAGGTGATGGTTAAAAATGCCTTCATTTGATTTATTCATATGTGTGGAGGGGCGTACTCATGTGACAAGAGTATTGATGCTCTATTGTATTTTAAAAGCTTCAAGAAGGACGACAAACGATCCCTCGTGTTGTGCTGGTATAAATCACAAACGACCATAATCAGAAATATATAGAGCCTCTGGCTTATTCCTTTCCCATAATACAAAATAGGCCATTTGAGATCAAATGTATTACACATGACCATGCTACTGTATATTAAAGCGTTGGGGGAAATCAAGATGACTTAAGATTGATACATTGAAAGTGCAAATAATGTTTACCCTCTTTACAGATAGGGAAAAGGGAAGCTTGCTTTATATGGTGATTC
Organism: Oncorhynchus masou masou; assembly: GCF_036934945.1. NCBI lineage: Eukaryota > Metazoa > Chordata > Actinopteri > Salmoniformes > Salmonidae > Oncorhynchus > Oncorhynchus masou. Next base: position 43,052,399 of record NC_088213.1, read on the forward strand.
AGAGGTGAGCAGTGACTGTACATCATTTGTAGTGACACACAGTGATGTGTGGCCTAAAGTTGGTAATCTAGAGAAGGAAAGCAGAAGACAACTATTCTCCCCATTTACAAACAACCACAGGAACTTATCTTTCAACATACAGATTCAGCTACACAGCATGTTTGCCATTTCTTGGATATAGATTCACTACTATTGATTTCCATACATAGCTTGGCTTCTTCCCATCTACTAAAACATGGCCACGCCTGGCTCCATAGTTGCTATGAGCGTTCTCAGTGTCACACGGGACAGCAATAATCCAACGCCTCATGACCTTTAGACAACAGCTTTGATGAACTGAACATCTTAATTATTACGTGTTAAGCTCTATAACAGCAAGGTGAGAGGGGATCTGGTATTTACATTATGACACAGTCTGCTCAACACTAGAGCAAATGTTGCAGTTATTCACGTCAGAAAAGAAACGGTGCAACTTTTTTTCTTTTTTAAAGATGTCTTCGGTTGTTGGGTACAGGCTCTCTTACTCTACAATACATCAACCAGTGAGGTTTGAAGAGAAACATTCTGATTACAAATCAATAAGGAATTTAAACTATGAGAAGAAAGAACAGGCATACACAGGCTGAATGCAAACCAGCTTGAAAGACAACAGGACCTTGCAGATGGACTAAATGGGATAATTTGTCATTGCAGACAGTGGATCCATTTCTATCCCTACTGCAATGTGTCCACAAATGCATCAAATTCATCAATGTTCTTCTCGTATACTGCCAGTTTTTCAGGAAGAGAGTCCTGTAGGGAAAATGAACAACATCATTACAAACATAGAATGACTAAGATATTGATTTATTAGACTAAAAAGCACCACAGAAAAGAGACATTCAAACACACAGTAAATAATATAATGGTAACTACTATGTTCCCCTTTCACTACTATCTGTCAGCCGTTTAAATTCCAACAGGACCACTTCATAGACAACACCCCCCCAACCTGGCAACAAAACAGAAACCATCTCTCTTTGGGAGTCAGAGAAGTGTGTCTCACCAGGTCTTCTGCCATGGACTGAGAACTGACATCAATAGTGAGGCTGGTGAGCTGTGGGGGGTTCTGGAACTCTCTGTAGAATGTGCCAAGGTCCATGGGAAGGAGGTCATCCTTGGAGAACGCAGGCTTCTGAAGAACAGAGCACACAGAACACAATCAGATGTGCAGGGCAACAACTGTCACAGCCCCTTCCTTAATAACAGACTTCTCCCTACGATTTTTTTGGTCAGCAGCACATATTATTCTCAGAGGTTCCGTTTTTTAAAACATTTTCTTCCCAGCAACATAGTCCTAATTATTTCTCAACTGTTAACCACAAGATAAGGGGTCCGAGGTCAGAGATTTGAATTAAGAACGCTCATTCCCATTAAGCTTCATTTTCTCAACATCAGAAGCGTTTATCTAAAATGTTCAAAGCTGACATCTCTCCCTCTGTTGCTTTAAAAAGCCAGCTCCCTTTGATCGATTTTGGTTTTCATTAGGTCTTTGCTATGTGCTTTGTCACATTCGCCTTTGATGTTTTGGATTTGAATTTCTCATGGTCACTCTAACAGCCCAGATACAAGTCAGAAATAAAAAACTGTCTGAAGCAGTTTGTTAATGTTGGTCTTTTGGGCAAGGGTTATTCCGGCTGTACATATGCACACACACAAAAAAATGTTCCTGAGGCAAGCCGATGTTTGGTAGCCGAAGTCTTCACTCCTTCGTCGGTGACTGGTCAAGAGTAGGGATTCTTCAATGGAGTGTTTGATGTCATTCAACGAGAGAGAGGACTCATTTTCATGCAAATTGTTTCAGTTGAGAAATACTGCACCAACTCAGTTAGTTGTAAAATTGCAAGACTACGACCGAAAACTTGTATACTGTAATCTTGAATACTGCTTTGGCATCTAAAGAGGGACAAACAAGTACCATTGCTGCTTTTTAAAATCATTTTTCAAGCCAAGGTCTTTAAAGGGAGGATGTGAGGCACAGACATTCACTTCGTCTACCCGAGTTCTGCTAGGAGCAAATCCAACCTAGTATGCAGACACATTAATGACCACTGCTAAGTGACGTAAGTAATGCTCATTTCCATATGAAGATAATGAACGTTTTCTTCCTCTGCAGGTAACATCCACAATTGACAGACATGAACAGACATTTGTTCGTAGCAGCATTTGATACGACATAGAAATGGGGTCAGATTGATTGAGTTACTATCTGTCCTTGACTAAAATGTAGTAGTCTCTGTTACCTCCGGAAAACAAAATAGAGCAATCCGTCTTACCGAAGGCAGGGTACTTACAAAGTCCACCATAACAAAGTCGTCCTGTGCCGGGCCTCCACTCTCACCAGAGCCTTGGGAGTGCAAACTGCCCTGCAGGGGAGAGGACGTGGCTGAGGACTCCGGCGGCTGAACCTTGGATAAAGGAGAGGTAATATCATCACCAAGTCTGCACTAAAATGACTCCTAACCAGATCCCAGAAAATAGTTACTTAAGGCTGACAATTATTTATGTGAATAATTGATTTACCATAGGGTCATTTTCCTCGAGGTCATAGGCTCTGGGAGCAAACGCTGCAAATGGTAAGTCCAGGCTTGCTGTGGTTACCTGCAATGGACATAGATTAAAACTGCAGTAATTACAAGGGTATAACACTCACTGGTAATATGTCCTTTACTCATAAGAATGGGTACTTCCAGGAATAAATATCTAAGCTTTGTACTTAAACAAGGACATAAAAGGGCTGTCGCTACCTGCGTGCCTGGCTTGTTGACAAAGGCACCCACTTTCCTGGTGAAGGTGGTCTCCAGTACACCACAGGGAGAGCCACTCTTCACCCCAATGCTCCTCGATGAGGTCTCTGCGTCCTCACCACTTTGAAAGATCACACGGCAAAGCTGTAACAAACAGGTTTCTCCCAAGCAAGCGTCACCTAAGGTGATCCTCAGTTCCACAGGGTGCTTCGCTTTGTCACACGGGGGGGGGTGTCATGGCAGACTGGGGTTTACCTGCTGGAGGGCGTGGCGGGAACATGATCAGCAGGGGGGCATGAGGACACTCGTCGATGCTCTGCCTGGGCTCCATGACAAGGCTGCACAGGCACCTGCTGGGGTACGCCGCCCTCCTTCCCTGGAACTCCCATCTACATAGGACGTGTGAAAGGCCATAGTTGGCACTGGCTGAGTCATGTTATGCAAAGCTTTGTTTCCCTCGTTGGCCCTCAAATCTATTCATTTAGAGCATCTTGACTGGCTGCGTCACCACCTGGTATGGCAAAGTGCTTGGCATCCGACCGCAAGGCGTCATCCATGACCTCTATACCAGGCGGTGTCAGAGGAAGGCCCTACAAATGGTCAAAGACTCGAGCCACCCAAGTCATAGACTGTACCGATGCAACAAGTCTGGAACCAACAGGACCGTGAACCGCTTCTATCCCAAGCCATGAGACTGCTAAATAGTTAGTTAAATAGGTACCTGGACTATCGGCACTGACCCTCTTTGCACTAACTTTGACTCATCACATACGCCGCTGCTACTGTTTGCTATTGATCCTGTTGCCAAGTCACTTTATTCCTAGTTATACAGTATGTACATATTTACCTCGTACCCCTGCACTGGTACCTCGTGTATATAACCAAGTCATCGTTACTCAATGTGTATTTATTATTACTTTTCTATAATTTTGCTATTTTTTTCACCCCTCTCTCTGCATTGTTGGGAAGGGCCGGTAAGTAAGTATTTCACTGTTAATATACAACTATTGTTTACAAAGCATGTGACAAATAAATTGTGATTTGACGAGCTCAACACCTGGGTGGTTACCTGGTGTGGGTTGGCAGCGTTTAAGGTGGAGGGGTGGCAGAAGTCAGCAGCTCCAACAAGCACAGGAGACTGATAAGAAAGACGAGAGCAGTAGAGCTGAGAGAGAGAGAGAGAGAGAGAGAGAGAGAGAGAGAGAGAGAGAGAGAGAGAGAGAGAGAGAGAGAGAGAGAGAAAGACAGAGACAGAGACAGAGACAGAGAGACAGGGCGAGAAAGAGAGAGAGCGAGAAAGAGAGCGACAGACAGAGAGAGACAGAGACAGAGAGTGAGAAAGACAGCGAGAGAGAGCGAGAGAAACAGAGAGTGAGAGAGAGAGAAAGAGACAGCGAGAAAGAGCACAAGAAAGAAAGAAAAGAGAGCGAGCTAAAACATGAATGAATCCACAGAGGAGAAATGGGCTGATGGGAGGCGGGCAGCAGGATTTAGAAACTAAAGCATTACAGAGGACAGGGTAAACGTTTTAAGCATGGCTCTTCTAAGCAGATTTGACTTACCCTGACAATGAACGTGATAATCTATTAAACATATTTATGTGATGACTAACTACTTGTTAAGGAATCCTCGTCAGCAAACCAATGTAACCATGTGGAAAGGATTCAGGTTAGGAATCCTAGGGCAGTCCAGAGATAATGTAGTCAATTACATAAGCACTTCCGTAGGTTATAAAATACCTTTTTACCAAGACAAATATGAATATTCATGTTCAGCGGAGTCTCTCTAACATATCGTTAACATTACATACAAAATGTTGGATTTCTAAACATTATACATATGATAATACGCACAGAGCTCTGTTGACCTAGCGTTGGAAGGTTTCTCGTAACAACTTTTGAGCATTTTACATTTTGTGGTCCTTGTCTTTCAAAGTTGTTTCCGTGGGTGGCAAAAAGCACAATTAGCCCGACACGAGCTGAATTAAATATAAAAGGCTTTGGGAAAAGAAAAGAAAAGCTTGGAAAAACGCTCAGTGCCCCATTGACATTTCAGAGATACGCTTGTTTTTGTATGAAATCTTCAAAAAAATAACAGGAATTTCAAATGAATATGAAAAGGGTATACTAAAATACGAAAATTCTACATGTCATGTCTCAAAATCGGTGTCCATCTTATATCTATATTGTTTTATGTCCTGCGGATTTGAAGAAAGATGAGTTCAATGGGAAAGTGAGCCGGACAGGTAGCCACAGTAGCCTTATTTCTTGCACAAAACCCAGCATAGCTGACTCGATGCAATTGTCCTGATTTTTTTACCACTTTTTACCACTCTTCTGGCCTCCATTGTTTTAGTCCATTCTACAAGGGTTAACAACACCGATAACTTTTGAACGGATTATTATAGAGAGATGAGGCCAGGACCATTGGTTTTATTAGAGGAGTATCTACACAACAAACATATTATTTTACCCATTGGGTCAAAAGATGTGTTTCTGATTGGACACCCTAATGTAAGGGATAAAGAGATGTCCCATTTGATTGCTTCATTGATTTGCTTTTAAGCGTTCTATACTTCTATTACTTTTAAAGAGGTATCAGAAGACAGGCCAAATAGTCCTGGAACACCTCAGGCATTGTGAGTGAGTGAGATACATGCCCACACACACAAGACTCACTTGGTGTGAGAAGGCCAGGCCCATCATGGGTCATTTCAGAGTTTCCACCACTGCAGGTTTTAAATGTGCCTTACGTACAGTGAACACGCACTACACAGACAGCACAGAAAGAGGGAGAGAAAGGGGCTAAGAAATTAAAGCACTTATACGGAAAAACGGAGAGGACCCATTTGGTACGGGGGCTTGGTAATGTCTCCAACACAGTGCTTTCCCACTGCCAGAATTGTGACATGAGCTTTGGGTATGAGAATAGCAAACCACCAGATACACAACTACACAACAGTTGGATGTATGATCATCAATATAGGTCAAATGTTTGAATATGCATATCTATTTGAATGCGGTGCAAGACAAACTAGCTTAAGAAAACACCTGACCCTTTTGGTAGTGAAGTCAGTCAGAAATTCTCACCGTGGACACCACATATGAAGTTACACGTTTGCGAAATTTGCACAGTTGCAAAGTTTGACTTTGCTAAGCAGTGACATACGTACTTGTGAGGGTGGAGAAGTGGAGAAGGACGTGGTGCACACTTCCTGAGAATCCTCCACCCCATTGTATGCTCCTTCATCTTCTCCGGGTGCTCTGGAGTATAGGGAAGGCAAACAAACATGACCGGATCATTACACAATCCTTTATTTTAGAACTTCATTAAAGATGATCATAAATAATAGGCATGCACAAATCTGTATTGGGTCGGTATAGGTGTTTGGGCGCGGGCTAACCAACCTGTAGTTACATGGATGCATGTGTCCCACGTTGCCAAAGGGGCGCTCAACGAAGTGGTCAATGATTATGCCCATAATGGGAGCCGTCCTCTCAAACTGCCTGTGAGAATATGACTATAGAATTAGGAATAAGTGTATAGATAAAACCAGTGGAGAATAAGGAGGATATGGAAGAAAATGGGAAAGCATATAGTGGCAGATTTTACAGGCAGTGCATTTGAGACCGCTGAGTGAGCACATGCAGTGCTGTGAACAACTTCTGTTTATGTACCTGGTGGACATGAAGGCCAGGTTTGTCCTGTAAGCACAAGATAAGGTGATGGTTCCAATAGGAGTTCCCACAACTCCCACACGCACTGTCTGGAACCCTGAAAAACAGCATTCAGAAACAACAAATATCAGAATCTTCACAGCCCTACACAACACTTCCAAAGACCCAAACATCTGACAAAATATGTACAGTGCGTTCAGAAAGTATTCAGAGCCCTTGACTATTTCCACGGTACCATATGTTACAGCCTTATTCCAAAATGGATTAAATAATTGTTTTCCCCTCATCAATCTACACACAATACCCCATAATGACAAAGCAAAAACAGGTTTTTAGAAATCTTTGCAAATTTATGAAATAATAAATAACAGAAATACCTTATTTAGGCAAGTATTCAGACCCTATGCTATGGGACTTGAAATTGAACTCAGGTGCATCCTGTTTCCATTGATCATCCTTGAGATGTTTTGGCAACTTGTTTGGAGCCCACCGGTGGTAAATTCAATTGATTGGACATGATTTGGAAAGGCACACCTGTCTATATAAGGTCCCACAGTTGACAGTGCATGTCAGAGCAAAAATTAAGCGATGAGGTCGAAGGAATTGTCCATAGAGCACTGAGAGAGGATTGTGTCGAGGGAAGTGTACCAAAAAATCTGGGGAAGGGTACCAAAGAATTTCTGCTACATTGAAGGTCGCCAAGAACAGTGACCTCCATCATTCTTAAATGAAAGAAGTTTGGAACCACCAAGACTCTTCCTAGAGCTGGCTGCCCGGCCAAACAGAGCAATCGGGGGAGAAAGGCTTTCGTCGGCGAGATGACCAAGAACCCGATGGTCACTCTGACAGAGCTCCAGATTTCATCTGTGAAGATGGGAGAACCTCCCAGAAGGACAACCATCTCTGCAGCACTCCACAAATCAGGCCTTTATGGTAGAGTGGCCAGGCAGAAGTCACTCTTCAGTAAATGGCACATGACAGCCCTCTTGGAGTTACCAAAAGGCACCTAAAGGACTCTCAGACCATAAGAAACAATATTCTATGGTCTGATGAAATCAAGATTTAACTATTTGGCCTGAATGCCTACGGTGAAGCATGGTGGTGGCAGCATCATGCTGTGGGATGTTTTTCAGCGGCGGGGACTGGGAGACTAGTCAGGATCGAGGGAATGATAAACAGAGCAAAGTACAGAGAGATCCTTGATGAAAACATCCTCCAGAGCATACAGGACCTCAGACTGGGATGAAGGTTCACTTTCCAACAGGACAACGACCCTAAGCACACAGGCAAGACAAGGTAGGAGTGGCTTCGGAACAAGTCTCTGAATTTCCTTGGGTGGCCGAGCCAGAGCCCAGACTTGAACCTGATCGAATATCTCTGGAGAGACCTGAAAATAGCTGTGCAGCGACGCTCCCAATCAAACCTGACAGAGCTTGAGAGGATCTGCAGAGAAGAATGGGGGAACCTCCCCAAATATAGGTGTGCCAAGCTTGTAGCGTCATACCCAAGAAGACTCAAGGCTGTAATCGTTGCCAAAGGTGCTTCAAAAAAGTACTGAGTAAATGGTCTGAATACTTATGTAAATGTGATATTTCCGTTTTTTTTTAAATACATTTGCAAAAAATCCTAAAAACCTATTTTTGCTTTGTCATTATGGGGTATTGTGTGTAGATTGATGAGGGAGGGGGGGCAATGGATTCAATTTTATAATAAGGCTGTAACATAACAAAATGTGGGAAAGGTCCAGGGGTCTGAATACTTTCCGAACGCACTGTAGATAATATAACAGGCATGGTTACCTTCTCCCAATCCTGTAAGTTGAACCTCTCCAAAATATATCCTACAAAAGAATGTATCTATTAGTCAGACTGTTTACTAACACGATATACATCATCATGAGCAATACTGGTCAAAATAATGATAACACATATCTGTATACCATAAAACAAACAAACCTGTACAGTATGACATAGTCGTGCCCTTGCTTTCGTGAGAGTTTGTAGGCTGGGGTTACCCTTGTGATAGCCAGTAGTGACTTGAGCAGTAATGACATGCGGTTATAGACAGTGTAGGACACTTTAATATCTTTGTCACACCTGCAAAAAAAAAGAATCATACATTTTACAATGAGTGTTACGGTTCATGAAATGTAAAAAGCAACTACAAAACCTGGGGCACAAAAATAAGAAAATGCTAAACTTATCCTCATTACTTACTTCTCGTTCATTTCGAGACACCATGTCTCCAATTCCATCGAGTCTCCCTGGAAAATATGACAAAGACATGATGTTTTTCTAACCTTTACAGTCACTTGGACTTATTGACAAACAAATGCCCAATGATCCAGACCACTGGTCTCAAGAACTGTCTGTGACACCAGTCTGTACTATCTTACCTCTGAGGTTTTGAGGGAGATCTCAACACACATGGACCGTTCGATGCCAGGAAGCTGCCCGGCCAGAGCTTTCTTTGACTCATGTGTAACTTCTGGGATATCTTTGATTGCCAGGTTGAACTGGTGAAAATAATTTAGTTTAATGAGACTTTAATCTACAACTCTTTCAGGGGAAAAAAAATGGCACCGGTAAATTAATGAGTTGAGAGAACAAGAATGAATTGTGACATACCCAATCAGAGCCAGTAGGTGAAGACAAGGAGCGTGTGCATACTTTTTCCCCAAGTCGAGCTTGAACTATCACCTGTACTGTCTTATGACAAATTAGGAAATTATCAACCTCAGTGAATTAATCAACTCAGGAATACTATAGAAAGTGCTTGATAATCTAATTGTGGCAATATTGTGCATAATTAAAGACAGTACCTTCAAAGCGAAAAACTTTATAAACTTGTCCAAGTCTTTTTTATCCTGAGGACTTAGATCACTGTCCATCATGGAATGCCCCTGTAATGTAAAAACACAGTCTGGTGAGCAAGGACAGCCACATTAATCTAACTGTTGGCAGGCTATATCAATTGCGTGTCAGTCAAAACAATGCTAGATTTTGTCTAGCCCCATTCTATAGTCATCTTAGCTAAGAACTCCAGTGTCCACATTAAGCTTGTGTGTTGACAAAAACAGCGAGCTAACTTCGACTCTCGCTAGGTAATACTTGACTAAAACATATTGGCTGTCAATGACAAGAAAATATTCAAGATTTGTGGTAGCTATCTAGATAATTAATTTGATAGCATGGCGAATTACCGCGTTTAGCAACATAGCAAACTAGCATGCACGTACTTAGCTCATCACATCAGAAATTCACATGTAATTTCAATGTTGCGTACTGACAAACGTAGTTCTGGTTACCTATATGTCTAAATGTTATATATTCTTATATTGGCTAAGTTACACCGTCGCATTATGTTATTTGGACACCAGCCTTGACCACCTGGCCCATTTCTTGTTTATTTTCTTTGGGGGTATGACGTGTCTCGAAAGAGTTGTATTTTGAAAAGCACTTTCATCTCCAACGCTGTGGTCTATAAAATGTGCAAAATCCCATCTATCGTCATTTCAGTGTTTTAATATCAATAAAAACACAGTACAAGTTGTTTTGAAAACAATAATTACGTTAATTTGTTTGTTTTAAACTCGAAACTGCGTCTCACATATTTTTGCTAGATATCAGAAAAATGACATGCGCAGAAGAGTCACAACGACAATAACAACAAACGCCGGTATGTTCAAATTTGACGTGTTTAAAAAAAATGTTTTTTTTACTAATGAATGATATTTATAGTTCGTATTATTCTAAGTTAGCACCATCTTGGGTGGCTCTGGTTCACTGTTCCCAACTAAATGTCTGATACGGAAATTGCTAGGCTAGCCGCAAGCCTTAATGCTAGCTAGCTATACAACATAGAACACCGATCATCTTTATATCTAGTAGAGACTATCTCAGATTTATCTAACTGGACATTTGGTTAGAGATTAAGCATATCAGACCAGAACATAATATTGAAAGAAACAGACCATGCTGAAAACACAAGGCTCTGTTTTGATGCATTCAACAATGCCTTCCCCCCCCCACAGAATTTCCATAACGAAATGGCTAACGAAATTGCATAACAAATAGCCATTCTGGATTGTGAACTGCTGCTCCATGGTCGTGGACATAAAACTCTCGACAAGTTTGATATAGAGACTGTTTCAGATGAGTTCTTATTAACAACATTTGGATTCCCTCGAGATTTCATCTACTACCTGCTGGAGCTACTGCATGACACTTTAGGATTCTATACCACAGGATCCTTCCAGATGAGGATGGGAGATGCCATTGGCATTAGCCAGGCTTCCATTGGCATTAGCCAGGCTTCCATGAGTCGCTGTGTGACAAATGCCAGGGGACTTTTGCTCAGTGCAGAGACTAACTGGCCTGGCAGTTTACAGGATAACTGCATATTTCAAGAGTCTTCAGTGTACAAGGAATTGGAAGAGCAGGAAAATCACGAAGGCTGGTTATTAGTTAATATAGCTGATAATCCTCCATTTTAAACTTTCATTGTTGAAAATACTTTTTTTTAAATTATTGTCTTGCTCTTCAAGCTTCCCTCTTTCATAATGTCTAACCTAGCCATGCTTTTTCTTGTAGGAGACTGCCACTATCCTTTAAAGAAATGGCTGATGACACCTGTCTAGTACCCAGAAACTTCAGCAGACTTTCGATACAACCTGGCTCACACTGCCACTCATGAGATGGTGGACCGCACGTTCAGGGCCATTCAAACTCGTTTCCGTTGCCTGGATGGGTCCAAAGGCTACCTTCAGTACACACCTGAGAAGTGCTCTCACATCATTCTTGCCTGCTGCGTCTTGCACAACGTGTCATTGCAATCAGGCTTGGATGCCTGGATGTTTGAGAGGACTGATATACCAGGCCAGTCAGACGACGGCAGTCGAAAGCCAGAGGCTGTGGACTCTGAGGCAGTCCGAATCCGCCAGGAGCTCATTCTTAGTCACTTCAGCTAGGTCTGCATGCTCAGAATCAACAGGGAAAACACTATGCTTCACAGAGACACTGCCTGCAATAGAGAAGTGGTTGACACCAGATTCTGTATAAGCAGAAAGAAAGATGATTTTGTGACTAATATAGGTTTTAGTAGGTGTAGATGTACAGTTTCAGAAAGTATTCATACATCTTGACTAATTGCACATTTTGTTGTTGGATTAAATGTATTATTTTTCTCACCCATCTACACACAATATCCCCTAATGGAAAAGTGAAAACATGTTTTTAGACATGTTTGCAAATTTATTGATAATTAAATGTGTATCCTAAAAAACTCTAGTCCTTTCTGATGACAAGCATACCCATAACATGATGCAGCCAACATCATGCTTGAAAATATGGTGGTACTTGGATTTGTATGTATATGTAAAATGTATGTATATGTAGCAGAAAAGCAGTAAAAATGTTTTTATTTCTCCTCCAAAGAGGGGTGGTGGTGGAGGGGTTAATACATGTTTTTTTTTTAAAGCCCTAATAGCGGACACGGCGGTTGTGATACAGTCTGGGATCAAACCAAGGTCTGTAGTGATGCCTCTAGCACTGAGATGCAGTGCCTTAGACCGCTGCACCACTCAGGAGTGACTGAGTGTATTGATACACCATCCAAAGTGTAATTAAAAACTTCACCATGCTCAAAGGAATATTCAATGTCTGCTTTTAATTTTTTTATTTATCCATCTACCAAAAAGTGCCTCTCTTTGTGAGGCATTGGAAAACCTCCCTGGTCTTTGTGGTTGAATCTGTTTGAAATTCACTGCTCAACTGGGGACCTTACATATAATTGTATGTGTGGAGTAAAGATATTAAGTGGTCATTCAAAAATCATATGAACCATTATTATTGTACACAGAGTGAATCCAGCAGCTTATTATGTGGCTTGTTAAGCAAATGTTTACTCCTGAACGTATTTAGGCTTGCCATACCAACCGGTTGAGTACTTATTGACTCAAGACATTTCAGCTTTTCATTTTTAAATCATAATTCCACTTTGACATTATGGGATATTGTGTGTAGGCCAGTGACACACAATCTCAATTTAATCCATTTTAAATTCAAGCTTTAACACAGCAAAATGTGGAAAAGGTCAAGGGGTGTGAATACCTTCTGAAGGCACTATGTATTTGCAGACACTGGAATTGTCTACAAGAGGGCAGGGTGTGGTGTACAAGATGTATATGCTCCAATAAATACATGTGTAAATGACTGGTTCATTTATTTTACTCATTATACGCATAACTATGCACAACCATTTTTGTTTAAAGTTCATTCCAAAAACTCTTTGATAGAAAGTTAATTTGCCATATCAAAGGTTTGTTTGAGTTAACGGTGAAAAGGCCAAGCTGTCTCCATCACACAGCATGCTTGGCTATCAACAGCAATAAATCAAATCAATTTAATGAGACTTGGAAGGGGCGCGCCCTTCCAGATTGTTTCATTTTGAAAAGGGAAACGAAGGCAATGGATGGACTGGACTGTGAGCTGAAAACCTGAGCAAATGATGGAGAACAAATATATTTCTGTCTCCCAGCATCTTATTGAGTAATTGGAGGACCAGACATAGCGAAGTGATCGAAGAGAGCTAGTAAGGATAGACAGTATTTCATATACTTGCATATTTCATATACTTTTATATATTACATCCAGTGTGTGTTGCACTGATTTTTTTATAATTTTTTAAAGAAAATATGCATGAACAGATGTAGTAGGAGTTCTCAGAACTCTGCTGAATCCTGGTTTTGAACTAACTGTTGTAGACTAAATAAAAAGTGTTCAACAAATTTAGACGAGCTGTGATTATTTGTAAAGTAAGTGTATTAATGTTTTAGTGTTTCTAAAGAATTCATCAACATATCTCATTGGTTGAAACTGTCAATGGGACATGCAATTGATTTTGGTGATATCGAGACACCCGTGGAAAGACAGATATTGAAAAATATTTTTAAATGGAGACTGATGGCTTAAATTGAGTGGGATATTATATTGGTCATTTTTTTTAAAGTCTGAAGGTGAGACAAATCTGCAATACAAAAATGAATGTAAAATAATAATATTCTGAATTGTTGATACTATGTTCATTTAGTATGATGTTTACAATGCTATTTACTTATATTTACTATCAGTAGCCTGGGCTTAGCTAGTGTGGGGAGGTCTATGCAAGGGGAAATATTTAAAATACCTGAGTGCTCATGGTCTGCTTTGTTTGAACTTCACCCCTGTGTGTTAGATACATCACCAAGCGGTTCATTGGAGAGTATGACCATCAAAAGGGTAAAGACTGCATCTAATTTTACTGTCACTTATGCAAGTTGTCACTTGACTATATTAGGCTGACAGCATTCTGTCTGTGGGGTTCTCATACAGGAGTAACATACAGGTGTTGGAAAACTGTGGACAAGGAGACCATCGATTTTGAAATATTGGACACAGCCAACAAGGTACTATCCAGAGACTGAGGTCATCATGCTCTCGGCTTTAATCGACCTCAGAATTAAGTCTATATTTTTACTTTTTTGAGGATTTGTTTCTCTCTGTCCTTGTGTCAGGCCTCTATAAGCCCAAAGAGGAAGAATACTCTCAGGCTCAAACAACCAGACCCCCAAACCATTCCAACAATTGTAGAGAACAAAACAAACTGGCGTATGCCCCCAAAAGTGCTATGCCTCTGGTAGAGTCGAAATGTTGCCATGAACAGACCACTTTTGAGAGCATAAAACCAGTGTACAGATGTATCTTGTTCTTTATTAAATGACAACTCAACCTTTGTGGTCCCCCCCCATGTCTCTTGTTATCGCTCTCTCTCTCTCTCTCTCTGCAGGAGTCTGTGGGTTCTGCAGCACCTTCTCTTGAGAGATCCATTAAATGGGCCGATGGTTTCCAAATTATGTATTCCATCACAGACCGGAGCAGCTTTGAGTCGGTCTCACACTTAAAGAGGATGAGTATTGATCACGTCAAGCAGACCCTGGGTGAGATGACAACTTTAAACGTGTGGAAACACCAGGAAAGGGCAATCAAATGGAGTCTGGAGTGGAGGGCATCTCATTATTGCAGAGGTTACATCTTCTAAGAGGCTATAGGACAGCCTAGAACCCAACCCACCCATGACTCTTTTCAAAACCTACTTTACATAGGCTAGTCCAGCTGTCTTTTCATTGGCGGATATTACGCTTTTGTATAATGTTTGTCTAATCTATCATAATGATTCCATTAAATCACTCATGACTAGGGGAACAGGTTTTTATCAAGGCTGTGTTAAGCTGAGTTTGACTGCTTACAGCTTTTGCTGTAATAAAATACGCAAGCCACTGTTACACACCAGTACAGTGATAAAACAGTAGGTCTGCTTATTGTAACTGCAAACGTTATGTGGTGGTTGTCTTTTCTGCATTGCAAGATAGACCATCTTAAACAAGATCATCTCTGTGTATTGTATTGTGTGTGTGTGTTTTTTGAGTCCCTTTAATAGGTTTCTAAACTCTGTTTCGTGCTCTTTCATCAGGCATACCTACTGTAATAGTTGTGAATAAATGTGACATGGAGAATGGTGGTGCAGACAGGAGAAGGAAAGGCCCTGCCAGTGATCTGAGGTGACATGTTTCAATTGATTCACTTGTCTGGTGCCATCAGCAACAACTTCCATTCCATTAGCCTTGGAACACTGAATCATACCACATTTTGAAGATGTGTGAACTAAAACGTAGTAAAAGTTTTTGCCGAAAAAAGTGAATTAAAATATAAGCAGCCAGTGGTGAATGATCCATGCTGGAAAACCATTTCTTTGTCCCTCAACCATATCCATACATTAAATTGACAATGTCCAATTGTTTTCAGTGGGTGATGAGGAATGGAGAACTGATCTATAGCCTCGTGTATGTTCAGGTGCAGCTTCTTTGAGTTGTCTGCGGCGGAATGTTCTGTGGCTGTGAAGGTAGCGGTTGAGAAGTTGGTACGAGAGGTGCGTCTGGAATACCAGCGCCACCTACTGGCCATGGACAGTCACTCATGCTCCCCCGCAGCAAGACCATGCAATGGTGATGAAGGCATTTCACAGAAATTATACACACACAGTGTGTCTATGGTATATTTGGTTAATGCACAATTGCATAGAGGTTCACACAGCTTTGATATGGCAACATCAATGGGAGTTTGACAGAAAGCAGCTGAAAATGGATCGGAAGTTGCACTTTGACCTGGAGGTATTATCTCTCACTACCACCTGTTTGACAGTGAATTGATTGCTGTCTACAGTGTTTGTAAGAAGAACTGTCACACACACTACATCTTGATGGCTGTTCATAATCCGGATATGTTTATACAGTGAGAGAAGAGACGCCACAATTACAACTTTGTAATTTTATTTAAAAATGGTCAAATAAATAAATACAAATTGATCGAATGCTCCAAAAAATCTTGACTCACTCTGAAACTGCAATGGAATTTGCCAAACACTGCATACAAATAGCTGCATAAAATAACTCAAGTACAGGAAAGAGGTCAAATGAATCAGTGGATCACAGGCAACAAAAAGGATTGGTAACAAAACCGTAGTCAAAAATAAACAAATACTTCTTTTAAAAAATTATTGTGAAAAAATACAACCGACAAATATTACAAGAGAGTATGCAGTCTGTGCAATAAACCATTTACACTATATCCAGCACATTAGTGCCTTTGACTTGCTTGATCTGCTACAATGCATCTTAACAAAGAGGAAGAATACTTTACGTTGAGAAAAAAAGCCTTCTAAATGAATGAAATGATACGAGTGCATGAAGTAAGAAGTGGGACAGAGGTTTACAAGAAAGGGGGGAGTCTCCATATTGATGGCAATGAAATGCAACTAAAATACTTAAAGGCCACAGATGTGACGTGATT
This sequence comes from Oncorhynchus masou masou, assembly GCF_036934945.1. Classification (NCBI taxonomy): domain Eukaryota; kingdom Metazoa; phylum Chordata; class Actinopteri; order Salmoniformes; family Salmonidae; genus Oncorhynchus; species Oncorhynchus masou. The sequence goes on from NC_088213.1 coordinate 43,068,746, forward strand.
TCGCATGAGAATAACTGTTTTCAGAACTAATCAAGATATGCAGAGATGAGAGAATCTAATCAATATTGGTTTCCTAATTGGTTGCTCTCGTGAATATTATTTAGCTGGTGTAGATCATAAATGGAAATAAAAAAAATCTTTAAAATCATTCTTTGGATATTAACTTTGTCTATTTTTTTTTCTTACCACAACATGACATTTACTTTCTTTCATAGCAAAAAGCACGAGACAACATTTGAGTTGGCCATACCCCCCCCCCCCCCATCTTCCTCCCTAAGTCAGAAAATAAAAACAATTTCGCCCATAATATTCAGCACTTTGCCTTCAAAGTTATGATCCAATAAAAGTCACTAATTGAGAGGGACATTTCATTTTCTATGTGAGTCATTGGGGTACGTATACAGTACATTAAACATTTAATGGTACAGCTGTAGCTTTCAATATACTGCTGTAACACTTTACATTAAGGTAGCCTATACCCTGGTTACTTTATTGTTCCTTATTCATTATAATGGGTTATAAACTAAAATCTGTAAACTACTAAATAACAGTCTTATGAACGACTTGTGAATATTTTATGAAAGGCACCTTAAAGTAAAGTGTTACCAAGGTTGGAAAGGTGAAATTCAGTTCTATATATGAAAAGTAGGAATGTTTTTTAAAAGTATAATCATGTCCATACAATCTATTTGCATATGTAGGCATAGGTTTGTTGAGGTTTCGACAGCTGTAGTTGTGTTGTTGGGCTCATCATGCTGAGCACAGATGGGGGCATGTATTTGCTGAGATCCTTATTATTTCTATTGCTTTAGAGGCACTGAGAGCCACATTTTTCTAAGCTTCTGCACCAAAAAAAGGTCCAATAAAAACACATCAAAAGGGATTATAAAGATAAGATGAAGAATATGTCAATTATTTAACAATATTCAGAAAAACAAATCTGGCCCTAAATTATACATTTTCATGGTAAGTATGTGTCATTGCTGCCACTTCTATCATTTGCATCTTGACGCGTGAAGATGGCAAGTCAGGAAAGAACTAAAGGATTTAACACTGTTGAGTGTTCAACCACAAGGTGCATTATAATATTTGCTAATTGCTTGTATTTGAGGGACTTGGTGGAGGGACAACTCAAATAGTCGTTCAAATCACAATCCTTATTTTTCATACACTGGCAAGTCAAGTCAAAATGAATCGGAACTCTCTTACACGACTCAGAGCAACTGACCCCCTTTGTAAATACAATAGGTTCCCATTTTAGCCTATTATCTCAGTTCTGTGCAAAGAAAAGTAGATTTCCTGAAGTGGTTCATCACAAATAGACAAGATTTCCACAATTCATTGAATTTTTTTTTGTGACACTCAAACAAGACCAACAATACACCGAACTGTTTGTTCACGAGGCGCAACATTTTCTTAAGGCAATTGCTACACAACGACAAGTACCCGCAGGCCAAAAGGAAGAGTGGCCTCAACACAAGACACTGGACTGGGCCATCACTTATTCTTTAACTAATGCTCTCCTTTTGATCTGGCGATAGATTAAAAACCCGATCTTGCATCTTCTCTTGTGCTTTCCAGTTAATTGCATTATTATGATGATTTGTTTATGGATTTTCAAACATAAAACATTGCCATGGTTCGGGTGCATTTCATGTCAGAGGAAATATATAGAGCCCTGTAAAAGCCTTTAAACTCTCTAGACAAAGGCACCGCCAGGGGGACCCATACCGTATGATGTAGTACAGCAAGTAGGCCCTGTGATGAAATGATATGTTTACCGGCAACCTATTCCTTCAACGTCCCTAATTTCAACGTCCCTAGTTTCACAACTAATATATCGACATTGCATTGCAACTTTTAAGGACTTAAACATGTAAAACGGCAGGTTATGAACAAAAGCTACACATACTGTACAAAAGTGTCAAATGAAAAGTGACTTGTCAGTGTGGTGGTGTAAAATATAATCGTTCAAATGTTCATATTTACTTTAGACATGTTTATGGCAGGATGAGGGTATGTGGTTTGGTTCCAGTTATTTTTTTGCCAACAAGTTTGTGCTTTTCCTATAGCATTCCTGACCATTTTCCCAAACAACATATGGTACAATGTCATTGCCACGCTCTCTTTTGTATGTCTGTAACTACCATGCTAAATTTGTGCCTATCTACGGGGACTCCTAATTGAAACCTTAAAAACATTATATAAGAAAATAGGACTGTTTCCCTGCTGTATTTGGATACAATAGCATTTGGCAGTTATGAATTGAGCATATTGAATAAAAATTCAATTGCAAGGAACATCTTTTAAAAAAAGAAGAAAAAAAAGAAGCTATTTACATAGTTTCTTCCGGTTCAAATATATTTTATAAGAAACCAAAGTAATGCAAAAGAGAAAAGCACTTTTGAAGAAGCATATCTTGATGTTCGAAAACTAGGAAGACATGAATAGAAATATATTCCCCCAGAATAAATGGTTAAGTTTCCTTTAGCAACAGATCATGACAAACGGACACAAAAAAAACCTCAGACAATATCTGAACTGATAGTCGCTAAGTCCCCCGTGCATGCCAAGAGCTGCAGTCACATGGAATATCTATGCCTCCGAACGTATCAAATCAACAAAGTGGTCAATCATATTCTCAAAATAATACAAAAGGAACGCTAGCTTCAGCAACAATGGAAACGCAAAACAAGTCATGATAAGGTGACCTCGTAAAGAAAAACATCTTCATTGTCAATGAAGCCTGCAACGAGTCCATGTGATGCTGCTGAAGACCACAGACCGTAAGCTGAATGCTGGGCTCCTCCCACTGTAGCCAGTCTGTCTGGCTGTCTGTTGGGCAGCACTGAGGTGACAGTGGATACAACTTGAATGTCAGGCTGACCTATGTTGATCCATCATCTGTCCTGTGATGTAGCTTTAAGCTGTACTGTCAGAGCTGTTGGTGGTCGTAATGGGGGCAGGTGGGATAGATGGATGGAGGTGAGCTGGAGCTCCTGTAAGACAAAAAGTGTGATTTGGGACTAATCAGATCCCTCAGGCAATACTTCAGTGATTTTCAAAACTGTTGACAAATACTGCAGCAAACAAAAACCTCGTCCCCTGGTAGTTTACAAATTCCAAATGGCTGTTATGGTGTTTTGGTTGATCCAATTGTTTCTGATGTGGTGTAGGTGGTGGATCTTCAGGCGAGCGGGCAGGTCTCGTCTTTGGACATCTCGGATCCATCTCCCCTGAAGCTGCAGACTAAGACACCCTAAGAAACCATCCCCACAAAGAGGCGCTATGGCGACTATTGGAGGCACACATTGGTGTGATGTTTATTACTATTAACAATATCGTTATTATGAGTAAGAGCGTCAATATCGTCAGACTTGAATATTAATCTTTGACCTCGAATGGCATACCACTGGTACATAAAGTCACCCTCTTTCGTCCCTTTCCCTTTCTCCGTCTGATAATCATAATGTCCTCTCGGACAATCCAATAATACACAAACTAACAATAACAACGACCCCAAAAATATATATGTCGGTGTGTGTGTTAATCGATTGGCAACTTTGGGCAACTTCATGGGGTGCTTTATCTTTTTCTTTCCCTCTCTTTGGGGGTTCCTGTCCCTGGACTGGGTGGGTGGGTGTTATTTGGCCCCCTCTGCTACATCCACAAGGGCCGGTGCTATAGTCTGGGGAGGCTCAAAGGTTTTGCCAAGGCTGCTGCTGTTGAGGTTGTCCATCTCTTTAACGTCCTCTTTCTTCCCTTCCTCCTCGGTCGCCCCGTCCGCGTTGTTGTTCAGGTCGTCGCCGCTATTGTTAGTCATGTTCTTGTGCTCCTCGGGACTTGTGTCGTCCGTGTGGTCAGCACTGGCACAGTCTGCTCCTCCATTGGTCAGGCTGGTCTGGAGCGCTGGCGGTGAGGCCTCAGGGGATGGGCAGAAGTTGATGCCCTGAATGAGACGCACCAGGCCCTTGACCTTTTCCAGGGAGTTGTGCATGTCCCTCTGACGGGCCAAGATAGTGTTCTTGTTCTCCATACATTTCTTTAGAGAGAAATAGGGATAGGCTCATTAGTAATTAACCATCCAGTGCATCTATTGTTCTGAGATGACTTCACACGCCTTCAGGGTTAGCATCAGTGTCATGCAGTGTACTACTTACCGTTATGGATTGGCTCAGCTGTTTGACCCTTTGTTCTAGCTGTTCTCTGTCCTGCTTGAGTTCCAAGCTCCACTTCACCAGTTTCTGCTTCTCCTCCTCTTTAGCTGTCACATAAACCATTACAGTCAACATTAAAGTGTTACATTAGATGAACACAAATTCATTTGGAGGTTAGCTCTTTTTAAGATCTGGCTTCTCCTGTACCTGCTTTATATGCAATGTAGGAATGAACAATAGCGAGGGTTCCAGGCCATGGGATTGCCTCATCTTTCATCAAAATCTAAAGAAGAAAAGGGAAAACAATTGAATCCATGTCAACAATAGACTTAAGTTCTGCTTCTTTTTTTTTAATGTTTAAATAACCATTCAAACATCCATTATGTTTCATTCGTTTTTTTTTTGGGGGGAGGAGACAAGTGAGCGGAGAAATACAATATAATTCAAATACTGAGCTATATAGTGTATGCTCCCCCCCAAAAGTTGGGATATAATACGAATATAATTGTTTAGAGAAAGAGATTTCCGTTTAACAAGTTATACTTTCTTCTCTCAAAAAAGGTAGCGCTCAAAAATGATTGACACTCCTAAAGATTCTGATAAATGAAGTCGTCAAAAGGTTTAGTATTTGGTCCCATGTTACTAGCACTTGTCATTCTACAAACCTGTTGGATGCATTTGCAGCTCACGTTAGTTTTGGTTGTTTCAGATGATTTAATAAATAAATGTATCCTAGTCACTTTTATTGTAAATAAGAATAAAATATGTTTCTAAAAACACTTCTACATGAACGTGGATGCGAACATGATTACAGATAATCCTGCATTAATTGTGAATAATGATGAGTGACAAAGTGTCAGAAGGTCAAAGATCATGCCCCCAGCCGCATGCTTTAACCTCCCCTGTTATTGGTAATGGTGAGAGGTTAGCATGTCTTCAGGGTAGGATCTCTGGCCCTCTGACTTTATCACTCATCCTTATTCACAGTACCATCCACATTAAATGTACAAGCGTTTAGAAGCATATTAGATTGTTTATTTGCAATAAAAGTGACTCTAAAATGGATGAATCAGCATTAATTTTGTATTTGGCACAAAATAATCTGAAACAACCAGATGAACTGCAAATGCATCCAACAAGTTTGTAGTCACTTGCCTAGGTAAATAAAGATGAAATTAAAATGTTTTTTAAAAAACGAAATAAACAAGCTTGATGTAGTCCTTGCGTGCTATGAATACGGGACCGAATGCTAACCTTTTGACTACTTTAATTCTACGAGTATTTATGAGCGTCAATCATTTTGATGGCTACTTTTGAGAAAAAAACATTACTTGTTAATAAAAATATTTTCCTAAACAATTGTATTAGTTTAAAATAATATACTCCCCCCCCCAAAAAAAAACCAAATGTGCATAAAATATAGCTCAGTATTTGAATTATTTAATTTATACAGTTATTATTGCTCATCTTTATCAAGGGTGTCAACAACTTCAGGCCGCACTGTATATACTTTAGTTGAAATTGCCTGAATTCTTCGCCCCACTTTTAGATGTTCACACAATCATGGCTCTGAACGCTGTTGTCAAGGAGTTGAGGACAGCGAGACAAGACCGTGAATCAAATGATTATTGGTTACTGTAGGTTATCATACTGTATGTTATGGAAACATTGCACAGAGGGATATTAACATAACGCGTCTTCCCTTTCAACCAAGCTACCAAAAGTCCAGGGACACATCCCTTTGGAGCACTTCCACATAAAGTGCACAAATCTTTCATAGACCAGACGAACAAAAAAATAACAAGATGACAGTGCAAGAAGCATTTTGTACAAATAATGAAGTGAAATGCATGGCGCTTTCTCGTGCCTGTTCAAAAACGTTGTTTGGAGAACATACAAAGCTAGGAAACAGTCTTATTGCTCAGACCCCCTACACTAAGACAAGCTCTGAGATTCCTGAGAGCACCAGGACAAGGTGGCATGAGTGGTTCTCACTGAGGTTTCACCCTTCTAATATCTCACTCTGACAAACTGGCTTGGATAAAACAGGGGTGGCTGTGGCTCAGCTGGAGCTTGTATTAGCTGCATTTAGTGTATGACCGGCCTGGGAACTGCTGGGGGAGCTTCTAAGAGGCTGAGACTGCAGGGACAGGTGATGCTGTTACCTGGTCGTGACATTTGGGGCAGATCCACATGCCCCTGGGAATGGTTTTCAAGGGTGGAGCGAGGCAGTCCAGATGGTACACACGTGCACATGTGTCACACATGAGCAACTGACCACTGCGCCTGCACACAGTGCAGAAGTCCTCATGGATGTCTCCCTGTCAGGAAGAATTGCATCAATCAGTATTGTGGCTCACTACGCCCAACAGATCATACCTGGATATGTGGGACTAGAGGAGAGGGGAGTCGCACTTCACTGAATGACACCGGCCCAATCTGACTGTGCTTTCAAACTGTTCACATTGTAATTGTGTTTGTGGGCACTGGGTGTTGTTCACACGAGCCAGTTTTCACTGGATGACCGCAAGTAATGTTGCTGGTCACGGTACCCTACCAAACCCCAAACACCACTGTCAACAGCAATGACGTGCGATGCGTTGATCCAAACATCCTCAGCCAAAGGAGTGAGGGACTTTTCACTTTGTAAGGTTATGGACACCAGGACACACATAGATTGTCACACATAAATGAATGATGGATATAATGGCATGTAGGGTGTAAAAGTGAATGGATGTGGAAGGTTTCATGTTGTAAGGAGGGGTGGTCTGTCCTGAAACCATAGGGCCTCAGGGAGATACCACTGAGGGGGGGGTGATTTGGGGGAGGCTTCCTCTAGTCCTGGTAGGTGCAGTGGGCTCTCCATCATCTACTTACATCCCCGGAGCTGGGTCTAGGCAGAGGGAGGGTGTGGGGGTGGACGGGGAAGTGAGAGCCCCCCCTCTCTGGCCGGTGGTTGGCCGGGGAGGCGGAATGACTGCTGGTGGGGGATGTTGGGGTGTGAAGACCCAGCTCAGGAACACTGCTGTATTTGGGTGGGCGACCTGGGTGAGATGAGACACGACAAAACAAAACAAAAACAAAAGAAAGGAAAATGGGAGAACAAAATAAAAAAAACATTCTCATGACATACCTGTGACAATGGGTCCTCATTGGCTAGCGCATAAGGAAGAGGAGGAGCACAGACAGAAGCGTTAGTACACAGCGAGGGGGAACAGCATGAAATCGGGTCAAGAGGAAGGGTGAGCTGGGCAAAGCTGACAGTTAATTTGGACAGAAGTTCCGAGAACAAAGCAGGTCAAAGCAAGACATAAGCCACATTGAATCGACCCGCAGGGCAAGACTTTGTTGAAACAAATGTAAAATCTAATATCTACATTATTCCAATGTACTCTATGAAACAATAGGTCAAATATAGCTGCATTCAACATTGTCAGTCAGAACGTGGGAAGCAAATGCTTGGTTCATATGAGGATTCATTCTCCCAAATGTTCTGCTCACAGAACCGCAGTGTACCACTAAATATGTTACATAACAGGCCTCTTAAGTCTGTTACAAACAAATGAGCAGTGAGATCTGACTTGGCTTGGCATGCCATACTAGCCTGAGTTCCACGAACCTGTTTGGTTAACATTCCACGACATATACTCCGTGTAAATGCTAAACATGAGAAAGAGTGGCAAGAAGTGGAATGCTAACTCAGACTGGTACCCAGGCTAATGCCATACACATAGCATTCAGACAGAGACATGGCTCAAATCCACATGGGGGTGTTTTGCTTGGTGGAGTCCTGGGGTGAGCAAATACTGTACAGAGCTGTGAAGCCATCCTCAACAATACATTCAGAGCAGGGTGGGAAGGCATCTTACTGAGAGGGCAAAGAGAGCTGGTTAAGTAGCATGAATTACAGACAGGGCAAAAGCACAGAGTCAAGTGGTCTTAAAAGCAGGAAGTGCAAGGAAAGAGCCAGCTCTATTGCACTAGCATGATAGCACCACCAAAAGAGCTCCGACAGTAAGTCTGGGATGGGGCAGTATCACAGTACAACAAAATGATGTATACTGGTCTCCACCGTTGTATGAGATATGACAGCATAGACTTCCTCGAGGTGTCTGGGAGAGCAGGGTTGTGCGGTCCAATTGACATTGTGTTAGCAAGGTTACAAGGTGGGACACTCCACACAACCCTGAGTAGCTAGATGTTTCCATAACCTGACAGGAGATTCATACTGACCTCTCTTCCTGGTGCCTTGGTGTAGAGGAGTGTTCAGGTAGGTGACGCCGTTCTTCTTACGCTGTAAATATAGGTTGTGTTTACTACTTAGGTCTGGTTCTCGCACACAGCAGACCTAGGACAGGTACAGTATCCAGAGTTGGGGTCGGTTCCATTTCAATTCCAGTCCATTTCAGAAAGTAAACCAAATTCCAATTCCACATTTTTAACCATTGAAGAGAATTGGTATTTCAACGTACTTCCTGAACTGACTGGAATGCATAAGTGGAATTGAGACCAACCCTGACAGTATCATCATAATGCCATAATAATAACAACGTTAGTGGTCTTTGTACTGCACCTCAGGCTCAAACACTGCTCCACTGTATACTGGGTTTGCTGTTGTTCTCCTCTTGCGCTCCTGCCTCCGACTCTGGATCTCTACACAGGTATAAAATAGACCAGGTCAGTATAACACACTGGACATATCTGATGTTAAATTGTCTTCATGTAGGCGCAGACATTATTGACAAAACGTATACAGAATAGGGTGGGGGGCATGCTATATAAAAAAAATATTTAAAAAAGCTCCATTTGGGTCTTCCAACCTTCCAGATGGTCATATGTCACAAGTCCCAAGGATACCATGAAGGCAAGTTTCTGTGGGAGAGAACAAGAAATCACATTTTCATTAAACGTGTCAAAGATTGCCCCACAAAGCTGACCATATACAGTACCAGTCAAAAGTCTGTTTTTTTTAATTTTTTTAATTTTATTTACATTGTAGAATACACTAGTTGAGAGAATGCCAAGAGTGTGCACAAAGCTGTCAAGGCAACGGGTGGCTACTTTGTCTAACACTTTTTTTTGGGGGGGGTTACTACATGATTCCATATGTGTTATTTCATAGTTTTGACGTCTACACTATTATTCCACAATGTAGAAAATAGTCAAAAAATAAAGAAAAACCCCTGAACGAGTGGGTGTGTCCAAACTTTTGACTGGTACTGTACTTCTATTTTCTTGTTGTCATTGCATCTGTGTATAGAATATAGGCCCACCTGGGGGTTGTCCTCTCTCTTGTTCCTCAGCAGGGGTGGAGCGGTGCTCCTAGCGGTGTGTGAAGGGGAGGAGGGCGCACTGGCCGAAGTCTTCGGGTCTGTAACACCCCGAGCTTTAACAGCCTGGAGGGCGGAAGTAACAGAGTTAGCCACACACAACAAGAGCCACAGTCCATCCACAATGGATGTGACGCCCCCGACCCCCACGAGAGACACACATTTTCACACACAGCTAACCAGGACAGAGGGTGGTGATGACCTGGTTTATGTAGGTGGAGGATTCTTCATTCGTGAATGTAATTGGGAGGTCTTCCAATATTCAGTGTATCTACGAATTCACTCTTTGGAATAGTTTGTGGCAGCTGCTCAAGTACCTAGCCATGCACATCAACAAAGCAGGGTGTCTACGCCGACCAGATTGAGTTAAGTAAGAAGCCTGTGATGAACACAAAATAGCAAGGCTAACAGCTGGGTGCTTCTTGGTTTAACAGCAATGAAAATGGTAATTCCACTACCGACGGCCCTACTGAAAATATTATCTGGAAGCTAATAGATTTCATTTGATTGGGTCCACGGAGAAGACTGTAATTTAAACAAATCAAGTTTTGCCCGCCCCCTCTTTGTTCCCCCTCCTCTCACCTTGGTGTCAGGGCTGAGGCTTCTGATCTGAAGGGTCTGATGAGTTGCCAGGGTGGCTGTAATGGTGGCCGGCGAGGTGATGACGATGCCAGTCAGCTGGGCAGAGGGCAGGGTCTTGGTGATGCTGGCGCAGGGCTGGCCGTTTACAACGCATACCTGGTGGATGGGCCCGGTGGTGGAGGCCAGTGAGGTGGAGGTCAGCTTGGTGGTCAACATGACAGGCCGCTGGAGGAGCTGAGGAGCAGCCAGCATGGGAGGAGGCGGCGCAGGGGCGATGGGTACCATGGAAGTGGGCGTAGGCGTGGCTGGTTTAGGTCGGACCTGGTCCACAATATAGACAGGAGGATAGTGAGTATGCAGTATGTAAGGGCCCATGTCTTTTAAACAGTAAGAAAAAGTGCATACCAAATACACAGCATTGTCATTAGCCCTCTGTGATCAACACACAGAGCAGCAACAACAGAGGGCATGCCACATTCACAACAAAGGTTAGTAGGAGGTGGGTTGGCACTGGGCAGGTAGATTGAAGGAACAGCCAAAGCACGTGGTAAGGAACAACACCGCTGACATAGATAGTGAAGCCAGGTAGTTAGCAAGGGGTTACGAAAATGCCACTGAAACAGGTCTTGGGCCAAGCCTTCGGTCCTGAACAAAAAGCATATGAATGCAGGAACACACACACACATCACAAAAGGACACGAGACAAACACAACAAATTAGAAAGAACTTGCTCCAACAGTCCCCTCCAGTAGAATCCCTATTCAGACCCCTGAATAGAAAACCCATTGTAGTCTGGTAGGCTATCCAATCAAACTGCCTCAAATGGAGTACATTTGACGTTATAGGACGTCAGATGATAGCTAACGAATTAAAAGCTGGCCATTCTATGACTGATATCCAGTCTAAACGCCCCCTGCTAGTGTTACTGGAGAGAGGCTGCGGGGTGAGGGGAGGGGAGATCCACGTGGACGAACCTGCGTTAGAAAGGTAGGCCGAGGCGTCAGTCGAGGCGGAGGGATAAACTGAGGAACTTTGATAGGCTGGGCAGTGGCCTGTACCTGCGATGAAACCATCCGTTTACACACATTAGAGAATGCGGAAAACCACACACAGTCTCAAGGAGATAGACCTTCACACAGTGAAGAAAAGTTGGTCCCAGATCCGACTCATTCCTTGTGAAATCTGCATTTGCAGACACTCTTGGGGCGACACAGAAAAGGGCGATACGTCCTCCTTATCTAAAGAACACGGCAACCCCACCTGTGCCCTGTGATTTCAAATGTTTGTTTACAAAATCAGAAAGATACTATTAACACAATCGGAACTTCAGGGACACTTCAGTGTAAATTAATTGTATGTGCAGACAATGAAGCGGAGTGAGTGTCATGCCGGACATACAGTATACTTACAACAATAGTGTTCTTGGGGACTATCCGAACCGGCTCCATCCCCTGATGGGTCAACTTGCTGGATGTCTGAAGGTTGATAGGTGTACTCAGTGAGTCAGGGTGACCTATGCTGGCCTTGGGTGTGTTGCTGATGGCTGTGACCTTGGCGACGGAGGGTCGCGGCGTCACGGCGGAAGCAGGCATTGTAGCGGTGGCAGCTTTCAGTACCAGAGGTAGAGTCTTAGTGGCGATGACCGGGGTGACCGTCATCGTGTTCTGTCCAGGAGAGAAGCTAAGTTGAATATGGGGCTACCCTTCAACAATACAAACAGATTACTATTACAGCAGTGCGTTTGTGTGTGTGTGTGTGAGCAAGTACCTGTGGTGTGCTCAGTTTGTCAGGCGAGGGCAGGGAGGGTGGGGTGTGGAGGTTAGGCAGGGCAGAGGCCTTCCCATCAGGCTGCACTGGGTGCTGGGGCTGCTGATGATCCTGGACCTCCGGATGATCCTGTTTCACCAGCAGCTCTTTCCTCAGCTGCTCCACCACCTTCTTCTGCAAGACAGCGGAGGACAGACAGATTTAAGTCGACAGAAGGAATTCTGGAGTTTTCATATGGATCGTGCTGTCCTAGAGAGGTACATACATAATGATGACTCAAAAAAAAAAAAAAAAAAAAAAACTGTCCAGTACCAGGATATCAAAAGCAGGAAACAAAAGTAAAAAGAGACAAGCAACTGTCCTTGTCAAATGTTATTCTTTACCTCATACAAACTCAATTCCCTTCATTGCTGACTCAGTCATTAAAAAAAAAAAATATATATATAATATAAAAACTATCTTCATAGGCAATAAAGGCATTTTTTGCTTAAACGTAATAGAAAGGCTTTCTGCTTAAGGCAGAGGGAGGTGGTGAGGTAAATGGGACAGAAAGAGCGAGAAGAGAGAGGAACAGCATCTGCTTCAGGTTAAATTCACATTGAAGAGAACAGCATCTGCCTCAGGTTAAATTTATAACCCAAAATAGACGACATCAGCTATCAAACCAAAAAATGGCCACATCACGCACTGAACTAAAGAATCCAAACTGTGTACATTACCCAGTTGATAGTTAAACAAAAAACAAATGTTCTACGTATCCACATTTTTATTCGGACTAGACCTTAATAAAATGACATGAGGATTCTTTTCAAAACGCATGTAGGCCTAAATCCTGTTCCATATACATGTAACCCTCACTGGGCAATACCAGGAAGTGTCCTGGAGACTTCAGGTTATCCCTTTGTTATGGCAAAAAGGCACAGATTCAGTATTACATGTGTATATATTAACCACATCCAACTACTACAGCTAAACATTAATACAAAGTAAATGAGGATGAACAATCCTTCTAGCCTCCTGCAGAATCAGTTCTTGAAACTCACGTTTGGAATTTGTTCCAATAAAATACCGCCTGGAACCGTTTTACACACACTGTGACAAAGACACACAAGGCTGACAGCAAGCGAAGTGGCAGGTGTCCCAGATTCCCCCTGGCTACGGCACATAGGGCACCTACCCCAGTTATGAGCAGCCTGCTTCTAGGCAAATCATCTGTGCCATCCCCCAACAGGTTTATACTGGTTCTGACACAGCAAATCACAAACATTCTCAACGATCTGTAACCTTACCCACTCAGTGAGCATCCAGCCTTATCTGGTAGGCTCATAGAATGCTTTGCCGTTTATAATATTTCCTGCTTTCTTTTATGCCCAGAGAGCTAATTGCTGAACCTTGCACACACACACACACACTTTCCAACTGGCTTGGCTTCAGACGAGTTCACATTGACTGTGGCACTGGCACTGCCCCTCGCGGGCCAGCCAGGAGATAGGGGAGGACACGTATGATGAAGTCAGCACAATGAGACGCAGTTCATTCTTCCCTCACATTCACTCGATTGACGTATGCATTGAAAGCGCCCCCCACCCCCCTGCTGCCTGCGTCTGATAAGACAGAACAGAGTCCGACCGCTCTAGTTCACCTCTGTCCATTCACTCACACTCACTGCAGTGGAAAAGTGAGCCAACGTCCTCTCAGTAGCCGTGGGCGGGCTGAGCCAAACTTTCTGGAGGGTAACTGACTGTCTACGTACATTCTGCCAGAGCAAGTAAAAACACCCAACTGCAGCTTTGCAAGGAAAATATAAGCATTAATTAATAAATATAAATCCCAATCATGTATGTTCTTTCTTACCTTTTATCTGACTTAGTACAGTAAGGATCATGCTCCATTTTTGTTGGTATATATATATATTACTGGCATTGACAATTGTTAGATTCATACTACACTGTTGAGGGAAGAGCTTGCAAGTAAGTATTTCACTGAAATACCATTTCCACTTAATTTGATCCCCAATAGGAAAACAACCTTTAAGTTTCTTCCTATTCATCAAAATACAATATTTTTGTTGATCAAATTAAGCAGTAGTACAATACGGAACAGCCTATTTGGAAATAGATCCGACACGCATTAACAAACTCTCTGAGACCACATGGCAACTGCAACATCAATTAATAACCAAACACAGGCGTGTCTGAACAAAAAGGCCAACCTGTGCATGTAAAATACACAGCTCCAGGGAAGAGCAAAAAGCGTGAGGTTTTCAGAAGTGTTGTTGTGAACGGCATGTGTTTGTGTGTTAGTTTAACAAGAGGGGATGTGTCAGTATTAGACAGTGACTTCCATTCATGTGCTACATCCACCCTCTGGTCCACAATTCCACCACTGCACACCTCTAATGTAATCTTTTATTGGTTTTGAGGTGAGGGTCCTGTCAGCTCTACTGATGATGCTTCCCTTATCTCCTCTTAAACCAGGCATATTTAACTGCTATAGGCGCTGCACTTTCCACCCCTCAGTGCAGCTTTCCACCCCTCAGTGCAGCTTTCCCCCCCCCAAAAAACAGCATTAATTTTCTCCATAGGCCTTGTCCAATGAACCATGGCGGAGTTTGTCCCTACAAAAAGACGCCATTACGTTTGCTCTCTATAGATCATCTTTGGGAGAGACGTGAGTGAGACCAAATAAGTGAACGGACCACTCAAGGAAATAAGCGTCTTAATGAATACTTTCAAGTGATATCCTCTGGGTCCACATTGTACATTTTGTTGTATATGTCTGTTACATTGTCTGTTATCAATTCAACGAATAACGTTTTTGGTGGCAATCAGCTTGGAAAAGCTGCATATTTTGCCTTATGGTTGCATATTATCACAAACAAGGTACTAGGATAGTGAATTGACGTTATGTTAGCTTTAGCTCTCAGCTAGCAAGGACATTTTGCTAACAAAGCTGGAAGCTACCAGCGTCTTCTTCCATTGTAAAGTGTTCTAGTCTGTAATGTATTCGCCCGTTTTGCAAACAGTATTTAACAGTTGCAACATTTCTACATGCCGTGTCGCATTATTCAAGTGGGTTAACTTCTGTGCAGCATGAGTTGGGAGCGAACATTACGCAGCCCAGACTCCCAAGTGCAGGTTAGCAGTAAGTAAGTGGGGTCGGCTACGCTGATAGACAGGTTTGATTCGTGAGACACATTTGACAAAAGGACTGAAAATAACACAAATTCTAGGACCGGACCGTTTAAAAAAAATGTTATAGTATCGAAAAAGTACAGACGTTTAGGTATACCGTGCAACACTACTAATAAGGACTAAAGGCTCAACATTGGCATTTCATAATCTGCTCCGTGCACGCACTCATGTTAAGCCTTGAGGACCGATGCAGTGATTTCTATTATACTTTTTGTTTAACTAATGATTTCGTTTTAAACCAGCCTTTTTTAACGTCCGCTTATTACGGAAATTCTAATTAGATGATCGTGTAAAAGGAATCCACATTAATTGCTTCTTCTTTTTTTAAATCAGTGTAACGCTTCAGATTTTATTTGGCAAGGTCATTGATGCATATGCACGAGCTGCCCTTTAGTGCTCCGCAAAGAAGAATTGGGCACGTTCAAGCTTTCTCTGCTGTTATTGCCATCAGTTACATTGAGTCAATGGACAAATAACACTCTGTGCCACGCACGCGCACACACACACACGAAGCACGCAAAGCAGGACAGCTGCCACGGTGAGACAGGTTTCATCAAAGACCACCCTCATGATTCTGACAGTTGTCCTTCTCAGACAACAGCTATCAGCCGCTAAGGTCTTGGGACATCTTGGGCGAATGCAAGACATCTTGAATCATCCTCAAATGTTCCACCTCTCTTACTCCACTACGCTCCACTTATGCTACAGTATGTGAACTACTGTCCTTAGGTCCTTTTAAAATGTAACTCATCTTTTAGCATAACCGTTCAGTATTATCTGATGCTCAGTAATAGCTAGACCGAGCTAGCAGCTTTTCAGAGACCATTTTTACAGCAGGATAAGTCTCATTATGCAGAAGTCCTTGGGGCATACGGTAGTTCAGACAGTTACATTTCCTTTTGGGGTCTCCTTAGTGATGGAATGCTTTTTGTTGAGGGAACACAGCCTTGTAAGATACGGTAAGAAACCTGCACAGGCAGAGATGACCCCCAGAGGGCCCAATATGGTCACAGATCCTCAAATGACTGAAATCAAAGCGTTTACTTCTTTGATGGGGGACACTGTTTATCAGTTGTATGTACAGACAATGTGGTCAAGGCTTAACATGATAAATGATGAATAAATACGAGGTCAAAAAGACACGAATCTCTCAAAAACCAAAACAGGAATGGACAATAACTACATTTTACACACAGCCTAATGTACTTTCTTAAAATCATTTGTTGAGAGACCATAGCAACAATTCCTTTCCAGTTATAGATTTGAACCACAAGTGAGTCATCTCCAGATGCTTGTTGGCGTGTTTCGGAGGCCTTGCAGAAAGCCCCGTGTGTCTGCTGAAGTGCTGACTTGGCTGCTGAACATAGGGCGCAAAGCAGTGGTTGGCTAATCAAAGGCCCAGTGCTCACTCAGCACGCACAGCAGGGCGCCCTATAACTGGCCCCCCTCCCACTTTCTCTGGGAGGGTCTGTCGTTCACAAATTATACATGGTGGAAAGTCCAAAGGCTGCCTGCCTGGGAAAAATCTGAACCAATGCTCTGCTAAATGGTCTTTAGTCTCTGGCTTCAAAGCATCAGCTGTTTCCTCTGTGAGCTTTCCTCAGGGTGTGTCAAAACCCATAGCGCATGTTTTTTAAAAAGCCCTTTCTTCATCGGCATTGCCGTTACTAGGTGACATTGTCAGACCTCTTTGTCATGAGTCCCTGACTACACGTCGATCACTCACTGGGATCTCTACCGTGTGAGTGACGGGCGAGGGTAAATTGAACTTCATCACTCAGCCTCCGATGGCCATCCCCCTGTCAACGAGGGCAGAATGCTGTCATTTCAAATGGCATACAAATGGGAGGGGAAGCAGTGACTCACAGATGAGGTTGACTTTATAAAAGCACAAGCTCCTTTATTTCCCCATCTCATCTCAAGGGAGGGATATAACAGATGGAATGAAGGGGTACACTCTGTTCAGGCCCACTCCTCCTCCTCATGTCATGCTGTGCCATGGAAACCGTGTACACCAGACCTGGGTCAAATACTGTACATATGGCATATATACTGAACAAAAATATAAACGAGCCAGGCCCAGCCCATTAAGAATGAGTTTTTCCCCACAAAAAGGGCTTTATTACAGACAAAAATACTCCTCAGTTTCATCAGCTGTCCAGGTGGCTGGTCTCAGACGATTCCGCAAGTGAAGAAGCCGAATGTAGAGGTCTTGGGCTGGAGTGGTTACAGGTGGTCTGCGGTTAGGAGACCGGTTGGACATACTGCCATATTCTCTAAAACAACGTTGGAAATTAACATTAAATTCTCAGGTAAACAGCTCTGCTGGACATTCCTGCAGTCAGTATGCCAATTGCACGCTCCCTCAAAACTTGAGACATCTGCGGCATTGTGTTGTGTGACAAAACTGTACATTTTAGAGTGGCCTTTTATTGTCCCCAGCACAAGGTGCACCTGTGTAATGATCATGCTGTTTAATCAGCTTCTTGATATGCCACACCTTTCAGGTGAATGGAGTATACTGGCAAAGGAGAAATGCTCACTAGGGACGTAAACAAATGTGCAAAACAATTGCGAGAAATAAGCTTTGTGTGTATAGCAAATTTCTGGGATATTTTATGTCAGCTCAGGAAACATGGGACCAACACTTTACATGTTGCGTTTATATTTTTGTTCAGTGTACTTTTAAATGACTAACATGCACTTGATTTAATTTGCCCGGTACAAAGAAGAAAAAAAACTTAATAGTCCAAACATTTGATTTAACTTGGGAGTTATAAATATTACATTGGTACTGACCCGGTATATAGCTTACTTATGTTCTCCTTATTTCTATTTTCTTTGTGTGTTTTTTTCAACTTTTTTTTATAGTACTACTGATATAGATTACTGCATGGGAAAGAGAAAGCAAGAAAGGCATTTCACTGTACTTGTGCATGTGACAACAAAAACTAGAAACTTCAAGATAAACAGACTTATAAATGATGGCATCCAGTACTAACCATCAACAAGATGTATCTCTTCCCATAAAAGCCAGATCCTGTGTATTGGTACTCAGCTATCATCATTGGCTTAAGACCTGCTGACTCTGGCTTTCCTCGCCCTCTCATTTTTATATTTTCATTTTTTATCTTCCTCTGAAACAGGATGAAATGTGAGCGGCACATCTGGTGCTTCCCAGCCATGTGGAGGGAGGTCTGGTGGGGTTGGGGCTGCCTGCCTCCTCTCAGCCTCTCAGGTGTGAGGATTTATCCCCCCGACAGTCTCCCCTCCCCTTTTGTGCTGATGGTATTTAAACAGCATGTTGAGCCCTTGATTGAAATTCCTCTCACACTACCTCTTGCCTCACAGTCCTCCCTCTCTCACTCTCCCTCCCTTCTTTCTCGCTATCTCTCAACGCTAGAACTAAACCCACCACAGGCACACATTAACACTCTCCTCTCGCTCCATCTGGGCAGATCCATGACACATACAAAGCCTCCCTACTGCAGCCAGTGTGTGTAATTGTAACACATACGGGCATGCTTGCATGCACACACACACACACTACAGATTACATTGGGCTGTACACACAGTAGCAAGGGGTAGGAAACCCTGTTCCTGGAGTGTTTCAGGTACTGCAGAATGGTTGTTCCAACTAGGCACCATTGATCCGCTAATTGATCAGTTTAGTGATGGCCTAAATTCAACACGCCTGGTCTTCCAGGTCGGTTCAATCGAAACCATGAAGTGCCTGAGGAACTTCAGGTGACCGCAGCACTGCCTACCACTGCAGTAGACTCCTGTTGCCGTCCTCAGTTGGACACAAGGCCCCCCCCCCAGAAGTTTCACATTTTTTTGTTTTAACCTTACTGGCACACCTGATTCAATTAGTCAACTAATCATCAAGCCTTTGACTAATTGAATCAGGTGTGCCAGTTCAGGGTTAAAACAAAAATGTAAAACATCTGGCGGGGGGGGGGGGGGGCCCCGCCGAGGAGAGGGTTGGGAAACCATGAGTTAGAGGGAGTGAGTCGTCCATGTCCTTTTGTTTCACAGCAAAGATTCGTGAGGGAGTAATAAACACCGGAGGATGCAATGCGTCAGCTACAATTATTCACCACTCAAAAGATCCTATCGCCACACATAAATACACACAAACACACACATATAGTTACGCACACGCAGCCAATTCAAAAGTAGCAAGTGTCAGTGTCCTGGCTGTATTGTCATGAGATTATTTTCACGCCACAGAGGTCAAATGAAGGCAAGGTCATATCTCCTTCTCTAAAACGAGAGCACATTTTCAACAAACTGACAGAGATTGTGGGGCAAAATACTGAGAACATGAAAGAGTAACAGGGATCCTGTCCTAGCCTGACATCATGTCGCTCCTCCACACAACCCCTTTCCACCGTTTGCCCTTTCCCTGTGCCTTTCATTATCACCCGTTACAGTAAAAGTGATAGTCAATTCCCTTAACTGTCAAACACTCTGCTGCCAAGACAACGCTCTTCACGGAGGCAGAGTGACCAATGCATATTACAGTAAGTACGAGTGTGATAAAAAAATATATTTAAAAAAATGTAAACGCAGCCAGGCCGCCTCAGTGGCACTAGATTGTGGCAATTTCATACCGCATCCATCTCTATCTACTCTGTTACTTGACATTATTAGTTACATTATTGCTTGACAATAGTAAACGGTAGACATTTCTGACAAAGGGTTAAATACAAGGAATAAAGAGCTGGTCATCCCATCAGTTTCATCTCCCTCTCACAACAGCCTGAGTTTAAAGTCAGAGCTACCTCGGGATGGCGTCATTGTCAAGCATTGTAAGGGATCCTGGGATATTTACTATGCTGTTGTACTTTAATGGTAGTCGTTAATATCAATTAGCTGGGGAGCGTTAAACACATTGCAGCTTCTTTTTTTGTATTTTAGAGATGGGAGTGGAGACAAAAGAAAGGTTGAACAAGAGGGTGCTTCGGTAATTATCATAAGGCCTCTAAAAGCATACACAAGCATATAAGTAAATGAAAAAAAAGAAAGAAATTGATCAATTACATCCGATGAACATGCATGGTAGATACGTGTCACTACTATTAATGCAACCATGGCTGGCCACAGTAGAGGTTGACCTCGGGAGGCACTTTCACGTGTTGTCGGCCTTAAAGCTAAGCATAACCCAGCAGACTTAGCTCTACCCCCCTCCCATCAAGCCCACCACACCTAGAGCTAAAACCCAGGGAGGAAACAGTAAAAGCTGTACAGTCTCCTAACACACACACACACACAGACACACACACACCGTCAGAATGAAGTATTTACTCAGCAACTACATGCATCATGGGGTATGCGCTGCTCTCCTTTACTCAGTCAGTCTCACAGTCAGCCACAGAGCACTGTGAAAGTGGGTTAAGCAGGTATAAAACCTCTTCTCTATCCAGACAGCCCTGCTCCCTGCAGATACGCTCTAGCGGGGTGGGAGGAAGTGCAGGGCACTGAATACAAATCTACTTTCAAAGTACAAAGTGCTGAACAATGTAAACTGCACCCCGAGCAGGAAAAGGATTAGCATTTCCATGAATGTGTGTTTAATCTTCAAACTTAATTTATAAAATCAATTTACTGAGTCCACCAGGAGCAGAGCTTTACCTGCTTTGATATAGATAAAGCAACTAAATAGTATTAACAAAATTGGGTGTTTTGTTAATTTTCTTCTAATATTTACCAAATAAATGATTTTTAATTTTATTTTACCTACAGCATTTCTCATGACGCATATTCTAAATCCTTCTCAGTACAGAATCTACCCAGATAGTTAACAAGCTTGTTGTCTGTAGTCACCGTCAAAGCGTCCTATAAAGCACATAGCACTCGGATGTGTTTTTGGAGGAACTTTCAATTGAGTCAAAGACCTTGGCCTGGTGGCTTATTCAGCCTGAGCAAATGTTAATCTACCGAGAGATTGGTGATGGAGATTTAAGTATCAGTGAACTAGCAGGTGGGGGTCATTAGTTTTAAGAACATGCCGAGGAAAGCCCACCCCAGGAGGGAGTCTATGAGGCTAATTTCTGATGTTCACTGTATTAGTCAGGCATCAAGGAGATTATCCCGGATTGTAGTTTAAGGTTTCCAGGGGTCGGAAAGGACAGACCTGCAGTGGAACAGCGCGGGGGCATGTCTTAGTGAAACTCCTCCCCACACGGCTCCCAGACAGCATGGTAGTTGGGCCCCACTCTCCCAGTGACAGCCAGCCAGGCTGCTCCCTTTCTCCTGCTCTCCTCTGGCCTGCCACAGTCTCCACTCCAGACCACAGTGCAGGGAGCCAGGGGGCATCTGTGTGGAAGAGTGGAGCTGACATTCTAACACAGAGAGGCACCGTGCTGCTGGATTAAAGCACATCTTTCTGGCACACACACACGCACACTCCCTCCCTCCCTCCCTCGCTCTCCTTTCAAAACAGTGACTTAGCAACGCCACAGCACTTCTCAGGAATAGGGATTTTCTGATTCTTTTCAGATTAAAGAGAAAAGACAATGATATAGAGATGCATTCTTCCCCCATTAGCTTTTAAAGTGTTGAGGGTGTTCTTAAAATGGGCGGTAGGGTAGAATGGAGGTGCATCTACTCCACTAACCTTTGAACTGTAAGTGGGAAAAGTCAGTGAGGGGGCTGGCTCTTTACTCTCCTCTTGAGACGGAGCTAGATGTCTACGGAAGATGTGCTGGCGCACTCTGGGAGGTGACCGGGAGATCACTGACATACAGTACACATGTACCAGACACAAGTGCAACCCTAATCACCCCACAAGCGCCAGCAGAACAAAAAAAAAACTTTTTTGTTCTAGCCAGCTGCTCAAGAAAAGACTGACTGTGCCAGAAACGACCATATGGCTCACCTGTTGCTAAGGAACAGTGATCACTGAACCCTGTGCAGACCGACTCCAACACAGGTACCTAACACAGAAGAAATAGGAGTCTACCTGGTGGGCTGAATGTAATATGTATGCCTCTACTGTGTGTGTTTTCAAAGTGTGGGGATGGGAAAGCACAACTTAATGTGTGGTACAGCCTCAAGAGTGTGGTAATAATTAAAAAGTACATGTGTTGTATATTCAATTGGAAATTGTGTGAAACAATACAATACTGCATATAGAAGAGTGCAGCCGAGGACAACCATATATTGTATGCAGGAAATGTTTGGTTCATTTCAGGGCAATACTGTGAATCATCCCTCAACAACACTAAAGCACTTTTTAGTTTTCAGCTCTTTTTATGCCCACCCATCTCTCTCCTCCCTACCTCCCTCGCCTCTTTCCTGGGCACACAGCAGAGACACACATCCAGACTCACTCAATTGCTCCACGCATGGAAGAGCAGCGGTGGGTGATAATAACTGGGCCTCGCAGCAGGGACTCTCGTTAGAGCCTGCAAATACAGCTCAGACGGAGTGCCAGATTAACCAAGCCCAAACCAAACTTGCACCAGTCTTGAAACCAGCCCTGAACCATTCCTGAAGTAGCCATAAAAACTGCCCTGCCCAAAAATGCCCCACTAGCAAACCTGTGTCCCTAGAGTAATATAAGGGTGATAATAGTATCAAGAATACAGAATGCTAAAACTTTACTCCACTGCTTGAAAGTCTGTGTTAATCCATTTGCATCTTCATAACGTGTGAGATTTAAGAATAAAAGCATTGACAAAAGATGGGGAAAAGGTGTTTTCCTTGGCGTCAATGGTTTAGTCATTCCATTATCTAGCATATTATCATACAGTCTTTCTATTCCTCACGTTTTCACAAATGGCAAAGTGCAACTAAACTCAGCAACAAAAAGAAGAAAAATGTCCTCTCACTGTCAAATGCATTTTATTTCAGCAAACTTAACATGTGTAAATAATTGTATAAACATAACAAGATTCAACAACTGAGGCAAACTGAACAAGTTCCACAGACATGTGACTGACAGAAATGGAACAATGTGTCCCTGAACAAAGGAGGGGTCAAAATCAAAGTCAAAAGTAACAGTCAGTATCTGGTGTGGCCACCAGCTGCATCTCCTCCTCATGGACTGCACCAGATTTGCCAGTTCTTGCTGTGAGATGTTTACCCCACTCTTCCACCAAGGCACCTGCAAGTTCCCAGACATTTCTGGAGGGAATGAGCCTAGCCCTCACCCTCTGATCCAACAGGTCCCAGGCGTGCTCAATGGGATTGAGATCCGGGCTCTTCACTGGCCATGGTAGAACACTGACATTCCTGTCTTGCAGGAAATCACGCACAGAACGAGCAGTAGGGCATTATCATGTCAGGATGAGCCTGCAGGAAGGGTACCACATGAAGGAGGAGGATGTCTTCCCTGTAACGCACAGCGTTGAGATTGCCTGCAATGACAACAAGCTCAGTCCGATGATGCTGTGACACATCACCCCAGACCATGACGGACGCTCCACCTCCAAATCGATCAAGCTCCAGAGTACAGGCCTCGGTGTAACGCTCATTCCTTCGACGATAAACGCGAATCAGACCATCACCCCCGATGAGACAAAACCGCTACTCGTCAGCGAAGAGCACTTTTGCCAGTCCTGTCTGGTCCAGCGATGGTTGGTTTGTGCCCATAGGCGACGTTGTTGCCGGTGATGTCTGGTGAAAACCTGCCTTACAACAGGCCTACAAGCCCTCAGTCCAGCCTCTCTCAGCCTATTGTGGACAGTCCGAGCACTGATGGAGGGATTGTGCGTTCCTAGTATGACTTGGACAGTTGTTGTTGCCATTCTGTACCTGTCCCGCAGATGTGATGTTCGGATGTACCGTTCCTGTGTACGGTGTTGTTACACGTGGTCTGTCACTGCGAGGATGATCAGCTGTCCGTCCTGTCTCCCTGTAGTGCTGGTCTTACGCATCTCACAGTACGGGCATTGCAATTTATTGCCCTGGCCACATAGGCAGTCCTCATGCCTGCCTACAGCATGCCCAAGGCATGTTCAGCAAGATGAGCAGGGACCCTGGGCAACTTTCTTTTGGTGTTTTTCAGAGTCAGTAGAAAGGCCTCTTTAGTGTCCTAACTTTTCATAAATGTGACCTTAATTGCCTACCATGTGTAAGCTATTAGTGTCTTAACAACCGTTGCACAGGTGCATGCTCATTAATTGTTTATGGTTCATTGAACAAACAATAGGAAACAGTGTTTAAACCCTTTACAATGAAGAACTGTGAAGTTATTTGGATTTTTACAAATTATCTTGGAAAGACAGGGTCCTTAAAAAGGGAGGTTTCTTGTTTTTCTGAGTTTAGCTGCGAGACTTTTACAGTGAGCCATAATGTCACGTCACAGCCAGTCTGTCGGATTACCCTCTATTCAGTACTGGGCAGGCCAGTTGAGACGAGCCCAACCATCCAGCGCAGTACCATTTCTCTGGACCCACAGGGTTCCTCTCCTCATAAAATGTCTCGTACTATTCAGACCATTGAGGCAGTCAAAGAAAGGACAGACTGCAGATAAATTGATTCAATTGTGCCTAGTGTCAGTGCCATGGGTCATTATTTCTACAGTGGAGGAGCTCAAGGTGTTTTATTATCCCGGGGTGGGAGCCACACAGACAGACAGGTACTCCGAGACAATAGAGATCCCTCATTTAAAGGAGGGCCAGCAGCCTTTTCTTCGGAATTCTGCAGACCAAATTGAATAGCACACCTCTTAAGAGGAAGGGACCGCCACATAGTATCATAAATACAGAATGCTGGAATCTTCCTCTACTGCTTGAAACCTGCTTGAAAATATGGATAAATCCTGGGCCAACCCACAAAGAGACATAAGACACCAGCTCACTGACACAGTCTCCCTGGAGTACATTATCAGAGAAGGTAGGTTCAGCACTTTCTGCCCCAGTGTGTCCCAAGTTTATCAGGCCAGATCTGACCAGTGGTTGAACCCCTTTTATTCTCACAGCCATCCTCAGTGGTATACCTCTCAAAAGCCAATAGAATGTCAACTCGAACAACAGAGCTACCATAACGCTCAGAAAGACAAGCTACCGAGTCTCTACAAATAACAACGAAAAGCGACTTTCCTTATCCAGAGTAAAAAGGATTTTCAGAGAAATATTCAGATTATTTACCATTTATTTCAACGGGGAAGTCATATTGAGACTAGAGTCTCTTTCGCAAATGAGCCCTGCACCATACAAAAACAAGTACATAAAACAGGCAAGTATAGATAAACATAAATATAGACAATATAAACATTAAGATACAAAAACACATGAATTTAAAACGAACACATTCTTCATTATAAAATAAATCAGATGTCTGAATTGTCCTAGGGACTTCAAAGCATCCAATCAAAACATCTTCTGGAGATTATTTGGAGAGAGCCTCCTGCACAGCTGCAAAATCAGACTGTAGCGTTGTCACAGCCAGGGCAGCAGTCGGGGAAATTGCATACATAATCGTATCACCAGCATATCCATGAAATGTAAACATTTTAACAGATTGCCCAATAGCATTTATATAAAATCGTAGAAAAACAGGTCCTAGTATCGACCCCTGTTTATTTTAACTCCAAGAAGTGAGCTTTATGTCTGTTTTTTACTACTTTGTTAATTCTTATCAAAATGTTCAAAGAACTGTGCTGTCAACTCTGATTAGAACACTTCACACTGACACATAGATACAGTGCTGAGAGACTAGTGTGGAAAAAATACAGTAAATGGGGGACAGGGGAGAGTTAGGGAGAAAATAAATAAATACAGGAATCAAAAAAAAAAAAAAAACATTTTTAAGGGTTTTCAACTGTGCTAAAGATGACCCCAGTCTGAAATCGACGGCTGGATCATTGCAGCATGACTTATAGAAGCACAGCATGGCTGCTTCCATAGCCCCGATGGGGGTACCATCCCCGGAGTTGAGCCTTTTCATTAATTGTGAGAGAGAGTTTACATCTTTTCAGTCCATATAATGAAAACCGCTGATGTGTGGAACGCTAATCGTCCAGGACATTTTAACTAAACGGTTTCTGGAAAAGTTTCTCCACTCATAAAATAAGCCATCCGTGCATTATGGGGGCTAAGGGAAGGTCCTAACAAGAATGAAAATAAGTCATCCGTGCATTATGGGGGCTAAGGGAAAGTCCTAACAAGAATGAAAATAAGTCATCCGTGCATTATGGGGGCTAAGCGAAGGTCCTAACACGAATGAAAATAAGTCATCTGTGCATTATGGGGGCTAAGCGAAGGTCCTAACAAGAATGAAAATAAGTCATCCGTGCATTATGGGGGCTAAGCGAAGGTCCTAACAAGAATGAATTGCTTATAATGACCTTTTTCAAAAGCTTGTTAACAAAACAATTTAAATAACGATTTATACGTTTATAAGCAGAATGTCAAATGCTGTGTTTACACAACTTATGTCAAAACTATATTCCTCAAGAGCATTGCAGTATCTAACTCCCAATCAAGCCAGTCCAGCAAATAAGTCAGCTAGAATCCTCTTGAACAGTGTGAAAAACTAGATGAAAACAGCTCAGGTCCATGAAATCGCCTGCAGGTTTCTCCACACACACACACACACACACACACACACACACACACACACACACACACACACACACACACACACACACACACACACACACATTCAGTCAGTGCTTAAATATTTCATTCTTTCTGGTTACAATGCAGTGGTGGAGGTCGTGTGGCCAAAAGCACACTGGTGTGACTAATTTCAGCGGAAAATCCTCAGATTGACTATTTGTCTATCACACATAGTGCTGAAATGAAGTAATCCTCTCAAAGGACCTCTATTCATACAGACAACGAGTAGTTCAGTATGATAAAAAAAATGTAAATGCTCTATGGAATGATAATCTAATCGTTCCTGTGATAAGCTACGCTCAACCGACATCGACTTAGTGGAAGCCCCACACGTCATAGAATATAAATCGTCTGCTCGTGTGAATTTACAGAAAACACTTTTAAAAATTCATAGCTGAGCTGCTGAAATACTTGGCCTGAGCAGCCTGCCACCCTTGTTAAATGAACCTGGTATTATTCACACTCCGTCAGCAGGTGTCCTGTCTTTCAGCACCGGGCAAGAGACAGTACAGAGAGTGCTATGCCTGAACTGTGCGATGTAGTAGGGAGTTGTATTTTCCAAAAGGCCAATATTCTACATAGTTTAGCGCAGAAAACGTGGTAATTAACTACAGTGACCATAATACATTGAGCGCCTACTTCTTTTACGCTTGCTACGTTAGTGTGGGGAAGACACGGAGAGAGAGAAGAAACCGAAGAATGTGCAATCGAGACGGCTAGAGAGCAGTTGTTTAACTTCTCTAGGATAGGGGGCAGCATTTGGAATTTTGGATGAAAAGCATGCCCAAATTCAACTGCCTGCTACTGATCCCCAGA
This sequence comes from Oncorhynchus masou masou, assembly GCF_036934945.1. Classification (NCBI taxonomy): domain Eukaryota; kingdom Metazoa; phylum Chordata; class Actinopteri; order Salmoniformes; family Salmonidae; genus Oncorhynchus; species Oncorhynchus masou. The sequence goes on from NC_088213.1 coordinate 43,096,165, forward strand.
AGATAAGATACGCATATTATTAGTAGATTTGGATAGAAAACACTCTGAAGTTTCTAAAACTGTTTGAATCATGTCTGTGAGTATAACATAACTTATGTAGCAGGCGAAACCCCGAGGACAAACCATTCAGATTGTTTTTTTTAGGTCACTCTTTTCAATGAGTTTTCATTGGGAATCCAGATTTCTAAGGGACTTGTTTGCAGTTCCTACCGCTTCCACTGGATGTCACCAGTCTTTAGAAATTAGTTGAGGTTATTCCTTTGTGTAATGAAGAAGTACGGCCATCTTGAACGAGGGTCACTTCATGTGTACTGTTTGATAGAGGCGCATGACCAGAAAGCTAGCGTCAGTTTGTTTTCTTCCTGTATTGAACACAGATCATCCCGTCTTCAATTTGATTGATAATTGCTTTAAAAAATACCTAAAGTTGTATTACAAAAGTAGTTTGAAATGTTTTGGCAAAGTTTACAGGTAACTTTTGAGATATTTTGTAGTCACGTTGCGCAAGTTGGAACCGGTGTTTTTCTGGATCAAAAGCGCCAAATAAATTGACATTTTGGATATATATGGATGGAATTAATCGAACAAAATGACCATTTGTGATGTTTATGGGACATATTGGAGTGCCATCAGAAGAAGCTTGTCAAAGGTAAGGCATGATTTATATTTTTATTTCTGCGTCGCGCCTGCAGGGTTGAAATATGTTTTCTCTCTTTTGTTTATGGAGGTGCTATCCTCAAATAATAGCACTGTTTGCTTTCGCGGAAAAGCCTTTTTAAAATCTGACATGTTGGCTGGAATCACAAAACGTGTAGCTTTAATTTGGTATCTTACACGTGTGATTTCATGAAAGTTAGATTTTTATAGGAATTTGTAAAGAATTCGGCGCTCTGCATTTTCTCTGGCTTTTGGCCAAGTGGGACGCTACCGTCCCACATATCCCAGAGAGCTTAACGAGGTATCTCTACCTGAAAATACATGAGCTAAGTCAGGGATGGGCAACTAAAAACGGAACTCCTCATGAGGGGTCGCAGTTGCTCGCAGGTCTGCGTACCTGTAGCACATGAACACGTGTGAAACTTACTCCTCAGCCTTATGTGTCCCACTTGTGTTGCCTCTTTCGCTAGCTTTTGAGGTTGCGAGATCGGCTAAGACGCTGGAGGGAGGACGATTACATGTGCTAGCAAGGTAGAGGTCCCGAGTTTGCGCCGAATCGGGAGGAAGTGGTACTCACTAAGCAGGCAGCGTGACGTCCACTACATACCCACATGTGAATACCCCCCCCCCACCCACCGCATTGCAAGCTAAATATTTTAGTAGTCTCCTGCTTGACAGAGAAGAAAATGTTTACGTTTTATATTTAATTTTGTACAGGTCTACGCATTTTGCCACGGGACGTAGAGAAAATGTAGTAGTTTTAAAGCAAGTTTGTTGAAATACTACACATTTTTCCATAGGGTGGAGAGAAATGTTTGCAGTTATTCATATGACATTTGAGTGAGGCTGACTAACAAAATCAAATGGGGGTCCCCAGGCTGGTAATTCGACCATGATTACTAAGTTTAGATAGCTTGCCACTTGACTTACCAATCAACATTTTTTCGCTGACATGGGCTAATTGAGTGACTATCAGTGACTGACATAAGAGGAAAAACTGCTAATGGACAGCCACATTTCAAAATTGCACCTTGTGTATGCTACTATTCTAACTTGCAACAGTAAGTTGAAACTAGAGGCCTTCACTGGTCCAAAAAAAGTTGGACCCATTCTGAAATGGACCTGGGGCTTTCCCAATCGGACCCAATATGAATAAGTACATTTTTTACAATATAGAGACCCATTCCAGACGGACCTGAGGACAACTAGACTCATTCCATATTGTCCTGGTTGGATCCAGACCCAGTCCGATCTGAGTGAGGGAAGCAGCAGAAAAGTAAAATGTTATGCCACTTTATTACCCGGAGCTGATAAAGTGTGAGGGAGAGGAGGTAGAGAGAAGTGACGCTCTAGCAGGGGCCGTGCTGTGTGTGTAGGCTCATACACAGGGAGGAGGAAGGGAGAGATGAGACTGAAACCAACCAAGCCAGCTCATGCTATAGTAGACTAATAGCTGCCACAACTAAGTTGTTCATCATCTAATATGATTACATAGTACTTGTCTTCAAACCGGGAGACTATATTTAAGCTAGCTAGGTCAGGCTAATTAAGGTTGCATGTGCTTTTTTTGTTCTACAGTTAAACAACAAGAACTCCATTCAGAATATAGTAGTAGCAGCCTACATTTTGGCTCTTGGTCGTTGTAGCCAATCCTTCTCCTTAAACTTCCAATTCCATCATTTTAATTCCATCTTCCATTGAATAGATAGCTCCTAACTTATGCCCCACACAGAGGCTCTATGACAAGCCTATTGCCTTTTTTGATGGCTTATGATTGGCCAACAACAACAAGCAGCACGAGCCAACTACGTGAAAAGCAAAGAGCAGCAACATAAATTATACAATTTCTCTCTCGCTCTCTCTACTGCAGCAGTCGCGGATTTTAACTATATGGGTGCTTCTGGAAAAGTCATTTTAAATTACACGTACCTCGAGAGATTCATATCTGATTCGACCCGTGACATTATTTAGAATTCTGGATCGGGACCCACTTGTGTAGTCGAGAACTGGCCCATCCCTAATCAGTTGCCCATCTCTGATCTAAGTGGTTGATAATTGGTATTCAGTATGACTTATTTACTTTAAAGAACTATTAAAAATAGTGACTTTGTCACAGTACAGGCAGTTCTACAGAGATGACTAGGAATGAAATAATAAAGCAATCAAATAAAACAAATGTAAAAAACACAAATGTTTTATGAAATTAAAGTAAAGGTGAATAAACAATGGTTAATATGTGATCAGCAGTAATGGGCAGTCACTACCATCATGGGCCTTTTATTAATGGCTTATTCTGTGTTACCGCATTCAACCAAAATAATGCATTGAATGTTGTTGTTTTTAAATGATCTAAACCGGGAAACTGATAATTAATTTTATATATTATTTTTATAATTTAATATATATATATAATCGAACTGAAACAGAACCAACCTCAAAAATCTAAAAGCACTAATCGCTTAGCACTAATGTGCACACACACGAGTGACAAATATATTTCAAACATGTTTCCCTTGCGGAGCCGCAAGGTGTGGATTCATTTCATGTAAGTTAAATAATGAAGACATTGACTCCATGTAAAGTGAATACAGGAGAGACTGCAACAGCAACCTTGTATTAATAAGCATATCTTGAGGGGGAAATAAGAATAGATTGAGAAGGTGCACCGCCACAAGCAGTGTCTGGATGGGACTATGGGGATGCAGGTTTGATGCTAATTCCAGTAGAATGTTCTCCTTGATTCTCAAATAACAACTCTCAATAGGTGTTAAACTACTCTTCAGATCAGATACCCACGCATCCACAGTGAGTATATAACCAACTACTCGCATAGCACAAACCATTAAACAAACATAAAGCTTAAGGGTTCTCAAAACTAATACAGCAACACAAACAGCCTCAATTAAGGTACAAAAAAGTGCAGGCCTCTGCACAAATACCATGCCAATTATTTCTCCTTTTGAAAGTGAATACAGGCCCTTTCCCAAACAGCATTTAAATTTGACGTTTTAAAAACCTCGTTGGTTGAGCCGACAAAAGGCCTGGAGAGAGGACGATCGATAAGTGACAGGCGGAAAGAAATGGGACACGTCTACAGAAATCACACCCCTTCCTTTAGTCTGCAAAGAAAACGAGACAACAGGGACATTGTAAACAGGGTTCAATTAGAAACCTTTGTCATTCCCAAGACATAACCTATCCACAATAACTGGGTAAGTATATATGCAGCAAAGTGATTAAGAGGAAAAACATCATCTCCAAAAGCCAGGATCAGTTCAAATCACCAAAACAAAGCCTCTTACAAGAATATGTTAATGGTTGGTTGAGGGGCAAATTCACTAAACACTAGCCTGCATGCATGCCAGTTGTACTTCTAAGTCAATAACAAATATACTGTATATTAGTGGTGGAAAATGTACACAATTGTCATACTTGAGTAGAAGTAAAAAGGTACCTTAAAACCTGCTGTGGCTGATCGATATGACAACTACCAGTGGAACTCGAGGGCGCCAAATTCAAACCACAGAAATCTCATAATTACAATTCCTAAAACATACATGTGTCTTTTATCATTTTTAAGCTATTCTCATTGTTAATCCCACCAAAGTGTCCGATTTCAAATAGGCTTTTCAGCGAAAGCACTACAAACGATTATGTTAGGTCTCCACCAAACCACAATAAAAACACAGCCATTTTCCAGCAAAATATAGCATTTACAAAAAACAGAAATAAAGATAACATTAATCACTAACCTTGAATTATCTTCATGAGAGACTCATAGAACTTCATGTTACACAATACATGCATGTTTTGTTTGATAAAGTTGATATTTATATAAAAAAATCTGAGTTTACATTGGCACGTTAGATTCACTAGTTCCAAAAACATCAAGTGATTTTGCATAGCCACATCATTCAACAGAAATGCTCATCATAAATGTAGATGATAATACAAGTTACACACATGGAATTAAAGATATACCTCTCCTTAATGCAACCGCTGTGTCAGATTTCAAAACTTTACGGAAAAAGAAACACATGCAATAATCTGAGACAGTGCTCAAAAGTAAAAACACCACAGCCGCAAAGATGGCGTCAACATAAACAAGAAATTACATGATAAATATTCCCTTACCTTTGATGATCTACATCAGAAAGCACTCCAGGAATCCCAGGTCTACAATAAATGTTTGTTTTGTTAAAAATGTCTGTTATTTATGTCAAATACCTTCTTTTGTTAGCGCGTTTGGTATACATATCCAAAAGCTAATTCTGGTCAGCGTTATATCGGACAAAAACTTCAAAAAGTGATATTACCGGTCGAAGAAACATTTCAAACTAAGTACAGAATCAATCATTAGGATGTTTTTAACATATAGCTTCAATAAAGTTCCAACCGGAGTATTCCTTCTTGTCATCGTGAGCAATGGAACGCAAGTGACTACCATGAGGAAAAAGCGCAATCACAAAATGGCTGCTTGATGGACATCTGATATATTCTGCTCTCATTCACTCCCACAACAACATAGAAGCCTCATTATAATTTCTATTGATGCTTGACATCTAGTGGAACCCCTAGGCAGTTCAACATCATTCATATCTCAAGGGGATTTCATTTCGGACTCTGGTGAATACATACAAGCTCAGATTTCTGACTTCCTGTTTTCATTTCAACACAGGATTTTTGCCTGTCAATATGAGTTCTGTTATAATCACAGACATTATTCAAACAGTTTTAGAAACTTCAGAGTGTTTTCTATCCAATACTAATAATAATATGCAAATATTAGCAACTATGACTGAGGAGCAGGCCGTTTGATATGGGCACCTTTCATCCAAGCTACTCAATACTGCCCCTGCAGCTATAAAAAGTTAATAGAAAATGACTCAAGTAAAAGTCACCCAGTAAAATACTACTAGATTGACGGATAGCCAGGGGCACACTCCAACATTTACAAATGAAGCATTTGTGTTTAGTGAGTCCTCTAGATCAGAGGCAGTAGGGATGACCAGGAATGTTCTCTTGATAAGTGTGTGAATTGGACGGTTCATCTGTCAAAATGTAACGAGTACTTTTGGATGTCAGGGAAAATGTATGGAGTAAAAAGTACATCATTTTCTTCATGAATGTAATGAATTAAAAGTTGGCAACAAAGAAAATAATATATACACTACCGTTCAAACGTTTGGGGTCACTTAGAAATGTCCTTGTTTTTGAAAGAAAAGCTAATTTTTGTCCATTAAAATAACATCAAATTGATCCGAAATACAGTGTAGACATTGTTAATGTTGTAAATGACTATTGTAGCTTGAAACTCGAGGTTCTACTGGATCGGGTTATGTGTTGTGACGCTAGTCACAATGAGCATTACGCACAATAGTGGAATTTGCGGTTTGCCTTCAAAATAAAAGTATGTCACTGACAGTGATGCAAATTAATACAAATTGTAGAATTATGCCATACTTTTATTTTGAAGGCTAACCACAAAGTCCACTGTTGTGGCTAATCCTTATTGTGGCTTCACATAGATGGGTCCGACCACCATTAAACAATTAAGAACTGTCTTATAAATTAGGGTTATTGTAGATGGCACCTAGCTATATAGTTAGCTAGCTAACTATAAAGCTACTGAAACAGATTGTCGTTTTCCTATGTTTTTGGGGATGAACATTGTTTGCATCCATGAATTAGCTAGATTTTTTTATGACTAGCACTGTAGGTGCGCAAGACAACTTTACCAGCATCATAGCATATGTATCGATGAATCGTTGTGAAATATGAAATACGAGTGATAGTGTAATCAATGTGTAATAATTACATAAAAAGTTTAATGAACGCATTAAAACATTATGTGGCGTGCAGTCATATTCAGGTCCTGATTGGTCAAATTGTGTTATTGGACACGTCAAATTGTGTTATTGGACATGTCAAATCGTGTTAAATAGTATATTTTTTGACACGCAAAGACCCAGATGCCATTCCATAGAAATCCTGATTGAGAATGTGACGACTGAACAACGAAACAGCACAGCAAGTAAGTGAAAGAAATAGGTTTGATTATGTTTTACTGGTAATGGGGACAAACGTAAATTCCAACGATATAACTTTTTGGTCAGTGTGGTGTGTGTGTGTAACCTTTATTTAACTAGGCAAGTCAATTAAGAACAAATTCTTATTTACAATGACGGCCTACCCCGGCCAAACCCGGACGACGCTGGGCCAATTGTGCGCCACCCTATGGGACTCCCAATCACGGCTGGATGTGATACAGCCTGGATTTGCACCAGGGACTGTAGTAACACCTCTTGCACTGAGATGCTGTTCCTTAGACTGCTGCGTCCATTTGTGTGTTTTAACTATTTACCTGTACAGGAATGCTTAAAAAGGCTGCTAAAATATCGGAATCGGCCAAAAATGTCATATCGGTTCATCACTAACAGATATTCCCAAAAAACGACTTAAGCAGTACTTAAGTATATTTACTTAAGTAGTTTACACCACTGCTGTACATCGGTCTGATAAACTGTTAAAGTCTCAAATGACTCTTATCTCTGCCTATCCCATGGTTGTCAATGGATGTGAATGTTAACAGCGTTAGAGAGTGCTGCTTTTTCGTACCATGAAACTGGATCTGTCAGAAACCTACTCTAAGCCCTTAGCCTCAAGCAGGAGACAAAACCCAACTCAAAGTGATCCCAGGCTCACACCCTCAACTCTACAGAAATCATCCATCATGTGCAGTGGCATGCAGGACTCTTAGATCTGCCACATTGACTTGTCTAGGCCCACTCAAGAAAAAGACAAAGACAGAGAAAAAAGAAAGGATAGCTCTGGCAGGAAGTGAAAGTAGGCTCTGTCATGCGAAGAACCTCTAGCATTTTAATACTCAGTGCAGTGATGTAAGAGTGGGGAAGACCTTGGTGTGTGCCAGTGAGATGGTACACGAAATCCCAGAGCCACCCACAGGTCTCCTCTCCCGTTTCAGTTGCCTACCTGCTTCTCACTCAGTGCTGTGATCGTTGCTTGACGTTCATGGAGCTGCTTCTTCAAATCAGCATTCTGCAAAAAAAAAAAAAGAAAAAAAAAAGAGAGCAACAAGCTTGTTATAGCTCTCTTATACATAGCTGTGAAGAACTGCTCAGTTGTGACAGCTGAGTTGGATGTGCTTGCTATTTGGGGAAGTGTGCCAAGCTCGGGGTGCTGTGTTTGTGTGTGTAGGTGTAAAGAGCCCAGACAGCAGCTTTAACTAGCATGAAGTCCAAGCTAAAAATGACTGTGCACACCGTTTTCCATGGGACGAGCGAAGTGAGGTGGAAAGAGTAATCCACTCCCCTCACCTCACTGGGCTGCCACAGCCACAGCTGTCAGCCACATGAGGGGAGCTCAGAGAGGGGATGTAGGGACACCACTGAAATGTGGGATGGGCTGCTGCTATAGAAGAGTCCCCGTAAAAGGGCTGCAGCATGATAAAGTATGGTGGGCGGATACTACAGAGATAGAAGAGCTCTGGGGAGTTTAAGGCTGTTCTCAAAATTGACAGCGTGAAGTAAAAGAGGTGGAATTTGGAGCACATCTAAAACCTCTGAGCCCCATTGACACAGACATCATATCTTGCCTTTTATCCGGGTTTTCCTCGTAGGCTGTTTTAAATCCTCTTTCTCAACTGTGTAGACTGAGTAGTAGGGATACTACATTCTTTCAAAAGATTGAAAACCTCTGAACAGACGGAACTGTTCTGTAGTAATTAAACTAATGTCAACCCCAAAACGTATACTGTATTTGGGCCTAGCAATCTAGTACAACTGCCTAGGAGACAGGAGGGGCTTACCTGTGGATCCTGCTTCATCTGGGACACTAGTTTCTGTAAGAGAGAAATCATAGAAAGTTATCAACAACCACATAACAAATTCATTGATACACATAATATATTACAATGAGAGAGGCTGTGCCACTTGTTCCTAACATGTCACATGCTTAGTAATGGTTTGAGAAAAGGTTTTGCAATAGGTTTTTACATGTTTCCTAAGAGAACGTTCCTTTCGCTCACCCCCCCCCTTTAAACGTTGCAGTACCTAATGCCTTCTTGTTGTCACAGCCATACAAACTGTAGACACAGTGGCCCCCAGAGGCACCTTCCAATACTGCAACCTTGGAACACATTCATGGCTCCCCACTGTACAATCCATCCCAGACAAACAAGGAGGTTCATGCTCAACTGGATGGGCCACACCGGGAGGTACATTCAGTGGTTGCGAATAGGAGCACTATACAGACTATACTGAACATGTGGGTCTCTCTAATGTGATCAGTCTCATAGCAATGAACACATGGTTCTATAAAGGAGCACATCTGGCTAGTGATAGATGTGTGGGGATAAGTTTTCTTCATGTTTCTGGTTTCTGCATTTGGGTTGAAGCAGATGGAGGGTATCATGCACCAAACCTCAAAACAGAAACATTATGGATGGCAGGAAAATGGATGGCAGGAAAATACAACTCATAAGACTACTGATTTGATTTTGATTTGATTTACACTCTTACAAAAAAAGGGTTCCAAAAGGGTTCTTCAGCTGTCCCCATAGGAGAACACTTTTTTGGTTCCATGTAGAACCCTCTTTGGAAAGGGTTCTGCATTGAATCCAAAATGGTTCTACTTAGAACCAAAAAGGGTTATTCAAAGGGCTCTCCTACGGGGACAGCCGAAGAACCCTTTTAGGTTCCAGATAGCACCTTTTTTTCCTAAGAGTGTAGAGTATACATTAACAGGACGAAGTATATATTTTTGACCCAAGAGGCTGGGGGAAGCAGAGTAGAGAAGGACGGTGGATAATCAAGACATATAGGATGAGTCTAAGGAGGAAGTATTCATGCAGCAGTCTGAGGGCAAGAATCTGATGGAGTGAATTAACAAAAAACCCAACCATATTCTGTTGCACAGTTTGGTGTGTTACCAACTTTCCCCCCGAAAACACCTCTGATGATAATTTCCAGGTTAAGGAAGTAAACAAATGGTGGTTAAATGGCAGAAAAGCAGAGAAACGCATAGTCCCATTACCTGATGAACCTGTATTTCCGCTTTCAGGGCCTCTTGGAGGGTCTGTAATTCCATCATTGATCCTTTCTGTCGGAAGCTCAGTCCTGGACAGCTTTCAGCCTGTTCAGCCAGGAAGAAGGATATTTTATCCCTTCATTCAACAACAATACTAATATGTCAACATAAAGACTTGTGACAGTGAAATCAAGTTGTGCTGACAACAAAGCAATGACATGGCATCAGGCCATAGAACACTGTAAAAATGGAGATGTTATCTATCACCTTGAGTAAAGGTGGACGTTAAAGTAGACATTTCCAAAACACTTCACATTGAACATTTAATTATTAGTTTATAAACCTGTATATATATATATATATATATATATATATATATATATATATACACACACACACACACAGTTGAAGTTGAAGTTGAAGTCGGAAGTTTACATACACTTAGGTTGGAGTCATTAAAATTTGTTTTTCAATCACTCCACAAGTTTCTTGTTATGGCAAGTCGGTTAGGACATCTACTTTGTGCATGACACAAGTCATTTTTCCAATAATTATTTACAGACAGATTATTTCACTGTATCACAATTCCAGTGGGTCAGAAGTTTGACTGTGCCTTTGAACAGCTTGGAAAATTCCAGAAAATTATGTCAAGGCTTTAGAAGCTTCTGATAGGCTAATTGACATAATTTGAGTGAATTGGAGGTGTACCTTTTGATGTATTTCAAGGCATACCTTCAACCTCAGTGCCTCTTTGCTTGACATCATGGGAAAATCAGAAGAAATCAGCCAAGACCTCAGGGAAAGAAATTGTAGACCTCCACAAGTCTGGTTCATCCTTGTGAGCAATTTCCAAACGCCTGAAGGTACCACGTTCATGTGTACAAACAATAGTATGCAAGTATAAACACCATGGGACCACGCAGCCGTCATACCACTCAGGAAGGAGATGCATTCTGTCTCCTAGAGATGAACGTACTTTGGTGCGAAAGTGCAAATCAATCCCAGAAAAACAGCAAAGGACCTTGAAGGTGCTGGAGGAAACAGGTACAAAAGTATATATATCCACAGTAAAACAAGTCCTATATCGACATAATCTGAAAGGCCGCTCAGCAAGGAAGAAGACACTGTTCCAAAACCACCATAAAAAGCCAGACTACGGTTTGCATCTGCAAAGTACAAAGATGGTACTTTTTTCAGAAATGTCCTCTGGTCTGATGAAACAAAACAAACTGTTTGGCCGTAATGACCATTGTTATGTTTGGAGGAAAAAGGGGGAGGCTTGCAAGCTGAAGAACACCATCCCAACCGTGAAGCACGGAGGTGGCAGCATCATGTTGTGGGGGCTTTGCTGCAGGAGGGACTTGTGCACTTCACAAAATAGATGGCATCATGAGGTAGGAAAATAATGTGGATATACTGAAGCAACATCTCAAGACATCAGTCAGGAAGTTAAAGCTTGGTCGCAAATGGGTCTTCCAAATGGACAATGACCCCAAGCATACAAAGTTGTGGCAAAATGGCCTAAGGACAACAAAGTATTGGAGTGGCCATCACAAAGCCATGACCTCAATCCCATAGACAATTTGTGGGCAGAACTGAAAAAGTGTGTGCGAGCAAGAAGGCCTAAAACCTGACTCAGTTACACCAGCTCTGTCAGGAGGAATGGGCCAAAATTCACCCAACTTATTGTGGGAAGCTTGTGGAAGGCTACCTGAAACATTTGACCCAAGTTAATCTATTTAAAAGGCAATGCTACCAAATACTAATTGAGTGCATGAAAACGTCTGACCCACTGGGAATGTAATGAGAGAAATAAAAGATTCTCTCAAGTATTATTGTGACGTTTCACATTCTTACAATAAAGTGGTGATCCTAACTGACCTAAGACAGGGAATGTTTACTAGGATTACATTTCAGGAATTGTGAAAAACTGAGTTTAAATGTATTTGGCTAAGGTGTATGTAAACTTCTGACTAACTGTATACACACACACACACGTGACAAATATATTTTTTTTAAAAGTTTAAAACAACCAATCTTTTCGCGGGTTCCCATTAAAACGACAAGAAAATGTCATTAAAATTCCACGTGAATTCACAATGCAGCTGTGCTGCTGCCAGCAAAGGTTTGGGTCTCCCGGTGCGTCCCTTTCTGATGATTAAGCGTTGCACCTGTACTACCATTACCGTACCTCAATTCCACCAAAGTTTTCATTTCACCACCTTCTCGTTTAACTTCTCTATGTACAGCCATACAGGACTTTGCTGTTGTCATTTGCCTTTCTCATTTTTCCAACTGTTAACGGCGAGGACGTAGAGGTGGAGAGTTGACTCCAAAATAATTCATTCCTCGATTCATTCCTCCTTGCATGTCAACATCCCGGTGTTGACTCCTATCGCTGAGTGTCAAGATTGTGACAGCTAAGTTGGGGTGTGCGTGTTATGTGGGGAGTGTGCCAAGCTCGGGGTGCTGTATGTGTGTGTGTGTGTGTGTGTGTGTGTAGGTGTGGTGTAAAGATCAGAGAAAGCAGCTTTAACTAGCATGAAGTCCAAGCTAAAATGACTGTGCACACTGTTTTCCAAGGGATGAGTGAACACATACGCTCGCATCTTTCAAAGCGAACTAGCGAGGGACGATGAGAGAGGGAGGGGGGGCACAGTATAGGCAGGTCGGACACCAAGTAGACGAAGTCAGAACTATTGCACTAGGCAATCAAAAGCTGCATCTAGCAAATGGTATGCTGTATCTCGCATCATTAGCAAAGAGAAAGAGCAGGCGAGCCAGCGTGTGGGAGAGAGAGGTGTGCATACAGTGCCTTCTGAAAATATTCAGACCCCTTGACCTTTTCCACATTGTTACATTAGCCTTATTCTAAAATTGATTAAATAGTTTTTTTACTCATCAATTTTACACACAATTCCCCATTATGACAAAGCAAAAACAGGTTTAGAAATTTGTGCCAATTTATTTTTAAAACATAACTGAAATATCACATTTACATAAGCATTCAGACCATTTACGAAGTACTTAGTTGAAGCACCTTTGGTAGTGATTACAGCCTTGAGTCTTCTTGGATATGATGTTACAAGCTTGGCTCACCTGTATTTGGGGAGTTTCTCCCATTCCTCTCTGCAGACCCTCTCAAGCTCTGTCAGGTTAGATGGGGAGCGTCGCTGCACAGCTATTTTCAGGCCTCTCCAGAGATGTTCGATTGGGTTCAAGTCCGGGCTCTGGCTGGGCCACTCAAGGACATTCAAAGACTTGCCCAAAGCCATTCCTGCGTTGACCCTAAGCACACAGCCAAGACGTTGTCCTGATGCAAGGTGAATCTTCGCCCCAGTCTGAGGTCCTGAGCACTCTGGAGCAGCTTTTCATCAAGGATCTCTGTACTTTTCTCTGTTCATCTTTCCCTTGATCCCAACTAGTCTGCCAGTCGCTGAAAAACATACCCACAGCATGATGCTGGCACCACCATGATTCATTGTAGGAATGGTGCCAGGTTTCCTCCAGATGTGATGCTTGGTATTCAGGCCAAACATTTCAATCTTTGTTTCATCAGACCAGAGAATCTAGTTTCTCATGGTCTAAGTCTTCAGGTGCCTTTTGGCAAACTCCAGGCGATCCGTCATGTGCCTTTTACTGAGGAATGGCTTCCCTCTGGTCACTCTACCATAATGGTCTGATTGGTGGAGTGCTGCAGAGACGGGAGAATCTTCCAGAAGGACAACTATCTCCACAGGCGAACTCTGGAGCTCTGTCAGAGTGACCATCGGGTTCTTGGTCACCTCCCTGATCAAGGCCCTTCTCCCCGATTGGTCAGTTTGGTCGGGCGGCCAGCTCTAGAAAGAGTCTTGGTCGTTCCAAATTTCTTCCATTTAAGAATGATGGAGGCCACTGTATTTTTCGGAACCTTCAATGCTGCCGAAATGTTTTCTTACCCTTCCCCAGATCTGTGCCTCGACACAATCCTGTCTCGGAGCTCTATGGACAATTATTTCCACCATATGGCTTGGTTTATGCTCAGACATGCACTGTCAACTGTGGGACCTTATATAGACAGGTGTGTGCCTTTCCAAATCATGTCCAATCAATTGAATTTACCACAGGTGGACTCCAATCAAGTTGTAGAAACATCTCAAAGATGATCAATGGAAACAGGATGTTACTCAGCTCAAATAAGGTATGTTTTTTATTTTTAATACATTTGCAAAAAATCTAAAAACCTGTTATTCGCTTTGTCGTTATAGGGTATTGTGTGTAGATTACTGAAAAAAATATATATATTTAATCCAGTTTAGAATAAGGCTGTAACGTAACAAAATGTGAAAAAAGTCAAGGGGCCTGAATACGCACTGTATGTCTTGGTTATCTGTATCTTTCAATGTCTTATCTAATATGCCTCGCAAATTCACCAAAGTAGCCTAAAGTTTACATCATCCTCTCTGGTTTTATTTAAATTACACAACTTTCCCGAGGCCTTTATAGCCTATCGTCTAGTTAGACTATAACATGTAAAATCATATGTTTTGTGATAACTGCACTGTGATTAAAATGTTCAGTTATGTGTTAAGGATCCCAATTGTAATTAAACGTTCACACCCCTAACACAAACACACACACATCATAAATGTTCATAGCTTTACCTTCACACAGTCTTCAGTTTTGAACACCATCCAATTTTGCATTGAGGGGGTGGCAGCTGTGACACAAAAAAACAGAGTGAATCAGATAAGCCACTCCACTTAAATAATGTCGCAGTATAACGTCCAGCAGCATGTCATAGTATGGGCTTTCCTCACACACAGCAGGGGCACAAAACACTTGCTGTCCACTCTCTATTCTCTCTCACTGTAGAGCCCATTCAAAGACGTCAGGGCCCAAGGCTACTCCACTAAGTAGTTAGATTGTGATATGCCAGAGAAGATTCCGCATAATGTTTTGGAATTGTTTTTTTCTGGTTTTTGTTTTACATCATCTCACTCTACTATGTTTTGGATAGTATGGACTACCCTCTCTTCTCTAGGCCTGGTTGGGCCTTTAAAGTATTAATAGTACATTAGACAATTGTGTGGTCTAAAACAAATGCAGTATTTTTTTTGAAGACAGTTTGATAATCATTAGCATTTAAATACAGATTCTGCTATTCTGTACAACTTATTTAAAAGTAACCTGCTGCTTTCTGATAGTGAACTATAATGCTAATGTCACCAGTGTGAAATGGCTAGCTCGTTAGCGGGGTGCGCGCTAATAGCGTTTCAATCGGTGACATCGCTTGCTCTGAGACCTTGAAGTAGTTTTTTCCCTTGCTCTGCATGGGCCGCAGCTTTTGTTGAGCAATAGGTAACGATGCTTTGTGGGAGGCAGTTTTTGATGTGTACAGAGGGTCCCTGGTTTGAGCCCAGGTAGGGGCGAGGAATGGGACGGTAGCAAAAGTGTTACACTAAGAAAATAAAGAGATGAATGTGCAAACTAACATCCTGCTAGTTTTGTACACTGTGTGTAAGCAACTCATAGAGAGTGAAAACTGGGAAAGAGAGCGAGTCAAATCGCAGCAGTGTTACAGCCTCCCAGCCGGCGGATTGATTTCCGGCCAGGGCCTTGTGCCAAGAGAACAATAATAACATTGGAGCCATTACATGGACTCACCACCTGGCTGAGTGGACTGGCTTCCACCCTCTCCCATTTTTCACTCTCTCTCTGTCTCCTGCTCTCCTCATATCCTTCCCTCACTATCCTTGAGAACATGCCAACTTCATGGGAAAGAGTATATAGGCAAAACACAGTCCAGGTGTACATTAGTGATGGGGGAATAAATCGATAGTTACCTATCCCTAGACCACATTTATTTGGGGGAAATAACTGTATACTTAAGCCTGCAAATTAGTTTTATTTTGTTCAGTAGGTATTTTGGGCACCTATACAGTGTCTTCAAAAAGTATTCAGACACCTTGACCTTTTCCTTGACTTTGACCTTGAACTTGACTTTTTCACCTTGACATTTTGTTATGTTTACAGACCTTATTCTGAAATGGAATAAATAGTTTCCCCCCTCCCCTCATAAATCTACACAAAATACCCCATAATGATGAAGCAAAAACAGGTTTTTAAAAATGTATGCTAATTTATCACAAATAAAATAAGTATTCAGACCCTTTACTCAGTACTTAGTTGAAGCACCTTTGGCACTGATTACAGCCTCGAGTCTTCTTGGGTATGATGATACAAGCTTGGCACACCTGTATTTAGGGAGTTTATCCCATTCTTCTCTGCAGATCCTCTCAAGCTCTGCCAGGTTAGATGGGGAGTGTCGCTGCACAGCTATTTTCAGGTCTCTCCAGAGATGTTTGATCGGGTCTGGGCTCTGGCTGGGCCACTCAAGAACACTCAGAAACTTGTCCCAAAGCCACTTCTATGTTGTCTTGGCTGTGTGCTTAGGGTCGTTGGAAGGTGAACCTTCTCCCCAGTCTGAGGTCCTGAGTGCTCTGGAGTACATTTTCATCAAGGATCTCTCGGTACTTTGCTCCGTTCATCTTTCCCACGATCCCGACTAGTCTCCCTGTCGCTGCCGCTGAAAAACATCCCCACAGCATGATGCTGCCACCCCCATGCTTCATTGAAGGGGTGGTGCCAGGTTTCCTCCAGACGTGATGCTTGGCATTCAGGCCAAAGAGTTCAATCTTGGTTTCATCAGAACAAAGAATCTAGTTTCTCATGGTCTAAGAGTCTTTATGTGCCTTTTGGCAAACTCCAAGCGGGCTGTCATGTGCCTTTTACTGATGAGTGGATTCCGTCCGATTGGTGAAGTGCTGCAGAAATGGTTGTCCTTCTGGATTGTTCTCCCATCGCCACAGAGGAACTCTGGAGCTCTGTCAGAGTGACCATTGGGTTCTTGGTCACCTCCATGACCAAGGCCCTTCTCCCCCAATTGCTCTGTTTGGCCTGGCGGCCAACAATAGGAAGAGTTTTCCATTTAAGAATGATGGAGCCCACTGTGTTCCTGGGGACCTTCAATGCTTCTGAATTGTTTTGGTACCATCCTGTATCGAAGCTCTATGGACAATTCCATCCACCTCATGGCTTGGTTTTTGCTCTGATATGCACTGTCAACTGTTGGGACCTAATATAGACAGGGGGGCGCATTTCCAAATAATGTCCAATCAATGGAATTGACCACAGGTGGACTCCAATCATGTTGTAAAAAGATCTGAAGGATGATCACTGGAAACAGGACGCACCCAAGCTCAATTTCGAGTCTCAGCAAATGGCCTGAATACTTATGTAAATAAGGTATTTCAGATAATATACACACACACACACACACACACACATTTGTACAAATTTCTAAGAATCTGTTTTCACTGTAATTATGGGGCATTGTGTGTAGATTACTGAGGAAAAAGAACAAGGCTGTAATGTAAATGTAACAAAATGTGGAAAAAGTGATGCAGTCTGAATACTTTACGAATGCACTGTAGGTAGCATTAGCCAGCGCTAGCCGGGTGTACCTGCGGAAAAACTATGGTATTTTTCATCCTATAGATTGTTCTCCATCTTCTTTTTAAATAGTGATCAACATATTTTCAGCACTTTTACTTCCATGACTGAACAAAACGTGTTTTCTCATGTTCTCTCTCGTCTCTCAGCAGCAGACAAATAGTGAGCAATATGTTTGGAACATCCAAATGCCAATAGAATCGCAGTGTCGCATCGCAATACATATCGTATCGGGACCGAAGCATTAAGATAATATCTGGAGATCCCTAGCAATTCACAGCCTTAGTGTACAGGAAGCTGATCTACGATTCAAATGATCTAGGAGAAGTACACTGCTTTTTCATACTCTAGGTTACTAAAAGTCTGTAAGAGTTCATGTCATTTCAATTAGTGAAATATTCCGTATCCCTTGATTTAGAAGAATATAACATGTTAATACATGATCAAAACCAAAAAACTAAAAACCACTTAGTCCATTGTTTTTGGTATCACAGAAAGCTTTGTAAACAATACTGTATAGCTTCAAATTATGTTTAAAAAAAACGTTACAGTTTGCATGCACAGTGTTTGTGCTTGTCTTTCATTATGATTAAACCATGCTGTCACAATTTATAGTGCAAGGGTTAGGACATTGCAATGAAAAATCATCAACAGTTACTGTGGCTTTATTTTCTAAAAACCTGTACTTTCTGCAGAAATCCTTGAAATGGTTAATGATGAGCATACTAAATGTTAATACTATAGGTATAACAGTTGTAGGCCTACCAACCTGGACTCAGGGGTATACGTAACATAGTAAATGTAAATCCAGAACACTCCAATTAGTATGATATGTTTTGTTTCATATGGTATGTATTCATTTGTGGATGTCCATCATCCATTTCATATGATGTTACGAATTTCAATTCGTACAATAAGTTACAAATTGCAACTCGTACAATCAAATAAAATTGTATTAGTCACATGTGCCGAATACAACAGGTATTTCACCTTACAGTGAAATGCTTACTTACGAACCACAACAGCACAGTTTCAAAAAAATATGGACAAGAATATGAGATAAAGGTAACAAGTAATTAAAGAGCAGCAGTAAAAAAATAACAATATATACAGGGGGTGCCGGTACAGAGTCAATGTGCAGGAGCACCGGTTAGTTGAGGTAGTATGTACATGTAGGTAGAGTTGTGACTATGCATGGATGACAACAGACAGTGGCAGTGGTGTGGAGAGGGAGGGTTGGAACTTAAAAATCGAATAGTTTCGTTCTGAACAGAATCATTATTTAATCTGTATAGGAAAGTCGTTATGAGCTAATTGTATTTTGCTTAACAGCATGGATTAATCATAATGAAAGACAAACACAAACTGTCACTACGGACAGACCAGTGTAGCTAGCTGACAAGCTTGTGTGTGCAGAACAGCACTAGAATGAAAAACACATCTTACCTTTTTGAAGTTAGTTAAATCCGATGTGAAACCTGATAAATATAGTATCCTTAACTAGCATTGAAAATGTTAATCCATTCTTCTCTAATTAAACATCTCTCCATAATATCGAAATCACGCTTGTAACGTCGTCAGTAGGCCAGTAACCTATACTTCAGAGGGGAAGGGGCAGGTAGCCTACACCTACACACAAACTGGCAGGCCGACACAGGAATACGTTTGAGTGACAGAGTGAAGGCTTTGAATTGGCACTTTGTTGGATTTTTGGGGGACTGGAAAAAAATGTCAGGAACGTAAAATAATGTAATTAACCAGGTACAATGCTTTTAAAATAAGAGTTCTGTTCCGGAACAGTATAGATCGCTTTCATTTCCGGTTCTGTTCGTCAAATAACATTTGAACACAACAGCATCTCTGAGCATAGAATCCATGCCCCGAAGAATGTAGGCTGTTCTGGAGGGAAAGGGGGTCAGACCCGGTACTGGATGGGTGCTAATTAGCTAAAATGCTATTGTTGTCCATGATGAGATTTGAACATGCAACCTCTGGGTTGCTAGACGTTTGCGATATACACACACCCTACTCTTGTTTTTGCCTTAACTTCTTTGGGGAAGGGGGCAGTATTGGGTAGCTTGGATGAAAAACGTGCCCAAATTAAGCTGCCTGCTACTCAGCTGTAAAAGCTAGAATATGCATATAATTAGTAAATTTAGATAGAAAACACTCTGAAGTTTCTAAAACTGTTTGAATGATGTATGTGAGTATAACAGAACTCATATGGCAGGCAAAAACCTGATAAAAAAATCCAACCAGGAAGTGGGAAATCTGAGGTTTGTAGTTTTTCAACTCAACTCTCTGACACATTGGTGCGGCTGGCTTCCGGGTTGGATGCACGCTATGTTAAGAAGCAGTGCGGCTTGGTTGGGATCGGAGGACGCATGACTTTCGACCTTCGTCTCTCCCGAGTCCGTACGGGAGTTGTAGCGATGAGACAAGATAGTAGCTACTAACAATTGGATACCATGAAAGGTAGCTACGTTCCACTTCATTTGTACAGACATAGGAATTGTCCAGTTGGAACATTAATGAAGTTTTACATCTTATAGATTGATTCCGTACTTGATTCCATGGCATGTTTCTACTGGCTGTAACGGAACTTTTTAAAACTTTTCGTCCGATGTTCGGCGGGACCTGAACGAGCTTTTGGATTTGTTTACCAAACGCCCTAACAAAAGAAGATATTTGGACATAACTGATGGACATTACCGAACAAATCAAACATTTATGGTGGAACTGGGATTCATGGGTATGTATTCTGATGAAGATCATCAAAGGTAAGTGAATATTTAAAATGCTATTTCTGAGTAATGTTGACTACCCAATATGGCGGGTATCTTTTTGGCTGCTTTGTTGTCTAAAGGCTGTACTCAGATTATTGCATGGTTTGCTTTCTCCGTAAAGTTTTTTTTAAATCTGACACAGCGGTTGCATTAAGGAGAAGTTTATCTAAAGTTCCGTGTATAATAGTCGTATCTTTATCAATGTTAATTATGAGTATTTCTGTAATTTGATGTGGCTCTCTGCACAATCACCGCATGTTTTAGAGGTACTGAATGTAACGCGCCAATGTAAACTCAGATTTATTTTTTTATATAAATAAGAACTTTATCAAACAAAACATACATGTATTGTGTAACATGAAGTCCTATGACTGTCATCTGATGAAGATCATCAAAGGTTAGTGATTAACTTTATCTCTATTTCTGCTTTTTGTGACTCCTCTCTTTGGCTGGAAAAAATGGCTGTGTTTTTCTGTGGCTTGGTGGTGACCTAACATAATCGTTTGTGGTGCTTTCGCTGTAAATCCTTTTAGAAATCAGACACTGTGGCTGGATTAACGAGAATTGTATCTATAAAATGGTGTAAAATACTTGTATGCTTGAGGAATTTTAATTATGAGATTTTTGTTGTTTTGAATTTGGTGCCCTGCACTTTCACTGGCTGTTGCGGGGGGGGTTCCGCCAGTCCTTGACAGGTTAAGTAACCGTCTGTCTTTAGTAACAATACCAAACGTAACATATCATACTAATTCGGTTTCTAGGTTTACGTTTACTATGTTACGTCTAGTCTATGAGACCAGGCTGGGCCTACATACGGTTTAATCAAATTGTATTGGTTGCATACAAATATTTAGCGGATGTTATTGCGAGTGTAGCGAAATGCTTGTGCTCCTAGCTCCAACAGTGCAGTAAGTGAGTACAACAACGAGTAGCGTTCCTACATTGTAATTCCGCTGCACCTGTCTAAATACATGATGTAAAGTGGGGCCAAACATGAACGCCAAGCAAAACTAGAAATGTAAGCACAGATGGGTCAACGTATGCGTCCTACTCCTAAAGTGGCCTACTGGACACGTCACTGCACCTGTCTGTCACTCAAATAAACTAATAATAAAGGCATCGTTTAAGAAAAACTGATACAATATCAAGCGTTCCAATCTCAGCCGTTCGACTGGAATAGGGCCTACATCTACCCCCACTATTTCACCAACTAGGCCACATTTATGTGGGGGGGGGATAACTGTATAGCGAATCCTGCGAATTAGTTATATCTTGTTTAGTAGGTAAATATTCTTATTTCTCAGAGTAGGCTAGTATGTGGGGCACCAGGAGAAAACTATCGAGTTCCACTTGATGCAGGCATAACTAAATTAGCTAAAGATCATTCACGAGCTGGAGTTACTCCTCCAAATAGCAAGTTGGTTGTCCAATGAGAATCCGCTTAGTTCTTTTACACTATTAACTATTATCACATGGTATGAACTTGAAACAAAAAAAATGAACTACGCAAGAGCAGGGGATGCACATGTCAACCCTCTTTTGGAATAAAATATAAGAACTTATGTGATACGTTTTTTTCTTTTACGTGAAATGGTAACCTACTCAATAGCATTCACTAACGCTTTTGTGGCGCTATTACGTGTTACTCGTCGCGAAAAAAGAAACAGAGGGCAAGCAACAAAGCATTCGCTCAACTAAAAAGCAGACACATTGACTTATTAACATCTTATTATCCACCTGAAATGGGTGACTGCCCGGCAGTTCACCACGCAATAAAATACATTAGTATTGTGCTTTGAAATTCTTTGCAAACGTTGTTTTTATTGTATAACAGAGGCGTAAAGCTTAGCGCAAGTTAGAATCAGCCCCTTTACGCACTACGTTCAATACCCTCCAATAGCAAGGCACTTATAAAATATCACCCAACTCCTAGAATATGGATATATGAACAAAACGATTGCTCGGCGACTGCTTTCCTTCGACTAAAATGCGAATACACTTGATCTAAAACAACAATATTAATCAGATAAAAGAGAGTAGCGGAGATGGAAATGAAAGTTCTTATAATAATAGAAAGATCCCGAGATGTTCTTACCCTCCTCTTTTACTCACTTGAGCAGCAGCCAACCCTGCTCTTCTCACACAAATTATTTAAATAAATATTTACAAACACCGTAGTACTTCTTCACCGAAAAACGCCCAGAGCGTATATTTATCCACTTAATATCCAAATACACTCCATTGCATATGATGTGATTTTCCCGATAATTTCTCCCACTATTTAATTTGAGTATAAAGAGAAAAACTGAGATACAGAACAAGAACTCTTCGTCAATCTCATTCACCCCCCTATCCTGAGCACATTGCACATCAATGCGCGTAGGAAGAGTGAGCGAGAACGGGGCAGGGAAAACTAAGGGGCACTTAGCACAAAACAAGTCACCAATGGCTCTGATTGATTCAATAATATCATTAAAGTATTAAATCGATCCAGTATGTTGTGATGCTATGTATAAATACAGATGAAATCGCATTTAGTAGAGGATCTACTTTATGTGACGGTGCGGCGAATTTATTTCCCTTTGCCTAAGGAACGGAGGTGATATGCCTCCATTGCCTAGGAAAAAAACCCGGATGTAGACTTGATGAAACGCTTCGTATGTAAAGTAACAGACCACTTTCACGAATTGTCGGACACAAATACCCCAACTCTTTGCAATGATATACCACATTCAGAAGCTTTGATCATAGTCAGACAGACAAACACGTACAAATCAGATATTGTTACTTACTAACGTGAATAAATGTAATTGTAAATAATAATGTTCTTAACTGACTTGCCTAGTTAAATAAAGGTTAAATATATAGAAGAAAAAAATGTTTTGTTAGAAGAACTGAGGTTGATAATGATGTAAGACTATCTGACAGGCACAGACTTTTTCTACATTTTGTTGGCTTACAGGCTGAATTTAAAATGAATGAATTTGATATTTTGTGCCACTGATCTACACACAATACCCGATATTGTCACAGTGGAATTGTGTTTTTTTTTTTTTTTTACACAATACATTTTTTAAATCTGAAATGACTTGAGTCAACCCCTTTGTAATGCCAAGTAAAAATGTGCTTCACAAGTCACATAATAAGTTGCTGGACTCACTCTGTGTGCAATAATAGTGGCTAACATGATTTTTGAATGATTACCCCATCTCTGTACCCCATATACATACAATTATCTGTAATGTCCCTCAGTTGAGTAGTGAACTTCAAGCACAGGTTCAACTACAATGACCAGGGAGGTTTTACACTGCCTCACATAAAAGGTCACCTATTGGTAGATGAAAACTATACTTAATATAATTCACATCACAAAATAATTGATTAAAACACACTGTTTTGCAATGAAGGTCTATAGTAGCCTCAACAGCACTCTATAGGGTAACACCATTGCGTAGCCGAAGGACAGCTAGTTTCTGTCCTCCTCTGGATACATTGACTTCAATACAAAACCTAGGAGGCTCATGGTTCTCACAACCTTCCATATACTTACACAGTAATTATGACAACTTCCGGAGGAAGATCTCCAACCTATCAGAGCTATTGCATCATGAACTGACACATTGTCCACCTAATCAAAGGATCAGAAAATTAATCTAGTACTGAAAACATAAGCTTCATCTAGCTAGCACTGCAGTGTATAAAATGTGGCGAGTCGTTGACTTAAAGAGAGAGAAAGACGATAGTTGAACAGTTTGGAACAAATGTATTTATTTAAAAATTAAGGAGAAGCGAGAGAGAGAGAGATTTTGTTGTATTTGTTCTCTCACTTTCACTTAACTAGCAAATGCAGCTAGCTAGTTTAGCCTACTCAAACACCCGGCTCAAACAGAGAGGGATGCTACATTATGTTAGCTAGCTGGCTATGGCTATTCAACACTGTAATGCTACCAAGTCAAGGTTTTATTAATTTATTGCCTCCAGGGTCCGCTGATGTAACTGCTAAACTGCTTGTTGACTGTACACTGTACTGCAGGACTGTAGCAGTTTTACTAGCACATAATTATTTTTGTAAATTAAAAAAAAAATGTCATATCCATTTACGATCTTGTCTCATTGCAGCAACTCCCCAACGGGCTCGGGAGGGGCGAAGGTCGAGTCATGCGTCCTCCTAAACATGACCCTCCAAACCGCGATCTTTAACACACGCCCGCTTAACCTGTAACCCAGCTGCACCAATGTGTCGGGGGAAACACTGTTCAATTGACAACCGAAATCAGCCTGCAGGCACCCAGCCTGTCACAAGGAGTCGCTAGAGCCAAGTAAAGCCCCCTCTGGCCAAATCCTCCCCTGGGCTAATTGCGTGCCGGCCTATGCGACTCCCAGTCACGGGCGGTTATGACACAGCCTGGGATCAAACCCGGGTCTGTAGTGACGCCTCAAGTACTGCAATGCAGTGCCTTAGACTGCTGCACCACTCAGGAGGCTGCTAACGCGCTATTTCTAGTAGCTATGTTGACTTTGACAGTCTTTTTTTTGTTGCCTGGTCACAGACAGCTGTTGTGTTGTGCACTGAAGTCCTGCGGAATGCCTTCAACACCTTGTCCGTGTCCCGACAAATTGAGGCTGTTCTGAGGGCAAAAGAGGGGGGTGCAACTCAATATTTGGAAGGTGTTATTAATGTTTTGTACACTCAGTGTATTTGAACCGAATTCATATTCTATCAGGCAGATGGAGTTTTGTGACCATGGTGATTCTAACATTGTTTGTTTAAATCGATCAAAAGTAAAGAACTTTACAGACCATGTGTGGTCTTGTTGCACTACATGTAATTAAGAAATTAATAAAGGGTCCTTATGATACAGTATAGCTGACCCTGCTCATTCCTGATTCATTTTAGACAAATCTAACGGCGCTGACCAAATCACATTTTTGAGAGAAATATTAAAGTCACAGGGGGCTATTGCAAGAAACTATATACATAAGATCATTTTTCAGTTAATAATCATTATTGCCAGTTTTTAGAATTTTGAACAGTTTGAAATTGGGATCCTTTGAGCCAAACAAATGCATTTCCAGGCATAGAGCCAACATGAATAATATTGATAGTGTTTAGAAAATACCAAAATAAATATTTTCCCTTATCAAATTCTCCTAAATGTACATTTTAAGATAAAATAACACAACAAAATCAATCATTTGTGTAAGGTTCTGTATTTATTTTCTTAGTCAACCTTGTGTTCTGTTTCGTTGTGTTCGTAGCCCTGCTTCTTTGTGTTCTTGAACGTAGCCCTGACTTTCATTTTTGTTCATTGTTAGTTACTCACCTGGTCTCATCAGCTCCTTATTTAGTTCAGTTAATTCTGTTTGTGCCTTTGTGAGGTATTGTTTGTTTTGACTCTACTAAGCCTTTTCGTAGTTTGTTTGTGAGAACCAATTATAGCCTTCAGTCCTAGTTTTGATTCACCTGCCTGTTTGCCTACTTTTCTATAGTCATTACCTT
Source organism: Oncorhynchus masou masou (assembly GCF_036934945.1). Lineage (NCBI taxonomy): Eukaryota > Metazoa > Chordata > Actinopteri > Salmoniformes > Salmonidae > Oncorhynchus > Oncorhynchus masou. Next base: position 43,121,650 of record NC_088213.1, read on the forward strand.
CCTGTGACCATGATTCCTGCCTTCTGTGAAGGCGTAATAAACACCTGCCGCGCTCGACTTGTGAATCTACACCTTTTTCTCCCCGAGTATTCATTACAATTTTCTACTATAACAATAACGTTGCCCTGCTGGAGAATGGTTGTCCCGACTTTCAAGAATCTGTAAACAAACTTTCTGCTTATTCTGCTAATTTTGACATGAGGCTGAGAGCAAATTTAGTTGTTTTAAAGCAAATTCATTTTGGAGGGTTGGGGGCCCCAAAGCTTGTGAGCACCCCCGTCAAGATTGGGAATTGAATGCCAGAACAGTCCCATATCTAACAGGCCCCTGTCCTACAGCCTAGATTAAACCCCACAGTAGCCCTGTATCACACAATTAGACAGAACATGACTACCGAAGAAAATATGGCAATTTATTTGAAAGCAAATGATTAAGGCATATTAATCATATCCACAAAACATGTGGATATTATCATATTCAACATCTGCAAATTCTAGAGTGAAACACTTAGAATTCCAGATCCTTTTTATTTTGTTGGAACACCACGAAAAGGATGAAACCATTCTTCTCAAAATGTCAATGTTTGTATGCTGAAAGGGTGTGCACATTTGCCCGTAGGCTAACATGCGAGTTGGGTATTCTACTTTTATGAAAAATGTCCCGTTCACACAGTATGAAAATTACTATTGGGATTGAAGTAATATAGGATGTTTGAACATTACGAATGAGACGAGTTTGTATTTGAAAGATGTACTATACTTTCAGAGATATATTAATACTCGTTCATGAGGACAGTAGGCGAACAATTACCTGATCAGAACTTTCTATTTCAGCCCTATTCTGCTCTCCACGAATGCAAATTATTTTTTTACCCTGTTGTCTTGTTTAAGAACGATATCTTAACCGCCATCGATAAGAAACATTACTGTGCAGCCGTGTTCATTGATCTGGCCAAGGCTTTCGACTCTGTCAATCATCACATCTGTCCGGTCCTCTGGCAGTCTCTATGGGGGTGCCACAGGGTTCAATTCTCGGGCCGACTCTTTTCTCTGTATATATCAATGATGTTGCTCTTGCTGCGGGCGATTCCCTGATCCACCTCTACGCAGACGACACCATTCTATATACTTTCGGCCCGTCATTGGACACTGTGCTATCTAACCTCCAAACGAGCTTCAATGCCATGCAACACTCCTTCCGTGGCCTCCAACTTCTCTTAAACGCTAGTAAAACCAAATGCATGCTTTTCAACCGATCGCTGCCTGCACCCGCATGCCCGACTAGCATCACCACACTGGATGGTTCCGACCTTGAATATGTGGACACCTATAAGTACCTAGGTGTCTGGCTAGACTGCAAACTCTCCTTCCAGACCCATATCAAACATCTCCAATCGAAAATCAAATCAAGAGTCAGCTTTCTATTCCGTAACAAAGCCTCCTTCACTCACGCTGCCAAGCTTACCCTAGTAAAACTGACTATCCTACCGATCCTCGACTTCGGCGATGTCATCTACAAAATTGCTTCCAACACTCTTCTCTGCAAACTGGATGCAGTTTATCACAGTGCCATCCGTTTTGTCACTAAAGCACCTTATACTACCCACCACTGCGACTTGTATGCTCTAGTCGGCTGGCCCTCGCTACATATTCGTCGCAAGACCCACTGGCTCCAGGTCGTCTACAAGGCCATGCTAGGTAAAGCTCCGCCTTATCTCAGTTCACTGGTCACGATGGCAACACCCATCCGTAGCACACGCTCCAGCAGGTGTATCTCACTGATCAACCCTAAAGCCAACACCTCATTCGGCCGCCTTTCGTTCCAGTACTCTGCTGCCTGTGACTGGAACGAATTGCAAAAATCGCTGAAGTTGGAGACCTTTATCTCCCTCACCAACTTCAAACATCAGCTATCTGAGCAGCTAACCGATCGCTGCAGCTGTACATAATCTATTGGTAAATAGCCCACCCATTTTCACCTACCTCATCCCCACAGTTTTTATTTATTTACTTTTCTGCTCTTTTGCACACCAATATCTCTACCTGTACATGATCATTTATCAATCCAGTGTTAAGCTGCAATATTGTAATTATTCGCCTAGTCTCTGATCCATCTTTACGCAGACGACACCATTCGGTATACTTCTGGCCCTTCTTTGGACACTGTGTTAACAACCCTCCAGGCAAGCTTCAATGCCATACAACTCTCCTTCGAGTGGCCTCCAATTGCTCTTAAATACAAGTAAAACTAAATGCATGCTCTTCAACCGATTGCTGCCTGCACCTGCCCGCCTGTCCAACATCACTACTCTGGACGGCTCTGATTTAGAATACGTGGACAACTACAAATACTTAGGTGTCTGGTTAGACTGTAAACTCTCCTTCCAGACCCATATCGAATATCTCCAATCCAAAGTTAAATCTAGAATTGGCTTCCTATTTCGCAACAAAGCATCCTTCACTCATGCTGCCAAACATACCCTTGTAAAACTGACCATCCTACCAATCCTCGACTTTGGCGATGTCATTTACAAAATAGCCTCCGATACCCTACTCAACAAATTGGATGCAGTCTATCACAGTGCAATCCGTTTTGTCACCAAAGCCCCATATACTACCCACCATTGTGACCTGTACACTCGCGTTGGCTGGCCCTCGCTTCATACTCGTCGCCAAACCCACTGGCTCCATGTCATCTACAAGACCCTGCTAGGTAAAGTCCCCCCTTATCTCAGCTCGCTGGTCACTATAGCATCTCCCACTTGTAGCACACGCTCCAGCAGGTATATCTCTCTAGTCACCCCCAAAACCAATTCTTTCTTTGGCCGCCTCTCCTTCCAGTTCTCTGCTGCCAATGACTGGAACGAACTACAAAAAGCACTGAAACTGGAAACACTTATCTCCCTCACTAGCTTTAAGCACCAACTGTCAGAGCAGCTCACAGATTACTGCACCTGTACATAGCCCACCTATATTTTAGCCCAAACAACTACCTCTTTCCCTACTGTATTTAATTTATTTATTTATTTTGCTCCTTTGCACCCCATTATTTTTATTTCTACTTTGCACATTCTTCCATTGCAAATCTACCATTCCAGTCTTTTACTTGCTATATTGTATTTACTTTGCCACCATGGCCTTTTTTTGCCTTTACTTCCCTTATCTCACCTCATTTGCTCACATCGTATATAGACTTGTTTATACTGTATTATTGACTGTATGTTTGTTTTACTCCATGTGTAACTCTGTGTCGTTGTATGTGTCGAACTGCTTTGCTTTATCTTGGCCAGGTCGCAATTGTAAATGAGAACTTGTTCTCAACTTGCCTACCTGGTTAAATAAAGGTGAAATAAAAAATGAAAAAATAAAGGTTAGCCTCGGACTTCAGTTAACGAGATGGGATTGGAAGGATTGCAATGCAAGACTTATGTAGTCCTATAAGATATTGACCTGTTGAAATGATCAAGCATATGCGTTATGTTGGAGATTGGATTGTCCACAGTGAGTGCCTGCTGCATGGTCATTGTGTACCACCGCAGTAGTCCACTTTCTCCTTGACCTCCTATTTGGCACAGAGCATTCTAAATGCACAACATCTACAACTCATGGCTGTAGACTAAAGTCTGTTTGCTCTTTGGGTTTGAGATTGATCTTGCAGCCACTTCAGTAGTGCTCATCAAAAGTGCTACTGTGGCCCTGACATCTCCTTTGTGAGCCACTCTCTCCACCACTGTAACAGCCAGAGAGTGGTGATGATTAGTGCAGACACAGCATGCCTAAGGACAGAATCTGCACAAGTAGAACCTATAGGGCACAGGTGTCAAACTCATTCCACGGCGAGCCGAGTGTCTACGGGTTTTCACTCCTCCTTTATTCATGAATTAAGGTAACTAATTAGTAAGGAACCACACACATGGTTGTCTGGTGCTTAATTCAAAGTGGAAAACAAAAACCTGCAGACACCAGGCCCTCCATGAAATGAGTTTGACACCCCTGCTATAGGGGATCACTGGAGACAGTCTTGTGTAGCCTACTGATGCAAGAGCAGGGTTCTCAGTTGGGGTAAAGTCACATCAAATCTTGACCCTGGCCTGCGGCATAGTAGGGTTTATGAAGAAAGGTCAAATGTGCTCAATGTACTGCACAACTGCAATTTAGGACACTAACGTATTATATGTCACGTACGAATGGCTTAAATTACAGTATGATGCAACATAGCGGCACACAATATGACAGGGTTAGGCAACTACATTTAGCCGTGGGCCGATTTATGTCAGAGCCGATGTTCGGGGGGGTGTTTTGATATTGGAATAAAAATAGCTGCATTGGGCCTTTAATAATTTATGGATGCAATGCTATGTGAAATATCAAGTTTAGTTATCATCACATAATATATGTAGACCTATTGTAAAAGTTATTGTGTGGTAAACATGCATAGAGGAAAGTCTTTCACAAAAAGCAGTAGTTTTGGGATCTCAGCAAGGTCACAGCAGCAATCAGGTGAGTGAGTCATAGAGTATAGTACAGCCCTCAGCTCAGAGTCACTCTAATGACATAGACTGTTTCAAATAGTGCCTTCAGAAAGTATTCAAACCACTTGACTTATTCCACATTTTGTTGTGATACAGCCAGCATGTACAGTTGATTAAATTGAGATTTTCGGTCACTGATCTATACACAATACCCCATAGTATCAACTTGGAATTTTGTTTGTAGAACATTTTAGAAATTTGTTGTTTTTTAAAAATTAAGCTGAAATGTCAATAAGTATCAATAAGTATCAATAAGTCAATAAGTATTCAACCCATTTGTTTTGGCAAGCCTAAATATGTTCAGCAGTAAAAGTATGCTTGACAAATCGCATAATAAGTTGCATGGACTCATTCAGTGTTTAATAACAATGGTTAACACGATTTTTGAATAACTACCCCATCTCTGTACCCCAGACATACAATTATCTGTGAGGTTCCTCCAATTGAGTAATGACTTTCCAACACTGATTCAACCACAAAGACCAGGGAGGTTTGAGTAAGTTATTAATTAGGCTTTGGATGGTGTGTCATTACACCCAATCACTACAAAGATCCTTTCTAACTCAGTTGCCGGAGAGGGAGGAAACTGCTCAGGGATTTCACCATGACGCCAATGGTGATTTTAAAACAGTTACAGAGTTTAATGGCTGTGATAGGAGAACACTGAGGATGGATCAACAACATTGTAGTTACTCCACAATACTAACCTAAATGACAGAGTGAAAAGAAGGAAGACTGTACAGAATAAAAATATTCCAAAACGTGCATCCTGTTTGCAACAAGACACTTAAATAACACTGCAAAGAAATTTGGTAAAGAAATGTACTTTTTGTCCTGAATACAAAGCATTATGTTTGAGGCTAATCCAACATCACTGAGTACCACTCTTCATATTTTAAAGCACGGTAGTGGCTGCATCATGATATGGGTACGCTTGTCATCGGCACAAACTAGGGAGTTTTGTAGGATAAAAAGAAACGTAATACAGCTATGAGCATAGGCAAAGTCCTAGAGAAAAAGCAGGGACGCAAATTCACCTTTCAGCTGAATAACCTAAAACACAAGGCCAAATCTATGCTGGAGTTGCTTACCAAGATGACATTGAATGTTCCTGAGTGGCCTAGTTGGTTCTGACTTAAATTACCTTGAAAATCTATGGCAAGACTTGAAATGTCTGTCTAACACTGATCAACAATCAGCTTGACAGAGCTTGAAGAATTTTAAAACAAAACCTCCTAGTCCTTGCCGATGACAAGCATACCCATAACATGATGCAGCCACCACCATGCTTAAACATATGAAGAGTGGCACTTTGTCATTATGGGGTATTGTGTGTAGATGGGTAAGAAAGAAATCTATGTAATCAATTTTGAATTAAGGCTTTAACACAATAAAATGTAGAATAAGTCAAGGGGTATGAATAGTTTCTGAAGGCACATATTTCTCACCCATCTACACGGTATTCACACCTATGAGTCAATAGATGTTAGAATCAACTTTGGCAGTGATTACAGCTGTGAGTTTTTCTGGGTAAGTGTTTATTAAGAGCTTTGCACACCTGGATTTGCACATTATTCTTTAAAAAAATATTCAAGCTCTGTCAAGATGGTTGTTGCTAGTCAGCCATTTTCAAGTCTTGCCATAGATTTTCAAGACGTTTTAAAACAAAACTCAGGAACATTCAATATCGTCTTGTTATGCAACTCCAGTGTATATTTGGCCTTGTCTTTTTGGTTATTGTCCTGCTGAAAGGTGAATTTGTTTCCCAGTGTCTGTTGGAAAGCAGACTGACTCAGGTTTTCCTCTTGGATTTTTCTGTGCTTAGATCTATTCCATTTATTTTGATCCTTCAAAAACTCCCTAGTCTTTGCCAATGACAACTATACCCATAACATGATGCAGACACCATGCTTGAAAATATGAAGAGTGGTATTCAGTGATTTCTTTATCACATTTTTTGCAATTTTACTTCAGGATGCCTGTTTTGGAATATTTGTATATGTACAGCCTTCCTTCTTTCCATTCTGTCATTTAGTTTAGCATTGAGGAGTAACTACAATGTTGTGGATCCATCCTCAGTTTTCTCTTATCGCAGCCATTAAACTCTGTAACTATTTTAAAGTTACCATTGGCCTCATGGTGAAATCCCTGAGCAGTTTCGTTCTTCTCCGGCAACTGAGTTAGGAAGGACGCCTGTATCTTTGAAGTGACTGGGTGTATTGATACACCATCCAAAGCGGAATTAATAACTGCACCATGCTCAAAGGGATATTCAATGTCTGCTTCTTTTTACCCATCTACCAATAGGTGCCGTTTTTTACGTGGCGTTGGAAAACCTCCCTGGTCTTTGTGGTTGAATCTGCACTTGAAATTCACCACTCGACTGAGGGACCTTACAAAATAATTGTATGTGTAGGGTAAAGAGATGAGGTCGTCATTCAAAAATCATGTTAAAAACTATTATTGCACACAGACCGAGTCCATGCAACTTATTATGTGACTAGTTAAGCACATTTTTACTCCTGATTTTAGGCTTGCCATAACAAATGGGGTGAATACTTATTGACTCTAGACACAGAAGCTTTTAATGTTTAATTCATTTGTAAACATTTAAAAAATATATAATTCCATTTTGACATTATTGGGTATTGTGTGTAGGCACTATAAAGCATTAGAAACTTTATTAATGTATTTCATTTGTATTTCACAGTCAAACATATCAGAGAACAATATCTTCAAACATTCACTAATGCAAAGACACTTGAGTGTTCTAATGAAGCTGTTCAGATACAGAAGTGCCTCTATTATGTTATTTAATGATGGAGAAAGGAAGGGAGAGGTCAATCCACAGATCTGGGTCCTATCAAATTGCTCATGCCCTATTCTCTTCTGCACAGATTCCTATCTACACAGGAGAGAATAGTTAAAATCTCAGTCACTGAAAAATGCACACCTGAGAGAAATGACAGGTCTCTCACAGCTATATCAGTAATCTAAAAGGAGCTCAGCTGCTGTCTTCTTTTCTCTGTCCTTTAACCGTGTTCTCACCAAGTTATTAAATCGTTATCTCTGCTCTTACAGTTGAGGGTGGTGTTCAATGTTTGTTCTGTAGATGAAGCAATGGAGTTACATTTTCGACTCTGCCAAGTTTTCACACTGAGAAATGTGTCTACTTGTATTTCTAATAATTCAGTGACTGCTTTTCAAAGCCTACTGATAAAATTGAATTCTGAAGTTTAATTGTGAAGATTTAATGACTTAATGAGAGCTTGCTGTTCATGTGCAAACGAAGCCAGATCAAGAGTATTGGCTAATTAATACAATACTCATGCCAAGAAGAATGGGATCTCTTAGCCAAAGTCACTTTGAAAACGATCAATAATGTTTACTAGTGTTCTGGGACATGTTTTGAGACCATGTCTGGGTACGTGAGAGCATCTAGTGTCAGTCCGAAGATGCTGTATCTTTGTGGTTGTGTGATTGAGAGTTGAAGGTGTGGTAAACCTGAGGATATGCATTGTTGAGCTGCAAAGAAAATGTATGACAATCCTTGAAATGTTTCCTTTCTGGTGTATAGACCGTCAGTCAATCCGATATACTGTAAGTCAGTGAGACTTTGAACCATTGCTGTTGATTGATTGTTTCGTGCTACAGAATATTCCCTTCTGAGCGCGGCTCATCATTGCAGAGCATTGAAAGGGCCACTAGAGGGTAGTAATGCAATGGCTTTTCCTTAGAAGAGTATAAATCGAGATCCTAGTTGAGAGCAATTACTTTTTCATACGTTTTCAAAGTATGGCTTTGCAATTACTTCCAGAAACTTTTTTCAATCAGTCAATCAATACAATTTATGTATAAAGCCATTTTTTACATCAGCAGATGTTACAAAGTGCTGTACAGAAACCCAGCTTAAAACCCCAAACAGCAAGCAATGCAAATGTAGAAACACGGTGGCTAGGAAAAACTCCCTAGAAAGGCAGGAACTTAGGAAGAAATGTTGAGAGGAACCAGCCTCTGAGGGCTGGCCAGTCCTCTTCTGGCTGTGCCGGGTGGAGATGGTACATGGCCATTAAGGCCAGATTGTTCTTCAGGATGTCTGCCGGCAGAACAGTTGAAACTGGAGCCGCAGCACGACCAGGTGGACTGGGGACAGCCAGGAGTCATCAGGCCAGGTAGTCCTGAGGCATGGTCCTAGGGCTCAGATCCTCCGGGAGGGGAGGGAGAGAGAGAGAATTAAAGGGAGCTTCCTTGAATTCACACAGGACACCAGATAAGACAGGAGAATTACACCAGATATAACAGACTGACCCTAGGTTCAGGGTACACTGTGTCCCAGTCCGACGATACCCCCGGACAGGGCCAACCAGGCAGGATATAACCACACCCACTTTGACAAAGCACAGCCCCTTCACCACTAGAGGGATATCAACAGACCACCAACTTAGTACCCAGAGACAAGACAAGACTGAGTATAGCCCACAAAGATCTCCTCCACCGCACGAGCCCGAGGGGACGCAAAACCGGACAGGAAGTTCATGTTTGTGACTCAACCCACTCATCCCTCCTAGGGACTGAATGGAAGAGCACTAATAAACCAGTGACTCAGCCCCCGTAATAGGGTCAGTGGCAGAGAATCCCAGTGGAGAGAGGGGAGACGGCCAGGCAGAGACAGTAAGGTCAGTTCGTTGCTCCGGTGCCTTGCCGTTAAACTTCGCACCCCTGGGCCAGACAGCACTCAATCGTAGGACCTACTAAAGAGATGAGTCTTCAGTAAAGACTTAAAGGTCAAGACCGAGTCTGCGTCTCTCACATTGATAGGCTGACCATTCCATAAAAATGAAGCTCAATCATATTTAATGTATGGTCTCTATATTCTTGGTTATTCCTGTTTCAGTTCTTTTGTAGTCCTGGTTTCATTTATATTTTAATATTTTGTATTATTATTTATGGATGTTGTAGCTTATGCCGACGTGCTGTATATCCCAGTATAACTGACCCACGGAATAGATTTAACATGTCCATGAATGAGTTCAATAAGTCCTTTTAATCAATCATCTCTGCTGCTGGTTTCCATTCTTCATCTGTTATAACTCTGATGATATGCCTATTGATTTTCAGGCCAAGTGCTTGTTTTTCGTTCGTAGGAAGTCATTGATGTCGTCTTTCAAGTAGCAACACACAAATATCCACCTCTCAAGTTGAATTCATAGTCCCGTGAACTTGCTGGTTGTGAAAATGTAGTACTGTACATTCACTGTGGGTGGAGCCATACTCCTATCTACATGGTCTTGGCTGAATTAACTTGTTTTCACATCTTATTTTTTATCAGACTGAGCAGAGGTGAATAAAAAGTCATGAAAAGTAATTACTTTGGCATAATAACTTATTTGGCTAAGCGGTTAAACTAACTGTGAAGCCAATGTTCAACTTGATGTTTGATTTGATGTCTCTGCATCTTCATCCAGTTTCAATAAGATTTAAAAAATGAATTGAAACAAGCCAATGGGCTCGCAAAGCTTTTCTTCAGCCATTCGTCAACATGTCAACATTCAACTTTAATCAGGATATTTACTTCATACTGAGATATTCCAAGAAAAGCACATGTTCAAACTAAGAACTATGTTTTTATAAGAACCTTTCAAGAAATGGCAACACATAGTCACCAAGTTGCATATCTGGCAGATTTTATAACATCAATCTTCTTGTATGTAAGGACTTCAGAAAAAGCTAGTCGTTACAATGCTTCTAATCTCTTCTTGGTCTTTTGAAGGGGATTCAAACTGACAGAGTGTACCTGTGGATGGTAGGGAGTATCATTGAAGTCTTCAATAAACTGAATTACATCTGGCTGGATGGGTATGACCACACAATGAGGACAGAGAGCTTCAATTCCCAGATCCAAGGCCCCCTGCTTGCATTTAATCCGTAGCTCACCCTGGGATACAGCTTGCCTTTGTCCCTTTGCAAACGCCACTGCCCTTCACACACTTTCACCTTCAAAACACTATCATCTAAACAAACATATTAATCTATTTTACTTGCCTGTAGTGTAAACTTATGGTGTAACTCATCTTTGCAGTCACACAAGATGGAGAGGCCTACCATTCATGCTGCAGTATTCTCCATGGTATGGTCTTATGAGCAGAATGAGACAATGAGCTCTCTGAGACAGGTTGAGATGGAGATACAAAAGGAGAAAATCTTCTACATTGGATTAGACTATTCATCAGAGTATGGCATATTAAACTGCTGGAGATTTTCAGGTCAAAATAAATGTTTTTTGTATAAAATATTAGACAATTCAAAGCACTCATACAATTTGCACAATCCGGTCAAATTTCTTGCTTGACTCATCGTGAGGCATGCTTTTAAGTGACGATTTAGTAGTCTCAACATTCAGCAAATTTCAGCATGCAATTCAAAGCTTGTACTTCATCTTTTATATTTAGAACAAAAAAGTAGGCTTGTTAAAAAGAGACCTCAATAAAAAATACTATTTTACAAGTTTTATTTTTTAAAACTTCACATGAGAAGCCCTTGGTGTGTAGTGGGTTTGTGGGCAGTTCTCAGTAACCCTTTAGAGTCAGAAGCTCAGCATGTCATACACACAAACTTATTATCGTGGGTGTCAGGTACACTGCAAAAATCCTGTGAAACTCTTAATAAAATCAAAAATGTCAACTCCTGTAGACTGTGTGTATGATTGTTGAAGGAATTTAATTCCTCTGTTTTAATTCCCAATCAAAATTAAATTTGTATGACCCTTATTTTATAAGAATGGACAGAGCCCCGGTCTTAAAAGTCAAGTAACAGCCTTTAATCAAGAGAGTACTGAGTTCATACACATTTCACCACAGGTTATAAACTGAAAATGACGTCAGCGTTTTCTAAATGTTCCGTCTCTTCTTGACACTGGTAGAAAGGCCCTATAGTTCTCAAGCCTTCCCTCCTCACGTAGAGCCAAGGTCAGTCAGTGTAGATAAGCATTCTAGACAGTCTGGAGATAGTTCATTCATTTGTACCAAGGAACAGACCGTCATTGTTCTAAACTCTTGACTACATTATATTAAATACTGAGAGCAAGAGAGAAAATTCATACATGTACAGTAACGTAATAGTATTCGGATTAGTCAGTCCTGATTGAAATGTATACATAATTAGTCATCATTGATAAAAATTCCCATTAACAATGATGTAACAGTGTGTAATGATATCTGTTTGCCAAGCCAACCCCCTTCCCCCCTTCCCCTTGCATAACTCATATTCCACTCCCCTTCCATTCTCTGATACTTTCTTTGGCTTGACGACCATGTTAAGTCAAAGAAATCCAGCCTCAAGCTTCCCAGTGATGCGAGCCTACCAGGCGAGCTAAAGGCTTCTATGCTAGCTTCGAGGCTAGCAACACTCAGAGCACCAGCTGTTCCAGACAACTGTGTGTTCACACTCTCTGTAGTTGATGTGAGTAAGACCTTTAAACAGGTTAACATTCACAAGGCCGCAGGGCCAGACGGATTACCAGGACGTGTACTCGGAGCATGCACAGACCAGCAGGCAAGTGTCTTCAATGACATTCTCAACCTCTCCCTGACCCAGTCCCTATGCCCAATAACTATCGCCCCGTAGCACTAACATCTGTAGCCATGAAATGCTTCAAAAGGCTGGTCATGGTTCACATCAACACCATCATCCCTGACACCCTGGACAGACTCCAAATTTGCATACCGCCCCAACAGATCCACAGATGATGCAATATGTCTTGCACTCCACACTGCCCTTTCCCACCAGGACAAAATGAACCTACATGAGAACACTGTTCATTGACTACAGCTCAACGTTCAAAACCATAGTACACACAAAGCTCATCACTAAGCTAAGGACCCTGGGACTGAACACCTCCCTCTGCAAATGGATCCTGGACATCCGGACAGGCTGCCCCCAGGTGGTGAGGGTAGGCAACAACACTTCCGCCACGCTGACGCTCAACACGGGGGACACTCAGGGGTGTGTGCTTAGTCCTCTCCTGTAGTCCCTGTTCACCCACGACTGTGTAGCCATGCACGACTCCAACACCACCGTTAAGTTTGCTGGCGACACAACGGTGGTAGGCCTGATCACCAACGACGATGAGACAGCCTATAGGGAGGAGGTCAGAGACCTGCTGCTAATGTGGTGCCAGGACAACAACTGCTCCCTCAATGTCAGCAAGACAAAGAAACTGATTGTGCACTATAGGAAACAGAGGGCCGAGCACCAACCAAATCACATCGATGGGGCTGTATGGAGCGGGTCGAGAGTGTCAAGTTCCTCGGTGTCCACATTGCTAAGGACCTATGATGGTTCAAACACAGTACAGTTTCAGTCTCCTCATTCACTGGACTCTAGTCACACACACTCATACTACACTGACACTCCAACACACACACTATGTAATGGTTTTCTTCCGTTGAAGGAGAGGAGGACCAAAATGCAGCATGGTTAGTGTTCAACATGTTTAATAAGGAAAATAAACGAGAACACTTACAAAATACAAAACAACAAATGTGAAAACCGAATACAGTCCTGTCAGGACCCGGTTACGAACCTGGGTCTCCGGAGTGAGAAACAGCCACTTAACCAACTGAGCCACGAATAGTCAGCAGAACCCAGAAGATGAGGCAGACACAGCAGTACTTAAGACGGTGTATTTAATAAAGTAAAAAGGAGAAGTCCTTAAATACAAAAATGGCAAATCCAAAAGGTGGTAGGAATAGCACAAAAAAGCCTCAAGAGACACTCAAAAACAAAAACAGAATTCCACAAGAGCATCCACCGGAATCGACAGGAAAACACAGAACACTAGGGCTGGGTGCTAACATACAAACACAGAGCACAGAACTGAGGGAAACTAAGGGTTTAAATACAATCAGGGGAAACGAGGTACAGGTGCAAATAATAATGGGGAACAAGGGAAAAAACATAAGGTCAAAAAGCCCAATGGGGGCATCTAGTGACCAAAACCCGGAACAACCCTGGCCAAATCCTGACACAGTCCTATCTGATGCATAGACACAAAGACAGAAGACAACCACCCACAAAACCCAACACAAAACAGGCTACCTAAATATGGTTCGCAATCAGAGACAATGACTAACACCTGCCTCTGATTGAGAACCATATCAGGCCAAACATAGAAATAGACAAACTAGACATACAACATTACATTTACATTTAAGTCATTTAGCAGACGCTCTTATCCAGAGCGACTTACAAATTGGTGAATTCACCTTCTGACATCCAGTGGAACAGCCACTTTACAATAGTGCATCTAAATCATTTAAGGGGGGTGAGAAGGATTACTTATCCTATCCTAGGTATTCCTTGAAGAGGTGGGGTTTCAGGTGTCTCCGGAAGGTGGTGATTGACTCTGCTGTCCTGGCGTCGTGAGGGAGTTTGTTCCACCATTGGGGGGCCAGAGCGGCGAACAGTTTTGACTGGGCTGAGCGGGAACTGTACTTCCTCAGTGGTAGGGAGGCGAGCAGGCCAGAGGTGGATGAACGCAGTGCCCTTGTTTGGATGTAGGGCCTGATCAGAGCCTGGAGGTACTGCGGCGCCGTTCCCCTCACAGCTCCGTAGGCAAGCACCATGGTCTTGTAGCGGATGCGAGCTTCAACTGGAAGCCAGTGGAGAGAGCGGAGGAGCGGGGTGACGTGAGAGAACTTGGGAAGGTTGAACACCAGACGGGCTGCGGCGTTCTGGATGAGTTGTAGGGGTTTAATGGCACAGGCAGGGAGCCCAGCCAACAGCGAGTTGCAGTAATCCAGACGGGAGATGACAAGTGCCTGGATTAGGACCTGCGCCGCTTCCTGTGTGAGGCAGGGTCGTACTCTGCGGATGTTGTAGAGCATGAACCTACAGGAACGGGCCACCGCCATGATGTTGGTTGAGAACGACAGGGTGTTGTCCAGGATCACGCCAAGGTTCTTAGCGCTCTGGGAGGAGGACACAATGGAGTTGTCAACCGTGATGGCGAGATCATGGAATGGGCAGTCCTTCCCCGGGAGGAAGAGCAGCTCCGTCTTGCCGAGGTTCAGCTTGAGGTGGTGATCCGTCATCCACACTGATATGTCTGCCAGACATGCAGAGATGCGATTCGCCACCTGGTCATCAGAAGGGGAAAGGAGAAGATTAATTGTGTGTCGTCTGCATAGCAATGATAGGAGAGACCATGTGAGGTTATGACAGAGCCAAGTGACTTGGTGTATAGCGAGAATAGGAGAGGGCCTAGAACAGAGCCCTGGGGGACACCAGTGGTGAGAGCGCGTGGTGAGGAGACAGATTCTCGCCACGCCACCTGGTAGGAGCGACCTGTCAGGTAGGACGCAATCCAAGCGTGGGCCGCGCCGGAGATGCCCAACTCGGAGAGGGTGGAGAGGAGGATCTGATGGTTCACAGTATCGAAGGCAGCCGATAGGTCTAGAAGGATGAGAGCAGAGGAGAGAGAGTTAGCTTTAGCAGTGCGGAGCGCCTCCGTGATACAGAGAAGAGCAGTCTCAGTTGAATGACTAGTCTTGAAACCTGACTGATTTGGATCAAGAAGGTCATTCTGAGAGAGATAGCGGGAGAGCTGGCCAAGGACGGCACGTTCAAGAGTTTTGGAGAGAAAAGAAAGAAGGGATACTGGTCTGTAGTTGTTGACATCGGAGGGATCGAGTGTAGGTTTTTTCAGAAGGGGTGCAACTCTCGCTCTCTTGAAGACGGAAGGGACGTAGCCAGCGGTCAGGGATGAGTTGATGAGCGAGGTGAGGTAAGGGAGAAGGTCTCCGGAAATGGTCTGGAGAAGAGAGGAGGGGATAGGGTCAAGCGGGCAGGTTGTTGGGCGAGAGGGGAGAAAGAGAGAGGGGAGAAAGAGGTCAGAGCACAGGGTAGGGCAGTGTGAGCAGAACCAGCGGTGTCGTTTGACTTAGCAAACGAGGATCGGATGTCGTCGACCTTCTTTTCAAAATGGTTGACGAAGTCATCTGCAGAGAGGGAGGGGGGGGGAGGAGGATTCAGGAGGGAGGAGAAGGTGGCAAAGAGCTTCCTAGGGTTAGAGGCAGATGCTTGGAATTTAGAGTGGTAGAAAGTGGCTTTAGCAGCAGAGACAGAGGAGGAAAATGTAGAGAGGAGGGAGTGAAAGGATGCCAGGTCCGCAGGGAGGCGAGTTTTCCTCCATTTCCGCTCGGCTGCCCGGAGCTCTGTTCTGTGAGCTCGCAATGAGTTGTCGAGCCACGGAGCGGGAGGGGAGGACCGAGCCGGCCTGGAGGATAGGGGACATAGAGAGTCAAAGGATGCAGAAAGGGAAGAGAGGAGGGTTGAGGAGGCAGAATCAGGAGATAGGTTGGAGAAGGTATGAGCAGAGGGAAGAGATGATAGGATGGAAGAGGAGAGAGTAGCGGGGGAGAGAGAGCGAAGGTTGGGACGGCGCGATACCATCCGAGTAGGGGCAGTGTGGGAAGTGTTGGATGAGAGCGAGAGGGAAAAGGATACAAGGTAGTGGTCGGAGACTTGGAGGGGAGTTGCAATGAGGTTAGTGGAAGAACAGCATCTAGTAAAGATGAGGTCGAGCGTATTGCCTGCCTTGTGAGTAGGGGGAAGGTGAGAGGGTGAGGTCAAAAGAGGAGAGGAGTGGAAAGAAGGAGGCAGAGAGGAATGAGTCAAAGGTAGACGTGGGGAGGTTAAAGTCGCCCAGGACTGTGAGAGGTGAGCCGTCCTCAGGAAAGGAGCTTATCAAGGCATCAAGCTCATTGATGAACTCTCCGAGGGAACCTGGAGGGCGATAAATGATAAGGATGTTAAGCTTGAAAGGGCTGGTAACTGTGACAGCATGGAATTCAAAGGAGGCGATAGACAGATGGGTAAGGGGAGAAAGAGAGAATGACCACTTGGGAGAGATGAGGATCCCGGTGCCACCACCCCGCTGACCAGAAGCTCTCGGGGTGTGCGAGAACACGTGGGCGGACGAAGAGAGAGCAGTAGGAGTAGCAGTGTTATCTGTGGTGATCCATGTTTCCGTCAGTGCCAAGAAGTCGAGGGACTGGAGGGAGGCATAGGCTGAGATGAACTCTGCCTTGTTGGCCGCAGATCGGCAGTTCCAGAGGCTACCGGAGACCTGGAACTCCACGTGGGTCGTGCGCGCTGGGACCACCAGATTAGGGTGGCCGCGGCCACGCGGTGTGGAGCGTTTGTATGGTCTGTGCAGAGAGGAGAGAACAGGGATAGATAGACACATAGTTGACAGGCTACAGAAGAGGCTACGCTAATGCAAAGGAGATTGGAATGACAAGTGGACTACACGTCTCGAATGTTCAGAAAGTTAAGCTTACGTAGCAAGAATCTTATTGACTAAAATGATTGAAATGATACAGTACTGCTGGAGTAGGCTAGCTGGCAGTGGCTGCGTTGTTGACTTTGTAGGCTAGCTGGCAGTGGCTGCGATGTTGACGCTACACTAATCAAGTCGTTCCGTTGAGTGTAATAGTTTCTACAGTGCTGCTATAACATAGAATGCCCACTCAGCTCACGTCCTGACCAACACTAAAACAAAGAAAACACAAAAGAACTATGGTCAGAACGTGACACACTACATAATGCTCACACACAAATAAAAACACACACACACACACACACCTTGCACATACACTGCTGCTACTCTGTTTTTTATCTATCCTGATAGCCTGGTCACTTTTACCCCTACCTACATGTCAATTGACTCGGTACCGGTACTTTTGTATGTCGTCTCGTTATTGTCATGTTCTGACCTTAGTTCCTTTGTTTTGTCTTTGTTTTAGTATGGTTAGGGCGTGAGTTGGGGTGGGCAGTCTATGTTTGTGTTTTTATGTTGGTTTTTGAGTTTGGCCTGGTATGGTTCTCAATCAGAGGCATGTGTCGTTAGTTGTCTCTGATTGAGAATCATACTTAGGTAGCCTTTTTCCACCTGTGTTTGGTGTTTATTTTCTGTTTTGTGGGTCAACACTAGACAGGACTGTTTTGTTTGTTCGTTCTTCCTAGTTGTTATTTTGTTTAGTGTTCAGTTTTGATTATATTAAAAATCATGAACACTTACCACGCTGCACCTTGGTCCTCACCTTATTCCACTGACGATGGCCGTTACAGTTATTGTTATTTTATTGTGTTATTTCCTTTTTTTCTTGTTTTTTTTCTAAATGTTCTTACTACTTAACTCTGTATTGTTGGGAAGGGCTTGTAAGTAAGCATTTCACATTAAAGTCTACACCTGTTGTAGTCGGCGCTTGTGACTAATAACATTTGATTCCATTTTTTCTTAGATTTTTTTTATTTTGCCTTTGTCCGTCCAAATGGTCTATCCATTTCCTCACTAGAGTTCTCTCCATCAGGCTGTATTGCTCTCTCCAGATGTGGCCCAGACATGCTGGTCTGGAGTTCACACACAGAGAGAGAGAGAGAGAGAGCTGGCTGTCTAGTGGAGCTGGTACTGCGGGGGAGGGACAGACTGCATCCAAACGGATGACAGCATCTGGAACCTCCTCATCAATCACTCTCTATCCCCGATGTTGTTTCCCATCTCATCTCCAATGAAAGCATATATTGTATATCATTTATATACGGTCTCTGTTTTAGTGCATTGTGAATAGGTTGGATATACACTGAGTGTAGAGAACATTAATACTGAGTTGGATCCCCTTTTACCCTCGGGACACCCTCAGTTCGTCGCGGCATGAATTCTACACGGTGTCGAAAGCGTTCCACATCGATGCTGCCCCTGTTGACTCCTATGCTTTCCACAGTTGTGTCAAGTTGGCAGGATGTCCTTTGGTTGGTGGACCATTCTTGATACACACGGAAAACAGTTGAGCGTGAGAAACCCAGCAGCGTTGCAGTTCTTGACACAAACCGGAGCTTTCACTTGGATTCACCTGGTCGGTCTATGTCATGGAAAGAGCAGGTCTTCATAATGTTTTGTATACTCAGTGTATAGTACTTTAGAGGTATACATTTTCTTTAGGCATAGGCCCTTATAAAACACTATCAGTCAGAGCATAGAAACAAAAATCCCACATGCCTTACTGTTCTCTCCTTTGTTGTGGCTGTCAGTCACGAGTCAGCACCATCGAAAATGTTAGAATAATTAAACCCCTACCTAATGTGAAGTTGAACCACTGCCTCATCGGGGAGAGAGGTTGGGACCAACCACGAAGTACCACGCCCCGGCCGGTCTCTGTGATGGATCTAATTATTGATACACCGGGGGAGGAGAGGATGGTTGGATGGAATCTACAGCCTCGCCCTTTTTTGCCTCAGCCTCTCCAGACAGGCAGACAGAGTGACCCTGAGGCTTGCTATAAATACCCCACTTATTACTGGGTGGCGATGGGGCTATGGCCAGAAGGCTCTCATTTAGGCTTTTCCGAGACTGAAATAAAAAAAGAAACACTTGGACTTGAGGACAGAACCTCTGAAACTAAGTCTGGGAATAACTTCCGTGGGGGATGGATTACCAAACCGAACTTTCCCCTCAAACAATGGGATAAAGGAGCTACCTGGATGCCTTCCAGACAGTGGTTGGATTTGTGGTTTGTCAGTCTTCTCTGTGTTAGGCTTCCAAGCTACACAAACCTTGTCATTTTTTCTCTCTGTTCCCAGTACTGTCGTTGCTGAAGTCAACTAAAGGGAATGGAAGAGTTCTGAATGCAATACTCTCAAACCGCCACCAGAAATGACATTCTCCTGGGATTCTATCTTTCTTTGGTCCGTATAACTAATAGAAATAGTCTGCCAGTGCCAGGCTTTCAACAATGACAGAGGTCACAGTTGTGCATCTCACTGAACAATATGATATTGGCATGCGGACTGCAGAAAGAAATCGATTTTTGTTTAAAAAAAATTATAAAAAATAAAAAATCCCAGCTTTAAATGGGGCACGGAGGACAAACGCTTTGTTATTGAAAAAGGCTTGGTTAATAAGCGTCTCTTTAACCACAGCATGTCCAAGTCAATGTGACGTCAGTCTGGTGAGTCATCTCTTGTCAAGCGTGTCAGAGCAGGTCTCTTACTAACAAGATATGCTATTAAAATGAACAGGCGGCAGGTGATTCAGGGGACTATAATCAGCCTCAATGTGGGCACACTCTGCTAATAGGAATCAAATGGGTTTGAATGAACTCACAAAACCTCGCACCCCTGCTTTATAGAGTTGATATGTGAGGGAGAAGGCTATTGACATGCTCAAAGATAACAGGCAACAACAACACAAAATACACTACATGACCAAAAGTATGTGGACAACTGCTCATCTAACATCTCATTTCGAAAATCATGGGCATTAATATGGAGTTGGTCGCCCCTTTGCTGCTATAACAGTCTCTACTCTTCTGGGAAGGCATTATACTAGATGCTGGAACATTGCTGCGAGGACTTGCACCCTTTCAGCTGCAAGAGCATTAGTGAGGCCAGGCACTGATGTTGGGTGATTAGACCTCGCTCGCAGACAGCGTTCCAATTCATCCCAAAGGTGTTCGATGGGCGTTGAGGTCAGGGCTCTGTGCAGGCCAGTCAAGTTCTTCCACATCAATCTCAACAAAACATTTCTGTATGGACCTTGCTTTGTGCACGGGGGCATTGTCATGCTGAAACAGGAAAGGACCTTACCCAAACTGTTGCCACAAAGTACAGAATCGTCTAGAATGTCATTGTATGCTGTAGCGTTAAGATTTCGCTTCACTGGAACTAAGGGGCATGGCCCCAAAACTGAAAAACATTCCTCCTCCATCAAATTTTACAGTTGGCGCTATACATTTGGGCAGGTAGCATTCTCCTGGTATCCGCCGAACCCAGATTTTTCCGTCGGACTGCCAGATGGTGAAACGTGATTCATCAATCCAGAGAATGCGTTTCCATTGCTCCAGAGTCCAATGGCGGCGAGCTATGCACAACTCCAGCCGACGCTTGGCATTGTGCATTGTGCATGGTGATCTTAAGCATGGAAACCCATTTCATTAAACTCCAGAAGAACAGTTATTGTACTGATATTGCTTCCTGAGGCAGTTTGGAACTCGGTAGTGAGTGTTGCAACCTAGGACAGACATTTTTTAATGTGCTACTCGCTTTAGCACTCGCCAGTCCCGTTCTGTGAGCTTGTGTGGTCTACCACTTCGCGGCTGAGCCGTTGTTGCTCCTAGTCATTTCTACTTCACAATAACAGCACTTACAGTTGACCAGGGCAGCTATGGCAGGCCAAACATTTTACAAACTGACTTGTTGGAAACTGGCAAACTGACTTGTAATACACCTGTCAGCAACGGGTGTGGCTGAAATAGCCGGATCCACTAATTTGAAGGGGTGACCACATACTTTTGTATTTATAGTGTATCTTTATAGCTAGTTTAAAACGTGTATTTAGCTCTTCTCCCTCTACCCTATATATTATTTTATTGGCAACTGCTTAGCTAACTGCTAACAAGCGTGTTGGTGTGAAGTATATTTATAATGTAGCATTTACTGGTAACCACAGACAAACAGTTGTTCTGTCCATAAACATTTGCTGCATTAAATATGTATTATATTTCCTTTGATATAACTGTGCTAGGTATGTGTATCCTCAGTATAATTTGGGGCAGTAGTACACATCATATTGTCCAGCCTCTGACGTATATGATAAGAACATTGATTCAACGTTCGTTATCCATAAACATCAAGTCCCAGTGAGTTAGCTGTATTGACTCAACTAAAGGGTTCAGAGCGGGGAGGCAGAGGCAACATTTTCCGATCTGATCACTATAATGCGTCTCTGTCCTATCACACAGGAAACCGGAAAGGTCACTGCTTCCCAACATGTGTGATCAGATGGGTGACTCATCCTCCGCTAGTATCCCTATGAATATAGAAACAGAGGTTTGTTATGGTCCGTTTTTGAACGAGAGAGTGGTGCAGGATGTGACAGCATCATGGGCTAAGGCTCGCAACCTCACGTCACCTCCAAAACTAGTTTCAGAAACATGACACAAATGCTGATGAATACCTTGTGCATTTCCCTTGTATTCAAAGGGATACACCTTGCAAAAATAACTGTGTCAAAACGGTCCTGAGGATCTGTTCAACCCTGGGTGAACTAAGAAGATCTGGGTTTAGGCTATGAAGATGTAGTGTATGTGTTCATTGTTTTAGTGAGAGGAAGAGTGATGTCCATGCTTACAGTACTGATGAAAGCTTTCTGAGGTGGTTTTTGGTGGTGGTTAGGTTATCGTCTTGTTTGGACTACCCCCTGAGCGTTATGCTGCTGTGCTGAGGACCAGTCAGATCCAACTAAAAATAAGACCAAGCTATTACTGCTATGCTTTCGCAGGTGACAAGAACAAAAAGCTGAGACCAGACTCAGAGCAGGTCCCTGAACAGAGCTTTAAAAAAAAAAAATCTGTTTTGATACAGACCCTTCAGCTTGAGTGTATTACGCCTATGAGCGATGGAGGTGGACAGACTCCAGGACTCTGTGATTGATTAGACACAGCATGTTAGCGCGGGCAGGGCGCCCAGACGGAGAGAGCCAAACACTTAGCCTGGGGTCAGGCTGTGTGACACGGCCTCATGAACAAGGTGGTGTCCAGGTGCTGTGAACTCTAGTGCTGTTCTCCCCAACCACGGACAACATCCTCACCACTGTGCTCCTGTGGTAACTACAAAATGAAGTGGGCAGGGTGGCAGGAGTGGTTTTGTCATGTATGCTCCTTACGTAACCTGACCTTGGTGCAGACTGCAGACAATTTGTTGGCAACGGTTTTGAAGGAGCTCTTTTGAGGCCTGTTCCAGCTGGCCTGTGCAGTGAGCACCCATCCAAGACCAGGCTTTGATTTCCATAGGATACACCCAGTCACTCAAACACCGCCTTGCCACACCGGGCAGTTTCCTTTTAGCACACCGGTGCTCAGTTTCCTTTTAGCGTAAAGGCCATCGATATCTGGATCCTGAACGTCTTCTTTTACTGTCTGCGCTCACACACCATAAGCCCCTTATCTCAAACAAAACCCTTCCTTTAAACGGAAATGTTGTATTGCTTGGACGAAGATGCTGCTACACAACAAACCGTTTTGTTTGTTGACACAAAGAGGCCGAGGGAGTTCCAGAGTCCTCGCCATGTTTCCATAAATCTCGAGTACATTTTCTCAATTTTTTTTTTTTTAAATGTCAATTTCATCAATTCAGGACAGAACACGAGGAAATTGAATTGCAGTTTGAGAGTATTTGTTTGGTGCAATATTCAAGAGGTGGCTGAAACGTTCCTTTATGACACACAGACAGGTAGAGAGTAGTCTGGGTAGTGGAGCAATCCAACGCCAATCTGATACAGCACTGAAGCTTTCCCTTGTGTGTTCAAACAGACAAAAAAATAAGCTGTGACTGTATGTGTATCTCAGCATTGTTTCCTAAAATCTGACATTTAGGAAAATGTCATATTGGATATGTCACATTCAACACGGGGAAAAGAAAGGGAGTAAATCACTGTGCTAAAAAAAATGAAAATAAATAGGAGTAGTTCATAGTAAAATGGAATATGGGGGAAAACACCAAAACTGGCGACTTTTGCTGTGTGGGAAGAAGAAATCGTGAGGGGAATAAACTTCAAGCTACTGTAACAAATGAGATTATATGCACATTTACCTTCCAAGTGGTACAAATATTGGTCTGGAAAATAATAATAAAATGTTGACTCACTTCTCAGAGATATACAGTACACAATAGTCTGGGGAATCAGGGAGTATGTTATGTTCTCGAAAACAGGATTTTACGCATGGAAAGAAACAAACATTGAATCTTATTCCATGTTTGCGTGTAATTTGAAGTGGTTCTATGGGCTTTTGGGTCATTGAAAGCCTACTCAGTGCATGTTGTCTTGTAAAACAACATAACCCCGATTTGACCTCAATTCTTAAAACATGAAGTATCCGAAATGATTACTCCAATTACCTCAGGAAAACATAGACCGAAAATGGACACGGTAACGGTTCTTAGCCATTTCGATATGATTGTTCACTGAAAGTACACGCTTCAATGGGTGTCGTTTTTTTCTTCATATTTTTGCCATATAAAGATATACTTACAGTTATTTCACACCTGACAACAAAAGCATACAGCAAATATCCGTCGTTCATTACATTCACTCTGTGTTCATTCATCCACCATGCTAAATCTGTTACCATGGCATCCCAAGGCTGGTGTCTGGAAAGCGGAGTGTAGTGTTCCCGTAATGACAGAGGAGCCCTGGGTGCCGCAGTCAGAACTGGATGCTACCCGTGTAAGTGGTGAGTCAGTCAGGGTCATAGTTTTATCCGGTTTCCTGACGTCAAGGACCCTTTGTCCTGGACTCCATCCCCTTGAAAACCAAAAAGGTAAAGCAATGACATTGATAATAGTGCCAATTCTTATGCAGTCAAAAGTTGCCCGCAAACTTCATAGTTCTAGCTGGACCCCTGGAAGATCTGGCGTCCTTGTGATGTACTTTGGTTATGTACTCAAGCTAACAAAATCAGAGCAAATGATGGCCAAACAGGAGCGTGGGGTTATATACCTTACAGGACTTATGGATCCATGTGAATTGATTCTTACCTTCAAAAATGTACAAATTGGCCTAGTAAAGCTACCATTGTGAATAGGTTACCAGGATCAGTTGGGCATTGTCATAGGATCTACCTCTCAGATAAGCCTGTCAAATCAGACTTGACTGTTTCTGTACATACCCGGCAGTATACATTGGAAGCAATTTCTCCGTATCTTGTGTTTCAAGATGGTAATCATTGCAACAGATGTAGAGGCACAGTATTAGTAAAGGTGATGTAATATAACGCAGGACAATCTAAGGTGTCAACCCAGCTTCATCACATTTCCCCTCCTAGGTAAATATCTGGTAACTTCATGATGAAATCAACTCCGTCTCAACAGATTTCTTTTGGAAGTGTTTCTTGGTAGGCCGTTTTGTTGGATTTTTGTCCATTGTTGTAGAGCACCTGTCCTACTTTCTCTGTTTTCTGTAGCGCGGAGGTCTACCTGAACTGAAATCAGCTCTCTGATGTTGTTCAGCCTCTGGGTAGCTTCAGAGGCATAAAGGTAAACACGTTCAGAGCTGAGGGGCATGTTATTTTGGAGGGGTGGGATACACCCGTCCTCTCCAGTGACCATCTTTCGCTAGGATAATGATCATGGGTTGTGTGTGCAGTTGACAGGCTCTTCTCCTCTCGCCCTGGGATCAGAGGAGAGTGCGGGACAGACAGCCTATTGAAATATTGGACTACTATTGATCAATATCAGGACTCCTCCTGAGTTTTCAGCTGTAGAGGGCGTGTTACACAGGTGTGCTTTGTCTACCAGAGTCCATGGACAGTATAGGGATATTGTTACTTTTCTCCTGCACATAATTATACTTTGTGACTCCGCTAGTTTCTATCCGCCAGGCCCTGTCATCGGGTTCCATAGAGTACTTCCTGGTAAGTACTCCCTCACTCGTGTGTGTGTATATATACACAGGTTATTGTTATATACATGTGCTTCAGTGTGCAAGAAAGAGGCTTAATGGTCTGCTCATTGGAAGTACAAGAACAAGTCACTGTACAGGACACACAATGGCATACGTGTTGTACAAGTGTTTCCCACCCAGAGTAAACTCCATAGACGTGAGAAGAGAAGAGGCAACAGAATGTGTTGCACTTTTGCTTTAGGCGGCTGGTTGTTGGGTGTCAGTATATTATAATGGCCGTAATACACATTTTATCGTCTTTCATCTGTCCGTCCTTTCGGGTTGCGTGTTTTCATTTACTGGTCATTTCAGAGACCTCTGAAACAGTGTGTACAATTAAAGGGCTTCTGTACAGTATGAGCATTTTGATTGACAACTTTCCGATGCGCATGTGTGGTCGCTGACAGGGTGGGTGCAACTGAAAGTCATCTTCAGCTGGCTCGAACCCCGACAGGGAAGCCAAGTCCTACCCGGTTACACCACATAGGACGGTATAATCACATCCCACTCTCTGTGCAGCCCTGTCATTTTTGGCCAGAGAGCGACATCAAGTGCAACTCTCTTTTGAAAGGCAGTGATCATACGCTGTCTCCACATGAGTAACTGCTCTCCCCGCACTCTACGTCACTAAATCACTGTCTTTGAGTCCCCACTCTCTACTATGCAAGTGCTCCTCGAGTTGAAATCCTTGTAAATGTCTCAGTTGGACAACACTCCTGTTCACCCGTCATCGGTACCCTCTAGAGATAGAACCTCTAATTGGACATACATATTAAAGACCGCCACGACGGGGACAGGTAATGAGTGTTGTTAATGGAGAGGATGTCACACACTGTTGCCATCTGGTTTGTCACGAACGTGGGTGTCACGCACCTTCTCGTATTCATGCGTTGCTCTTTTGTCCTTTCTCGATAAGGTAGGGATTTATCTCTCGTGGACATAACAAACTTTTGCGCATATTTTACTCCTGGGTAACCGAGATTAGGTAGGGATATACTTAGTGGCCAAGCTAATGGAGTTGACAGATGACACAGCCGCAAAAGGGACGTCAATTGAATAATATTGGATGGCAATCCCTAAGCAAAATTCCGCATGGCTCTAGCTTTGGCTGATTTACCCATTCATTCTGTGAAATAAGAAGAGCACAGAGGTTCACTGAGGTCGGTCATTTATCCTTGGTAGGAGTCAAAGTACAGGCAGGAATCAGCGGCATAAAAATGTCCTCCATGGCAGCAATGCAGTTTATTATTTATCCTTTTGTCAATAGGAGAATAAGTAGTATATATTGCTCACCTTTCCAGAGTCTTCCCCCTCTCTGTCCCTGTCTTTCTTTCAATCCTCCTTCATAATAATATATTATATGTGACAACCACAGGTGTCTGTTTCACAGAGTCAAGTTTCCACCCGCAATTATGTAAGAGGCCGGTTGTAATTACATAAGGCTTTGTCTGAGGTGGGAGACAAAAGGGAAAAAGCTGAGGGGAGATGCACTGTGTGTATGAAGAGGTGAGACCTTTAGTCTTCTTGGCCTTGGTATTCCAGCCACACTGTGAACAAAGCAGGTGAGGTGTGTCACAAATAGTCACGTTGTGACAAGGCATGTTGTCCTGTTTTATGCTACGTTCCACTATTCACCTCGTCTTTGCTTTTTTTACTAAGGTAGCGCTTGGTGTAATTCTAACAAAATGATAACTAAGATTTTGTTTTGTCTGGGGTTCACAGAAAACAGCACTGTTTAGTACCATTGCGCACCAGCTACTGTAGTTGATTGCAATTGAATTCATCACAGTCCAGACCTGGGGATTCTTTCCCTGCTGTATCCTGCAATGGCATCATCAGCATTGGACGTTGTTGGCATCACGCAGAATGACCAGGGTGCTACCCTCCTGCTGCTCAGTCTATAAACCACCACGATTACATGACGTTGTACATTCAGTCATACAGCACCAAACTCTTTCATCTTGCAGCAAAACCAGTGTTGACACCTTTGCATTTGATGTCATGTGTCACTGTTGCATTTCACGTTAAATGGGGCAAAATCTTGTCAAGGAAAACTTCGGGGGATTTATAGTACGTTTTCCTACCAGCCATCATCTGCAGCGGGGTGGGGTTTACAACCATACAGGGCGGACGTAAGAGCTGTGGAGAGGCTTCAGAGAGGAGGTAAAAGGCCTGAGGCAGCCATTTGAAGCAGCGCCAACAGCCCCCTCCCGCCAGGTGTTTGCGTTGCTATGGCACTTTGTTTTCACCATCATTAGCTACGAGAGTGAGAGGAAGCCATGGTGTACCTGAAGTGTTTAATGTATGGCCTGACACATGAAAGGACTGGGAGTATGATGTACGACATATGTAGTCCAGTGCGCGTTGGTGAAACTCGTGTTCAGCGTCAAACCTGTTTTAGCCACGTTCTATCATCTCGTCTTGTTGCCACTTTCGTCTTGTCCTGTTTTAGTCACACTTTCATCTCGTCTTGTTGCTTCAAAGAGTAATTGGTGCGAACATATATGCCAGTGAGAGTTGGGGTGTGCTGTATAATGACAAAACAGCTATGTTCCTGGACAAAGACAAAGTGAAGAAATCTAACAGTGTCCTCATCTGATCTCATCTGTGGTCCTGCTGTCTCTATTCTAATTGACCAGGTAATTATAGGTAATCACCAAGCTACTTGAAGCCGCTCTTACTCTCGGCAAGCGACGGCTTCATCAGAAGCCCGGGCGAGGAGTCATTTCCAGTTAGAATGGGCTCATAATTAGGGATAATAAGCTAATTTTAAGAAATACAGAACTGCCGGCTTCAACTGTCCCTCCTCATCTCATTGACTTCCTTTAGAGGGGCACTTGCGTCAATACCAGGCCGAGTCTTGAACAAGGTCACTGCTTTTTAAAACAGCCACTGTTACAGCTGCCGGTCTGGAGCAAAAAATAAGCAAATGGTTAAATGACAGAAAGTGAGTGTTGCATAAGTGATTATTAGTTATTTCCCTCCGTTAAGCATGTTAGATGGGTAAGGAGAGATAGGTAAACATGAAGCAGAAATTCAATACGACCTGCCTGCCTTAGGCCACATATCACAGGATTTTGAGAAATGAAACACATCCAGGATTTAACACAGGAATTAATTATATCAGTTGGTGTTAAACAGTACTCATTACAATGTAAGCATACTAACAAATACACACTGAAAACTTGGGGGATAGCCTACTTGACAAAACAAGGGTTCAGAAATACCTCTGCAGGTTACATTCTGTTCATATACTGGTTTGAAATGACATATTACACCACACACAGTCAACGACACCTTCACACAAACGACTGAGTGTAATGCATCATGGGGCAGGTTTTTACAAATTAGGGCACCTAAACAGTCCCTGAAGGAGGGGACAGAGAGTGGAATTGAAACATTAGCTGAGGATCTGGAGGAAGTGGTGGAGAGAAAGAACCACAAGAATGGGAATATTTTCCAGGATCAGGTGGCCTCTGTCCCCCTGAAGTGCTGTTAAAGACCATGGCATAAAAATCTTCATTATTGCTCCCTCTTGAAAGGCACCAGAGCTGCGTAAAAATCCAGATCATCCGTTCACAGCGACTGTGATTTGCTTGACTGGGTTAAAACAGGCTTATTGATCCATCCCCTCAGCGGAGTAAAATCGGGTAACCAGGTGTGAACTGTATCCGGCCCAGTGATCAGAGACTACAATTAGCTCGGCACAAGAAGTGTCGCTGTCAATCGCCTCTCAAGATAAATGGGCTCTTCAATTCATGTCTTTACAAGTCCTGTAAAATTGGTGATTATCACGCCACTAGGCAACTCATTTTAGCCTGTGATCACTCAAGGATGTTATCCAACTCAATCAAACTGACTCTCACACTTTCTGGTCACATGGTGATGGCATCTGATCCTGACGCCTTGCTGTGTAAATGAGGTCTGGCTATGAGCTGAGAAAAGCTTGGTTCGCCACAGCACTATATCATAGTAGCATCCTGTGGCTGACCCACTCAGTCAGCCAGCCAGCCACTCCACTCCTCTCGTCACACACACACACGCAGGCACACACACACACAGTCAGTATATCACTGCAGTGAAGAACACACTGATGCATCAGGCCAGACAAGGACGGCAGGGTGTTCAAAACCTCAAATCCACACTCTCGGTCAGTTTAGATGTCTCTATCGTTCGGATGGATTTACTGTATACATAGTACACATAGTGCACAATATAATAAGTATCCTCTTTATAAAATGTATGAATCACCTCACTGCATATTGGAGTTCCTATTGAGCTTAACAGTGTGTAGTATTTTAGTATTTCATGATACAATGGAACGTTAGGGAGTAAACATTATTTATAATAAGGGTTACATGGAGAAAATAAAACTTCTCTGTTAGGAAAATGGATGGCCCTCCCTTCAACAAATACATTTTACCTAAACCCTCCCTGAATGCTTGAAAAAAAAAGTGACTGTAAGAGCCCCACATTGGAGGTGTCACAAAAACACATAAAAAAGACCCCCCCCCCACACAATTTTTTTTTTTTTTTAACCAATCATTTTCCCATGGGGAATTTTCAAAATGCTTCAAATAAGGGCTCTGTTTCATGTAGCCTTACTCTTGTGTGACATTTCGATAACCACGTAAATCTCTCTCGGACAAGGTGACTTTTATCAATATATTTGTTTCTATTTACTCTCAGATTTGAAAATAGACAAAGTAGACATCATGCAAAGCTACAAATCCCTGAAAGCTCCTGCACATAATCTCTAGCTAATCTAGGTTTTTTGTCCATTTAAAACTTGCACAAGACAGTTCACAGAATTGTCAATTGAAAGAAATATAGGCAATTTATTAATTACTAAATTTAGCTAATATTAGATAGTTCATCCGGAGATTCTTACCTTTGCCTCGATTCGGCCATCTCGTCTCGATCATCATGACATTTGTAGTTCTTTATGATAGCCACATTAGCAGCTAATTAGCATTTCATTTTGGGGGGTACATACAGGCAAATATGTTGATAAAAGTCACCTTGTCCTTGAGAGATTTACAAGGTTATCAAAATGTCACACCACACACACTTACACAAAACACAGCTCTTATTTTAAGTGTTTCTAAAATCCCCTATGGGAAAATGAACGGTGGAAAAACAATTGGAACCATTTCCTTGTTTGACTGCTAGGTTTCATCGGTATTTTGACTCATGGTACTCTAAGTAACAGTATAACTTTAGACCGTCCCCTCGCCCATACCCGGGCGCAAACCAGGGACCCTCTGCACACATCAACAACAGTCACCCACGAAGCATCGTTACCTATCGCTCCACAAAAGCCGCGGCCCTTGCAGAGCAAGGGGAACTACTACTTCAAGGTCTCAGAGCAAGTGACGTCTCCGATTGAAACACTATTTAGCGCGCACCACCGCTAACTAGCTAGCCGTTTCACATCCGTTACATCTACACCCCAAATAATAATTAAAACAAAGCAGATAGCAGAGAACATGTCTTATTTTGCCCTGACTTCTTGGACAGGCATCAGGGCTGTGGGCCAGAAGGTTGTGGGTACACAGACCACCGTGACAAGAGTAGGGGTGGAAAGAGCTCCTTTATAGTAAAAGCATTGCAGCTGTCTAAGGTACTGCATCACAGTGTTGTGGCTTAACTACAGCCTGGGGTACGATCCGGGAGTCCCATAGGACAGCGCACAATTTGCCCAGCGTCAGGAAGGTTTGGCCATGGGGCTTTACTTGGTTCATTGAGCTCTAGCGACTCCTTGTGGCGGGCCGGGTGCTTGCAGGCTGACTTCGGTCGTCAGCTGAACAGTGTTTCCTCCGACACATTGGTGCAGCTGCTTAAGCAAACGGGTGTTAAGAAGTGCGGTTTGGCGGGTAATGTATCGAAGGATGCATGGCTTGACCTTCACCTCTCCCAAGCCCGTTGGGGAGTTGCAGCGATGAGTCAAGATCGTATTCACAAAATTGGGTACAAAAAAATGGCATACACCCTCAATTCAAGACTTGGTTTTAAATATATATCCCATTTAGCAGACGCTTTTGTCCAAAGCGACTTACAAGTCGGCTGGGGCCACTACTTTTGCATATGGGTGGCCCCAGTGGGAAACGAACCCACGACGCTTGGCGTTGCAAGCGCCATGCTCTACCGACTGAGCCACACAGGACGGGCTGTTAAGTTTTAACTTAACAGCCCTTCACTGACATGGAGGTAGGCTATTTAAAGAGTACATGGTGGGTGGAGGAATCACGATTTTTTTAACCTTTATTTAACTAGGCAAGTCAGTTAAAGAACAAATGATTTTTTTTCAAAAAAAATCAGCCTTTGACAGCATAGAAAACTGCCTTGTTCAGGGGCAGAACAACAGATGTTTACCTTGTCAGCTTGGGGATTTGATCTTGCAAACTTTCAGTTACAAGTCCAACACTCTAACCACTAGGCTACCTGCCACCCCGTTGACCAAAAAATCTATGGATATCAAATCAAATTTTATTTGTCACATACACATGGTTAGCAGATGTTAATGCGATTGTAGCAAAATGCTTGTGCTTCTAGTTCTGACAATGCAGTAATAACCAACGAGTAATCTAACCTAATAATTCCACAACTACTACCTTATACACACAAGTGTAAAGGGATAAAGAATATGTACGTAAAGATATATGAATGAGGGATGGTATAGAATGGCATAGGCAAGATGCAGTAGACGGTATAGAGTACAGTATATACATATGAGATGAGTAATGTAGGGTATATAAACATAAACTGGCATAGTTTAAAGTGGCTAGTTATTCATGTATTACATAAAGATGGCAAGATGGAGTAGATGATATAGAGTACAGTATATACATATACATATGAGATGAGTAATGTAGGGTATGTAAACATTATATTAAGTAGCATTGTTTAAAGTGGCTAGTGATGTATTTTTACATAAATTTCCATTATTAAAGTAGCTGGATGTTAGTGGTGGCTGTTTAACAGTCTGATGGCCTTGAGATAGAAGCTGTTTTTCAGTCTCTCGGTCCCTGCTTTGATGCACCTGTACTGACCTCGCCTTCTGGATGATAGAGGGGTGAACATGCAGTGGCTTGGGTGGTTGTTGTCCTTGAGGATCTTTATGGCCTTCATGTAACATCGGGTGGTGTAGGTGTCCTGGAGGGCAGGTAGTTTGCCCCCGGTGATGCGTTGTGCAAACCTCACTACCCTCTGGAGAGCCTTACGGTTGTGGGCGGAGCAGTTGCCGTACCAGGCGGTGTTACAGCCCGACAGGATGCTCTCGATTGTGCATCTGTAGAAGTTTGTGGGTGCTTTTGGTGACAAGCCAAATTTCTTCAGCCTCCTGAGGTTGAAGAGGCGCTGCTGCGCTTTCTTCACAGTGCTGTCTGTGTGGGTGGACCAATTCAGTTTGTCCGTGATGTGTACGCCGAGGAACTTAAAACTTACTATAGCAGTCCATAACCTAATATTGTCTGTCAAACATGTAGGCTTACCTCATTTCTTAAATAGAAAGAATTAGGCTCCAACACAAAGACCTCTTGTTGTTAGTAAAGTCTAATTAAATGAGGATGGTTGAAATTAATTATGCCTACTCAAATGTGTCTACTTTCAGCACCATGAGCTGTCCATTTCGGATTGATTGTGCCGAGGCTGCTGCTTCAAGTTTCAGCACAACAATGTAAGTTACTCGATTCTGGCTTGTTGTGAGGTCAATAACTCGGATAAACACATCACGGGCAAGAAACATATAGTTTTTAATCAATTAAATTATAGTAGTAGCAAGTTATCAAAGTTGACCTCTGGTCCTCCTCACCTTTGCGTTCTCTACAAACTGAACAGAACATATACTATAGGCTAGTCAGTGAAAAATATTTTTGGGACGAGGCCTCATCCAAAATTATTTTCCTCCAGTTAACCATTCTGTACATTTTGATCGGTCTCTTAGCACCTTTTATCCAGCAGCATACCACCCTGCATTCCAATGCTGGCTTTCGTCCAAAGCTAAGCAGGGGTGGTCATGGATGATCCCTGGATGGGAGACCAGATGCTGCTGGAAGTGGTGTTGGAGGGCCAGTAGGAGGCACTCTTTCTTCTGGTCTAAAAAACAAAATCTGAAGGGCAGTGATTGGGGACATTGTTCTGTGTAGGGTGCAGTTGTTCAGGTGGGATGTTAAACAGGTGTCCTGACTCTCTGTAGTCACTAAAGATCCCATGGCACTTATTGTAAGTGTATAGGTGTTAACCCTGGTGTCCTGGCTAAATTCCCAATCTAGCCCTCATACCATCATGGACACCTAATCATCCCCGGTATCCAATGGGTTCATTCATCCCTGTAACATTCATCCCTGTAACACTTCCCCAGGTTGTTGCTGTAAATGAGAATGTGTTTTCAGTCAACTTACCTCATTAAATAAATAGTTGTCATACATGTGTTAGAACTGCATGCTAATACTTTGAGAGGACCTTCACAGAGATATACCTGATGTTTTGTCATTGGAGATCTGCACTTTCTACATGCCACTCAAAATACCCTAAAGCTATAATGAGAGTCAGAGAATACCGAAGCCACTGCTTCTTTAAAAAATGAAATAAAAAGAGGCGTGGCATGTGTACAGAGAAAGTGAGGCGGTACCATCATGAATATTAATCAAGTGATTTGTTCCTTAGAGACAGAGCGCAGCTGGATGTCACTGATTTGAATGAACTAGAGGACACCTCGCATCAAAACAACGCATATAAAATCTAAAATAGTATCTTAATAAGCACTACACGCTATTGAGTCGCGGGATGCATAACAACATTATAGTTGTATAAGAGACAGTTCAGAACAGAGCAGCCTAAAAGAGCTGCTGTCATCGGTTCTTAACATTTGAAACTATTTACCTTTTATTGCTTTTTTGAAAATATATTTTATCATAGAGTTTAATTATAGCAATTGCACTTATGGACACCATTCTGGACAATTTCGCCCCGGATAAACTTTTCCCCAGTGCCAACCTGTTGGACCTTGAGGATTTGAATGAAGGGGATTTTCTCAACAATGTGGTATGTGCAGATGTTCATTTTTCTATTCTACATATTATAAACACTTATCTTTACGCACACAGTGATTGACAAACTGTAATGCAGCATAAATCGTGATTCGCTTTGATTCTCCGGACGTTTGATATATTATTCGGCTATATGCCTATAGCCTATGCGATTAATGCTTCAGTGTCCACAGTGTCAGCAGTGTTCCTCTGTCTCGATTGTGATAGACGTGTTAATTACTCTGTAATAACCTGATTTATGCAGGAATTAAGCTGATAGTCTACCCTGCAAATATCCAATGCACGTCAGAGAAAGGTGTTGGGTTCGTCACATGCGTGTCTGAAACGATTTACGAAAGATAAACAGCCGGCATGTAAGCTACTGCTGTTTAATTTACCCAGCTGTGCATTTCAGAAAATTCTCTTTCACAATCGTGCCGGATCTAAAGTGGGCGTGTTAGGTGGAGTTGATCCTGCTCATGCATCCGGCTTCAGTGCATTTGTAAAGACTGTTGTGACAGATGTGAAAACTATCACACTTTTATGATGGCCCTCGATAAATGACTCTGATCCAATTGAAGAGGATATTCCTCATGTATTAGTTAAGTTAAATATTCAGCACATCACACACAGGGATCAAGAGTAAATGTCACTGGAAAATGACAAACTGTACCAAGACTAAACAACCCCACCACAAAGAGATGGAGTACATAATTGTTAGTAGGTGGTGGAAAATTGGACCAGCCAATGGGCTATTGGAGAAATGGTGAGCAATCTGGAAAGGATCCCATTAGGCTTTGTATGTTCCATGATGACTCATTCTTCTGAGGAGAGAGTGATGGTGGTTTGTATCTTTAACTACTCCCCGATGGGTCAATGTTTCATCTAATTCGAACACCCATAGGACATACAGAGGTTTAACTGGGGATGCTTCACACATATGAATGGGAAATCATGTGACATGATGGCATTCACACTGAATCTGCACATCAGCTCAACTCGTCATGCACTTGGGACACTTGAGGATGATTGTGTTCTCAATAGGGATTTGATAGACTTATAATAGACTCAGATGTCCCTCCACATTCTCCCAGCTGTGAGGGTACGTATCAAGCCTGGCCCCTGGCCCTCAATGGCTTGATTGTGGCTGGGAGCTTTCTAGGGGACAGAGACAGGGAGGAGAGGACCAGTCTGTCTTTAGTGTGAATAAGATCAGATTCTAGCAACTGACTGCCCTCTCAGTGCTGTGTGAGAGTGAATGAGGGCCTGTGTGTGTGTGCAGGGTGCACCCCTCACCTGTCTACAGCTGCTTCCCCCTGCACAGCCCTCTGTTGAAGCCCCTCTGTCGGCAGAAGCGTTGAGGCTGGCCCTCTTCAGTGAAAGAACCCTTTGACGTCTTTAAAAAAATTACAACAAAATTACACACTGACAGAAATGGGGGGAAGGGTGGGGAGAGGCAGGTAATAGGCAGTGTTTGTTTTACCAGCTATTATGGGGGTTTAAATATAGGTGGGTCATTTAAGGATTTCTACTGTTTAGGTTTCTGTGTGCTATTTTTTTATAGCTTGGAGTTAGAATTTCATGGCTGCCTTGGGGTTTTCGGATGCTGCCTTTGATGACCCTCTTGCCAAGCACTTAAACACCCTACATTTTAGGTAATTGCATGGGTGGGTAAATCAGATAAGCTGCAGACTATTGTGTAGCTTATAAGATCAGAAAGTGTGGCCACATTACCTAGGATACCTATGGTGTGGAGATTAGCATATTCTTATGATACGACTTTCAGAAATGTGTCAGAGGGTGTTCATTCCTTTTGCATGGATTACAGATTGTAATGAGTTTGCAGGTTGTCTTCATATTTGGCTGGTCTAGTCAATCCCACTTTACTTGAATGATAAGAGCAATTCCTATCGGATTAAAGGTCAGTAGCATACTGTCGTTGACGACAGAAGTGAAATATTCACTTGGGTGGATGAGTAGATTAGAACTGCACCCGCAAGTGTCGTATCGCAAGTGTGTGTCTGTGTGGAAGAGGGGTGATCCCAGCCGGCAGGTGACTGGCCAACACACCTGCGTCCCACACAAGCCAGCGGCTAGTGCTGCTCACAGACGATGGAGCGTGACTGGGCATGCCAAAGAACTCCAGCAAGTCGGGGCCTTGCAGTCGAGACACACTAATGTAGAGTGGGGGTGGAAAGGAGTTTTTGGCAGAGGGAGGGGGTAATGGGATCGGCTAGCTGCATTCCTTCCCAATAGGTTCCTACAGGGACTCATTGCTCTGAGCTTCCTACTGCTGTGTTTGGAGCCAGTCCAACATGGATGGCTATGACAAAGTGATGTAATATTTTGAAAATTCATGCATGCCTGCAAAAGAAGCCAGACAGAAAACCAGTCTACCAAAAAGGGCATGCCATTGGCTCTTAGTTCTTCACAGTCACTTCTACTTTCTGCTACATGTGTTCTCTGCTGAGGAGCATAAACCCCGGCTACAAACTTCCACTTTCAAGTGGTCAATAAAGTGATTCTACTCTATAGCTTGATTCGGAGTGAGGTGAGGTAGACTTGAAAATGGCTGTCTAGCAATGATCACAACCAACTTGACGGAGCTTGAACAAAATATATAAGAATAACGGGCAAATATTGTACAATCCAGGTTTGCAAAGCTCATAGCGACTTACTCAGAAAGACGGACAGTTGTAATCGCTGCCAAAGATGATTATAACATGTATTGACTCAAGGTGTTGAATACTTATCTAATCAATATATATTCATATTTTATTTTCCATTATTTGTTTTGTGAATTTTTCTTCCACTTTGACATGGCAGTGACATTGCAGAGACATTGCGTAGATCGTTGGCAAAAAAAATGGCAATTAAATCCATTTAAATCCCACTTTGAAAAAGTCAAGGGGTGTGAATACTTTCCGAAGACACTGTACTGTATATACGATCTGTCATGGAAGGCTCAATAAAGAGAAAAGTGACAAACTACGACGCTAAGATGTCATGAGAAAGATTACGCATTCGAGGTGCTATTATCAGTCCTTAAACTTTGTCTGTGAGGTGAATATCAAAGGCGTGGTGATACCTTTCAGTCAGGTGTGGAGCAGACACCATAGGAAGAAGCTCTAACCTGTGGTAGTTGCAGGCTATGATCAATTTAGAAAGCATACAGTGTCAAACCAGTCATTGTTTTATCTTTGGTGATGTTGCGTGTCTCTTATATTGTCCTCACTGAATTGTTAAAAATGCAAGTCATACTTTTTATTTTAATTTTAATTTTTGTCTAATTTCTCTTAGAAGAAGAAAATGTGGATTTTAGAAGATCTTAAGAACTAGAAATGATGTGTTCTTTATCAATATACATTTGAAATAGATTGCATGATGGAGCCACAATGGAGCCTCCAGCTATATTATGGGCCTTTCCGAGATAGTATATTGATTTAGAGATCTGAGTAATAGCGATTCCACAAATTTTGAACTGGACCAAGTTCTGGTGAGCCTATTTTCTATTTTCAGGGCAGTTCTCATGTACTTTATTTTATTTCTACATGAGTACTTCCTTCACCCATTTCCTTCTCATCACATCCTTGAAGGTATCACTTTGTTTATCATCTTGTAATAAGAGGATAATGCCCATTGTAGTTGAAGTACCCACCCATCCTCCAAGCTTACAAAGAGTCTGTTGCAGGTTATTTTCACAGTGGTTGAAATTTTAGGTCACCTTTTGAATGTTAGCCTTGTGGTTTTCGACTAGCCTATATGGTACTAAATGAAACTGTGAGTTTGCGTATCGAGTATCCAGAGACAAGTAGGAATGTCTATTTAATCTTATTTTATTTTGTATAAAAGGCTGGTGGGCAGTTTTCTCAGTCTGTAAATCAGTCCTCTGTTGTAGTCTCTGGCAACCAGCTCTGTAAATGAAACGGCAGAACAGAAGAAACCAGACTTAATCTGGAACACATTGTTAGGATGGAGCTCTCAGGGATAGATTTCAGGGAGAGGCTTGCAGGAGACATAGCAGGGACAGTTCTAGGCAAGTCTTTCTGTCATAATCACCTACACATCTCTATTGGAGCAGTAGGACTGGCTGTACACATCAGACAAAAACCTGTCTGAAAATCCACATTCCATATTTGTAACCAAACTAAGTCAATTAGCTATCTGGCTAATTATCTGTTTATGACTTATGATTGGAAGGATAAGACTAAACAGGGTTGTTATCACATTTGAATGGCTGTCATGCTGATATGAATTGGATTCAAATATAACAGTTGGATTCCTGTTCCCTGACCCATTTCGACCACAGTTCATTCATACCTTGCCTCGCTGGTTCTCTGAAACCGAGTCAACATTGTGGACTGGTGTTAACGTTTGCTGGAACAAGGCTGTAGATTCTTTCAAAGCGTCCAATGGTCATTTTGATTATTTAAGAAGATAGTACTTGAAGTTCACACTTTAGTCAATTAAATGCGCTAAGGTCATTTATTAGGCACAGGAAGTGCAACAGGCAGTAAGAAATTGTATTGAGAAGTGATTAAAGTGACTTTAGTTTTGTAGTCCACTTGTAGTCCTCCCCCCCACTCAACAATAATATTCTCTGGGCTTCCTCTAATCTATCACAGACTCTAAATGGATCCAAACAGTCCCTTAAAGGTCAGGAAACCAGTCAGAGTGACACACAGAAGCCTGTCTCCAGTGGTTGTGGTTTTCAAACCCCTCTGCTTGCTAAAGAAAGCATCTGCACTGGAATTAAGAAACCAGGCCTTTCCACTCAGGAAAAGTGGGGGATGGGAGCTCATGGGTCTACTCTATACTTTAGGGTGCTCACCCGCTGCTCATGCAGAGGGAAATTCAGGCCATGGGACTGCTGACTGCTGCCTCAACCTCAACAGTAGATGAATAAATGAAATGTTGGACTCATTGAGGAGCATCAGTCAGCGAGTGTCAAGTCTGGTTGATTTGAGAGCTTTGGGAATACCAGTGATCACATGCATAGTGCAGTATGTCAAGCAGTAGGTCAATTGTGTGGATTACACATATGTCATTTTGTTGGACATCAGTGTAATGCTGATGTAAACGGAGGCGCTACTTCCAAATGTCTTCCTCAAAACAGCAGGTGGAAGATGAGAATCAGGGGATGTAGAGTGCCCACTTTAGCATTACGCATAACAATTGTAAATGGTAACGCATCAGATGCATATCAGGCTCATCTTGTAGCACCTGGTCTAATTTGGGTGCCAGTGGCAATGTGACAAGCGGAGACGTGTGACCTGGCCCTTAAAGTTGCAGATGGGAACATTTGGATGCAGCAGTCTCAAGTCCTAATGTTTGCACGCAACTTAAGAGGTTTTCAATGGGAGGTCAAATTAGGTCAAGCTGTCAAAACGTTATGGATCACAGCTGATTGGAACGCACATGCTTTTCGCTTGGAATTTCCCTCCTCTCTTGTACTGATGTAGCGTGGGTCCTCTAGATAGTCTTCCTGTATATCAAACTTAACAGAGTCCAGATCGTGACAGTCATATTGCGCTTATCTTGTCTGCTGATTTTCAGTTTTTAACTTCACCCTTAAGCACAATTTCCCAAGTAATAATTTGTTCTTAAAATAACAAACTGTACTAACTGCTGCTTCTATTCTATATCTTCTCACAGCAACAAGGGTAAATCTCCACAGAACAGCCACATTTGAACTGCACAACAGTCATTCCTGCAGATCTGAGAGCCTAGCAGCTTTCTTGGCTTGGGTCCCAGGCCCAAACTTTTATTGGCCGATTTATTTTTCCTTTTACAAACACACATTTTCTCCTGCTGCTGAGCTGCTCCACGCGAACCTTGCACTCCAGTTTTCCTTCTGCAAGTGCCTGGCTAATTTGCATGCTTCACTCTGATTGGTCGCAGAGCTGACAGTTGTTGTGTCACCAGAAGGAATGCGAGAAGCACATTGGTATTACTATGCACTGCTTGACTTCAGTGCAGCGTTTACCATGTCTACTGCTGAGACATTTATTTATGCTTTCTTTTCACCAAATGTGATACTGTGTGCCAGGAGAGAGTGCAGTACTTAATATGATTATGCCTCGCTAGAAATACTAGCACCACGTCAATAACAAGAGGGTAGGCTTAGAGGGCTTATTTATTGTGTGGCAGAATGTCTAGAATATTGCAGATAGATATGGTACCATTCCACCCCTTCTGAACAAGCCAAACAAAACACTTTCCTTGCTTCCAATCACAGTGGGTACAATACTCCCAAGAATTCTGTACATTTATCCCTGTGCCCGTGGTTTCTAAAAATATACTATTTGGTTTCCAAATCCATAACTGCAGTGGGCGCTAACATATTTGGCATCTATTATCATAGTTTGCTTTTAAAGGGCAAAGCGTTTAGATGGGCTGCAAGGTATCTGCACAGACAATGCTCTGGAACCTTATTGCTCAAGCATCGATGTAGAGTAGGGAGTGGAGTTGCTCTGGAGCATTTTAACCTCTTCGGTTCCCCATAGTGTAGTGGTCTAGCTTTCTCTCTCTCAGCCGCAGAGAGTTTTAATGAGAGGGCTTCCAGAAAGAGTACCACCCAGCAGCCCTTCCCCCTCTATGGGGCTTCCTGTCTGTCCAGACCTGTACCAGCTGCCCCAGCTGGAGAGATGGGCCGGC
This sequence comes from Oncorhynchus masou masou, assembly GCF_036934945.1. Taxonomy (NCBI): domain Eukaryota; kingdom Metazoa; phylum Chordata; class Actinopteri; order Salmoniformes; family Salmonidae; genus Oncorhynchus; species Oncorhynchus masou. Next base: position 43,162,364 of record NC_088213.1, read on the forward strand.
GAGGGCTGAGGGAACATCTGGGGCAGCATAAAGGGTCTTTTCCCCACCCCAGACAGGGAAGATGTGTTTCCCTCAAGGTGCTTAAGTGTGTTTCTCTTCCCATCCCATTCTGAGAGACCTCTGTAATTATTGTCTGCCATCATGACCACTAAAATGATAGACGAGAGAAGAACTTGAGTGCCAAAACTATAATGAATTCTCATTACCTGTTCCCTGTTCAAAAAGCAAGCTTTCTCTGTCTCATTCTAAGCTGAGAATCAAAATATTCCCTCAATCATTTTGCATGCAAGTACCGTCCTGGTATGACTTGGTGTACTTCAAAGCCTGCTGGCTGGTTCTCTAGCCACAACATACGTAGCAATCTAGAGACATTTTCAGATGAGGGGCAACTCCCAAAGAAACTGTGATCTTTTAGGCTTTCCTGCTTACATTTCTAGTGGGTTCATGTGCAAACAATCATCATAGTTAATTAAAACATTCAAAAAAAAAGTCATGTTACTTTTACTCCATCCCAAATATGACCCAAATGCAGTAATTGGGTCTCTTTAAAAGACAATTTAAGTGCCACGAAGGAGAAAAGACCCCTCTGTCTGCCTCTGAAATTCCACATCTTTGGTCTATGGGGTGCAGAGCAGAAGGCCATATGTGAAACTTTTGAGGGCTTGCATCAGCAATGGTTGCATCATCATCACAGACTGAACCAGAGTACCAGGAACCCCTGGCACGGGGGCATGCGAGGGAGTTGTATTGTGTTGACTTTATTAAATAGTTTTCCATTTGTTTGTTTTTAAAACGGCTTGTTCGTTTTCAAAGGAGCTAACTACCCATACCAAATTTTTCAAATTTGGTCAAATCTGGAAGTGTTCCAACCCGACTGAGACTACAGCTTGCTGCCTTCAAAACCAACCACTTATCTGTGTAATATACACATTGTGATTTGTGTTTGTCTTTTCCAACCACCATAATGTCCACCTTATTCTTGGCTTGACAGTGAAACATAGAAACACCAAGGTCAGTCTGGATTATCTTGGGCACATCCGCCGCTCACGGGGCACAACAGGAACCTCCTGCTGTAGATGAAAGGGTCTGGGTGGGACTGTTTATCCTGTTGCGCACTCGGCCATAGTGGTTAGTGTGCCTGCTGACGGCAATGGTGCTGCACTGGTAAATAAGCCGGATCATCTAGTATTGCCAGTGTGCCTTTCTTTAAGCATACACTGCTCTCGAACCGACATCAGCTCTATTTAATGGTGTTTGATATCCGGTTAAGTTTTGTGTACATAGATAATGTAGGAGCAAACTAAGGTTGTGAGTGAGTGAGCCTTCCATACCCTCCCTTGCACTTTATCCAAATCCTTATCATGTGAACATGACAAGTAGAGTGAATGTGTCGTACTGATTGGAATTGATTCACCTCCACTAGCAAGATCATCTCATCTGTTTAGGCCTAAATACATTTCAGCATATGCAGATATTTTGTCTGTATGATGATACAGCCTTCCGTGGGGACACACAGTTTGGCCAGGGCTTGATCTGTGTTGGTTTTCCTGCCACCGAATTCACAATTTTGAGGCGTGTGAGAGGGCCTAGCACATGGTGAAAGAGGGATGTCTTTGGTGCTGTGGGCAGTGTACATTGCGTTCTGTTTGACAGCTGTTCAGCTCTCAGGCCTGGGTTACAGGTTCACACCTCAGACACTCCCCTGTACAGCAAACAAGCTGCCCCACAGGTCGCTGTACTGTGAATAGTTGCACGTGTCTCATACTTGTAAGGATATACAATTCGCAAACAACTTTGGTAAGGGATGGAGTGATGGTGCCTCTAGAATTCTATTCTCTGTGATTCATGTCAACCTACCTTCAAAGGCATACCCAGAAGCAAGAGATTATGTGCAATTGATGTCATTAGAGATATGTTCAAATGACACACAAATCTCCACAAGTGTTCTTATTTGCAGGGTGATTCAACATGTCTCGACATGTCTGTGATCAGGATGTCCTTCATTGCAAATCACGAAGCCCTTCAGGCTCTGGGTTGACTAATACAGTCATTCTATTGACCCCACAGTGCTGCTACCATCTTTGTTTTTTAGTTTTTTATTATTTCTGAGTTGTAAGTAAAAAAAAAATTGTTTTTTTTGATCTGATAATGGGCCTGAAATAATCTACGTTCTTCACATTACATTTACTTTTGGACAAATTCATTTTGTTACAGCTCTAGCTATTATAAACTCCATTGATTGTATTTCCCCTCTGCATATCATCATAGGTGAAATAAAATCTTGAGAGCATAGCTGTTACACATCTGGGAAAACGAACAGAGCATGTTGGGCTGCTTTTAATTATAGCTAGTCATGTTGGTCATTGTGAATGACATGCAATTAGTGGTATGTGTTGTTGGGATTCATTAGGCATAGCTGGTTTGAGAGGAGGTGGAGTGTAGAGGAAGTAAATGTGAACTGGTCTGTAATGTGGAATACAGGGGTGATCTGGAACACTACAGCCGGAGGACCAGACTGTGTCCCTGGGGATTTTAATAGAGCAGTTCTGATTCTTGCACACCAGCAATGACTCACTGTCTGCTAGCTAAACTAAAGTAGTGGAAAAAACTGAACCATGCACTGGTGGCCTAAAAGATAGAACCCAAGGACTCCATGTGTGAAATGGTATGACTCATACTTCCAAGAGCAGGTCTACATATTGTATATTTTGGTATGGGATTCGATTACATGATTTTCTGATTAAAGGCGGTCTGATGTGAGGAATGTTTTGTTGGTGATTTTGTTTTGCAGCACTTCTCGGAGCAGATGGAGGACTTCTCCAACGAGCTGTTCAGCAGCTTCTTTGATGACCACCTCCTGGCCGACAGGAACCCACTGTTGGACATGGAGATGGACCCACCCAACCCTGACATCCAGCAAGAACACAGCTACTCCCTGAGTGGAGACTCGGCCCCCCAGAGCCCCTCCATGTCCATCAAAATTGACGAGGAAGCAGGTATGAAAAGCGTTCTTTTTGGTTCTTCTTCTTTGATCTTGTTCATCATAGGTTATCTTCTTCCCAGAACCCCCCCACTCACACACACCTTATTATGCTGAAGCTAAATGGCAATTTATTGATGCTTTGACCAAAGTAAACAAGAAACGATACATCTACAGCACAAAGCTTTGACTAAATATTAATCCAGGACAAAAAGAAGAGCTCCACCAACAGGGCTGCTAGGGGTACAAGGTCTTTAGTTTGATAGTAGTGTAAGTCCTACGTCACTAGAATAGCTGTATCAGATCTGTATCCGCGCTCTCCGCTCCTGCCCTATCTCCCGACACTCCCATGCCGCACAGAGAACCCATCCAAGGAGCCGAGCTCACATAGTACACTCCCAGCCAAGCCCTGCCCACCCTGGAGGAATCAAGGAAGCAAGTCAGGGGATTCCAGGCAGTCAGCCAATACACACACACACACACACACACACACACACACACACACACACACACACACACACACACACACACACACACACACACACACACACACACACACACACACACACACACACACACACACACACACACACACACACCATGTGGCTTCTGCTGCCCTTGCAATGACTCCAAGCTGCAAATGTTTCTCCTTTATTTCCCTTGTGCTTGGGGCCAGGGAAAGAAGAGCCATAAATAAAAAATAAAAAAAGGGAATCTACTGGTGGGGGCAACTACCGTGGCTCTCCAAGGGAGTTGCGTCACACAGAGTTTTACTTAGGGCTTAGGGTAGACTGAAAGCATAACATTGGACTAAACAGTGTGTTAAAAACCACAGTCTCACACATGGAACGTTAAATCACTGGCCCCCCCAAAAAATTATACAGGAATCCCCAGTAAGATTGATGGAACAATGGATGGAATCTAATGAAATGGATTCATATGGGATCATGGCCACACACATTTGTTCCACTGAATGTCAACATGAAAGTGTGCATGTAGATGCACAGCACTTCCATTGCAGTCAAGTTCCCAAACTGTCGACAGAGCAGAGGCACCCACAGAGCACTGCTGCCAATGCAGATTTGATTCCCCATCCCCTTTGCCCAAAACACTGTAAAAAGCCCATTGTTAAAGAGGTTGACTGTTAAAAGGGTGTGTCTAGCTTCTTTACTGCTCTCCGCCTAGGTGTAATGTGTGGAGATCAAACTGCCATCCCCTCTCATAGCCTGGCTAATGAGCTCTCAGGCCCTGGCCCAATCCACTCAGATGCTGAGTGAGGGGAGTCCGACTAACTGTACTGACCTGCCTATAAACTTCAAAGGCAATCCTGATGCTTCCTCAGGGCCACGACACATGGCCTCATGGGTATGGGCAGGCTGTCGCCATGACATCCTCTGAGATGTGAGCTACTAAATGTAATGTCATGTCTAGATAATCTACATAAAATTACCTGGATGTTCTGTTGGTTTGCATTAATTATTTGTGATGACATGCTAGTTACCGTTAGTGTTGTCCTTGGTCACATTCATTTAGTGCATCCTGTTGCTTCACTGATGGAATCTTCCCATAGAAAAGGGAAGGCCTCATCATAACATTGCAAGCCATGACATTGATTGATGTAGAATGATGTAGAATCCCAGGGAAAGTTGTTACTACTGTAAAATAAGTATTTTTGTTGTCATTGAATAAGAAATATTTCACTCATCTTACACTCCATTATATATTGTGTTTGGCAAAGAAAATGTAAAAATGTAATCTATTCCTTGTGGACAATTTAGGATGTTGCCCAAGGTTGCCAATACAGTAGACTTTGCTGAGTGGATTGAAGATTTTGACGCCACTTTGGGTTTCCCCCGTGGGGTAAAGTCTGTGGACATAAAACCCCAGTGGGGGATGGATTTACACCCTCCCCGTAATCAGTCTCCCACTGCTCCCTTTCCCCTCCTCGCCATGGGATTCTCGCTCACACCCCAACCTGTCTTCTGTTAAGGAGCACAACTTGAAAGCCTGCCTACAAACTTTTTTATAAGCCTCTGTAATGTTTTATCGATCCAATCGGGGTGCCAGCAAACAAATGAGGGAAAAACCGGGCTGCTAACGAGGACCCCTGGTTGTTAGTGCTTTTCCTCCTGACTTTGAAACTACAGGTTTGGTCCCTCTTCAGGAGAGGGCTTTGTACTTACTGGCCTCTCACTGTTTACCATCTTCACAGAGGTTATTAACGGAGGAGGAAACTCATTTCGGAGGCAGAGAGTCCTCTAAGTTTAACGCTATTGACGTTCACAATCGGCTGCTTCGCGTTAGCCCTGGATCACGAAGAGGATCCAGTCTGTAGATGTGCGTCACACCTGCTGCTTTAATGTACACTGATCTGTCAACCAATCTTGCTCACCTCTAGTAGTATCCCAAGGTGTCCCTTTGAAATACACCGGGGGGCCTCTTGGCCCCTGGCGGTCTTCATGTAGGGTACTGTATGTTACAGAATGGCTAGTTATGTAATGATATCCGTTGAGACATACAACACATTCGTTGACCAAGTCTTCTTTTTCTTCTCCCCAGAGTTTGAAGGAATGTGGTCTTTCAGCCAGGACCTGACGGCCATCCTGGTAAAGCAGGAGCCTAATCAACGGGCAGAGCCTTCCTCTACAGTCCCCTCCATGGGGAACTCATGCTTCCAGCCTCTCAATCTCGCCCCACCACCTCACAGGAGCTCATCGGGGGATATAGTAAGAAACTGCAGCCATAGAAACTATCACCTATAACCTATCCTAATCTGTTACTAGGGAAAGCGTTTTTCCTGCTTGTCAAAAGCTATGGAAGACTAAGTCTCTTTATAAGCCATAGGGATCTCTCTTGGCTTTCTCCTCTTCGACTAAAACGTGAGCTGTTTGAAGGACAGCTACAAATGTGGAATTTGGAGTCTAGTGTCTTGCTGGAACAGCAGCCTAAAATCTCATTTTTGACACGGAATGTAGTTCAAAATGTGATCGTTAAAAGGAAAAGAAACCGATGTTGTAAGTGGAGGAAATAAACCATTCACACAGTGCACCCCTACAGGACCAGCACTGTGACTCATGCATCCTTGTCCATGGGAGTAATTCATGGCTTGTGTGGCTGAGGTGGGCTTAGCAGTCAGATGTGAACACCAGCACAGCTATTACCAGTTATCACTGGTTACCAGGCCTGTAGCCCAGCACACATTACTATAGTACCGTTTCTTTTGGTAAATTAGTGGTAAATTTAGTTTGCACATCTTCAAATTCATAGGATATTTAAAGTTCTGTGAATATTTTTTAGGATTAGGGCATGGTAATCCGATTAGTTCCAGCTGTAAGAATGGCCTCCAAATGGTGAGTGTCCTGGCTACATGGTCCCTAGTTGGATCTCTTCCAAGAACCATTGGTGGAGATGGATTCCCTCTCTTCGGGTTACATAAATAGTTTGTAACCGTCTTCAGCTGTGTTTACTGTCACTTGGAATGTCTCTTGTCCTATACAAATACCCGACTGTTTTTTAATACCATTGCTCTTACTCCAGTGCTCCAAAGAGTTGAACCTCAACCCCACACCTGCAATTAAAGATGAACCCAGAGAGGTCAACCAGTTCCTCAACATCCCTTCAGGTGAGAATAAATTACAGTAAGCAAGATTACATTGACTTTCAAACATCCTTAAGGGCTTATGGATCCAGCTGTTCTAAGAAAGGTTTGATTTTGAAGTGACCGTTCGCCTCAGTTTCTTTTGAGACCTTTTACACGCTCAAAGACCCACCTCGCATCCTAAAGGTTATGTGCAGGTGTCACAGGCGTTTACCTCCAGTCTATTCCTGCCATAGTGCCCTTCTACGAGTGTGTTATTTATTTATTTCGGGGGGGGGGGGGGTAGAAGAACCTGACATGAAGCGTGTGTCACGGTGACCCACTACAGTGTATTCCCGATGACACACCACCTGTGACCACTATTCCAGACAGTGGTCTGCATGTTCTTTCTCCTGCATGCTCCCAATGGTTAAAAGCGATTGTGAAAATGGCTAGGCTATGGTGGATAGGGATAGCAATTACTGCGAGTAAGTGTGACACATATTGTAAAGTGTTCCTTTTTTTGTGTATAACGTGTTATTTTCCTAATAGGTATTTCACTATGAAACACTATTAGTGATGGCTCATTTCAGACATGAAGTGTTTCCAATTATAGCCTGCTTGCATTTCCTTTTTCCATTTTTCGCCTCCACATACGAGACGAGACTGCCTCTGTTCATTCATGTAGTATTTTTCGGATCTAATTGCTAATGAAGGTAGACAGAAAAAGCCCACTGAGACGCAAGTCCGCAAGTTTATTATTAGAGCAGTGGTGCTGGTGATTGAGTGCACTTTTTTTTGGTGTTGATCTAACCCGCTAAGTAAGATTCTGTTCCCATCTCCTTTTCTATCCCTTCCTTAAGAGTGGCAATATTTTTGTTCTCTACACTAATGCCTTTAAAAAAAAATGCCCATATACTATCTGGCATTCTCATTTTCAATATTTCTGTCTGGAGCACCAGATTGCCCAATCCTTTTAAAGAGTGTATCAGAGAGACAAGGGGAAGGACTGCCCTCAGCTACAGCGGGATTCAACTGGAGTAGAAACTAGAACTGACCAGATACACCTGTAGAGACGCAGCTGGTCCTGTTCAGCCACCAGCCTACGGATTAAAGTGGCTCGGTTAAAGAGACATTTTTACTGGTTCAGGGGTTGCAGAGACGGCCTTTATGGTGCAGAGGAATACCTCCATATAAGACTGAACCCCATCTGGTGGACCATAAATCTTATATTCAATAACCACAAGCCAGCAGCAGCACATGTCCAGTCTAGCCCTGCCTCCCTCCGCAGAGCGCAGCCTGAACAATAACGTCTGCGTTCTGTCTGCCTCTGTCTTTGACAAATGCCCATTTTCTCCTATTCTTCACCTCTGTTTCCAGTAACAACAGAATAAAACCTGGGCCTTGTGTACTCTGGACTCACACCAAACTAAATCCATGGGTCATACCGGCATGGGTCTGGCCTGGTGTTTGGGAACTGTGTTGGGGTAAATTCTGCCTGGCACAGATATCTTAAGAAATCACAGTCCTCACTCCATCCCTGTCTGAGCTCAGTTCAGATACTTACACAGAGGCTACTGCTGACAAGTGGATGGGAGGATGGGATCAAGTAATGCGAATAAGAGTAGCACTGGCTGCCTTACTTACTGGAATGAAGCTGTCTCTGTTTGAACTGGCTCTGTCCAGGAAGTCATTTGCCATTTTAATTATGGATCTCTTGGCAAAACGGACCGTTTTACGAGGTCTGGATTTGCACCGCTCCTTTCCACTGTTTAAGTTGAATGAACTGTTTTCAGCTCGATCCCACACGACAGATGAAGTCAGACTTTTGTCCCCTAACCATACAGTGACTGTATGTCATCATCAGGTGTTGATGAACAAAGGCTTTGAGCATATGGGTCATATTGCAAGTGATACATTTCATAACCATTGGTACCCTATTTTTTCTGCCCCCCCCCCAACAGATGATCAGCTGCAGCTCCCCCCCACCCCTCCCAGCAGCCATGGCAGTGACAGTGATGGATCCCAGAGCCCCCGCTCCATACCCCCTTCCAGCCCAGCCCGCCTACAGGCCCGCTCCTCTGCTGCCATATCCTCCTCACCCCTCCTTACCGCCCCACACGTAAGTGCTGAGGCCGACCCACTCGCCACTCGCCACTCGCCAAGGCTGATCTGTGGTATGCCTTTCCTGATGACTTTCGGCTGTGCTTTGGATGGTTCCCTATCAGTGAAGGTTCCCCAGCATAGCTCCAAGCCCTTCCTGTCAGTAGAGTCAGAGCCACCCACGATGATCTGGGCTGCAGACAAACCCACCTGCTGGACATATTAGGAGTTCATATCCATATCCACTGACCCTGACCACCCCTGACCACCACCCTAGTCTCTTCATTAGGAGCTGCCCTGGTGTACAGATATAATACACACAGTACCACAGATTCCCCAACTCATAACCAATTCATAAAAAGTGTCCTTATTTCTCCACAGAAGCTACAGGGCACTTCAGGGCCACTGATGCTGACAGAGGAGGAGAAACGCACCCTGATTGCTGAAGGTTACCCCGTACCCAACAAGCTGCCCCTCACCAAGACCGAGGAGAAGGCACTGAAGAGGGTGCGCAGGAAAATCAAAAATAAGGTACTCACCCTTACATCCTGGAAAGTGAAATGTTGATTCAGTCAAAAATAACTGTAATGATTTGCTTCCAGAAAATGTGTAAACCAATTTTTAACCGCAATACGTATTTTATACCTGTAATCTCAAAAGTAGTGTTTCCACAGGCAATATTCATATTTTAATATCCTCCATTTTATGATATGAGCTGGTATTGATTTTGGGATCCCTCTCTCACCCTTCTGTCTAGATATCTGCCCAGGAGAGTCGCAGGAAGAAGAAGGAGTACGTGGAGTGCCTGGAGAAAAAGTAAAAGCAGGACACTTTCCCCTTTCCTGTCTGCCAACTTTTTTTCCTCCTCTCTCATCGTCATTCCTGTTCTCCACTTCTTTCATTTTGCCACTCCTTCATTGTTTGATTGTTCCTTAGCTAATGCCAATGGCGTTTGTCCATTAAAGCATGCGGTCACACAGGGCCATCTGAGTCACACGCAATCACTTAATCCACTCCAACAAAGGCCACTGTTCCTTACCAGGAAAATCACTGACTTTCCATCCATGGTCATTGTTGTTGTTTTTTAGTTAATAGGTAAGACCTAAGTACATTACAGAGGTGCAGAGGTTACTATAGGATTACCACTATGCCTCCTAGGACCACAGACTGTGTTGTGTTAGCATCCAAAATTCAAGCACTTTCTTTCGATAGCCCATGTTGTCTGTGATTATCAAGAATGTGTATTTCAAATGGTCAGACAGCCGGTCAAACAGCCTAATTCTCCAGCACAGCAAACATTTGTCTTACTCTTCTATTTTGTTCTATGTGCAGATTGAATGTATGGATGTGACTTTTGTGTCTCACAGGGTGGAGAACTACACGTCTGAGAACAGTGACCTGTGGAAGAAGGTGGAGACACTGGAGAGTGCTAACAGGTGAGCCGTGACTTTGAGTGACAGACTTTATGTGTGTGAGTGTGTGCATGTATGAGCACGCTCTGAGTGATGCTAGACACATCCCCGAACCAGCAGTTTCAATCAAAGGCTTGAATAACATTTTCTATTCACGATACCTGTGTGTGATTTGACTGCTACTCAGCAGTGACTACGACATCCTTCATTAGGCGGGGGGACACTTTCACAGTGTTGACCATTGTGTAAATGCAAGTTATTGGACTCAATAAAATACATCACAGACGACACAGACTCTAAAGGCATCACAGCCTGTGCCAGCCTCTAATTTACAATAGGCATTTAAAGTTGCTTGGATCAAAGTAACAGCGTGACAATATACCTCTCCCTAATTACAGCACATAGGGAAACATCTCAAAAAGTGCACACTCAAATCTGCCTCGTAATAATTTCAGGCCCGAGAAGGAAACCACAGGCCTCCTACAAAGACAGATCCCTCTGACTCAGCTCCTAGCAGGCAGTCCAAAGGGAACACACAGGAGCCAGCTAGCAACAACGTGTGGGGCAGATGTCAGCATATGCCTTGCCCTTAGGCTTGTAAAGAAGGGACAAAACGGGCTAATCTGTCAATGAAAGATGGTAGACCAACAAGCAATCTTTTGTCCTAATGTACTCAAGTTCATTTTTTTGTTGTTGTCTCGCATCTCGCACACAGTTAGCTGGATACTAAGTGCTTGCTGTACTTTAAATTCTAACGTCTGGAAAGTTTTGGTTCATGAGGAGGGTCCAAGGTAGCTCTTGAAAAGTTGAAGGAGTCATAGAGTCACTCATGCAGATGTTTCCCGGTCAAGGTCTACTAGTGTTTTTTTGTTTTTTTATTTACACAGTCTATTTTAGTCCCTTGGGAGCAATAAGGTTTATAGATAACAACTGTACAAGCACTGACCAACCATGATTCAATTCAAACGTGATGACGCAATGGACATTCTTCACATGGGACGTTAATGTTCCGTTTCCAGAGTTTCCATGAGAATTATCCTGTTAGGATTTGACCCCCCAAAAATTGTAATCACCTTCATATCCAAATGGACCATTGCATGAAGCTCTTCTTTGAAGCTCTTCAATCTCTAGTATTAACAGCATGCTATTTGTTATTGTGTTATCTGGGGTATCCCAAAGGACCAATATCAAGTTAGTATAGCTGTTTGTATGTTTTTAAACTTTATTCCAGTGTTATAGTCACATATTGTGGTTATGGCAAATCATTTCATGGTGTTTGGTTTATGTGAAAGCTAGCATTGGAAATGTCTTTTCTACCAATAGTGGAAAACATGCTCCCTCTCGTGGTGAAAATATGAAAACTCGCCTGGTTTCATTTCTTATTGCATTCTGACCCAGCACTCATGCCTGTCTACAATGCAGTAATTAATGTCGAGAGAGAGAGAGAGAGAGAGAGAGAGAGAGAGAGAGAGAGAGAGAGAGAGAGAGAGAGAAATCCAAGTGGGCGTCTGCATTGCTTGTGGTTTTCAATGGCTTTCTATTTGGGCAAGGCTTGCATTTTGTGGGGAGAGGGAGGGACTGTGGGAGCATGGTTCACACACTAGAATTACAGACGTCTTATATAATTTCCATCTCTCTCTGTTTCCTCAATGTGTTATCCTCACATGATCTTTTTTTTCCTCCCTCAGAGGTGAACTTCAATGTCCTGGATGCTCAGAAGAGCCAGACAATTACGATTCCGTGTTAGTTGACTGCGTCCTCGCTCTACAGTCACAAATATAGCCAGATGGAGAGGGATTATTTTTTGGGGGGGACTTAACAAATCATTTCTGGGAAGTGTCACTGTCAGTCATCTGTGCGTGTTTGCGTGTGTACTATATGCGAGGCTTGCCTTGTGTTACCCAACAGCTAGAGCTCAACTGGATGATTGTCATGACTGACAGTCATTGAAGAGTCTTCTGGAGAACTTTTTAAGTTCACAGGAGGATCGGTATTGTAGATTCCGCAAGAGAATACAGCTGTATTATCAGTCAATCTGAAACATGTATTCTCTACCTCCTTTCTCCAGAACTCTACTCCAGCAGCTCCAGAAACTCCAGGCCCTGGTCACAGGAAAAGTGCCCCAATCCTGCAAGATGGCCTCCACGCAAACAGGAACATGTCTTATGGTACTTTGCATACTATTTATTCTCATACACACATGCCCCACCATTATCGCTCTCTTAAACAATGCTAAAATCCCATACACATTTTCTGTGCTCTTCACTGACCTAAGATATTGTGCGTTTAATGTTCCTTGGACCTAATAGTCATGCCAGTCAAAAATGTAAAATGACTGCTTTGTTTGTGAAAAGACTCACTGCAATGGCCAGGGACACTGGCTTGGCCTGGCCTACTCTTCTATAACACACTGAGGCAACCCCATGAACTCAAACTGGCAAAAGCCTTCTCAGCTGGAGAACAGAACCTCACTAGCACACTGTGCTCATGTCGCTCATGTTGACCGTGTGCTGTTTGTTGATGGTTTCTGGTTCCCTCCCGCCAGGTGGTGGCGCTGTGCTTTTTCCTGGTGCTGGGCTCCATTGTGCCTTGTCTGCCTGAGCTCTCCTCCCTGTCCCATACTGTGAAGTCCTCCTCGCCCCTCCCCTCGGCTGACGTCTACACAGCCAGCCAGGGTATGTCCCCCTACCCTTCACCTGTCACCTAGAACAAGGTTTCAGGACGCTCCGTCCTGGGGCCACCCGTGGGTGCATGCTTCGTTTTTTAGCCCTAGCACTACACAGCTGATTAGAATAATCAAGGCTTGATGATGAGTTGGTTATTTGAAACAGCTGTTTAGTGCTAGTGGGAAGAAAAACAAACCTGCACCCATGGCTGCCCCAGGACCAAACCCTGACCTAGACTTGTCTACCATCTACAGCATGAGGAACACAAAGTCTTTAGTTGGTTGTCCCATACATATCCCATATTTTCGGGGCATATGGTGCTTGCCCATCAGCATTTCCGGACATAATGTGAAAAGGAACGTTGTGTAGTTGAATAACACATCAATGTGGCATTACATCTGATCTTGTAGTGTTTCAAAAGCAACAGACTCAGGCGAGTATGTTAGCTGAAATCACAATATCCTTCTGTTATAATATTCAGCTTGATGACCACAAAATGGAAATCATAATTGGACCTACTGGCTACTCCGAATTGGTTGGGGAGGGCTGGGTTGCCTTAGAAACCTGAAGTCAGCATGGCACAGGAAGAGATTATGAGTTGTTCTCCCTGGAGAAGTCACATGACCATCGCACACCTGCTGAATAAAGATGGTCACCCTGCTCACACCATTCCATTCTTCAAAAGAAACCTACTTTTTTTTTACTGTTAGTTTACATTTTCTTCCAATAACGGAATGGTTCTATGTTCCTTTGCAGTGTTTGGAGGATCCAGGCAGTGATTAACATCCTCTATTTGTCTCTGTTTGTGTCTGTTTAGTCCGCTCCCGCAGCCTACTCTTCTACGACGAGAACTCCTCATTGGAGGACGGTCACGGGGGCTTCCTGAAGATGGAGGGGGACGGCTCGGAGGGGGCGCCCCTCGACTACAACGAGGACCGGTCGGCACGTGACAGCCACGGAGGCGAAAACGAGAACACCAAGTACCTCAACAAGGCTCACTCCGACCCGGTGGACTACAACAGGACCGGCGCCCAGTTCCTCCAAGAAGAGCCGCAGTACCACAAAATGTAAGCTGAGGCCAGACAAGTAGGGCTGTAGACTCTGTCTCCATCTGTGTTAATGAGAGGATTCTCACAAATTGCTCTTCAGAACCAGGGACTCATTATTTTATCAGTGCTCCTTGTAATTACTTAAACATCAACAAGAACAATTTATTTGAATGAGATTAGATTGAGATTGAGAATGAGGTTACCAGAGTTTGCCCAGTGGCATATGTTGTGATACTGACAGACTCTTTCTCCCCTCCACAGAGAGCCAAACCCCGAAGGAGGAGCGGAGTACTTTTAACCTTTAGGGGCGGAGCTGCCAAAAACACACAGCTCTCCAGACTCCTTACCCATGTGGATGTGTAGTGACACTACGGCGCCCCCTAGTGTGCCATCCCCAACCCACCTCTCCCTGCACTCCCTGACCTCCTACAGTAGCTCCCTAGCCTTCCTGTTCCATCTCATTCCCTGAAGTTCCAACCGGTAGAGAGGATGAAGAGGGTATGTGAAGAAGATAGAAATGATGGGCAACTGCAATCAAAGCTCCACAGAAACTTTTCATCTTTGACTGCTGTGCTTGACTGGAGGCAGAAGCAGGGAGTGAGAGTTTTTTTTTAAACCTCTGTGTGCAATGTGTGTCTGCCTGCACTTTCAAGTGGGTGAGTGTGGTTGCAGTGCTTCTGTGCAGAGGAAGTGCTCCTCAGATTCCACCACACTGTTGCTTTTTCAAGGACTGCTAAAAATATTTAGAACACAGGAGGTACTTCAGGTGAAGGGTGTATCGGATCTATAGCAAATTGGATGGGAGGGTGGGGGGATAGGGATGGGGGGGGGCTGTATTTTTAATTCCAGTTGTCCTGTTATAGAAATTCCCTCTCCTAATTCACAATTGGTAATGCAATTATTTTAATACATACATTTCAAAGATTGTCCTCCATTACCTTTCGCTTAAAATGCGCTGTAGTGCCTAGAATTATACATCTTTCAATGGCATTTATTTGACATTTGACCATATTTTGTCCCATAATGTTTAAGCTTGTATATGCATTGCACTTTTTTGTCTTCAGGTTGACCTTGCAAGCTAATGGGCATAAGTGCCTTCAACTCTTTCAGTGTTTGTATTCTCACACCATCCACATGGGGTTGTTCATTTGATTATTTTACTCTTTATGCAATCTAAATCATATGTAATATATACGTATTATTGGCATCAAAAAAGAGCATATTTATTTTATGCAAAAAAATATAGTGAACTTTTCTTTTTACGAATATCAATTATGATGTCATGTTTACATGATCTTGTTGTCTTAACTGTTACACAGTTTGTCTGTTTTTGTATTTATTTCTGTATCAAGAAAGTTTTGTATATATTGAAAAAACGTGAACAGGGACAATCAGTGTAAATACATACCAAGGGTGTACAATACACCCTCACTGGAGCAAAGCCTTCTCTAGTCCAAGAGACTGACAAACTGCTCACATTTACATAAATCTTAGTCAAGAGATTACATCTCCTCCACAATTAAAATGAATAAATTAATATCATAATTATGTTAAAAAGTCCATTCAGGCCTAATGTCATTGTGAATGTGAAAATATAGTATATTTTAAATTGAATATCAAACTTCAGAATCTTCTAGGGGGGAGGGGGGAGGAATGCATCACTATTTACAGTAGTGCCCCCAAAAAAGTTCACTCTAAAGAACACTATTCTGTTGATAATGCTTCTAAAAAAAAACATGAGTCACTTCAGCAACAAAATAATACAAAAAGCTTTTCATGCAGAGTTATTGTTGTGAGAAACCTTGTTACATTGAATAGAAGATATTCTGGTGTTCCCTCCTCTTCCTGCTGTGTTGTTTGAGGGCGAGAGAGAGGGAGGGAGAGATTGTGTAAGGACTGCGTGGGGCGGCCCCACTGATGCTCAGTGAGATTGCGTAATGCTAGGTAGGAGGGTGCGAGTAGACAGCCCAGGCTCTGTGGATGAGGCATGGAGGATCTGGGTCAGCCAGTGGCCTTGGAGTCTTAGCTTAAAGTCCAGTCTGTTGCTTTTCATAGATTCCACTTGCTTATTCACAACTGTAGCTTGCCTGTGAATAATCAGGGGAGGCCAGACTCACAATCCTGCTATATGAGTAATATGTATTTTACTCTAACATGTCATTAGATTTGCATTATTCATTTTCTGTCAAATGGTTTGTAAAATCACTACCCTATTAATCAGGTTCAGATTCATACAATTTATAAATTGGTTTTGATTCCCAGCTGTCACCTGTCACATATCTTAGTGCACATTACCTGACCAATGTAGAGTTGGTTAACTGACTACACTGATAATGTGTGTATATTGGAAATGTAGATTTCTTCCTGTCAATATACTGTTTGTCTATGTTTGTCTTTTTGTTTTATTAATAAATGTGTAACTAAGGTTCAACCAGATGCTCCGGAAGCTGACCAGCCCTCACCCACTTGCCTTCAATTAAACACACCTTTTACTGATCAAATGGTTGCTTAGTTGTCCCAACCCACCCCAGACCCTCTACCCTCCCTGCCCCGCCATCTTTAAGGTTGTCTCAAAGCTGTACCTGGTATAAATTACTGCGACTCTATATTCAATGTGCTGATCTTGAACAGGCTCTCTGACGACTGTGTCAACACTAAACCCCATGTGATCATGCATAACACAGTACATCAAGTCAGACTGAGTTATCTGGTTGAACCAGGGTCAATCTTTTGTAATTCATCCCCCAAATGTGTGGTAAAAAACCTGCTTCAAAACCTGTGTGAGGGATTTTACAAGGCTATTATAATTCAAAGTGAAATGATGCAAATCTTACCAAACATTCCATGTGTTTGTTGGCGTTCATAATGTGTGCCCTTTTGTACATAAGACAAAGTGAATGCTTTTGCTGTAAATAGGGGGTGTATTTTTGTATTTGAAATTTATTTTGGTATTCACCTGGCGCCTTTGGGAAGGAACTGGCCAGTTGCTGACCTTTCACACTGTGGCTGTACAAGTAAAATGCATGTATTTCTGGGCAAGCCACAGGAGCCTCTCTGTATTGCCATTCTGTATCAGTCTCTTTAACAGTAGAGTTAGTAAGTAGATTTTAGTATCAAGCAAAATATAAAAAAATTGCATCAGCATAACACCGTCTCCTTTGTCTCTGTGCCCTGATATTCTTGAGAAATGCATTCGGTGCAATCTCATTTTTGTGCCTAGTGGTTGATTTATCATTGGAAAGTGCAGGCGAGCTTGATTCTCAGTATCGCCACAAGAGGTCGTGCTTGTTAGTCCATCTAGTTTGGCTAACCTGATTCTAACCCCATCATCCCTCAAAAAATAGACCACTGTGTGCCTTCCTAACTGAATCCTAAAACACTACCACACAAGTGGCTGGCTCCACTGTATTATATCAGAACCAGTTGTTCATAACTTGTCTGGACATAACCCACATTTGTATTGAATTTCTGTCCTGTCCATCTACACTAGGAGTGCCAAAGGGGGTCAAATCCAGTCCAATACAGGGTGGTTTGAGTAAAACAATTACTTAGAAATCATACAATGTGATTTTCTGGATTTTTGTTTTAGATTACATCTCTCACAGTTGAAGTGTACCTATGATACAAATTACAGACCTCTACATGCTTTGTAAGTAGGAAAACCTGCAAAATTGGCAGTGTATCAAATACTTGTTCTCCCCACTGTATCTGTTTGTTTTTTTGCACATATAAAAGAGCCTACTATGCCTGATATGACATTAATGTATTTAGATTTATCAATTCGATCTGCACATTTGCTCTGTTTTATGGAGAAGTGTTAATGTATTTATTGTTACCATGATAGTATGCAACATCTTTGTCCCGTGATGGGGTATTTGATTCAGGACTCAAGACTGGGATGCCATGGCAAAGAGCAGACAATTATAAAGACTAGAAATCCCTGGCTGTCTGTTTCACACTCATTGTGACCCTAGTGAGCGGATATAGATGATGAGAGTTCATAGTCCTCACATTTCCATGGCAACGTCAATTCACAAGGCTGAACAGTCTAACCTAGTTACCTCTTCTTCATCCAGCACAAACCACCCGAGCACACTTCTCACCACAGTACAATTCAATGATTCTTTGTAAAAAAAAAAAACTCTCTAGATCGAATATGCACTGCATGAAACATCTAGTCTGAATGGAAGTTGTGGAGTGCATTCTTGGGGCTGGACTAACAGTTGCACATTGAATAAATATGTTCATCTTCACTCCAGCTCCCAATATATTACAAACCAGGGTAAGAAAAACATAGCAGTAGAGATTATTCCACATGCTGAAGAGTTTCTACACGAACACCTTTCTCATATATCTAAAACCAAATGTTTTGTCCAAATCAATTAAAAAAGCGTTTCATCTGCTCCATTACATTTCCCACATTTCCAAGGAAAACTGTCACTAAATCGACTGTCACTAGTCATTTACATGCACCAAACACTTTGCATATACCGTATACTTCATTTTTGTGTTTATTTGTCAAACATCCAACAGTCTGTTATTTCAGTCAGGGCTCTGTACAAAGGTGTGGCTCCCTCCTATTGACTTTGGGCGGTGGAGCAACTGTTCTATCCAAACGGCAATGTAAATGAACTGTATGAATATGCATGCCTGATTACATGCCTGTATGTTTGGAGAGTTACATTGTCTATGGCAAGCACATGATACTTTATGGCCATGCATAATGCAACAGAACAGAATGCAAAGCATGTTGTATACATGTTATAACATACACTTTCACAGGAACATGCGTGATATTGATGTAATGTTTTCCACATGCATACATACATACCTAACATGATGTCGGCTTTAGTTTAGAGCAATTCCCTTTTAACATCCCCGTATCCTACATGAGATCCTTCGCTGGAGTAATCAACCACAGCCTAATGCCCCATTATCTGACCATACTGAAAATGGATCCATATAGCTGTGCTCTGTGCCGCATGGCTTGTTCTACATTTGTTGCTATTGGAATCAAGCTCGACAGTTCCTGTCCACATTCAACTGTCCCCTTTTGAGAAACTCAAACAAGTTGCCTACTAAAACAACTTGGCTACGTGTAAGTAATATTTCGACTGCCTGCTTAGGAAAAAAGGCTGCATTTCCAACAATCATTCAGGCGTAATTCACCTTGTGGCTGTGATGGTCTGACTCACTGGGTAACACCAGGTCACATAACAACAGCCCAGGAAAGGTCAGACATTGATTGGCCCAGTTCCACTGTAACCATTGTCATAACCATCATTGCTGTACTAATCATTCAAATAGTTCTAAATTGCAGTGGGACCAACAACTAATTAGGCCTACAGCAAACTAGGCTACAACAAAGATCAGGTACAATAGTCTACCTCTAACAAAATGCCTAAAACAACTCAATCAACTGCAAATGTTCTCATGGCACTGTTTTGGTGTAGTTTTCCTTTGGGATCATTTACGCAGGACAGCTTCCTGTTTCTTAAGGAATTGCATTCACCAGTTTAAACAGTTTTACAGCCCTTTTTAATGACGATTTGACAAATGGCTTAAAGCTGGCTATACTGTGTTTAGCATACCTTGGTTGACTAACATAAGGTTACACAGGTTAATCATCACTCAGGCCTTTTCAGAGTATTGTTTGGGTTAGGCCACCGCAGTGATGAGGTCTTCCTAAGAATAAAGCAATAGGTCAATTGTGAACAATACAATGCATCAATACGGTAACATACACTATTGAAGAAGAGGAGCCTATAGACCTAATTGCATGTTTGGTTTACTGGAAAATGTAAAGTAGGTTAGAGCAATTCCAGTTTTACCTCCAATCTTTCATTTGATTGAAAGTATTTTTATTTTCTCACACAGAGTTTGCAGAGATACCGCCTGACGCCAGTGAATGCAGAAGCCAAGGGAGAGGCCAGTGTGCTGTGAACAACATAAGCATGAGCACCAATAGTGGAATTGGCGGTGTGTCTTCTATGTCCCCCATTGAAACTGATGCAAACTGATACAAATATTTGAATCATGCCACAATTGTACTACATAATACTAAACAATGTTGGAATGTTGCTATATCAATTCAATAAAAGACAATAATCAGTTATTTTGACACAAAAAAAATACAAATCTGTTGAAATCGTACTGTGGATGTAGACCTCAGAATTTCCTGGTTGCTAAATTCACCCAATATCAGTTTAATGTAACAAAACAAGCATAGAAATCCCAGAACTGACAAGGTGAAAAAAGATCTGTCGTTCTGCCCCTGAACAAGGCAGTTAACCCAATGTTCCTAGGCCGTCATTGAAAATAAGAACTTGTTCTTAACTAACTTTCCTAGTTAAATAAAGGTAAAATAAAAAAAAATAAGTAGAACATTTAGAGAAGTCAGTGCTAGTAAGGGGGGAAATTCAAGTGCAGTGTTTGAAGCTGGTGCACAAAACTGAAAGTAAAAAGATTTCAAACCAAAATGTGAAATAGAGCACATAGAACAGATCTACAGCTTCTTAGACTTGAATTTCAAATGAGAATGGCAGATCTAAAACTAACATTTCTATGTGAATGTGGTCGGTCCCTTATGAAAAAAAGATTGCAGTCAGAGTGCAGTAAAACTGCAGTATCCTGCAAAAACTGAGTCCAAAATAACACTTTTTTCTTACTGCAGTAGTTTTGCAGTGTAACTGGATTATAACTGCAGCTCAACAGCAGTACACTGCAGTTATTCTGCAAGTACAGTACTGCGAGTCGACTGCAGTTAGTACACTTTCAAAATTGCTATATTTGTTTGTAAAGGGTCGCTCAAAAAGTAACATAATTGCATCTTTAAATGGGGTATCAGCCTATTCAGTGACTCTCACAGAACACCGGTAGTCATAGCTCCTATTGCGGGACTTTAACTGGGGGAAATCACCTTCCCAGCCAGTCTATTGTCTATACATCCACGTTGCGATTTCAAATAGTGCGATTTTGTCTTTTGTCAAATCTATAAAACAACACTCCAACTTTTTTTAGCATTAATTTGTACACGTGTGTCATGATTCCACTATTTTCATCCCTTTGCACCAGTTTCAATCGGGGACATTTATTTTTAAAGGTTAAACGCCGATTCCACTACTGTTGTTTGCGCTAATATTATTCACGACCCCACGTGTGGTTACGCGTAGAGATCAGAGAGAGGAGAGAACTGGAGCGAGCCGCACAGCTGTGCAACCGGTTTCTACTTGTTAATACAACCACAGTCACAATTGGCTATATCGTAATAATTCATAATATAACAAAAATAGTTTTTTTGTAAGGTTAGGCATACGCATAGCGGTGTGGTTAAGGTTAGCTTTAACATCCATTTTTAAGAAGATAAACTGTAGAAATAGGCGGGGTTTATGACTTTGTGGCTGTGGTAAAACGACCCCCGTGAAACCTACGGCCACAGGATTTCCGTCTTCGCGTGAATACCGGCGACTATAACCAGGTAAATTCTGCTTAACAAAGTCAGTATATGTAAGCATATTTGTCACATTGCAAGACGAGTCATAGTTTTGCTTTGGACTTCCAGTGTTGAACACAAGCTACTTTATTTTAGGTTGCAGCACTCCACAGTTGATCCACAGCACGGTATCGATGGCTGAGGCACCGGATACCGGGGACCGTGTAACCCCTATCGTCCATAGCTCTACGGATTCACCCACGGCGACACTGGTGCCACCAACCGTAGAAGAACGGGCTGAGGAGGAGGACGTTTTCCTGCCCGAAATGGTGTCACCTGGTCCAGTCTTCAAGCCGGGAGAAGTAAAACGAAAAGTGTCAACTCGGTTGGAAGGTGCGGGGGCATTGACAGCGGAGCAGTTGGATAACGACTTCTTACACCTCGCTATTAGGAAGCAGGTATCATACAGGTAGTACATTTTGAATTTATCCCGCACTTCCTATCTCAATCCCGCACGATATTTCATATAACTACTTCAGTTGGCTACCAAATGTCTGAAGTTGTCTAAAATGTGCAACTTGAAAAAGTCAACATCACCTGCAGCCATAACTATCTCACCTGGTAGCTACTGTCAATTATTTGTAGGCAAGACAACATGTGTCCATGTGAGCTGACACCCCATTGCAATATGGTTCTTCATCTAATAGATAGGCCTACATTGAAGTTATCATTAGGCTACGTGATCCACTACAGCATTTTAATAGCATTATAGCAATTTCACATCTGTCAGCAAGGCCATCCTAATGTTCAGTTACCACAGTGGTGGATATCATTCTTACTAAAAGCACCTGCTAATGTCCTTTGGAGTATAGTAAATACATGCTTGTTCATGTCAGCAATGGAGGATGTCAAGAAAACAACATACTTCTGTGTCCTCCTCAGTCATAACATTGAATTTGAATTGAACCGTTATTTAACTAAGCAAGTCAGTTAAGAACAAATTCTTATTTACCATGACGCCAAACCCGGACGACGCTGGGCCAATTGTGCGTCGCCCTATGGGACTCCCAATCACAGCCGGTTGAGATACAGCATAGACTCCGTTAATTTACAAGCTTTTGGATTAAATACTCTATCCTTCAAAATCTCAGACTTTTAGGACCGACAATCTTGCTTCTTATTGGAATCCGGGCTATATCAAATGGTTTGTAGTATTATATATTTGACTGGCTGCCCTCAGGTTACTGTTGGCTTCCTGACCCTGTTTGTTGCAACTCAGTGTGCTGTGCAAGTAAATGACATGACAGAGTGAGCAATTGGCCTGCTAACAGTCTTCTGTCAGGAGGAAGTGATGCACAGAATGACCTTTGACCATGACCCCTTACACATGAACCTTGGACAAGTTTTATTAAGCATTCACACAGACATTACTACCACACTCTGTTACATTTAAGTCATTTAACAGATGCTCTTTTCCAGCGTTAGTGTATTTCTAGTGAGTGCATTCATCTTAAAAATGGCTAGGTTGGACAATCACATATCTCAGTCATAGTAAGTACATTTTCCCTCAATAAAGTAGCTATCAGCAAAGTCAGTGGTAAGGGGAGGTGGGGGGAAAGTCAAGTGCGAGTGTTACTTCACTGGGAAAAAAAGGATTTGGCTACAGTATAGGATTTGGTGTACAGAAGGATTTTGACTGATATACAGCATAACTGTATAATCTGTCTTTGTATAACATCCACCAGACCACTTAATTCAAAATATTTGGTTTGCAATGACAGCGGTAGTGCAGTTTTTCCTCCATAATCCCAACTGTTTCTAGCTTGATTGTAGAGGATGGTGCAATTGTCTGTGCCCCTGACTGACTCATTGTATGTAAGATTTGAGGGACTATTTTTCTGTGCGGGCTGTGTAGAATGATGTGACTCTAGTCACTGGGTGTTGGTTATTGAGAGTCTGCCACTGCCAGCGGATGCTGTGATGCATTTGTGGCTCTTATGTAACAGGATGAGCAGCAGCAGCAAAGGATCAGGATTTTTTTTTGCATTGTAAATAAGAGGCACTTACTCTGCTGAGTGAGCAGAATGCTGGGCTGGCTGCATCGACTGGCTGGTCCATAGAGGCCTGATGATGCTGGATGGTTAAGACTGGCCTGGCAATGAGTGAGGCTGAGGCCATGTCAGTTTGGCTACATTAACATAGATCACCCATCGCTTTCCTCGGTGTCTGTGACTAACATCGTCAATACAGTGACTCCAACAACAAGGCCTGGGGTAGTGGTCTCATGTGTGATTCAGATGTTATTAAAGACCAAACAGCACCTGCAGCATTTATCAAATGTTGACAATTAAGGAGATGAGTTATTGTGAAATGTTATGTGCATCCATTAAAAAAAGAGATGCTGCATAATTGCATAGTAATGATAACTACCTTTTCTGTTTGGATGAAATTGTAGATATCGTGAAAAGCAGAAATGTGTGATAAATACACAATGATCTCTGTTGTTTTGAAAATGTACTCCAGCACTTTGGATTTTAAATGATACAAATACTATGAGGCTAACTAGCAGACTGTCAGCTTTAATTTGAGGATATTCTCATCCATATCCAGTCAACCGTTTAGAAATCACAGCACTTTTTGGTCATAGTCCCCCCATTTTAGGGGACCAAAAGTATTGGGACAAATTCACTTATGTGTATTAAAGTAGGTACAAGTTAAGTATTTGGCCCTGTATTCATAGCACACAATGATTACATCAAGATAGAGACTCTACACATTTGTTAGATGCATTTGCTGTTTGTTTTGGTTGTGTTTCAGATTATTTTGTGCCCAATAGAAATGTCATGATTACATGTGAGGATCACAATGGGTCAGATCAGCTTGGCAATAGCTGACAATCACCAGACCCTCTCCCACATGCAAAGGGGGAGGAAGGAACGGTGGGGGTTTTGACACCTCCACTCCCGGTCGTAAATTTTAAGCACTAGAGAACTCTCAATTCAATTCAAGGGCTTTATTGGCATGAGAAATATATGTTAACATTGCCAAAGCAATTGAAGTAGATAATCAAAAGTGAAATAAACAAGAAAAATGAACAGTAAACATTACACTCACAGAAGTTCTAAAAGAATTAAGACATTTAAAATGTTGTGTGTGTGCGTGTGTATATATATGTATGTATATATATGAGGTTGACCGATTAATCTGAATGGCCGATTAATTAGGGCCGATTTCCTACGTTTTCATAATGGGAAATCTGTGTTTTTGGGCGCCGATTTGCTGATTTTTATTTGATTTTTTATACCTTTATTTAACTAGGCAAGTCAGTTAAGAACACATCCTTATTTTCAATGACGGCCTAGGAACGGTGGGTTAACTGCCTTGTTCAGGGGCAGAAAGACAGATTTTCACCTTGTCAGCTCGGGGGATCCAATCTTGCAACCTGACAGTTAACTAGTCCAACGCAATAATGACCTGCCTCTCTCTCGTTGCACTCCACAAGGAGATTGCCTGTTACGCGAATGCAGTAAGCCAAGGTAAGTTGCTAGCTAGCACCAAACTTATATTATAAAAAACAATCAATCATAATCACTAGTTAACTACACATGGTTGATGATATTACTAGATATTATCTAGCATGTCCGGCGTTGCCTATCAACTCCCGAGATGAGGCTGGTGTAACCAAAGTGAAATGGCTAGCTAGTTAGCGCGAGCTAATAGCATTTCAAACGTCACTCGCTCTCAGCCTTCTAGTAGTTGTTCCCCTTGCTCTGCATGGGTAACGCTGCTTCCATGATGGCTGTTGTCGTTGTGTTGCTGGTTCGAGCCAAGGGAAGAGCGAGGAGAGGGACGGAAGCTATACTGTTACACTGGCAATACTAAAGTGCCTATAAGAACATCCAATAGTCAAAAGTTAATGA
This sequence comes from Oncorhynchus masou masou, assembly GCF_036934945.1. Classification (NCBI taxonomy): domain Eukaryota; kingdom Metazoa; phylum Chordata; class Actinopteri; order Salmoniformes; family Salmonidae; genus Oncorhynchus; species Oncorhynchus masou. The sequence goes on from NC_088213.1 coordinate 43,187,503, forward strand.
AATACAAATGGTATAGAGGGAAATAGTCCTATAATAACTACAACCTAAAACTTACCTGGGAATATTGAAGACTCATGTTAAAAGGAACCACCAGCTTTCATATGTTCTCATGTTCTGAGCAAGGAACTGAAACGTTAGCTTTCTTACATAGCATATATTGCACTTTTACTTTCTTCTCCAACACTTTGTTTTGCATTATTTAAACCAAATTGAACATGTTTCATTATTTATTTGAGGCTAAATTGATTTTATTGATGTATTATATTAAGTTAAAATAAGTGTTCATTCAGTATTGTTGTAATTGTCATTATTACAAATACATTTATTTTATTTTATTTTTTAAATCGTCCGATTAATCGGTATTGGCTTTTTTGGTCCTCCAATAATTGGTATCAGTATCGGCGTTGAAAAATCATAATCAGTCGACCTCTAATATATATATACAGTGTTGTAACGATGTGAAAGTACAAAAGGGAAAATAAATAAACATAAATATGGATTGTATTTACAATGGTGTTTGTTCATCACTGGTTGCCCTTTCCTTGTGACAACAGGTCACAAATCTTATGGGAGTTTATCAAAATCGGGTTGTTTTTGAATTCTTTGTGGATCTGTGTAATCTGAGGAAAATATGTGTCTCTAATATTGGCATACATTTGGCAGGAGGTTAGGAAGTGCAGCTCAGTTTCCTTCTCATTTTGTGGGTAGTGTGCACATAGCCTGTCTTCTCTTGAGAGGCAGGCCTGCCTACGGCGGCCTTTCTCAATAGCAAGGCTATGCTCACTGAGTCTGTACATAGTCAAAGCTTTCTTTAAGTCTGGGTCAGTCACAGTGGTCAGGTCTTCTGCCACTGTGTACTCTCTTTTTAGGGTCAAGTAGCATTCTAGTTTGCACAGTTTTTTTGTTAATTACTTGACACAGTTACTTTCTCACAGGAGCTCACTGTATTGCTCAACCTAAGGTGAAGGATTTGTCACTAGGTCTGTCCTATTGTTATACTATGTAACTAAAGGAAACACTTTTAATGCTGTCCAGATGGTGTTTCAGATTGTGTTTCTATTTATAGCAAGGGTTGGAACCGGTTCAGGGAACAGAACTGAAAATCGGAACAGAACCGTTCTTTTAAAAGCATGGGAACCGGTTAATAACGTTATTTTAGGTTCCTGGCATTTTTCCCCAGTCCCACAAAAACCCATAACAAAGCGCCTATGCAAAACCCTCACTCTGTCACTCGGAAACATATTCTAGAGTCTGCCTGCCAGCTGAAAGTCTTTGCCAGTGCGTGTGTAGTAGAGGCCGACCGATTAATCGGAATGGCCGATTTCAAGTTTTCATAACAATCGGAAATCGGTATTTTTGGGCGCCGGTTTTGCTGATAAACAAACAAAAAAGTATATATTTTTTTATACCTTTTTATTTAACTAGCCAAGTCAGTTAAAGAATACATTCTTATTTTCAATGATGGCCTACAAGTGTGAACGGTGGGTTAACTGCCTTGTTCAGGGGCAGAATGACAAATTTTCACCTTGTCAGCTCAGGGGATCCAATCTTGCAACCTTACAGTTAATCAGTCCAACGCTCTAACCACCTGCCTTTCTTTGCACTCCACGAGGAACCTGCCTGTTACGCGAATGCAGTAGAAGCCAAGGTAAGTTGCTAGCTAGCATTAAACTTATATTTAAAAAAAACAATCAATCAATCATAATCACTAGTTATAACTACAAATGGTTGATGATATTACTCGTTTATCTAGTGTCCTGCGTTGCATATAATGCAACGCTGGGGGATGATTTAACAAAAGCGCAATTGTTGGACGACTGTACCTTACCATAAACACCAATGCCTTTCTTAAAATCAATACACAAAAGTATATCTTTTTAAACCTGCATATTGAGCTAAAAGAAATCCAGGTTAGCAGGCAATATTAACCAGGTGAAATTGTGTAATTTCTCTTGCGTTCATTGCACACAGAGTCAGGGTATATGCAACAGTTTGGGCAGCCTGGCTCATTGCAAACTAATTTGCCAGAATTTTACGTAATTATGACATAACATTAAAGGTTGTGCAATGTAACAAGAATATTTAGACTTAGGAATGCCACTCGTTAGATAAAATACCGAACGGTTCCGTATTTCACTGAAATAATAAACGTTTTGTTTTCGAAATTATAGTTTCCGGATTCAACCATATTAATGACTAAAGGCTCATATTTCTGTGTGTTGTTATGTTATAATTAAGTCTATGATTTGATAGAGCAGTCTGACTGAGCGATGGTAGGCAGCAGCAGGCTCGTAAGCATTAATTCAAACAGCACTTTCGTGCATTTTGCCAGCAGCTCTTTGCAAGCACAGCGCTGTTTATGACTTCAAGCCTATCAGCCTAATGGCTGGTGTAACCGATGTGAAATGGATGGCTAGTTAGCTGAGTGTGCGCTAATAGCTTTTCAAACATCACTCGCTCTGAGAGACTTGGAGTAGTTATTCCCCTTGCTCTGCAAGGGCAGCGGCTTTTGTGGAGAGAAGGGTAACGCTGCTTCAAGTGTGGCTGTTGTTGATGTGTTCCTGGTTCGAGCCCAGGTAGGGGCGAGGAGAGGGACGGAAGCTATACTGTTACACTGGCAATACTATAGTGCCTATAAGAACATCCAATATTCAAAGGTATATGAAATTCAAATGGTATAGAGAGAAATCGCCCTATAAATACTATAACTACAACCTTAAACGTCTTACCTTTGAATATTGAAGTCTCATGTTGAAAGGAACCACCAACTTTCATATGTTCTCATGTTCTGAGCAACAACGTTAGCTTTTTTACATGGCACATATTGCACTTTTACTTCTCCGACACTTTGTTTTTTTTATTATTTAAACCTAATTGAACATGTTTCATTATTTATTTTAGGCTAAATGGATTTTTATTGATGTATTATATTAAGTTAAAATAAGTGTTCATTCAGTATTGTTGTAATTGTCATTATTACAAATAAATGAATAAATAAAATTTGTCCGTTTAATCGGTATCGGCTTTTTTGGTCGTCCAATAATCGGTATTGGCGTTGAAAAATCATAATCGGTCGACCTCTAGTTTGTAGGCTATATACCTGCCCCTCCCTCCGAAGCATAGGCTACTGTAGTTTACTGGCGTTACAAGTGTGATTCAGAAATTAGGGAGAGAGATTTTCAGAGGAGAATGGATTAACTTTTTTAATTCTAGTTAAGGATACTGTAGTTAGCACGTTTCATATTTAGATTTATTAACTACAAAAAGGGAAGACATGTTTTATTTTAATTCTGGTGCATGCATTGTCAGCTTGCTAGCTCTGGTCCAACGTTAAGCCAACTTTCTAAAGTTGACAGTAAAAGACAGTAAAAGTTCCTTCATAGAAGCCGCGCCTCCTTAGGTATAATTCTGTGGGCCCAATTCAGATAATGCATGTCATAACAACAAGATGCCCAGCGCTTCAAGCCAAGCCTCCTTCACCCACTCTCATTTCAGCTACACTTGTCTGTCCAATGCATGTAGTCAACTGTATAGCTTGCCCGATCCATAGCAAGCTGCTCTATCTGCACTGATTGAAGTAATTTAATGTCGAGCCAAGTGTTAAAAATATTTCAGAGGTTTAGAAAGGAACAATATAAACCATTACTTTTTGGGGGTTCGAACCGGTTCAGAACTTTATTTTGCTGGTCGGAACAGTGGAAAAAAAATAGTTCTGTTCAGAACGAAACGATTGGAAAGTAATCTGTTCCAAACCCTGATTTATAGTAACAGTCCTGATCATTTGGACCGCAGAGCATTCCGATGTCTGAATGCTAAATTGTCCTTGTTTGTTATTTGGGGTAGGCTCAAGGACACAGACAGGTGCGTGCTCTTCTGTCTAGCAGATTAAAACTGGGGGAAATCAAAATGTTAGAAAATGAACAAATCCACGAATGGCAGCAAAATTTAAGTCCCAAGTTTTCTCAATCTTTAAACTAGGATGAATTAGACCTAGTTTCTAGGCCACCAGACAAATAGGTTTCTTTCTATTTAATCTCAATGGGATTAACCTGGTAAATAAATGGTGCCATGCAGTGTAAGTAAGGGTAAAGGATGACTGAGAGGTTACAAATTGATCCCTTCCATTTGAAACTAAATTGAGGGAACCTGTGGCATACTATATTGTCTGTTGGACTAGAGCTTTGGTGATCTCATACTGTATATGCAAATAAACTGTACGGATTGTTTGGAGTTTTTTTGTGGAGAAATGGGAGCAACAGATTAAAGTAGAGATTTTTAATTCCATTTCATCACAGAATGTTGTTTCTGGTTTTCAGGATAAGGTTGAGCTTGTCCTGAGCTTTAGATCAGATCAACACATCAACCCTGTTTCACTAGTTTGTTGTAAGTGGGTCGTAAACTCTACATCCAACGTAAAATGTGCTTTACGCCACACCAAAACATTATACCTGTTGTACCACCTGGGCGTTAGCCCTTCTATGAGCTACGCCTGGGATTATCTTCTTTCATGATATGCACAGACAATAATAGCAATCTATATTTTCAAAAAGGATGTGGGTCTCGTGCTCATATATCACAACCTCCGCTGGCTTTTCGAGTGGCCATGCGTGAGTCAAAGATTATATAACCATGTATACAGATGGAGATTCAAGTGAAACAAAATCACATTGATTATAAAGCCTGTACGACGACGTGCACCACACGGCCTATTGAAATGCATAATGACCTTAAAGTCACCAGGCCTCTCCTGAAATATGGATAATACCCTTTGTACTCCTGTGCTGAGTCTTTTGCATGTTAGAAAGATGAAGGAAATTGTCATCCTGTCATTGACATTGGGTCACTCTGTGTTGATGCAAAATCAAATTTAACAGGCTGTATATACACTGAATAAACAGACAATGCTAATTTCAGCTCATGTTAGGTCCTCTGTCTCTGTGCCATGGGTCGTATGCCTATAAGGCAGGTCCTTATGGCTCTATTGACACTCTGATTAAGGTTGTTTGTGGTTTGATTGAGGGAGATGCAAGGATACAGCCCCTCTAATGAAGGGAACTAACTGTCTCGTCTGGACTCAACATCGACCAATAACACTAATGGATGCTGCCCATATACCCTCCTCTCCAGTTATTTGTAAATACCTGCATTTCTTGTGATTTATTGCGCTGCACTCAATTACTAACAGGGTGCATTTCCATTTAAACAATAAACCCTGACTTAAAAAAAAGAACTGTAAAGAAATACATAAATGTGTATTTTGTGTGTGTCAGAAAAATAGGTATGGGCTAGACAGAGGTATGTTCACTACCGGTCAAGAGTTTGGGGCCACTTAGAAATGTCATTGTTTTTGGAAGAAAAGCACATTTTTTTTTGTTCATTTTAAAATAACAACATCAAATTGATCAGAAATACAGTGTTGTAAATTACTATTGTAGCTGGAAACAGCTGATAAAAAAAGGAATATCTACATAGGTGTACAAAGGCCCATTATCAGCAACCATCACTCCTGTGTTCCAATGGCACGTTGTGGTAGCTAATCCAAGTTTATAATTTTAAAAGGCTAATTGATCATTAGAAAACCCTTTTGCAACAGCTGAAAATTGTCTTCCTGATAAAATACATTTTAAAAAATGGTATTTTTTTTATTATTACCCTCTTTTTTTGTGGGTTCAATTACAGGCTCGAAATGGCCAGAAACTAAGACCTTTCTTCTGAAACTCGTCAGTCTATTCTTGTTCTGAGAAATTAACGCTGTTCCTTGCGAGAAATTGCCAAGAAACTGAAGATCTCGTACAATGCTGTACTACTCCCTTCACAGAACAGAGCAAACTGGCTCTAACAAGAATAGAAAGAGGAGTGGGAGGCCCCGGTGCACAACTGAGCAAGAGGACAAGTACATTAGTGTCTAGCTTGAGAAACAGACGCCTCAAAAGTCCTCAACTGGCAGCTTCATTAAATAGTACTCGCAAAAACATCAGTCTCAAAGTCAACAGTGAAGAGGCAACTCAGGGATGCTGGACTTCTTTATTTCTGACCAATTTGATGTTATTTTAATGGTCAATTTTTTTAGTATTTCTTTACAAAAACAAGGACATTTCTCAGTGACCCCAGGGCTCTGAATTGTCTGATTCTACAAAGACTTCCCTGTCTGTGGGAGTCATTTATTATTTCTCACAGTCAAGTAATCTGGTTTTCCAGGAAGTGTCTGCAGCCATAAATGACCAGTTAATAATGTATTTTCCTCTCTACAGAGGCTAAACAGGCCATTGTGTCTGTTCAACCTCAAGATCAATACCTGCTCTATGGCAGTGTTTCCCAACCCTGGTCCTCAAGCACCCCCATCAGCACACAGTTTTGTTGTAGCCCTCGACAAACATTCAACTCATTGCAGGCTTGATGATTAGTTGACGAGTTGAATCAGGTGTGCTTGTCCAGGGTTACAATAAAAAAAAATTTGTACTGTTGGGGGTAGTCAAGGACTAAGGTTGAGAAACACTGCTCTATGGAAACAAAAGTTATTTGAGAACATTGGGCAACAGCTGGTATGAAACTCTGAACCTCATCATGAATGACTCCACTCAGGCCAGAGCTCTGTTTGCTGTGGACTAGATAGGTTGGCATGTGAGAGTATTCAGGCCAGCCGCTCCCAGACTTTACTTCATCACTAATATTTCAAATAAAGCTATTTATTATGTGTGTTTTTAAAATGCCGGGCGGTTAATTTAGTATATGAACATATACTTGACATATGAAGTCAAGGAGAGCAATGATATGTGAAAATGAACGCGCCATACAATTTGTTTAGATCTTCCACTTCTCTAGCAATCCTACATGGATCTGGTGAATCCAATATCCCTTCTATCGGAATTCCTCTTCCCCTTGTCAAGTTTGCAGTTTCAAATTAAATCAAGAACCATTGGGAAATGGCAGCACTCCAAAATGTTTTTAAAGCGGACAAAACTATGTCGCTGTAACTGGTGTCGTGGTTGGATGAGGAGGAATCGGACCAAAGCACAGCATGGTGAGTGTTCATGACTTTTATTGAACTGAACACTTAAACAAAAATAACAAAGTGAATACACAAATCAGTCCTGTCAGGTGAAGAACACTAAACAGAAAACAACTACCCACAAAAACCATGTGGGAAAAAGCATGTATGGTAAGTATGGTTCGCAATTAGAGACAACGATAGACAGCTGTCCCTGATTGAGAACCCTACCCGGCCAAAACAAAGAAATACAAAAACATAGAAAAAAGAACATAGAATGCCCACCCAAATCGCACCCTGACCAAACCAAAATAGAGACATAAAAAGCTCTCTAAGGTCAGGGCGTGACAGTCGCCTCATTTGACCTTTAAAAAAATAAATAGAAATTAGGCCGTGCAAGCTAATGCGTTTCCACAGTTATGCCTTCATCAGATGCATAATGGATGCTCTGAAGGCATAACTGCTGGAAAACGCATTAGCATGCCTGGCCAAAAATAAAAAGATTACATGTAGGTAACGTCTTTTTAAAATTATTTTTTTTCATTATTTTTTTAAACATTTGAGTGCAGCTGTTCTTGAACTCGGGATTTCATTTGAAGCCATTGTCACATATGGCAGACCACCCAGCTAATAAAGCGATAGCACACCTGTTACCCACTCAAATACTGTAGTTCTCGGCAACAGCTGAGAAGGGGCACTCTTCTCTCGCCACTGTTGTTGATAATTATGTTTCCTCTCCCATCTTAGGAGGACCTGTAATTACCTTAACCAGGGAATTAAATTGGGAGGAAATAACGTTATCTTTTCTTTGAAGGATAGGCTACACAAACACACCTACACTCCCACGTGCGCGCACAGAAACACACACAGATACAGACATGCACACAGAAACGCACACCGATACAGACATGCACACAGAAACGCACACCGATACAGACATGCACACAGAAACGCACACAGATCCAGAAATGCACACAGAAACACACACAGATACAGACATGCACACACAAACATAAGAGAAAAGGAAAAAGTCGATTCCTACCATTTTGAAAAGGGAATGACAGCTGACGATGACCGGATGTCTGGTTGTCATGGCGCGCCTAAGAAATCAATGCACCATACAATCAAATTGATCAAATCAAATTATTTTTCATAATCGCCGAATACAACCGGTGCAGACTTTACCGTAATCTTCTTCGGTACAAGCCCTTCCCCAACAATGCAGAGTAAAAAAGTAAAGCATTTGCTAAATTAAAAACAGAAATAGTAACATAATAAAATAACAATAACGAGGCTATATACAACCAATATCAGTACTGAGTCAATCTGCAGGGGTACGAGGTAGAGGTAAAATGTACATGTACGTCGGGTTAAAAGTGACTAGGAAATCAGGATGGCTAATAAATAGAGTATCAGAAGCGTATGTGAAGAGCTTGAAAGTGTGTCCGTTTTAGAATTTTGAGGTGAGAATTTGACAGGGTGCAAACAACTACGAGCAGAGGAAGAGAGTGAGCAACTCAATTTGGACTGACTGACTGGCCTCTTTCCTTTCCTATGTTTAAAATATGAGATCTGCCTGGGGAGTGGAGTACCTCTGTACCACTCCAGCTGAGTTACAGCTCGGCTACGTTAGGAAGAGAAATGGAGACTGAGAAATATTGAGGCAAATGAAGACTAGATTTATATGGATCACCAAAGTAGGCTTAATCAGCACTACCAATGGGCTTCAGATTGCTATAAGGTTCACCAGAAAATGGTTGTGGGTGTTTTTGTTAATTGAGACAAACTGCTTTGCCAATGTTGCCTTCCACTTCCCTCTCGCTGCCTCTGCGCGTTTCCATAGCTGCGAAGAGAGCGGCTGTTTTTTGGAGTGCTGCCCTCCAACGCTTTACTGTCGAACAAAAAGGTGACGGTTTATTTGTAATGTAAATAATGTGTGGGGGAAGTGGAGCGCTTCTCCATGGGGAATCAACATTAGAGAAAGAGACTAACTAACCGACTCTGACTCTCTCTCTGAGAGAGAGAGAGAGAGAGAGAGAGAGAGAGAGAGAGAGAGAGAGAGAGAGAGAGAGAGAGAGAGAGAGAGAGAGAGAGAGAGAGAGAGAGAGAGAGAGAGAGAGAGAGAGAGAGAGAGAGAGAGAGAGAGAGAGAGAGAGAGAGAGAGAGAGAGAGAGAGAGAGAGAGAGAGAGAGAGAGAGAGAGAGAGAGAGAGAGAGAGAGAGAGAGAGAGAGAGAGAGAGAGAGAGAGAGAGAGAGAGAGAGAGAGAGAGAGAGAGACTGATTGACTCTCTCGCTCTCTCTGACTGACTGAATGACTTCTCTGATCATATTAAATGTTGTTATTGATGTTACCGGGCAACTGATAATAGATATGACCTTTGACTGTTGGCACACCGCTGGCTGAAATTCTACTCTGAATGTAGATGTAGTCTAGCAACATTCAGTGCAGTACATGGCATCTAGTGCAACAGTTAGACCTATATAATATCAGTGAGTGACAGGAGAGCCCATCTGGTTTGTACTGCTGTCAGTGAACCATGGCAGATGGATGAGTCATTCTTCCAGGTTCCTTATAATAGAGATGTACATGTAGTGTTAGACCGCCCTGGCATTTGGGAAAACGTTACTTTAATGTCACACCTAACGGTCTCAAATAAAATTTTATTTGTTACATGCGCCCGACTACAACAAGTGTAGACCTTACCGTGAAATGCTGACATACAAGCCCTTAATCAACAATGCAGTTCAAGAAATAGAGTTAATAAAATATTTACTAAATAAACTAAAGTAAAAAATAATATATATTAGTATGAAAAGGTAACACAAGAAATGTACATAACAATAATATGTCTATACAGAGGGTGCCGAGTCAATGTGCGGGGGTACAGGTTAGTCGAGGCACCTGTCCTAAAGATACCTGCTGGTCTGCTGTATAAGACCACGTCAGTTTATACTGTATGACCACCCTATCCCATGCTGCCTGAAATGAAACCAGAAGGGATGATGATGGAGAGAGAGACAGAAAGAGTGAGCGTGGGCACACTCTCCAACCCCACTGCTGAGTGGGCTTCAGTTTCGACGGCACGACTCTCAATTGGATATAGGTGAGTGGCGAGAGGGGGAGGGGGCTAGCTGCTGAAGGGAACCCACACACAGAACGCCCATTCTTGGCAGAGGTCCAGGCTTACCACGAGGGGATGTTTCTGTATTGTCAGTACAGGGAGTACACTGTACGGAGAAATAAACACAGAACAGCTGACTTCAGTGAAACAGCCTTAGCATCTCTCTCTCTCTTTGCTCTCCGGATTAGACTACAGTGAATTATTGAAGCATGTTTACCGTGTTGTCTAGGCTGTCCAGCTCAGTTCTGTTCTAATGGCTGATGAATGACAAGACTGCTGCTGTGACTGTACTGAAGCGCTGTCTTCGGGTTTTATTGACTGTGTTTAGCATTGACAGTAGACAGTTTGTACAAGTCTTAGTCGTTGTAAGAACCCCCAAGGAATATGTGAGAATGTAGCTGCATTATCTACCACCAGTCTTTATAGAATACCGGTTGTGTAGGTTTGGCTGGTTGAGAGCGGTTGAGGAAATCTAAAAGACTCGGAACATGAAGCGTTGACCTAATTTTGAGACACGGTTTCATTCTTTTGAACATAAAACAGTCATCATCTCATTTACCCTCTAGAAAGCGATCAATAAATCACAAATCATTTTTATAAGTTCTTTCTCTTTTTTTTCTTTCTAGTGCTTTTCTGCTGGAATAGGAAGTTCCGGGTTGTTCTAGGTAAATGTCCTTTCGGCAGTATGTGAAGCGTTGACATAGGAAGCAGCTGTGGTTCAGCTCCTCGTCAGAAAGCCTCAGGGATATTCTGCTGTATTACTCTCGCTCGGCAGAATCCTCCACTGCTATAGTTTGACCCTCCACAAAGTGCAGTCTCGCGTCGTGCATTGCGTATCCCCGTTTCTTATTTTGCATGATGTACAGTATACTTACACACCACTTGTAAGGTACCTCTTTTATTTCAGACTTGCGCCAGTGGCGTTCAGTAACGTGTAGTGTCCCTCTGGTCCTCTCTGTCACTGAAGAGGTTGTCACATAACAGTAAGTACCTGTCAGTTGCTTTTAACTGTCAGCCTATCTGAGAGACGAATGGAGATGAGGGTGTGACAGGAAGATCTTTGATAAGGAAAAGGAGCAGCGCTCGCTCACCATTTTTAAAAACAAACTTTTATTTAAGCAGCTATTAAAAGCGCAACGTTTCGGCTTTCATCAATGGCCTTCAATGGTGACAGAAAGAGACCACTTTCTAATAGATGTGTGTTAGACCAAAATAATGGAAAGCTACACGCAGCCATGTTTTCAGGGCTATGTGTTCTTTTCATCCATGAACTATGTGGGAAATTGCTAGTCTTTTAGGTGATGGTCTGATTATCAGATTTGTTCCGCTCACAAGGTGGCTTATTCAGTCTGCTGCTTGTTCTGCTTCAGCAGGTCATGGTAACTTGGCAGCAACTGGAATGTAATGAGCTAGGCCTATTGAAATATTCTGGTATGGCAGAGTAGGTTATTTCTTGCTGATTGGATTGGAATAGTACAAGAGAGCTCGGAATGTTCTAATATGGAACATTGATTAGCAGCATGACCTTATTCAACGAAATCTGGGCCATTTTTTTTACACACACGTGTGCCTTATACAAGACTCAAGATGACACATATATGAAGGGACTTACCCTAATCATGAAATTGGTGATCCCCCCCCTCACCCCACCCCCCACCCACCTTGTTACATCTTAGCGTGGTCCCAGATCTGTTTATGATCGTTGTCATAACCAAACCTTGTTGGTCCATGGGTGGAGATGTTATACAATGCCCTCTAGTGGATATAGTTTGAAAGGCATGAAGTGGCCCTGAAGTGTTAATTTGTTGAGTGACAATGGTCACCTGTGCTTTTAAGCCAGATATGCACAGTGCATTTAAAATGAGTAGGTTATAAGTACTTCAAGGCCTTTATCTCTTTTTTCCCCCAGACTAAACAAGTCTGTGTATAAATGCACAGGGCCATCAATGAGGGAGGGAGGGAGGGAGGGAGGGAGGGAGGGAGGGAGGGAGGGAGGGAGGGAGGGAGGGAGGGAGGGGGAGACATGGAGTGGGGTAGAAAGGGGAGGGAGAGAGTATCTCTTTCATCCGGAGAACATAAGAGGCTGAGATCGGGAACCCTTTGGTCAGCTGAAATTGGCTTACAATTCAGATGAAAGTCTTGGCCAAAACGCACATGTATCATGTCTAGCTAACAAGAGAGACTGAGAGACAGAGAAACAAAATGGAGAGCCATCTTGCAGGACAGGCATCACTCCACCTTCCCTCGCCATCCGCTCTCATCTTTGATCATCTACACGTGGGTGTGTGTGTGTGCTGCATGTACTAATGAATTAATTTAAACGATGTTGGTGGATTTTCTTTCACCCGTAATTCACTTAATCAAAGGGATTCATGCCTTGCCGGTGTTTAAACCAGCCTGGTGGTGGTGTGAGTTTGACTTTCGCGTCACACGCGCTGCCGCATCAACCCAAAGAGAAGTTAGCTCTACTGTACTAAAAGCAGAACCATACAGCCACTCACCTAAAACAGAACACTGTCTCATCTTGAGAGGTTTGATAAACCGCTATAAGTGGCACATGGCAGAATGTCAGTTCACAGATGGCGAGCATGATGTGACTCTTGAGGTCAGTGACTCAACAAATAATCGCTCAATTTCCAAACCGCTCTGGCAGCAGGGTGTGAACGCACAGCACAGTACAGTCAGAGAGGGTATTCCGAGAGCTCAAGACTGGTTGTTCTTTTCGCAGCAGTGATCTGAGTGGCACTTGGCTCAATGCAGCTATCTCTCTGTGGTCTATGTGACTGATAACCCATCTCACGGTTCCTCACTTTAGCCTCCTTCAAATTCAGTCAGCATTTCTCAAGGAGTCGGCATGTGAATATCTTGCCGCCCTAGGCTTCACACACTTAAACAGCTGAAGTAGCATAAGGTCTTTGTAACGCACACTCGTGAAACTTTTCTGATGATAATGTTTGGCGGTAGAGAGCTTTGAGGTATAAGGGATTATGTCAGTTGCTATGCCGTGGACACTACACATTACGAAGAGCTACCGTGTTCCATGCTGACATAATATGTGACAGACCGTCTGTAATAAAAACTGAAAAAAAGAAGAAGAAAAAAAGAACAAATAAACAAATGTAAAGTGTTGAGCCAATGTTTCATGAGCTGAAATATAAGATCCCAGAAATGTTCCATACCCATAAAAAAAGCTTATTTCTCTCAAATGTTGTGCACACAGTTGTTTACTCCCCTGGTAGTGAGCATTCCTACTTTGCCAAGATCCACCTGACCGGTGTGGCATATCAATACACTGATTACACAGCATGATCATTACACAGGTGCACCTTGTGCTGAGGACAATAAAAGTTCACTCTACAATGCCGCAGATGTTTTGAGGGAGTGTGCAATTGGCATGCTGACTGCAGGAATATCCACCAAAGCTGTTGCCAGACCAATGTCGTTTTACAGAATTTGGCAGTACGTCCACCCAGCCTCACATCCACAGGCCACGTGTAACCACACCATCCCAGGACCTCCATATTCGGCTTCTTCACCTGCGGGATCGTCTGAGACCAGCCACCCGGACAGCTGGCGAGACTGTGGTTTTGCACAACCGAAGAATTTCTTCACAAACTGTTAGAAATCGTCTCAGGGAAGATCACCTGTGTGCCCGTTGTCCTCATCAGTTTGGCGTCGTAACCAACTTCTTCAGTGGGCAAATGCTCACCTTCGATGGCCACTGGCACGCTAAAGAAGGTTGCTATTCACGGATGAATCCCGGTTTCAACTGTACAGGGCAGATGTCAGACAGCATGTATGGCGTCGTGTTGGCGGGCGGTTTGCTGATGTCAACATTGTGAACAAAGTGCTCCATAGAGGTGGTGGGGTTATGGTATGGGCAGGCATAAGCTACAGACAACAAACACAATTGCATTTTTATTGATGGCAATTTGAATGGACAGAGATAACGTGACGAGATCCTGAGGCCCATTGTCGTGCCATTCCAGCGCCGCCACCACGTCATGTTTCAGCATGATAATGCACGGTCCCATGTCGCAAGGATCTGTACACAATTCCTGTAAGCTGAACATGTCCCAGTTCTTCCATGGCCTGCATACTCACCAGACATGTCACCCATTGAGCATGTTTGGGATGCTCTGGATTAACGTGTATGACAGTGTTCCAGTACCCGCCAATATACAGCAACTTCACACAGCCATTGAAGAGGAGTGGGACAACATTCCATAGACCACAATCAACAGCCTGATCAACTCTATTCGAAAGAGATGTCGCTCTGCATGAGGCAAATGGTGGTCACACCAGATACTGACTGGATTTCTGATCCTCTACCTTTTTTTAAGGTATCTGTGACCAACAGATACATATCTATATTCCCAGTCATGTGATATCCATAGATTAGGGCCCAATGAATTGAATTTATTGAGTTCCTTATATAAACTGAAACTCAGTAAAATCTTTGAAATTGCTGTGTTACATTTTATGTTTTTGTTCAGTGTAGCTATACCCCCAATTGTTCAAAACCTAGAGCCAAACTAGTCACAACCGCTTTAGCGAACATTGGATATTACTCACGTAACCATGGTTCTAAGCGTCGCATTCACTTCACTACATAAAAATATATATAAAAAAATAAATCCACCACGTGCTGCTTTTAATCTGCTGGCGGGACGGATCCAGCCCGGTGGGCATATTTTGCCCTGGACTGATCTATATGATGATAGGGCGTCAGGTTGTCCCTGTCCCTAACTCTGATCTCAGACCTGAAGAGATACGAGATCAGATGGTCACCATGACAGATGTCGGTCATAGCTTTTTCTTTTTTTATGTTCTGCCTACCCTCTCTGTCTCTCACCCACATTTCGTCTGTCTGTCTGTCTGTCTGTCTGTCTGTCTGTCTGTCTGTCTGTCTGTCTGTCTGTCTGTCTGTCTCACATTTTCTTACTCACGCTGTCTTTTTACAGCAATCACTTTTCACATGTAAGGCAGTGCAGCGGCTCGGTCTGCTCTGCTCCTCATCTTTCGGCTCACACAGCGCTACACCATCAGCCAGGAATGCAAGCTAAATCAAGGAGGCTGGGAGACAAACGGAGATATCTCTCCTCCATCCTTTCACTTCTAACTGTTTTATTGTTGTAATACGTGTGCCAAGCAATAAGTGACATTCAACTAAACATGTCTGCCCATTAGCTTTTACAATTGCGATACTGTCCAATCCGGGAATACAACTCTGAGGTCAAAAGTTCAGGCATACTGTAACTCAATATATATGACAGGTACTGTACTGTAGGATTCAAGGCCTTCATTTTTAGTTCAACATGCTGCATAAAGTTTCTCATTGCCCTCCCCATCAACTATCAAAGATAAACATTGGGGGTAGGGGGAATGTCCTCCAGCTGTCTAAAAATAGCCAGCAACTCAATCAGTTTGGCCATGTTTTATTTTTACCATGTTTTTGGCATGCTCTCTCTCCCCTTGCGTGCGTGCGCTCTCTCTCTCTCTCTCTCTCTTGATCTCTCTCACTTACACACATTCTCACTCAGTTACTCTCACTCTCACACTCTCACTCACACTCTCACTCACTCACTCACTCACTCACTCACTGGCTTATGTCACAAGCCATGAGGAAGTCATGAAACAGGAAGTGAGCAGAAGTGGACGGGGGGGGGTGTGTAAGATAGTTCTGAGAGACAGACGGCGCAGTTGTCAGTTGGACTGGATCTCCGTAAATCGTTGTTAGGTTTGTGTCGGGGGCTGACACAGGAATGCTAGACAGGACAAGGAAGACCGCTCTTTGGTGGGCCGCTGCAAAGGAAGGCTGAGCGGGGACAAAGGACTGGATATGTGGGGTCGCTGGGGGAAGTGGGACGTCCCTCCAACCCCTCCGCTTGCCCTCACTCACAGGTAGTGGTGTGTGCTCCTTACTTCCCTTTGGTTTTTTGGTCACAAACCACTAATGGCCAGAACGTGGTGTGAAACCCAGACTATGGAAACATTTCTCTATATTTTGGTTTGATTTGTTCAGTGGGACTTTTGGTTTAGTATGTCTAAGAGTATACTCAGTAAAGCTTTACATGGGTTACAGATGCTGAACACTAAGATGTGTTGAGATAATAATATATATTTTCTGTGTTATGACAGAAAAGGAAGTTGAGGCTGTGTCGAATTTAGAAATTTAGTTTTGCAGCGTCCACTTATAAATAGCTTGGCCATCCACCAGTATGGGATTCATTTATGACCTTAAACAGGGCTGTATAACGTTCCAGAAAGTTGTCCATTATCCTGAGAATTTGACTGGGATGAACCGGGTGAAGACTAATGTCATGCAATGCTGAAGTTGTGCTGTTTTGGGATGTTGATGATGCTATGACAGTGAGCAATAGTCAAGGGCTGGATGTTTGTTTTGTTCTGGGAAAAGGAGCAGTTTATAGTTCTCATTTGTGCAACTTCTGCTATGTGCAACAACTGACTTATTCTCATTTAGATTGGTTGCACAATTCTCCATAAAAGAAAAAGGTGTATATCGTAACATTCGCACTTCCTTGGTATATTATCCCCATTTGTCTTAAGACTTTTCACTCATCTTACAATGCGCCCACGTTATATTTACTTAGTACAGGAGTGTGAGTCATTGATTCAACCCCTGGGGAGAAATGTAACTCAGTTGCACAACATACCCATGGGGGGGCGCCCTAAACCTCTGCTTGTTTTGTTCTGCATCTCCATCTGCTTATCGGTCTGTCTCGCTTTCTGAGTTTCTGGTTGGTCATGCCGTCATCCGACATTCGTTTTACAACTGCTGTTCTTTTCACTGTATGTCCTTCTGACCCAATGATTGCGTTAACTTAACTAGAGGCAATATAGCGGTAATGCACTGTTTTATCCCGTAAGCCTATATAGTGTGACGCGTTCTCTGTCTATTCCATTCTTGGAATATAAGTTCTAAAGTTCTCTTTGAGCTGTTGTGGATCTTCTATTTATGACAGTTGAAACCAGGCGGTGTGTTGCTGTTTGAATACTCCCCCCCCCATGTAACACTGCTGAGGAGTATACTAAGGAGGATCAATGAGTCGGCTAACTTTGATTAAAACAAGCAGAAATAATTACTACTACAAAAAGGAAGCTAAACATAGATATGTCTTTTTGGTTGTTGAGTCAATTAGATCATGCCCATTTCAAGCTTATCTTTCTTTAAAAAAAATGTAATTAGGACCAAAACAAAAGCCAATGGAACAATATCAGGAAACACCTTGCGGTTCAGTTGTAAAAGTGAGTACAACTCCCCCGCTGGTGACATCACTTCCTTCCTGTCAAAGTAGTAGAAAGTGACAACAGGACAGGGAGAGGGGCCATGCTGTTGCTAGTGCCCTAAACTGCCCAGGAATGTGGAATTCTCGGGTGGACCTAAAATAAAATCATGCTTATCTATTTACTTGTTGACAGATCAGACACTTTTCTGTCTGTGGACTCTACACTCCTTATATTTACCGTAGGGCCACAATGTAGTAGCAATGCGGTGGCCTGATGACTGTTTTCAAGTGGGATATTCTGATTTTATTCAATCTGCACAGTAAAGGTTGTCTGCTCAGTGCTCAGTATGAGGACTTCTCCCTCAACCCCACACGTCCTGGGGTGCTCCCCAATAATCTGTCTGCTGTCTGCTACATTCCTCTGTTCCTCCTCACCTGTGGAGTCCAGTCCCAGTCTACCTCTACCCCTCTACCCCACAAAGATGCTCCCCCTTCTCCTCCTGGGAGGAGCCTCAGCATGAATTACAGCTCTATTTGGCCCCTTCTAATAGAGCTCGCCAGCTTGTAGTCCTGAAAAATGGAAACCAGTTAGCATTTTCTACCACTGGTTCGTTGGCCATATTACTATGGGGGAAATGAATGGGGTTTTGGGATAAACACTGAAAATAAGGTCTGCGGTTAACACCGGGTTAGGAGATATTTTCTGTTTTGTTCTATGAGATAATATCAGTTAGTTAAAAGGACCTTTATGAATTATGAAGCTTTATGTGCTTTTTTTTATTACATAAATGCTTAAAATTTCACAAAAAAATGATGTAAACTGATGAGGATTCTAATAGAACAAAACGGATATGATGTCTTAAGCCTGTGTTTAACACAGATTTTATTTTCTGCAATTATCCCAAAATCCTATTAATTTCCCCATAGGCTTTGTCCAACAAGCCATGAGAGTTTTGCCTGCAAAAACAAACCATTACTATTGCTCTCTATGGTCAGCTAATTTAATGACCAACTCACCACATCTACTGAGATGCCAATCACAGAGCCTTCTATAATCTAAAGGACTGCTGTCTTGTAGTTTGATATGATGTTTACAGTTATCGTCGTCATACCTCACAAGCAATTTATTTTTATTTTTATGGAATTCTCAAATATATCAATGTGCATTCGGGAAGTTTTCAGATCCCTTCACTTTTTCCATATTTGTTAGGTTACATCCTTATTCTTAAAAAATAATGACAAAGCAAAAACAGATTTTATCCATTTTTGCTAATTTATATATAAAAAATAAAAAAACATTTGCATAAGTATTCAGACCCTTTACTCAATACTTTGTTGAAGCGCCTCGAGTCTTCTTGGGTATGACGCTACAAGCTTGGCACGTCTGTATTTGGGGAGTTTCTCCCATTTTTTTCCTGCAGATC
Organism: Oncorhynchus masou masou; assembly: GCF_036934945.1. Taxonomy (NCBI): domain Eukaryota; kingdom Metazoa; phylum Chordata; class Actinopteri; order Salmoniformes; family Salmonidae; genus Oncorhynchus; species Oncorhynchus masou. The sequence continues at coordinate 43,206,287 of NC_088213.1, forward strand.
CTCTCATGCTCTGTCAGGTTGGACAGCTATTTTCAGGTCTCTCGAGATGTTCAATTGGGTTCAAGTCAGGGCTCTGGCTGGGCCACTCAAGGACATTCGAAGACTTGCCCAAAGCCAGTCCTGCGTTGTTTTGGCTGTGTGTGCTTAGGGTTGTTGTCCTGTTGGAAGGTGAACCTTCGCCCCAGTCTGAGGTCCTGAGCGCTCTGGAGCAGGTTTTCATCAAGGATCGCTCTATACTTTGCTCTGTTCATCTTTCCCTCAATCCTAAATAGTCTCCCAGTCCCTACCGCTGAAAAACATCCCCGCAGCATGATGCTGCCACCACCATGCTTCACCGTAGAGATGGTGACAGGTTTCCTCCAAGTGTGATGCTTTGCATTCAGGCCAAAGAGTTCAATCTTGGTTTCATCAAACCAGAGAATCTAGTTTCTCATGGTCTGAGAGTCTTTATGTGCCTTTTGGCAAACTCCAAGCGGGCTGAAATGCCTTTCACAGAGGCGTGGCTTCCGTCTGGCCGCTCTACCATAAAGGCCTGGTTGGTGGAGTGCTGCAGAGATGGTTGTCCTTCTCGAAGATTCTCCCATTTCCACAGAGGAGCTCTGTCAGAGTGACCATAAGGTTCTTAGTCTAGGACTAGTCTTGGTGGTTCCAAACTTCTTCCATTTGAAGAATTATGGAGGCAAAGGTGTTCTTGGGGACCTTCAATGCTGCTGAAATCATTTGGTACCATTCCCCAGATCTGTGCCTCGGCACAATCCTGTCTCGGAACTCTACGGACAATTCCTTCAACCTCATGGCTTGGTGACATGCACTGTCAACTGTGGGACCTTTATATAGACAGGTGTGCCTTTCCAAATCATGTCCAATCAATTGAATTTACCACAGTTGGACTCCAATCAAGTTGTAGAAACATCCCAAGGATGATCAATGGAAACAGGATGCACCTGAGCTCAATTTCGAGTCTCATAGCAAAGTGTCTGAATACTTATGTAAATAAACATTTGCAAAAATGTCAAAACTGTTTTCACTTTGTCATTATGGGGTATTGTGTGTTGATTGACGAAGGAAAAATGTCATTTAATCCATTTTAGAATAAGACTGTAACGTAGCAACATGGGAAAAGTGAAGGGGTCTGAATACATCCCGAAGGCACTCTATCATAAAATATTGACCATCTATAAAATATTGCTGAGACATTGACCTACGATAATGTTTGTTATAAAGAGACTGCAACACGGACAGAAGACACTTGCTGTTTGAACTACAGGGGATGAAAGGTCTCTCCACAGAAACAGCCCACCCCCATAATGTAATTGGCGTGTGACGTGGCCCCAGATAGCAAGGCAGTCCAGAGCCATCATTATTCACTGAATTAAAAGAGAGACCTTTTCCAGCTCCCCATATCCTGGACCTATCGCTTCCTAATTGATACAGTTAACTGCAGTGTGGTCCATTAGGCTGAGACTGTGCCTGGTGTGGCCAGTGTAGGGGGGGCGCAGAGTTGGGAGGGAACGATCAGAGCCTCCTAAGCCTGGATCTGCGGCTAATCACTAATCAGTGAGGTTCCTCTTCTCTGGCCCTCGATGCTGCGACTCACATTGACACAAAACTCTCAATTGCACACGTAGATATATATGTGTAGTGGTAACATCAGCCGTTGTCTTGCTTGGTAGCCAATGTCTGGCTTGGTAACGTGGTAGTTGCTTGAGGTTCTTGTAGGAGTCGTGTATATTTCCTCACTGTTGTTTTTGTGATTAATAGGTCGTCTGGTGGACTAACTGGAGCCCTGTATCCAGCCCCGTCTGTGTGGCGCTCCCATCTCTCTTCCTCCTCGTGGCATGATGCATTATTGAAGCAGAGGGCGCTCTAAAACCTGGAGATTGATTCAGTTGATTAGAGAGGGGAGTAGGGAGAGGAGTGGTGTGTGTGTGTGTGTGTGTGTGTGTGTGTGTGTGTGTGTGTGTGTGTGTGTGTGTGTGTGTGTGTGTGTGTGTGTGTGTGTGTGTGTGTGTGTGTGTGTGTGTGTGAGAGAGATTTGGCATTCGGTGTGGTTTTGATCCCAGTGAATGAAGCTGAACGAACACATTCTAGAGGTGCTGAGTCTGTAGAAAGCCCTATAATTTTTTTTACACGGTTTATTTGAAAGATATTGAGGACAAATAAATGAATAAACAGGGCTGGGGAGGTCCTATTTTCTGCTCAGCAGACACAGAGGAGCCTGTTTGCGGGGATTCTCTGATGGCGTCAGTCCAGGGTCTCCTTCGCCTGGTCATTTGTTGACTCATATCCCTGCATGATGATGGGTGGACACTTTCCTCTGATTATCTCAATTTGCTGCGAATGTAAGAGGCAGATAATCACTATTTGTGTGTGAGAGTCTGTTACTTTTGAGTCTGTTACTCTTGAGTCTGTTACTCTTGGAGAGTGGGATAAACAGAGATTACAAAAATAAATGGGGGGGGGGGGGTGAAGAGAAGGCGTTGGAGAGAGAGGACTCCAAGCTGAGGTTGTTACTTCATAGATACCACAGTCGAAATATTCTGATCAGAGTCAAGTTTGTGCTATAACCGTTATCAGCTGACTCAGGGCTGGATGAGGAACAGCTCAGCACAGCAGTGTTGCCGCATTGCACTCTACAGCGTGCGTTTTCAGCCATACCAAATGGATGGCGTGGGCTTTCTACCCGTCTTTATGTAATGTTTGAGTAGGCTGGCAACTGAACATGCTGCAGAGCTTGGTGCCAACGCTGGAAACTCTTATCCACACACAGAAATGTGCGCAATCGACTGGATCAACAAATGGAACATTAGACAACACACACGCATGCAAACACCCCATCCATCTAGATTCTCTACACCCCTGTCTGTGTATCTGGGGACAGTTCTATGTGACTGTCCCTCAGAGCCAGATTCTGGTGTCACTGTGCTCCTGACTCCACTAATTGTATGTGGCTTTTCTATCTTGTTAACACACAGGGGAAAAACACTGTATAGGCTGGGTTTTTGTGAGCCGAAGCAACTTGGCGACTGAACGAGAACAAGCAGGCTGGCTGTGTCAGTGGGAAGCGTCTAGCACAATACTCACCCTTCCACACTGACAGGCAAGCAGGCACAGGGAGTTTGCCGTACTCCCCCACCACACAGGGCTTATGGAGGAGTGTCCTGGGCTCTCCTTCTCCCTATCTCTCATGTATTTCTAATGAACCAACAGTGGATGGCCATGCATCTGCTTCCCACCTCAGGCCAATCTGGAGAGAGAGATCTTTCTAAGAGACAGCTACTAAACATAGCCAGTGGAGAGTACAAGCCACACACTGAAAGACAGGAAAAACAGTCAGGCAGCTGAATAGGCACCTATGCTTGGGGTCCTATGAGTGGCTCTTCTGGATTTGACACTTCCTGGACTGTTGCAGTCCTGAGAGAGGGAGCCGACTGAGCTGTGTGAGTGCATAATTGAGTGTGAGCAGCAGGGAGAGCAGTACGGACAGCAGAGGATCAGAGAAACGGGAGACCGAGGTTCTCAAAGGAGGCGGGGGGGAGTGAAGTGAGAGAAGGAGGAGAGGGGAGGGAAAAAAGGAATGAAGGAAACAACAACCAACTACATGCTCCTAAGAAACAGCCTCTGCTTGAAGCCAATGGATCAAGGACTCAGGGACTTGAACTCTGCAGCAGGACTTAACTTCCTGAGGAAGTGTGCTGGTGGAACTTGAGGAAAAGCGAAAGGGAGAGACAAAGAGGATTACAGGACGTAGCTCAAACAATGATCTCTCCCTCTGGCGGAATGGCAAGCTTACTCCACACGGAGGCTAATCAGGACCTGGGAGCCTAAGCATCTCACTCTGACTTTTCTCTTCTCTGTTATCTTGTTTGGTCTATGCAGGGTGGGAGGGACTGAGGTAAGCCCGGTAGAGCTCCGGTAGACTGTTTACTCTTTTTCACGTGGGTATTTACTAGTGAGAATTGTTGCCATCTTTTTGCTGCGGCTACAGCCATGAGGACTTTGTGACTCCTGGAGCACTTTTGAAGCCCCTACTCTGGAGTGGACCTGCGTTCGTGGCTGACAGAGAGGCTGCCATGGAGCAACAGTGTGACCAGGGGGCAGGGCCTGGGCTGGCCGGGTCCGACTCAAACCCGGGCTCCCTGAGGGAAGGGGAGGGTGCCGTCGCCACCACCTCTGCCTCCTCTTCCAACTCAGACCTGCCCACCGCCCTCTTACCTGACGGGGAGTACCCGGACACGGGCCGAAGGCAAAGCAAACCCTTCACTGGCCTCAAACTGTTCGGCAGGAGGTAAGGCACAGACCAACCTCTCACTAAGCCACTGAAGTGCATTGATCACAATGCTGTGGTGGCTGTAAATGTTCTGTGCTTGATTTGATTCCTGGATGCTCACTTAGGAGTAGCAGTAGTAGCAACAGGTATGAGTTTCCAGTACATGCCAATAATGACTGGGCTGTATGTGTGAGCGGGTTAGTATTCATGCAGTTGTCCCTCGCAGGCAGCTGTAGTACTGGTGTGTGTGTGTGTGTGTGTGTTGTGATTACTGTATGGGGGATTGATCTGTGCCTCTATGTCTATACAGTACAGCCTGGTCTGCTTTTGGTCTGACCTTGATGTACAGTCTACACACTAATCGCAGACAAGTTTGTCTTTTCCAACCATTGCATACCCTGTCACCATGGCATAAAGGAAGCACTCAGGTTATACAGTATTACTGGTCAGCGAAACACTACCTGGTTAGGCTACAGCATGGGATGCACTTTGCCCAAACTAGCTCTGAATGAGTGAGGACGTGTAGGAGGCAACGACTGCAGAGATTAGCAGTAAAAACAGTCGAGGATTGATTTAATAAGAGTGAGTGATTTGTTTCCATTGCCTGTGGAATAGTCGAGCTTGATTAGGAAACTCAAATCATCTCCTCTGCTCTCTGAGAAGGTGTGCGACTCGTTCTCCTCATTAACACAATCGCGGTCACGTGGTGGTGTCACAATGTGTCCCCATGGTCATAACACACATCGAGAGACAACGCCAACGTCAAATCCCAAAATGTCACCTGCCAGTCGCGGTGACCTTGCACCAGATTCAGTGACAACATTCATCCTATTGTCATACTAGCATCTTACTACTACGCTGTTCTTTTACTTTTCGGGTCGTAACCCACAGGTGGCTAGGGCCAGTGATACTTCGAGGCCTTGCACCCTCCGAGCAGAACAGGACGAGAATGTCACACATCTCTCTCACCCAGAGGTTATTTTTAAACCTAATTAGCTGCTGCTCCCCCCCCCCCGCCTTCCCTGAAAGCCTTCAAAGCACAATCACAAGATGAAAAGATGAAAGATTTCAAGAGATGAAGTTTGGGCTAGTCTGAGCCAGGGCGCTGAGACCTGTGTGGTAGAGTTTAGATGTGTGTTGTTCCGCTGAGACCTGGGTCCACAGACTGTCGGCTGATGATGACAGAAGGAGATGTGACTCAGATCAATCAGTCACAATGGCACTTTCCACAGCACCGTCCTCTCTAACCGAGTCACCGCTCATCTTAGTTCATCTTAGCGCTCATGCTGACGACACACAATATTTTCTTTGATGCAAGTTAGATAATGAGGAAACAACGAGAATGAATAGCGTGGTACTGTATCGCTGTTTGCAAATGAACAGAGGCGTCTTTGACGACGTGTTGCTGGCGGATGCTGATCTAAGATGAGCCTTTGTGTAGAGATAGGGTTTGAGGGCCGAGATAACGGTCATGCCAGCCATGCTGTCCTCGCTGTTTTTAAGATCCGTGTCGGAAGTGAAGTCGGCACTGACACGAGACGTGCTTGGCAATGACGTCATTAAAACGAGACGCCTGATATGCCTCCCCGTTGCTGAGAGCACTTACAGTATTCCTGACGTTATGGTGCATTAGCTAATGAGCTGTTGGGTACTATCCTAGTTCAATCAGGTAATCGAAATATGAAAGAAATGCCAGACTCAACGAAAGAGCCCAGTTTAGTAGGTTGATGTAACCAAATATGGACATATTCAATCGTATCAGAGTACATCTTTGATTGCAGCAGCGTGCAAAGCAACGTTCTGACCACTAATGACCTTCATCATGATCAGAGTGCTGTTAAACATTTTCTTGTGCTCTACCTTTGCGAGATACCAATGCCGAGCGCCACAGACAGTGAGTCGGAATTCCGTTTTAGTCATCTTTCTGTGTTTCTCTCTCTCTCTCTCTCTCTCTCTCTCTCTCTTTCTCTCTCACTCTGGCTGTGTTTTGTTTGTTTTTTCCCCCTGTTATGTTTAAGTGTGTTTATCTCCGTGGCCCTGAGTAAACACATGCTGCCTGTCGGCTGTGATGGAGCAAAACAGAGAGCAGCCGTTGGTGGTCTCTCGCCTCTTTAACTCAGTGGAATTTTAATGAGCTAGAGCTGGAGGGGACCTCTTAGCCATCCACCCCCCCCCCCTGTTCTCCTCCCTCTTCTCTAAAGGAGAAATCTCACCATGAAGTCGACAGACCCGAAGGCCCATTTTTCTAACAAGGCGCTATGGTGTCAGAAACTGGATTATTTATTTGTCCTTTCTGAAGCAAAAGGAAGTGCGACATCAGTAGCTCATGTGTCTACTGTAATTGAACTTAACCGAGGTAATTCATTAATTTGGGACCATTTCTGTGGACAGAAATAGGTTTTGGTTATGTGTCAGAACCTGGCTGCCTGGGTTAGGGCTCTACTACAGGTCACAAGTCAGAACCTTTTACAACCTTTCACCCTTTACAATTCCCAACGCATGGTTTGCCCACTTTGCTAGAGAGAGGCCCCGACTCTCAGGAGAAGAGACATAGACGTTAAGAATAGAAGAAAATGTTATAAGGAGGCTATTTTAGTTCTGCTTCAGCCTCTTATAAGGAGATGATGTGTTTATAGGACAGTAGCCGTATGGTTTGTGGAAGCAGGCGAGTGAGAACACTTCTTTCCTTTTGTTAAGCGGCACTGACATTTTTGTCGACATGGATTTCTAAGTCATACGGATGTGGAGATGGTGAATGAAGGACAAAGGAGGAACCGAGAAGGATTTATAAGACGATAACGATGGCCCACATGATCTCCAGTTCAGTCTTCTTACAGAGCTGACGTACTTAGTCTAAGCCTGGTGGGAAATAGCCAGAAAAGCCTAGCAATCATAGTGGCAAACGGCCCTGTGAAATGCTTTCATGGGATTCACAATAGATCAAATAATGATCTAATCAGGTCCACAAATAGAGACGCGTTAACTCTATTGGGGGCATATTCACGTGTCTTACTTGCTTAAAACTTCTTAGGGATATGACAACAGCCAGTGAAAGTGCAGGGCACCAAATTCAAAACAACAGAAATCTCATATTTAAAATTCCTCAAACATACAGTACATGTATTTTACACCATTTTAAAGGTAATCTTGTTGTTAATCACACCACAGTGTCTGATTTCAAATAGGCTTTACACTGAAAGCACCACAAACGATTATCTTAGGTCAGAGCCAAGTCACAAAAACACACACAGCTATTTTTCCAGCCAAAGAGTGGAGTCACAAAAAGCAGAAATAGAGATAGAATAGAATTAATCACTAACCTTTGATGATCTTCATCAGATGACACTCATAGGACTTCATGTTACACCATACATGTATGTTTTGTTCGGTAAAGTTCATATTTATATAAAAAAAATCTCAGTATACATTGGGCGCGTTATGTTCAGTAGTTCCAAAAACATCTGGTCAATTTGCAGAGAGCCACATCAATTTACAGAAATACTCATCATAAATGTTGATGAACATACGAGTGTTATACATGGAATTAAAGATATACTTCTCCTTAAGAACAAATTCTTATTTTCAATGACGGATGAGGAACAGTGGGTTAACTGCCTGTTCAGGGGCAGAACGACAGATTTGTACCTTGTCAGCTCATGGATTTGAACTTGCAACCTTCCAAATACTAGTCCAACGCTCTAACCACTAGGCTACCCTGCATTTAGCAACAGGGACTGAGGAGCAGGCAGTTTACTCTGGGCACCACTGGGCACCTTATTCATCCAAGTTACTCAATACTGCCCCCCAGCCATAAGAAGTTTTAAGTGAGTTACATCTTGTCTGGACATTCTAAACATGCATCTTAAAAATCTACTGACAAGGAGCACATGATATTGTGCAGTGTGGAGATGGGCTTAGATGGACTTAAGGGCTAGCCCGTGTGTTTACGGAATGGTCTCTGGAGAGCTTAGCAGCAGTTTAATGTGTCAAGCATGAGGAATATGTTAACTTCTTGGAACTCCCCATCCCGGATCCGGGTTTGTGACTAAAGCCTCAGGCTCATTAGCATAACGCAACGTTAACGATTTCTGAAAATCGCAAATAAAATGAAAATAATGCGTCTGCTCTCAAGCTTAGCCTTTTCTTAACAACACTGTCATCTCAGATTTTCAAAATATGCTTTTGAACCATAGAAATTGACTAATTTGTGTAAGAGTATGCAAAGCTAGCATAGCATTTTGAGTAGCATTTAGCACGCAACATTTTCACAAAAACCAGATAACCAAATAAATAAAATCATTTACCTTTGAAGAGCTTCTGATGTTTTCAATGAGGAGACTCTCAGTTACATACCAAATGCGCAGTTTTTCCTGAAAGCGTCTGTGTGTAGGAGAAATCGTTCCGTTTTCTACATTGCGTCTGGCTACCGAAACGAACCGAAAATTCAGTCACCTACAACGTAAAACTTTTTCCGGATTAACTACATAATATCGACCGAAACATGGCAAACGTTGTTTGGAATCAATCCTCAAGGTGTTTTTTCACATATCTCTTCATTGATATGCAGTTCGTGGAAGCTTGCTTTCCTCTCTGTATCCCATGGAAAAATACTGGCAGGTGACTTTTGCGCACCAATTTCGGCGCAGGACACCGGGCGGACACCTGGTAAATGTGGTCTCTTATGGTCAATCTTCCAATGATATGCCTACAAATACGTCACAATGCTGCAGACACCTTGGGGAAACGACAGAAAGGGCAGGCTCATTCCTCTCGCATTCACAGCCATATAAGGAGACAATGGAAAACAGAGCCTCAAAAATCCTGCTCATTTCCTGGATGCCGTCTCATCTTGGTTTTGCCTGAAGCTCACGTTCTAGGGCACGCACAGAAAATATCTTGGTAGTTCTGGACACGTCAGAGTGTTTTCTTTCGAATGCTATCAACTATATGCATAGTCGAGCATCTTTTTGTGACAAAATATCTTGTTTAAAACGGGAACGTTTTTCATCCAAAAATGAAATAGCGCCCCCAGAGCATCAACAGGTTAAACAGGCCATTTGAAATCTGAATAATTGATTGCTGTCAGATCGTAAGGGCTTATCAGGTTTACACGGTCTTCCTGCTTCAGCTACAGACGGAATGTGTAGTTCTAACTACTGACCCGGATGTCAGGTATCGTCTCGAGACGCATGCTGTGCGGACAATGTTCGTAGTGAATTTGTGTGTCGATAGTCTCACGATACCTAGGTGCCAATATGATATGTATTGTGATTCCCACGATGCTGTATGTAATGTGATTCGATACTGTATTTTTATTGCAATTTACGGTTACAAACATATTGCTCACTAAATATCTGCTGCAGAGAGAGCATGAGAAATTTGGGCCAGTCATGGAAATAAAAGTGCTGAAAACATAAAGGCTCCATATCTAAAAGGAAGATGGAGAACAGGCTATAGGATTAAAAGTACCGGAGTTTTGACTAACTACTACTACTAACTACTACAGTAGCAAAACAAAGCAGAAAAATAGGTACTTGGTGTGAGATATATACACTGAACAAAAATATAAACGCAACATGTAATGTGTTGGTCCCATGTTTCACGATCTGAAATAAAAGATCCCAGAAAAGCTTATTTCTCTCAAATTTGGGGCACAAATTTGTTTACTTCAGGTGCAGTTGATGGTATAAAATACAGTATATACATGTGATATGAGTAATGCAAGATATGCAAACATTATTGAAGTTGCATTATTTAATGTGCCATTGTTTAAAGTGACGAGTGATCCATTTATTAAATAGGCCAGTGATTAGGTCTCAATGTAGGCAGCAGCCTCTCAGTGATTGTTGTTTAGCGGTCTGACGGCCTTGAGTTAGAAGCTGTTTTTCAGTCTCTTGGTCCCAGCTTTGATGCACCTGTATTGACCTCGCCTTCTGGATGATAGTGGTGTGAACAGGCAGTGGCCTGGGTGGTTATTGTCCTTGATCTTTTTGACCTTCCTGTGACATTGGGTGCTGTAGGTGTCATGGAGGGCAGGTAGTTTGCCCCCGGTGATGCGTTGGGCAGACCTCACCACCCTCTGGACAGCTTTGCAGTTTAGGGCAGTGCATTTGCCGTACCAGGCAGTGCTATAGCCCTACAGGATGCTCTCGATTGTGCATCTGTGAAAATTTGTCAGGGTTTTGGGTGATAAGCCAAATTTCTTCAGCCTCCTGAGGTTGAAGAGGCACTGTTGAAGAGGCAGTGTTCACAAACCTGTCTGTGTGGGTGGACCATTTCAGTTTGTCTGTGATGCATACGCCCAGGAACTTAAAACTTTACACCTTCTCCGCTGCTGTCCCTTCGATGTGGATAGGGGGTTGCTCCCTCTGCTGTTTCCAGAAGTCCACAATCATCTCCTTTTGTTTTGATGACGTTGAGTGTGAGGTTGTTTTCCTGACACAGTGCCCTCACCACCTCCCTGTAGGCTGTCTCGTTGTTGTTGGTGATCAGGCCCACTACTGTTGTGTCGTCTGCAAACTTGATGATTGAGTTGGAGGCGTGCATGGCCACGCAGTTATGGGTGAACTGGGAGTACAGGAGAGGGCTTGTGGGGCCCCAGTGTTGAGGGTCAGTGAAGTGGAGATGTTGCTTCCTACCTTCGCCACCTGGGGGGGCCCGTAAGAATGTCCAGGACCCAGTTGCACAGGGTGGGGTTGAGACCCAGGGCCTCCAGCTTGGTGATGAGCTTTGAGGGTACTATGGTGCTGAGCTGTAGTCATTAAACACCATTCCTACATAGGTATTCTTTTTGTCCAGATGGGATAGGGCAGTGTGATGGCGATTGTGTCACCTGTGGACCTGTTGTGGCGGTATGCAAAGTGAAGTAGGTCTAGAGTGACTGGTAATGTGGCGGTGATATGATACTTTAGCCGCTCAAAGCACTTCATAATGACAGAAGTAAGTGCTATGGGGTTTAAGTCATTTAGTTATATTTACCTTCTTGGGTACAGGAACAATGGTAGCCATCTTGAAGCATGTGGGGACAACAGACTGGGATAGGGAGTGATTGAATATGTCTGTAAACACACCAGCCAGCTGGTCTGCACATGCTCTGAGGACTCGGCTAGGGATGTCGTCTGGACCAGGAGCCTTGCGAGGGCTAACAAGTTTAAATGTTTGACTAACGTCAGCCACAGAGAAGGGGGGGGGGGGCGCATGTCTTTGTTAGCGAGCCGTGACGGTGGCACTGTATTATCCTAAAAGCGGGCAAAGAAGATGTTTTAGTTTGTCTGGAAGCGTGACGTCGGTGTCCGTGACATGGCTGTTTTTGTAGTCCGTGATTTCCTGTAGACCCTGCCACATACGTCTCGTGTATGAGCCGTTTAATTGCTACTCAATCTTGTCCCTGTACCTGCATTTCACTTGTTTGATTGCCTTGCGGAGGGAATAACTACACTGTTTAAATTCAGCCATATTTCCAGACCTCTTTCGATGGTTAAATGGGGTGGATTGCGCATTCAGTTTTGTGTGAATGCCACCATCCATCCACTGTTTCTGGTTAGGGTAGAAAATACATAGTCACAGTGGGTACAACATCTCCAATGCACTTGTTAATGAATGCACACACTGAGTCAGCGTATAGGTCAATGTTGTTTTCTGAGCCTGACCGGAACATATTCCAGTCCACGTGTTCAAAACAATCTTGAAGCGGGACTTCCGATTGGTCAGACTAGCGTTGAATGGTTCTCGTCATTGGTACATCCTGTTTGAGTTTCTGCCTATAAAACGGAATGAGCAAGATGGCGTCGTGGTCGGATTTACCGAAGGGAGGACGGGGGAGGGCTTTGTATGCATCGCAGATGTCAGAGTAGCAGGGATCGAGAGTATTAGCCCTGCGAGTCGTGCAATTAATATGCTGATAGAATTTAGGTACCGTAATTTCCGGACTATAAGTCGCTACTTTTTTTCCCACGCTTTGAACCTCGCGGTTTATACAATGACGCGGCTAATTTATGGATTTTTCCCGCTTTCACAAGATTCATGCCGCCAAAAAACTGAGCACCGTCACATAATGTGAAGTAAATCGAGCGCACTCAAACTTCCCATCATTCTGATTACGGTATTCATTTTGTCACCCTCATCATGGCAAAGAAACGGAGAAATGCATATGATGCAGCTTTCAAGTTGAAGGCGATCGATCTGGCTGTTGGAAAAGGAAATAGAGCTGCTGACAGCGTGGAGCATTGTCAAAAAATTCCACTCTTATCAACGGGTTTCGAAAGGCTGGACTGCTGCGTGTTGAAGAGGGCAGCGATCCAACATCGGATGAAGCAATTCTGAGGCTATTGAACTCCGACACCGAAGGAGATGACTTCAGTGGTTTCAGTGCACAGGAGGAGGAAGATAGTGACCAATGACTTTCTTGGTAGGCTACTGTTTTAATTTTTGTTACAAGCCGTGTTTCGTTTAAAGGCTGTGTAAAGTTCATTTGTTTCAATGTACCGGTAGGCACCTGCGGCTTATAGACATGTGCGGCTTATTTATGTACACAATACATATTTTTTAATAATTCAGTGGGTGCGGTTTATATTCAGGTGCGCTTAATAGTCCAGCAATTACGGTAGCCTTGTTCTCAAATTTGCTTTGTTAAAATCCCCAGCTACAATAAATGCAGCCTCCGGGTATATGGTTTCCAGTTTACATAGAGTCCAGTGAAGTTCCTTGAGGGCCGTCTTGGTGTTCGCTTGAGGGGGAATGTACACAGCTGTGACTATAACTGACGAGAATTCTCTTCGTAGGTAAAATGGTCGGCATTTTGATTTTGAAGGAATTCAAGTTTGGGTGAGCAGAAGGACTGTGTCGTGAATCATAAAACATACACCCCCTCCCTTCCTCTTTCCGGAGAGGTGTTTATCTCTGACACCGTGGAGAAGACCGGTGGCTGAACCGATTCCGACCACATATTTAGTCTAAACAATTTAGACTACCTTGTTGTCAAGAGACTGGACATTGGTGAGTAGTATACTCAGGAGCGGTGAGCGATGTGCACGTCTACGGAGTCTGACCAGAAGGCCGCTCCATCTGCCCCGTCTACAGCGCCGTTGTTTTTGGTTGGCTACTGGGATCAGATCCATTGGCCTTGTCATTTCTTTTGACTGATTTCCTTTATATGAACTGTAACTCAGTGAAATTGTTGTGCGTGTTGCGTTTTATATTTTTGTTCAGTGCATAAGCATTGGATAAGCAAAGATCTGTCTTATACTTTCCCTTAGCCTTTGGCTGTAATCAATTAACCGAGAATGCCACTGATTGCCTGGCACCTCTAGTAGCGAAAATCAATCACATGGTGTGTTGACTCAATCTATCTGTAAACAGAGAGAAACAGGCTCTAAGGATCCATCTGTGCATCAACTATTTCCCTGGTAACCGAAGAGATGCTGGATCAGAGCCAGCGCCTGCTCACAGGGGATCAACACCACAACACCAATGAAGGTTTATATTATTCTGTCTGCTTCAGGGGTTTTCCTTGTCAGATGGAACACCAGGAATAACCATATATGGACAGTGCATTCAGAAAATATTCAAACCACTTGACCTTTTCCACATTTTGTTACGGTGCAGCCTTATTCTAAAATAGATTTAAAAAATTTAAAGATAGATAACAAAAAATTGTGCATCACACAATACCTCATAATGACAGGTTTTTAGACATTTTTGCAAATGTGTGTGTGTGTATATATATATATATATATATATATATATGGAAATATAACATAATATTTACATAAGTATGAAGACCCTTAGTTGATGCATCTTTGGCAGCAAATACAGTAGTGGGTATGAAGCTACAAGCTTAGCACACTTGTATTTGGGGAGTTTCTCCCATTCTTCTCTGCTGATCCTCTCAAGCTCTGTCAGGTTGGATGGGGAGCAATGCTGCACAGCTATTTTCAGATCTCTCCAGAGATGTTTGATCGGGTCAAGTCCGCGCTCTGGCTGGGCTACTCAAGGACATTCGGAGACTTGTCCTCGAAGGCACCCCTGCGTTGTCTTGGCTGTGTGCTTAGGGTCGCTGTCCTGTTGGAAGGTGAACCTTTGCCCCAGACTGAGGTCCTGAGCGCTCCGGAGCAGCTTTTCATTAAGGATCTCTCTGTACTTTGCTCCGTTCATCTTTCCCTCGATTCCGACTAGTCTCCCTGTCGCTGCCACTGAAAAACATCCCCACAGCATGATGCTGCCACCACCATAGGGATGGTGCCAGGTTTCCTCCAGATGTGATGCTTGGCATTCAGGCCAAATAATTCAATCTTGGTTTCATCAGACCAGAGAATCTTGTTTCTGATGGTCTGAGAGTCCTTTAGCCCGCTTGGAGGTGGCCAAAAGGCACCTGTCATGTGCCTTTTTACTGAGGAGTGGCTTCCGTCTATCCACGATACCATAAAGGCCTGATTGGTGGAGTGCTACAGAGATGGTTGTCCTTCTGCAAGGTTCTCCCATCTCCACAGAGGAACTCTGGAGCTCTGTCAGAGTGACCATCCGGTTCTTGGTCACCTCCCTGACTAAGGCCCTTCTCCCCCAATTGTTCAGTTTGGCTGGGCGGCCAGCTCTAGGAAGCATCTTGATGGATCCAAACTTCTTCCATTTAAGATTGATGGATGCCACTGTGTTCTTGGGGACGTTCAATGCTGCAGAAATGTGTTGGTGCCTTGATACAATCCTGTCTCTGAGCTCTACGGACAATGCCTTCGACCTCATGGCTTGGTTTTTGCTCTGACATGTATTGTCAACTGTGGGACCTTATGTAGACAGGTGTGTGCCTTTCCAAATCATGTGAAACCAATTGAATTTACGACAGGTGGACTCCAATCAAGTTGTACAAACATCTCAAGGGTGATCAATGGAAACAGGATACATCTGAGATCAATTTCGAGTCTCGGAGCAAAGGGTCTGAGTACTTATCTAAATAAGGTATTTCTGGGGATTGTTTCTGCTAATATTCTACAAACCTGTTTTCGCTTCGTCATTATGGGCTATTGCATGTGGATTGATGAGGAAAATGTTTTAATCCATTTTAAAATAAGACTAACGTAACAAAATGTGGAAAAGGGGAAGGGGTCTGAATACTTTCCCGAATGCACTGTATTATTGAATCAATAATCACTGTGTTTTAATTTGTCTATATGGGCCAAAATAGTGCATTCATCACTCTCCAGGAAAGAGCCATTGTAGGGCTATCGCATGTCTGGAGGCTGAGCGTCTGAGCCACCATTGATGTTGTGGCTGATTTGTCTTGATGGTTTTCAGTGGCCTCAGGGAATGTGATCTGCCTGCGGTCGACCCTTTGGTCGACCCCTTTGCCCTGTTGATATTGGCACAAGGCTGTCAGGCTGGTGCCTACTGCTATCGTTTTTTCCAAAACTCTTTTTTTTAACCTTCAGATATCACACTGTGACGCATTTACAGCCAATATACAAAATGCATTTGAAGCAATGTTATAAACCCATTTTAAAAGTCAAACCTTAAACTGTTTATTTCTGGGATTGTTCCAGACCCATGGCCCTTAATGGTGCCCAACAGTACAACATATGGTGGCCTATATACAGTGTGAGCTCTTGTTTAATAAGCTGCTGATTTAAATGGAGTGATCTGATTGGGATCACAGGAGGCCAACCTCTCAGGCCAGTGATGAAACCACGTCTAGAAGACCCAAGAGTTTGAGGGCTTTGAGGTCAACGAGGAGTCTCAACATTTTAAAAGCAAGATTAGGATGATCTGAGTATCTCTGTGTTGGCCAAAGGTCCCAAAACACTTGTGATGTACCTGTACAACACCTGACTGTCTTGAACAAAAATACTTTCCAGACCAATCCTCATTGTGCATTTGGGACTAGTACAATTCTGCACAACCACCACCACCAGCAACCAGTAGAAACTCTATACAAGAAAATGAGGTCACATTCACCCTGCCTGACAGGGGGTGGTGACGGGAGAGCATCACCATGTCCCGAGATGCAGCTAGAAAGTGAAAGAGGAGCAGAAGATGATTTTTTTAGCAGGCAAAGATGAGACCGAGAACGCTTGGAGCGGTGTCCTCCTAACATATGCGAAGGGTCTCAGCCCATCTGCCCGAGCTGCATCTGCTCTCTCTGAGGGCCGGGGTGGCACAGACGTCTCTCTACATAACTGCAGCCCTCCTCCTCCAAATTTCCTCTCCCACTACTCAAGCTCATTTTACCTTAGCCAAGCGCAGTCTCCATCTGCCTTCTTCCATACGTTTCAAAAACAACAGACCCAACAGACAGTTTAGTGATAGTTTTGCCACTTTGGGAAAAGCCCAAATAACCAGTATCTTAAGTTCAGCACTAGCTTCATATTTCAATTATTTGACAGATATATAAAGCCGCCTTGGCAATTATTACTGACTCCGGAAAGTCTTTCAAATCTCTGCTATAGCAACTTCTGTAGTGCCCGTGTATAACCGTTAATGACTGCAAAACTGCTGTATTGATTGTGTACCGGGATGTACAGTAGGGATAAAGTAGGCTAAATGGATAGGGGTGTCTGCTAAATGACTAAAATGTCATAAAAAAAGAGTTCCAAACCTCCAATAATAGCTAGTTTTTTTTTGTTTGGCCTCCCAACGCAGACCACTCTCAGACAGTCCTCGTGAAACTTTTTGCCGTGACAATATTTGTGCTTCTTTTTTAAACATTTTAATTGAAAGGGATCACAGAAGGTTACTTAACTGTTACCCAGAAATGATTTGATACCGAGAGAGAAAAAAACGTCTGCATTGGGCCTACAAGATACATTTGACTTTTTAGTCATTTAGCAGATGCTCTTATCCAGAAAGACTTGAGTGCAGTGAGTGCATAAATGTTCATACGTATTTATTTATATTAGATACAATATCTCTACATTCTGTGGGTCTTCAATTGTTTCATAAAACGGGTAGTTTGGCTCCTGTGTGCTGATCTCTGCTGTAGCTCCCTTAGCATCCTTCGTAGTGTAAAAGTGTTAATGACTGCAAAACTGCTGTATTGACTGTGTACCGGGACGTACAGTAGGGATAAAGTAGGCTAAATGGAAACTAGAGCCACTCATACAGTTGAGGTACATCATAAGGTATCAAACCATAGCAGACAGACAAATACAGACACTAGAACTGAAACACTATAAGCAATCGGGGCGGCAGGTAGCCTAGCGGTTAGAGCGTTGGACTGGTAACCGGAAGGTTGCGAGTTCAAATCCCCGAGCTGACAGTTAACCCACTGTTCCTAGGCCATCATTGAAAATAAGAATTTGTTCTTAACTGATTTGCCTAGTTAAATAAAGAAAAAAAATCACACACATATATGACCTGTGCCTTTGGAAAAAAGACAAGAATACACTTAGTGCCACACTGCCTAACCAATGTCTACCATGTCCCACTATCCTAATATTGGTCAGAAGCCAAGAGACCTCTTCTGGGAATTTCTTAGTTTGAAATGAAACCTATGCGTAGTGTATTATGCCCAGTGCCAACCCACCACTAACATTTAATTATATGTTATATGTTATATTAGGACTGGAAAGTCCTCAGCCACCTCATTGTAGTACTACAACTGGTACCACACCTTGAAACAAAGACCTTTGCTGCCTAATCTGGTCAATCATTCATCTGACTGGATTCAGACCTGATGGACAGCATTTGTGAGGTTCTGCTGAGCTTTTAAAGGCCCAGTGCAGTCAAACTATATTTTCCTGTGTTTTATATACATTTCCACACAATAAGGTTGGAATAATACTGTGAAAATGTATGAAAATGCCTTTGAGTGTGAAAGCTGTTTGAAAAGGCCGACCTTAAATTACAGCCTATTTGGGTTTATTTGAGTTTGGCGATAATTTGAGCACCTGGCGATAAAATGTATTAATAGACCACGGCAGGTAGCTTAGCAGTTAAGAGTGTTGGGCCAGTAACTGAAAAGTCACTGGTTTGAATCCCAGAACCGACTAAGTGAAAAATGTGTCCATGGTGCCCTTGAGCAAGGCACTTAACCCTAATTGCTCCTGTAAGTCGCTCTGGATAGGGGCATCTGCTAAATGTGTAAAATGTAAGAATGTTATAAAAAAAAATCCAAACCTCTCAAAATAACAGCTAGTTTTGGCCTTTTGTTTTGGCCTTCCTACACATACCACTCTCAGACAGTCCTCGAGAAATTTTTGCTTGAGAAATTGCTCTTTGTTTGCTAAGACGATAATTTGGTTTCTTTTTGACATTTTTAATTGAAAGTAATCACAGTAGGGTACTTAATTGCTACCTAGAAAGGATTTGATATTGAGATGAAAACGGCTGCATTGGGGCTTATAAGATACATATATTTGACATTTTAGTCATTTTGCAGACACTCTTATCCAGAGCGACTTTACAGTGAGTGCTTAAATGTTCATACTTTTAAATGTTTTATTTATATTAGATTCAACATCTCTACATTCTGTGGGTCTTCAATTTTTTCATTAAACAGGTAGTTTGGATCCTGTGTGCTGATTTGGCTGAAACAGCATTCCAGCCATGTGTAAATCAAGCCTTAGTTTTGTGTAACAGTAGCTTGATGCTGTCTTGATGTTTCACTATCCGGACAGGTCATATGTTATTGGATTAGCTCTGTGCTGTGTTTCCTTGGTTCTGCAATATCACGGCCTGGACCCAATATACTGATGAGTCAGAGGCTGATATAAGGAGCAGAACATGTTACATGGCTTTCAAGAACTCCTTCACCAATTGATTTGACCTTATCCAACCTGAATTAAACTGTTCTGACAATTTGTTTAGGGTCAACCTATCAGGGAATAAGAAACCAGGAAGGAATACCCTTGAGGGATTTGTGAGTGATTTTATGTAGGTCAAGGGACTATACACCTGCGAGCATCTCATTTTGCTGTTAACTCTGCCTGTCTTTCACTTGTACACTAACGGTCAAAGTTTTAGAACACCCACTCATGCAAGGGTTTTTGTTTATTTTTACTGTTTTCTACATTGTGGAATAATAGTGAAGATATCAAAATGATGAAATAACACATCATGTAGTATCATGTAGTAACCAAAAAAGTGTTAATCAAATCCGAATATATTTGAGATGCTTCAAATAGCCACAGCTTTGCACACTTGGCATTCTCTCAACCAGCTTCATGAGGTAGATACCTGGAATGCATTTCAATTAACATGTGTGCCTTGTTAAGTTATTTTGTGGAATTTCTTTCCTTCTTAATGCGTTTGAGCCAATCAGTTGTGTTTTGACAAGTTAGGGGTGGTATACAGAAGATAGCCCTATTTGATAAAATACCAAGTCCATATTATGGCAAGAACAGCTCAAATAAGCAAAGAGAAACAACAATTCATCATTACTTTAAGACATGAAGGTCAATCAATCTGGAAAATGGCAAAAATTTTGAGCGTTTCTTCAAATGCAGTTTCAAAACCCATCAATCTCTATGATGAAACTGGCTCGTGAGGACCGCCACAGGAATGGAAGACCCAGAGTTACCACTGCTGCAGAGGATAAGTTCATTAGAGTTACCAGACTCAGAAATGGCAGCCCAAATAACTGCTTCACAGAGTTCAAGTAACCGACACATCTCAACATCAACTGTTCAGAGGAGACTGCGTGAATCAGGCCTTCATGGTCGATTTGCTGAAAAAAAACCACGGCTAAATGACACCAATAAGAAGAAGAGACTTGCTTGGGACAAGAAACACGAGCAATAAACATTAAACTGGTGGAAATTTGTCCCTTGGTCTGATGAGTTCAAATTTGAGATTTTTGGTTCCAACCACTGTGTCTTTGTGAGACGGTGTGGGTGAGCAGATAACCTCCATGTGTATTTCCCACCGTGAAGCATGGAGGAGGAGGTGTTGTGTGGGGGTGCTTTGCTGGGGACACTGTCTGTGATTTATTTAGAATTCAAGGCAGATTTCACCAGCATGGCTACCACAGCATTCTGCAGCGATACACCATCCCATCTGGTTTTGGCTTTGTGGGACTATCATTTGTTTTTCAGCAGGACAATGATCCAACACACCTCCAGACTGTGTAAGGGCTATTTGACCAAGAAGGAGAGTGGTGGAGTGCTGCATCAGATGTCCTTGCCTCAACAATCACCTGACCTCAAACCAATTGAGATGGTTTGGGATGAGTTGGACTGCAGAGTGAAGGAAAAGCAGCCAACAAGTGCTCAGCATATGTGGAACTCCTTCAAAACCGTTGGGAAAGCATTCCTGGTGAATCCATTTTTTTCAACTATTATTCTACAAATCTGCCTGTCTTTCACTTGCACACTACTGGTCATTTTTTTTAGAACACCCACTCATTCAAGGGTTTTTCTTTATTTTGACTATTTTCTACATTGTAGAATAATAGAAGGCATAAACTATGAAATAGCACATATAGAATCATGTAGTAACCAAAAATTTGCAAAAATCAAGAAAACCCTTGAATGAGGAGGTATTCTAAAACTTTGGACTGGTAGTGTATGTCAATGAAGTACATTGGGAGTTAAAATGAGATAATACCTTGAGGGTTAAATCTGCAAGCTCTCAAATATTTTGAGGAGGAACACTTTTAGGTATCGGCCAGGCCCTTTCTGCCAGGAAATACAGTTATGGCATATAGTGAGAATGTTTACACTTGCAGAATAATGTTGTTGTTTTTTCACTTCAAAGGAAGGCAGAAATAAGCCTAGTGACTGATAGGCTGTCATTTTAACAGTCTCCCCAACAGTGACTACCATGGCATTAGCTTGACATAGTCTGCAGTGGATGTCATTAAGTTGTCACTAAGTGCTGGCTTGACTCATCTGCTATTCATTTGTAGCCTTGCCATTACTGGAGAGCTCAGCTTCAGATTGGTGTACAGTAAGTTAGCTAGTATTCATTCCTGGTATGCTGATTTAGCTGCAAACAGATTCATAGCCTGGCTAAACCAGACTGAATGCTGCCCTCAACCATGTACAATGGTGAGAGTAGCATTCAGTCAAGTCTAACCAGGCTAACACAAGCAGCCTTGGCCTCATTCATTTCTGTCCTAATTATTAGTGCCCTCTCAGTGAAACCTCAACGCCAACTGTTCTGCTAAAAACAGCCCAGGGTACAGCCATTCACACCAATCCTCCCTCCCTGCCCATGGCCCAATCTCTCTGGCTGCACTCTAAGGTGACTTCTCCCAGGGATTCACAGGATATTAATGCTCGGAACCCTCCTTCCTCTCCATCTAACACCTGATGATGACACCACCATTCCCCCATTGTTCAGGTCTAATCCTGGTATTGCCAGTGTAAAGAAGCCACTACATACAGGGTGCATCAGCACCATGGTTGGCACCATGGCGAGGCGAGCCACAGGAAGAGAAGTCACTTACTACAGTTCAGACTGGATACAAAGTAGCCTGTGTCGGGTTTGTTGATGCTGTTCAGTAGTAGTCAAATAAAAAGCCTAAGTGTCATTAAGCCATACTCAATAAGGCTTTTTACCGTGGGTCATATTCTTAATTTGTGTTTGGTGTTCTCTTTGAGCTTCATATCAATGTAAAACACGGTGTCATAACTTATTTTCAGGCAACACGTGTCCAATAATACATATTTGATAATGGTCTAGTTTTAGTTTCTGAATGTATGCCAGGCGCTGAAAGGAGACCGTTTTTTTATTATGCTTCTGTTATCTGAATACCATTTGAAGGTATCTATATTTTCAACTCAAAATGTCATCAGTTGTGGAAAGTGAAATGGAAATGCTTTTGAAATGAAGCTAAAAGATCTAGTAACAGTGTCATTCAGATAGCTGTTTCCTGTCTCGTAAAGCAGCATGGTACATCTTTGTATTCTCTCACCCGTTTGGCTGCCTGTCCTGTTGTAAATCTTCAAGATAAGGGATATGTGTTGTGTTGTGTAACAGTTAAGAGGTTTAAAAATAGCTTATAAATGGCCCGAGCTTTAAAACCTAAACCAGCATGAAAGATCAAGGATGGACTGGAAATGTACTTAGTGTCTTGTTTCTACACTTAGTTGAAGGCTCAATTTATTACCTGAAGGGGGCTCTGTGACAATACATTAGCAGCATAACAGTGTTCTTTCCTACAAAATATAGTCTACTGTATGCTATTACGCAGGGTTTTCACATCGCATGGCTAGAGTTGGTGATCGCAGTGATATTGGCAAAAGATGAGTCTTCTGTTCTAGTGCTGAAGTAACACTACTGTAACTGTATATGAGTCCTGCTGTGGTTTACATTCCCTTTCACAGTATTGATCTGTAGCTCAATCCTCAGGCAACTCTGGATGACTGGAGGTGGGTGAGAGGTGAAGGGGATGGGAGGGAGGAAGGGATGCATCTGCTGTTCCAGTATCTCAGAGCAGCTTTAGCAGTAGGCAGGGGGCTCAAGGAGCACACTGACCTGAGAACTGTCTCATTGTGGGAGTTTTAATGAGCATGTCATGTCATTGTCACAAGGTGTGTGTGTGTGTGTGTGTGTGTGCATTTCCTTGAAAGGGCCCGAGTCAGTATCTTTTCATTATGCAGTCACAACACACACTATTTCAAATCAAATTTTATTTGTCACATACACATGGTTAGCAGATGTTAATGCGAGTGTAGCAAAATGCTTGTGCTTCTAGTTCCGACAATGCAGTAATAACCAACAAGTAATCTAACTAACAATTCCAAAACTATTGTCTTATACACACAAGTGTAGGGGGATAAAGAATATTTACATAAAGATATATGAATGAGTGATGGTACAGAGCGGCATAGGCAAGATACAGTAGACGGTATCGAGTACAGTATATACATATGAGATGAGTATGTAAACAAAGTGGCATAGTTAAAGTGGCTAGTGATACATGTATTACATAAAGATGCAGTAGATGATATAGAGTACAGTATATACGTATACATATGAGATGAATAATGTAGGGTATGTAAACATTATATTAGGTAGCTATAAGTGGCTAGTGATATATTTTACATCATTTCCCATCAATTCCCATTATTAAAGTGGCTGGAGTTGAGTCAGTG
Source organism: Oncorhynchus masou masou (assembly GCF_036934945.1). Classification (NCBI taxonomy): domain Eukaryota; kingdom Metazoa; phylum Chordata; class Actinopteri; order Salmoniformes; family Salmonidae; genus Oncorhynchus; species Oncorhynchus masou. Next base: position 43,229,582 of record NC_088213.1, read on the forward strand.
TGTTGGCAGCAGCCACTCAATGTTAGTGGTGGCCTTCCGGTTGTGGGCGGAGCAGTTGCCGTACCAGGCGGTGATACAGCCCGCCAGGATGCTCTCGATTGTGCATCTGTAGAAGTTTGTGAGTGCTTTTGGTGACAAGCCAAATTTCTTCAGCCTCCTGAGGTTGAAGAGGCGCTGCTGCGCCTTCTTCACGATGCTGTCTGTGTGGGTGGATCAATTCAGTTTGTCTGTGATGTGTATGCCGAGGAACTTAAAACTTACTACCCTCTCCACTACTGTTCCATCGATATGGTTAGGGGGGTGTTCCCTCTGCTGTTTCCTGAAGTCCACAATCATCTCCTTAGTTTTGTTGACGTTGAGTGTGAGGTTATTTTCCTGACACCACACTCCGAGGGCCCTCACCTCCTCCCTGTAGGCCGTCTCATCGTTGTTGGTAATCAAGCCTACCACTGTTGTGTGGTCCGCAAACTTGATGATTGAGTTGGAGGCGTGCGTGGCCACGCAGTCGTGGGTGAACAGGGAGTACAGCTGATGACGAGCTTGGAGGGTACTATGGTGTTAAATGCCGAGCTGTAGTCGATGAACAGCATTCTCACATTCAATGCCTTGCGAAAGTATTCGGCCCCCTTGAACTTTGCGACCTTTTGCCACATTTCAGGCTTCAAACATAAAGATATAAAACTGTATTTTTTTGTGAAGAATCAACAACAAGTGGGACACAATCATGAAGTGGAACGACATTTATTGGATATTTCAAACTTTTTTAACAAATCAAAAACTCGATTATGAAATATGGCATATACATTTTCATGTGATAAATTTGGGTCACAATTTCACATTTTCTGAGATGTCTGCCAAGCAAGGAGGAAACAGCAGCCATATCACGCTAAAACAGACACGAGGGGGGCTCCTCATAAACACAACACACTGACAGTTTTCATACAACACGCCTTTTCCTATATAGTCAGAAGCATCGTCTGTCGTATGCTATTTCATTTCTCTCTTTCAATGCTCTTGATACCAAGCAGAAAAGTCTGTTTTAAAGACGCCAACATAGCCAAACAAAACCATTTGGAAGACAGTTGTCGATCTGATCAGAAACACTTTTTATCTCCTGAATTATGTTGCTGGTGTATTTTGTTAGGATTTTTAGAAAAAATTGTTTTTTTACCAGGCGCGAGTCATTTTAGATAAGAACATCAGCCTACCTTTGTCATGTCAACCATCCCAAAATAATTCCATGTGTCCTCCTTTTGTCTTTATAAACTTTCACATAGCCTATGCCATGATCTGGGGTAATCCAATGAGCAACACTGCAGCTTTTGATTACAGTGATCATGGAGTATGCTACACATAATCAATACACAACTTTCAAGGAGGTAGGGTATTTGATGCACGAGTATTTGATGCAAACACAGGCTGTAAGAATACTTTTCCATTTGATCAAATTTGCCTTCATTATCACATTCTCTTGCTCGCTCCGAGGAAAGCAATTTGGCCCTGGCTTGCAAACTAAATCCTATGCATCATTTTGTAAGTGATTCTCATTATTCTACCAATTAAAACATATACCTGCAGGCTAATAATGCATGTAATAATAGCATATTTGATCTACCCCAATGAAAACTTGGGACAGTCAGCATAAATCGCATTTCGATAGCCTGGGTAGTGATGAAGGCATCTATCTATTACTGTATATCTGCAAGAGAAAGTAATTTACAAGGATATGTTTGCTGTCAGATGGCTACTGTAGGAAAGTTACAATCTGATGAAACGTGTTCCATAAATTAGCTTTATAGCCCGTATGTGTCATCCTATGAAGTGGATGCTGTGTTGCACTCTCACTAGTCTTTCCCTCTTATTTTAGTAGATGTATTTTGCTGTGAAGATCACACCGTGCAGCGAGGCATGTAGCCTACAGTCAGAGAGAGACAATGTTCATCGGCAGGTGAAATTATGTCCAATGGGGTTGCAAGGTAAAAGTGGGAGGTTCCTTTCCTCCTTGCTTGGCAGAGGTCTCAGAGAAGGAAAATTGGGAACCTGCGATCCCAAATTTATCACATCAAATATTTATGCCATATCTCACGATCGAATTTAGTATTTTAGCTGTGACAGAACATTTATATTTAGTCGTAGATTTGCGTTATTCCACCAAGGTCTATCGAGCGCTGTAGGGAGTGGCCTGTATTACCCTGTGATGCAGATCTCGTTCTAGGTCTACCTCGCTCTCCCTGCAGCGAGGTGCGTACTTTGACAGTCCAACAACGAGTCAGAGTTTTTTTTTCTTTGAAATTTGCCATTATTCCCCTTTTAAGTACAGTATATAGCCTAGTGGTTAAAGCGTTGGGCCAGGAACCGAAAGGTTGCTGGATCAAATCCCCAGGCTGACAAGGTAAAATTCTGTCATTCTGCCCCTGAGCAAGGCAGTTAACTCACTGTTCCCCGGGTGCCGAAGATGTGAATGTCGATTTAAAAATATATATATTTTTACCTTTTTATTTAACTCGGCAGGTCCATTAAGAACAAATTCTTATTTTCAATGATGGCTAAGTAACAGTGGGTTAACTGCCTTGTTCAGGGGCAGAACGACAGATTGCTCTACCTTGTCAGCTCGGGGATTCGATCCTGCAACCTTTCGGTTACTAGTCCAACGCTCTAACCACTAGGCTACCTGCCTATCTGCTGATTTTAAGGCAGCCCCCCACACTTCTCTGATTCAGAGGGGTTGGGTTAAATGCAGAAGACACATTTCAGTTGAATACATTCAGTCGGACAACTGACTAGGTTCCCCCCTTTCCCTTTTTATATACCCTGAAAACATACTGCTCTCACAGTGAGTACAGTAGGCTTGGCCATTAGCCAATACATAAACATATCCTTTAAACCAGGACTGAAGTTTCCTCCAACAGATTAGACTGATAAACCTGTCTGGCTAGAGGTCATACAACCGGAGAGCCATGCTATGCTACTCTACAGTATCACTTGCACAATCTGAAATCTATGATAAACTGATTTTCATCTAGGGGCCAACAAATTACAAGCCATGTTAAGCACACAATGAATACATTTTCTGTTTTTTTGCTAAACAGTGATCATTGTTATCGTCATCAATTGTTCTGTCTGTGAACAGGCTCTGAGCAGGAACAGCAAGAACTCTGACACCCACTGGCACCATTGTTCGGAATGGGCCAATAAGGAAACAATGGGAACTCTGTAATAATCGATGTGGATGGTACGGATACAGGTATCTCATTGATATCCAGCTACAGCTTCATTACTGTATAACTGTTAGAAAATACTTAGCTATCTTCAGTTCTACAGCATTGGCCTTACTCAGCTATTGATCATAAGAACATACAGAGGAACCACCTACCAACATGATGATGATGATAATACAAAGTCTTCAGACAATCATCTGACCCTCCACCTTTACACGCCACACTGTTCTTCTCCGCATGCTGTAGCTGGCAGGAGGACAGTACCTTCCCTAGCAGGGACACGCATCTCATTCGCACCTCTGTTCAACCCACCAGGTCTCTGTCCCGGTCACAACTATTCCCGGCCACTTCCACAGACTGTGCTCCAATTTCTGTAATTTATTATGACTTGTTTGCTTGGAATTGCCTATAATGCACCTATAAAATGAATGTTATTCACACTGCAGCCTTCACAGGGCAGATAGTGTCTCTTTCAGAGGAGAATAGACCTAGAGGTGTGACAGCGAGTCCATGTGCTTAATGTCATACATACAGCATTGTAGCCCTGACTCTAGTCGGGGCCTCACAGTAGAATTTGGAACTTGAACTCTTCTGACAATGCTTTCCATTGTTCAACAGAACACTCTCCCGACCACACACAGAGGCTCTGTCCTTCCGTTCTTCAGAGATTATTTGTGCACCTTGTCTCCAGAACATCATGTGCACCGGCTTACGGGGAGCTGAACTGCTGATGTTCTTCTGCATTAAGGGCAGAGAGAGGAATCACTTCGGGAGTAGACAGTGTGCTTCCCAAGAGTTTTTTTGGGGGGTGGGATACGGAAACCACTATCCTTCCTGATGTGTGTTCGCATAGCTGATCCCCTCCACTCCTCCCCATCCTGTGTGTTCTGGTGTATTTGGGAACATCTTGTAGCATTGGGACCAGGGCTGGCTGCATGTCCCACTGGATGACAGTGTTCAGGTGCCAGGGCATATGTGTCTGCGGACAGCGAGGGGCCTGGAGGGGAGAAAGAGGGACCCATCTGAGGACTGACAGAAATAGATCCAGTTTTATCTTTAGTTCCCTCACTGACGTGACAGTTGTGACAAAGCATGCCCATAGCCATTATATGCATCATTCTAGCCACACAGCAGCCATATCAACTGTAACCCAACATTGTGGTTTCACCTAGAAAATGTGTCAGTTGAGCTGCTGACAGGTTACCTTTATGGGCAATTTTACTGGTTTATTACAATGAAATAGTGGGCTATGAAATAAGAGTGAATAAAATTGCTAATGATGACAAAACCATCAATATTTCATGAAATATTTCATACATGTCCATACATGTTGGCTTTGTGTAGCTTACTACTACTGTTCAGGGTTTGACTGTGTTCCTCATCACTAATGCAGGTTGAGTCCACCCTCTCCCAGTTTCAGGGGCTGTTGACAGGAACAGGGTCACCCAGCATGGGTTCCTGTCCTCTCACGACAGGATTTCCTCCAGTACCAATGCAAAGGTCAAAATTTGTCATCACGAGGCTGTCCTTTTTTTTACAGCTTTCCCTAACAATGACCCCAGCCTCAGCACAGACTTGAGTCTTACACTTCTTGTTGTTTTTCTTAATCATATTGCTATATTCACAGAGATTCTTTAGAAACCCTACCGAAAACGGTGAGTAATTCCGCCCATTGTCAGTAATGATAGGGGTCTGGGGTTAGAGGCACTCTGAGCACTATTTACATTGATTGAGTTAGGTCATTCCCCACCCTCATTAGGAAGATATACAGTAGTTGCAGTTTCCTGTAATTCTGTTACTTCCTGTTCTGCTACTAATTAACTGGTTAGTTGATGCAAATCCAAGTTGTGATGTCAAAAGATTGCTTTAGGAAAAGATGCCCCCTGTATTGTATCTAGCATAGACTTTTCCCACCCCATACCCCACCATCATGGGGAGAGATGTAGAGTGAGGAAGCAGAATGGCCAGTGTTGATGAGGAAGTTAAAAAAATTGCAATATCTATTGGAGTTATTACCAAAGCATCGAGAAACCGCTTTCGTGCTAGTGTGTCATCAATGAGCCTCTGCCTAAACAATGTACTTTCCTGACTGAGAAATACATTACATGTACTGGATAATGCAAACGGGACAGCAGAATAATAGCATTAATTTCATCAAATACTTGAGATTATGAATTGTTATAACACTACGCAGTAAAACATTAAACAAAATTGCAGCCAATATGGTAATCCATCAGTGTTCAAGTGCACAGGTGAACTGGCAGGTGTGTCTGTCTGTCTGTCCTGTCCGTCAGTGAGACCTTCTTTTGGTAGTGAGCAAGTTAGTTTTCTGTCTGTGTAGTATGATACAGCATGCCAACACTACCAGGCCAGACCGATAGAGAGCCTAGAGATAGCATAGTGGGGATAAAATTAGCTCAAATAAACCCGCGTTGAGTGATACTATTTTGGAACCGAATCAATTACCACTGAAAAGTTATGGATTCGTTATGGCATGTCATCACTCTGGGAATCATGGGGTTACATTTTAAGGAAATGTCTTCCAAAGTTTTAATTTTAATTTTATTGACTGTCTTGTTCTGTTAGCGCTAATACAATACTGTAGCCTGAAGGAAAAATGTAACCCTATTGGATAGAAATAACTGGTTAGATAACCAGACAGTCTCCAACTCTTCAATCATGTCTCGTCTCTATCTGCCTAGAGCAATATTAGTCAGGGCAGTCCCATGTCTGCTCTTTAAATAGACAGATCATATGGTGGGTGGCCTCACAATGAATCAAAGGTGCTTATAAGCACATTTCTACTTTATCACTTTTTTGTGTTTTTATTGCTCATTAGTGAAGGTTTCTCTACATGCATGATAAACAAACATTGTGTGTCTCATTCTGTAACACCAATCAGATGAATCCTTTTAGTAGGCTTAAGAGATTGTATTAGTTCTATAAAACCAATCAAATGAGGGTTTTCATTGTTAAACGTGACCTCATGATGTTTATTTATTTACCTCAACAATTGAGACTGGCGCCAAACCCAGGATGGAAAGGAGACTCGCAAAGGACTCTAAATAGGCCAGGCAGGGAGAAATATCATGTTGCCTGTTTGGAAGGTCAGAGTGCTTCGTGGAGCAGGAAAGACCGACACAGTTAGGAGCAGAGGCCTCTACAACACGCCTCCATGCCATCTCCCTGGGGCCTTCCGGCTCTTAGGGGTCTCTGTATCTAAAATGGACATCAGCAGATGACCGCTCCTTACACCGCTTATGGTCCAATTCCTCTTGTGTTTCTGTATGAGACACCCTGTGTTTTTCTTGTACAGACCCAGCATCCTCTATCTCAGTGTTCTCTAACCCTGTTCCTGGAGAGCTACCCTCCTGTAGGTTTTCCTTTCAACCCCAGTTGTAACTAACCTGATTCAGTTTATCAACCAGCTAATTATTAGAATCAGGCGCACTAGATTAGGGTTGGACTGAAAACGTCCAGGAAGATAGCTCTACAGGAACAAGGCTGGGAGAAACCTGCTGTAGCTATCCTCATCATCTTCTATCATAGTCAATACCAATAGAAATCTGTAAGGGCTTCATTTTACCACTAGGTGTCATATTTGACTCATGCTTATCTTTACCTAAGCATTAGAATGTGTAATGTTTTGTCTTTATGTAATGTTGTGTCTATAATACTGAACCAGGAAATATACAGAGCTGTGAAAGTATTTCCCATCTTTCTATTTTTCCCTACTTTTGCATATTTGTTTTATACTGAATGTTATCAGATGTTCAACCAAAACCTAATATTAGATAAAGGGAACCCAAGTGAACAAATAACACAACAATTGCATACTTGTTTCATTTATTTCATAAACAAAGTTACGCATCACCCAATGCCCCCATGTGAAAAAGTAACTGCCCCCTTACACTCAATAGCTGGTTGTGACACCTTTAGCTGCAACGACTCCAAACGCTTCTTGTAGTTGTTGATCGGTCTCTCACGTCTCTGTGGAGGAATTTTGGCCCACTCTTCCATTCAGAACTGCTGTAACTCAACAACATTTCTGGGTTTTCAAGTATGAACTGCTCGCTTCAAGTCCTGACACAACATCTCATTTGGGATTAAGTCAGGAGTTTGACTAGGCCACATTAGCCTATGTCACAACAGAAATTCATGTTGAGTCTTGGTGGATATTAGACTGTAGACACACATCCCAGCTTGACTCTCTCTGTGACCATCGTACAGGATGCAGTACACGTGTCTTCACATGCTTACAGTACTTGACCCCCAGATCATACACACAGCCGTTGGGGTTGATGTTTGCTTCCTCACAACATAAGTTGATTGCTGATAGAGAAACATGTTGCTGGTTTCTGAGAATAATTTCAATAGTTTTTTCCATATATGGCCTGAGTGCTGGTGTTAGTTACAGTAATCGTACAGTGAAACATTGTGGTTAATGTGTCATAAAGGCAGGCAGGGGTCTTAGAGGACAGTACTTGCTCTCAACACACTCTCTCATCTCAGACAGGAAGTTATGTAGCTACAGTTAAACCAACACAACACCAAGACTGTGTAAAGCAGACCAAAAACATTTTTCAGGACTTACAGCAGGCAGATCAGTCATAACTTTGAATGCTGGATATTTCTGCAGACAGACTGCAGTGCAGTAAACAACCGATACTTCCTCCTATAGAACATCATGAAAAGTCAACTTTAATAGTTTCTGTTGGGTGCTTCCCCTGCCATGAGGAACATTGGTGTCTTCTTTTCCTCATAGCATACAATGCTGTTCCCACCTGGGAAAGTTTTTACATGTATATCATGCGACGTATTGATAACCCACGTAATGTTGTTAGGTTGGAATGCAATATCCACATATTAACGCCTCCCGAAGGATTGTTATTGACCAAATAGTTGTTTTTAGTTTTTGCATTTTTATAATGCTGCAGACAGTCCATTTAGTTATGTTGTCTTTGAGTCTTAAAGGATATTTTTGCTATTGCTACAGTGTTATGAGGCTAGTGTTAAGGAAATGCCCAATCAATTATTACTCTAGTCTAGGTGCTGTCTGGCAGTAAATATCCTTTTTGTTTTGTCACAGCTGTTTCTATGCCCCTCTGAGATATGATTTTGACCCCTTGCAGAGTGGAAATCTTTCTGGTAGTAGGAACTGTTACAAGCCTCTGTTACTCATCAAAGCCCTGGGCCAGGGTACTGTCACAGCTGGTGCGTGTAATCCCTCTCCCCTGTAGCAGTGGGAGTCAGGTTAGATCTTAAATCCAATCAGAGCTCACTCTGAAAGGTCAGGCCTGGCATCACCCTTTTCACTCTCGATCGCTCTCTGAGGCTGGAGGGACTGTAGCAGAGAGGTAGAGAGTTTAAGCTAACGTTGGCTACATTGAAAACGCAGAACTAAGCCTTGCTTTGAAGTTTAAAATTGATGGACCACATAGAACGGCTTCTACATGTGAATGTGCAAAAAGGCATATAAAAATGTATGACCTGGTATGCACTATGCATGGTTGGTTGATTGATTTTATTTTCCAGTTAAAAAAAACAACATTATACACAGTACAACAATAATGGTTCTTTATAATTATTGGGATATCTGCCTACAGTACATCGTCAACACCCTTCCTCCCTCCCTCCCCCACCCAGTCTACCCAGGTCTCGGTGGTAGCTACTTGTTTGTGTGGTGAGTCATGCCTACCTACGCCAGCCTCCATCACACTCTATACAGACCTAGGGTCACCAAGTCTGTTCCTCCTCCGTGTTCAAGGCCGCCTGTGCTGCTGTGAGTGACTCACTGCCTCTCTCCACTCCTTCCATTAAGAAGGTTATGGCCTAAAAACATATATTAGACCCTGGATACGCATTTCAGCAAATTGCAAACTGCAGGTGGATAGGGGACTGGTTTCGTGTTTCCATGACAACATATTTAAGTGACGTCACAGCATCGATCGGACATAGTGGGCTTCTGAAAGACTCCGATCTCCAGTTACAGAAGAATCGGAAGGTGAGAGCATTTGAACGAGGATGTTGTTATGGAACTTTGTGAAGACTGAAGCTCCTAGAGTTACAGTGCCTTCAGAAAGTATTCATACTCCTTGACTCTTCCATGTTTTGTTGTGTTGCAGCCTGAATTCAGAATGGATTAAATATATACAGTGCCTTGCGAAAGTATTCGGCCCCCTTGAACTTTGCGATCTTTTGCCACATTTCAGGCTTCAAACATAAAGATATAAAACTGTATTTTTTGTGAAGAATCAACAACAAGTGGGACACAATCATGAAGTGGAACGACATTTATTGGACATTTCAAACTTTTTTAACAAATCAAAAACTGAAAAATTATTCAGCCCCTTTACTTTCAGTGCAGCAAACTGAAATGACTAATGACTAATGATGATAATGACTAATGACTAATGACTAATGATGATAAATACAATCCACCTGTGTGTAATCAAGTCTCCATATAAATGCACCTGCACTGTGATAGTCTCAGAGGTCCGTTAAAAGCGCAGAGAGCATCATGAAGAACAAGGAACACACCAGGCAGATCCGAGATACTGTTGTGAAGAAGTTTAAAGCCGGATTTGGATACAAAAATATTTCCCAAGCTTTAAACATCCCAAGGAGCACTGTGCAAGCGATAATATTGAAATGGAAGGAGTATCAGACCACTGAAAATCTACCAAGACCTGGCCGTCCCTCTAAAGTTTCAGCTCATACAAGGAGAAGACTGATTAGAGATGCAGCCAAGAGGCCCATGATCACTCTGGATGAACTGCAGAGATCTACAGCTGAGGTGGGAGACTCTGTCCATAGTACAACCATCAGTCGTATATTGCACAAATCTGGCCTTTATGGAAGAGTGGCAAGAAGAAAGCCATTTCTTAAAGGTATCCATAAAAAGTGTTGTTTAAAGTTTGCCACAAGCCACCTGGGAGACACACCAAACATGTGGAAGAAGGTCCTCTGGTCAGATGAAACAAAAATGGAACTTTTTGGCAACAATGCAAAATGTTATGTTTGGCGTAAAAGCAACACAGCTCATCACCCTGAACACCCTATACCCACTGTCAAACATGGTGGTGGCAGCATCATGGTTTGTGCCTGCTTTTCTTCAGCAGGGACAGGGAAGATGGTTAAAATTGATGGGAAGATGGATGGAGCCAAATACAGGACCATTCTGGAAGAAAACCTGATGGAGTCTGCAAAAGACCTGAGACTGGGACGGAGATTTGTCTTCCAACAAGACAATGATCCAAAACATAAAGCAAAATCTACAATGGAATGGTTCAAAAATAAACATATCCAGGTGTTAGAATGGCCAAGTCAAAGTCCAGACCTGAATCCAATCGAGAATCTGTGGAAAGAACTGAAAACTGCTGTTCACAAATGCTCTCCATCCAACCTCACTGAGCTCGAGCTGTTTTGCAAAGAGGAATGGGAAAAAATTTCAGTCTCTCGATGTGCAAAACTGATAGAGACATACCCCAAGCGACTTACAGCTGTAATCGCAGCAAAAGGTGGCGCTACAAAGTATTAACTTAAGGGGGCTGAATAATTTTGCACGCCCAATTTTTCAGTTTTTGATTTGTTAAAAAAGTTTGAAATATCCAATAAATGTCGTTCCACTTCATGATTGCGTCCCACTTGTTGTTGATTCTTCCCAAAAAATACAGTTTTATATCTTTATGTTTGAAGCCTGAAATGTGGCAAAAGGTCGCAAAGTTCAAGGGGGCCGAATACTTTCGCAAGGCACTGTATATACAGTGGGGAGAACAAGTATTTGATACACTGCCGAATTTGCAGCTTTTCCTACTTACAAAGCATGTAGAGGTCTGTAATTTTGATCACAGGTACACTTCAACTGTGAGAGAAGGAATCTAAAACAAAAATCCAGAAAATCACATTGTATGATTTTTAAGTAATTAATTTGCATTTTATTGCATGACATAAGTATTTGATCACCTACCAACCAGTAAGAATTCCGGCTCTCACAGACCTGTTAGTTTTTCTTTAAGAAGCCTGCCTGTTCTCCACTCATTGCCTGTATTAACTGCACCTGTTTGAACTCGTTACGTGTATAAAAGACACCTGTCCACACACTCAATCAAACAGACTCCAACCTCTCCACAATGGCCAAGACCAGAGGCCACAATGGCCAAGACTACACGGCAGGACCTGGTCAATGACCTGAAGAGAGCTGGGACCACAGTCTCAAAGAAAACCATTAGTAACACACTACGCCGTCATGGATTAAAATCCTGCAGCGCACGCAAGGTCCCCCTGCTCAAGCCAGCGCATGTCCAGGCCCATCTGAAGTTTGCCAATGACCATCTGGATGATCCAGAGGAGGAATGGGAGAAGGTCATGTGGTCTGATGAGACAAAAATCTAGCTTTTTGGTCTAAACTCCACTCGCTGTGTTTGGAGGAAGAAGAAGGCTGAGTACAACCCCAAGAACACCATCCCAACCGTGAAGCATGGAGGTAGAAACATCATTCTTTGGAGATGCATTTCTGCAAAGGGGACAGGATGACTGCACCGTATTGAGGGGAGGATGGATGGGGCCATGTATCGCGAGATCTTGGCCAACTACCTCCTTCCCTCAGTAAGAGCATTGAAGATGGGTCGTGGCTGGGTCTTCCAGCATGACAACGACCTGAAACACACAGCCAAGGCAACTAAGGAGGGGCTCCATAAGAAGCATCTGAAGGTCCTGGAGTGGCCTAGCCAGTCTCTAGACCTGAACTCAATAGAAAATCTTTGGAGGGAGCTGAAAGTCCGTATTGCCCAGCGACAGCACCGAAACCTGAAGGATCTGGAGAATGTCTGTATGGAGGAGTGGGCCAAAATCCCTGCTGCAATGTGTGCAAACCTGGTCAAGAACTACAGGAAACGTATGATCTCTGTAATTGCAAACAAAGGTTTCTGTACAAAATATTAAGTTATGCTTTTCTGTTGTATCAAATACTTATGTCATGTAATAAAATGCAAATTAATTACTTAAAAATCACACGTGATTTTTCTGGATGTTTGTTTTAGATTCCATCTCTCACAGTTGAAGTGTACCTATGATAAAAATTACAGACCTCTACATGCTTTGTAAGTAGGAAAACCTGCAAAATCGGCAGTGTATCAAATACTTGTTCTCCCCACTGTATATATTTTCCACCCATCTACACAGCATAATGACAAAGTGAACGCATGTTTTTAGACATTTTTGCAAATGTATTGAAAATGAAATAAATAAATAGTTTTCACACCCCTGAGTCAATACTTCTGTAGATGCACATTTGACAGTCTCTTAAGAGTTTTCCACACCTAGATTGTGTAACATTATTCTTTAAAACATTCTTCAAGCTCTGTTAAATTGGTTGTTGATCATTTCTAGACAACCACCTTCAGGTCTTGCCATACATTTTCAAGTAGATTTATGTCAAAACTGTAACTCAGCCACTCTGGGACATTCTATAAGGGCACAAGGCGAGACCCAGATGCAGAAACAGGAGGCAGATGGTTAGAGTCCAAGATGTTTATTAACAATCCAAAAGGGGTAGGCAAGAGAATGGTCGTGGACAGGCAAAAGGTCAAAACCGGGAGGCCTAGTAGAAGAGAATAGAAAAGTTACCGCACGGGGGACAAACACGCTGGTTGACTTGAAAATACAAGACGAACTGGCACAGAGAGACAGGAAACACAGGGATAAATACACCAGGCAAAATAAGTAACACCTGGAGGGGGTGGAGACAATCACAAGGACAGGTGAAACAGATCAGGGTGTGACACATTCAGTGCCTTCTTGGTAAGTGCAGATTTGGCCTTGTGTTTTATTGTTATTGTCCTGCTAAAAGCTGAATTCAGCTCCCAGTATGGTGGAAAGCAGACTGAAGCAGGTTTTCCTCTAGGATTTTGCCTGTCCTTGGCTCCATTCCATTTCTTTTTTATCCTGAACAACTCCCCTGTTCTTAATGATTACAAGCATACCCATAACATTATCCAGCCACCATTGTGCTTGAAAATATGGAGAGTGTTACTCAGTAATATGTGTTTTTAATTTGAATTTAACCAGGAAGGTCTCATTGAGATTTAAAATCTATTTTTCAAGAGTGTCCTGGCCAAGATAGGCAGCACCAAGTCATTACAAAAATTACAGACAAACAACATGAAAAACTACAAGAAATCTAGTAAAAACCATAGAATTTACAAGAGTATAACAAAATCAAAAACAGCAAATTAAAATCATTGACAGGTCAGGGAATCAGTCTCAAGATCATTCATCAGTGATTTAAAAAATACCAATCGGGACAAGTTCTTCCAGTTTAAATGTATTTTAAGGCGTTCCAAGACGATGGCGCAGAGTACATAAAAGCCCTTTTACCAAATTCAGTTTGGACATTTGGAACAGTTAGCAGGATAAAGTCCAGCGAATGAAGAGAGTACCCACCACATTTCTGAACAATAAAAATGCCCAAATAAAAGTATATCAGTGCCTGAGCCTACGAGTGTCTAGAGAAGGCCAGCCAAACCTGGTATACAAAGTGCAGTGGTGCGAAAGGGTTTTGCAGTTTAAAATAAATCTCAAAGTGCCATGGTAAAGGTTGTCAATTGATCTCAAACACTGAGCGGAACCATTCATATTTAAAATATCCCCATAGTCTAGTAAAGGCATAAATGTAGCTGATACTAGCCTCCTTCTGGCTTAAAAAAACAGGCCTTATTCCTAAAATAAAATCCCAATTGAAAGTTGTTGAATATGTAATTTAAAAGAGAGGCTGTCATGAATTAAAATTCCAAGATATTTATATGAGGTTACAACCTCAATCTCCTTGCCCTGACAGGTAGTAATAGGTGAAAGGTTCAGAGGTCTATTTCTTGCTTTAGAAAACACCATTAGTTTAGTTTTATCAGTATTGAGGATAAGCTTCAATTGACACAAGGAATGTTGAATAGTATAAAAAGCAGTTTGCAAATTCTGGAAAGCTTTTGTAAAAGACGAGGCACAACAGTAAATAACAGTATCATCAGCAGAAAAATGAAGTTTCGTATTTTGGACATTTTTGTCTAAATCATTTATATAAATAGTGGGACACACCAGGGTACGTGGGACACTAGCGTCCCATCTGGCCAACATCCAGTGAGATTGCAGAGCGCCAAATTCAATTACAGAAATGCTAATTATAAAAATTCAGAAAACAAAACATATAATAAAATGCTATAAAATGCTTTTCGGCGAAAACGTACCTAGCCCAGAACATAGCCCAGTTGACAAATTATTACAAACAGTAACCAGCCAAGCAGAAGCGTTTACTAAACTCAGAAATAGAGATAAAATTAATCCCTTACCTTTGATGATCTTCATATGGTGGCAATCAGAAGACATTCATTTACTTAATAAATTTTCCTTTTGTCCGATGAAGTCTCTTTATATCCAAAAACCTTTTCTTTAGTAATCCATAGGTTCAAACGCAGTCGAAAACAATCAGACAAAATATCCAAATTGTATCCGCAAAGTTCATAGAAACATGTCAAACGATGTTTATATTCAATCAGGTTGTTTTTTACCCTAAATGAACTATAATATTTCAACAGGACAATAACATCATCAATATAGAAGGTAAACAAGAAATGCACACATGCACACGAAAAATCTCTGCAACACGGTAGGGCTGTAAAATAAATAAAAATAAAATAAAATATTCAGACTTGGCCTTCCTGAGAAGAAAAGAACACTTGTTTCGTAACTGCCTAAAAATAAGCCAATCAGCATCAGAACATGATTTCCTTGCTTTAGCCTAGGCTAGATTACGGTTGTGAATAATACAAGACAGCTCAGAAGAAACCCATGGATTATCCCACCCTTTAACCCTGAACCTGCAGAATGGGGAATGTTTGTTTACTATTTGGAAAAAAACAACATGAAAGAATTTCCAAACAGTTTCCACATCAGGAATAAACTCAATCTTGCTCCAGTCAAAATAAAACAAATCATGAAAGAAAGCCTGCTCATTAAAACACTTCAAATTTCTCTTACGAATAAAACGTGGGTTTGTCTTAGGAACCTTAGTATTTCTAACAGCAACAACGGCACAATGGTCACTTAAATCATTACAAAAAACATCAACCGCAGAATACTGATGTGGAACATTTGTCCATATCAAATCAATCAGGGTAGATTTATCTAGGCATTTAAGATTTGGGCGAGTGGGTGAGTTAATAAACTGGGTAAGATTCATAGAATTACAAAACATTTTTAAATCATCAGACACCGGCTTTAACCAACACCAGTTGAGATCATTTCACTGTAAAGAAGTTTAGATATGAGGTGCGTCAAAGAAGAAAATGCATCACCGAGAGCAGAGGGGGGGGTCTATAACAGCCAATCACAGTTATAGAGAGCAGAGGGGGGTCTATAACAGCCAATCACAGTTATAGAGAGACCCCTTTGAAACCTCAATTCATTTATTCAAAGCAAGAAATTACAACTGTTTACAAATAGTTTCAGACTTTGCCACACTGGGAATTTAGTTTTTACATATATAGCCACACCCCCACCTTTCTTAACTCGATCAGTGAGATAAACATTGTAACCACTTATACAAATATCCTTATCAAAAACAGACTTGCTGAGCCAGATTTCAGAAAACACAATTACATCAGCATCAGTTGATTTAGCCCAAATCCTAACCCCATCAATTTTTGACAACAGGCTGCGTACATTTAAATGAAAAATACCAAAACCAGATCTTGATTTAAAATCAGAGAGGGTTTGGAGACATTGCATATCAGGGCCATGGTTAGGTTGCACGTTACCTGATATCAACAAAAGAAGAATAACTAGGCACCTCGGTTTAATAACCTTGCACGTCTTCTCTTTTTTAAGAGACCTACTACTGCAAGCGAATTCTACAAGTGAGTTTCCAGACAATACAAAACAGTCATTTAAAACAATTAGACTTTGGTAGCGACACATTCGTACTGTTCACATCATGCCACAAATACATCAGCACTTGGACGAGTGGACCGAGTGAAAAAGAGCGAGTTCCTGCAGACAAAATGTCTAATGGACGGGAGAGCACATTGTCAGATGTACTCACCCAGCGACAATGTTCGTTTTCTCCAGAATTCAAAAAAGTCAGTGCACAAAGCAATACCACGAAAATGTTCATTTTCTCTGACAAATGTATAAAAAAAATAGAGGCCAACGAAAGTAAGGGGAGAGAGGGACAGTGTGTATGTATGAGTCTGAATGTGAGTATTTGCGCGTGTTGGGTGTTGAGGTCGATTGAGAGAACGGGTTGGGGATTGTTGAGCTGCCACTGACAGCCAGGCGAAGAGCACATAGGAGCAGCTTGGACGAGACACTCCTCGGATGAAGAAGGAACTCAGGCCAGCCAGAGAGAGGGTTACTTTGGTAAACTTCAAGTAATGAAGTGTTGAGTTGAGAGAGACCTGTGATCTTTACACCAGCAAAAACAAAATAGTTTGCACTATGCTTTGCCCATGTGTCAGGTGACTGCCTTCATCCCTCCACGTCATCTGGGCATGGCCTGTGCTGGGGGGGGGAATACTGTCCAGCTTGTACGCCACTAGCTTGTACGCCACACCATTATCTACCAGAATGATGACAGTCTCCCTAATGTCCTATGCCATCTATTTCGTTGTTTCTCATGGACCCTCCAGTGGGGTCATATGGGCCCTGGTGATGATCACCTACATATCAACCATCCTGGGAGCTCTGGGATCGATGGGGGGCCATCTTTGGTCCAAGTGCACCAACTGCATCAAGAGTAACTGGTCCAGGGCCACGGTGATGTTCATCATTGGAATATTCTTCATCCTGGTTGGTATCCTACCGCTCACCAGTGTCTCCGTGGTTGCCCATTACTTGATACCGAATATCCCCCAAATACCAGCTGGGTCTTTTGGCTGAATTCAGTCAGTGCATTGCCTCCATACTCTGCAGCTGCATCTTCAAAAGGAACAAGTCAGACTCGACAACGATTCAATCAACCTCCAGCTAACAGTTCTGTCCAGAGACTGTACTTTCTTGTTATGAGACCCTATACTTGTGATTCTATAATGTAATTCTATGATGAAAAAAACCTCTATCCTATCTGTTCAATGATGACCAATCTGAAACGACCAGATAGGTGTGTAAGCAACACAGTGTTCATTTCTTGCACCAACACTTGCACTTGTCTTTTCTTACTAGCAGTGACTTTGCTGATTAGTAATTCTTCCTGAATGAAGTAGCTATGATATGTGGTGTCTCACCTTGCTACCGTAAAGGATAGTTTGGCTGCTTTTCAACCTCGTATTCATCATCTCCAACACCATACCAGTGTCTACATATGTGAAAACGGCACATTTCTATGATCTGTGGTTAAAAAGACGAGAAGAAAAGTCCTAAAAAATGCTTCTCTGTGACATAACAGGGTAGGATTAAAAGTTTTATTTTTAAACAGTGATTTTCAAAACCTGCAACAAGTTTCTAGCAAGAGGGAGGGTATTTTCTTGCTCCCCATGACACCATGTCATCGTGTATAACTTTAGAAATGTATATATCTTTTCTACAAAATGTAGAAATGCGCTGTTTTTACAAATGTAGACAATGGAATTGTGCTGGAGTAATGAAAATGAGATTGAAAAGTGGTGGAGTTGTGCACTAACTGGAGGAATGCACTAACTGTAAGCCGCTCTGGATAAGAGTGTTTGCTAAATGACTAAAATGCTATTTCCCTATTCCCACTTACAAGCAAAGTCATCATCCTTAATATTGCACTGCTACCATCTTGTCATGCTTCCTCACTGAATCCACCACTACAAGAGTACCCCATCACAAAATGTTCTCCTTTGACATTTGTGTTTCTTCCTGTGTGAGAACACAAGACACCTGCATATCTCAGTTGAATTTGTTCAATCTTATGACTTATATTAGTGACAGTATCTTCCTAGCTTCTCCTTATTTAGCACAGTGCACACCACACCACAGCAATGCAGGTGTCAGCTTCAACAAGCCTTTCACTAAAGGTTCCAGGAAGAGGGCATGTAATAGGACATGAAACGATCACTTTTGATTTCCAGTAAATGAACTCAATACAGCATAGTAGAGTATGTATTCCTCCATTCGCCCACAGTGCAGCCGAGCCGAGTTTGATATGGAGAAGGTGTTTCAGTTCAGCTGTTTGTGGCCTTGTGCTCTAAAGCAGTGGAGGCTGAACGTCCTTCCTGGCTGTCAGAATCAGGGCTGTCAAGGGTGCAGTGTGAGTGTGGTCAGCCCACACGGCGCTACACTGTTGTACGGTCTTACTCATCAGCCATAACAGCTCTGGTCACACAGAGCAGGCGTATGAGACTGAGTGTCAGTTTCCCAGAGCTGAGACATGAGTTGGTTGAGTGATCTCGCTCCTCGTGGCCGATGTGAGAAAAACGTTTAAACAGGTTAACGATCAGACTGAATACGTGTTCTCAAATCATGCGCAGACCAGCTGGCAAGTGCTAAACATATGTTTTCAATCTAACCTGATCCCAGTCTGTAATCTCAACATGTTTCAATCTGACCACCATTGTCCCTGTTCCCAAGAGCTCCAAGTTAACCTGCCTAAATGACTATCGCCCTGTATCACTCACATCTGTAATTCTAAAGTGCTTTGAAAGGCTGGTCATGACACACATCAACGTCATCATCTCAGAGACCCTAGACCCACTCTCATTCACATAGCACCCCAACAGATCCACAGATGACGCAATCTTTAATTGCATTTCACACTGCCCTCTTCCACCTGAAGAAGAGGGGAAATAACTGTAAGAATGCTGTTCATAGACTACAGGTCAGCGTTTAACCTCTCTGGGATATGTGGGAGGGTAGCGTCCCACCTTGCCAACAGCCAGTGAAAGTGAAGGGCGCCAAATTCAAAACAATGAACCTCTCATAATTAAAATTCCTCAACATACAAGTATTTTACACCATTTTAAAGATAAAATTCTCGTTAATCCAGCCACAGTGTCTGATTTCAAAAATACTTTACAGCGAAAGCACCACAAACGATTATGTTAGGTCACCACCAACTCACAGAAAAACACAGCCATTTTTCCAGCCAAAGACAGGAGTCACAAAAAGCACAAATAGAGATGAAATGAATCACTAACCTTTGAGGATCTTCATCAGTTGACACTCATAGGACTTCATGTTACACAATACATGCATGTTTTGTTCGATAAAGTGCATATTTATATAAAAAAATCTCATTTTACATTGGCGCGTTACGTTCAGTAGTTCTAAAACATGCAGTGATTGTGCAGAGAGCCACATCTATTTACAGAAATACTCATTATAAATGTTGATGAAAATACAAGTGTGATACATGAATTAGAGATATGCTTCTCCTTAATGCAACCGTTGTGTCAGATTTCAAAAAAACTTTTACGGAAAAAGCAAACCATGCAATAATCTGAGTACAGTGTTCAGACAACAAAGCAGCCAAAAATATATCCGCCATATTGGGTAGTCAACATTAGTCATAAATAGCATTATAAATATTAACTTACCTTTAATGATCTTCATCAGAATGCACTGCCGGGAATCGCAGTTCCACAATAAATGTTTGTTTGTTCGATAATGTCCATTATTTATGTCCAAATAGCTTCTTTTGCTAGGGCATTTGGGAAACGAATACAAAAGCTCGTTCAGGTCCAGCCGAACGTCGGACGAAAAGTTAAAAAAGTTCCATTACAGCCCGTAGAAACTTGGCAAACTAAGTATAGAATCAGTCTTTAGGAGGTTTGTATCATAAATCTTCAATAATGTTCCAACCGGAGAATTCCTATGTCTGTAGAAAAGTAATGGAACGAGAGCTAACTCTCTCGTGACCGTGCCTCAGAGCCTGTGGCACTCTGCCAGACACCTGACTCATTCCCCTCTCATTCGGTCCCACTTCACAGTAGAAGCCTGAAACAACGTTCTAAAGACTGTTGACATCTAGTGGAAGCCTTAGGAAGTGCAACATAACCAATATCCCACTGTATCTACAATAGGGGCTGAGTTAAAAACTACAAGCCTCAGATTTCCCACTTCCTGGTTGGATGTCTCTGTTCTGTTATACTCAGACATCATTCAAAGAGTTTTAGAAACTTCAGAGTGTTTTCTATCCAATACTACTAATAATATGCATATACTAGTATCTGGGACAGAGTAGCAGGCAATTTACTCTGCGCACCTTATTCATCCAAGCAACTCAATACTGCCCCCCTGTCACCAAGAATTAACACCATAGTCCCCTCCAAGCTCATCACCAAACTAGTTTACCCTGGAACTGAACCCCTCGCTCTGCAACTGGATCCTGGACTTCCTGACGGGCCGGCCCCAGGTGGTGAGGGTAGGCAACAACACATCCGTCACACTGACCCTTAGTCCCCTCCTGTACTCCTTGTTCACCCATGACTACGTGGCCACGCACTACTCCAACACCATCAAGTTTGCTGACGACACGACAGTGGTAGGCCTGATCACCGACGGCGATGAGTCTGCTTACAGGGAGGAGATCAGACTTAGGCTTAATTTTATTTGTCACATACACATGGTTAGCAGATGTTAATGCGAGTGTAGCAAAATGCTTGTGCTTCTAGTTCCGACAATGCAGTAATAACCAACGAGTAATCTAACTAACAAAGGGATAAAGAATATGTACATAAAGATATATGAATGAGTGATGGCTCAGAGCGGCATAGGCAAGATGCAGTAGATGGTATCGAGTACAGTATATACATATGAGATGAGTATGTAAACGTGGCATAGTGGCATAGTTTAAAGTGGCTAGTTATAGTAGTTATGTATTACATAAAGATGCAGTAGATGATTAAAGATTATATTAAGTAGCATTGTTTAAAGTGGGTAGTGATATATTTTTACATCAATTCCCATTATTAATGTGGCTGGAGTTGAGTCAGTGTGTTGGCAGCAGCCACTCAATGTTAGTGGTGGCTGTTTAACAGTCTGATGGCCTTGAGATAGAAGCTGTTTTTCCGTCTCTCAGTCCCAGCTTTGATGCACCTGTACTGACCTCGCCTTCTGGATGATAGCGGGGTGAACAGGCAGTGGCTCGGGTGGTTGTTGTCCTTGATGATCTTTATGGCCTTTCTGTGACATCGGGTGGTGTAGGTGTCCTGGAGGGCAGGTAGTTTGCCCCCAGTGATGCGTTGTGTAGAACTCACTACCCTCTGGAGAGCCTTACGGTTGTGGGCGGAGCAGTTGCTGTACCAGGCGGTAATACAGCCCGACAGGATGCTCTCGATTGTGCATCTGTAGAAGTTTGTGAGTGCTTTTGGTGACAAGTCGAATTTCTTCAGCCTCCTGAGGTTGAAGAGGTGCTGCTGCACCTTCTTCACGATGCTATCTGTGTGGGTCGACCAATTCAGTTTGTCTGTGATGTGTACGCAGAGGAACTTAAAACTTACTACCCTCTCCACTACTGTTCTATCGATGTGGATAGGGGGGTGTTCCCTCTGATGACGAGTTTGGAGGGTACTAAGGGGCCGTGTCAGTGGCACTGTATTGTCCTCAAATTGGGCAAAAAAGTTATTTAGTCTGCCTGGGAGCAAGACATCCTGGTCCGTGACTGGGCTGGTTTTCTTTTTGTAATCCGTGATTGACTATAGACCCTGCCACATACCTCTTGTGTCTGAGCCGTTGAATTGCGATTCTACTTTGTCTCTATACTGACGCTTAGCTTGTTTGATTGCCTTGCGAAGGGAATAGCTACACTGTTTGTATTCGGTCATGTTTCCGGTCACCTTGCCCTGATTTAAAAGCAGTGGTTCGCGCTTTCAGTTTCACGCGAATGCTGCCATCAATCCACGGTTTCTGGTTTGGGAATGTTTTAATCGTTGCTATGGGAACGACATCTTCAACGCACGTTCTAATGAACTCGCTCACCGAATCAGCGTATTCGTCACTGTTGTTGTTTGACGCAATACGAAACATCAGCGCGGGAGCTTCTTGTTTTAGCTTCTGTCTGTAGGCAGGGAGCGGGTGCTGTTGTGGAGTGAGTCAAGAGTTTCTTGGCATCCACATTATTTAGGAATTATCATGGTCCACACACACCCGCACGGTCCTGAAAAGGGCATGGCAGCGCCCCTTCCCCTCATGAGGCTGAAAATATTTGGAATGGGCCCTCGGGATCCTCAAAAAGTTATACAGCTGCACCATCGAGAGCTTCTTGACAGGCTGCATTATCGCTTGGTATGTCAAATGCACCTCAAAAGCGCAAACTATCTTGCACTGACCCTACGCACATTTACTAGACATATATACAGTTGAAGTCGGAAGTTTACATACACAAACTCGTTTTTCAACCATTCCACAAATTTCTTGTTAACAAACAATAGTTTTGGCAAGTCAGTTAGGACATCTACTTTATGCATGACAAGTATGCAAGTAATTTTTCCAACAATTGTTTACAGACAGATTATTTCACTTATAATTCACTGTAGCACAATTGCAGTGGTTCAGAAGTTGACATGCACTAAGTTGACTGTGCCTTTAAACAGCTATGTCTTGGCTTTAGAAGCTTCTGATAGGCTAATTGACATCATTTGAGTCAATTGCAGGTGTACCTGTGGATGTATTTCAAGGCCTACCTTCAAACTCAGTGCCTCTTTGCTTGACATCATGGGAAAATCTAAATGAATCAGCCAAGACCTCAGACAAATTGTAGACCTCCACAAGTCTGGTTCATCCTTGGGAGCAATTTCCAAACGCCTGAAGGTACCACGTTCATCTGTACAAACAATAGTAAGCATATATAAACACCATGGGACCATGCAGCTGTCATACCACTCAGGAAGGAGACACGTACTGTCTCCAAGAGATGAACATACTTTGGTGCGAAAAGTGCAAATCAATCCCAGAACAACAGCAAAGGACCATGTGAAGATGCTGGAGGAAACCGGTACAAAAGTATCTATATCCACAGTTAAACGAGTCCTATATCGAGATAACCTGAAAGGCCGCTCAGCAAGGAAGAAGCCACTGCTCCAAAACCGCCATGAAAAAGCCAGACTTCGGTTTGCAACTGTACATGGGGACAAAGATGGTACTTTTTGGAGAATTGTCCTCTGTTCTGATGAAACAGAAATATAACTGTTTGTTCATAATGACCATTGTTATGTTTGGAGGAAAAAGGGGGAGGCTTGCAAGCCGAAGAATACCATCCCAACCGTGAAGAGGCAGGAAATGTATGTGGATATATTGAAGCAACATCTCAAGACATCAGTCAGGAAGTTAAAGCTTGGTCGCAAATGGGTCTTCCAAATGGACAATGACCCCAAGGATACTTACAAAGTTGTGGAAAAATGGCTTAAGGACAACAAAGTCAACATTTTAATTGGATTTAAATGGTAACTTATATTTACTACCACAAAGGTGGCCGCCGGTCCACCCACTGTTGAATGTCAACTTAAATGGTCATGTCTATTATATTATCTATATTTCTATGATTTTAATAGGTTTCCTATGGAGGATTGACGGTTTATTTTAAAACATCTCTTGATGGTACCATTTGTATAGGGCAAAGGATTATGGACCAGGCACGGCTTCTGATCTGATCCTGGATCAAAGGGTCACTGGTCCAGTCTGGTGGTACCATTTGAAAGTTGAAATTTAAAATTGTATTCCCATTTTAGTACATTTCTCAGCCAAAACATGACACCCACCCTGTATTCAAGAGCATGTTGTGTCTCAACTGATGCCGGTCTCAACACAAAAACCTATGATGTTGTTAAACAGGGTCTAAGCTACAACATATGTGAATGTTTTTTTTATAAACTAAGTTTAAAAAATTACAATTTGTGTAAAAAAAAAGTTTTTCCCCCCAGAAATTATAAAGTAGTTTGACAACCCTGTATGTAAGCTTGTAAATTTAATAAATCTCAATCGTTTTTCTTTTCAAGTGATGAGGACATGGTTGTCTGGTGTTATGGTGGGATATCCAAAATGGGACAGCTTTGAGCATCTTTATCTCTTGTGGTTCATAAGGATAGCGTAGCTAACAAATTGTCGGCCAACATAAGGTGTAACTTAACTTATTTGAAAAGTCATTACTATATTACATTGCTCACTCAACATTTTCTTAACATTTGTAATCAGTTAGTTCAATTCATTTGTATTCGCTCTCATCGGACTTCAGCTGCATATATTCCGCCATTTTCTTCAAATCTCAAAACGTTGTGAAGCCATGCCCATTTTCTGAAGAATTGCATTATGGGCTCTAAAAGTACATAAATGGTGTCCTCTGCGTGTATACTAAGTATTTTGGCGAATTTAGTATGACATCCGGGAGCTTTTGGCATACTAACTATATCCATACTATGACCAATAAGCAGACTATATACTACATTCACGTCACAAGTAGTATGGTTAGTATGAGTATTCGAACACAGCTATAGTCTTGCATGTGCCAGCTAATACAGTGTGTTAAAGAGGCACTAAACACGCCAATTAGCACGTGTTTATCTGTTGCGCATTAGAAACATTTGATTTCAGTCTACATTTGGTAAATTTATGTTTGTCCCACATTGACACTACAGCCAATTTTACTTCCTCAAAATCCCCAGAATGAATCTAAGAACTCAAGAAATCTGTAATTCAATTGTAATTCATCTTTTGCCGAGGATGCTTTAGTTGTGCCATTTTTACATCTAACTAAGGTGTTTGGTGCACTATTTTTCAAGATTTTCTTTTTGTGATGTGTTGTCTTATGTAAACAATGTCTCACTGTCATAGCTATTGGATAGAGAGCAATCACTGCAGCTGTTCACCCCATGTTAGTGGTCAATTGAACATCATGAAATCAAAACCCAACCTTCATTTACCCGTTGTGACGCACAGATTCTCCAAAGTCAGTTTTAGATGAGACTTTATGACAAATGATCCTATTTACACTTTGTAATCAATTTTGTCGCTAGAATAACTGTTTCTGACTCATCGTTGCCACAGGCTGTTTTCAAAGGTATTCGTTGCTTTTTAAAGGCAGTTAATGGCAACATTAAAACCTGTGTGTGTCTGTGCATTCAGTTTACGAATGTATGAGAGAGCATTAACACTCAAGTAAACGGCTCATCAAGGAACTGTGAACTCTATTAGCAGAGTTATTTTAGTGTAACCATTCACCCCCCCCCATCCGTCCGCCCGCCTCTGACACTCCCCCTCCAACAAGTCTGCCTCGGCTGCCTGGCTGTGACACACATTCTCCCTCCACATTAACCACTCTGTTGCTCTCTCCTCTCTCTTCTCTCTCCTCTCTCTCTCTCTCTCTCTCTCTCTCTCTCTCTCTCTCTCTCTCTCTCTCTCTCGGGCCACACATGGACTAAAAGTTAGACAGACAAGCTAGGGAGAGGCGTGGATGGTTATTGACCTGCTTCCATCAGGTTGTATTTTGATTTTGAATCTACTATTTCATTTACTTGTGTATGCTGTGGTCTTGCCAAATATGATGTTGCTATTGCTGACACTTGTTCTAATGCAGTACTGTATATTTTTGTCCCCTGAGGGCTTCAGTTGGTGTGGATATAGTGTAGCAGTATATAGTGTAATCTGCTGTTTGATTTTCCACACGAGGCTGTACGCTGCCAGAGAAGGGTTTTGTCGATAGAACAGAGGCATTGTGGTGGGAAAACAACAAGTGTTTGTTTGGACAAATGATAAAGCTGGTCTGATTGTGCTCTTTGAAGGATGTCACTCACTCTGTCACTCTTGAATGTTTTGGGAGGTTCTCTACAATACACGTTGATTATAATGTATTTTCTGAGAACAGCTTAGGAAGTACAGCCAGAGTAAGAACAGCTGTTGCGTATACTGGTTCATAGTCTAAGGCTGAGATTGTCCGTCGTAACATTCCATTGTGCCTCTTCTATGTGAGTTGTAGTTGAGAAGACGTGTACAGACCTGTTTTTCAACGGTGGTATATTTGAAAGAAGACGTTAATTTACTCTTAATGAAATGACACTGTACTCAGAGGAAAATGTGTTTGGTTAGTTGTAAACTGTACACCCTGTCAAGACAGAGGGGTTTTGTGCACTACACAAACCATATCGGTTTTTCATTTATTAAGTGAGTAAAAAAAAAGAAAGACCAACCGTAAAGTTGGTTGCCAACCATTTGCAGTCAAAGGAAACAAACTATTTCTGGTTGTACTGTGCTGGAGTAGATCTTGCTTTCTCTGTAAGATGGACAGTATTAGGCGAGAGATCTGTTGTGCCTTTTCCCAGGAGCCTCTAGCATTTTGGCTGTGTAGGGTTCGATGACAGACAGATAGAGACAACTTTGGACTTGCAGTGGCATTGTTTTCCCACACTGATCAACAGACCAGGGGGCATTATCACTCGGTCCACCTCTCCTCGTTCTGCCTCTGCAGTTCTTTTTACATTTCAGAGCATGGTAATCTGTGGAAATACCAGACTCCGTATGTGCTAAGTGTGGTATCTGACACAAATCAACTGTCATCCATGTGCAGCAACAGATGTTTGGTGACAGTGTTTCCAAGAATGACAGGGGCTGGTCTCAGACATGCACAATGGGCCTGTAGGGCAACCGTTGTACCTCATGATACTCATTTTAGGGTTACGCCATAAGGTATGCGTGTAATGTAGGCTAACCTAGAACAACTGTAGAGTAGTGTACACAACATTGGGGAAATTTCTTGAAAAAATTGTATTGTAGAAGAGATGTAACAAAGGGATGTGAAATAACTTGCTGATAGATTACAATCCAATTAGGGTAATCATGTGGAAAATGTCAATTACTCAATGTTCCTTTGACTAATTGTGCATTTGTATGGGCAGTGAGAAAGGTGGGAAAGATCAGTATTTTAGAACTGCAGCCTACAGTAGTTGTTAAAGAGTAGAAGAGAGTCAGTGTAATGATACCATGGCTATGTTCATCAATCATACAGGTACATAGGAAAACATCAATATACAGTACCAGTCAAAGGTTTGGACACACCTACTTATTCCAGAGTTTTTCTTTATTTTTTTAGTATTTTCGAGATTGTAGAATAATAGTGAAGACATCAAAACTATGAAATAACACCTATGGAATCATGTAGTACAAATTTTGGTTAACAAATCAAAATGTAGTTTATATTTGAGATTCTTCAAAGTAGCCACCCTTTGCCTTGATGACAGCACCTTCTTGGCATTCTCCCAACCAGCGCCATGAGGTAGTCACCAGGAATGCATTTCAATTAACAGGTGTGTCTTCTTAAAAGTTAATTTGTGGAATTTCTTTCCTTCTTAATACATTTGAGTCAGTCAGTTGTGTTGTGATATGGTAGGGGTGGCATACAGACGATAGCCCTATTTGGTAAAATACCAAGTCCATATTATGGCAAGAACAGCTCAAATAAGCAAAAAGAAACAACAGGCCATCATTACTTTAAGACATGAAGGTCAGTCAATACGGAAAATTTGAAGAACTTTGAACGTTTCTTCAAGTGCAGTCGCAAAAACCATCAAGTGCTATGATGAAACATGAGGACTGCCACAGGATAGGAAGACCCAGAGTTTCCTCTACTGCAGAGGATACGTTCATTAGAGATACAAACCTCAGAAATTGCAGCCCAAATAAATGCTTCAGAGTTCAAGTAACAGACACATCTCAACATCAACTCAACATCAACCACTAGGCTACTCTGCCTAGATTTTACTGGTTCTGTATATATACACACATCAGTTCATGTACAGTTGAAGTCGGAAGTTTACATACACCTTAAACAAATACATTTAAACTCAGGTTTTCACATTCCTGACATTTAATCCTAGTAAAAATTCCCTGTTTTAGGTCAGTTAGGATTACCACTTTTTATTTTAAGAATAATAGTAGAGAGAGTGATTTATTTCAGCTTTTATTTCTTTCGTCACATTCCCAGTGGGTCAGAAGTTTACATACACTCAGTTAGTATTTGTTAGCATTGCCTTTAAATTGTTAACTTGGGTCAAATGGTTCGGGTAGCCTTCCATAAGCTTCCTACAATAAGTTGGGTGAATTTTGGCCCATTCCTAGAGAGAAAAAGAGAGAGAGAGAGAGAGAGAGAGAGAGAGAGATGGTGTATCTGGTTCAGGTTGTAGGCCTCCTTGCTCACACGCGCTTTTTCAGTTCTGCCCACAAATTTTCTATAGGATTGAGGTCAGGGCTTAGTGATGGCCACTCCAGTACCTTGACATTGTTGTCCTTAAGCCATTTTGCTATGACTTTGGAAGTATGTTTGGGGTCATTGTCCATTTGGAAGACCCATTTGCGACCAAGCTTTAACTTCCTGACTGATGTCTTGAGATGTTGCTACAATATATCCACATACTTTTCCATCCTCATGATGCCATCTATTTTGTGAAGTGCACCAATCCCTCCTGCAGCAAAGCACCCCCAAAACATGATGCTGCCACCCCCGTGCCTCACGGTAGGGATGGTGTTCTTCGGCTTGCAAGCGTCCCCCTTTTTCCTCCAAACAAAATGATGGTCAAACAGTTCTATTTTTGTTTCATCAGACCAGAGGACATTTCTCCAAAAAGTACAATCCTTGTCCCCATGTGCAGTTGCAAACTGTAGTCTGGCTTTTTCATGGCGGTTTTAGAGCAGTGGCTTCTTCCTTGCTGAGCGGTATAGGACTCGTTTTACTGTGGATATAGATACTTTTGTACCCGTTTCCCCCAGCATCTTCACAAGGTCCTTTACTGTTGTTCCGGGATTGATTTTCACTTTTCGCACCAAAGAACGTTCGTCTCTAGGAGACAGAATGTGTCTCCTTCCTGAGCGGTATGACGGCTGCATGGTCCCATGGTGTTTATACTTGCGTACTATTGTTTGTACAGATGAACGTTGTACCGTCAGGCGTTTGGAAATTGCTCCCAAGGATGAACCAGACTTGTGGAGGTCAAAGTTTTTTTCCTGAGGTCTTGGCTGATGTCTTTTGATTTTCCCAGGATTTCAAGCGAGGAGGCACTGAGTTTGATGGTAGGCCTTGAAATGCATCCACAGGTACACCTCCAATTGACTCAAATTAGCCTATCAGAAGCTTCTAAAGCCATGACAAAATTTTATAGAATTTTCCAAGCTGTTTAATGGCACAGTCAACTTAGTGTATGTAAACTTCTGACCCACTGGAATTGTGATACAGTGAATTATAAGTGAAATAATCTGTCTGTGAACAATTGTTGGAAAAATTACTTGTGTCATGCACAAAGTAGCTGTCCTAACCGACTTGCCAAAACTATAGTTTGTTAACAAGAAATTTGTGGAGTGGTTGAAAAACTAGTTTTAATGACTCCAACCTAAGTATATGTAAACTTCTGACTTCAACTGAACATAGTGAACTCGTACACATTGTAAATATGAAAATATAATCAAGTATTTCAGAATGTGACCCACTGCTTGCATAACAATATCAGGCTGGGAAGAATTGACGTTCACAATTTCCTCCTATCTGCAAGCATGACCAATGGCATAACACCTTATTGATATGTAAACGTAACCAACAATAGAAATACCTAAAAAATCAGATAAATGCACTGAGTGTACATAACATTAAGAACACCTTCCTAATATTGAGTTGCACCCCTTTTTGCCATCAGAACAGCCTGGATTTGTCAGGGTATGGACTACAAGGTGTCGAAAGCATTCCACAGGGATGCTGGTCCATGTTGACTACAATGCGTCCCACAGTTGTGTCAAGTTGACTGGATGTCCTTTGGGTGGTGGACCATTCTTGAGACACATGGAAAACTGTTGAATTAGGAAAAACCCAGCAGCGTTGCAATTCTTGACACACTCAAACCGGTGCGCCTGGCACCTACTACCATACCCCGTTCAAAGGCACTTCAATCTTTTGTCTTGCCCATTCACCCTCTGAATGGCACACATACACAATCCATGTCTCAGGTGTCTCAAGGCTTAAAACCTCTTCTCTCTACACTGATTCAAGTGGATTTAACAAGTGACATCAATAAGGGATCATAGCTTTTACCTGGCCAGTCTATGTCATGGAAAAAGCAGGAGTTCCTAATGTTTTGGACACTCAGTGAATAGGCATACTGACTGACTACTAAACTGGAGATCGGGGGATAACATTCAAATTGTGGTGAACAATAACCAACACTGATAGTACTGTTTTAGTGCAAACTGCTGCCTTGAGCCATTGATCAGAGTTCAGCCCTGTGTTAATTATCCTGCCCTTTGTTGTCCTGTGCTGAGTGACACCACAGTATAGGGGAAAAGATTATGGACCAGGCCAGGCTTCTGCTCTTATCCTGGACCGATGGGTCACTGGTCCAGTCTGTTTGCCCATTCTGTCTCATCTGTGAGAATCCTCAGTTGCCCTCTGCTACAGATGAGCAGTTGAAATTTCCCTCCATAAATTACAGTAGCCTGTGCTATTCGCCATGCTAGCTATGTTGACATGGCTGTGGAAATAGTGTGCTCTCTGAGCTCCCATCAGGCTGTGCCAGCTAGCCAGGCTGTTCCAGTGCCTCCCTCCCTGTAGTGTTGTGCTGAAGCTCAATGAATGGATGTTTATGTCAAGGGAGGGAGAGAGGAGACAGACCTATATAGGGATGGAGAGAGGAGACATGTAGAGCACAGAGCACTATGTTTGTGAAATCAGCCTACGGTGCGTCATTTCTGCAATCTGAATTATTCCTCTCCATATCTGTCAACTGACCTTCGGGCAATATTTCAGTTCACTGCACATCCATTATGTAAGGGTAGCTTAGTTATTTGACACTGTCCTAGAGGACGACCTAGCCTGGGAGAGTTATAGCAGTCTAGGTCAGGCATTTTCCCAGGGGCTTTCGAGGACACCTCCAAGTCTCCCTCTCCACAGGGGGATTTATCATCAAGACAAGTGCCCTCAGAGGATCTAAGGGAGATGTGTCCACAGACGTGCCAAGATGGTGACATTTTACTTTTGATTATAGTGGGAGGAAAAGTATACATTTATGGTCGTGCTGTAAGCTCCATTATCCTCATAACATTGGAGTGTTTACCAAACCGAGGGCAGCAGCATGAAGGCTTCATTCTTGACAGTCCCCATTATCACGTGCTATGCGACGCTGGAGGACCAAGAGCTCCATGGCTATTTTTTTCCTACTGGCCTTTGTACGTTTTACATGTAAATCTTTAGGATAAAACCGAATAACAGCTCAACTGTTTTTCTCTGCTGTCGCATCAACTTCTCCTCAGAAAGGAAAGTCAATAATCTACTAATTACTAAGAGTAAGACATTCTGACTCAACGTTGGGCTCACAGCAGAGTGACTTCATTTGCAGGTTGAATTGAAGTTTTTCTGTCCAAACAGTGCCTTAAGGCTGGGCTCGAGGCCTAAGGTCCATAACTCAGAATGGAAACAAAAACAGTCCTCTGTTTCTCCGGTTCGCTGGTAAACACACTGTAACCTAATTTATTTTATACTGACACTCCCTCTCGACTCCATTCTCTCACACCATACTGTCAACATGGCTCAGGCTCACACTGAGCACAGCTCGCATACTGCACTGTACTGCTTCTTTGCAGGGACGCTTGAAAGCTATCACAGTGAGAGTGACTTATTTAAAAAAATTTTTTACTGCATCTTTGGTTCATCCATTTTGTGACATATTGAAACATTAGAAAGGAGCGTCTTCATGGAAACAACTAAAAATATATATATTTTTCCTAAACATTTCAGTTCACTTACGATACGGTTCACGTTTAGGCTGCTTCTATCTGAGGGTACCTTGAATGGATTATTGTACATTTGTTTGTAACTTATTTGGTGATTTAACTCCTGAATTTGTGGAACCTTAATGGGGCAACTAATCACTTTCAGCTGCTTTAGGTGATCGGGTCAATCCTAAGGCTATAGGCATGTGCAATGTATCACAGCAGCAGGCTTAACAAGACCCATTCAAATCTCCCTCCGTTCGAATAACATCACTCGACTGAGGGCCGTAACAAAGCCATAACATTTACAGTACAAATGTAGATGTGATTACACGTGTCACTGGCCACACAAGTAGTCCCCCTAGATGCAGCTAGTCTTGATGCAGCTTGGTTTGAGGCATGGCGCTTTGTTAGAATCTGGTACCGTCGATCTCATTTACATTCGCCCCTGCGGTATTAATGCATTTAACAGACCAGGATGTCCAGATCGATCAGGAGCCGGAGCAGTGGGGGCACAACACTTGGCCTGGTGCCCATCCCTAACCCAGGCACATTGACCTGGATGATGGCGCCATGATACCGGCCTCATTGGAGCACGCCTCAGTAATCTAGAGGAACAGGTGGTTACCTGGCTCGGACTGGGTTGATGAGCTGGTGGGCTTATGCCTCAACCCAGCATGCACGGAGAGCTACCCTCCTATTGGTTTTCACTCCAACCCCAGTTGTAACTAACTTGATTCAGCTTGACAACAGTCTAATTATTAGAATGAGCTACGCTATATTAGGGTTGGAGTGAAAAACCGACAGGACGGTAGCACTCCAGCATAGGGTTGGAGATGCCCTGGTCTATGGTCTAGGAGGGAGAGGTCTTTCTGTCTTTCTCTTCCTCTCCCCACCCGTTCTCTCTGACTGGTGCACACACACTCTCTCCCGCTCTATCTGTGAGGCATAGCAGGAGGTAGTCTCTTTTGACTATTATCTGTGATGTGTACATGCGGAGCCTGGCGGGAGGCAGCAGCAGTGAGAGAGCAGCCAGGGGGATATAAACAGAGGGGGTGCTATAAATAGCCCAGTACACTTCCTGTCCCACGTCATATACAGTTGAAGTCGGAAGTTTACATACACTTAGGTTGGAGTCATTAAAACTCGTTTTTCAACCACTCCACACATTTCTTGTTGACAAACTATAGTTTTGGCAAGTCGGTTAGGACATCTACTTTGTCCACGACACAAGTCATTTTAGGACATCTACTTTTTAGGACATCTACTGAAACAGGAAAGGGACTTTTCCAAACTAGTACCACAAAGTTAGAAGCACCGTATCATTTATGCTGTAGCCGTCATTGGAACTAAGGGGCCTTGCCCGAACCATGAAAAACAGCCCCAGACAATTATTCCTCCTCCACCAAAAATGTACAGTTGGGACTATGCATTCGGGCAGGTAGTGTTCTCCTGACATCTGCCAAACCCAGATTTGTCAGTCAAACTGCCAGATGGTGAAGTGTGATTCATCACTCCAAAGAACACTTTTCCACTGCTATGGAGTCCAATGACGCAAGCTTTACACCACTCCAATCTACTCTTGCATTGTGCATGGTGATCTTAGGCTTGTGTACGGCTGCTTGGCCATGGAAACCCATTTCATGAAGCTCCAGACAAACTGTTCTTGTGCTGACGTCACTACCAGAGGCAGTTTGGAACTTGGTAGTGAGTGTTGCAACCAAGGACAGACTATCTTTATGTGGTTCAGCACTCGGCAGTCCCGTTCTGTGAGCTTGTGTGGCCTACCACTTCACGACTGAGCCGTTGTTGCCCCGAGACATTTCCACTTCATAATAATAGCACTTACAGTTGTCCGGGGTAGCTCTAGCAGGGCAAAAATTTGAGGAACTGACTTGTTGGAAAGGTGGCATCCTTTGACGGTGCCATGTTGAAAGTCACTGAGCTCTTCAGTAAGACCATTTTACTACTAATGTTTGTCTATGTGAATTGCATGGCTGTGTGCTCAATTTTATACACCTATCAGCAATGGGTGTGGCTGAAATAGCCAAATCCGCTAATTTGAAGGTGTGTCCATATACATTTGTGTATATAGTGTATCTAGCTACCCACTAATCTTCCACAGAGTAGAGAAGATCCCCAGTTCCTCCACCCTCATCTGATTCTGGTTACCCATGATGTCCCAGCAGTGTTGCTGTTAAAGGTAGACTGATATTGTGCACGCTATCCAGGTTAAGTGTCCAGTGTTAACACCACCGTCTGTGGTATTTGGGTAAAATGTAAATTAGCACTTTGGATGGTGTTTTCCTCCCCTCTTGTCACTTTGCCTCATTGAATATATTTTTTATTTTATATACTTCACATTTCTTTAACTATGCAAACCCTAACCAGGACGACACTGGGCCAATTGTGCGCCGCCCTATGGGACTCCCGATTACTGCCGGTTGTGATACAGCCCGTGATCGAACCAGGATCTGTAGGGACACCTCTAGTACTGCGATATAAACACTGCTGCATTGAAGATGAATTCCAAGGAAGGACCAATGGGGGAAAACACCTCAAACTAAAGTCTAAATATATACTATGAATATAAAATGTAAATATATATTTAAATATCCCTGTCATTTTGCGTTCTATTCAAAGCTCCATACAAAGAGCCAACAATACCACACTGTAAGAGCCACAGCACAAGTACTAAAACCAATATCGTTTTCGAAGGATGTACGTGCATGTGGTAATGCTCTGTGGTTTAATTTGGGTTTATTTTTACAATGGACCTATCCAGCTTTTGCCTGTACAATACAGTATGGCGTTTAGCATTATAACAGCTTCAAACACTGACTCCACTAGAGTACAGTATGTATACTTCAGCAATAAAAGCACTCCAGACCCTGTTATACTACCTGTCCCAGTCACATACACTTCTGTATTATTCATAGTACCTTTTCATTTTTCACTGCATTCCTCCATTTTACTTGCTAGGTATTTGAGGGAGTAAAGGTACTGTAGGGGTTTTTGTAACAACTGATGCTGGGTCAGTGTACACTCTGTAAGTCAAATTGTATTAGTCACATGCGCCGAATACAACAGGTGGAGTAGACCTTACAGTGAAAGGCTTACTTACGAGCCCCTAACCAAAAGTGCAGTTTTCAAATAAATAAATATGGATAAGAATAAGAGATGGATAAATATGGATAAGATAAGAATAACATTAACAAGTAATTAAAGAGCAGCAGTAAAATAAATAACAATATATACAGGGGGGTGCCGGTACAGAGTCAATGTGCGGGGGCACCGGTTACTTGAAGGAGTATGTACATGTAGGTAGAGTTATTAAAGTGAGGGGGGCAATCAGTCTGGGTATCCATTTGACTAGATGTTCAGGAGTCTTATGGCTTGGGGGTAGAAGCTGTTTAGAAGCCTCTTGGACCTAGACTTGGCGCTCCGGTACCACTTGCCGTGCAGTAGCAGAGAGAACAGTCTATGACTAGGGTGGCTGTAGTCTGACACCGCCTGGTGTAGAGGTAATGGATGGCAGGAATCTTGGCCCCAGTGATGTACTGGGCCGTTCGCACTACCCTCTGTAGTGCCGTGCAGTCGGAGGCCGAGCAGTTGCCATGCCAGGCAGTGATGCAACCAGTCAGGATGCTCTCGATGTTGCAACTGTAGAACCTTTTGAGGATCAGATGACCCATGCCAAATTTTTTCAGTCTCCTGTGGGGTTATAGGTTTTGTCTTGCCCGCTTCATGACTGTCTTAGTGTGCTTGGACCATATTAGTTTGTTGGTGATGTGGACACCGAGGAACTTGAAGCTCTCAACCTGCTCCACTGCAGTCCCATCGATGAGAATGGGAGCGTCCTCGGTCCTCTTTTTCCTGTAGTCCACAATCATCTCCTTTGTCTTGATCACGTTGAGGGAGAGGTTGTCCTGGCACCACACGGCCAGGTCTCTGACCTCCTCCCTATAGGCCGTCTCGTTGTTGTCAGTGATCGGGCCTACCACTGTTGTGTCATCGGCAAATAGAATGACGGTGTTGGAGCTGTGCCTGGCCGTGCAGGCAGGCATATCCCGATCCATATCAGGCAATGGGAAGAGCCTGTGACTAATTCATCTATCAGGGATGGAGTGCATAATGCAAACATGATTGTGTGTGTAAGCCTATCTGTGTTTATGTATTTTTGTTACGTGTGTGTATGGTACTGTGTGTGTTCCCCCCCCCCACCCTCCCGGATGCATTGTATTTCAAATTGATTTGTTTGGGAGTCCATGGGACTGGCCATCGTGACGGTGTTGTGCCATAGAAAACCCAATGCTTTAAAGCAATTCTATTCCACAGCGTGCACTCACTGTGACGCACATACATAACGCTAAATGCACATATTTGAGAGGATGTAGGCCTAGAGAGGCTAACATTTTTAATGTGTTGAGCTAATTGTTTTGGTAACCAATCTCTTTCCGTAACCCTGTTTATCTATCTGTCAATCAAGCAGTTAGTGTTTAGTTAGTGTGCAGAGCAAGGGGGGGAAAGGAAATTATCAATCTAAAGGACTTGAGCACTTGTGTTGTGTTTAGAGCTTATCTTAGCCATGGAGTCGATACAGTGACACTGCCCTAGAAGTTTAATCATAGCCACCTCAGGGGTTTTCTAAATGTATCTGTTGGCTACCGTACAGTATACCGTGACTACCTTGGCATAATAGTAAACATATGTCACTGTTTCTAGATAAAACCATTCAAGAACTGTACAGGACTTTGATGATATTCATCAGATTCTGGAGCTGGGAAGTCAAAACGTGGCAAAGACCATGTCTGTGGTTCTGTTTTGAAAGACTGTTGCATTTTCCCTGATTAATGATTTAAACGCTACTGTACGTGAATACAGCCACGTATGCTTGAGGCCTCAACCAGATGACCTTTGACCCTAATTCCCAGAATGCTCCATGGGTGGGGGTGGGAAACCCAAACTGAGAATACACACTGAAGAGAAGGTTCATATTAGAGCCAGAAACCCTGAGCGCCGCTCGTGTGCCGGATGCCCGGAAAAAAAATTCTGTATGTACTTCTAAAATATTTGTTTAAAGGCTCAGTCCAGTCAAACAGGTGGTTTCCTATGTTTTGTATATGCAGTATTTTCACACTGAGGTTGGAATAATACTGAAAATGATGATAATGCCCATTTAGTGTAAGCTGTTTGAAAAGACTGCCTGAAATGTTTTGATGGGATGGGGTTTTGGCCTATCTGGTGACATATCAGGCAGTAAATTATTTAATAAACCAATCAGAACGTGTGTTCCAAACCTCTCTGCTAACAGCTAGTTTTCAATTTCCCCCTCTCCACTCAGACCACTCCCAAACAGTCCTAGCAGAATTCTTGCTTGAGAAATTGCTCTTGCTAAGAAGCTGTTTTTTTGTTGTTGTTTTTTTTTCAATTAAAATGTTTTAAAAAAATCCCAGCCAGGTACTTAATTGTAACCCAGAAATGATTTGATATTGAGATAAAAACGGCTGCACTGGACCTTTTCAAATATATGAATCTGACAGCTACATTACACAGTCAGGGGACATCAAGCTAATAGTCCTCAGTCCTGTTCACTTATGGTGAACTAAATCTCTGTATAATCGGAGAGATTTAGTAAATTCAATATCTAACAAATACAATGTCTCTCTGCACATACAGTGCCTTTGGAAAGTATTCAGACCCCTTCACTTTTTCCACATTTTGTTACGTTACAGCCTTATTCAATTTTTTTTATCCTCAGCAATCTACACACAATTCCCCATAATGACAAAGCAAAAATAGTTTTTTTTATGTTGCAAATGTATAAAAAAAAATTTAAAAAAAAAAAACAGAAATACCTTATTTACATAAGTATTCAGACCCTTTTGCTATGAGACTCAAAATTGAGCTCAGTGGCATTTTGTTTCCATTGATCATCCTTGAGATGTTTCTACAACTTGATTAGAGTCCACCTGTGGTAAATTCAATTGATTGGGCATGATTTGGAAAGGCTCACACTTGCCTAATATAAGGTAAAAAGCAACATCTCTTCTGGAGGAAACCTTGCACCTTCCCTACAGTGATGCATGGTGGTGGCAGCATCATGCTGTATGAATATTTTTCAGCTGCAGGGACTGGGAGTCTAGTCAGGATCAAGGCAAAGATGAACGGAGCAAAGTACAGAGAGATCCTTGATGAAAAACCTGCCTCAGAGTGCTCAGGATCACAGACTGGGGCGAAGGTTCACCTTCCAACAGGACAACGACCCTAAGCACTCAGCCAAGACAACGCAGGAGTGGTTTTGGGACAAGTCTCTGAATGTACTTGAGTAGCCCAACCAGAGCCCGGACTTGAACCCGATCGAACATCTCTGGAGAGACCTGAAAATAGCTGTGCAGCGACGCTCCCCATCCAACCTGACAGA
This sequence comes from Oncorhynchus masou masou, assembly GCF_036934945.1. NCBI lineage: Eukaryota > Metazoa > Chordata > Actinopteri > Salmoniformes > Salmonidae > Oncorhynchus > Oncorhynchus masou. Next base: position 43,267,907 of record NC_088213.1, read on the forward strand.
GCCCGAGAGGATCTGCAGAGAAGAAATGGGAGAAACTCCCCAAATATAGGTGTGCCAATGTTGTAGCGTCATATCCAAGAATACTTGAGGCTGTAATCGCTGCCAAAGGTGCTTCAACATGGTATTGAGTAAAGAGTCTGAATACTTATGTAAATGTGATATATGTAGTTTTTTATATAAATTAGCAAACATTTCTAAAAAACAGTTTTTGCATTGTCATTATGGTGTTATTATTATTATTATTATTATTATTATTATTGTGTGCATATTGAGGGGGGGAAAAACAATTTAATCAATTTTTGAATAAGGCTGTAACCTAACAATGTGGAAAAAGTCAAGGGGTATGAATACTTTCTGAAGGCACTGTAGATGTATGTGTAAAAACCCTACTATAAGTTATCAATAATTTACTGTATACAACTTTTTGAATGTCTACTTTACGTACTGCAGCTGTAAGACCTGTGGATGAATCCCTGCGCTTTAAAGCAAATGTTTGAATCATCTGCGACTGCCGTTAATCATTTTCTCACTAGGCCTTCTCTCATGTCTCTCTTCATGCTACGTTACAGATGGATTAATGATGCTTGTGTGCCGGAAACAGTCTCTACTCAGCTCGGTCCTTTTATCCCCAGCCTTGGTCGAGCTTCTCTCCCCTCCACATCCCACCTCGCCCCACCCACGCTACCCTCTTGGCCATTTTTGTTATTACTTTACTTTCTGAATGTCTAATGAATTGAATAAGAGATGAGAAGGATCAAAGGCTCCTTTGGCAGGTTCTAGAAATCCATTCAGATTGAAATGAGGTGTGTGTGTGTGTGTGTGTGTGTGTGTGCGCGGTTTCTTTTCTTTTTCAACGTCTCCCCTCCACAACCAGTCTTAATCACAAGAGAGGTAGAGCGACATGAGAGTATCCATGACATGTATTATAGTTCAAAGGAAAATAAGCCTTTTTATGCCCTATACATATGACACACTTAATGGTTCATCCTCAACACTTCATTAACAGGGGCCTTGGATCTATCGGTCATAAACACTAAGCCAATCTTCTTCATTTGTGGTTCGCATTAGCTGCCTGCCACAGGATGTAAATAGACGCCGGGTCCCTGACGTTGTTGCTTGTCTTCAGCTTGAATCAATGCATCGACAGGCTAATGCTGCTGAGCACTTCTACTACATGTCACTTCCTGTGAAGGGTATCTGTATCAGTCTGTATGTAATCAGAGAAGGAGGCTGTGGGTGATTATGATGGTCTGAGATCAGTAATACAGCAGCAGCTTGGCATCCTGTGGAGGTTGCCTGAGCCTTGCCCCACTTCTCTACATCACAACTGTGTGTTTATGAATTCACAATTCAGATTGTGATATCTAAGTAAAGATGATCAGAACAATGACTTTCTTTATGAAGTTGATATCCACAATTCCCTTTCATTGTTGGCAGAGGGAAATGCGTTGAATGGAGTTGAGGTTACCGGATAACGACGCATTCTTTGGTTCTGTCAAGTGGCGTATCTGATGAGGTGATTGAACAGAATTTTAAAGGCGGTCGCTAAATATATCCTCTTGCTTTGTGCTGTAGTGGCGTCACAATGTGATAGGTGACCTGGACTCGGCTCTACTTTCACCAGACAGAACACTACCGAGGTATAGCGTTACAGGTGGTGAGTTATTGAACCGGGGTCGGCTGGTCACGTTGCTTGTACCGGAGAATGGAACTGTTATCGCTCTAGATGCATTGACTAATGTCCCTTTGTAAGCAGATTCAGTTACTGACAGTATCACTAGTCAGCCAATTGAGGTTGCTCTTTGAGCGACTAGGCCCAGATTAGTCTCGTGTGTGCTTTACCTTCTCTGGCAGCAGTGTACGAGTTCAGGCATTTCACCTTCAGCTTTTCCACACGGGGTGAAAAGAACAGTATTGCATCCCTATTGGTAAGAGTTGGATAGTGGCTTGTGTACAGTATTGAAGGTTTTGCTGACAGACTGATTTTTTTGTACCAACAGCCACTGCAGAGGGACATTGAAAAGGGAACCCACAAGCTGTGGGTTGCCATGGACACCTTTTTCCGCCGCCACTTTAGACTGAAAGGGGCGGAACAATGCCAATACAGGCGGCCTGGCGTGGCGGTGCCCACAAGCAAGGCTCGCCGGCGCTCCAGTGTAGGACTGCCCTCTGCTGGCCTGGTCCAACGTAGACGCTCTAGTGTGGGACTGCCATTCACAGGTCCTGTCGGACACAGAAGGTCCAGTGCAGGCCTGTCGCCGACTTCTCAATCCCAACGAAGACGTTCCAGTGTTGGCCTGCCGTCAGGTTATGTGGGCCGTAGAAGCTCCAGTGTGGGCTTGGCCTGCGCTGCTCACCAACAACACAGGCGCTCCAGCGAGGTGCAGGGGTTACCCCACTGTTATTATGGAGGGGGGCAGCTAGTGAGGACCAGATACTACACCAGGCGACGCTCCAGCACCACCATGACCTGTGTCAATCCCCGCTTCTCTGTCCGCCGCAGGCGAGCTGCCAAGCTCCGCACTATTGACACCCAACTGCTGGGGCCTTCCATGCTGCTGGCCAGCCTGGTCCAGATGAGTGCGGAGCAGCAGAGGGCACCAGGGGCGCAGGGCGGTGAGGGGGCCTCAGGAGAGGGCACTGAGAGCTGCCCCTCCTCCTCGTGCTGCTCCGAGTCGGAAGGGGACAGCTGCAGTCAGAGAGAGTGTAGCAGCAGGTCGGAGGGCAGCGGGAGTGAACGAGAGGGGACTGAGGCATCATCATCATCATCATATCCAGAGGGAGAGAGGATGTCTCCATGGCAGGACTGGAATCAGGCTCATAGTATGGCAGCCTTGACGATGGAGAGCATCCAGTCCCGGCCCCTGATCCGCGCCCCTCGCTGCCTGCGCCGTAACTCCTCCCACCTGCTGCCGGCGGAGGCGGTGCACCGTAGCAGGGCGGCCTATGGTGTGCACGGGCGCTACCGACGCTCCAGCCAGTTACGGAGGCCTTCCACCATCTCCAACAGCGCCTGGCAAGGCAGGCTAGTCTCCGCACCCAGCCGCAGGAGCTCTATAGTGGCCCGCCACTCCTCCCGTTCCCTGTATAGGAACTGTTCCGCTTGCTGGAAGGCCAGAGGCCGCAGGGAGTCCCTCAGCCCCCTCCAGGGCACCTACTACGACCCCCGCCTGGAGACTTGGAGTGGATTCGTCTCGTATGTAGACCCCCTACCTTCGCCTTGGTCACAGACAATGCTTTTGTGTGTGTGTGTGTGTGTGTGTGTGTGTGTGTGTGTGTGTGTGTGTGTGTGTGTGTGTGTGTGTGTGTGTGTGTGTATTAGGGAAGTGTGGGGGGGGGCTTCAATGTCAGAATATACACATCGTGCCTTTCCAACCATACCAGCACTTCCTGGTCTGAAGTGTCGATGTCAGTTAAGCAAGTGTTTGTGTCTAAGCCTGCTGCAGTATGTAACTGCAGACTGGGAAATCGTTCATATTTTACACCAAACTCTGCTGACCTTTTGTGTTGCTGATATGTAAAGCTAGGAGTTTTGTTTAGTGACTCCTACAGCACCTTTTATGCAGGGTCTCAGTCACACAAACCTGTCAAATACCAAACCTCGACCTCTTGTGTACCTGGCTGCACATTGGCTCAACATTTCGAATGCTGTATATTGTATGACGTCAGATGTACCATTTCATTATTCATCATGTGTGCTGGACCTCTCTCTTTGATCAGAGCCTACTTTGCTTCCATCAGGGGTGAAGAGTGGGTTTCCCCGTTAGGTTGTGATGCAGTATCCCACTGGGCGTGTCATCTCAATGATGCTATTGCAATCATTCAAAGGTGTTGCATCTGTGTCATTTTCAGGAAGGCCATTGCTAAATCGGGTCTACAGCACCTGTCTGCCCAGCCCAGTGCCTCAGCCCTGGCCAGGTTTGACCCAGACAGGGAGATCCGGAGCAGCTGTGACTGGACCGTAAGTGCAGCCTCTGGCCCAGCTCATTGATTTTGTACCCCATAATGAACTATATGCCCCTAATGAGTTTCAGAGTAGTGTACTTTGTTTACCCAGAGGTACTGTTTGGTAGTGGATTCTATGAGCTGAGATTCCTACTTGTCAGGGTAACAAACAAAAAAAGGGTGTATTTAATAGACTCTTCCTCCAGGAGAACGCCCTGTATGGGGAGCACATCTGGTTTGAGACCAATGTCTCTGGGGACTTCTGTTACGTCGGAGAGCAGCACTGCTTCGCCAAGACACTGGTGAGTGTGTGTGTGTGTGTGTGTGTGTGTGTGTGTGTGTGTGTGTGTGTGTGTGTGTGTGTGTGTGTGTGTGTGTGTGTGTGTGTGTGTGTGTGCGCAGCTACCCCTGGCCCTGTCTGACATCACAAAGCCACAGATGCTTTGACAGGAACGAGCCCAGAGGAAGAGAGGAATCAACTGATTAGAGGAGATGTATTTGTAGTGCATCCCTAAAGCAAGAGGGGGAGTATTAACTCCTTGTCACATTTGTTTTTCATCCGTCAGTGGATGTTACTGTCCAGATGTATACCACCTGGTACCATACAGTACACTTCTAGAGAATGCAGATTGTATAGCTCTCTGCAGCTGTAAACATTATAGTATGAGAAATGGAGCCATGTTATGAACATAAATGCTGTCTCTTCATTTTTTTGAGAACTGATGGGATTATAAAAAGGGTAACATTACATTACATTTAAGTCATTTAGCAGACGCTCTTATCCAGAGCGACTTACAAATTGGTGAATTCACCTTCTGACATCCAGTGGAACAGCCACTTTACAATAGTGCATCTAAATCATTAAGGGGGGTGGTGAGAAGGATTACTTATCTTGTACTTGGTAACTAGGGTAACCATGAAGAGAACCTGTAAAAATGAGCCCAATCTTCTTCTTTTTTAGATGATGGAGATATGTTTTTTTCGATTGCATTATGTGTATGAGATCTGACATCTACGGTGTTTGAAAAATATATTGTTTTAATGCAATGCCCTGTACCAGGGGTGTCAAACGCATTCCATAGAGTGTGCTGGTTTTTGTTTTTTTCTGTTCAATTAAGACCTAGACAACCAGGTGAGGGGAGTTCCTTGCTAATAAGTGGCCTTATTTCATCAATCAAGTACAAGAGAGGATTGAAAACCCGTAGACACTCGACCTCCGTGGAATGAGTTTGGCACCCTTTGTGTAGAGGCTCCCTCTGGTGTTCACACAACCATAACACACTTCACCTAAGAAGTACTGCTGCCATCTTGAGGGAGTTGCACCCATAGAGGTAGATAGAGGGCCCTTCTTTGCATCTGTGCCATATGGCTTCTGTGACAGCATGGGCAGCTCCATTGAGGTCTTTTTTCATTTTAAAGTAGTCAAGAGTGAATATTGCCATCTGGAGTGTGTTGTCTGAACAGGTATAAAACCAAGGTTGGTAATTTACTGCCACCTGCAGTTAAGGAATGTTTGCTCAGGTGTATAATTCATTGGCTGATCCCTCCTGAGGACCTTGTTGGAATTATGGGAATCTTCTTTAACCCATAGGAAGTCCTACCAAGTTGACTACTTCAAAATGGTGAAAGTCTTCAATGGCACTACCCATGCTAAAACAGGCGTTGGGGCACTAAAGCGGTCTATATACATTTATGGTTGTACCCTTGAATTATCACGTTAAAAGAAAATAATTTAATTCAGGAAGTTTTCATGTATTACTACGAGATGGGTCATTAAATAATATTCTCTCACTCATCTTTTGTCACCACAGCAAAAATCTGTAGCCCGGAAAAAGTGTGCAGCCTGCAAGATAGTGGTTCACACAATCTGCATAGAACAGCTAGAAAAGGTAAGTTTCAAGCTATTTTCCCAACCAATGCTTCACAAACTTTTCATCCGTTGAACTGTGATTTCACCTGGTTGCAGATAGATGTTAAAGTATGTATTATCACTAAAGTTGTGGAAATTAGTTGACAGCATGCATACCAAGACAAAATGACTTGCAAATGTTGAATCCCGAAAAAATACCGTAATATCAGCCTTTTCAGATGTTGTCTCTCAAGGAGACAAAATGTTTCCATCACATCAGGTAAGATGAGATTGAAATGGTAGCCATGCCAACCTAACCCACCCTGCTCCTCTCCAGTTATTCGAGGCTATGCCCTATGAAGACAACCTGCTTATCGAAGACCCCGCCTTTAGAGTGAGACACTCTGACCTCTCTCAGGCTGATATGGGATATAACGAGTGCTACAACTAGATCATACTCCTTCTCTAACCCTATCTCACTACGCTACCTGACCCATTAACCTCGCCCTCCAATGCGGCACTCTGATTGGGTCATTCTCTGGATAATCAAAGCTGTTTTCCAAATTGGGCTGCTTTGATTGGTCGTCGAATACATTAGGTTGCTTATTGCTAGAGATGTTTAGTTGCTGAATCTCCCTTTTTCCAAAATGTCTTTAACTTGTTCCCATAACTCTGCTAATCTGAGGGTTAGTTTATATCTATTGTTTATACTTTATCTGATGCCGTTATGGTGCTGTTATGGTGGAAGTAAAGGCGAAGAGCTGGTTGCAACACTGACATAGTAACACATATTGCACCACAGGTTTCCCTTTTCAGTAACGACTTCTAGGTGAACAAGAACTTCAGCATGTTCACTTTAACCTTATACCTCTCCCGTTGGCCCTTTTGGATAACTGATTCAGCATTCTATTTTGGTGCAGGGGTTTGTCTATCAACATATTGGAAACAGCGACCAACAAAATAAATCCATGTTTGAAACCATTTGTTTTCTGTACCATGTAGATAAACTTTAGGTGTAAACCGTCATTCAGGGAATCGGGGTCTAGGAATATACGAGAGGTAAGTGCCAATACATTTTATTTCCATTTGATCAGCACGATCATGATACTCATGCTCATACTTTATTTTCACGCATTTTTCGTCTTCCTTTGCCTTTGTCTTGTCATACTATGTGTCTGTCTCCTCTGTAACCCTTCCCTCTCCTCCTGTCCCTGCTTCCCTTTTTCCCCTTGACCTTCTCTCTTGACCTTTGACCTTAGCCAGTCCTCCAAAGACAAGGTGCTCTAAAGTGCCTCAGGCGGATGGCTAACTGCATGGCCACCCCTTTCCTGAGCCAGTCCCAGGTACCATCCCACCCGAACTCCCCAGATCACCCCAACCAAAAGCCACAGTTATGGGGGCAGTAGGAGAGTAATGCCTGACTAGTTGATGCCTGACTAATGATTTCAAAACTGGGTAACCCCCATGTCCTATAGTCCTCCAGAGCTAGCTTTCGGTGTCCAAGTTAAAATCCCCTCATCATACATTCGCATTTTAAAATTGTAGTAATTTTCCAACACTCTTATCCAGAACGACCTACATTCATCTTAAGATGGCTATTTGAGACAGCATATCACAATTGTGTCAAGTACATTTTCCCTCAACAAAGTATTCATCGGGCAAAGTCAGTGCTGGTGGGACAAGAAGTGTTTTTTAAGGGGTGGGGGTTGTCGGAGGCACCATACCTCTGACTGGGCTGAGCGGCCCTCCCGTAGTGGTTATAGGGCCAAGAGACCAGAGGTGGCAGAACGGAGTGCTCAGGTTGGTATGTAGGGCTTGAACATAGTCTGAAGATGAAGAGGTGTAGTTCCCCTTGCTGGTCCGTAGCTTCGACTGGAAGCCAGTGGAGTGTGCAGAGGAGCAGGGTGACATGGGAGAATTTAGGAAGGTTGAACACCAGGCGGGCTGCAGCATTCTGGATAAGTTGCAGGAGTTTGATGGCAATGTGGGGAGCCAAACCAACAGAGTTGCAGTAGTCTAGACGGGAGATGACAAGTGCCTCAATTAGGACATGCGCTGCTTCCTGTGTGAAGAAATGTTGTACTCTACGGATGTTGTCGAGCATAAACCTGCAGGAGCGAGTCACTGCTTTGATGTTTTCAGAAAACGACAGGGTGTTGTCCAGGGTCAGTCCAATGTTCTTTGCACTCTGGGAAGGGGACACCGTGGAGTTGTCAACCGTGATGGAGAGTTCTTGAAGTGGACAGGCCTTCCCAGGGAGGAAGAGCCATTTGGTCAAGGTTGAGCTTGAGGTGGTGGGTTGACATCCAAGCCGAGAAGTCTGACAGGCACACAGAAGATGCGTGTCTCCACCTTGGTGTCAGAATGGGGAAAGGAGAAGAGAAGTTGAGTGTCATCCACATAGCAATGATAGGAGAGACCATGTGAGGATATGACGGCACTGAGGGACGTTGTGTAAAGAAAAAAGGAGGGCCTAGAACCGAGCCCTGGGGGACACCAGTAGTGAGATCACGTGGTGCAGACACAGATCCTCTTCATGCCACTTGGTAGGAGTGACCTGCCAGGTAGGATGCAATCCAGGAGGGTGCAGAGCCTGAGACGCCCAACCCTAAGAGGATGGAGAGGACGATCTGATCGTTCACGGTGCCAAAGGCACTGGATAGATCTAAGAGGAGGAGAACAAAGGAGAGCGAGAGTCAGCTTAGTCAGAGCGGAGAGCCTCTGTGACACAGAGGAAAGCGGTCTCAGTTGAGTGAGCTGCCTTGAAGCCTGACTGGTTAGGGTAAAGAAGTTAGTTCTGAGAGAAATGACCAGAGAGTTGGTCAGAGACAGCACGCTCAAATGTTTTGGAATGAAAAAATGAAGCAATACCGGTTTGTAGTTTTTGACGTCAGAGGCCGAATGTTGGTTTCTTGAGGAGGGGAGCAACTCTGGCCATCTTGAAGTCAGAGGGGACGCAGCCAGGGATCAGGGAGTTGATGAGGGAAGTGAAAAATGGGAGAATGTCTCCAAAAATGATATGGTGAAGAGATGCGAGGATGTTGTCGGACGGCCGGACCTCAATCGTCGCAAGATTTCATCTGGAGAGAGCGGGGAGAAGGAGATCAAGGCATATGGTAGTGTGTGTGGGACCAGTGGACTGAGTGAAAGAGGAATGGATGTCGTAAAACTTTTTTTTTGCAAAGTCATCCGCAGACAGTGAGGAGAGAGGTGAAGGATTAAGGAGGGAAGAGAAAGTGGAGAAGAGTTTCCCAGGTTTGGAGGTGGAAGCTTGAAATTTAGAGTGATAGGAAGTGGCTTTAGCAGTGGATAAAAATGAAGAGAAGATAGAGAGGAGGGAGTGGAAGGATGATAGGTATTCCAGAAGTTTAGTTTTCTTCCATTTCTGTTCAGCTGCCCCAAGCCCTGTTCTGTTAGCATACCACACTTAGTCATTATTACCACAGAACTGGGTTTATAATGGAGTCCTATACACAATAATGTTCACTGTGTCTGGCCAAACCTCTGACATCGCTAATGATAAACTCAACACAAGCTTTCCCTGATCTCACTCACCATTGTCTACATGTACTAAAAAATTGGAAATCCACAGTATTTTAAATTGCGAATTTGTGAGTGAGTTGATTAATGTGTTTATGAACGTCGGTTTTCCAGCCCACCGTAGTGCGGCACCATTGGGTCCACCGGAGGCGCCAGGATGGGAAGTGTCGCCAGTGCGGGAAGGTGAGCATGGTTATAATATCAATGAATTCATTTGCAGGATTAACAATCTGATGAAACAAGTTCTTCTTGCGGGTACGTTACATCTTATATCTGATTTAATTTCTCTCCAGGGTTTCCAGCAGAAGTTTGCCTTTCATAGTAAAGAGATTGTGGCCATCAGCTGTTCATGGTGTAAACAGGCAGTAAGTTGGAAGGTTGATTGTACTGTAGGATCTTAATTTGACCAGTATTGTCATAGCTACATAATCCTACAGCAATGTCACCTTGTCTGAGAGAGATTTGCATGTTTATCCAAACTTCACCCCAGGGTAAGCCTACATGAAGCAAAGCTCTTATTTTAAGTGTTTCTAAAATCCCCTATGGGAAAAATGACTGGTGGGAAAATGATTGGGACCATTTCCCTGTTTGACCGCTAGGTTTTATGAGTATTATGACACATCCACTGTGGGGCTCTATTTGATATTTATATATGATTGATGTTATGTTTGTAAATTGGTCTATTGTAAATTCAGTCTATAACTGAGAAACCTATTTAAAATCTACTACTAATATTAGCTGGCCAAAATTAGGCTACATGAAAAGTGCAACACTGTTAATATACAGTTGAAGTCGGAAGTTTGCATACACTTAGGTTGGAGTCATTAAAACTAGTTTTTCAACCACTCCACAAATTTCTTGTTAACAAACTATAGTTTTGGCAAGTCTGTTGGGACATCTAATTTATGCATGACAAAAGTAATTTTTCTATCAATTGTTTACAGACAGATTATTTCACTTATAATTCTCTGTATCACAATTCCAGTGGGTCAGAAGTTTAAATACACAAAGTTGACTGTGCCTTTAAACAGCTTGGAAAATTTCAGAACATCATGTCATGGTTATAAGAAGCTTCTTATAAGATAATTTACATCATTTGAGTCAATTGGATGTGTACCTGTGAATGTATTTCAAGGCCTGCCTTCAAACTCAGTGCCTCTTTGCTTGACATCATGGGAAAATCAAAAGAAATCAGCCAAGACCTCAGAAAATATTTAGAACTCCACAAGTCTGGTTCATCCTTGGGAGCAATTTCCAAATGCCTGAAGGTACGACACTCATCTGTAGAAACAATAGTACGCAAGTATAAACACCATGGGACCACGCAGCTGTCATACCGCTCAGGAAGGAGACTGTCTCCTAGTTCTGTCTCATAGAGATGAATGTACTTTGGTGCAAATCAGAACAACAGCAAAGGACCTTGTGAAGATGCTGGAGGAAACCGGTACAATATCCACAGTAAAACGAGTCCTATATCGAGATAACCCGAGGAAGGAAGAAGCCACTGCTCCAAAACTGCCATAAAAAAAGCCAGACTACGGTTTGCAACTGCACATGGCAACAAAGATTGTACTTTTTGGAGAAATGTCCTCTGGTCTGATGAAACAAAAATAGAACTGTTTGGCCATAATGACCATCATTATGTTTGGATGAGAAATGGGGAGGCTTGCAAGCCGAAGAACATTGTGAAGCATGGGGGTGGCAGCATTATGTTGTGGGGGTGCTTTCCTGCAAGAGCTGACTGGTGCACTTCACAAAATAGATGGCATCATGAGGGAGGAAATTTATGTGGATATATTGAAGCAACATCTCAAGACATCAGTCAGGAAGTTAAAGCTTGGTCGCAAATGGGTCTTCCAAATGGACAATGACCCAAGCATACTTCCGAAGTTGTGGCAAAAAGGCTTAAGGACAACAAAGTCAAGGTATTGGAGTGGCCATCACAAAGCCCATAACTCATTCCTATAGAAACTTTGTGGGCAGAACTGAAAAAACGTGTGCGAACAAGGAGGCCTTACAAACCTGATTCAGTTACACCAGCTCTGTCAGGAGGAATGGGCCAAAATTCACCCAACTTATTGTGGGAAACTTGTGGATGGCTACCCGACACGTTTGACGCAAGTTAAGCAATTTAACGGCAATGCTATCAACTGCTAATTGCGTGTATGTAAACCTCTCACCCACTTGGAATTTGATGAAAGAAATAAAAGCTGAAATAAATCATTCTCTCCGCTATTATTCTGACATTTCACATTCATAAAATAAAGTGGTGATCCTAACTGACCAAAGACAGGGCATTGTTACTAGGATTAAATGTCAGGAATTGTGAAAAACTGAGTTTAAATGTATTTGGCTAAGGTGTATGTAAACTTCCGACTTCAACTGTATATACTGTTTTCAGGGAATACATGTAAATCACGAGGCTCATCTGCATGGATGATGATGACGTGTGTCTGTATGCTTTATGCTTATGTGAGACATTTGTGTGAGTGTCTGTGTTGAATGACAACACTTCCAATGAATATGGATGTGTGTGATCACTGGTGTATTCACCCTCTGTAAAAGTTGTATGTATGTTTATGTGAGACAGTTGTGTGAGGGTCTGTGTTGAGTGTTTTAAATGAATGATGTGTGTTGGTGTGTGTTGTGCTCACTGCTGCCGTCCTTTCCTCTGTCCCTCTCCCTACTCTAGTATCACAACAAGGTGTCCTGCTTCATGCTGCAGCAGATCGAGGAGTCCTGCTCCCTGGGTGCTCATGCCTCTGTCATCGTACCCCCTACTTGGATTCTCCGGGTTCGCAGACCTCAGGTACATTTTTTATTTTATTTTTATGAATAAAATGTTGTTTTTTATGAATAAAATGTTTTTTTAAATAGATGTATATTGTCACATGCACTGGATAGGTACAGTGAAATGTTGTTTTACAGTGTTGGCCGTAGTAGGTTTGTGCCTCCGAAGGAAATTAAAGTTACGTGCCTTGCTCAAGGTCAGATTGTTCACCTTGTTGGCCCGGGTATTTGAACCAGCGACCTTTTTGAACCAACACTCTAACCGCTACGCTACCTGCCGCCCCGACAGTCACAAAATACACCGTCACACAATACACTTCCAAGTATTCAGATATTCACTGCCACCATGCGAGTTTACAACGTGCAATGGTATGCTTCCCCAAATACTTTGTGGTGCCATTGCACTGCGAAGCCAACAGAGGGTGGCAGTCATCCGTTAGTTTGAGCAGTCATCAGTTCTGATAAATTACAGTGTATTATTTACAGTTGATCAAATGCTGTTCCGTATATAAATGGAATACCAACGTGACAGTTAATCCTCATGTGTTATTCTTTCAGACCTCACTAAAGTCGAGCAAAAAGAAAAAACGGACCTCGTTTAAGCGCAAGTCCAGCAAAAAGGGAGTAGAGGTGAGTTCATCATCCATTGCAAATGGCATTTCCTACCGTTTGTAATGTGAGGAGACGTACGTAACTGAAACGTCCCTTGCTGATTAGCCTGAGGGGGCATCATTTCCATTTATACCGTATCTGTTGTGAACTGTTCAATTGGTTTTACATTGAAATATTAGACATGAAGTACATACTTATTAAATGGTAGGGAAAAGGGCAATGTCAAACTAATGACGAGGTATTATCGATGTAAACAGTCTTGACCCTTATCAAATCACTGCTGACACAAGCCAGCCAGGGACACAGGATGTGCTGGTCAATACATACTTCCTGGCGACATCCAGTGTCGAATACCATGGCTTGAATGCATTTACACGACAAGTGCATGTACCAAAATAATTATCTCTCTTGTCTGGCCTTGCGTCGGTTAGCCAGCCCTCCAATGAAAAGGCTTCAGACGGAGCCAGTCCCAGGTACCATCCCACCCCAGCTCCCCAGATCACCCCAGAAACCACAGTTATGGAGACCCTATTGATCAATTCAACTGTGCACAGTGTTAGACAACTATATACTCTTTGGCTATACTATGTCTCGTAGAGAGTAGGAAGTATCCACGCAGCGTCAGCTCTATGCCATTTTGAATTTTAGTGAGTTAATTTGGCATAATGTTACACGACTCTGACGCGATAGTTTATAACAAAACATCAGTAAAAGCAGTTCTCCCCTTAGGAAACCAACACTGTACAATCAGTCTCTCATCTTCCACCTCTCTAAATGCATCCCTTTATTTCCTCTGCCCCTCTCCCTTCCTCTTTGTGCAGGAGGCGCGCTGGAAGCCCTTCATAGTTAGACCCATTCCCTCTCAGCTCATGAAGCCGCTGTTGGTGTTTGTCAACCCAAAGAGTGGGGGGAATCAGGTGAGAGACGTGCTGTCTGTGCTGGAGCTGTCAGTGCAGGCCCAGTGGGCCGAGGCCAACACCAGTCACAGGTGTAATCCCGACTGGTCTGTGAGATGAATCACTGTCTGTGTCTTAAAGAGTCTTTCAGCAGTCCAGTCAGGGCATCTCATACCTCACGCATTTGTCTGGATCACTTAACAATATACTAGTCAGTTAATCAAATACTTCTTTATTATGATGATGATGATGATGATGGAGGAACTGGTAGTAATTGTACTCCTACTCATTTTCAGGGAGCCAAGATTATCCAGTCCTTCATGTGGTACCTGAACCCTCGCCAAGTATTTGACCTGAGTCTGGGAGGACCCAAGGATGGGTAAGTTTCTCAAAAATAGCAGGTGCAACCTTTGTACTAGTGCCGCCTTGTTACTAACTCTGGCCCTTAAAAATAAATCTCATCATTACGTATAGGTCTTGGAGCTCTTCCATTACTCTGTGCTCACTGGCGGAGAGCTCCTTCTCATTAGATCTAATATATGTATGTATGTGTGTGTATATATATATATATCACTGAACCAAAAGAAGTCATTCTAATTCCAAGTATTATTTTGATATTCTTTTTTGCTCTTCCTATGGATACACTATGCTATTATTCTGTCTGCCCAGGAGCCATTTGCTGTGTAGCACTCTCCTTCACTGTGAATGCTGCCGATTTTAACTGAGTGTGGGAGACCTTCATTAACAGGCTTGATACTGTGGACTGACTGTGACAGAAAGCTAGAAGTTGATTTTGTCTCTTGCTCTGTCTCTCCAAGGTTAGAAATGTACCGTAAGGTGCATAACCTGAGGATACTGGCATGCGGAGGGGATGGCACAGTGAGTAGAAACACCAGCAATGCCAACAGCAATCTTTTTAAGCAATACACAGACATTCCTGAACTATTTTAGCAGCAAACTTTACTTTGTGATCATTCAAATAAGTGTCTGGTGTTTTCCCTTAAAGGCATTTGACCCCATCTTAGTGATCTAAGCCCTGAACTTTGATGGTTATCTAAGTGATTGAACAGCAACACAGTTGTTAGCAGTTTGTTAAGCAGTTTGTTAAGCTGTTTAAACATTTATTCCTTAAGCAAGGACAATAACAATGTTTGGCATGTTGTTGAAGGGCACATCACATGATGTTTTTGATAATATGTATGGTGTGTGTGTGTGTGTGTGTAGGTGGGTTGGATCCTGTCTGCTCTGGACCAGCTCCAACTGAACCCCCAGCCTGCAGTAGCCATCCTGCCTCTGGGGACAGGCAACGACCTGGCCAGGACCCTCAACTGGGGGGGTGTGAGTATCTCAACCATATCTGGACAACATATACACGGAGTGTACATTAGGAACACTTTTTTAAATATTGAGTTAGCAGACCCCCCCCCCCCCCCCCCCCAGAACAACCTCAATACCTCAGGGCATGGACTCTACGAGGTGTCGATAGCGTTCCACAGGGATGCTGGCCCATGTTCACTTCAATGCTTCCCACAGTTGTGTCAAGTTGGCTGGATGTCCTTTGGGCGGTGAACCATTCTTGATACACACCGGAAACTGTTGAGCATTATAAAAAACAGCAGCGTTGCAGTTCTTGACACAACCCATGTCTCAATTGTCTCAAGGCTTAAAAATCCTTCATTAACCCGGCCTCGATGGCCGCTTATTATTTTCTTGAAAAATGTCTTGAAGAATTTATATATCTCAGGAGGAACAAGCTGCTTTCTACAATGAACTGTGTTTAATGCTCTTGGTGTTTTCCTTCTCTATTCCTCCCCTCTCCAGGGTTACACAGATGAGCCGGTGTCTAAGATCCTGTCTCATGTCGAGGATGGGAACGTCGTCCAGCTCGACCGGTGGAATCTAATAGTGGAGCCCAACCAGGATGTTGTTGCAGAGGAGAGGGATGAGCAGCAGACAGACAAGGTGAACAAACCCCCTCTCGTCCCAGATCCTGTACTGTAGACATGGACTGTCAACACATGATGGTGTGGATGCGTGATGCAGGGAATGAGGATTGATCAAATTTGAACTTATAGTGCTAGCTCTTTTACCTGGTGTGTTACTGGTGTGTTTGTAATTACAGCGTAAATCAGGTCTTGACTGTGATGAGTTCATCGAGCCCCAGAGAACTAACCTCTGTACAATGTCACAATATCATTTGTTTATTGTGAATAGGGTCATGGCTGGCCACACACCAAAATACCTCAGTGACCTTTCCATTATTTAATGGTTAGTTAGTTCTAAAAGTTGAGAGAGTTTATCAACTAGAAGCACAATGTTGCTCTACGACCTCAAACATTTTTTTTTTAATGTTTAGGGCAGTGAGGGTAGTCTGGGGTAACTGAAGACCGTAGGACTGAGGATGGAGTTGGGCTCAGCAGTATACTCCGGTTTAGTGTTGAAATGTCAACATTTGACATTGTGATTTCGGATGTATTGGTGATATCGCGTCTGGGATTAACACATTTTTTTGTACGGGTTTTCTTTTTCCGCAGCTCCCCCTCGACGTCTTCAACAACTACTTCAGCCTCGGCTTCGACGCACACGTGACACTAGAATTCCACGAGTCTCGAGGTTGTATTTCCGATCGATCTCTTAACATTGACTACCCATGTAATGCCATTGTTGTGCTATCCATAGACGGCGCACATCGACAATAACAAATGATGCGGTGTGTATCTACTGTATGCCAAATCATTGTGTCATAATTACTCACAACCTATCATGCCTTCTATAACCAACGCTCCTCAGAGGCCAACCCGGAGAAATTCAACAGCCGCTTTCGGAACAAGATGTTCTATGCAGGGGTGGGTACAGTTGTGTTTTCTAAACAGGTGAAATCCCATTTTCTCACCATTATCATCACTTTTACCATTTTGTAGTGATAGTAATTGTTGTATTTGTGACCAATAGCTTTAGTTGTGTCAATGTTTTCTATTGATAATCTACAAGCTTGATTCTCTGTTGCTCCTTCTAACCAGACGGCCTTCTCGGACTTCCTCATGGGCAGCTCCAAAGACCTAGCCAAACACATCAAGGTCGTGGTGAGTTCAACTGACCATTACACGGACCTTGGCTGCATCTCAGATTGTGTGACGTCATTCCACAACGGGTTCAAGTTCAAATCTAAATCCGTTAACAGGAATTTCACCCTTCATAGTAAAAGTAGTTAGTGCAGAAATAAAATTGACCCCAGTTTGAGAGCCGAGTCTCCATTCTGAGCTTGTATATTAGGTAGGTTGTAAGGATCACATCTCATTAGACTGACAGATGTGTTCTTCACTGTCAGTCAGTCAGAATGTGGCACCTTTCAAAGGGTACATTTTATAAGGCCATGTGAGAGCTCTTCCGGGAATGATCTGAGTGCGTATGTATACAGTAATGGAGACGTCTGTCTGTCTGTCTGTCTGTCTGTCTGTCTGTCTGTCTGTCTGTCGGTCTGTCTGTCTGTCGGTCTCCTCTCGGTAGTGTGACGGCACCGACCTCACCTCAAAGGTTCAGGATCTGAAGCTGCAGTGCCTGGTGTTCCTCAACATTCCCAGGTTAGCAGCCTCAATGTTATATATGACATGTTACAATTTTGTCACTGTCGTAATTTTTATCTTATTACTGTCGTAATGGAGGCTGTAGGCTAAGTTAGGCACCTAACCATGTGTGTATGTGTGTACTAGATACTGTGCTGGTACCATGCCATGGGGCAACCCAAGCGAGCACCATGACTTTGAGCCACAACGGCACGACGATGGCTGCATTGAAGTTATCGGCTTCACCATGACCTCTCTGGTATTCACCTATCAACTTGAATTTGTCTGTGTGTTAGAAACACAAGTTAGTAGATTTAATGAAATGGATGAGTCAGTTTCTTTTTGTCCTAGTCGTGACCTTGCTCTGATGGATGATCGTCTCATCCTCCCTGGTGCTGTAGGCCACGCTGCAGGTCGGAGGTCATGGTGAGCGGCTGAACCAGTGCAGAGAGGTGACCCTCACCACCTACAAGTCCATCCCCATGCAGGTAGATGGGGAGCCGTGCAAGCTCGCCCCCTCCACCATCCGTATCTCCCTGAGGAACCAAGCGAACATGGTGCAGAAGGCCAAGAGGAGGACATCTATTCCGCTGCTCAATGAGTGAGTAATACAGTCCAGGTTCCAGTCAGAATCCTGAACATCAATCCGCTATGGAGACTTTCGATAGTGTACTTTGTTTAGTCTTTTGCGCTGTCGGCAGGTTGCCTCTGTTGTCATAACGGTGCTTGTGGAGTTGGAAGTTACTGTAATGCATTCCACAAGTGTCCTCGACCGAGCCGAAGGTCGCTCTTCAATTTCTTGCTGTGTGATTTTTAAGGGGCATGCGGGTGTGGCACACAGGTGTCCTCGACGCTAGCCTGTGGGATTCATTTGCAAGGTGGTTGAAGCGCTGACAAAAACTTGTGAATGGAAAATAATCTAAGCCGACGAGGGGAAACAAACAAACACACACAAAAAACATTCACCAAAGTCAACATGGCTTTGCTACCATCTTCCTTTTCTTCGTCATATCAGTCTGTCTGTCTACAGGCTGAAAATCAGATGTATTATCAGAATGAACCGCCCTATTTATTTTCATGGTAATTGCGTTACCTTTTGTCAAACCTGTTGTAATGTTTTTTTCCTAATTTCATACTTCACTGATTCTGACGTGAGTCTCGCGACAATGTGTTGACTTGCTGACGGAGGGGAATTATGAGTCCTCCGTCTACAGGATTGAAATGTCGGCGGGGGGAGGTGGGGGACTAATTCAATGATTGTGTTTACAGAAGCCTGTTTTAGCTGAGATTAAAGACATGGTCGTCCAAAACCTTATTTGTGATACCGTTCTTCCTTTTTGCAAAGTTGGTTAGAATGGCCCGACCTTCTGTGAAGCAAAACACCAGGCATTTGGACAGAAAGTAAGAATGATAAGATGCAAATGAGTCTGGAATTCAAACAAACAACCCAGCTGAATTCACTTCGACACTGATTACATTGTTTGAGATCATACCCCGACATTAGATGTTGTCCTGCCAACTGTTTTGCAACATACTGCAGTAAGAAACATACGACTTGTGTTGTTGTCAGGTGTCTATTGTCCTTGAACAGAATGGTAAGCTATAGTCGCAACATTGTTTTTGAATCTCCCACACACTGCGAACAGCTCACATTCGTCACAGATCACAACTGTTTTCATGAATATATAATCATCCTTGAAGCCATCACGATGACAAATGGAAGCAGCGTTGAAAACACCTCTAGCTTCTCTCAGGCTGCTGTGCATGTGAGCACAGGTTGTCAGAGTGTTGTGGTTGGAGGTTGATCCCCTGTCATCAGCTTGTGTTAATGCTCTTCCCAGGTGACAGCCTTTCATTAAACTTATACCTTCATTTATTTCCATATTTATTTATTTTTATCTCTCAGCCGAGATGTTTCCAACCCCAAATAGTTTACTAAGCTAGAAATGAATATGGAAAGTAACTGATTATGTACAGTATAACGGTGTATTGAAATCAAGCATAGGTTATGGAATAATCTTTCTTGTGTGTCAATTTGACATGATTTGGTTGTTTGAAACTCAGAGTTCCTACAAATATGTACACTGAACAAAGATATAAATGCAACATGTCAATTGTTGGTCCCATGTTTGGGTGTAGTATCAAGAAGCTGATTAAACAGCATGATCATTACAGGTGCACCTTGGGCTGGGGACAATAAAAGACCACTCTAAAATGTGCAGTTTTGTCACACAGCACAATGCCACAGATATCTCAAGTTTTGAGGGAACATGCACTTGGCATGCTGATGGCAGGAATGTCCATCAGAGCTGTTGCCAGAGAATTTAATGTTAATTTCTCTACCATAAGCCTCCTGCAATGTGATTTTAGAGAATTTGGCAGTAAGTCCAACTGGCCTCACCACCGCAGACCACGTGTAACCACGCCAGCCCAGGACCTCCACATCCAGCTTCTTCATCTGCGGTATCGTCTGAGACCAGCCACCCGGACAGCTGATGAAACTGTGGGTTTCCACAAACAAATAATTGCAGCACAAACTTTTAGAATCCGCCTCAGAGAATCTCATCTACATGCTCGTCGTCCTCACCAGGGTCTTGACCTGACTGCAATTTGGTGTTGTAACCCACTTCAGTGGGCAAATGCTCACCTTCAATGGCCACTGGCATGCTGGAGAAGTGTGCAATTCACGGATGAATCGCGGATTTTAACTGAACCGGGAAGATGGTAGACAGCGTAGCATGTATGGCGTCGTGTGGGCGAACGGTTTGCTGATGTCAACGTTGTGAACAGAGTGCCCCATGGTGGCGGTAGGGTTATGGTATGGGAAGGCATCAGCCACGGACAACGAACACAATTGCTTTTTATCGATGGTCATTTGAATGCACAGAGATACCGTGACGAGATCCTGAGGCCTATTGTCGTGCCATTCATCCACCGCCATCACCTCATGTTTCAGCATGATAATGCACGATCCCATGTCTGTGCACAATTCTTGGAAGCTGAAAAGGTCCCAGTTCTTCCATGGCCTGCATACGCAACACAAATGTCACTCATCGAGCATGCTGTGGAATGACGTGTACGACAGCATGTTCCATTTCCCGCCAATATCCAGAAACTTCGCACAGCCATTGAAGAGGAGTCTGACAACGTTCTACAGGTCATAATCTACAGTCTGATCAACTCTATGCAAAGGAGATGTGTTGCACTGCATGAGGCAAGTGGTGGTCACACCAGATGCTGACTGGTTTTCTGACCCATGCCCATACCTTTTTTTATAAAGGTATCTGTGAACAACAGATGCATATCTGTATTCTCAGTCATGTGAAATCTGTAGATTAGAGCCTAATGAATTTATTTCAATTGACTGATTTCCTTATATGAACTATAACTCAGTGAAATCTTTGAAATTGTTGCGCTTATATTTTAGTTCGGTGTAATTCCAATTTTTGCGAGATGATACCCAAATGGCTATGCTTCTTCTGTTGTCTTCCTCAGCCAGCAGCCCTTCCCGGAGAGGTTAAGGATCCGGGTGAACCGTATTAGCATGCACGACTATGAGGCCCTACATTATGACAAGGAGAAACTCAAAGAAGCCTGTAAGTATTCCATCTCTATCTAATGCACTGTAACTCCATCATCCTTCAGGTGTCCACCAGCCTGTTCAAGGAGAAATGCAGCAGGACCATGAGTACAGCTTCATGCAGGGATGTTACTGTGAGCCAGAGCTGTTTTCAGTGATGTAGAACTCTGTAGTCTACACATTTTAGTTGTGTTTATAATACCATTCTCCATGCACTGTAATTGACAAATTGATGAGCGCTAGATAAAGGAGTAATCCATTTGGATAAGGGAATTGTAAATATAAATGACACTTGTTTTAGAACTTTTTTACCTTATAATCGCTGGAGACAAATGTGAAGCCTGTCATATGGCAGAAAACGGAAGCATATCAACTTTCCCACAGTAAAGTTTATGAAATGCTGTGACATTATGCACAATTTTAATTGTACTGCCTTTTAACGTGCAGGGATGGGCACGCGCTCGTGTCTTAATTATTTCCTATTATTTATCATGTTAAATATTAGCCACTATCATTATTGACTGTCAGTAGACCTGATAACCACACATATTTTAACTGCCAAATAGTTCCCTTCAGTTGGTAGGGCCTACATTATCATTCCATTTACTTTCATCTGCTTCCTCTGTAAACGATGTCACAGCCATGTGGTTGTTCCAGAGGATCATTAGTAACATTTGATCATGTAAAAAAAAGAAAAGTATGCTAATTAAATCGGATCGCAGACCAAGCCGTAACAGTTTGAACCCGACATGTGGCCCAATACTTGGCTGTGTCACCACACAGTTCCATAGTTAGTGCAGGCAATAGACAAGGGTATATCCTACTATCGTACACTATTCTCCCTATTATAATTCTATGAACACGAATCGTTCAACATCACAATGGGTTAAATAACTAAATGTGGCAATGTTCAGAATTAATCAAACCAGCGTTGTCTTTCTTTCGTGCGTAAAGGCTCTCCAATCCTGTTTTTATTGATTCATAAATACTTTCCTAAACCTAAATGATCTGCTGAAACAGAGATGAATATGCATATATTTATATTCTAGTGAGTATGACAAAATTAGAACTTAAAGGTACACCGTATTTAAATGGATGGCTTAAGATAGATGTGCTGAAAAGCCTATTGAAGGAAAACTCTACGAGAAAATCTGTTGGCCAGCAAGTGGGGGGGGGGGGGGTTTCAGCAGCTGAATGAAATGTATTGAGCGTGCGCAAGGGAACCACGCCTGCAAAGCCAGTTTACGCACCTGCATAAAGTAAGTCTGAATAGCAACCACTGAGAAGTGCATAGGAAAGGCATCCATTTCCTGAGTCTCAATCCGCCCCTTGGTGAACTGTCAGCAAGAGTGTTTATCACTTCTCGTTAGTGAAATGGATTCTAAATCTACACAGCGACTGCATAGACTCTGTCACTGTCAAATGTAGGTTAGCACAAATATATTTAATTTGGAAAGACACACCAGGCTCTTGTTCGCCCCTTTTAAGGATGCCGCCATCAACTAGCCTCGCTAAATACAAAGGAAAAGGAAGTCCCTTTTGATTTATATGGTACTTAGAAGAAACCCCACAGAGATGGAACTCTTTCATTTTCACCCTTCCTGGCTCCTCCTGGAGGGGGAGGCGGGTGTTGGCTCCTTGAAACCCTCCTCCCATCCCCGTCAGGCCGCTCAATTGCTATGAGTTTATCAGTGTGGGCCTCCCTGCATGTGACTTTGGCTAGTATGACTGTGAGGCGATAATGAGGTAGCTACCCATTACTGTCTCTAATGGATGCCCAGGGGCTGACGCGGTAATCACCTCCATAATCACCTCCATAGCACAGCTAGAGCCCCCCCCCCCCCCCCACTCTTAATTGTTCTCACATTCACATCCTCATGCACAAACCTAACTATTCCAGACAGTGTCTCAGACTGTTTGTTAGGTCTTTCCTTCTTAAAACAAAGTTTGTTTGTTTTGTCTTTAAAAAAAAAAAACAGTGGGCAGCATTTGTTTGGACTAAACTTTTGAAGGCTGTTGTTCAGGAATTTAGGCGGTACTGAAGTTGTATATGATAATCCTCTTCAAACACATCCGCAACAATTAACTGGCCCCAAGTTATGTAACTCTGATATGCAAGTGATGCTGTTTGGGGCTGTTTTATTGTCTCTAATGGCACAAAACCCAGCTGCTGTAGACCGAACTTGTTGTTGGATATCTCCAAAGAAGTATGTGAAATAAGAAAGTATGATGAATGTATTCAGTACTTACTGAACTCTTGCAATTATATAGCCTCGTATTACCATCCCGATGACCGCTGTGGAATTCATATAGTGAAACAGTGTTAACTCGGAAAAGTTCCTGAATGGAGGGGCTAGCATTTATAATACCGGGCGGAAAATCTCCCAGTAGGTTTTGATTCTCAGGCATAATTGGTGGAGGTCAGGACAGTTTTCTAACAGTACGGTTCACGGAATGCTGAAAGTAGTTTACTCTTTGTTTTCCACCACTAGATGTCAGAACATGCAACTAAAAGAAAAGATGTGCTTTTAAACCTGAAGTACACTTTAACTGAGTCTAGAAATAAATTCAATGTCCATATGAAACTGTCATACGGTGGTCCAATAACGTACTTTGTACATAATGCACCCTCATGCTTGCTGACATACAAGAGAATTCCAAGGCTGTTTTTGATAGGCTAAAGTGAACAATCATTCTGTCATTCAATTTGCACATAGTTTAGCTTCATTCTGGACATCACACTCAGACTCTCTCTGGCTGAATGAAGTTAGGCCCCCGATGTTTCACATGGATCTTGAGGTACAAATGATGTTAGCTGTCATAGCTGAGGTTAATACTCTATGCTCTCGTCGCTGATGCCAAAATATAGCACGCGGCTGCTACCACGTTAGGCAGTTGTCTCGGTTGCCTGACACCTATAAAGAGCTTAGACAACCTCACTGTTGCAGAGTGAGGAAAGCAGAAGGGGGGGGGAGGAGAAGAAGAAGAAGCCGAATTGAATTGGAGACAGACTGTTCCAGGGTTGCTAGGCAACAGCACATTCCTCGGTGGAGAAATCTGCCTGCTTTTCCCTCTTTCCGCCTGTAAAACTTGCTGCTCAGAGCCACTTTTTCAATTCACAAATCTCAGCCTGATAGTCCACGAGTCTTTCACTTCTGTTCTTACCGCTAAAGAAGGCCCTGTGAAAAGCCCGGACATTCATGATCACATAATGTGGTTTTGATACACTGTGTATCAGGGAGTGCATCTGCTCTCTCACCTGCTGCCTAGTTGTACTTTAGCCCTAATTGACTGTCTCTGGTTTAGCACAAATCAATGGGCATGGGAATGTATCACAAACATGTCACCAGACAGTTTGTCCTCTTGCAGACATGAAATTTAGAGAATTCTTCCTCTTATTGTTTTGTATTGCTATTTGGTTTACACACTTCGCCTACTTTGACAGCCGTTTCAAAGGGGTTTGAATTCACTAAGTGCATTGGACTTTGCGTGGCACTCTATGAAACACATCCAGGAAGCCCTAGTCTAAAATATCTTTGATCTATTGCCAACAAAAGGAACTTCCCCCAAACCATTCTGGGTTTGAGTTGATAAAAGGACACAATCCGTCTCTTGTAGCTTGTGTCTATGAGCTACCTATGGACCTAGCTGTAGAATGGCTTTTCATGGCTCAATCCCTGGGCGCCTGCAGCAGTGTTTAACAGCATCTTGTCTCTCATCTCTCCCCACAGCTATCCCACTGGGACTTATCGTTGTCCCGGGTGACAGTGACCTGGAAACATGTCGCTCCCACATCGAGAGGCTCCAAGAGGTGAGAAATGAAGGAAGGAGGGGGGCGGGCAGCGAGAAGGTGACAGGAGAGAGTCTGGGTTGATGAGGTAGATGGAACTCTGGGTAAAGCTGATGAATGACAGGAAAGACCAAGCGGGGGGGGGGGGGGCATGATGAGGAGATGAGCAGCAGAGAACATAAAGACAAAGGAGCTGGGAGGACTCAGAAATGTCTGTAATGGAGGACAATACAGGCAGAGAGTAGAAGAAGACAAAAAGGGGGTAGGACTGGGCTAATACCATGAGAGGATGTGGGAAATAATTCTGATGAAGTTGTAAGAGTGCAAGAGATGAAGGAAGAGAGTAGGTTAGAAGAGAAGGAAGGAACTTGCTGATGTCGAGAGCAATTACTCGCAGGCTGGTCTACGGTGGCTCATCTGGACAGACAAGCC
Source organism: Oncorhynchus masou masou (assembly GCF_036934945.1). Classification (NCBI taxonomy): domain Eukaryota; kingdom Metazoa; phylum Chordata; class Actinopteri; order Salmoniformes; family Salmonidae; genus Oncorhynchus; species Oncorhynchus masou. The sequence continues at coordinate 43,292,904 of NC_088213.1, forward strand.
CAAACCTGTCTTTAGGATGGGAAAGGATTGCATGTGTGGTTGTTTGTGAATGGGGGAGACTGCGATTCTGCCAGAAAATGACATCCTTGCCCCTCTAGCTACCTCGCTGTCCCTTTTGGCTCAAAACCCATTGAAATAAATAGTGCGTAAAATTTGTTGCCGATTAGCGGCACCACCTCTTTGCAATCATTTGATTATTATGTTCCTCCTTATTTTGGACGACAATCCCTCAACGGCTGTCCCTCATTTGTTGCTGTTTTCATCAGCTCACTTCGTAAGAAAAGGCTGAAATTATATTTAGGTTTTATCTGCTACTAATGGAGGCTTGATGACTAAAATACTGTTGCAGAATGGTAATTGCTTCTGTAATATGTGTAATCATCCACGTTCATTATATGTTACTCTCAAAAACATATGATCACCAAACAATAAAGTAGTACTCATAGCACACAACAAGACTGCATAAATTGAGGGGGGATGCTTCTCCCACTACATTCAACCCATTTTCTGCAATCCAAAACCAGTCATTATAGTAGCTTCGAGACGAGATGCTTATTTTCCTATCCGCATGTGGTGATTTATTTTGGGTAGGGGCATTAGACAGGAAGGAGAGTCTCCATTTGCGGGATTACAGTGTTTTTGGGGCTATTCCACAGGACTTCATCTCCATTCATCCCTCCTTCAAACGACTGGTGCTTCAGGTTGGTAAAACGAGACAGGACATGGGAGTCTGTGGCATGGAAAGGAACAAGTCTGAACAGGAAACATTCCCCTGATTAAAAAAACGACCTTTCAGATCACAGATTACATTTTACATGGACATTTTAGTCATTTAGCAGACGCTCTTTTCCGGAGCGACTTTCACAGACAGAGCAAACACAGACGGAAACAAACAGATGGAGCGAACAATAACCATCAAATATAATCTAATTCAAAAAACAAGGTTGAGGCCTTTTATCATCACCATGTTATTTTCTATGAGAACACACTGTTTTGAGTACGTGATACGTACTATAGGCTTAAAGTCCGAAGAAAACACTTGTCAAACCTGTCCCTCCCTGTGCATAACCGTCAGACACATACGGATCAAAGACAGCGCTGCAGCCACACTTCTCATGGTTGCATTAGGTGTTTTACTTGGAATTGTGTGTTTTGATCAGCTCTCCCGTTACTTATTTTTGGCTCCCAAGAAAATAATATACTGCTCACATCCTGTACGTCCTTGTTGGCTTAAAAACCAACAAGCTATGCAATCCGTCAATGGTGTGTGGCATCAATTAGTGATTTCACCACACGCTCTTACCCAGAGAGCGAGAGGTTGTGGGTAGATGCTGCGACTGGCCGTCTCCAGTGATAACCACACACTCCTCCCAGCTACCCTGGCCCTCCTTTAGATCCCTATTCACAGCTTAGCCAAACCGTCTGCATAGTGGGAATAGCTGAATAATATTACTAGGGAGACCCTTTTTCCCCTCTTGTCTATCTGTAGTGGCCCTGTTCCCCTATGCAAACCAACCCAAATTTGTCCCTCTGGGAAGTGTTTTTCTCCTTGTTCCTCGGTGCCCGAAGCATGTTTTAGATGTGTTTGTACATGTGTTGTGATTGTGAGTGTTTACTCTCTCTCCCTTTCTGTGTGCATGAGAGACATCGTAATCAGGAATATGTTTGCCTGTGATTTTTGTACGCAGCAAGCAGTCCAATGTTTAAGAAACTGCTGAAGTTATGGTTGCTTTGGCTATGTTATTGCAGTTAGTAATACTTTTGCTGAAATATAAGAGAGCACTACAACCTAGACCAGTTAGTGGACTAGTTGATACGGTCTCGTGTGGTGGTTGCATGTTTTGGGTTCCCTGTTCGAGACCATGAAAAGTCTGGTGTTCCTTAGAATTGGATACCTTGTGTCCACGATTGTCATTGTTTGTTTGTGTGGGTGTGTGTTTTTCTTGTAGGTGGTATCCAGTATTTGTGCTCTATGCTAAGCATGATCTTTCAGCGTAGTTCCTCAGTGCATGTGTCATAACATTCTGTACACTGCTATCCTCCGGTTCCCCTTGGAAGTCAGATGGACTGGTCAAGTTTACCTTTAGATGGGAAATCACTAGTCGGTTTTCCTGACCACAGTTCAACTGATCAGGAAAAACTCTCAGCCCTAGTTTTAGCCTATAACTGTAACTTGGGCCTGGAGTTTTCCTGTCCAAGGCATGGCCCTAGAAATGACTTCTGTTGTTGTCGTCACATTCCAACAGGCCTCTTTAAGTCTGAACATTGAATAGACCTTGAAAAGTCCTTTTGTGGCTTGCCTCAGCCCATTTTCCTCGAAACATTCACTTACCTTCAAGATCAAGTTCTGAAGAGGATTATGTCAATGTATCTCATTGCATAAGGTCACTCGACTATGGTACCTTTTTTAGAAAAGCTTGGGTTAAGTACTGTTCAGCCAATGCACAGAACAGTGACCAAGGAAGGAATTGTTGGTCTTCGGACCAAGGATTCTGTGACTGAGGAGGGAAAACACCTGCCCTCTTAACCTCATGGAACTCTATATGAAAGAGTAGGGGAGGGGTTAATATGCTGGACCCTTTCAGTGAACTCACTGCCCAGAAAAGTACTTTTCATTTCAAAAAGCCTGTCTGAACACAAGACTCAGGGCCTGTAAGTCCTCTGTTTTTTCAATGGACCAGTAAGTTGGACAAAACAGAGTCAAGGCCTTCCAGTCTCATTTATGTTTAGTCTATAGAGCAGGCTGTTGTGGAACTAATCTCATTGGTCCCATTTCTTTCTCAGGAGGATGATGGAGCTAAATCAAAGACCCTTTCCACACAGAAGCTTTCGCCGAAGTGGTGCTTCTTGGACTGTAAGTAGCACTTCTTATAAGGAGCGCTGCTATTGATTCCTTACACTTTCTATAGTGAAGTATTCCTCTTGTGCCTCCTCTTTTTAGTCCCCCGTCTTCGGCGTTTTAAGAGAGAGCGCTTGACATAATCTGATCATTGCAAGTGGGAGCCTCCCGTCTCTTACAAGTCACTGTTTTCTTGGTTCATTCACCACAGAATTTCATGTTTTGTCAAGGTCAACTTAATATGATAGAACAGTGCTGTTTTATGACCTTACGATTGGTGCGTCAATGCATTTCTTCTGCAGGATAAAGATTCACATTTACATTACAAGCAAATATGCACAGCATAGATTGAGTTAATGTTCAAAACGCAGGTTTTGAGGATAATTGTAACATTTGTTTTCGGTTATTGTTTTGAAGAACTGAAGCTCGGTAGATCAACCTACAGAACATAATTGAACGCAGCTGTGCTGTGTTTCTGTGTGAATTAGGCTCTGCCAATTCAATTTAGCCGAGTTCCACATTAACATTAATTTAGATCAACAGCTCTCGTGCAAAGATACAAAAATAAATTCAATAATACTGTCACTGATTTACTTTGAATGTTTCTGCTCTGTTGCATTGCAGAAAAGGGAATCTTCTGGGCAGACTTCAATGCTTGCCTGTGAGATATTCTTAATAAGCATACAGTCTATCATCATTCTGTCAATAATCTGTAGTACCGTAACAATTGTCAGTGATTCTGCATGTCTTGTGAATCCATGGCCCTTTTACGTATATCCAACACTTTTCTTGTTGAGTTTTATCAAGCCATCGTTTATTCCACTGACAGTCCACAGTTCCCACGAGGAGAAACAAATGTATTTTGCAGTATAATGAATGACATGTTATGTGCATTGCTAGGAATAGCTATTCATTGCTATACATGACACAGTTTACATATATGATGTACTCTTGCTGCTCATCAGTCACTCCACCAGCAGTGAAACGCAAAATCTTCCATCTCCTCACACTGGACTGATATGATAGCTGATCTCTGAAGGCGTTCATTGTTTGAATGCTAAGTTAATTCACTTACTAGCTAGTGATAGTTGGTAGAGAAAGGAGGGATTTAGAATCTACAGCCCAAAATGTTCTCGAGCTTTTCAAAGCTTAATTAAATCCCATAGCTGCTCCATTGAAATCAAGACAGATGAGCTTCTATTCACTGGTAATAAAACAGCCCAGATCTTAAAGCTCAGTCCAAAAAAAGGCAGTTGTAAAGGTCTCGTGTGGAGAAATTATAATTGTTTTCTCTCTCTCATCAAAACAGCATGGCTAATTCTTGATTAGAGGCATAGCAAGTGAATTCCAGCTGCGTTCTGATATGATTGATTATTTAATTAGTACGACGGGGGGGGACCACATCATAACTTTTGATACATTCTGATAAGGATGAAGAATGAACACCTTCCCAGATATGTAGGAGAAGCTGAGAAACATGCAGTACACAGACCTGCCTTTAAAAACCTTAAACTAATCTAATCTTCTGGGTAAACTTCATGTGCTTGTCTGTGAGATATTCTTAAGCATATAGTTTTTAATTTTTTTTAAATTTAAGTTGGGTTATTCTGCCCAGTGAAGCTGGCAGTAATTGAATTTGCAGCGTCTGTGGAGGACAGAGGGGTCTTTTTCTTGGCATCTTTTGAGTAGAGAGGAAGAAGCCTGGCAGATCGACTTAATTCCAGAGCACACCTCCTTTGAGTCTGCTCCCACTGGGCTAGGGAAAAGCTCACTTCCACTTCCTCAGACAGAATGGCAGCGTGAAGCTTAATTACTGGTACAGTCCAACAGTACGGGGCTGGCGGCTAGATGGAGAGGAGAGGGGTGAGACAGTTGGTTTAGTGGAATTTCTGCTGACTGGGGGAGATGACCATCTGTAGAAAGTACTTGATCGCTAGACCACAACCATGTGAAGAGGTTTTCCCCCACACGCTACTTCCCTTGTCTTAGTTTTTACCCTGAGATGCAGTGTTGTCCATACTCATGAGTCTTTAAAGAGTGTGTTTGATTTTCTTTTGAAGAGCACATACAATTCTATTTACATATGATGATATCCGGTCTCCTGTGAATCTGTTTGTAACTAGTTGGCAGGCGACAGTGTGAGATGATCGGTACAGTCCCCTAACACCCTGCGAACTGAATGCGTCTTTTGAAAAGGCAATGGGTTTATCATAACCTACTTGATTTGCAGTAGGGTTTGTCCACTGGTCATTGCCCAATGACATGGTTAGTAAACATTTTGTCATTTTGTCTCATCTAGAATTACATCCACTACCAGAACCCTTTGACTCTCCTTGTAATGTCCCCAAGTCACTGGGCCAATTATGTGTCCCTATCCTCCCACTTGTTCTGTTTTCATTATGCAGGTTAACCATCTTTTCCTTCATTTAACAACATGTGGCAAAGGCATGGTGCGCTTCGGAGCTGGTTGTAATCAGGTCAACGCTTTGATTAAGCTCCTGCACAGTTACCAGCCTTTCTGGCCTCATTAGAACACTGTGTGTGTGCGTGTGTATGCGTACACGCCAATGTTGATATTGTTTACTCTATAAACCTCATACTTTTTATACGTTTCATTTTTTCCCCGTCTTGTTTTCCTTCTAGCCACAACTGCAGATCGATTTTACAGAATTGATCGTGCTCAGGTGAGTGTGTGCCATTATATGTAATAACACATTCGGAGATGGGAAAAGTATCCAATTGTCATACTTGAGTAAAAGTAACGATACCTTTTTTAATAGAAAATGACTCAAGTAAAAGTGAGTCACCCAGTAAAATTCTATTTGAGTAAAAGTCTAAAAGTATTTAGTTTTAAATATACTTTCAAAAGTAAATGTAATTGCTCAAATATACTTCGGTATCAAAAGTAAAATAAATAATGAGATATTTCTTATATTAAGCAAACCAGATGGCATAATTGAATTGATTTTTTATTTACTGATAGACAGGGGCCCCCTCCAACACTCAGACATAATTTACACATTTACATGTATGATTAGTGAGTCCTTTAGGAACATGAATTGGACAAAAGTCCTTACCCTGCTCAGCATTCAAAATGTAAAGAGTACTTTTGGGTCTCACAGAAAATATATGGAGTAAAAAGTACATTATTTTCTTTAGGAACATAGTGGAGTAAAAGTAATCAAAAATATAAAAAGTAAAGTACAGATACCCCAAAAAACGATTTAAGTAGTACTTTAAAGTATTTTTACACAAGTACTTTACACCACCGAATATATGGATTATGCAGAGTAATGGAACACCTATAACAAAAGCAAAATAAACAACAAGTAACATTTTCAGTGGCCATTACGATCTGTACATAAGTAGTTCTGGTTTCTCTCTCCATAACAGGAACACCTAAACTATGTGACCGAGATATCCCAAGACGAGCTCTTCATCCTGGACCCTGAGCTGGTCGTCACGGAGACGGTGAGCACCTCACCAGGGATGCCTGATCTGGTTGATTCTTCTGGTGAATTCCCAGAGGCGTCGAGCAAGTTTGCCTTCCCGTCCTCCTCCTCGTCTCCTCCCCCCTCACCGGGACCCAGGTAAGAGAAGCAGCTGCTGCTCACAGCTTCTAATTTGAATTTCTGTCGGAGATCATTTTAGAGCACTCGATAAAGGATGGGGCACGAGCTTGATGGGGGGGGGGTGAGCTTTATGGATGCGCTTTAAGGGGGGTTTATAACAGTGAATGCACACCAGGTAATTTACTGTGAACCCGTCTGTTTTCAAGTGGTTTCTGGCGGGTGCTGCTTTGACAGGCTGAAATAGTGTAGTAATAATCATACCGGAGTGCCCCAGGTCCAGGACACAAAAATAAAGGCTGAGAACCCGTGGGCTGAATCTGTGTCTGGACATGAACACTGTAACACAATAAAACTGCACACTCCTCACGGAGGCCATGCTGATTTTGCCCTGCTGAATTATTACTGAGGCGGTAGTTTTGAATGCAGAGGCCATGCTCGCCCATTAACCCCTCCCACACACACATTAAATCTATGAATCATTTGAGTTCTAACCACTGGACTGTCTCCATAATCACCCTAGGAAGGAGAAGGGCCATACTCACCTGAATTCAGAGTGACCTTTAGAAATGCTCCACCTCAGAGCATAGGACTGTGTCAGCAGGGGAGAAGATCCAGGGTTGAAATATCGTTACTGTAAGCCTTGCTACGGTACACGCGTCAACTTAACAAAGAGAGAAGCCCCGGCCATTGTCTGTTCATGGCTGAACAATACAAAAGTGTTCCCTACGTTGCTAACAGTTTGGAAAATGCATGCAGCTCCACGACTCCACTACTAGATGTATGTTCATCTTCTTAGAAGAAGGACGTCTGCGTGCCAGGTGTGGACATTTCTGTAATCTTCCACAGTAAATCCCCTGCACATTTTGTAGCCCTCTGTGAATGACTCAAGCCATGCACACGGAAAGAGTCAACCGAGTTATCCAAGTAATACCATCGCGTTAAAGTGTTATACAATTGAACACGAGAAGGAATAAACCGCCGTGATGAGCTTGTCATTTCATACCTGCTGTGCGTTCATCCATATTTCCTAGAATAATTTTCAACATACATCAGAAGCTGTCCGTCATTTAAAACCGTTACATATCTCCCTGTCAGTCGAGCTTACCAACTTGTATTGCTCTTTATGCTTTTCATATTGTACAGTAGAGGATTTTCTGTAGAGTTCTGTTCTACAGTAACTTTACCTTAGTTGGAAGTCTCTCTTCGCTAAACCTTCGCTCAGGCCCCTGTCCCCGGTCCATTTAGGGATTTAAGGAGCGGTTTTGATGAAGAGGAGGTGTGGCAACAGGTTCATGGAGTTCAAACATGGCAGAGGCAGATCCTAACCCGGCCCACACGTTCCCCCTCCAAAGTAAACATGGTGAGACTATATCTGAGGGCGTGTAGGATTGTAGCCTCTCTCTCCCTCTCTTCCCCTCTGTGGTCTATTTTTGATGCTTTCAAAGCAGAGGCCACATTATTTTTGCCATGTTCTCTCATGCTGCTGGCCGGGACTTGAAATAGAATTCCTAATAAAAAGCCATTTCGGATCCTTGACAGACTGTAACAGGGTTTTTTGGGGGGTCTTTTTCAGGTCCTGCAGTAGTAGTTACAATGCTTGGAACTGGAACACCTGGACAGTGATGTTTGGAAGTTGTACAGTGTTGGAGGCAATTTGCCATAGATGAATGCCACCTTAGTCTCTTGGCAATATATCAAATTATCAATGAACATCCTAACTGTTACATTATTAGCATCCTTTTTTTCAGAACCAATTCATTTGCTGAACTGATATTGTACCATTTCTTAACTCTTCCTGCTACTGGCTCTGAAGATCCCTGGCTTCTCTGTCCTTCCTTTCCCTAATCAGAGATCAGTTTAAATGTACAGTTGAAGTCGGAAGTTTACATACACTTAGGTTGGAGTCATTAAAACTAGTTTTTCAACCACTCCACAAATTTCTTGTTAACAAACTATAGTTTTGGCAAGTCGTTTTTGACATCTACTTTGTGCATGACACAAGTAATTTTTCCAACAATTGTTTACAGACAGATGATTTAACTTATAATTCACTGTATCACAATTCCAGTGGATCAGAAGTTTACATACACTAAGTTGACTGTGCCTTTAAACAGCTTGGGAAATTCCATAAAATGATGTCATGGCTTAAGAAGCTTATGATAAGCTAATTGACATCATTTGAGTCAATTGAAGGTGTACCTGTGGATGTATTTCAAGGCCTACCTTCAAGCTCAGTGCCTCTTTGCTTGACATCATGGGAAAATCAAAAGGAATCAGCCAAGACCTCCACAAGTCTGGTTCATCCTTGGGAGCAATTTCCAAATGCCTGAAGGTACTACGCTCATCTGTACAAACAATAGTACGCAAGTATAAACACCATGGGACCATGCAACTGTCATACCGCTCAGGAAGGAGACGCATTCTGTCTCCTAGAGATAAACGTACTTTGTTGCGAAAAGTGCAAATCAATCCCAGAACAACAGCAAAGGACCTTGCTGGAGGAAACCGGTACAAAAGTATCTATATCCACAGTAAAACGAGTCCTATATCGACATAACCTGAAAGGCCACTCAGCAAGGAAGAAGCCACTGCTCCAAAACCGCCATGAAAAAGCCAGACTATGGTTTGCAACTGCACATAGGGATAAAGATCACACTTTTTGGAGAAATGTCCTCTGGTCTGATGAAACAAACACAGAACGGTTTGGCCATAATGACTATCATTATGCTTGGAGGAAAAAGGGGGAGGCATGCAAGCCGAAGAACACCATCCCTACCATGAAGCACGGGAGTGGCAGCATCTTGTTGTGGGGGTGCTTTGCTGCAGGAGGGACTGGTGCACTTCACAAAATAGATGGCATCATGAGGATGGGAAATTATGTGGATATATTGAAGCAACATCTCAAGACATCAGTCAGGAAATTAAAGCTTGGTCGCAAATGGGTCTAACAAATGGACAATGACCTGAAGCATACTTCCAAAGTTGTGGCAAAATGGACAACAAAGTCAAGGTATTGGAGTGGCCTTCCTATAGAAAATTTGTGGGCAGAACTGAAAAAGCGTGTGCGAGCAAGGAGGCCTACAAACCAGACTCAGTTACACCAGCTCTGTCAGGAGGAATGGGCCAAAATTCACCCAACTTATTGTGGGAAGCTTGTGGAAGCCTACCCAAAATGTTATTTTTTTTTTATGTAAAGGCAATGCTACCAAATACTAATTGAGTGTACTTCTGACCCACTGGGAATGTGATGAAATAAATAAAAGCTAAAATAAATCATTCTCTCTACTATTATTCTGACATTTCACTTTCTTAAAATAAAGTGGTGATCCTAACTGACCGAAGACAGAGGATTTCTACTAGGATTAAATGTCAGGAATTGTGAAAAACTGAGTTTAAATGTATTTGGCTAAGGTGTATGTAAACTTCAGACTTCAACTGTATATATATTTTTTTTAAACAATTGGTGGGGGGGGGGCATGTTTTTAAAGTAATACATCCCTGAATTGTTCCTGTTCTCTCTCCTTCCTCCCATCTGCCCTTCCTTCTGCCCTACTTTTCCTCCATCCACTCCTCTTCCTCTCTGTGCCCTTTCCTCTTACCATCAGTCCCACCAGCCCCCAATCGGACAGCGAGGCCATGGCCGTCAGACACAAGAAATCCCACTTCTTCTTCTCTCCCTCCGGCTTCCCCTTTCCTGTCAGGAAGAGGTATCGATCTGTCCTTCCTTCCTGTTCACCTCTCCTTTCCCCCTCCTCCTTAACTTATCTTGTCCTCCCAAGATTGTTTACTCAGCCCATGGACTTGTCTCTCCCTATAGCCATGCAAAATGCTGTATTTTTACTTGGATGTAGCAGGGGTTTCTGGGTCCTTGATATAAGCCTCTAGAGTGATCAACACACTAAGTCCAAGATCTTTGTGGGTGGAACACATTCAAGCTCATGGAAAATAAGGTTTACACCGGCAGAACGCAATTTAACAACAAAGTGTGTACTGTTTTGCTTTATTTTCCTCAATATCTAACATTTGAATCATTTGAAAATAGATGCTTCTGTAAGCCATGTGTGTGTTGCCAGGGCAATTGGTTTGATTTAAAATGCAAAGTTGATTGTGTGGGTGGGAATGGGTGGAGGAGGATGAATGTGGGAGGTGATGAGCAAAAACCCAGCGTTCCCTTTGGATTGGGAATGAGTACAGTGCCAATCTGCCTCACTGCTTATGTTTCACTCCCACCTTCTTTAGAATCAAGATTCTATTTTACTTCATGAAATGTAGAAAATCACACATGCTCACAATAGAACTTCACAACTGAGATCGGGGGTGAGAGGTGCTCTCTCCCAATCTGATTATCCATTTGGCTTTTGACGCTATTGTCTTGTCAGAGAGTAGGTTCAGGCTTGCCAGAGAGTAGGTTCAGCTCCAAACGAGACTGAGCATGGGGAATTGGCCCGGCTGAGCATGGGGTTAGCCTAGGTTAGGTTTAGAGTTTGGGGGAGATCGATGAGGTCTATGTCAGGGTCAGATCTATAGTAAGAGCGATTTAGATGACTCAACACACATTCACGAGTCATGATGCTCTCGAATAATATTGTCGTTTCCTGTGTTCAATGCTCTTCCTTTGTCACAATGGAAGCTTTGTTTTAAGTACTTCCACGGTCCTGGAAATAACGTACAAGCTAGTCCTGCTGTGCATCTTTCTTTATTAGTTAAAGATGTCAGCTTTAGATCTTTTGGAAAACAGTCTTATTAATTTGATGTCTTTGTTTGTCATATGATCAGTATTTCATAAATCTCCAATCCGATTTGAACAGACACTGTAATGTGTATGCAGCTGTGCACATCTCTGCACACAAGTGCAGACTGTTCACTCCTGAGAATCTCTAAATTTTCTAGGCTCTGCACATTCCTGGTTTAAGTCCTGCCCATCAACTTTTCCCCCTGCAAAAGCATCACTATTTTAGGGTGTCTGCTCTTTGTTCCTCTGGTCCTGGTTGGTAGTCAGACAGATTAATGTGATGAATGTGGGAGAGGTGGAGCAGGTTGGTGGTAGACAGACAGACACAGGCACCACAGCGTATTTTGGACCATTGCTCTCCACAACAAGACCCCAAGTGATTGAAATAATGATCCGCGCCCCACTTCTGCTCTTTTTTGCAGCTCTTCAGTTAGAATATAAGAGGTTCAATCCTACTAGAACCAAGCCATTATTGGTTGCATTAACAATTTAACACCATTTTATCATTTTAACACTCTTTTGACCTTAGTGGGGGAAAATAAGCTTCAAAGCAAGTACTGTTGGGCGCTGGATGACAGGAACATTTATAATGCATGTTAGTGTCTTCATTAACTGCAACTTTCTACCATTAGGAGAAATCTTATCTTCCACAGTATCTCGAACCGTCTTATTTGTTCTTTAGACCCCATTATTCTATAATTCTGTCTCATATACACAAGCGCTCTCTTTTGGTTATTCACTCTGCTCCCAATGGTGGGAATGTTCTGGTTTCAATCTTCCACAATGGGTTCATCTATACAGCGTGTACTTTTTTTTTTTTTTTTTGTATTTGCACTAGATCCCCCAGCAATATAAACACACTTTATTGTTATATATACGGTGCCCACCTTTGATGTACCCAAGCTTTAATATTATAACAAGAAAAGGCTTAAATGTTTACTGCGCTTCAGGACCCAGCGGCAATAGAAACGGTGGTCTAACTACTCTGACGTTCCATAGTGTACCCAATGTGTGATGTCCTTCTAGGCCATCTCGGACCTGGTCGTTTCTTATTTCTTATGCATGCTGTATCTCTCTCTTTTCTCTCTGTTTCTCTCTCTCTATTCCTCTCTCTCTTCCCATTCTCTCTCACAGGATCACGGAGCTCCAGAAGACCACTCAGAGGAAGCGAATATCCAGCGACAGCTCTGTGGTGGAGGCACTGGCACACAGCAGCTCCCTCAGGTCCAGTAAGCCTGCCCTCACCAGGTGAGAAGAGAGACTAAAGGGGCGGCCGCCAATCTCCCAAATCACACATTACATCTTTGATTTTTGTTCTTGTAACACACTTCTATCTTTGAAGCTACTTAACATAGAAATTTAAACAATGCAGCTAGCCATATTAGCCTCCCACTATGCCATTGTAAGAGGGCTTTAAACACTGTGTTTAACTTCCACTGTGTGTAGGTCCGGTAGTCCCGGGCTGTTTTAAGCCATGGCCATATCCCTAGCAGGGTGTGATATGCTCAGGAGTAGAATGAGGCTGGGTGGAGATTTAGCCAACCCTCATTATCAGACAGAACTGGTGTAGCCTCCATTCCCTTTCCTGTCACGCTCGCCTGGACTGAATAGGAAGGGGTCGGACGTTAGAAAAGGGTCTTGCCTGTGACACTGTTAAAGTATGGTTCCATGCAGGTGTACAAATCTACTTAGGCCAGGATTTGTTCCATGGCGTATTCTGCGGTGTCACTGGGTCAATAAAGCGCCATGCTGTACCATTCCATTTTTTTTTGTAAGGACATGCATTCTTCACAGTGGAGTTGTACGTATTTGTCACGGTCCATCATTTCAGAAAAGTGTTATGGTTCACCTCCGTGAGTCTCGTGAAACAGAGATGACAAGCAGTGAAATGCTGTTTTTTTTTTTTTTTTTTTTTTTCATTGGCAAGCACATGAAAACAAACAGTTTTTGCATCCATAATGTCATCCTTTCTTAAATGTTTATGAACAGAGAATGGTTTGTAGGACTTGTTTTTAGTGTTGATCGTGCTTTGTTTATATTACCTCCCTAATATTGGGGCCAGAGAGAAGGAGGGAAAATGGCAGAGTGTATAACAGCATCCGCCACAGACTCGCCCTTCCTAATTGAATCTGCCATGAAATATATAGACATTAGGCTGCTCTTTGATATTGTGGCCACGCCAACGGCAGGGACCGTGAGACTCCATGGTCGCTCGTCACCACATACAATACAGGCACTGGATCCCATTTTGCCATGGCACAATGAAGGTAATATTGGAAAATTAAACTAAAGGGTGAAGCCCTACTATTACTTTGAGTGAAAGTGCACTTGCTGTAAGTTTTGCATGCCGCAACTCGTATTCTCAAAAAAACATTTGCAGCTGACTTAAAAACTCGACCGTACCATCTCAAAGCCGATAACACATTCTCGAAATGAGGATTTGGTTGTAGAGGCTTTCCAGTTGTTTCTGTTTTTATTGTTTATCTTGCCTGTTTACACATTTATCATTTCTGTGCTCATCTGTTTAGTTTTTTTGGTCCATCCATTATTATTTTTTATGTTGTCTTAAAGGGCAGGATGTATCCATCGGTCTAACACTACTGCAGCTGATTTCAACCCAACATTGAGGTGAGATCAAAGCCCCCTTTCACCACATTCACTTACTTTCTCTCCACCAAGTCACTTTCTCGATTCTGCCCGTAGCACACTCTGTCACACAAGAATGCATTTACTTAGCAATGTTTCTGATTACTAGAACCTTGGTCTGGAGTCGGTACAATATCACAGACGTCAACGCAATGTGCCAGACATGTCATGTTGTCCACTACTATCCCAGTGAAGAGAGAGAATCACATCTTTGAAACTGAATTTTTGAAGGATTTTTTTTAAACGTGATACCATTGTCCTTACAATGGTTTCACCTTCACGGCCCAGCTTGGCAGGATGCTAGTGAGAATGTGGGGGTGGCATTCAGCTGCTGATGGAACCATATGGCACAAACAGGCCCATGTGCTCCCTCTCACTGTCACCGTGCCCCATTCCCTCTTGAGAGAGAGAGAGAGAGAGAGAGAGAGAGAGAGAGAGAGACTGCCTTAGAGTTCTCACAGACAGGCACATCCTCCCATTTTGATTTTACAATGAATTATCTGTCGTTGTTTTGCTACTCGTGTTTTTCAGCGACGCTAATTCACTGTTGATTGAGTCTCGTCTGGAGGCAGATTTGCATGATGGATGCTCTCCATGTCCACTGAGATGACTAATGAGAAGTTACATCTTCTGAACGCTGTCATGTGTGCAGCACCACTCCAAACAGGAGCCACATGAAATTGCCCAGAATATTAAGTTTTGCTTGTCACTTCAGTGATCTGCCAAACAGACTGATTAATGTATTTTGTAGCTTTTCCTTGCCAGATATTTTCCTGTGTTATGCTTCCCTGTCGTGCAATTATAATTATTTCCAATGTCGTAATTCATTTCAGATGTAGAGCTTTTTTTGTTTCTTGATGTCCGGGTAAAATGCTTAGGATGCTAGCAAGGGCTTTGGTTTTATATCGAATGGGTAATTAGTCAGTTATCAGCTAGTCTTAAAAGAGAGGGCATTTGAGCCTTGATACAAAGCAAATCACTGTCAGCTTTTCTTCTGATGTTATGTTCAACAAATCCGCTTAAATGAGCATGTAACATCGACTGAGGTGGCGTTATACGCTGTCACATTTATGTTCTTTATTCACAGTATTTTGTAATGATAGTGCTCAACTAAGCGTAATGCAAGTTCCTCCTAGAAAAGGAGGTTGTTATTTGTAGAGTGTGTTTTGGCTGCATGGACCGTAGAAGGAGGCAACAGAAGATGCAATCGTGTTGATTTTGGACAGCAGCTCCTTTCTCGGGGCACCGCAATCAATGCATGTATACAGTATGATGGAAACCTTGTATTTCCCATTCAATAAATACTGTAGGGAGCTCTGGTAAACCGGAGCGCACAGTCCAGCATGCATCAAAACATCCTGAAACTTTGCTAAATTAACGATGGTAAGAAAAGATGGCATCCCCATACCATTGATGATTCAGTGTTTGCGTTTCGAAAGCTCTATGTGCTGAACCGAACCACTAGGTCCTCTAATTGCCTATTATACCTCATTCTGACACCGGCAGTCTTTTCTCACTGACACAGGAATGTACAGACTGTTTGCATTAACGATCTCCGAGGTGACAAATTGTTATCAGCTTATGGCTTGCTTTTCACTTCCTAATAAGAAAAAATGATCCCCATTTAAAGCCACAATTTGGAGTCTGTTTTTCTGCCCTGCCAGTTGGCTTGGAACAGAATAATTCATTTGAATTTGACCGTTCAACAGCAGTAAATCTTGCAGCTGGTGTCCTTTTAAGGTCAATCCTGTTGCTTTGTCTTTAACTCAATTGATTAACATGGTCTATAGTCATGCAGGCAACCTTGATTCTATGACGCGGATCAGTTGAACTGCTGGGGTCGTTGTGGCGAGGAGAAGGAAAGGGGGGGGGGGATGAGATCACATAATGAGTAACCTTGCCGTGAGACCTGAAGAGTCATGTTTATTCCCAGAGCTAATGCCTAGACATTAGTTTTACCGTGGAAGAGCACACATAAAAGCTTCTGAAGTCCTTCTCCCTGTGATTGGCGAATAACTGTCAGGTTGGTGGTGATGTATGTGTCTGGACTGTGGAGGCTGGGCTCCACTATAATTATGAGGTGAGCCAGATATTCCAGTAAACTGTGTGTAATCTGCCCTGGATCTCCCTCACACTGACAATCCATTAGCGACAGAGGCTAGGCCAGTGGTTTGGGGCTTGATGTTGCCCAACATCTTAGCTGCATATTTTGTTCCCACTCTCAAAGTAAATTGCTGCCAGGGGCCCAAGGCTTGAACATATACTTTGCCTGCTATTGATTGTGTTCTGCTTCTCTTGTTTTCAGACCAACATATATTCTTTTCTTTTTTAAACCTCAGTGATTTGTTTGTCACAGGCACTGTAAAGGAACTGATAATGCAGTTTGATGTAACGTAAGACTGGAATACTCATAACGTTTGCATGAAGTGTGGGTGAAACTGTGTGGTTTTACTAAATCAAAGTACACTTTCCTCTTAAGATATATCTTTTGCACATGTTACCTGTTTCAGCAACTGTATCACAGACAATGTGGCCTACATGTAAATACCACATGACTGGCACTCTCACTTTCATCGAATTTGGCACAGTAGCTCTTCCCTTCATGATGAGCTTATGATCCCCTGAGCTTATGAACACTGGACCCATATCTACCACTTTTGCTGGCTGGCGTCTGCCTCCTCCACAGTCAAACAGCCCAATAACTAGTGATGGGGGGAAATTCCCAGCCCGACCAATGACGTGTGCTGGTAACAGCTAACAGGAAGCCAGCCGCCTTTTGTCAAGAGTTTTAAATATGCAACTCTAACAAGACGCTCAACCTTCTTTTGATCAAAGATTTATCTAGGGAGTGAGACTTGTAGTGAGGAGTGGATGGAGACAGACTGGGTAATTGTGGGAGACTCCTGGGCTGATGAGAGAGACTGTGGGCTCTGTGTGGTTAATTACCTCTAACAGGGGAAAGCAGGCACATTAGTAACCCACAGACATATAGGACTCCCAGACCTTGGGGAAAGACTTGTTACAGGGATTCTTTTCTCCTCCGATTTACCATGATCACAATGTGTTGCTTTGCACAGCAAGCATCTGCTCTGTTGTGTCTAATTGTATTATTTTTCAAGTCCAGGTGAGTCCAAGGTTTCCAATAGATTAGACCAGGGCTCTCCAACTCTGTTCCTGGAGAGCTACTGTCCTATAGGTTTTTGCTAATCTAACGCATATGAGTCTAATAATTAGCTGGTTGATCAGCTGAATCAGGTAAGTTAAAACTGGGGTTGGGGTGAAAACCTACACGAGGGTAGCTCTACAGGAACAGGATTAGAGAGCCCAGGATTAGACCCTTTCTAAAAGAGTCTACTCTGTCTGATGAAGATTTTCTTTCGAATTCACTAACATTTTCCCAAACAAGAACAATTACAGCAGTGATCCACCTGAAAATCAAGATGGGTTGTTTTGTAAGATTCTAGTAACATTGTAATAATGCTTTGTTTATTCACTCAAATCTCGTACTCTTTTACTAAATGCTTGCTTAGCCATTAATCATCCATTTGGCAAATCTGACCATAATTATATCCTCCTGATTCCTGCTTACAAGCAAACGCTAAAGCAGGAAGTACCAGTGACTCGCGCAGTATGGAAGTGGTCAGATGACGCGGATGCTACGCTACAGGACTGTTTTGCGAGCACAGACTGGAATATGTTCCTGGATTCATCAAATGGCATTGAGGAGTATACCACCTCAGTCATCGGCTTCATCAATAAGTGCATCAATGATGTCGTCCCCACAGTGACCGTACGTACATATCCCAACCAGAAGCCATGGATTACAGGCAACATCCACATCGATCTAAAGGCTAGAGCTGCCGCTTTCAAGGACCGGGACACTAATCTGGACACTTTGATAAGCGTCAATACAGGATTAAGATTGAATCCTACTACACCGCCTCTGATGCTCGTCGGATGTGGCAGGGCTTGAAAACTATTATGGACTACAAAAGGAAACCCACAAGCTGACCAGTGACGCGAGCCTACCATTCAAGCTAAATGTCTTTTATGCTCGCTTCGAGGCAAGCAACACTGAAGCATGCATGAGAGCACCAGCTGTTCTGGATGACTGTGGGATAACGCTCTCGGTAGCCAATGTGAGTAAGACCTTTAAACAGGTCAACATTCACAAAGCTGCGGGGCCAGACAGATTACCAGGACGTGTACTCAAAGCATGCGGAGACCAACTGGCAAGTGTCTTAATTGACATTTTCAACCTCTCCCTGAACGAGTCTGTAATACCTACATGTTTCAAGCAGAGCACCATAGTCCCTGTGCCCAAGGAAGCGAAGGTAACCTGCCTAAATGATTACCGCCCTGTAGCACTCACGCTGGTAGCCAAGAAGTGCTTTGAAAGGCTGGTCATGGCTCACATCAACAGCATCCTCCCAGATACCCTAGACCCGCTCCAATTTGCATACCGCCGCAACAGATCCACAGATGATGCAATCTCAATCGCACTCCACACTGCCCTTTCCCACCTGGACAAAAGGAAAACCTATGTGAGAATGCTGGTCAATGACTACAGCTCAGTGATCAGCACCATAGTAGTCACAAAACTCGTTCACTTAGCTAAGGACCCTGGGACTTAACATCTCCCTCTGCAACTGGATCTTGGACTTCCTGACGGGCTGCCCCCAGGTGGTAAGGGTAGGCAACAACACGTCTGCTACGCTGATCCTCAATACTGGGGCCCCCCCAGGGGTGTGTGCTTAGTCCCCTCCTGTACTCCCTGTTCACCCATGACTGTGTGGCCAAACATGACTCCAACACCATCATTAAGTTTGCCGACGACACAACAGTGGTAGGCCTGATCACCGACAATGATGAGATGGCCTTCAGAGACCTGGCAGTGTGATGCCAGGACAACAACCTCTCTTTCAATGTGAGCAAGACGAAGGAGCTGATCATGGACTACGGGAAAAGGCAGGCCGAACAGGCCCCCATGAACATCGACGGGGCTGTAGTGGAGCGGGTCGAGAGTTTCAAGTTCCTTGGTGTCCACATCACCAACGAACTATCATGGTCCAAACACACATGACAGTCGTGAAGATGGCACAAAAACACCTTTTCTCCCTCAGTAGACTGAAAAGATTTGGCATGGGTCCCCAGATACTCAAAATGTTCTACAGCTGCAACATCGAGAGCATCCTGACTGGTTGCATCAATACTTGGTATGGCAACTGCTCGGCATTTGACCGTAAGGTGCTACAGAGGGTAGTGGGTACGGCCCAGTGCATCACTGGGGCCAAGCTTCCTGCCATCCAGGACCTATATACTAGGCGGTGTCAGAGGAAAGCCCAAAGAATTGTCAAAGACTCCAGTCACCCACGTTATAAACTATTTTCTCTGCTACCGCAGTCTACCAAGTCTAGGCCCTAAAGGCTCCTTAACAGCTTCTACCCCCAAGCCATAAGACTGCTGTACAATTGATCAAATGGCCACCGGATTATTTAAATTGACACCCCCCCACCCTTCCTCCCATTAATTTTTTACACTGCTGCTACTTGCTGTTTGTTATCTGTGCATAGTCACTTCACCCCTACCTACGTGTACAAATTACCTAACTAACTTGTACCTCCGCACATTGACTCGGTACCGGTACCCCCTGTATATAGCTTTGTTATTGTTATTGTTGCTTTTTATTATTTTTTACTTTAGTTTATTTGGTCATTATTTTCTTAACTCTTTCTTGAACTGCACTGTTGTTTAAGGGGCTTGCAAGTAAGCATTTCACAGTAAGGTCTATACATGCTTTATTCGGGCGCGTGTGACAAATAAGTGTTTGCTTTGATTTGGTAGATGACTGTTATAGTATCTATTCAAGCAGGGTTTTTTTAATTCTCAGTTAATACAATGGTCTCTGACCCTCTAATGTTATTTATATATTCACACCTTTCATACCCATTATTATTTACGCCTTCTGCTCTGTGCTAATAACAAAGATGAAGAGCCAGTCTTAAGGCCAGCCTGAGAGAGGTGGGGTTGACCAATCAGTAGGATAATTCGTCCTGGACAGTACAGGGCCTGCTCCTCGGACGGTCAGTCTCACTGTTCCTGCTTGTGTGCGTTTTGATGTTAGCCTTGTGTCAGTTCTCAGTGGATTAGTGTGTATGGGGGATTTAGCTTCTGGCAAACAGACAGCCCAGCCAGGATCAGACAGTAACATAACCTGGAGTGACAGCAGGGAGGCCCAAGAGCTTCCTCTCTGTCCACTCACACTGCCCTACTGACACGGCTCTCTGTGTGTGTGTGTGTGTGTGTGTGTGTGTGTGTGTGTGTGTGTGTGTGTGTGTGTGTGTGTGTGTGTGTGTGTGTGTGTGTGTGTGTGTGTGTGTGTGTGTGTGTGTGTGTGTGTGTGTGAATCAGAATGGAAGAGAGGGGGGGGGAGCTCTTTTGGCTGCAAACACACGTATTAGAATATTTTACCTTGGGCTAGTTGGCAGGCAAGGGACGCCTGGAAAAACAGAGCAAATCAGGGGACTGTCTAATTAACCACACCACCTCCCATCTGAACCAAAACCATGCAACCGAAGCAAGTCTTTTTGTGGGACATTTTGTTTTGGGGATTTGGTTTGTTTTAGGTTTTTTCCTTATCATGGATGTTTGCTATGAAAATCCAAGGGGTGCAGAGAGGTGGGCTTGGCAAGCATTTTGTTTTGTGAACTGTTTGTTTTGTATTGGTTTAACCATGTCTTGCTCTCTATCTACCCCCAGGTCTGAGAAGAATACACTGTGCAATACAGACAAAGGTAAAACAAACACCCTTTGAATTGTTGCACTAGGTGATTATAAATTGATGCGGTTAACTTGGCAGCAAGTGCATGTGGGTACATCGGTGCCCACAATCAAGGTTTAACAAACTAAAATCCACCGCCAGCTAATTCCTGTCAGAATGAAGTTTCACTATGAATAATGTCGAACGATAAGAGCCTGATGCTTTTTTTGAGTTGGATTCAAGAGGTGGCTAAAAATGTCTTTGCCTTTGTGGCCCTGCTTAAACAAACCCCCGGAAGTTCACCTGCCATCATGCGAAGGGTTTTATCCCCCCCCCCCCCTTAAGATATGCATTTCACAGCATTTGAACAAGAGTGAAGGATTATTAACATTCACAGGAAACACATTAGCATTCAAGTCCACCCCTCACGAAGATTCTGGCGTGAGCCCAGTCAGAATATATTCTCCAGACCTGACTTTGCATCTATCCAGTTGTTTTCTAAAGGACAAAAAAACTAAATTTCCAGTAGCAGCCCCATTCTAATTCTGGTTGTTCAGCTCTGACAGCAGGATTCTAGAGCATACTGTATCTTCAGACGCAGACGTCGTGGTAGCAACTGTTTGACTTGCAGAGCTGGCTAACTGAGATTTGTGAGAATGCTGTGGGGAATTTTGAGCCGACTGTTTTCCTGCCTCGACGGAAAACATGCAGATGGGTGGATTAGGGTAAATAATCTACAAAGGGCAATTTGGTGCTTTCAACAAGGATTTGCCATATTGAGACTGAACCCAAGAACTCAACAGGCGTGAATGTGATTGTCCGTGTTAATTTAAAACTTTTCATGATCCAGTGTTTAAATACTGTCCCTCTACTGAAGGCAGCAACATGCATCTTGCTCTCGTTACTGACCATGTAAGCTGAGTAAATAGATAAGTCATATACATAAGTCATATAGTACATATAGTACTAAAAACCAAACAAGTGCCCCATAGAAAGCTATTCACACTGCTCAGATCTTTCCCCAAATGACACTGTCATGTATTATGGTCTGAAATTGTTATGACTACTGAATCTACAGCCTCCTCTCATGTCTTATACCTCCTTACAGTATCACCGGAAGTGTTGATTGAATGTGTGAAGCGCAAAGACCATCTGAAGGTGAGTGGGAGCCACAGTGGCCATTGGATATGCACACTGCATATACAGTACCAGTCAAAAGTTTGGACACACCTACTCATTCAAGGGTTTTTATTTATTTTTATTATTTTCTACATTGTAGAATAATAGCGAAGATATCAAAACTACGAAATAACACATATGGAATCATGTAGTAAGCAAAAAAGTGATGCTGGTTGAGTGAATGTCAAGAGTGTGCAAAGCTGTCATCAAGGCAAAGGGTGGCTACTTTGAAGAATCTCAAATATAAAATATATTTTGATTTGTTGAAAACTTCTTTTTAGGTACTACATGATTCCACATGTGTTATTTCATAGTTTTGATGTCTTCACTATTATTCTACAATGTAAAAAATTAAAGAAAAAACAAACTACTAATAGGTGTGTCCAAACTATTGATTGGTACATACTGTTTAATGAATGTAGGCTCACTAATTGATACATTCAACAAGGGAATGATGATCACTTCTGTCATGGCGTTACCTCAGGGTAAGCATTTCTCTGGGCGGCAATGAATAAAAATGCAGTCTATTCCCCCATTCTTCTGGACATGCAGTCACTTTCCCCACGCCTCCAGTCATAACAATGTGCCCTCTTCTCCCAGCTGAAGGAACTGCACAAACTGGGAGCTGACCTGTCAGTGCAGGACCCGTCAGGATGCACCCTGCTCCACTATGCTGTGGACACTGGTAGCAAGGAGACTGTCAAATACATCCTGGACAATGGTAGGGACGAGGCAATACACATTTATGTGATCTATTTAAGTCTGTAGGCAGGACACCCCCCCCCCCCTCACAATACTGAATAATTCTGTGGGATTTCCCAAATTGAGTCTGTGACCCTCAAATATGAACTATGGATTAGAAGTTAACCCAGCACAGTATGCTCTATGTTTTTTTGTGGTAGTAGAATTATGTCCTAGGTGTGGAACGCCATATATTTGAGGGTCATGCGCACAGCGCGGGTACATCTCACTCTGTGTACTCTTGTTGTCGTTTATGGAGTCTTTCTTGCTCAACAACGAATGATACATTCCAATATTTGAAAAGGATATGTTTCTGTCAGTTCTCCTATACCAGCTTTTTACTATGATATAAAAGTAGTATCTTGGAGCGTTGTAATTGGTTTAGGGACATGCTTTGAAATGTCTCTTTTTCCCTGCCCCCTACCAAAAAACAGCACCCACAGATATCCTGGATGTAACAGAAAAGGAAAAGTAAGTTTAAGACATGGATTTTGAAATGCTCATTTTACACACAGTCTGTGTGATGTATCTAGTTAAAGTTTAAAATAGAAAGTTACACTCATTGGATCCCCCCTCTTTCTCCCTATCTCTTTCTTTATCTCTCTGTCTCTTTCTCTCTCTCTGTCTCAGTGGGGAGACAGTGTTGCACAAAGCAGCGTCACTGTGTCAGAGGACTATCTGTCACTACCTGGTAGAGGCAGGGGCATCCCTCATGAAGACAGACTTACAGGTGAGAGCAACGCTCCCTCTTCCCTCATTGCTTTACTCTTTATTTGGCCAAAAGAAACCAAGTTGATGCATAGGCTACCCCTGAGAAGTGTTTTATATGGGGCGGCAGGTAGCCTAGCGGTTAAGAGCATTGGGTCCGAAAGGTCGCTGGTTCGAATTCCTGACCGACTAGGTGAAAAATATGCAGTTGTGCCCTTGAGAAAGGCACTTAACCTTAATTGCTCTTCAAATCAAATCACATTTTACCACATGCTTACTTACGACCTCCTAACCAACAATGCAGATTTTAAAAAATATGAGTAAGAATTAAAAATAAAAGTAACAAGTAATTAAAGAGCAGCAGTAAAATAACAATAGCGAGATTATACACAGGGGGGTACTGGTACAGAGTCAATGTGCGGAGGCACCGGTTAGTTGAGGTAATATGTACATGTACTGTAGGTAGAGTTATTAAAGTGGCTGCATAGATGATAACAGAGAGTTACAGCGGTGTAAAGGGGGGCAATGCAAATAGTCTGGGTAGCCATTTGATTAGATGTTCAGGAGTCTTATGGCTTGGTGGTTGAAGCTGTTTAGAAGCCTCTTGGACCTAGACTTGGTGCTCTGGTACCGCTTGCCGTGTGGTAGCTGAGAGAACAGTCTATGACTAGAGTGGCTGGAGTCTTTGACAATTTTTAGGGCCTTCCTCAGACACCGCCTGGTGTAGAGGTCCTGGATGCCAGGAAGCTTGGCCCCAGTGATGTACTGGGCCGTACGCACTACCCTCTGTAGTGCCTTAAGGTGGGAGGCCGAGCAGTTGCCATACCAGGCAGTGATGCAAACGGTCAGGATACTCTCAATTGTGCAGCTGTAGAACCTTTTGAGGATCTGAGGACCCATGCCAAATCCTTTCAGTCTCCTGAGGGTGAATAGGTTTTGTTGTGCCCTCTTCACGATTGTCTTGTGTGCTTGGACCATGTTAGTTTGTTGGTGATATGAACACCAAGGAACTTGAAACTCACAACCTGCTCCACTACATCCCAGTCGATGAGAATGGGGGTGTGCTCGGTCCTCTTTTTCTGGTAAAGCATATAACCAGCCAGCTGTCTGTTGATAATGTTGTCATTCAGCCATGACTACGTGAGGCATAAGATATTATAGTTTTGAATATCCCGGTGCAAGTTTAATCTTCCGCATAGTTCGTCGATTTTATTTTCCAAAGATTGCACGTTTGCTAGCAGAATGGAAGGAAGTGGGGGTTTATTCGATTGCTTACGAATTCTCAGAAGGCAGCCCGCCCACTGGCCCCTTTTTCTCCGCTTTCTCTTCATGCAAATGACGGGGATCTGGGCCTGTTCCCAGGGAAGCAGTATATCATTCACGTCGGGCTCGACGGACTCGTTAAAGGGAAAAAAGGATTCTGCCAGTCCCGTGGTAAGTAATCGCAGTTCTGATGCCCAGAAGTAATTTTTTGTCATAAGAGACAGTAGCAGCAACATTATTACAAAATAAGTTTAAAAAAATAAGTTACAAACAAAGCAAAGAAACTAACAAAAAAACACAATTGGTTAGGAATACGTAAAGCGTCAGCCTTGTTCTCCATCGGCATCTTAAGAGGGGTAAGTCACTCTGGATAAGAGCATCTGCTAAATTACTCAAATGTAAAATGGATAAGTGGTGGGTATAGAATGGCCTAATCATCATCCAGAAGGAAAATTAGCTTGTCTTTCATATGACACGCTAATTGTACACCGGGTGGGGGAGCATTACAGCGGTGCCCTATACATCCCCTCTGAACCAAACTAGCCAGATGCCTGCAAAGTCAATTAAAGTGCTTACCTCCAAGTGGCTCCACCATAAAATATCGTATGTGTTTACCCTCTCCTGCAGATTGCCAAATGGATACATTTGTTTAAGATACCATCAACAGTGTGTGGAAGGCAGTTGGAACACAAGGGGTTCATTTTTTACTACAGTATTTCACAAGATCCTCCTTCTGAAGACCTCACAGCTGGTTTTTATCTCAGATTTCTGTCCTGGAAGGCTCAGACTACCAGATTTAAGATGTCTTGAGTTTCATGTCAGGGCTTGAAGAATTTTCCTATCCAAACTCTAACTGCACATGGTGTGTCTGCAATCTAGTCTCTCTCATAAGCAACTGACAGAATGCTTGAGAGTACTGTATTCCATGACACTCAGCTCTCTCTGTCTGTCTGTCTGTCTGTCTGTCTGTCTGTCTGTCTGTCTGTCTGTCTGTCTGTCTGTCTGCGTCTCTGTCTGTCTGTCTGCGTCTCTGTCTGTCTGCGTCTCTGTCTGTCTGCGTCTCTGTCTGTCTGTGTCTCTGTTTGTCTCTGTCTCTCTCTCTGTCTGTCTGTCCGTCCGTCCGTCCAAGCAATGATGAAAAATGTAATCTTGCAGGATTTGGGGCACGTCTGATACATACCCTGTGACCTTGGGGTGCAGTTCAGCCTGGCTTTCTTTCCTCTCCTCCATCACTTCATCCTCCCACTCTTTCTGCCTATCGGTCTCTTTCTCATTCACGATACATTCACTCTTGGCCTTGAGACATCTGCATATCTTAGCAATGACTTTTCCTATCTTTTTATCTCAACATCTCACCATGTTCTCTTTTCTTTTTCGCTAGAGATTTTTTGGGCTCCAGCTCTTCAAAAAAACAAGAAATTTGAAATAATTGGGTTTTGTGAGGCAATTTCTTAAATAGCTCCCGAGTGGCACAGCGGCCTAAGGCACTGCATTTCAGCGCTAGAGGCGTCACTATAGACCCTGGTTCGATCCTGGGCTGTATCACATCCGGCCGTGATTGGGAGTCCCATAGGGCGGTGCACAATTGGCCCAGCGTTGTCCAGGTTTGGCCGGGGTAGGCCATCATTGTAAATAATAATTTGTTCTGAACTAACTTGGCTAGTTAAAGCAAGGTTAAATAAAACATTAGAAAATGGTACAGTAGCTCTTGGATGAATCGGAAAACTTTTCAGTCTAAAAACATTCTAGATTTGCTTTTGCACACAGACAAACAAACATTTGGTGCATATTCACTGTTGATAACTGGAAATATTAATAACATGATAATCTGAATGCAAATTATTCGTACATCTCAAAAATACTTGCAGACTGTACTTTGCAGACTGGTCTTTGACTCTGCGGCTTAATGTTCAGACCTCAGGGGAAATAGATGCTGCCTTAATTAACGTTGGGTTCTTCATTGCAGTCTTTTATGTTGAGCAAATTGCCTCTCTTATGCTGCAGGGTGACACACCAAAGCATCGTGCAGAGAAGGCCAAGGATGCAGAGCTGGCTGCCTACCTGGAGAACCGGCAGCACTACCAGATGATCCAGAGAGAGGACCAGGAGACAGCTGTGTGACCTCCCTCTGCTCCCTGACCTCCAGCACCAATTCCCTATAACCCTGTGCCAAAACTACTTTAGCTAAAAGAGGAAACTCACCAGAGAAGATGGTTAAAAGATAGCCAGTGTTGTATTCTCCTGCTAGGGAGTTGGTTGGAATCCTACCATATGAGAGGTCTTAAAGGTCCATCATGTGAGGTGCTTGTGACCAGTGGACTTGATTATTGCACTGCCAAAAAAAAAAAGCTGTTTTGTGTCGGAACGCTTGGAAGAGATGGCTCTTCTGTTACATTTTTTTTCTCCCCAGGTTGTGTTGCGCTTGCGATCCACCTAGACTGAATGTTGAATTCTGCTCCAGGGTTTTAGGACAGGAGCTTGGGTAACTGAATGTCCAGGTCATTATAATATTATACTCTCCGATGGAGCTGTATCGCTCTGTGTCTATAAAAGCAGCATGAGCGTTTCAACTGTACGGATCAACAATGACTAGATTTCAAAAGAGTATGAACACTCTGATCTGTAGGCCAGCTGTCTTTAAGGCTACCAAAAATGACATTATTTGGATTAAGGTTTTATTTGTTTGTTGTACATTATTATAATTTGTTGACTGATTTGTCCACCCATAATGCAGTGTGATGGTATCAAACTATCCACGTAGGTGGGGAATTTTACATGTAATACTGTTCTCATCACCAAACAATTTTGAATTGAATAAATCAATATTGTTCTACTTTATGATCACTTGGCAAATGTTTATTTTATTTCTTAGTTTTAATAAGGATATTTGGTACTGTACACTTATCGTAGTAGCTCTGTGTTAAAGCAGTTTATGCACTGCAGCTCCAATTGCCTTGATTTTCTTATTTTGTTGGCTGATTAGTTTGTATTTAATGTACTTAAGTCATGGTGTATTTTTATTGCATTTTTAAGCAGATTGATGTTTATATAATTTGTACATACTATACATTTAAAATGTTTTGTGTCTGGTCATTATTTACCATAAAAAATGTGCATATGATATGTATTAGTTTCAGAACTACAAAGCATTTCTTCTCTCATATTGTGACAGAAGTCAAAGGCGTATTTATTCACCTCAACATTTTTTTACAGATCCTTAACATGCACATGAAGTGGTTAAATTATGTTCAGCAAACTGAAAAATGTTCTGAAGGTTTGAGTTGTAAAATTTACAGGGTGGATGTTATTGTTTTTTTACATACAAAAAATAATAAGTTGTCTTCACACAAACCAATCGTTTGTGGTTGCTATTTATTTTCCATAGTTATAATCTGTTAAAATTTGACTGGCCATTTAAACCAGCAATATAATTCAACTTAAGTTATAAAGACCTGTGATTCATTTAAATGGCGTTATATTGTGAAGAGAGTGATGGGAAGGAATTGGTCTCATTCCAAAAGCTATCCTACATTATAACTAGTTTAATGTAGCACCACAGTAACTGTGGATCTACTGTATTTTGAAATTAGTTGTTTCTCTGAATGTTTTTTCTCATTATTTAATCACTAAACATCCTTGTAAGACATCCTTGTAAACACAGTAACAAGGTATACTTTCATATACACATTTTTTACTTGATTGTGTTTGTTGTCCGACGTTTATAGTTTTGACCTTCAAACAACCCATAATGCCAACTAAGATGCATTTCATTGTAAATAATTGCTGTTCTCTATTATGGCCAGATACATGAATAAATGTAGCACTGAATCAGTTGCTGTGACGGGAAATATGTTGTCAATGAAAGCCCTCGAGTGTTTCTAATGCCAGACTGAAAATAAGGTATTTTTGATTTGATTATGAAAAGTAAATGAATTGTGTAGTTCTACATCAGTTATTACGCCTCGTACATAATCATATGTTCTCACTGAATATTTTGCGGGTCAACTTTTTTGTTTTATTACATTTTTAACAATAGAAACATCCACATACAAACGACAACATACAGATGCACACAAACATCCAAAACATCACGCCTGCCCAGACCAACCTGCTCACCACCCCCAGCTCCAGCGCCCGCATCACTTTCCGCCACATAACCTCAAACTGCACCATTTTGTTTCATGGTCACACTGATTGTCAGCATTTTCAATAATGAAGACCGTAGGCCCCCTTTTAGTTGACTTCACTATAGTTGAAATATGTTAGCCTTGACGCTGAGAAGATTAGATATAATTTGAGGCATTTATGATTATACTGCATTCTGAAAGAGGTGCATATTTGAATAGGTATTGTAACATATATCCTCCTGTTCAGAGACTGACATGGAGATGTAGGAAATGCCCTTGCATTTGTATAATTTGGATGTATATTAACAATCCCTCATCAATCTACACACAATGCACCATAATGACAAAGCAAAAACAGGGGTTTAGACATTTTTGCAAATGTATAAAAAAATAAAAAGTACTGTTCAGACCCTTTATTCAGTGCTTTGTTGAAGCACCTTTGGCAACGATTACAGCCTCGAGTCTTCTTGGGTATGACGCTACAAGCTTGGCACATCTGTATTTGGGGAGTTTCTCCCATTCTTCTCTGCGGATCCTCTCAACCTCTGTCATGCTGGATGGGGAGTGTTGTTGCACAGCTATTTTCAGGTCTCTCCAGATATGTTTGATCGGATTCAAATCCGGGCTCTGGCTGGGCCACTCAAGGACATTCAGAGACTTGTCCAAAAGCCATTCCTGCGTTGTCTTGGCTGTGTGCTTAGAATATTTGTCCTGTTGGAAGGTGAACCTTCGCCCCAGTCTGAGGTCCTGAGAGCTCTGGAGCAGTTTTTCATCAAGGATCTCTCTGTACTTTGCTCTGTTCATCTTTCCCTCAATCCTGACTAGTCTCCCTGTCCCTGCCGCTGAAAAATATCCCACAGCATGGTGCTGCCACCACCATGCTTAACCATAGGGATGGCACCAGGTTTCCTCCAGATATGACGCTTGGCATTCAGGCCAAAGAGTTCAGTCTTGGTTTCATCAAACCAGAGAATCTTGTTTCTGATGGTCTGAGTTAAGTGCCTTTTGGCAAACTCCAAGCGGGCTGTCATGTGCCTTTTACTGACAGGTGTGTGCCTTTCCAATCATGTCCAATTAATTTACTTTACTCTAATCAAGTTGTAGAAACATCTCAAGGATGATCAATGGGAACAGGATGCCCCTGAGCCCAATTTTCTTGTCTCAGCACAGGGTCTGAATACTCATGTAAAGAAGGTATTTCAGTTTATACATTTTAATACATCTGCAGAAAAAAAAGACTATTTGCTTTATCATTATGGGGTATTGTATGTGGCTTGATGAGAAAAAAATAATACATTTTAGAACAAGGCTGTAACAAAACAAAATGTGTGAAAAGTCTGAATAAGGGGTCTGAGTACTTTCTGAATGCACTGTGTCCAAACCTACCACTGGAATTAAACAAGCCAAACTATACAGAGGAAAGCATTGCTCAAACATTTTACCTTCTGAAAGTCAGAGACACTTGTTGAATAAGTAAGGCTGCTCATGATTCATCTTGACATCACCAAAGGGGTGACACATTTATTAACAATCATGCCTCTTTTGATATCCCAGTGAAAGTTGCCTTTCTATCGTCTATGATCTACCATCTTGTACCAGTTTCATCAGAAAATATTTGAACAGCAGAGGAAAGGCCAAACAGCACATGTAGTACAAAGTGACCTCTTGAAATGGAGTTGAATAGCCTCAGCCTTAGTAGTAGTAAGTTGTGTGTGCTTGTGCATATACAGATTTGAATCTGGCCCAGAGACATGCTGGCACTTGCAAAGCTATTTTCTGGGAAGTCCATCGCTCCATAATGAGTTTTGCTGTTGTTGTGTAGTTTTCTGCACATTAACTCAACCATTTCAACATCTCACATTGTCACCTTAGCTTTGTGTACTGACTATACCCATAGTTCACTTTGTACAGAAAATACATGGCTATTATTATGAGACACCATTTCATGTGCCATGAGCTCTGTCGTGTTATGGTGTGTGCAAGAAAACACTTCCCATAGTGGAGCTGTTATCTCCAATTGACTTAGCCTTCAACAGAAATTGAAGTTCCGTTTGAAATGACACAAATTCCCCAATATGATATTTTATATGCTAATCTAAAGATGCGCTACGTTCCCACTTTCCATGTTGTCGATTACTGCAAAGAGCACCCTCTCCCATCATCATTTCCGTAGGTCCACTGGTTTTAATTGTACTATATTCTTAAAGGTTCAGTAGAAATCCACAGTCTTTGAATTACATACAAGTGGAAAGTGCTCTTTGGAATGGCAGGAGCGTGGAACTACCAATGCTATATCTGCATGAATGAGAACTTTACAATGTTTTTTTTTAATTTGCAAGCATAAAACAAGACTTGTAGCTACAAAAACACTCGAATGAGTGCAATGCAGGCATGGGGCTTACAGTGGCTGAATGGGGTCAGACAACTTCATTTTTAAAGGAGCTACAGTAGACCAAGGAATGGTAGTTTATGTATATTATCTGTGCTTTATTTTGAGTTGCTGTGCAATTCAGAGCAAGAGTATCTATCGCAATTCTTTTAAAAAAATAGAGAGAACTGTGCAACATGCATTTTTCTTTATTAAAAAATGTATTTTATTTTTTACTTGATATAGTGACCAAAATGTGATGGACAGACTAGTGTGCAATGTTGACGATATCAATCTGTGTATTTGTTTCTATTGGCACATGTTTTTGTTATTGTCTGATTTGAGAGAAAAAAAATAAAGGATGGTACTTAAACAACTGTATTTATTGTAATTACTTTCTAGTGAGTGTTGATTTTATTCGTCCAGTCAGTAAAAGCGCACTCTTTAATAACCCGCCATTTGTATGAGGTCATATTAACACCTATCATCTACCTCAGGGGACTGCAGGTGATGATGTGTGTTCTGCTGCCTGTAATGTCTTGTCCTTCACCAACCAGAAAAGAATGGAGTCCCACCTCCTCGGCTTTGATGGTCCAACCCAGTGAGTCAAACTGTCATTTTGTGTATGTAGAATGTCTGAAGGAAAGTCAAAATGGTATTTAATGCCTCTGTGTTGCAACATGCAATGTGTTTGAAAATGATGAGTCATGTTAGTCAGAACTGAATCATAGTGCATCATCTGGAGCGATTAAATACTGTAATTGGATACTGACTAGTTACTTCTGGATGTTGTATTGGATGTGTGTTTATCAGTCTGGTCCATTTGTGAAACTGAACAGCTGTTTTCTCCTCCTAGCTCTGACTCATTGTTGGCATGCTATCCAACTGGCAATTGGAAATGTCCCTATCTATGGTTCAGATTCTGGTCGGATCGCTATTGTGGCCCCGACTCACCTCCCCTGCCCTTCTGGGATTTCCCAATCACATGGCCTGAGGTCACAGAGTCATCTTGGATATACTGTACATCGATACTAAATAAGATGCAGACATACACTGTATAAGTTGTATTTCATCCGTACAGTCATCTGGTTCTTGAAAATGTGGTGATGTCCGGTACAACACTGTCAGCCTATCTAGGCACCACACTGTTACTCTGCCATATGGCCGAGCATATGCTTATACCAGAGGAGGCAGGTGGGAGGAGCTACAGGAGGACGGACTCATTGTATATGGCTGAAATTGAATACATGGTCAAAACATGTGGTTTCCATATGTTTGGTGTGTTTGACACCATTCCATTAATTCTATTAGGATCTTTACAATGAGCTGTCCTCCTATAGCTCCTCCCACCAGCCTCCTCCTGGCTCACACGTGGTGTTTATAAATGGCTCTTATCCAGGGTCCCTATCTAATGGCAGCTGTTGTGTGACAACAAGCTCTCTGGGTACATAATCAGGGTGACCAAGAATTCTAGGTCTAATGATTGTTCAATCCCTGCTGTCCTCCTGTAAACCATTTACTGTGGTGGTGCTGTTAAAACATGATGCATACATCCCTAGGCATTCTGTAGGCACCATAGAATAGTAGTATCTGTCTATAGTAGGTAGTCTGAGCATATCATTCTGCTTTCCTTTCTCTGTGATAATGTCTGGTGGTGAAATTGGAATGGGTATATAATATAGTAATCAATGTTTTTTTTATGTTTTTTTTATTTGTAGGCCTAAAAAAAGATTTGTAGCAACAAGAACACTAGAATAATGACTGTGAAATAATACATCTAGGGATTCACTAGAATAAAACTTCAAAAAGTTAGTGTCCTAGACGAGTGGTGCACAGGGGTTGGTGTTGGGGTTATGCGTCTCTTGACCCGTAATCATCACGTGGGTTGGTGATGTCACGAGGTGGTTAATTTAATGTGGCCCTAATGTTACCAGCTCAAACTAGTTTTTGAGAAACAAAGGGGAGGGCGACAAATAAGAGCAAGCGGGCCGGGCTAGAGGTATTGGAGGACTGTAAAAAATCTATTGTGGCTCAAAGTAAGACCATAAACTCTCGCCAAGAAGTACGATCAAAGAAACAAGTAAGTTATATATGTGTATTTGTCCAAATGTATAGTGATAAAATGATGTTACTTTGTATCACCCAAATCAACATTATCATTACTCACTTTTAATAGTTAAAATATATAGTCTCCATCATCGGAATCCTCTGGGGAATAACAGACGTGTCGTGTGTAATTTCTCAATTGAAGTCATTTTTCTTTGGATGATTTATTTGTGTGTATGTTTCTTTATTTAGTTGTTCTTTTTAGTTTTATGGTATTTTAAATAATTTATGCACCATGTGTTGGCTTTACTGCATAGATTCATAACTTTTGCCAGTAATGAACACCCAACTTTTGTCCCATACACGTGATTTGCGCAAAAAAGCGCAGTGGCACTGCGTATTGGCATAAACTTTCGTTGAATCAAAAATGTTTAATTGAATCTTAAATATGAAGTCAACGATTGAACGAACTTTTTTAATTCTACAACTTTGCAAGCGGTTCTGTTTAGGGATCTGAAGAAGTTGTGGGCAAATTACGTTTTGTTGTAATAACGGCTTTGCTTTGAGTTTAATAGCTGTATTTTGCACTGTGTGACAACGTCCTCAGGGGTGACACATTCTAGTGTTGATGATAAGTAGTGTGTGTGTGTGTGTGTGGGGGGGGGGGGGCTCTGTACCTCTAAATGTATGGTCTCATTACTGTAACTATTTTGAGCTATGATACTTGAGTTTGGAGGATAGGAGATAAATCCTGCGAAATTTAATAATATTGTTTTATATAAATTATTATGTTTAGTCATTACTATTTCAGATGTAGCGAAGCTACATAGTTTGAAAGTGTACTTCTACATGTCTTTGTTCGTCTTAAAGTAAAGCATAAGCATTTATTCCACAATTTGAATTGTGTTCAGGTTCCAGAAATCTTTTGCTTTCTGTTTGGGCCAATGAATGGATTTTATGACCTGAACACTTCACTTAAGCCATAACTAACTGTATGTGGCTATGGATAAAAGCTTCTGCTAAATGACTAAAAGCAAAGTCAATGTAAACATTCCCCAACTCAACAATATGAGCATTGAAATCGACTCTAACCTCAAGTACTTGTATTCACTGCTATCCACTCCGCTCAAGAGTTGTTCTCCTTTTTTTGTGTTTCACTGCCCAGGAACTTGTTTTTTACCTGACCACAATTTATGGCTGCCCCACCTATGTTTGCTCAACCCCCCCCCCCCCCCATCCAAAGTAGTGGCTGTGTAAGAGGCTGTAAAAGATTATTTGCAGTCAGAGATAACGCTACAAGTAACACAACTTTAGTAGAGATGAAATGGGGAAAAGATAGTCCTCAGTCTGCTGTTATCATTGTTTTTGTTTTTTCCAGTTGTATTTTAGAAAGTTAGTGGGCGCACTAGATGCAGCTAGTGCCTCCGGGTTAGGTTTTAGAAATGGAGGAGGGGTAGCATGGGGCTTTAGAGCTTGTGTGAGCTTGGCAGATGGACCTCGAGGCAATGGCACAGATAATCAGGGGAGAGAAAACAGCTTTGAAAAGACAGGGAAAACTCTATCCTGGCTATTCAAATGCACCATTCAACCTGATTTCAGCGGAGATTTGTGGGTGCGTGGCCCCTCTGCTATTCTCTCACTGCTCATGGAGTATGATGGAGTATCCCATTGGTTATGTTGAAATAGGAAGGAATGGGAAGTAAGTAGGCCACTGTCTCTTTTAGAGAATAAGCCATTTTGTCATGACTGCCATGCCTCAACTAGAAGGGATCACATTTTCACGCGACTGACGGCAGGGAGGATGTTTAGCTGTCGACAATGACGTTATAGTAGATAAAGTGCACTCATACTATTTGAGTCAGTAACGTGAATCATTCTGTCCTTGCAGTAGATAAAGTGCACTCATACTATTTGAGTCAGTAACGTGAATCATTCTGTCCTTGCGCTGTTGGTCCTTGACGGCCAGAATCCACCTATATTTTGTATATTTGATCAAATAAAGCATGTGATTCAGCCATTTGTTGGCCACTCAGTGTTCCTTCCTGAAGTAGGCCAGGACATTCTGGGTCTTTGTTAACTGTCTTTCTTTAGAGTGACCCTCTACCCCGCAGCTTCTCTCTTAGTGGGCATTTCATCCTTTTTTTGTTGTTGTTGCGGTCAGTGACTTTTCTGAGAAGACGAGGAATGCTGCTTAGCAGTAAAAACAAGAGTGACTTTATGCTGTTCAGGTTCAGTGTAGTCCTGCTTTCCATGTGTTGTTGTTATTGTTTCGTTGTAGAACTGATCTAGCAAATCTAATGTTATCTATTTGATCACAGTGGTCTAGGACCATTATTAGAGGAAGCATCATTTGAGTCAATCGAAATACGATCTTTACGGTATCTGATCCAATTTAACTATTTGGTTTGCTTTCTGCCAGGCAATACATATTATGTTTATCCCATTGTGTGATGAGTAGATGGTGGAAGTTAGTTGTGGTGGGAGTGAATAGTGGGCGATGTTTCATAATGACATGTTTATAGTTGGGAAAGGAAGATCTCTTACACACAGATACCTACCTATTCTAACATTCCTGTTACAGCTGCATTACTGATGGATAAAAATGATTGGCACGGATTTAAAAAAAATAGCAATGTTTTGTAGGCATATTTTGCAAATGATTGGGCATGCTAGCTCTAGTAAACTGTGGTATTTTAAGATGACCTTTCTCCCAGTATGCTAAGTCCACATTCAGATGTGTGGAACAAAGACCCTGCATGGGATATCTGTCTAGTGGCCCTTTAGAATGGAGTGAAAGGAGACCAGGAAAAGGCTCTGTTTTGATACAGGGTGTCTGCATTCGTAAAGAACGATAAAAGATTTTGAGGGCGCTCCGGGCCTCACCCTTGGCAAGGCTCAGTGGGTTAGACGAGGCCTGCTGGGTGTTGTTTCATCAAAGACAAAAGTGTTGCCTGGAGTAGCCCCTCGACATTTATGGCCAGGGGAAGAATGTCATTGGAACTGCTAGCTGGTGCAGAAAAAAACAAGCCAGCTTTTACTTGAAAATGGAACTCTATCATTTTTTTCAAGTGATACAAAAAGATTGTGATTCAGTGAGTGGTGGGAGTTGAGAATGGGGAGTTTCCAGAGATTCGTGGTTGCTCGGAGTGTTTAATTATGCTCACTGGCCATCAACATTTAATTACTGTTTTTGAGGACAGAATACAGATTTACTGGGTCAACAGAATATTTGATCAATTGGCTTGAAGAGGAGCAGCAAGCGTATGTGCCAGAGGGCCGGCTGTCCTTGCCATTGTGTATCACTTTCATTCGCAGTCCTTTTGATGAGCAGTCAAGTAAAGAAACAACACTTTCAGAAGCCAATTGTAGAGTTGCCTGATAAAACGATAGTGCCTTGGTGGATTCTCCAGTAGACCAGCTCCCTGGTGAGTGAGTAGACGGCTGCCACTTATGGCATTCTGCCTCACACAGTACGAGCCGATGGTTCAGAGAGGTGATAACCTCTAATGGATCAGACTTTTCCAGTGAGTTGTTGATTCATCAGCTGTGGCTGACCTTTCTATCCAAGGCTGCCCGCAGGCAAGCGAAAGTTCAATGTGAGCATACTGCAATGTGAGCGGATGTGGCTACGATCCCTGCTCATCTTCTGGACATATTGGCTCAGGCACAAACCAATGGAACAAATGTTGCTGTTAGATTAGTAAGTCGCGTGGGTGACGGGCATTACACAAGAGTGCTGTTCATCAGAGACTTCCCAGCAAACCGGGAACCTTCGCAGGACATTATCTAAGATTACCGCTATGGCGACGTGAGGGGGGGGGGGAGTGGTGGGTGCTGACGAAAGACTCAAAGACTTCGTAAAGGAGTAATACAGGCCTAGTTCACAAATGTTGTTGAAAATCTATTTATATACCGTACCAGTCAAAAGTTTGGACACACCTACTCATTCAAGGGTTTTTCTTTATTTTGACTATGTTCTACATTGTAGAATAAAAGTAGAGAAGAC
This sequence comes from Oncorhynchus masou masou, assembly GCF_036934945.1. Lineage (NCBI taxonomy): Eukaryota > Metazoa > Chordata > Actinopteri > Salmoniformes > Salmonidae > Oncorhynchus > Oncorhynchus masou. Next base: position 43,329,891 of record NC_088213.1, read on the forward strand.
TTCACCACATAATAGTAGTGAAGACATAGAATAATAGTGAAGACATCAAAACTATGAAATAACACCTACGGAATCATGTAGTAACCAAAAAACTGTTAAACAAAGTAGCCACCATTTGCCTTGATGACAACTTTGCACACTCTTGGCATTCTCTAAATCAGCTTCACCTAGAATGCTTTTCCAACAGTCTTGAAGGAGTTCTCACATATGCTGAGCACTTGTTGGCTGCTTTTCCTTCACTCTGCGGTCCAAGTCATCCCAAACCATCTCATTTGGGTTGAGGTCGGGTGATTGTGGAGGCCAGGTCATCTTTCTGTATAGTACTTTGTGACATCGGCTGATGTAAAAAAAGGGCTTTATAAAAACATTTGATTGACATGATGCAGCACTTCATCACTCTCCTCACAAATTATAGTCCCACTAAGTGCAAACCAAATGGGATGGCGTATAGCTGCAGAATGCTGTGGTAGCCATGCTGATTAAGTGTGTTCTGAATTCTAAATAAATCACAGACAGTGTCACCAGCAAAGCACCCCCACACCATCACACCTCCTCCTCCATGTTTCACGGTGGGAACCACACATGCAGATATCATCTGTTTACCTACTCTGCATCTCACCAAGAAATGTCGGTTGGAACCAAAAATCTCCAATTTGGACTCATCAGACCAAAGGACAGATTTCCACCAGTATAATGTCCATTGTTCCAAGCAAGTCCATTGGTCCAAGCAAGTCCCTTCTTCTTATTGGTGTCCTTTCTTTGCAGCAATTCGACCACGAAGGCCTGATTCACACAGTCTCCTCTGAACAGTTGATGTAGAGATGTGTCTGTTACTTGAACTTTGAAGCATTTATTTGGGCCAGAGTTAACTCTGGGTCTTCCTTTCCTGTGGCAGTCCTCTTGAAAGCCAGTTTCATCATATTGCTTGATGGTTTTTGCGACTGCACTTGAAGAAACCTTCAAAGTTCTTGACATTTTCCGGACTGACTGACCTTCATGTCTTAGTGTAATGACGGATTGTCTTTTCTCTTTGCTTATTTGAGCTGTTCTTGCTATAATTTGGACTTGGTCTTTTACTAAATTAGGGATATCTTCTGTATGCCACCCCTACCTTGTCACAACACAACTGATTGGCTCAAACACGTTAAGAAGGAAAGAAATTCCACAAATTAACTTTTAACTAGGCACACCTGTTAATTGACATGCATTCCAGGTGACTACCTTGTGAAGCTGGTTGAGAGAATGCCAAGGGTGTGCAAAGCTGTCATCAAGGTAAAGGGTGGCTACTTTGAAGAATCTCAAATCTCAAATATATTTGTTTAACACTTTTTTGGTTACTACATGATTCTATCTGTTATTTCATAGTTTTGATTTCTTCACTAATATTCCAATATAAATGTGTACTAACTGTTGACTGGTACTGTATATATATATATATATTTAAATATATACAGCATATATTTATTTATTTTTATTTCAATTCACCAGGAGGTGCTGCAGCACCCCTGCTTCCTGTGGCTATGTCCTTGGAATGTTCTCCCAACATTCACTAACACTTTCTCAACAACATCTGTAAAAAAACTACCACAGAAACATTCCCCTAAGGTTCTCATTAGGTTGCCAGGGATTGTAATAACACAATGTTCCGGAACATACTACCGCAAACAAAATGTGGGACCAATAAGAACTGGTTCTGAGGAAAGATATACAGGAACGTTCTGCTCATGTTGATGGATATGTTATTCAAAACCCCCATGACAACAGGCAGGGAATATTCCTACAGTGGTCTAAAAAAAAGTTATAGTATGATATGATGGTTCTAATAACGTTCCCTGAAAATACTACAGCAAAATAAATGTTGGCGCAATCGAAGTAGTTCTAAAAACATACTTCAGCAATAATGCACTTAGTTCTGAAAACATACTTCAGCAATAATGCACTTAGTTCTAAAAACATACTTCAGCAATAATGCACTTAGTTCTGAAAACATACTTCAGCAATAATGCACTTAGTTCTAAAAACATACTTCAGCAATAATGCACTTAGTTCCAAAAACATACTTCAGCAATAATGCACTTAGTTCTAAAAACATACTTCAGCAATAATGCACTTAGTTCTGAAAACATACTTCAGCAATAATGCACTTAGTTCTAAAAACATACTTCAGCAATAATGCACTTAGTTTTGAAAACATACTTCAGCAATAATGCACTTAGTTCCAAAAACATACTTCAGCAATAATGCACTTAGTTCTGAAAACATTGCTGCAATGTTCTGCTAACTTTGATGTGTAATGTAACGTCATTATACTGTATGAAGTTGCCAAACTTTCAAACAAATGGCATTCCAATCTTTATCACATCATTATATCTTGATACGGGGGTTGTCCTAACAAATCTACAAGAATGGTAATGAAGTCGATTTGAACATGCAGTCCGCCATCTTCAAGCCCTGTAGGCCACTTACTTTGCTGCACCACCAGGAGCGTAATGTTTCTCGTGGATCATTCAATTATGATCCAAACTATGGCTATATGTCGTAGGACATATGCACGTCTATGTACACCTCGCCACAATCTGCCAGGCAACAATTGAACACGAATTCTGAAATCAAGTTTTGTTGGGAAAATAAAAGTCAAAACATCCCTCCTTTACAGCATTGAAAGAAGATTGGTAGAGAAAGAAATAATAGAGGATACTTCTTTTTCCGATTTTGTTATCCTGTCTTTTGCAAAGACAAGGACCACAACCTGGAAATCAGAGTAAAGGTGTAAACAGCTTTATATTTGTGTTAGTCACATCGCAGTGGCGCGCGGTCGATTCATTCCAGGGATAGCACTCCAAAGGCCAGGTTTGATCCCTGCTTGTGACTATCAAAAAAAATACGGTAAAACTATGTTTGTACAATAAATGTCTAATAAGTTGTGATTCCAAATAATTGGCATACGTGTTTCTACATGGATTTCTAACTTCCTCAACAGTAAGATAACACTAACACAGGAATGAAACCTCTATGGACTGTTCAAAACTTAATTTGATAATTCTGGGAACATTGAGGGTATGTTTTGTGCACCCTGATACGAACATTGTAAGAATGTCATCAAAACTGGACAGATTTTGTGTTTTGGGAACCTGTCGTGTCATATCCCCACAATATTCCCATAACCTAAATAAATGTTTTAGGGACATTTAAATAACTTTTTTTAAAGTATAACATCAGGTGAATGTTTTTTGCATTCTAAAATAAACATTGCAAAATCATCCACAAAAGTGGATCGTTTTTGTGTTTTGGGAACAGATCTTTTGTCTTGTCCCCACAATCAGATGGTTCCCACAACATATGAAACATTCTGGGATCCATTAAAGAACAGACGAAATGTGTTCTGGGAACGTTCTTGCAACATCAAGCAAATGTTTCATACAAACATTGTATAATCATCAGCACAACTAGACAGTTGTTGTATTATTTGCTGCAACCTAACAAATGTTCTGGGAACTTTCACAGAACCAATTTTGGTTGGCCGATTTGGCATCTTATTTGGTGTTGTAGGATGATGCATTGTAACATCCACATGACATATTGTGAACAGCCCAGAATGTGTCATCTTAGTTCCCTGCTGCTGTGTGATCTCAATTCTCTGTTCTCAATGTCTTCATTGTTTGTATTCCACTAGAAGGATTTGTGTATTTTGCCAGTCGTTAATGATGGGTCCTAATTAATCATAACCACAGAAAACACTCATCCTTTGCCTTGAATGTTGATTGTATGTCACAAAAATAAACTTCATAATATTCCAAACACTTCTTTGCATAACGGGAAGGAATGTTTCGGTTTTTATTACCCTGGGAAGCAGATTGATTGAACAAGGACCCTAAATCTTTTGATGGGGAAGCGTGAAATACTTTTAGATTCCCACCACAAAATCAAGGATTTGGTATTATAGGCAACCTTGTTTTGGGTTATTGAAATCAGATTCTTGAGTTACTCTTTGTGGGTGTTCTTCAAACTAATACAAGACCTGTTTGTCCCGGCACATCACTGAGCTCTTCTAACCCAGACAGAGACATGCAGTTCCCCTGTGTCCCACAGAAGAATGGCTTCAAACTAAGCCTCTTCCATCGAGCTCTCCCTGTCAGGGTGACCCCTATCACCTCCCAGCAGGTGGGTTAGCATTCACCATGGTGATCTGGTGCTGCCGTCCATCCCCTGCTGCTAGCTCTGGGACTGTTGGCAGAAAGAATAGACATTAACTCAATTAAGTCAGAGAATAAATATAAACTCAGAACTTGACAGGATAGGAGGATCCCTTATAGACATCCATACATTTCAGTAATATAGGGCTACTTCTTTATCTGTGAGTTGCTGCCCTCTTCTTTTGAACTAGACTATTAAAAGCTGAAATCTGTAAAGGGGGAAACATTGCCACTGTTTGCCCCAGTGCCTTTGTTTTTAAGGGTTTATCAGAAACATACCTCAAACAACATGACCAGCCTAGCTAACCTGTAAAGTATGGTTGAATTTGGACACATTGTGGTGCTGTTGGACAGGAAAAACCATTCATGCAAGCTCATTGGCTCATAGTTGCCATATTGTTTCAGCTAGTCTTGCATCCTTAACTTCTTGGATATAGGGGGAGCTATTTTAATTTTTGGATGAAAAACGTTCCCGTTTTAAACAAGATATTTTGTCACGAAAAGATGCTCGACTATGCATATAATTGACAGCTTTGGAAAGAAAACACTCGGACGTTTCCAAAACTGCTAAGATATTGTCTGTGAGTGCCACAGAACTGATGTTACAGAAAAAACCCAGATAAAAATACAATCAGGAAGTGCCGCATTTTTTGAAACCGCCTCATGGCAATGACTCCTTATATGGCTGTGGAGGAGCTAGGCGTCAGCTTACCTTTTCCACGTTTTCCCCAAGGTGTCTGCAGCATTGTGACATATTTGTAGGCATATCATTGGAAGATTGACCATAAGAGACTACATTTACCAGGTGGTCGCTTGGTGTCCTCCGTTGCAATTATTGCGCAATCTCCAGCTGCAGTATTTTTCCGTTTGCTTCTGACAAGAGAACTGCCACCACTGATAGATTATTGAATAGATATGTGAAAAACACCTTGAGGATTGATTCTAAACAACGTTTTGCCATGTTTCTGTCGAAATTATGGAGCTAATTTGGAAAAAAGTTTGCCGTTGTAAGTGACTGCATTTTCTGGTATTTTTCTTAGCCAAACGTGATGAACAAAACAGAGCTATTTCGTCTACACAAATAATCTTTTTGGAAAAAATGAACATTTGCTATCTAACTAAGAGTCTCGTCATTGAAAACATCCGAAGTTCTTCAAAGGTAAATTATTTTATTCGAATGCTTTTCTTGTTTTTGTGAAATGTTGCCTGCTGAATGCTAGGCTTAATGCTATGCTAGGCTATCAATACTCTTACACAAATGCTGGTGTAGCTTTGGTTGAAAAGCATATTTTGAAAATCTGAGATGACAGTGTTGTTTACAAAAGGCTAAGCTTGTGTATCAATATATTGATTTCATTTCATTTGCGATTTTCATGAATAGGAAACGTTGCGTTATGGTAATGAGCTTGAGGCTATGATTACGCTCCCGGATACGGGATTGCTCGACGCTAGAGGTTAAATGCTATATACCCAATTTGGTCCCAATCGGTCCAGCGGTTCAGGAGAAGAAGACGTTAAAAATGATCCAAAATACATCAAAAGAATATTGTATTGCATGATCAATTTGATTTTGAGTTCTGATATTTGGCAAGTGTAGTAAACAGTACCGAGTAACTGGTCTTAGGGCTACGTGTCAAATTTTTCCTGATGGTGGCACAGTGGGCCCATAGCTGAACCCCGGCCATTGCTGCTTGCAGCGATGTATTTTATTGTTTTGTTGATGAAACAGAGGAGCGTGTAAGACAGCGTGGTAAAAAAAAATCTCGGTACATATTCTGGTTTTTCATTGCATGTGCAACGATGTTCTAGTAAGAAAAACAATGTTCCTTGTTTGAAGTAACTTTGTTGTTGTAATAGCCCAATTGGATATGACAGTTTCACCCTTCACGGATTTCAGCTTTAAAAGGTATGCACAATGCATTGACCAGAATACACCAAGATGGGAAGCGCTATTGTGACAATGAGATGACATGAAATGTGTTCAATGTGTCATCAATATAGATACAGTTGAAGTCGGAAGTTTGCATACACTTAGGTTGGAGTCATTAAAACTCATTTTTTTACCACTCCACAAATTTCTTGTTAACAAACTATGGTTTTGGCAAGTCGTTTAGGACATCTACTTTGTGCATGACACAAGTCATTTTTCCAACAATTGTTTACAGACAGATTATTTCACTTATAATTCACTGTATCACAGTTCCAGTGGGTCAGAAGTTTACATGCATTAAGTTGACTGTTCCTTTAAACAGCTTGGAAAATGCCAGAAAATTATGTCATGGCTTTAGAAGCTTCTGATTGGCCAATTTACATCCGTCAATTGGAGGTGTACCGGTTGGATGTATTTCAAGGCTTACCTTCAAATTCAGTGCCTCTTTGCTTGACATCATGGGAAAATCAAAAGAAATCAGCCAAGACCTCAAAAAAATTCTAGACCTTCACAGGTCTGGTTCATCCTTAGGAGCAATTTCCAAATGCCTGAAGGTACCACGTTCATCTTTACAAACAATAGTATGCAAGTATAAACACCATAGGACCATTCAGCCGCCATACTGCTCAGGAAGGAAACGTGTTCTGTCTCCTAGAGATGAATGTACTTTGGTGCGAAAAGTGCAAATAATTCCCAGAACAACAGCAAAGGACCTTGTGAAGATGCTGGAGGAAACAGGTACAAAAGTATCTATATCCACACCGCCATGAAAAATCCAGACTATGGTTTGCAACTGCACATGGGGACAAAGATCATCCTTTTTGGAGAAATGTCCTCTGGTCTGATGAAACAAAAATAGAATTGTTTGGCCATAATGACTATTGTTATGTTTGGAGGAGAAAGGGGAGGCATGCAAGCCGAAGAACACCATCCCAACCGTGAAGCACGGGGGTGGCAGCATCATGTTGTGGGGGTGCTTTGCTGCAGGAAGGACTGGTGCACTTCACAAAGTAGATGGCTTCACGAGGAAGGGAAATGATGTGAATATATTGAAGCAACATCTGAAGACATCAGCCAGGAAGTTATAGCTTGGTCGCAAATGGGTCTTCCAAATGGACAATGACCCCAAGCATACTTCCAAAGTTGTGGAAAAATTGCTTAAAGACAACAAAGTCTAGGTGTTGGAATGGCCATCACAAAGCCCTGACCTCAATCCCATAGAAAAAATGTGCTGGCAGAACTGAAAAAGCGTGTGCGAGCAAGGAGGCCTGCAAACCTGACTCAGTTGTGTCAGCTTGTGGAAGACGTTTGACCCAAGTTAAACAATTGTAAACTTCTGACCCACTGGGAATGTGATGAAAGAAATAAAAGCTGAAATAAATCATTCTCTACTATTATTCTGACATTTCACATTCTTACAATAAATTGGAGATCCTAACTGACCTAAAACAGGGAATTTTTGCTAGTCAGGAATTGTGAAAAACTGAGTTTAAATATATTTGGCTAAGGTATATGTAAAACTTCTAACTTAACTGTAGATTTTTGTTTTCTAACATATTCCTGGCACTGCTTGTCACAAAATAAAATGTTGTATTTTGTTTGGTGTTCATGTTGGAAAACATGTTGTTTTGTGTAAGGGGAAGTGAAAGGGTGGAGTGAGTAGCTCATGACCCATTGATCCTCATTGCTGGTTGTGTTCCTCACAGTTGGTTTGATTGACCCTAAATTGAGTCATGAGATCATAGGAAAAAATCTATGTAATATTTCAGCCCTCTCACATGTATTTTCCCAGTTCTCACTTTCACATGCTCGAGTGTCAAGCTTTAAAACTGTTTAATGTAATGGATTTTGTATAACATGATGTGTTTTACTCTTTGACCATAATCCCTTATTCACCTTTCACCTCTAAAGTACAGAACCACTCATTGTGAATTGGTTTGATTATAGCTGGTAACGATCAATAGTTGACCTTGATCGTGCTCTTTCAACTCTCATCTCAATTATAGACACACAACGGAGGAACATCAGCAATATAACCTACATAATGGCAACATTATTTCTTGTGCCACAATTGTTAATGGCATGTTTTTTCTTCTTTTCCGTCTTTTGTTTTCTTCTTTTCTCTCCAGTATGCGGGGTTTGTTCTCAACAGCTGTGGTGCTTATGGTGGCCTTGATGATAGTCACCACTGAAGCAGGTAAAAACAAGAAAGGTAAGGGATTTGCTATGTATTGCTTTAATTTGCCATGCACAGTTGTAGGATTAGCATGACAGTTTCACCGTTCATGAGGTTCATAAAGCCTCAGTTGGAAACCTGTCCTTACTAACGACTAATTGTAATATTGCTGATATTATTTCTGTCATCTTGTTATTTTTGTTTCGCAGAGAAGGGGAAAGGGGCCAAGGGTGGTGCCTCTGACTGTGCTGAGTGGCGCTATGCTAGCTGTGTGCCTAACAACGGAGACTGTGGAGTCGGTGTCAGAGAGGGCACCTGCAACGACCAGATGAGAAAACTGAAATGCAAAGTGCCTTGCAACTGGAAGAAGGAGTTCGGCGGTAGAAATTATACATTGATAGATGATTCCATTTCCCTTGATATGCCATATAATTCTCAAAGTGTAAAGTGGTGGTCAGTTAATCAAAAATATAGCAAACATTTCATTCATAGCTTATTACTACATAATTAGAATTGTATCATGTCATTTCTTAGTAAATACCTAGTAATTGACATAACCGCAAAAAAAAACTATAGAACTACATTATCTTCAGACTGTTCTATGATAGCCTGACGACTTCTTCCGCTGCTCTGTCGTTCACGACATACTTTAGTCTGAGACTGCCATCATTGAAGTTGTATGTTGGGGCGAGGGGCATGGGGGGGGGCGTTGTGCAAAGCAATTGGATTGTCTCTAACCAATCAGAGTATCAAAGCCAACGACACATTTTCAAACCATTGCTTTACCCACATGTGTTCTGGCTCTGGCCCAAACTATCAGTTTCTGGACCATTCAGACGGCCCAAATGTGTTTGCATTCGGTGAAGGGTCGGGGAGGTACTCAGATCCAGACTCATTGCGGGGAAGAAACGAACGTATGTGGGCGTGGCGTAGCGTTTGGCCAGAGCAAGGAGTCTGGGTAGCCAGGCAAGCTCTATTGTAGTGTGTTCCTGATACTCAGCGGTTTTCCCTTTTGACCTTTGCCATTTCAGCTGACTGCAAGTATAAGTTTGGCAGCTGGGGTGAGTGTGACACAGCTACTGGATCCAAGAACCGGTCTGGAACCCTGAAAAAGGCCCTGTACAACGCAGAGTGCCAACCCACCATCAAGGTGTCTAAGCCATGCCCCGCAAAGACCAAGACAAAGGCCAAAGGTGAGAAGTAGACATTTAAGTCATGCAAAAAGTAACATTCCTATCCCCAAATGAGTACGTCATATTGAGCAAGGAATCTATGATGAATTGGCCCTATGTCTTCCCACAGGAAAGAAGGGAAGAGGGAAGGAGAACTAAAAAGGTGGATGAGTCCACATTGAACAAGTGATTGGTTTGATTTTATTACGCAATATCCTTTGCTTTTTCAACAAACATAATATGCACAAGTGAATTATGAGATGTCAAATGGGCCTTTCCTTCAAATACAGTATAACAAACACTAAATGTCTCTGAATATTGACCAAATATACCACAAATGTAGACAAACACAATTCTTTTCACATATTTCCAGCTGTCGGTGGCCTGGCAACTTAGCCCGCTTGTGTTCTGATATTTCCATAATGTTAGTAAGATTCCAGTTCTGGACATGCTGTATTATGCAATGAAACAAATACTTTGACCTCACCAGTGTTCTTGGTCTACCTAACCCTTGTGATGTGTAACGTTTTCCAGAGTTTCACCTTTTACATTAGTTCAACTGGAGTCAAGACCAAGCTCCTTGTTTGAGATTGTTTCTTAACCAGTAGATCATTTAATAATATGCTTGAGGTTTTTTTTCAATTCAAAATGTTCATCTTACATTGTTGTGATTGTTATAGTTTTCTCTTGACTACCAATTAGTATTACTAACAGAATTGATGAGTGGATTTCAATTGCGTGTGCAATTAGTAAAAGTAGAGAGATGCAAATCAACTATTTTTCTAGTCAACTGAGGACCGTCAGCTCAACGTGTTTCATGTACAATACAAAGCTGAACTTGAATGCTCATGAGAATGCAGTCATTGTCTTTGTGAAGATAATAGTGGTATTGTTAAAACAATTAGTTTTATAATATATATACTTCAAAAGGTGTCAGGCGATTTTGAGTTGAACTGCTGTGTTCATATTTTTGCAAACACACATGCACACACCTTCGCACAGTTCATCTGTACTCTCATTTTTGTAATTACTGTCATTATTATTACACAAACCCTTGGAACAGAAAAAAATCAACCACTTTAAATAAACTCTCTGAATTTTTACTATTGGTTGTTTCATGTTTCTTCTTAATAAATGTTTGTGGCAATTTAACTTACTACATTTATGCATTTAAAGAGAGACTGTATCAAAACAACTATGTCTATGGTTGAAAATGGCCTATGTGGCATCAATATGTGTCGGAAACATGTATTCTAGTGTCAAAATGTACTACAAATTGTAAATATGATCATTTTGGTCATAAAGTCAGTCTCGTCCCAAACTGAGATTTGCGAGATTACTAGGAGTGAAGCGTACCTAACAATTTTCCTTCAGTTGGGTTTATTTCATCCCTGCCCACAGCTGGCAGCACCCGAGTAGTGCCCAGCACACTGGCCATTGTACATTTGGTTTGAATTTGGATATCCCTATGGGGCTAGTTAGGGACCATCAGTAAACTACACCATGTACATGGGCTAGTTAGGGACCATCAGTCAACTACACAATGTACATGGGCTAGTTAGGGACCATCAGTAAACTACACAATGTACAGGGGACAATATTTTTAAATGTCAATAGCTCCAAATATCAATGACATAAAAACCTCAAACCAACTATAAATTGTAGAAATGCATATACAAATATTGTAAGCATTTAATGAGAACTAAGAGGTGTGCAACATTTAAATATTTTCCCATTTACATTGTGTAATATATTGATGGTCCCGAACTAGTCCCACAGATAGACTGAAGTCAAACCAACTTTGTAACAGTCACACACCGTCTGGCTGAAGCTGATGGGCGAAATAAGTTGGCTAGCTTGCTAGCCTAGGCCAGGCTACTTCCAGATACAAGACCTGGTCAGACTGTTTCATATTATCTAGAAGGGTTAGTGACTGTAACTGTGTAGGGTTTTGGCAAAGTGAATGTAAAACGCCTCCCACCTGCAAAAACACTCAAGAGACACCCACATCAAAGCACGCCTTCATGACCCATATCTCATTCTCAGTTTAATTTCCTAATGAGTACAATTGAAACCGAGGCTATATCAGTACATTCAGCCCCCTTTAATAAGAAAAGGCTTTCAGGAACTGTCATGTTCACTACTATGTTACTGTTGACCTGTAAGATCAAGTAATAAAATGTCTGGCACAAGTTGATAATGATGTCAAATGTCAGGCGATGTCTCATCATTACTGCGTCAAAGAGGCATGGTTGAATGAGTACACCAATTTACCTTTAAAACAGGGCAAACCAGTAGATTTGTTATAAAGCCCACAGGGCCTTGCTGAGTGTATGACCTGAAGTCGTGGTGCCATAATTTGTGCTGCTGTGCTTTGGCTCTGAGGGTCTCCTGTTGGACCCGGTGCTCCCCTGGGCTCTCAGCACAGCCATGAGCTCATACTGTGTCACTGATCGGTCACCGGCCCCGGCTCTCCTCCCATTGTCTCCAACAGATATCACTACCTAGCAATGACTGGTAATACTCGTGGCGTGCAAAATATATTCCATTAATACTGTATATTACATCAGAAAGCATACTGTACATGTCAAATCATTTAAAATACTATTCCAATGGTACAATATATTTTATTAAGCATTAGAAAAAGATACAATCCTCTGTACACTGTCTCTGGATAGTTGTTTTAGGGGAGGGGCCATACTACAGGAAACTGTGGTCATGTTTTACACTCTCCCTTTCACCCTTTTTTTTGGGGTGGGGGGGTGGGGGGGGGGGGGTCGCACCCAGCCTGTCATGCCAATGTGATATTCAGGAATTAAAGTAAGATTATTCATCCATCTTTACCACCACAGTAATGACCCCATGATCATTTCAAAATCAGTTTTATATGGATGCACATCCGTAGCTGGCCATTTTATATGACCAGGTCATGCCCAGACAGCATCAGTTATTTTCCCACTAATCCCTACTTTTATGCATTTAGCTCTTTGTTAGAAGGTCCTTCTTTGAAAATGCATTGAACCAGTTAGATAAGCTAGTAATATTACCCACCTAATCATTGGTGTGACCTCGTGAATATGGATATAGGCTGGGGAGGTACAAGCTGGACTTCACACATTGTAATCCAACATGGAGAATAGTGGCACATTTACAAATATAAGTCACCAAAAAACAACGGGTTACATTTTTCCCCCCAAATTCCTGACTTTAAATCAATTTAGAAATACACTCTCTTAATATCTCTTGCATATACATACAGTTATATATATATATTTATATATATATATATTGTTTATATTCAATTTGTAAAATTATGTGTGAATCACAAACATAATACAAGAGAGGTACAAACATTCAGATATGAAATGAGAAACTGCAGTTTTTAGAGCATACAATGGCCTTCTATTTACACATTCATAATTAGGCAGGAGATAACATAGAAAATATGTTTAATACTCTCGAGATAAGTATCCCCTATAAACAAGTGTTTTGTATTTTATACCGGCAGTTCCAGTCGCAGTGAAGGCCAAATTTAAAAACACAACACTTCCATAATTGTGAAGCTGGCAATGAATTAAAGCTTTATTGTTGCCGGCGGGTGTTTCTCCTTGTAACGTAACGACACGATAATTGAATTGTTTGGAGCCAAACACCGGTTGTTAACTTATGCATTGGCCTTGTACTGCCATCAACAGTTTGTCATGTTTGAAGATCAATTTTGATCAAAACATATACATCAATATTTTGGTCAGTGGGAGGTGAATGGATATGCATTACAGTACTCTCAGGGGTAACAACGTATTTCAAGTCACCAGCAGCATGTTGACGTACGTGCTACTAGCCTTGAGGTTAGACAGTCTGCAACAACAAAGGATCCATATCGTCTTTGTTCTCCATATCATGTCGTGACCACATTGCTCTCCATATCACATTATGATAAGGATTCACTGATGTGAAGGAGTACCTCCATCTCCGTGAGGACTTAATCAATTCTAATTCCTCAAGGAGGAAGGAAAGGAGGAAATGGATAGTTTCATCGGACATTTCATGCTCGTTTCCTTTGATACTGTTGCATAAAGGAAGATTTCCAAGCTCCTTTTTAATGTGTCTTTTGCCGTACACCCAGACATTATGTAACACTGCCCTCACGGTCTTCTATGTTGGTGGTGGTATCTCGGAGAGGGATGACTGAAGTCTTGGCCCTGGCCTTAGTCCACAGACGTTCAGCTGGGCTTTTTGAAGATTGTTACCACGTTTCAGTGGATACGAATTAGTCCTTGTTGGTCATCGCAATAAGGGTCCAGGGGGGAAAAGAAAACAACTGAGACATGTTTGGACTCCATAACTTTGGCTGATCTCAGATTCTTCGTTTGCCCCATCCTCACATTGGCCATCATACTCATACTGTATCATTTGGACGTAGCTAAGATGTTACTATTCTTCTGTGGCTAAGACATCTCCGAGGAGCGTTGAGTGTGACATAAGTTGATAAACATGACTGTGGAGGCTCCCTGTGGAGGCTCCCTCCTCCCGTTCTCTGTAACCACTCAGCCCTCCAGATGTCTTAGTAATATTACCCCTCAGCATATGTATGCTCCAGCTCATCTTGTTCCAATATTTTTATACTGGCACATGAGGAGATTCTTAAAGGTCTTCTTGAAGGTGGCGTTGCAGAGGGCGTAGCAGGCTGGGTTGATGGTGCTGTTGACATAGCACAGCCAGTAGCCGATGGCCCACACAGTGTCCGGGACACAGGAGTGGCAGAAGGTGCTGATGAGTACCATGACATTGTACGGGGTCCATGTGAGGATGAAGGCAAGCAGGATGGCGAAGATGGTTTTGGTCACCTTTTTCTCCCTGGCTGCCATTTGGCGCTTCCTTTTCACCTGGCTGCGGGCAATACTGGCAAACTTGCGCGCCACCTTCCGGGGGCGGTTGACTGGGATAGAGCGGGTCTCGCCCCCCTGGATGGGTGGCTGAATCTCGATGGCAGTAATGCACTCGTCACCAGCCTGCTTGGTTACAATCTTGATCTTGGACCATTTAGAGGCAGGGTTGAGTTTAACGGTTGCCGCTGCAGGTGCAGGTTCAGGTGCAGGAGCAGGTGCTGGAGCAATGCCAAGGCACCCCTCGGAAATGGCTTCACTTTTGGCCCTCTCCTTGGCATTTTGGGGGGCAATGCTGGCTGTGCTGGAGCCATTGGAACTCTCTTTCTCTTCTGGATTGACACTAGCGTCAGGCTTGGTGGAAACAACAGACACATCAATCTTGCCATTCTTCACAGCTTCACCGGTGTTGCAGGACTCCAGACTGGGCTTGGGGGACGGGTTGTTGTTATTCTGTCTGTTAAGGATGTGGCTCTTGAGTGGGTTAGGTATCTTGAGGCCCTTCTTCTTTTTCTCAGCCTCGGGCTTCTGCTTGGACACCCGGCTGCGGCTGGCCAGAGAGATGTGGATGTAGAGCACCATCATGATGACCACAGGCAGGTAGAAGGCAGCGATGGCTGTGCCGAAAGTGGCGGCAGGGTTGGAGAGAAACTGGATGTAGCACTCTCCTGGTGGAACCGTGCGTTCTCCAACAATAAACTGCCAAAACAGGATAGCAGGGGCCCAAAGAATGAAGGAAAGAATCCAGGCACCTGCAATCATCAGCCCAGCCATTTTGGTGGTCCTTCTGGCTGGATAGCTCAGGGGCTTGGTGACACAGAAGTAGCGGTCAAAGCTAATAATAAGAAGGTTCATGACAGAAGCATTGCTCACCACGTAATCCAGGGCCAGCCACAAGTCACACGCTACAGGTCCCAGGGGCCAATAGCCCACAATGATGTAGACCGTGTAGAGGTTCATGGAGAACGCACCAATGATAAGGTCTGCACATGCCAGGCTAAACAGGAAGTAGTTGTTGACTGTCTGGAGGTGCCGATTTACTTTAATGGAAAGCATCACCAGGATGTTGCCTGTGACAGTGACAAAACTAAGGGAGCCTGTAACCAGGGCGATGAAGACCATCTCCACGGCTTTGTAGGGGCTTCCCATCTCCTCCTCCCCCACCACACAGGTCTCATTGGTGCCAGAATCATTACAGCTGAGGTTGGCTGACAAGACATCACTGGAAATGTTGCTCAAGGAGCCTGAAAAGGAAGCACAATAACAACAATATGTTAATTTTGGATGTGTAGTGTAGGAGAGTTTAAAGGGTTATTCCATCAAACTTCAAGTTATTAGAATAGTACACAATGCAGAACAGAACAACCAGGTTAAAGGTCAGTGGCCCAAGGCCAGGAACAGGAATATTCCAAGTTCGGACAGTAGGGGGGAGTCAGATCGCTATGATCTCCAGGAACTTTACTTTTGGTGTCTATTTTTAATTGTTGCGCTACTAGTGCTGCCTGTTGATGTTAAGTAGGCAGCTACAGTAGCTGAATGATGTTAACATCTTCGGGTTTTATTTCATTAAATGTATTTGATTTCATTTGAGTGCTTACAGTGCCTTGCGAAAGTATTCGGCCCCCTTGAACTTTGCGACCTTTTGCCACATTTCAGGCTTCAAACATAAAGATATAAAACTGTATTTTTTTTGTGAAGAATCAACAACAAGTGGGACACAATCATGAAGTGGAACGACATTTATTGGATATTTCAAACTTTTTTAACAAATCAAAAACTGAAAAATTGGGTGTGCAAAATTATTCAGCCCCCTTAAGTGAATACTTTGTAGCGCCACCTTTTGCTGCGATTACAGCTGTAAGTCGCTTGGGGTATGTCTCTATCAGTTTTGCACATCGAGAGAAATGTTTTCCCATTCCTCCTTGCAAAACAGCTCGAGCTCAGTGAGGTTGGATGGAGAGCATTTGTGAACCGCTGTTTTCAGTTCTTTCCGCAGATTCTCGATTGGATTCAGGTCTGGACTTTGACTTGGCCATTCTAACACCTGGATATGTTTATTTTTGAACCATTCCATTGTAGATTTTGCTTTATGTTTTGGATCATTGTCTTGTTGGAAGACAAATCTCTGTCCCAGTCTCAGGTCTTTTGCAGACTCCATCAGGTTTTCTTCCAGAATGGTCCTGTATTTGGCTCCATTCATCTTCCCATCAATTTTAACCATCTTCCCTGTCCCTGCTGAAGAAAAGCAGGCCCAAACCATGATGCTGCCACCACCATGTTTGACAGTGGGGATGGTGTGTTCAGGTTGATGAGCTGTGTTGCTTTTACGCCAAACATAACGTTTTGCATTGTTGACAAAAAGTTCAATTTTGGTTTCATCTGACCAGAGCACCTTCTTCCACATGTTTGGTGTGTCTCCCAGGTGGCTTGTGGCAAACTTTAAATGACACTTTTTATGGATATCTTTAAGAAATGGCTTTCTTCTTGCCACTCTTCCATAAAGGCCAGATTTGTGCAATATACGACTGATTGTTGTCCTATGGACAGAGTCTCCCACCTCAGCTGTAGATCTCTGCAGTTCATCCAGAGTGATCATGGGCCTCTTGCTGCATCTCTGATCAGTCTTCTCCTTGTATGAGCTGAAAGTTTAGAGGGACGGCCAGGTCTTGGTAGATTTGCAGTGGTCTGATACTCCTTCCATTTCAATATTATCGCTTGCACAGTGCTCCTTGGGATGTTTAAAGCTTGGGAAATCTTTTTGTATCCAAATCTGGCTTTAAACTTCTTCACAACAGTATCTCGGACCTGCCTGGTGTGTTCCTTGTTCTTCATGATGCTCTCTGCGCTTTTAACGGACCTCTGAGACTATCACAGTGCAGGTGCATTTATACGGAGACTTGATTACACACAGGTGGATTGTATTTATCATCATTAGTCATTTAGGTCAACATTGGATCATTCAGAGATCCTCACTGAACTTCTGGAGAGAGTTTGCTGCACTGAAAGTAAAGGGGCTGAATAATTTTGCACGCCCAATTTTTCAGTTTTTGATTTGTTAAAAAAGTTTGAAATATCCAATAAATGTCATTCCACTTCATGATTGTGTCCCACTTGTTGTTGATTCTTCACAAAAAAAAACAGTTTTATATCTTTATGTTTGAAGCCTGAAATGTGGCAAAAGGTCGCAAAGTTCAAGGGGGCCGAATACTTTCGCAAGGCACTGTATGTCACCTACTAACACCCTGGTACTACCTGTAGCTCCCGTTCTCCGCAGTCTGAGAAAACACTGAGAGAGAAAGGTATGTGTTGTAGATTACTCCTTTGTAGAAGTCCAATGACGTGAAACAATTAAAACATCCCAAGGTTAATGCTGTAGATATTGTTATAAGGGAGTGTGAGACTATTGAAACATGTAACATTCAGAGTTTTATTGTTATTAATATAGTTTACAGAGCGCTAAAATGTATTGCTGTTCTAGCTAGCATGCCTTTCTGTGATTGCAAACCGTTAGTCGAGCTGCCGACTGATGCTAGCGTTGCATTATGGGAGATGTAGTTTTAGCCCTCTAAGGTCTGAATGGGATAAAGGCGAATCCACGTTGTAGCTTGTTTGTATTACAGTGTTTTTGTTCACGAGTTGTTGTATTTTAATACTGTCAACACTGAAATGGATGTGTGTTGTGGGATGTGAGACAGGATATGTGTTTTACCTTTTTTCATGCTCCTGTATAGAACAACTTGTCAGATGGTGCATTGGAGACTGATGTGTTCATGTCCTGTCTTTTCACAATACTATTGCAGGTATTGTCTAAGAATTAAGATTATACATTCTGGTTATTATTATTATTTTATACTATACATTATGGCTTTATGTGTGAATGTGATTGTGTGAGTCTGAGAAAACACTGAGAGAGAAAGACCTTGTCAGATGGTGCATTGGAGACTGATGTGTTCCTGTCCTGTCTTTTCACAATACTATTGCAGATCGACATAAAAGTCATTTGTTGGTTCTCCTGTGGTACATATAAAGACCGCTACATTCGCACAAATCTCCCAACATATCCACTGTTATGTAACATCTTGCCCTCTGCAAAATGCTCTTCGCCTAGATAGTTAATTCTTTGAAATGGAATACACGGTATGAAAGTCTGAAAACACAAAGAACATAATACTATATGTTTTTACTTCTAAGCGAAGAATAGCCTGGTTGGGTGTTCATCCTTGGTTATGTGTTCTGGTTTTATGGTAATGTGCATATGCAAATTAGTTTTTGCATTCAAAATGAGATATTGTGAGCTAGTGAATATGCATGCCTGAGTTATTTTACAGATACTTCAGTTTTACCTAGCTCCAGAGGTGTGGACTCGAGTCACATGACTTGGGCTCGAGTCAGACTCGAGTCACAAATATGATGACTTGCAACTCGACTTTAACTTTAACACCAATGACTTGTGACTTAACTTGGACTTGAGCCTTTTGACTCGAACTGACTTGATACCCTCCCCAAGCCAAATATAAAAAACGATGCCATTAAAAAAGGTGTGCAGTGCATCAACTCTTCATTTAATGGATTACAGTTTGAATCGGACAGCAGCCAATCAAATTGTGCCAGCTGAGAAAAAGGTTTCGTGTGGCAGTGCAGAGGAACGTCGGCGGGTGATTTCTGATGGAGCCCTTGGAGAGATGATACCCCAAATTATTGTTTTCGGATATAAAGACTACGCTGTATCAACAAAAAATGCATTGTAACCTGCAAAACCTGCGGGAAGAAAATGACAGACAGAGGTGCAACAACTTCCAACTTTGTTCGACATTTGAAGCTGCACAAAGAACGGTAAGTCGTGGCTAATATAGCCGACAGCTATATAATTTATAACTTTAGCATGCAGGTTAAATCAATGAGCCTCCACACAGTCAGTCAGTGTGGGAACATGATTATTGCACCCAAGATTGAGCTACAACTGGCTCGGCAGTTGGTAGCCCAAATCCTGCCTGATGTTACTGCTGTTCCTAAAACCATTGACATATGTTAGCCTACTGTAACCACACACAGAGAAGGTGTGTGTTTGTAAGGTTGGGCGATTGTGTACAAGCCTACAGCGCCCGATTGCGATCCTCAATAGTCGGTGTGGGGGGGGGGGTCTTTGTCATGGCTACCCATGTAAAATAGCGGCAGAAGAAATGGCAGCAGTTTTACTGGCGCCCAACCAATTGTGCTATTATGTGCTTTTCTTCATGTTATTTGTAACTTATTTTGTACATAATGTTTCTGCAACCGTATCTTATGGCAAAAAAAGAGCTTCTGGATATCAGGACAGCAATCACTCACCACGGATGAGACAAAGGTTTTTTCTACAACAAGGAGGACGCAGAGGACATTCTCCAAACACCCCACAGGGCCGACATCCCCGTTTGCAAGAGGAAGTGACGCAGGTACAGAGGACTAAGAGCCAGATGCCTTGTTAGGACCTGGAGAAGGCGACTGGGAAAGCTGCCGTTACCGTCAACACTACTCGCCAACGTGCAATCATTGGACAATAAATTAGATGAGGTATGATCACGAATATCCTACCAACGAGACATCAAAAACTGTAATATCCTATGTTTCACGGAATCGTGGCTGAATGATGACATGGATATTCAGCTAGCGGGATATACGCTGCACTGGCAAGATAGAACAGCACACGCCGGTAAGAAGAAAGGGGGCGGTCTGTGCAGCTGGTGCATGAAATCTAAGGAAGTCTCAAGAATTTTACTCACCGGAAGTAAAGTATATTGTGATAAATTGCAGGCCACACTACTTGCCTAGAGAGTTTTCAGCTATACTTTTCGTGGTGGTTTATTTACCACCAGAGACAGATGCTGGCACTAAGACCGCACTCTGTCAGCTATATAAGGAAATAAGCAAATGGGAAACCACCAGAGTCCAGAGTCGGCGCTCATCCAGAGTCGGCGCTCATCCAGAGTCGGCGCTCCTAGTGGACAGAGGCTTTAATGCAGGGAAACTGAAATCAGTTCTACCAAATTTCTATCGACATGTTAAATGTGCAACCAGAGGGAAAAAAATTCTAGATCACATGTACTCCACACACAGAGACGCATACAAAGCTCTCCCTCACCTCTATCCTCCTGATTCCTGCTTACAAGCAAAAATTAAAGCAGGAAGCACTAGTGACTTGGTCTATAAAAAAGTGGTCAGATGAAGCAGATGCTAAACTACATGACTGTTTTGCTATCACAGACTGCAACATGTTCCGGGATTCTTCCGGTGGCATTGAGGAGTACACCACATCAGTCACTGGCTTTATCAATAAGTGCATCGAGGACGTCGTCCCCACAGTGACGGTATGTACATAACCCACCAGAAGCAATGGATTACAGGTAACATCCGCACTGAGCTAAAGGGTAGAGCTGCCGCTTTCAAGGTGCGGTACTCTAACCTGGAAGCTTACAAGAAATCCTGCTATGCCCTGCGGCAATACAGGGCTAAGATTGAATCATACTACACCGTCTCCGACGCTCGTCTTATGTGGCAGGGCTTGCAAAATATTACAGACTACAAAGGGAAGCACAGACGCGAGCTGCCCAGTGACACAAGCCTACCAGACGAGCTAAATCACTTCTATGCTCGCTTCGAGGCAAGCAACACTGAGGCATGCATGAGAGCATCAGCAGTTCCAGACGACTGTGTGATCATGCTCTCCGCAACCGATGTGAGAAAGACCTTTAAACAACATACACAAGGTTGCGGGGCCAGGCGGATTACCAGGACTTGTGCTCTGGGCATGTGCTGACCAACTGGCAGGTGTCTTCACTGACATTTTCAACATGTCCCTGATTGAGTCTGTAATATCAACATGATTCAAGCCGACCACCATAGTTCCTGTGCCCAATAACACAAAGGCAACCTGCCTAAATGACTACAGACCCGTAGCACGCACGTCCGTAGCCTTGAAGAGCTTTGAAAGGTTGGTCTTGGCTCACATCAACACCATTATCCCAGAAACCCTAGACCCACTCCAATTTGCACACCGCCCAAACAGATCCACAGATGATGCAATCTATATTGAACTCCACACTGCCCTTTCCCACCTGGACAATAGGAACACCTATGTGAGATTGCTATTCATTGACTACAGCTCAGCGTTCAACACCCATAGTACCCTCAAAGCTCATCACTAAGCTAAACACCCTGGGACTAAACACCTTCTTCTGCAACTGGATCCTGGACTTCCTGACGGGCCACCCTTAGGTGGTGAGGGTAGGTAGCAGCACATCTGCCACACTGATCCTCAACACTGGAGCTCCTCAGGGGTGCGTGCTCAGCCCCCTCCTGTACTCCCTGTTCACCCACGACTGTATGGCCAGGCACGACTCCAACACCATCATTAAGTTTGCAGACGACACAGCAGTGGTAGGCCTGATCACCGACAATGACGAGACAGTCTATAGGGAGGAGGTCAGAGACCTGGCCGGGTGGTGCCAGAATAACAACCTATCCCTCAACGTAACCAAGACTAAGGAGATGATTGTGGACTACAGGAAAAGGAGGACCGAGCACATCCCCATTCTCATCGACGGGGCTGTAGTGGAGCAGGTTGAGAGCTTTAAGTTCCTTGGTGTCCACATCAACAACAAACTAGAATGGTCCAAATACACCAAGACAGTTGTGAAGAGGGCACGACAAAGCCTATTCCCGCTCAGGAAACTAAAAAGATTTGGCATGGGTCCTGAGATCCTCAAAAGGTTCTACAGCTGCAACATTGAGAGCATCCTGACTGGTTGCATCACTGCCTGGTACGGCAATTGCTCAGCCTCTGACCGCAAGGCACTACAGAGGGTAATGCGTACGGCCCAGTACATCACTGGGGCTAAGCTGCCTGCTATCCAGGACCTCTAAACCAGAGTGTCAGAGGAAGGCCCTAAAAATTGTCAAAGACCCCAGCCACCCCAGTCATAGACTGTTCTATCTATCTACTGCATGGCAAGCGGTACAAGAGTGCCAACTCCAGGACAAAAAGGCTTCTCAACAGTTTTTACCCCCAAGCCATAAGACTCCTGAACAGGTAATCAAATGGCTACCCGGACTATTTGCATTGTGTGCCCCCCCAACCCCTCTTTTACTACGTCAATCAGCCTGACTAACCGGTGTCTGTATTATCTCTCTACTTTTATAGCCCCGCTACTGTATTTAGCCTAGTCTTTTTACTGTTGTTTTATTTCTTTACTTACCTATTGTTCACCTAATACCTTTTTTGTACTATTGGTTAGAGCCTGTAAGTAAGCATTTCACTGTCAGGTCTACACCTGTTGTATTCGGCGCAAGTAACAAATAAACTTTGATTGGATTTGATGTATTTCCATGGAAAGATAAAGTTTATTTGAAAAGTAATAAATATATATATATTTTTAAAACATTCATGATTTGCATAAATGTAATATACTAACTATTACTCTTGTTAAAAATATGAAATGGTATTACATTTGTTGAAGAGCACATTATGACTCGAAACTCAAAGATTAGAACTTGAGTCTTGACTTGAAGCTTGACTCGGTCTTGCCTGTCTTGACTTGGGACTTGAGTGCTAAGACTTGAGACTTACTTGTCACTTGTAAAACAATTACTTGTTTCCACCTTTGCCTAGCTCCCATGAACAAATTAGCAGACAAAAGGTTTATGACATGAACATGGGCCTGGACAGCATTCCTGGTGAATTGCCTTGGGTGAAGAGAGTATCACATTGTATTGCTCCTCAGTGATGTATTCTACAGCATGCTCTGTGCAGCTGTCTGTTCATTCAATTAAGACATCACAGAGAATTAAATTAAACACAGCACTAAATATCAACATCTCTTTCAGGTCATTTAGATTGACCCAAAGGTTCATTATTTAAGCCTCTCTAAAGCAGTTGAGTTGGATGTATTTTAAGGTATTTCCCCTCGCATACTAATGAATAACAACAGATGGAAATACAGAAGCCGAGCCTGCGGTATGACATTGATGTGCAAGAGAATGTGACTCTGAGCTCAAATTATCATGGATAACTATCTGTGTCAGCAATGGTTCCTCCACATTAAATACTGAGGTACTGTGAATATAAAAGGCATCTCCCTAAGTTTCGTCATTGTCGGCAAACCACCCTGATACTCAGCTGGAAATTTTCAGTTGTCAGCCAACTGTAAATCTTTGTAATGCAAACAGAAATGTTACAGGGTTAGTTCCGGCGTAAGACACTTCCGTTAAAGAATACTAGCTTGAGGAGGAGATAGTGTTGAAAGTGTATCTGAGTCTGTCTCTGCACTGTCTAGGGCTAGACACTACCAAAGCAGTAACATTACGTATTCTGTTTGTAGTGTCATAGTTTGGACACCCAACTGTATAAAACACGATCAAATAATACCAAAAACAACAACAGTAGAAATGCAAGGCAGGGCATTAGAACAACAAACAAACCCCATTCAATAAGGAGATCAAATCAGATAAAACACTAGCTAACAACTTGCCATAATCCATATTACAATGATGTGTTTCTGCAACGTGTGTATGTCAGTATGTCTTTAGAAGAGCTTGACGGTGTGATTGTGTGATATCATTGAAAGGCTGCCCTCTAATGGCAAAGCAGTGTTTTGCTAGGGGACACAGGAGATCTTATCAATAATGATCAAAGACATGGCCCCGGTCTTTCAGTCAGAATATAGGATGTGACATGCTGCTTTTAATGCCCACTGTCTTCTGTTGTTGTATACTGCTCTGACCTACAGAAGGTGGAACAGAGAACGAGGGGATTCGGTCCATAACCTGTTAAGTTCTCCATAACTGAGAGGCAGGAATCAAATGAAACCACCTACGGTCATATCATAGGTTTGTTCTTTTTCACTGTTCAGCCAACTTTGAAGTTAAAAATAACTCAGAGGAGATCAAACCAGTCTAAAATCCATATTATGCACTTGTGGGGCGGTGACTGAATAACCCATTCTTTTTGATTTCAGCCAGACAGATGTAGGCTGCTAACTTTAAAAATGCTCTTAGTTTCAGTATCTTACAGTGTTCAGGAGTAGCGAACTACATCTACTGTAGTTCAACTAATAATTTAACTACAATGTGCAGTAGCTTGGTTCCAGTAGTTAATTACGTTTTTGCCACGCTAACTAGCTAACTACTGGAACTGCACACTACATTTTTGATAATAAAAAGAAAATAAAATATTTCTTTTTTTCGGCAACAGACCTGCGTAGTTCTCACTAGTTTTTGTGTTTCAATTACACATGTTAACATTTGACTCCAGAGGGATCGGTTCTTGCAATTTGTAGTCTATGACATTTCAGATTTAGATATGATGATTTTTCATAAAGTAGTTTGGATGATATGAACTCCTTTTTCGAAGTAACTTTAGTCAAGTAAATTATATTTTTCTTAAGGGTAGCTTTCGTATAGCTTAACGTTTTCTAGTGTGAAGTAATCAGTAGCTAGGTAAAGTACACACAGCGGCCAGCTTATTAGGTACACCACCCCATTCACGAAAATGGTTAGCTCCTACAGACAGTGATACAGGTGGTCATGGCTTGCTATATAAAGCAGGCAGACGGGCATCGAGGCATTCAGTTACTGTTCGATTAAATGTTAGAATGGGCAAAATGAATGACTTAAGCGACATTGAGCATGGTATAATCGTCAGTGCCAGGTGCACCAGTTACAGTATCTCAGAAACAGCCAGCCTCCTGGGGTTTTGCGCACAACAGTGTCCAGGGATTAAAGATAACGGTGCAACAAACAAAAACATCCACTCAGCGGCAGTCCTGTGTGCAAAAACAACTCGGTCCTTGTCACCGATTGGCTATTGCAGCAGATGACCACACCGGGTTCCACTTCTAATCAGCTAAAAACAAGAAGAAGCGGCTCTAGTGGGCACGTGATCATCAACACTGGACAATTGAGGAGTGGAAAAACATTGCCTGCCCTGACGAATCCCAGTCCCTGTTGAGTCATGCTGATGAGTCCGACCCGAAACTAGATGGGTGTACCTAATAAACTATTTTAGAGTAGCTTCCCCAATGCTGGTATCTTGGCTGAACACACTTGTGTGAGGTTTGTGTTTTTACCAGGCTTTAAGCTCTGGAAATGTGAAGGAATGGAATTCCTCAAATAAAGGAATGTGTTTAGTTAATGATGTAAAAATGAACCTCTGTTAAGTGGGAGCTAATAGAGTCTACATCCCTCACAGCCACCCAGCTTAAGGAGACCAGTAACTTGGCTTTAAAGAACAGTGACTTGGCTTTTATCAGATGTGAATAACTGAGCCCACTGATCGAGGTTCTACTGTTCGGGTGTAAGCATGTAAGGGTTTCAGGGGAGTATCCATAATTAAACAGACAACTTTAATGTATTTCAGGCCCTTACAAGGAATTATGCAATTAGAGTGAAATAGTTAAAGACACAGTAGATAGGTATTTTTCTTAAAGTGTAGGGGTTGGTAATGTCCACTGTTCCTGGCTCTAGCAATGTCATTCATTGTGGCATGACTGTGATATCCTCATGTCTAGCAAGAGAAAAGCAGATGCACTCCACTTGAAAGCCCTTAATGCCAAAATAAGACACAGCCGCCACGTGCCAGATACTGTGATTAGGCATTTTGGTCTTTGATACTGCAGGCAAAATACAATATTTGATCAAATACAGGTACAAATCAAATATTATTTGTCACATGCGTCGAATACAACAGGTGTAGGTAATCCTTACAGTGAAATGTTTACATATACATGACAGGTCATTCAGCTCAGGGATTTTATATCAGTTTGTAAGTAAGTTTGATCCAGTTCCTGTTTATCTAATGTCAAGGAGCTTTCTACTTTAACGACAGCGGGTCACTATATAGTCCAGCAAATATCCTTGAATCTGAGCCGGGCCTATTTTAAGAATGCATACCGTGTCATTTGTGACTGAGCATGTGCTTGCATACTGCTGCAGGGAGGGGGTACTCATCTTAGTCACCCCATCTTAAAGTATAGACGGCGGTATAGATTTATGAACTCGTAAGTAGTAAAGACGTGATCCTCCAGGATAAGGCACTGGTTGCATTATGAAATATCTATGAACATACAGGATGATATATTAGGAAATGCTATCATAGGTCTAATGCTATATACCATAGGATCAATTATACATCATTGGATTCAATATTTGATGAGTTTGTGCCTGGCTTTTAAGCATCAAATGTAGTCAATGGGATAGTATAAACTTGATCAGTAATATTAATTTGTCAAATAATTAGTATTATCCGAGAATATGTATTTCACTGTGGCACTATTGCACCATTGGCCAAAAGTATGTGGACATCTGCTCTTTGAACATCTCATTCCAAAATCTAGGGCATTAATATGGAGTTGGTCCCCCCTTTGCTGCTATAACATCCTCCACTCTTCTGGGAAGGTTTTCCACAAGATGTTGGAACATTGCTGCGGGGACTTGCTTCTATTCAGCTGCAGGAGCATTAGTGAGGTCGGGCACTGATGTTGGGCGATTAGGCCTGGCTCACAGTCTGCGTTCCAAGTTATCCCAAAGGTGTTCGATGGGGTTGAGGTCAGGGCACTGTGCAGGCCAATCAAGTTCTTCCACATCAATCTCAACAAAACATTTCTGTATGGATCTTGCTTTGTGCACAGGGGCATTGTCATGCTGAAACAGGAAAGGGCCTTCCCCAAACTGTTGCCACAATGTTAGAAGCACAGAATCGTCTAGCATGTCATTGTAAGCTGTAGCGTTAATATTTCCCTTCACTGGTACTAAGGGGCCTAGCCCAAACCATGAAAAACAGCCCCAGACCATTACTCATCCACCAAACTTTACAGTCAGTAATATGCATTCAGTCAGGTAACGTTCTCCTCCAAACCCAGATTAGTCTGTTGGACTGCCAGATGGTGAAGCGTGATTCATTACTCCATGGAACGCGTTTCCACTGCTCCAGAGTCCAATGGCAGCGAGCTTTACAACACTTCAGTCGACGCTTGGCATTGCGCATGTTGTTCTTAGGCTTGTGTGCGGCTGCTCAGCCATGGAAACCCATTTCATGAAGCTGGCGACGAACAGTTCTTGTGCTGATGTTGCTTCCAGAGGCAGTTTGGAAATCGGTAGTGAGCTTTGCAACTGAGGACAGACTGATTTTACATGCTTTGCACATCAAATCAAACTGCATTAGTCACATTGTAACGGTTTTCTTGCGGTGAAGGAGAGGCAGACCAAGATGCAGGCTGGTTTCTATTCATGGTTCTTTAATGAATTAAACTATACATGAACAGACTAACAAGAACCGTGAAAACCTAAACCAGCCCTATCTGGTGCATACACAGAGACAGGAACAATCACCCACAAAACCCAACACCAAACAGACTACCTATATATGGTTCCCAATCAGAGACAACACCTGCTTCTGATTGAGAACCATATCAGGCCAGACATAGAAATAGACAAACAAGACATCCAACATAAAATGCCCACTCAGATCACACCCTGACCAAACAAAACATAGAAACATACAAAGCAAACTATGGTCAGGGTGTGACACACATGCACCGAATACAAAAGGTGTAGGTAGACCTGACAGTGAAATTCTTACTTACGAGCCCCTAACCAACAATGCAGTTTCAAAAAAATAAGAATAAGTGAGTTTTTGTGGCCGACTACTTCGCGGTTAAGCCGTTATTGTTCCTAGACGTTTCCACTTCACAATAACAGCACTTAACAGTTGACCGGGGCAGCTCTAGCAGGGCAGAAATATGACAAACTGACTCGTTGGAAAGGTGGCATCCTATGATGGTGCCACGTTGAATGTCACTGAGCTCTTCAGTACGGGCCATTCTACTGCCAATGTTTTCAATGGAGATTGCATGTCTGTGTGCTCGATTGTATACACCTGTCAGCAATGGCTGTGACTGAAATGCTGAATCCACTCATTTGAACGTGTCCACATACCTTTGGCCATGTAGTACAGGTAAGTATTTCCCAAGAGAAAGCTATAGGCCTATACCTTAGTTATCCAGACTGTTACGGTTCCAGAGCCACAGAGAGGTATTTCTCTACGTAACTTGCCAAAGCTGAACAGCAGGATGCCACAAACAGCAGCTGCTGCTGACAAATACTTCCATTCATTAATCAGGAGTTCAAACAAGGACTATAGTCACTATTTAGCAAAATAGGACTACTCCCATCTTCTGAGACACTATCATTTTTATGAAGGATTTGAGAATAGAATATGAATCCGTGTATGCAGTATCATCTCTTACACTAATAAACATAAGGTTCAACACGCAGACTAAACTAAGGCCTAAATGAAGACCAAAACTAAGGGATTAGGGCAATCAACAACGAAAATAAACTTCACTTTTAGAAACAGACGCCTCACAAGTCCTCAACTGGCAGCTTCATTAAATAGTACCCTGCAAAACACCAGTCTCAACGTCAACAGTGAAGAGGCGACTCCGGGATGCTGGCCTTCTAGGCAGAGTTCCTCTGTCCAGTGTCTGTGTTATTTTGCCCATCTTAATATTTTCTTTTTTTTGGCCAGTCTGAGATATGGATTGTTCTTTGCAACTCTGCCTAGAAGGCATCCCGGAGTCGCCTCTTCACTGTTAACGTTGAGACTGGTGTTTTGCGGGTACTATTTAATGAAGCTGCCAGATGAGGACTTGTGAGGCATCTGTTTCTCAAACTAGACACTCTAATGTACTTGTCCTCTTGCCCAGTTGTGCACCGGGGCCTCCAACTCCTCTTTCTACTCTGGTTAGATCCAGTTTGCGCTGTTCTGTTAAAGGGAGTAGTACACAGCGTTGTAAGAGATCTTTAGGTTCTTGGCAATTTCTCGCATGGAATAGCCTTAATTTCTCAGAACAAGAATAGACTGACGAGTTTCAGAAGAAAGTTCTTTGTTTCTGGACATTTTGAGAATGTAATTGAACCCACAAATGTCGACGCTCCAGGTCTAAAGAAGGCCAGTTTTATTGCTTCTTTAATCAGAACAACAGTTTTCAGCTGTGCTAACATAATTGCAAAAGGGTTTTCTATTGATCAATTAGCCTTTTAACATGATAAACTTGGATTAGCTAACACAACATGCCATTGGAACACAGGAGTGATGGTTAAGGTAATGCTAGCAAACAGTATGTTCAGGAATCCTATTCTGAACTATTGAGACTGCACAGCAGGGACAGCCTCTCAATCCCGGGAAAGGATACCGTTTCGTTGGTGGTTTGAGATAAACAATTAAATAAAATATATATTTCAAAAATGTTTGGGGCAAAACGATCTCAATCGACATTTAAATGACTAAATCCAAATCAAAACCGTGTAGAAATGATAATGGACATTTAGAATCTCTTCACTCTGTCCAGCTTACTAACAGTCATCAAAACGAAAATGAGAGATTCAAAGGAGCATCAGAAATTCCAAAAGCGATGGATAGAGGAATATTTTGTGCAAATTTTGACGGAGATGAATTATACATTTTTAAGTACGGATGCGGCCAATGGGGCAAACGAGTTTGACACCCCTGCTGTAAAGGCTAAAGCTTGATGGGAACACACTCTGAGCTCTAGACATTACGGAGGGTCTAATAATAATGCTAAATATAGGACGCATGGCTCAGTGAACTTCCCCTCTCCGTGCTGTAGGGATCCTCTGCTGTAAGCTGTTTGATATGATACATGCTCTACCTTTTGATTCCCTTTATCCTCATTATCCAGGCCTCCATGCTGTGCCTTGTAACTACCTGCAGAGAAACATCTCCGCCACTGGCACTACTCTGCTGGGCCATCAGGAATGTACTGGCCTTGTTAAAGGGACTGTAATGTCAAACATTGTTACTGTTTTCATTACCAAATAAACTTATATTTAAAAAACTTCTCATGGTGTGGTTAAAGGCTGAGAGAGAGAGAGAGAGAGTGAGAAAGAGAGAGAGAAAGTCTGTATGTCATGTTGACAGACATTCTAATTCAAATTAAATACATGCATATGAGATGATTAACCCTAACCTAACTAATTTATATAACAAAGTGGCTGTTTGCTGTCAGCATACACATATTTTAGTTGTGGTGTTGACTAGCTGTTCTCCCTCCGACTTCTGTGTGGATTTTGTTTTTGTCACAGGCACTGTGGCAACTTGCAACAACAATATGTTAATTAAATCTGATCTTAGTTATAATGTCAGTAGCTAACTGAGATCAGATTTAATTAACGTATTGTTGTTGCAAGTTTGATGAGAGAGTATGCTATAAATAGAGGATGTGGCTACAAACAGGTATCGTGCAATGCTGATAGGCAACTGCTGACATTACAATGGGCTCCCGAGTGGCGCAGCGGTCTAAGGAACTGCATCTCAGTGCTAGAGGCGTCACTACAGACCCTGGTTCAATCCTGGGCTGTATCACAACCGGCCGTGATTGGGAGTCCCATAGGGCGGTGCACAATTGGCCCAGTGTCATCCGGATTAGGGTTTGGCCGGGGTAGGCCGTCATTGTAAATAAGAATTTGTTCTTAACTGACTTGCCTCGTTAAATAAAGGTACAAAAACAATAGGAGCCATACTTTCTTCAATTAAGCCTTATGTAATTAAAGCTGTTGCTGGAGAACAGCAGCATTGTGAATAATGAGGCCCTCCTATGAAATAGCAATGGACATGAACTTTGTGCTACTGTAGCTCTGAAATCAAATATAAAATATATGAGAGAGGGAGAGAGAGATGATCACATACCATGGAAAAGTGTAGTTATTGCTACCCATTGACTTGAAATAATCGGTATCATGTGGGGAACTAGTGCTGAGCCATTAGTGCTTTTTAAGGTTGGCTCAGTTCAATTTACAAAATAATCACAGTTTTAGATTCTTTTTTCAACATTAAATGCATTATTAAATAATGGCATTACAACTTCTGAGAAGAATAGTGAACATTCAATGGCCAAAATGTTCCATTGTCTCTGTCAGGTCCACATTGGCTAGACATCAATAGAAAATGAAATAATACAATAATACAATATACTTAGTTGACTTTATTATTTTTCATTCCTTTAAAGTCATAATCTCATCTCTGCTCAGGCAGTAGCAGCCAGCCAGCCAGACCATCTAACATTATCTCTGTGCTCCTCACACTGTACAGCCTTTGAGTCATCCTATTTAACTAGTCTAGTAGTTAGCTGTTTAGCTAGTAGCTGTTTAAGTTTGCTGCTGAGCCGTCTCACAAAGTCACTTGACTAGTTATTCAAAGAACATAAAGCATACTTTCAAGACTGCTTATTAGCAATTACTACAACTATCAATCGGGTAGCGCTACGTCAGGAACCTTGTTGTTCTGTTGTGTTCTCTCATGCAGTCTGTGTGTAGGCTATCCGTCTCTTTCCGAGCCGGGAAGGGTGCGATTGCAGCCCGCAACTCGGGGAGTTCCTGCATCTGCAGGAACCCCTCTTTATACTTCTATTGGTAAACGTTTCATCTATGATTTAAACTAGGTACACAGGCAGGAGACTACAATAGGTGCCGGTAATGTACCATAGCGTTGGATACCAATAGCAGATAAACCTCTGAGAAGAAGAAGACACGGGCGGGAGGCGGGGTGACACAACTAGCTAGCTAGGACACCGGTAAGACAGTGTCCTTCGCCCTTGCCTGCCGAACACTGCTTTCCCACAGTTCTGTTAACGTTACGGCGAGGGCAGGAGCTTGGTAGGTAGAGGCGAAGGACACTATGCACTAGCTAGCTTGCTAACTAGGACTCCGGTACACAGGTGAGAGGTGGTGCATGCCCCCACCTGCAGATCACTGCATACCCGCAGTACTGTTAACGTTATGGTGAGGCTGTCTGTGTCTGTTTATTTATTACATCCCTTCCTTACAGCGTTGATAGAGTGGTGCATGGGTGGCTGGTATATCTTATGTCTACTATCCAACAAATCAACAGATTACACATACATTTTGAGCCAAAACATCACAGAATTATTTATACTACAATGATGGCATAGCTTAAATGAAAAACTTCCATTTATCTTTTGACCTCCATTTTACTTGCATAGATAATCATGACCCACATGCAGGAACCAATGGGATGCTCAAGGGGGGGGTCACCTTCTCCTAGAGAGATTTACACGGTTATCAAAATGTCACGTCAGGCCTACCCGAAACACAGCCCTTATTTTTCTAAAATCCCCTACGGTGGGATTTTTTGACCAGTAGGTTTTATGGGTATAATGTACTCTATAGCAGACTGCAATCAAACACTATTGTCCGAGCCGAGAAGAACGAGTTTAATGGATTATGGTCATTGTAGTTAATTACTATGTTTCTGTGCTGAACCAGGTTGAATATTTGCCTAATGAAAACTACAACTCCCGTCAGCCCAGCGTCCCACATAGTTCTTGACTTAACTTCTCTTGTGAATTAATACATTTTCTCTACAGAAACAGCGCATTGAGATCACAAAAACAAAGAAAAACTAAATGGATTTCAAGTAATTGAACAGACGTCGTTCAATTAGCTGTTTAATGACCAGGAAAAACATCATTTTGGCTAATCGCTCAGTACTAGAGGGAACCCAACGTTAATCAAATGAATCTACTTTATTTAATATTGTTAATCAGTAATAACACACAGCAACACTGACCACTGACAATTAGTTCCGCCCTTCCCTAACTTGACAATGTTTTCCAGCATGGAATCATTGTATTGTGCACAACCACCACACACCAACTTCACCACCCACCAACTTCACCACCCACCACCACCATTTGTGCATTGTGCACACGCACCAGCAACTGAGTACAAACAAACACAGTTTCAGTGTTGATGAGAAAAATATGGCCAATATCATGTTCCCATTTGGTCCACAACCCTGGCTAACAGAGGGAAGAATATATCATGAATTATCATTGATCCCACAAAATGGTTGAATTTTGTGGAACAGTGTTTCCTGAGTGTCTGGATTGAAGAACAATATTAATATCATAGAAAAACTGAACGTGAAACTCCAAGCTACAGTGGATGATGGGATACTGTCAAAGTAAAGCATATAAATTGATAGTTGAATTTATTTGAGGCTACACCCACTTTGCACAAACTGGTTGTTTCATCGTAATTTGTCAACGTATTGTGACATGGAATCTACATGGAAAATACATTGGATTTGAAAAAAGTAATCAACAAACTGTTGTTTTGAGGGTGAAATTTCAACCACAGGGTGACGTCATCATGGTAACCAAATTTCAACATGGACAAACCTTGTATAAAATATGTTGAATTTTTACCTTTAAAACAATGTCAGATCTTCAACATTATTTCCACTATCAAAAAAAAATGTAATACCTTAGTTAAGGCTATTTTACAAACTAATGTAACATTCAAACTTAAAATGACTAACACATCCATGTCCACATTTTGAGATCACTGTAACTATAAATGTCTTCTTATGTAATCATATAAAGCGTGCATGTTCAAGATACTGTAGCATGCATAGGACGTCGCAGGTCTGTGGCCATCTTCACAATTGCTGTAATAATCTGTGCAGAATCTCAAACGGCATTGATCACTTGCACCATGGACTTTTAAAGCTATCTCAACTGTAAGCCAGGTCATTTGGTTCTGCTATTATATGAAGCACTGGGATAGCACATTAAATCAACAAAATATCTGATATTGTATTCCCATTTGAACTTTTGTGCTTTTAAATGGTTGAAGGCGCAGTGATAGATGTTTGGGTGACAACTAAACAAAACAATCTGACATGGTTTTTCCATTGAAATTTGATTGTGCTTTTAGATGGTTGAAAGCACAGTGATAATACATTGGAAATTCAACTAACTATTGGCTATATT
Organism: Oncorhynchus masou masou; assembly: GCF_036934945.1. NCBI lineage: Eukaryota > Metazoa > Chordata > Actinopteri > Salmoniformes > Salmonidae > Oncorhynchus > Oncorhynchus masou. The sequence goes on from NC_088213.1 coordinate 43,364,092, forward strand.
TTTGAGTGAGTGAATATAGGTTGTAATCTCATTAATCAAGGTCTCAACCAAATATTACTGTCCACGTTGAAATGATGTGATGTGCCCAGCGGGCAGTCTCATGAAAACTAAACCCTAGGGAAGATGATCCATCTCTCCATGAGTCAGAGCTGACTAAATTCCTGGAGCTCATGAATCTGAAGAGGGCATTAAACGTGTCCCTTAGCCCGCAGGCCAGGGCGTAGAGCGATGCTTAACTCATCCTGCCCAGTCTACGCCCGTCTGTGCCAGTGTGGAACATCTGTGCCCAGGGTTGGCACACAGCAGTGCTGCAGAAGCGTCAGTCCTAAAACTAGGTTATGAAGCAGGCAGGGAGGGGAGTATTGGGGTTAATATGGGGGTTGGGTGTAGCATATGACCCAAATGTATACACTACATTATCTCTCTGACTATAGTGTATACACAAGGAGTTTCTTTTGGGCTGGGCTCATTTTACCCAAGTAAACATCCTAAATAGGTTCCACGCATTATTCTAAATGATTGAAATTGTGTAGGTGACTTTGCTTTGACTCTTTCCTAGAAAACAGGGTTGGGCTCAATTTGAATTGAAGGCAGTCTTCTCAGTAAAAATATAAAGTCGGCGCTATTCATTTCCAAAGTTTCAAGAGCCCAACCCTGGTAGAAAATGCACAACCCTGACCAGGGGGTGGGGCAAGAGGGATGGCCAAAAGAACATCACAGATCTCTCAGCCTCTCACGCTCAATTAACAAAATGGCACCCTAACTGATGTGTCTGGGTTGAAGGCCAATGGCTTTCCTGACCCCATCCACAGTCTGTCCCATGCGGTTAATATCAGACCAGCTGAAAGTGTCCAGCACGCCAAATGCAGCCAAACCCAACAGCCATGGACCAAAACAGGGACAGGATTAGAACCCAGCACACCAAAAATCAAAACACACACTCCACTCCTCTGTGGAAGTCATAAGCAGGACTACTACTGTCCCAGCTGTGAGACATTTGATGAGCTCTCTGGGTGTCTGCCTGTGTGTGCTGCTGCCACTGATGATTGTAGAGGGGACACAAATCCTGACAGTCGGGATGCTCATTTCCCGAGGGGCTGCAGGGAGAGCTTTGCATCTCAATGAGGTTCAGGCATTTGCCTGCACAAAAAGCCGCCATCAGGAAGTTTGAAACACTTTAAAGCAGGTCTCTCAGGGATGCCCGGCAGCTGGGAGAAAGAAGTGGAGGGGGGTAAGATGAATTGTGGAATGGCTTTGTGTCAGTTGCAGGTGCAGTGAGTATGGGGGACTGGGTATCTGCACTGTGATGAGAATGTCAATTGTATAATGTATATATCAACTTTATCATAGACTACAGATGAATGTAAATTGCATCTGTTAGATGTAAATGGACATCAGCACAGTTTTTGCATTGGGAGCTTTGACTGAACTGGGTTTCCCTGTATGATCAGCTATGATCTAGAAACCTCAGCACCCCTCAAAAATGAAGAAAGAAAATGCATTCATTCAACAACAGCAATGAGTCAGACATTTTAATGGAAACAGAGAGAGAGAAACCAAAATGGAGAAGCAAGTGTCATGCATTAAGAATGTTTACATGAACTTCCTCAGAACCAGAAGCATACACCTCTCATAATTGGCCTAAACTCCAGCGGGTCAAATATCCACCCAATTAACTCATCAAATAATCTGAAGAGCACTGTGTGGTGCCATCCTAACGCGCACGTTCCCTTGTTTTATTAGAACAACCCTTAAAGTAATGGTGTCTGAGGTTTCAAACGTCATAATCTACAACTACTTTAACTGATAGTTATACAAACACCACGAACGTAAGATGAAGAATAACAGTTAGCACACATTAGATTTTTTTTTTTAGAAAAGGATATATAGGTTGCGGTTTCTTTGCTTCAAGTGGGGCCATCTTTTAACATCGTTTTGCCCAATATAGCCCACTTCAACGTCACGTCGATAGGACCACAACATATAAAAAAACATGTTTTTATTTATTTTAATGTGGGCATTTTTCTATAATAGCCTAACCCAAAGGCTACCTACTCCGATATCACAGCCGAACCATACAAATTGATCAAGCGCACCTTGTTGCGCGCTTGTTCTCCGTCACTAAGTTGTGCTATCAAATAAATGGTGGAAATCCTAACGAGTGACACAATGGTATTTCTGAGAACAATTAATGTTTTTGATTCCGTCAATGTTAATACATCTGCAAAAAGACTATCCTTGGGGATTCTAAAATAATGCTCATGATAACTCGGGGACAGGTTATTTGAACAGCCATCCTTTGCAAAAGTGGATTTATCAGAATGCACACATTGTTTAAAAAAAAACAATATAAATTATTGTTTGCAGGGAAGTTAGATTTCGCACGTTCTAATAGCCTATATTTCCCATTTGTTGTATTTCAAATGCGACAAGTGCATTATAAATGTTACAACTTACTGTTAAAGTTCCAGGACTCAAGCCCACCAGCTCCAGTGCTCTTAGTGGGATTCATGTTGCATGTTTAGATGGTACTCAACCAGGCAAAAATCCCTCTCTCAATCTTACTCTGATAAGTTTTTCCCGGATAGAGACGACGATGTCCTAATTTTGAGCGGTATCATAATAATTGGCACATATTGGATCACATCATGCCTTTTCATGTCAGAATGTCTTTCGGCAGGTACCAGAGAGAGCCTTGATAAGGAGAGTACAATTCCAAGTGACTGGTGACCGAAACGCCCCGAGCTGAGGTGTGCAAGTCTCTCTCGAATGAAGCAGTTCGGACTCCGGCAGATGTGCTCTGATCTGTGAGAGACAGTTATTTTTTCAAGTTTGCATGCTCACAGGCAACGAGAGAATGGACTTTTAATGATGTCATGCAAGTCTAACCAATCACCTGAAGGCCTAGTGTTATTCATTTTCGCTCATTCTTCGCTTTGCAGCACTTGAAAACGGGTGTAGAGGGCTCCAGTTAAAATGTAATTTTCGTGTATTATGATCTAAAATGGTGGCTTATATTTGGTCATTTCTTCGACGTGGCGTAAAAAAAGTTGTGAATTAGTGGTCCAGTGCAGTGTTCGATGTTTGTTGTAATCAGTGGCAACTGTCTGATTTCTTTGCTTTGTAGCCTAGTCTATGTATGTTAGTGCTTTTGACGATGTAGCCATGTAAGAAAAAGGTCATTCAATCTCTTGAAAACGTGCAGTGACACTTTCACGACATCAGGTACTTTAAATAACCAAGGAAGATGATGATGTCTGGATGATGTCTGGAGTTCCACAAGACAAGTCGTTTTGGAACAGGCGTCCAGTTTCAGCACCATGGCCAGCTCTCTTGTAAATGGAGTTTACAAGGGAGAATTCTTCCACGACAAAATTCCTTCAGTGGTGTTTTGTTGATGGTGGTGGAAAACGGTGTCCAGAATCTTCTGTAAGTTTTCAGTTGTGTTGTGTCTGGTGACTGAGACACACACACGCACGCGCACACACACCCACACCCACACCCACACACACACACACACACACACACACACACACACACACACACACACACACACACACACACACACACACACACACACACTTTAAACCCCATCAGCTCCTTTGAGACCCCTCTTTCAAAGTCACTGAGATCTCTTCTAGCCATGGTAGCCTTAATTATGGGCAACACTTTTATACATGACCCGAAGCATGATGGGATGTTAATTGCTTAATTAACTCAGGAAAGATACTTGTGTGGAAGCACCACACTGGGCCCAAACTGGTTGAATCAACGTAGTTTCAATGTAATTTGTCAACATATTGTGATGTGGAATCTGTGTGGAATATACAATGGATTTGAAAAAAGTTGTCAACATAAACTGTTGTTTTGATTGTGAAATTTCAACCACGGGAATATGGTAACCAAATTTACCATGAATATGGTAATCATGGTAACCAAATTTCAATATAGACAAACCTTGTATAAAATATATATTGTACATGTAAAACAACATCAGATCTCCAACGTTATTTCCACTATCAAATAAAATATACAATGCCTTCAGAAATTATTAACACCCCTTGTTGAAGCAACTTTGTCAACGATTACAGCCTAGAGTCTTCTTGGGTATGATGCTACAAGGTTGGCACACCTGTACTTGGGGAGTTTCTCCCATTCCTCTCTGCAGATCCTCTCAAGCTCTGTCAGGTTGGATGGGGAGTGTAGCTGCATAGGTATTTTCAGGTCTCTCCAGAGATGTTTGATCAGGTTCAAGTCCGGGCTCTGGCTGGGCCACTCAAGGACATTCAGAGACTTGCCCCAAAGCCACTCCAGTGTTGTCCTGGTTGTGTGCTTAGGGTCATTGTCCTGTTGGAAGATGAACATTTGCCCCATTCTGATGTCCCGAGAGCTCTGGGGCAGGTTTTCATCAAAGATCTCGCAGTACATTGCTCCATTCATCTTTCCCTCGATCCTGACTAGTCTCCCAGTCCCTGCCGCTGAATAACATCCCCACAGCATGATGCTGCCACCAGCATACTTAACCATAGGGATTTCATTAGGTTTCCTGCAGATGTGTATCCTTCATTTACTCAAGTGTTTCCATTATTTTCGAAGTTACCTGTATATAGCACTTGAAAAGTAATTAACACCTATTGTTTCAATTCATCCAGGTATTCAACTAGAAATATACATCAATATCGAGAGTTGAAGGAGATGAATCTTCTGCTTGGATAGTTCCATCTGTGCCATTGACTTAGTCTGGCTTTAATTTCAGTTTGTATACAAATTAATAATTTATTTGTTGGATTCACGTCTCCATCTCAACCAAAAATCAAAGATAAAGAACAGGACTAAATCAAATCAAAGTTTCGTTAAAGTGCATTTAAAGTTTGATTTGATTTAGCCCTATTCTTTAACTTAGATTTGTCCTATTCTTTAACTTAGACGTGAATCCAACATACTGTATGAATTATTCATTGGTAGACAAACTGGAAGAAAAAGCCATGACTAACACTGGATTCAATCTGTATTGCAGGAGATCCTCGTTAAAATGTAAAGGTAATTTCCAATTAAGCCGACATACTATATGCAGCCTTTACCGTGGATGCAGTCTCCACGAACACAGGACCATTGCCTTTAAATTTCAAATGAGCTAAACTCAGCAAAAAAAGAAATGTCCCTTTTTCAGGACCCTGTCTTTCAAAGATAATAGGTAAACATCCAAATAACTTCACCGGTCTTCATTGTAAAGGGTTTAAACGCTGTTTTCCATGCTTGTTCAACGAACCATAATCAATTAATGAACATGCACCTGTGGAACGGTCGCTAAGACACTAACAGCTTACAGACGGTCGGGAATTAAGGTCACAGTCAGTAGAAAGAGGCCTTTCTACTGACTCTGAAAAACACCAAAAGAAAGATGCCCAGGGTCCCTGCTCATCTCAGACTGTTCACAATAGGCTGAGAGAGGCTGGATTGAGGGTTTGTAGGTCTGTTGTAAGGCAGGTCCTCACCAGACATTACTTTGTCGAAGGAATGAGTGTTACACCGAGCAGGATCAATTTGGGGGTGGAGGGCCCGTCATGGTCTGGGGCGGTGTGTCACAGCATCATCGGACTGAGCTTGTTGTCATTGCAAGCAATCTCAATGCTGTGCGTTACAGGGAAGACATCCTCCTCCTCATGTGGTACCCTTCCTGCAGGCTCATCTTGACATGACCCTCTGGCATAACAATGCCACCATCCATACTGCTCATTCTGTGCGTGATTTCCTGCAAGACAGGAATGTCAGTGTTCTGCCATGGCCAGCGAAGAGCCCAGATCTCAATCCCATTGAGCACGTTGGATCGGAGGGTGAGAGCTAGGTCCATTCCCCCAGAAAGGTCCAGGAACTTGCAGGTGCCTTGGTGGAAGAGTGTGGTAACATCTCACAGCAAGAACTGGCAAATCTGGTGCAGTCCATGAAGAGGAGATGCACTGCAGTACTTAATGCAGCTGGTGGCCACACCAGACACTGACTGTTACTTTTTTTTTTGACCCCCCTTTGTTCAGGGACACATTATTCCATTTCTGTTAGTCACATGTCTGTGGAACTTGTTCAGTTTATGTCTGTTGTTGAATCTTGTTATGTTCATATAAATATTTACACATGTTAAGTTTGCTAAAAATAAACGCAGTTGACAGTGAGACAACGTTTCTTTTTTTGCTGAGTTTATAATGCAGATCTTCCGCTACACTTCAGCGATACAAATTGAATCCAGTCCATGGCACAGATGGAACTATCAAAGCAGAAGACACATCTCCTTCAAATGTTGATATTTGGTTGACTTGAAAACCAAACACAATTCAGTATTACTTTTGTAATAAAGTATATCATGAAGTTAAAGGGACAGTTCACCCAAATTACAAAATTACACATTGGCTTCCTTTCCTAGTAAGCAATCTATGGAAAATGTATGACAGCAATCCATGCTTTGGTTTAGTTTCCCTGGCACTGTTTCCACATGCTAACGTTTTAGCATTTGTGGCACAAATCCAATTCAAGTCACGGGACTGATCTTAGCATTCTTCGGGCAGGCTCAGTGTCAGGGCAGTTAGAATGGTTAAAAACCGGGAATGCTAGAAAACGGGAACTAGAAACAGAAAGGAGCACGGGAAAAATGCTGGTAGGCTTGACGCAACAAAACTAACTGGTAACAGACAAACAGAGAACACAGGTGTAAATACACTGGGGATAATGAAGAAGATGGGTGACACCTGGAGGGGGGTGGAGACAAGCACAAAGACAGGTGAAACAGACCAGCGTGTGACATTTTTCAAACTCTACTTGTCCTAATCTGTAATCCCCACGTCTCAAACTGACCACCATCATTTCTGTTCCCAAGAACTCTACCTACCACAATAACTACCACACTGTAGCACTCACATCTGTATTCATTAAGTGCTTTGAAAGGCTGGTCATGCCACATATCAACTTCATCATCCAAAACAACCTAGACCCACTCCAATGTTTTTATACCGCCCCAACAGATCTACAGATGATGCAATCTTAATTCCCTATTCCCCCTGGACTAGAGGAATACCTTCCTGACGGCCTGACACCAGGTGGTGAGAGTAAGCAACAACACCTCCGCTATGCTGACCCTCAACATGGGGGCCCCCTGGGGTGTGTGCTTAGCCCCCTCCTGTACTCCCTGTTAACCCATGACTGTGTGGCCATGCATGACTCCAACTCAATCATCAAGTTTGCTGACAACATGACGGTGGAAGGCCTGATCCCCAAAGACGATGAGTCAGCCTACAGGGAGGAGGTCAGAGACCTGGCAGTAATGTCAGCAAGACCAAGGAGCTGATCATGAACTACAGGAAATGGGGGGTGCCCATCCACATCAACAGGACGCAGTGGAGCTTCAAGTTCCTCTGTGTCCACATCACTGAGGACTTAACATGGTCCTCTCACACCAACATCGTCGTGAAGAAGGCCCGGCAAGTCCTCTTCTCCCTCAGGAGACTGAAACTTTTTGGCATGGCCTGTCAAATCCTCAAAACCTTTACAGCTGTACCACCGAGAGCATCCTGACTGGTTGTATCACCTTCTGGTATGAAAACTGCACCGCCCTCGACCTGAAGGCCCTGCAGACAGTTGTGGAAAAAGTACCCAATTGCAATACTTAAGTAAAAGTAAAGATACCATAAGATTAAATTACTCAAGTAAAAGTGAAAGTCACCCAGTAAAATACTACTTGAGTAAAAGTCTAAAAGTATTTGGTTTTAAATGTACTTAAGTATCAAAAGTATAAATCATTTAAAGTTTCTTATATTAACCAGACGACACAATTTTCTTTTTTTCTTTTTTTACGGATAGCCAGGGGCACAACATAATTGACAAACAAAGCATTTGAGTTTAGTGAGTCTGCCAGATCAGAGGCAGTAGGGATGACCAAGGATGTTCTCTTGATAAGTGTGTGAATTAGAACATTTTCCGGTCCTGCTAAGCATTCAAAATGTAACGAGTACTTTTGGGTGTCAGGGAAAATTAAAGTAAATAGTACATTATTTTCTTCAGGAACGTAGTGGAGAAAAAGTAAAAGTTGTCAAATATATAAATAGTAAAGTACGGTACAGATACCCCCATAAAACGACTTAAGTAGAACTTAAAAGTATTTTTACTTAAGTACTTTACACCACTACCTACAGAGGTTGGTGCGGATGGCCCAGCCATCCAGAACATAGATGTCAGGCGGTGTCTGAGAAAGGCCCGAAATATTTCCAAAGTCTCCATCCACCCAAGACAAGGATTGTTCTCCATGCTCCCATCCGGCAGATGGTATCAGTGCATCAAGGCACAGATCATCAGACTCCTAAAAACAGATTTTATCCCCTGGCCATAAGACTGTTAAATGGCTAACAACTACTGCTCTCCATCTCCCACAGACTATCCACACTGACTCCATGCTCATCCACAGGCCTCTACCCACTCAGACACACACACTCTCTCACTGTCACTCTTACCCACATACACACACTCACATACACCCTCACTCACACACTTACTGATGCTTGCAAGTTAAGCCTTTCACTGTGCGTGTGACAAACAAAACTTGGCACGTAAAAATGGAATCATTCAACCTCAAAATGAGTAACACATCCATGGCCACATTTGGAGTTTACTGTAGCTTAAAGGTCTTCTTATGTAATCGTATAAAGCGTGCATGTTCAAGATGGCATGCCGAAATCATCGCAGGTCTGTAGAGATCTTCACAATTGCTGTAATAATCTGTGCAGAATCTCAAACGGCGTTGCTCGCCTGCACCATGTAATCTCAACTGCAATCCAGGTCATTTGGTTCTGCTATCAGATCGAGCACAATGATAACACATTATTCTGTCGTGTAAATAAACAAAATATCTGACATTGTATTCCCATTCAAATTTTGCTGTGCTTTTAAATGGTTGAAAATGCAGTGATAAACATTTGGGTGACAACTTAAACCAAAAATGTGACATTGTTTTTCCATTCGAGTGTGGTTATGCTTTTAGATAGCTGAAAGCACAGTGATAGCAGATTGTAAATTCAACTACCCTTTGTCTGTCTTTTTGAGTGGTTGACTATAGGTTGTAATCTCATTGGTCAACGTCTCAACCAAATATTACCCAATTATCCATGTTAAAATTACGTGCTGTGCCCAGTGGGACATGCTTTCAATATACCTTGTATTTCTCAATTACAACTGTTTCCTTTATTTTGTCAGTCACCTCTACTGTTGTACTGTAGTAAATGTTTGGCTTTGATGTCGGACCGGAATTAAACAGAGCATGCTTTAAACATGAAACTAGTGAGTAAACAAAATATTAATAGAACATGCACAGTGGTGGAGTTGGGGGTAGGTCTACCAGAGGAGGCTGGTGGGAGGAGCAATAGGAGGACAGGCTCTTTGTAATGACCAGAATGGAATAAATGGAACGGATATTTGTTTTCCATATGTTTGATGTTTCTGATACTGTTCCATCATTCCATTCCAGCCATTACAATGAGCCCATCCTCCTATAGCTCCTCCCACCAGCCTCCACTGAGGCCTACTTTTTAGCCTTTTACTTCATACTCTACAATTCAGAGGGCATCCTGATTGTACGCGCCACTTATTCATCCTCAATTTCTTAGTGGGTGCGTTGAGAGCTTTCAACGAATTTCACACACTGATCCAAATGCTCCCTGGTAGCGACTGATGAGGTGTTTCATTGCGGCCGACCGAGCGAGAGAAACATTTAGTTTAAGTACCGAGCATAATTATTACACTGACAACTAGAAATATAAAGGCCCGGAAATATACATAGATTGTTGATTAAACATTCATTCAATTACTAATTTAGGTTGATTCTTTTACTGACACAATAGTGAACAAGTTGAAGAAGAGAGGTTTCAAAACAAATGTGATGAGCCTTGGGTATAGGTTCACATGCTTGCTGTGATGTAAATATTATCATGTATAGGATGATGTAAATATTTTCATATTTACTGCACAAGACACTCAGAACAACAATAATGGATGGAAAGCATTATCTTACTCAAAAGGCACTGCATAATCATTTGAACACTTCATAGATAGAAATGTGAAATTGTGCCACTTTGCTCCTGTGGCTCCCATCACTGAATGGAGCAGTATCCTAATCTAAGATGACACTGTTTTAGCAGCGGCCAACCCAATGTAACGCTCAACGTAGACGGGGAATCTCTGGATGATCTAACAGTTTTAGGCAGGATCTGTGGGGTTCTGTCAGACAGACAGAGGAAGGAGAGGGGATTGTTTTGTGGGTTAACACATAACAACTTGAATACTCTTTTGTTTCTTAGTGAACCAGTGTTCCATGCAGAGCGTCAATGTATGGTTTGACACACAAGCATACTTTGACAACACAAGAGACACTGTTTGTGTGTTTGATCCACTGAGTGGGTCTGTTCACACATTTGAAGCACTCAAGAGACCGGTGTGTCCAGAATGGATCGCTTCCACGCTATTTACAGAGGTTACATGAGAGGAGGACAACGCTGCTTTAAAATGGTGGGTGGGCTGTCTTCACACACACACATTATACTGGATACTGCAACTGGATCTCTTCTGAAATGACATAATTTTTGTGATTTATTGCACACCAGCTCCACATCATTGACGCTGTTGCAGAACATTGTTCATGCACATATTCTTGAACATCAATATGTTGTAACACATGGACAGACTGATCTAGATAGTAAACACACCTGCAGTCAACACATCCAGTAGATGCAAACGCTGCTGTTTTCTCTCCCATTAACAGTTTGTAGCTCCAGTGACTCTAGGGTTACTTTAACAGTCTTAGCCTCTTTGTATTCCAAGTATGACTTTTAATCGATGCAATCATTTTAATATTCTACGTCTAACTGCAGCATGTTTAGAGAGTAAAGACGACAGAAGTTATCATGGTGATTTATGGACCCTTATTTTACCAGGTAAGATGACTGAGAACATATTCTGAGTTACCAGGGGAAGGAAAGGGGATGACTGAGCCAATGGGAGCCATACTTGTCTCAAAATGCTCATCAGCCAGTTAAAATGGACGATTTACTTGCGTGTGATAGAACGCTACATTGTAGCTGGCCACATCAGGAAACCTAGCACACGTTAGTCCAATGCTAACCTCAACCAGTTGACAGTGATTATTTCCAGAAAACAAAATTCTGCATCAGATCTTAAAAACTTTATATCCACTAACCAATGGCATTTCTTAAAATAGGTTAACCCTGGCCAGCAGAAAGATATTTTAAAGCTACAAATTCAAATTTAAATTTAAAGCTTCAAATTCAAGGTTCCTTTGGTCCGTAACAAAATGTTGTTTGCCAATATTGCATTGATGCATCCTTGACCAGGCAACTAGTACTAACGTTAGAAAAGCTTTTCATGTTTTGGCATATATATTTTTTTTCTCCTTGATTTAACCAGGTAGGATAGTTGAGAACAAGTTCTCATTTACAACTGAGACCTGGCCAAGATAAAGCAAAGCAACACAAACAACAACACAGAGTTACACAGGGAATGAACAATCATACAGTCAATAATACAATAGAAAAAAATCTTTATACAGTGTTTTCAAATGAGTTAGAATAAGAGAGGTAAGGTAATAAATAGGCCATAATGGCAAAATAATTACAATATAGCAATTAAACACTGGAGTTATAGATGTGCAGAAGATGAGTATGCAAGTGGAGATACTGGGGTGCAAAGGAGCAAAATAAAGCCTTGTGAAGTGAGTGATCAAGGATATATATTTTTTAAATATTTCTATATTTCTGTTTGAGGAAAGAAGCAGGCTTGCTCTTGCTAATTGTTGTATGTAAAAACAGGCCTACAGCACAGGCCAAATTAACAGTTGGGGAAAGTTGAGGAGAGAAAGTGCTATGGTGTGATCACTTTGGCCTATTGTTGCACTGATGCATTGCAAAGCCCGGTGGTCGGCAGCGGTAGAAGATGGAGCGAGATGGTGTTTGTCCGACATTCTGCAAATGTTCTCTTCGATGACACATTTGATCTCAATACAGTTTTCTGTTCCCAAAACTAGAATCTGTTACAAACAGAGTGGACTAAGTTCAGTAGACTTTACCCTTTGCCATAGAAGGAGCGCAAGGGCGAACGGAGTTATTGCACATGCACAATCCACAAAGTAGGCGTTCACTAACGCAAATATGCTAATACATGCTAGAATAGGATCTCGGTACCTCGTGCTTGACTCTGCCCACCTCCTTGCTTGTTCTGCCCACTATGATTAATTTGCTCCCATTGGAAACAACAGGCTGTGGTCTATTTGAGTTAGTTATAAAACTCTTTGCCTACAGCGTGCATTAGGATGTGTTGTTCAGTTGATTGACAAGTGTACTCTAGAACAATAAACAATCAACTTCCCTCTAGTGTGGATACTCACCAACGAGGGTTCGAGTCTGGACTCGCAATACACTTCTTAAATAACTAACATTGTTATTGCAATACTGCCATCTGTAGGATGGGAACGAGAGTGGTTGACGTTGTCTTAGTGATCCCTTCACACGCCAATCCCTTTAGCGGGATCGATTTGCAACATCCAGTGAAATTGCAGAGCGCCAAATTCAAACTACAGAAATATCAATATTCTACATTCACAAAAATACAAGTGTAATACATCAAAATAAAGCTTAACTTCTTGTTAATCCAGCCGCTGTGTCAGATTTCAAAAAGGCTTTACGGCGAAAGCAGATCATGCGATTATCTGAGGACAGCGCCCAGCATACAAACACATGAAAATAATTTTCCAACTAGGCAGGTGCGACACAAAAGACGGAATAAATGCCCTACCTTTGAAGATCTTCTTTTTGCCATCCCAAATGTCTCAGTGACGCAATGAATAGTCGTTTTGTTCGATAAATTCCTTCTTTATATTCCCAAAATGTCCAAGGGATCTAATAAATTACCTGTAAACTTGGTCCAAACATTTCAAACAATGTTCCTAATCCAACCTCAGGTATCCTAAAATGTAAATAATCGCTAAAAATTAAGACGGGATAATCTGTTTCCAATACCGAAGAAAAATAACACGGAGCACCCTCTTGTTCACGCGCACCAAAATAGTAGGGACCTTCAGAGTGACACATGGAATGAATAGCACTACTTCTTCATTTCGCAAAAGAAAATCATTGACCAATTTCTGAAGACCATTGATATCTAGTGGAAACCACAGGAACTGCAACCAGGTTCCTAATAATAAGGGTATCCCATAGAAACACATTGGAAAATCCAATGACCTCAATTTTTGTTTTCCCTGGATGATTTGTCCTCGGTGTTTCGCCTGCCAAATCAGTTCTGTTATACTCACAGACATTTAAGTTTTAGAAACTTTAGAGTGTTTTCTATCCAAATCTACCAATTATATGCATATCCTAGCCTCTGGGCCTGAGTAGCAGACAGTTTACTTTGGGCACACTTTTCATCCGGACGTGAATTTTTTTTAAATTGTATTATTTTTTTATTTCACCTTTATTTAACCAGGTAGGCTAGTTGAGAACAAGTTCTCATTTACAACTGCGACCTGGCCAAGATAAAGCATAAAATAGTGCCCCCTAGCCTTAAGAAGTTTTAAGGACTCTCTTATGTAAAAGTGTTTGTTCCTGTCCATCTACATCAGGGATCATCAACTAGATTCAGCCATGGGATGATTTTCTTTCTTGAGAGGATGGTCGGAGGGCTGGAATATTATTACAAATAATTAGAAGACTGCAAATTGTCCACAGAAGCCTGAACAGATATGTTTGACTAATGCCTAATTATTTCAAATCTTGCTTACATTTGTATATGATCACATGTGTCTCTCTATTATGCGTAGGAATAATTAGAAACAGATTTCTTCAATTAAAATCACTTGGAGCTGATTTCTTTGTGTTTTTAGTCTTTTATGTCAAAACATGGAAACTTGGGGGGCCAAATAAAACTGCCAGTTGTGGAACTGCGTCAACATTTTTAATTGGCTGATACAAAACTTGTTTCAGGAAATAATCACTGTCATCTGGTGAGGTTAGCATAGGGTTAAGGTGTGCCAGGTCATCTAATGGGACCAGCAACAATGTAGCGTTCTATCCCGTGCAAGTAAATCATCAGATTTTAATTGGCTGATGCACATTTTGAGACACTGTTTAATTTATACTGTTTATACTGTTTATAATGTCCGTAAGTACAGCCCCACTACAGACACTACACAATAAATCAAGGATAGTTGAAATCAGTGTTATATTTTTGGGGGTTACATTTACAATACTTGGAGTTATCATAAACCTCAAGAGAGTGATACGCTCCCTGGAGTTAATGTTGATAACTGGAGTTCATTGGGACAGAGTACTTTCAACTGCATTAAGAGGAACCAGAGACGGGGAGTTAAATCTGTAGTTATCCACAGATGTGAGAGGGGCCTCATTGTCATATTTTCCAGAATGCTCTGTTGCAGGTTGATTTTTGAAATGACTGTGTACCTGAACATTCATCTGAGATTACACATCTTATTTCAATTGTCTGCTCATCTAGAACTGACAGTATATAAATTAACAAAATTATACACAGTAGCATAAAAACAAGTCATCATTTTTTTTAAATGTATATGTTTATTAAAGTAGTCTTGCTTGTCTCAGAGCTGCGCAAAACAGTGCTGAAATAGTTGACCACACGCGGAAAGGCTATTGCTTGTTGGAGGGATTTTCACATCTACCGTAGCCGGGATATTAAATTAATCGTTGGATAACAGATTGGCTCTCGGAACTCATTAACACGCATTACTTTGTGTGTTTCGATTCTCTTTCTCTCTTGCGCGCTCTCTTGACCTCTGAATGCTTGGCTATGAAAAGCCAACTAACATTCACTGCTAAGGTGCTGACTAGTTGCACCCTGACTAGTTGCACCCTCTATAACCACTGTTTATATTATATCATCTATGAATGTTTGAAAAAATGATCTAGCCTTTATGGCCATGTCCTCTTATAGTCTCCAACCAATGTGCATCAGATGAACCGTAACATGTCGGTGGACTCGGTAAGATGGACTCACTGATGGGTGAAGATGATGAGTGATCGGCAAAGGCAATAAACATCGCTCTAATCACAGTCTGAAAGACAGTTGAAGAAACTTCAGTGACTTATGGAAAGGCTCTGTAAAACTCATTTTTGTTATGAAATATCTACATAGGCGTACAGAGGCCCATTATCAGCAACCATCACTCCTGTGTTCCAATGGCATGTTGTGTTAGCTAATCCAAGTTGATCATTTATCATAAAAGGCTAATTGATCATTAGAAAACCATTTTGCAATTATGTTAGCACAGCTGAAAACTGTTGTTCTGATTAAAGAAGCAATACAACCTGCCTTCTTTAGACTAGTTGAGAATCTGGAGCATCAGCATTTGTGGGTTCAATTACAGGCTCAAATTGGCCAGAAACAAGTAACTTTTTTCTGAAACTCGTCAATCTATTCTTGTTCTGAGAAATGATGGCTATTCCATGCAAGAAATTGCCAAGAAACTGAAGATCTCGTACAACGCTGTGTACTACTCCCTTCACAGGACAGCGCAAACTGGCTCTAACCAGAATAGAAAGAGGAGTGGGAGGCCCCAGTGCACAACTGAGCAAGAGAACAAGTACATTAGAGTGTTTAGTTTGAAAAACATACGCCTTATAAGTCCTCAATTGGCAGCTTCATTAAATAGTACCCGCAAAACACCAGTCTCAACGTCAACAGTGAAGAGGCGACTCTGGGATGCCGGCCTTCTAGGCAGAGTTGAAAAAAAAAAAAAAGTATTATCTCAGACTGGCCAATAAAAAGAAAAGATTAAGATGGGCAAAAAAACACATACACTAGACAGAGGAAGATTGTAAAAAAGTGTTATGGACAGACAAATCTAAGTTTGAGGTGTTCGGATCACAAAGAAGAACATTCATGAGACTCATTCATGAGTAAAAATGAAAAGATGCTGGAGGAGTGCTTGACACCATCTGTCAAGCATGGTGGAGGCAATGTGATGGTCTGGGGATGCTTTGGTGGTAGTAAATGGGGAGATTTGTACAGGGTAAAAGGGATCTTGAAGAAGGAAGGCTATCACTCCATTTTGCAACGCCATGCCATACCCTGTGGACGGCACACCAATTTCCTCCTACAACAGGACAACGACGCAAAGCACAGTTCCAAACTATGCAAGAACTATTTAGGAAAGAAGCAGTCAGCTGGTTATCTGTCTATAATGGAGTGGCCAGCACAGTCACTGGATCTTAACACCATTGAGCAGTTGTGAGAGCAGCTTGACCGTATGGTATGTAAGAAGTGCCCATCAAGCCAATCCAATTTGTGGGAGGTGCTTCAGGAAGCATGGGGTGAAATCTCTTCAGATTACCTCAACAAATTGACAACTAGAATGCCAAAGGTCTGCAAGGCTTAAATTGTTGCAAATGGAGGATTCTTTGACGAAAGCAAAGTTTGAAGGATACAATTATTATTTCAATTAAAAATAATTATTTATAACCGTGTCAATGTCTTGACTATATTTCCTATTCCTTTTGCAACTAATTTCATGTATGTTTTCATGAAAAACAAGGACATTTCTAAGTGACCCCAAACTTTTGAATGGCAGTGTATGTATATATATATATATATATATTTTTTTTTTTTCAGAACATTAACCATCTGTGTTCTCTTGTTTTGTACTGTTCTGTAGTTTCGACTCAATGATTCGTCTGACAAACAAAGAACTTTGCGTCCTGCAGGCCCAGGCATGGATCAAAGCTGGCGAGACATTCAATGACATCATCAAGAGATATGCTGGACCCTATGTCAGAGGTGTTTTTGGGGCCACATCGTGTCTATTGTCCTGCTAATAACCCTTGTGAAAAACAAGTGTTTGAAAACATGATTTCAAAAGACGTCTATGTAGGGCCGACAGAGAATTTCCTCTACTTTCCCCCCTTCCACTTGCCTCTTCCATTTATTCCCATAGTAATTTGTTATCGTTTGCATTGCAAATGAGGGTCAAGACGCCAGCAGAGTAAGTAGACATTTATGTAGCAAAATAAAGGTTAAATAAAAATAAATAAAATTCCTACATCACTTTTAACAGCACATTACTCAACACTAGTGAGACTCATGTCGCCTACGGTAGGCCTACAGTATATCTAAAAATATTTTTTTCATCTCTACATGTAGGTCTCCTGACTTAAACCGGATTGGACTTGTTGCAACTAAAATGTAGTTGAAATAAACATCTGTATGTTAGCCTGCCATGGATTGTGACTCCATCTCGTTCCTCACCCTCTTCAACCCCACCAATGCCGCCTGACTCTCTGCCAATGACGTGTCTCTCCGCGAATAATAACGTTTAGAGTATTGGAGGATTCTAAATCAATATCTTAGGGGCATTTTCATTAGGGAAAATCTGGTCTGTGAGAATACCGAAGGGGCTAAGGGGCATTTATAGAAGTATAATGCAGGGTTAATAATAATAATAATAGCTTTGTAAATAAGGATGCGTTATAAAAGGAAAATGACATGCGCAAGAGACGGTGGTATATATTTTTTATTTATCACAATTTTCTTTAACCAATTTTGGTCTGCACAACTGGCAGACAAGTGTCACGACTTCTGCTGAAGTCAAAGCCTCTCCTTGTTAGGGCGGTGCTCGGCGGTCAACGTCACCGGTCTTCAAGCCATCATTGATCCATTTGTCATGTTCCATTGGTTTTTGTCTTGTCTTCCTACACACCTGGTTTCAATCCCATTCATTACCTGTTGTGTATTTAACCCTCTGTTTCCCCTCATGTATTTGTTTGTTCAGTGTTGTGCTGTTTGTATTGGTGCGCGACGGGTCCTCGTACCCACTTTGTTTTATTGTTATTTAGAGTTGGAGTTATGTTTCATTTATTGTTATTAAACAACTCCATTTCCCTGCCACCTATACACACGACTCTAACAACAAGTTCCTTACTTTTTTTTAAAACTGAAATTGTAACCAACGTTCTATGGCTTGTTTAAAAAATTACGATATTTTGGAGATTTTGTTTCAAATAACCGAAAGTCAGCGATTGTAATCTGAATAAAGGGAAAAGGGCCATTCTTGAAAATGGGGTGAGACATTCTTACTAATTTGTAAATAATGGCAGTTTGTTATTTAGAATGATTTATTTCTGTTTTTTAGAGGGAGAGAAACCAAAAGCCCACCGTGCCTATTTTTGGGAAAATCGTCAGTCCACATGTCAAGACCCTTGTGATAGTTTGGTGCAGTGACAGAATGCCACCGTCTAGCACAAACAGTCGCAGCATAAACTCCTAACTTTTAAAGGAAGAACCACTGTACAGTGCATTTGGAAACTATTCAGACTGCTTGACTTTTTCCACATTTTGCTACATTACAGCCTTATTCTAAAATGGATTTTAATTTGTTTCCCCCCCTTTCAATCTACACACTAACCCATAATGTCAAAGCAAAAACAGGTTAAGAAATGTTTGCAAATGTATTAAAATTAAAAAAACATATCACACATAAGTATTCAGACCATTTCCCCAGTACTTTGTTGAAGCACCTTTGTCAGCGATTACAGCTTTGAGTCTTCTTGGGTATGATGCTACAAGCTTGGCACACCTGTATTTTGGGAGTTTCTCCCATTCTTCTCTGCAGATAATCTCAAGCTCTGTCAGGTTGGATGGAGAGCGTCAGTGCACAGCTATTTTCAGTTCTCTCCAGAAATGTTCGATCGGGTTCAAGTCTGGGCTCTGGCTGGGCCACTCAAGGACATTCAGAGACTTATCCCGAAGCACTCCTGCATGTCTCCCAGTCCCTGCCGCTGAAAAACATACCCATAGCATGATGCTACCACCACCATGCTTCGCCATAGGGATGGTGCCAGGATTCCTCCAGATGTGACGCTTGGCATTCAGGCCAAAAACTTCCATCTTAGATTCATCAGACCAGACAATCTTGTATCTCATGGTCTGAGTGTCCTTTAGGTGCCTTTTGTCAAAACTCCAAGCGGGCTGTCATGTGCCTTTTAGTGAGGAGTGGATTCCGTTTGGCCACTCTACCATAAAGGCCTGATTGGTAGAGTGCTGCAGAGATGGTTGTCCTTCTGGTAGGTTTCCCATCTCGACAGAGGAACTCTGGAGCTCTGTCAGAGTGAACATCGGGTTCTTGGTCACCTCCGTGACCAGGGCTCTTCTACCCTGATTGCTCAGTTTGGCTAGGCGGCCAGCTCTAGGAAGAGTCTGGGTGGTTCCAAACTTCTTCATTTAAAAATGATGGCCTTCAATGCTGCAGACACAGCAGGGCTTCAAACTGTAGAGCCAGGTTCCTTCATTTGACTATAAAAGTGGATTCTATCAAACAAAAATATGCTACATTTTATCTCTGGGAACCCTCAGGATGACAAAGCAGAGCAAGATTACTGAATGTAAGTACATTATTTACCTTTAGAGGTGACTGTATCAAACCAGTTGTCGTGATAAAACATTTTTTTTATTGTTGTGCACTCTCCTCAAACAATAGCATGGTCTTTTTTCACTGTAATAGCTACTGTAAATTGGACAGCGCAGTTAGATTAACATATAAGACATGTCTATGTCCTGGGAAATGTTCTTGTTACTTACAATGTCATGCTAATCACATTAGCACATGTTAGCTCATCCGTTCCGCGGGGGGTCACTGATCCCGTAGAGTTTTTAAAAACCTGTTTTCATTTTGTCATTATGGCGTATTTCTAATGGTCCTGTTTGTAGCTGGTGTAGAGAGTCAAGTGCAGGACAGCGGATATGAGTAAACAACATACTTTACTCAAAATACACAAATACAAAGCGAGCCCACAAATAACGGACCAATTTACAACGAACAATTACTCACAAACACACATGGGGGAACAGTGGGTTAAATAATGAACAAGTAATTGGGGAATTGAAACCCGGTGTGTAAGACAAAGACAAAACAAATGGAAAATGAAAAGTGGATCAGCGATGGCTAGGAGGCCGGTGACGTCGACGGCCGAACACCGCCCGAACAAGGAGAGGGACCAACTTCGGCGGAAGTCGTGACAGTATTGCATGTAGATTGATGAGGATTGATAAAAAAATATATTTTAGAATAAGGCTGTTACGTAACAAAATGTGGAAAAATGGACGTGGTCTGAATACTTTCCAAACACAAACTGGGTTTGTTTTTGTGATGATGAGAAGACAAGATAATCAGGCTTTGTTACTGAAAATCAAGTATTTGATCAAACTTCTCCGACACCTGACTTTCAGAGTCGGTGGTGACTAAAACATAATGACATTGATCAAACACAATTCATTCTGTTGAAAAACCAACCAACTGGGTGAATATCTCACCTTTTGTTCAATTAGCTTTTACTCATTATCAAGGGTCACAGCATGATTGAAACGTGCTATAAAAAACAGCACATTTCCCTCTGTGTTTTAATGGCATCAGGGATCCATGGGGAGAGGAATTTAGAGTCAACAAACATCAGCCATGCACAACACATTAGAGGCTGAATATCAACACTCTTATGAAATAGACCTCCATTGTGGGTTCACAGTCATTTTGCAATTTGTTCTCAGTAATTAGCTACACCATTGCCACACTCAGATGTCATTAATAATTATCTGAGTCAAAAGGCCTACTATCAATGGTGATGGACATGAAGGGGGAGGATGATTACTGTGGGCAAAGCATTATTATGCTCCAATTTTCACCATCCAGGTAAAATGAAGCCCTTTCACACAGAAAATATGGCAAATATGCATCCGCACAACGGTGGTTTCAGCAGTGAAGTCCCTTTGGGTCTCGAAATTCACACTCTTACATAATACATTATTATATCCGTGACACTTCAATACATAAAACCGTCATTTAAATTCTTAATGTGTGCTCAGTAATACCATAGAGGTTAAATGTCTTTGTTGACCCCCCTATTGAATTTTTCATAGGCTTCCACCGAATGGTATATTAAATAGAATTGAATAGACACAGATGAAAAGCCATGACTTTTTTTTCTTCTCACTCTGGCAAAAGGGCTGATACTTGCTTCAGCAAATCAAAGGATTCTGAGCACATTCCCCACCCTTCACTCTCTCAATCTGAACACACACACTTCTACTGATTAATAAAATATCAAAGACACTCACCTCACAGAAAAAAAATCCCACAGGCTTTCTACTGAAAAGGGAGGGGAAAAGGAAACTCCCACATGCAAACACGCTGTTTGATTGGATAATCCCAGGAAACATACCTGCTCACTTATTTCTATGCCTGCTCAAGCAATATGATCCAACTTCTATTTCATGGACCTATCTTCCAAATGTTCCTGCATTTCCCCTGGAGCTAATTTTGAACTGTTATCCAACTCAATCTCGGTACCTGTTTATGTGTTCGACAAATCGAACAAACCAAAGCATCAATATTGCAGTGTCTTTGTGTCAACACAATGAACTCCAAAAATCGGTGATCAGTCAACCCCCTAAGTGTCATTGTTATGGACATCCACAAATTCTACGTCTCTCCTGGCTTGGATGCGCTCACAGGACAGCCTTCCGCATCCTTTTAGACAGATAATGTCAAGGAATTATGAGAGCTTTGGAAAAACCCCCAAGGTGTTTTGTCTGAATAATAACCCCTGTTGTTCAAACCCCCAAAGGGCCCCTCTTATCTACTCATGTGACCAGGCAGACCCAATCAAGCGCATTAGCCGCCTATTACAGATGGCATATGCTTCCTAAAAGTCCACCCTGCCATAATTATACCCATGCAGGACAGCCTCCCGAGAGGAGGATAAACGGCGCTGATGAGATTATACATTCCCGGTGGGGCACATTGGGTAAAGTGAGGGGATGACGGAGTCATGAAGCAGTTTACTTTTGGAGGAGAGTAGCTAAGGTTTTGTGGAACGGCTGCATTGCTCCACTGTCTAATGTGGAGTCTTCACAGTTTTTTTTATTTTTTTACTAATGACACCTCATTTCATGAGATTTAATTGTTATTTGCACAGTGTATGACTGTTGATCAAAACACAAACTTCTGTACATCTGATAGGGGTTGGTTTGCTTGTTGACATTGATTTTGATACTGATGATAAAAGAGGATGAAGTTGGTTTTCCGCCCTCATACTTAGCAGCCGTCTCTTTGGCTGCATTTACACAGTTATATCAGATCTTTTGCAGAATCAGATCAGATGTTTGCCCATAATTGGGCAAAAATCCGAATTGTGCTGTCTGTGTAAAAGTAGCCTTTCAGAAACTGAAAATAAGTATTGTTATTTTCATAAAACGGTGTGCAGGCAGTTGATTAAACTTATCATTTTTTGCTGAAACAATATTTACAGTATTGTTTTGATTTGTTACCTCACTTCACCAAGCAAGTGCCTGTTTCAGAGAAACACAATTAAATCTCACATGCTGACGTTCTGTCACGTTCTGACCTTTATTTCCTTTGTTTTGTCTTTATTTAGTAGGGTTAGAGCGTGAGTTGGGGTGGACAGTCTATATTTGTTTTTCTGTTGGTTTTTGTGTTCAGCCTAGTATGGTTCTCAATCAGAGGCAGGTGTAGTTAGTTGTCTCTGATTGAGAATCATACTTAGGTAGCCTGGGTTTCACTGTTGGTTTGTGGGTGTTTGGTTCCGTGTCAGTCGCCACACAGTACTGTTTCAGTTTCTTCACGTTTCTTTTGTTATTTTTGTATTCAGTATTCAGTGCTTTCTTTGATTAAAGTTATGGACACTTACCACGCTGCATCTTGGTCCGATCCTTACTCCTCTTCAGACGAAGAGGAGATCTGCCGTTACAGTCACAGCTTCTCACATAAAATGGCAACTAATTCACAGATGAAAAGCTCAGTAGCTTTTTTTCAACAAGTCTATAGAACATGATCTCAAAACCAAGGAAAATAACAGGTCTCTGTGGTATTGTCCACTTTTAGACACACACACCAGCAGCATTCCTCTCAGAGGCAAACTACGTTTACCAATCAACTTTGAGTCAAGGTTGCATCAAGTGTTTTGACAGGAAATGTGAGACAAACGAAGCCTGGTCACGGACTGTTGGGCTGAGTGTCCGCTGCTTGAACAGGGTTCATACTATTCTAGAAATGAAACTTCTGAAGTGATATCATTGTAAATTTATGTTGACTGTTTTAATGAATAGAGGTTAATGTCCTGACACAGAATGTGAAATATGTTGGTTTACATAGTTTGTACTGTCCATAAATGTGCTAAACGAACATATGATCTGAATTAGCAAACTGGAAGGAATAATATCATACTCAACAAATTGGTCCCATAGCTACTTTATGAGTCCCTTCAAAGGGACAGAATATTCTGCAATAAATAAATAACAAGTCACTGAGCTTGACAGCAGTGCATCATTGTATCTGTGTGGAAGAGGTTTAAAAAAGCACACCATCAGCTTTCCTGGGGCTTTTACTGAACACTGTCTCGCCCCCTCTCCCTCCTACCTACTCCACAACACCTCTCCCTCCCCCATCAGAGGGAAGGGCCACAGTGCTCACGGCAGGGTCAGCTAACCCTGTGTTTATGCTGCCAGGGAAACAGCTTCCTCCCACCTCTAAATTAAAACAGTGTTGGCACCTTCTGAGGGGCGCTCTCTTCCCTCCACATGCTCTCCGTGACTCCCACATGCCCCTGGGACAGACAGTCAGATGGGGCCTGGCGCTTAGCTAGCATACGAGACGAGCAGTGCCAGTGGAGGTCTTGCTAATTGATTCCTATACACATGGTAGCTCATTATTTTTTTCACAGAACTCATGGAACAATGTAGTGGCCTTCAGGAATAAATCCACCACAGCACATGGTATCTTTCTTCATTCAATCTACATTGTAAATTGCTGAAGTTTAGAGTCAAGGTTAATTATGGGTGTAACAGCACTGTAATTATCACTGATGCAAAATATCTGTGTAATATTATTTGTCATTGAATTATCTTCACTTGACAAAAACGCCGGTGGGAGCTTCATAAATGAAAACCCAAAGACGCACAACATTGTCACTGCAAGTTTGCACATTTTTCCTTGAGGTTAGCCTTGAACTACCTGTGGTTTTTACGAGCAATGGAGCTGATCACATTGGATCAATGTCTCAACAGTGGAGCTCTACAGTGGGATGAATCCCACAGGGGAACATTTGTACTTGAGTCTTTCCTGGCAGAGCTAGCCTGAGGGCTTCTAGGTAAATGAAGGCCTTTCTCCTGTACTGTACATCTAAATGAGAAGGCTGCACACGGAGTTGTGATATTCCAAGTTCAAAACTCACAAGCTCCAGACACAAAGTAAAGCTGTCGTAACTGTTATGTAATTGCACATGGAGTCGGCCCTCTGTTCATCCATTAGGAGGGGATGGGAGGTTTGGTAGCTTGGCCTAAGGCTCTTAGCTAAGGTAATGAGGAGTGAGGAACTGCCAGTGGACTACTCACAATGATAGCATTTATGTTTCCTTCATTTGGCTTGATCAGTACGTAACAGGTTGTAATGTAATATATCGCTTCAGATTACAGGGGGGAGAAGGGCATAAAAAAATGTCATCCTTAAAATTCCAAGTTGCAATAGAATTACATGAAGTATGAGGAGGGAGCTCACTGCGTCCAATATTCTTTCTTTACAGGAGTCCAAAGTCATTTTGTAAGAACTAAATTCCACAATGTCTTATCTACTTACTCTGTAATGTGCTTCCCAGGCCTAGCAGTGACCGTTGTGGGCTCATGAGACATCACTGTACATTGAATCCGCAAGCTGTTTCACCCAGAATTTATAGTAAATCTACCACAATCCCTGCACGATCAATACGGAGTTAAACGGCCAGTACTGGCTGCAGTCTCAGCGATGACAGAGGGGGTGGTTATTGAAGCAGGCTCATAGATGGGGACAGACACAAACTAAAGACCCTGCTGAAATAATAGCCTGCTCCTACAACCACGCAGCCTATTCTCTGACTTGTTCTGACTCTTGATTTGATCACGTCCAGCACCATATAAACAGAGGCAACCAGGCCAACCTCTTCCTCTGATGTCGGTGGGGTGCGAAGATAATTGTGTTTTTTTATTCTGTTATTATCATAAGTCTTGTCGAGTGTACGATCCCAAAAGACAGATGAAAGGACTCTCACTGTGTATACAGATACTTTGCACTGATATGAGTGACAAGGCAATCTTCACCCTGTAACATACAGTGCATTCGGAAAGTATTCAGACCACTTGACTTTTCCCATATTTTGTTACGTTACAGCCCTACTCTAAAATTGATTAAATGCATTTTATCCCTTGTCAATCTACACACAATACCCCTTAATGGTTTAAGATTTTTTTGCAAATGTATAAAAGATAAAAACAGAAATACTTTATTTACATAAGTATTAAGACCTTTTGCTATGAGACTCGAAATGGAGCTCAGGTGCATCCTGTTTCCATTAATCATCGTTGAGAGGTTTCTACAACTTGATTGGAGTCCACTTGCAGTAAATTCAATTGATTGGACATGATTTGGAAAGGCACACACCTGTCTATACAAGGTCCCACAGAGCAGAAACCAAGCCATGAGGTCGAAGGAATTGTCAGTAGAGCTCCGAGACAGGATTTTGTCAAGGCACATACCTGGGGAAGGGTACCAAAATTCTACATGATTGAAGATCCCCCAAGAACACAGTGGCCTCCATCATTCTTAAATGGAAGAAGTTTGGAACCATCAAGAGTCTTCCTAGAGCCGGCAGCCTGGCCAAATTGAGCAATCGGGGTAGAAGGCCCTTGGTCAGGGAAGTGACCAACAACCAGATGGTCACTCTGACAGAGCTCCAGAGTTCTGTGGAGATGGGGCGACTTTTCAGAAGGACAACCATCTCTGCAGCACTCCACTAATCAGGCCAGATGGACGCCACTCCTCAGTAAAAGGCACATGACAGCTTCTTGGAGTTTGCCAAAAGGCACCTAAATGACTCTCAGACCATGAGAAACAACATTCTGTGGTCGGATGAAACCAAGATTGAATCTGGAGGAAATCTGGCACTATCTCTACGGTGAAGCATGGTGGTGGCAGCATCATGCTGTGGTGATGTTTTTCAGAGGCAGAAGATGAACGGAGAAAAGTACAGAGAGATACTTGATGAAAACCTGCTCCAGAGCGCTCAGGACCTCAGACTGGGGCAAAGGTTCACCTTCCAACAGGTCAACGACTCTAGTCCAAGACAAGCCAGGAGTGGCTTCGGGACAAGTCTCTGAATGTCCTTGAGTGGCCCAGCCAGAGCCCGGACTTGAACCCAATCGAACATCTCTGGAGAGACCTGAAAATAGCTGTGCAGTGACACTCCGCATCGCACCTGACAGAGCTTGAGAGGATCTGCAGAGAAGAATGGGAGTAACTCCCCAAATACAGATGTGCCAAGCTTGTAGCATCATACCCAAGAAGACTCAAGGCTGTAATTGCCAAAGGTGTCACGCCCTGACCGTAGAGAGCATTTTAATGTCTCTATTTGGTTTGGTCAGGGTGTGATTTGGGGTGGGCATTCTATGTTTCGTTTTCTATGATTTGGTATTTCTATGTTTTGGCCGGGTATGGTTCTCAATCAGGGACAGCTGTCTATCGTTGTCTCTGATTGGAACCATACTTAGTTAGCCCTTTTTCCCTCCTTTCTTTGTGGGAAGTTGACTTTGTTTAGGGCACATAGCCTTTAGCTTCACGGTTTGTTTTTGTAGTGTTTATTGTTTTGTTCGGCGTCATTTTTCCAAATAAAGAGAAAATGTACGCTCACCACGCTGCACCTTAGTCCAGTTCCTTCAACAGCAGTGACAAAAGGTGCTTCAGTACTGAGGAAATGGTCTGAATGGTCAGTATGTTTAAAAAAAATGGTTTTTGCCTTGTCATTATGGAGTATTGTGTGTAGATTGATGAGAGAAAAAATGAACAATTTAATCAATTTTAGAGTGTTACAAAATGTGGGAAAAGTCAAAGGGTCTGAATACCTTCCAAATACACTGTAAATAAATGATTTATTAATGGTGTTTACATATAAAAAAAAATGTATCATGATGGTATACACAACATTAACTAAACTTATACTAGTACCTGTCAACAATCTTCCCTGAACTGATTATTTTTGGAACGTTTCATTGAAATCACTCTATCCCCTGACACAGTGTGTGTCTGATTTGACACGGACACCCATTTGAAGCTGTATGAACATGT
This sequence comes from Oncorhynchus masou masou, assembly GCF_036934945.1. Classification (NCBI taxonomy): domain Eukaryota; kingdom Metazoa; phylum Chordata; class Actinopteri; order Salmoniformes; family Salmonidae; genus Oncorhynchus; species Oncorhynchus masou. Next base: position 43,391,318 of record NC_088213.1, read on the forward strand.
TTAACATGCTGAAACAGATTGCAGGTATGAGACTCTTCAACGAGACAGATGGGCATGGCAGCGGAAAAAGCTTTTCGGAAGAACTACTTCTTGTGAGTGTCCTTCCATAGATATTTCCTCTCCAAAGAGTCCACTTCATCTGGAGATGATGCGTGGCCAGTGAAACGAATATGAAATCCATCCTATTGGGCTACTACTGACATTAATCTAGCTAATCACTCCCAAATGTCTGAGAACAAAAACCAAAAAAAAGAGGACCTATTTTGTTGTATGCGTTTACATTTTAGAGTTGAGTGAATCATGTATTTGAACAGTTCCCTGGGTTTTCACCTAGAATTAACTGTACAGTATGGTTGTATGGTGATAATGGTTGTGTGAGGCTAAGGGGGAGACTTGAATCAATGGGCCACATGAGGTGTGCAAATTACCCCCATTACTGTTTGATGTAGCTCATTAGCCCACAATGCATCTGATTAAAATCACATTATGTAGTAAAAAGATCCCTCCCCTTTTCCAGATGTTTTTGTACTGTGTCCCCGGTGGTGAGGGTAAGCAACAACACCTCCGCTGTCACGGTGCTGACTTGTGCCCAATGCCTGCAGCAGAAGCCTCTACCCCGTCCTCTGGCTGGGCAGAGTACTTTGGGACTTTAGTTACTTCGGTGTAATAAGGGCCTAGCCATGCGGCCCTACCAACCCTTCAATTTATTCGTAATGGCCCTTCGCATGAGTTGGGTTTGTTCCTTCATTCACGTTGTCACTCCCTTATTTTCCGGTCTAGTATGAGGCCTTGGATAGATATACTCCTATTTTAAATATTCTTAAGCGTTATGGATTCCTCCTATATTTCCTTACCTATGTATATATCAACACCTAATAACAACTCCTAGTAGTTATTATGCTCGTCAGCTAGTAGTCACTCGGGAACTAATATTGGTATATGTTTTGACTTTCTTAAAAATATATTATTGTCCACACAATGAAATATTCTTTAGTGCAATCACTTTAACCTATAACCAGGGTCACTTTCTGTTCAGTGAGAGTGTCAAAGGCGTTTGCTCTCCAGATCGTTAATCTGGCCTAGTTGTCAAAGTTTCAAGCTTTTATTAAGTCACTCTGTTTTTTGTCTTATAGACATCATTACAATTCAATGGTTATACAGTTTCTCAATACAACAATAATGCTCAATCAATCCTTAATGCTTTAAGCTATGCCAGATAATATTGCAAAACTTTAAATGTGTTAACACTTCTAACAATATTGACTAAATATCAAAAATAGTTAAATTACCTTAAATGCTCAGCCCCTTGGTCACTTTCCCGTAATCGGTATTCTCGCAGCTATGACGCTAGATTCCGAATTCCAGTATCTCTATACACTTCCAACTCTGTGTATGGACTCAATATATTGTATCTGGTACTTGGCTCTTTTTCCTTGAATTGCTAATCACCTCTGGTTTCTGGGGTTAAAAATGCAAACGCCCGCTTTGCCTATGTGATCAAGAGGTGGTTAGACCTCTGTTTTTCGGAGACTCAGTCGGGTTCACAAGATTCAGCCAGCTTCTTCAGAGTATGACCCAATAAGTACTTAAGCAAAAATATCCAGCTCTCAAAATATTGTTTTACTCTATCAAAAAGCGTATAGTGCAATAGTAAATGTACCTATGATGATTCTCCATATGAAGTCTGTTTCATATGTTAGTGAGGATCATACTGTCTTATGATCTCTGTTCTCTTCATATACCTTTTTACAGGGGAAGTTCCCACTGGTGCTGTAGACCTACCTAAACTTAGGCCTGTGTGTTAAACGGAAGCTTCCTGTTATTACCATTTAAGGTCATGCACTATTGACTCTCACATTGCTGCTTCCGTGTTACTGTTGGCTGATTCTACTCAATCATACCAGCTGGTTGTTTCTACCACTGGAGGTGGCGTAGGTGGTATGTCAAGCGTCAGCTGGGAGAAGTCTATGATAGGTATCTCCTTTGCTTCTCCCTGTTGTCCAGTTTCTGCAGGTGCGGTCCATGGTTCCATGAGGTCCCGTGAATGCCCTGTGTTGTTGTCCCCATTGCTTGATGGAGTGGGCAGATTCTTTTCATTTCGTCACACTGCCATGCGGACCCTGAATACGGGGGCCCATATGGGGTGTGTGCTTAGTTCCCTCTTGTACTCACTGTTCACCCACGACTGCGTGGCCACGCACGACTTCAACACCATCATTAAGTTTGCTGTCGATACAATGATGGCAGGCCTGATCATCGACGACAATGAGACAGCCTATAGGGAGGAGGTCACACCTGGCAGTGTGGTGCCAGGACAACAACCTCTCCCTCAACATCAGCCCATCCACATCGACAGGGCTGTAGTGGAGCGGGTTGAGAGCTTCAAGTTCCTCGGTGTCCACATCACTAAGGAATGAACATGGTCCACACACCAACACGGTCGTGAAGAAGGCACAATAATGCCTCCTCACCATCAGAAGGCTGAAAAGATTTGGCATGGGCACTCAGATCCTCAACAAAGTTCTACAACTGCACCATTGAGGAAGGCCCTAAAAATGGTCAAAGACTCCAGCCCCCCAAGTCATAGACTGTTCTCTCTGCTACCGCACGGTAGGCAGTAGCGATGCACCAAGTCTGTAACAGGATCCTGAACAGCTTCTAACCCAAACCATAAGACTGCTAATAGTTAACCAAATAGGTGCCCAGACTATCTGCATTGACCCCCTTTTCCACGAACTCTTTTGACTCAACACATACATTGCTGCTTCTGCCTATTATCTATCTTGTTGCCTAGTCACTTTACCCATACCTATATGTACAGTAAATATCTACCTCAATTACCTCCTATCCCTGCACATCGACTCTGTATTAATTTCCCATGTAAATAGCCAAAGTATCATTACTCATTGTGAATTTATTCTCTCTGCATTATCGGGAAAGGCCCCTAAGTAAGCATTTCACTGTTCGCCTACATCTGTTATTTTATGAAGTATGTGACAAATAACAGTTGATTTGTTTTGAGAGGACAATGCAGACTAAAATCGGTCTGAGGATGTAGAGATTAAGCTCATTTTGGATGTGCTACATTTCTCAGACTTTCACTTCTTGTTACCAAAATCAACTACAAACAAGTTTTGAAAGACACTTTAAAGATGCATTTCTTCAACACATTATACACAAATGATTACCTTCTCAACTCTCCGGGAACAGTCTGTCAGCGAAAAAATTAACTGAGAAAGATGCTATTTTGATCTAATTGCTCCAGATGCAGGGAGGTAAAGCAATCAGTGCAGGACACAGTTTGTATTTGCTCTGCTTTTTTGTTGGCTTCCCACAAGGATTACTGGGTCATTAGCTTCCATAATCCCCCTGTGTCGACGTGGTCTCAAATTGACCTATTTGAACCGTGACACATCTGACAAAACAGAAGAGAAGATGTGAAAACACAGACACTATGTCGAAACAACTTGTGATGGGTGGTGAGAGATGAAGGGCTAGCTTTTTGGGAGCAGATCTGATCTATGAACAGATCTTCTGGGAACTGTAATCTGCTAATCACCAAATCAAGTATCTATGATACAAAGAAACAGACACCATACCACTGGCTACATTGTTAGCCATTGGAAAACGCATTGGAGGTAGTTCTACTGTATGCTGGTGATGTTCAGAAACCTAAAGCAGTATTGACATCATAGACTAACATGTTACTGTAGAGAAGCTATGCAACAATGAACCTTATCCTCCTAAGCCACAGTATCTCATGATTTCTCTCTACAAACAATATGCCATAGATGTGACCTTCAGATGGGCTGTTTGAATTTTTAGCTGTCAATCAACATTTGGATTAAAAATCGATATTCTCTATTTTTGCATCCATTTGTCCTCTCACCACATGCGGGGCACACTGGATGTCTTAGTGATTGAGCAAGATGCACACTGGTAATACCTGCACGTATGGAGGCATTTAGTCTTTTCAGAGAGTTCATCTTTTTTCATGTGTGTGTTTATTGTGGGTTTGCTGCCGTAGTTCTGAAGGTTGTTTCAAACTAAAAGGTTTCCTCTGTGAATGAAATATTCTGCTGCTGTAAGGGTGCTGGTTGTTTCACAGCTGATAGTGCATCCTCTTCACAACTTATTACTCAGGCCTAGTGTTTGTTCAAAAGACAAAACGTTTTTAAAAAAAAAAGGAAATTCAACAACTCTTGGAAGACATTGGATGTTGATAAAATAGCTTCTTTACTATATAAAACTAAAGCCAATGTGTTTCGGCCCTTGGCCTTCATCAGGGGTTTTCATGTGCAAGACTTTCCTCTTGCACAAAGAAACATACCAAGGATAGAGAGAGCTTTCACATGATTTAGCACTAGGAGAAGGGAGAGTGAAGAGTGTGAAAATACAAGCTGCAGCGTGAAGAGATGAATTAACTCGCGAGGAATGCATGAGGGCCTGGAGTCTGATGCTATAGCAGCAAGCAACCAGGAACCAGTACAGAGAGATTTAGCACTGTGATGACAGGGGAGAATTTAGAGATACCACAGACAGCAGCATTCTGAATGATTGGATAATTGACTCAGTGATTTCAAGAGAAATTATACCCGTAAACATATGTGCTTTATCTAACCAATTATTCTTGATGTTGAAAATGAAATGTTGATGCCGGTTCAGGATATTTTTTTCCTGTCCCAGAAATAACTGAGCAAATTGTACCAGTAGCTTGAAAGAAGGCACAAAACGAACCATTATGTCAACAACCTTAAAATAGCTTGCATTGACAAAGTGTGAACCATTTATTTTAGAATAATTTGTTTTCTTGCCAATGGTTGAAGTAAAGTACTTTAAAAGAACAGTACCAAAAGAGGGGGTATTATCTATAACTAAAATACTGAGATAAACGATCGTCAAACCAGTTCTATTTGTGTCCATCGGGTTTGAATGAAAGGTGGTATAAAATAAAAAACCCTGTGAAAGTCCTTGATATGAAAACGTGAGTGCCTTGACATTTCCTTCCCCAAAAAATTCAACCGGGGTCAGTGTGAAAAATACTTATCTGAAAGGTCTATGAAGCCTTAACCGAACTTCATAAAGCACGATATTTACGGAACATTTTGATGGTGTTGCAGAAAAGGCCACCAGTATTTCAGTGCCCTTTATACCCCATAACTTTATACATCTGCCCTTTGGGTCTTAAATCTCTACCTTTTACCACTTCCTCACCCTAAAAATATGACAGATGAAGAGCCCTTTATGGTTCTAGGGGTAGAACCTTTTTCCTAGTGTGTACGTAAGTGTACTGTATATGAAGTGCAAACTAATTATTATAATTATCAGCAATTATGTATATGGTGTCAACAGTTTAATTTAAATGAGAATTAAGTTATCAAGGACTTCTTGTTGCATTGACTTTTACCTGTTGTATGTGGGACTTTGTAACAGTGGGTATCATAAGTATTCGTCCCCTTGGATTTCCTCGCATTTTGTTATGTTACAAAGCGGGATTAACGGTAATAAAAAATATAACACTAATATACCTTGATTAGATAAGTATTCACCCCCCTGTGTCAATACAAGTCAGAGACAACTTTGGCAGTGATTACAGCTGTGAGTCTTCTTGGGTTAGTCTCTAAGAGCTTGCCGTGTCTGGATTGTGCAACATTTGCCCATTATTCTTTTTTTAATTCTTCAAGCTCTGTCAAGGTATTGGAGGGTCATGGCTACACAGCAATTTTGAAGTCTTGCAATAGACTTTCAGATTTGAATGTGGCCTGCAGTTGTGAGGCCGATTGGATATACTGCCAAATCCTGTAAAACGACCTTGGAGGCTGCTTATGATAGAGTAATGAACATTCAATTTCCCTGGCAACAGCTCTAGTGAACATTCCTGCAGTCAGCATGTCAATTTCACACTCCCTCAAAACTAAAGACATCTTGGTATTATGTTGTGTGACATAACTGCATATTTTAGAGTGGTCTTTTATTGCCCCCAGCACAAGGTGCACCTGTGTAATGATCATGCTGTTTAATCAGCTTCTTGATATGCTACACCTGCCAGGATTATCTTTGCAAAGGAGAAATGCACAGTAACAGGGATGAAAACAAATTTGTGCACAAAATAATATTTTTGTGTGTATGGAACACTTCTGGGATCTTTTTTTTTCAGCTCATGAAACATGGGACCAACACTTTACACGTGTAACCATGCCAGCCCAGGATTTCCACATCGGGCTTAGTTACCGCGAGATCGTCTGAGACCAGCCACCCGGACAGCTGATGAAACTGAGGAGTATAAGTAAAGCCCTTTTGTGGGGAAAAAAAGCTTTGAATTCTGATTCGCTGGGCATCACTCCACAGTCACGTGAAATCCATAGTTTATTATTTCAATTGACTGAATTCCTAATATATAACTCAGCAAAATCATTGAAATTGTTGTATGTTGCGTTGATATTTTTGTTCAGTATAGTTGAATCTGTGCTTGAAATTCAATACTTGAATGAGGGAACTTACAGATGTTGCGGGAAAGAGGAAGGGGGAGTCAATCCCTACTATTTCACACAGAGTGAGTCCATGTAATTTATTATGTGATTTGTTAAGCCAAATTTGACTCCTGAACTAGTGATTTAGGCTTGCCTGAACAAAGAGGGTGATCACTTTAAGGGAGAAATGATCTACTTGATGTATAAGGTTATCTGACCCCGAAAGATGTACGTTTGACTCAGTGACACAATGTTTTTTGTTTTTATAAACATGGATATATTGACATGATGCAATAGCTTCATTGATGCCCTGGCTTAAGAGTTTGCCACTAAAATGGCTAAACTGCATCATGAAATTGTTATCCTTCAAAGTTACGAAACAAAAGATTACATTCCCAGATGTCTTATTATATTACAGGACAGAAGCTTATGTTCTCATTCTACAAATCATTCCTTGAATAAATCGCACTTGCATTTATTAGTGAGGAAAAACCCCAAAACATATTTTATCTGAGAGACTTAAAACAGCCTTCTATACTTTATACATCTCCTAATAGCTGACCATGCCGATTGCTCTTCCGCTCTTCACTGATGCTCATCACCACCATGGCACCATAACATAACTCTAAACATGTGCTGATAAAATAGAAGTCTAATTCCCAGTGATCCATTAGACACGACTCACTAAAGCAGAATCTGACTGCACGTGTCATACACAATATGTAAATCTGTCATGTCCGAATGCATCGACACTGGTGAAGAGAAATAAATACTAGCTGCGGCAGATAGATATTAGCTGCGGAATACTTTTTTGCAAGGTCCTTTGCAGACTGGTTTTCATTAGACTGTGCCTCTGATGCATTGCATTGTTATTTGGAGAGAGAAAAAAAAGCCACCCAGCTTAACTGGATCGAGACGGTCTTAAAAGGGACGTGCCCTGTGCCTCGCAGCTTTAAATCCTCGCTTTCCTTCCCTTAAGCACACAGGCCATTTATTCCCTCCTCCATGTAAGCATATGGCTTATACATAATGGTTTCTGGCTGATAATGATACATATTTTGTAAACGTGTAGTGAAAAAAAAAACCGAAATGCTAATCAACCCAAGTGGAATTTCTACATGTTGTGCCTCCGGAATGCAATTTTTTCACAACCCTAGGACAACAAAATAGAACATCTGATAAAATCTGGTTTTCCGGGAAAATCCAAACGTGGTGTGGATTGGTCAGTCAAGAGTGAATTATGTATTACTTAATCATCATTTTGTCAGAATTACACTGAAGGAGATTGACATGGGGAGTTATGGATGGACACTAACACCCCGGTGTTAAGCCTGTAAGGAATTGGCGTTAAGCTTTATGAGGTCATTCACCCAGAAAAGAGAGAACCATGGATCAGTTATCTAGGATGGGGAGATTTCCTGCATCACGACACAGGTCACCAAACACATAAAGATACCACATGGATCAAGGTAGAAACTATGTGAGATGAGCTAGTTCATGTAGCCTGGAGGAGTGCCTTTTGTCCATCCATTCTTCAACTACCACTCACCCCTCTATGTCTCAGTCCATTTGCTTTCTCTACCTCCCTCTCCTCCTCCGCTCCTCTCTGTGAACCTGCCCTAGAGCTGTCCTGTCATAGGCTATGTGGGTGAGTGGCAGTGTGGTAGATACGCTACATCTACCCAATAAAATCCAAATTCCATGGTTATATCCTTGTGTAAATGTTGGAGTTGGCTGGAATCTGAATCCTATAACATCTCTTTAATGTTCAGCTACTGACAAAGGAGAGGTAATACATATTACATGGGCTTATTCTTAATTCCAACCTCTCCGTGTTAATTCCAACCCCTATAATTGTATTTATTCATGCTCCTCCTTTCGCAGTCCCTTGCAACATAGTGATGTGCCACAACACTGTCATGTTCCTTTTCTCTCGTGTTTCACCCAATGATATTATATCAAATACACCTTTCACGAAAGAAGGTCCCCTACTCCCCAGCCAGTGAGACCCACCCACCTGCTATGCTTCACTCCAGTACATAGCAGCAGAGGCTCCGAGGAGGAGGGAGGGGAGGACCATTCCCCTCAGTGAAATTTCATAAAAATAGAAATATACAAAAAAAAAATCATATGGCACTAAATAATTGATTAAAATACACTGTTTTGCAATGGTCTACAGTAACTTCAACTGCACTGTCTGCGGCAGCACCATTGTGTAGCCAGAGGACAGCTAGCTTCCATCCCCTCTGGCTATATTGACTTCAATACAAAACTTGAGTGAACTGACATGTTGTCCATACAATCATAGAATTAGGATCAGAGAACGAAGTTAGTGTGATGTATTGGGATTGCACTCCAGAGCATTATGGGGACTCTGTGTTGAGACGCTTGGTGACATTGTTGGATAGTTGAGCATTTTGGGAATGTTATTTAATTCAAATTCGTTTTTTTTTTCAAATTACAGATGGAGGAGGTATATTGTAAATTGTTTTCAGAACTTTATTTTTGTGTCCAGTTAGTGCATGTTATTTGCCTTGCTAACTTAGCTACCAGGGAGTGTGCAGTTTTCTCTGCCAGAATGGCCAACGCTGAAGAACCCCTTATATTCTCTGGGGTACACGGAAAATGTGGGAATTAAAAGCGAGGGTTGACCTCTGCCTGAGATCAGGTTCATGGAGAAGGATGAAAAGGTGAGGGCATTCAATACCAACTGGTATCAAAAGTATAGTTGGTTAACAGGGAGCCTTTCACCAAGCCGCCTGTATTGTTGGCTTTGCCTGCTTTTTGGAAAGTCTTAGCCTTGGTCGAAAGGTGGGTACAGTGACCTGAAGAACATCGATCGTACAGTTAAACGGAAAAACAAACGCAGGGAGCAAATGCCCAAATCAGATTCAAGCTTCTGGGAAAAAAGCTACATCGATTATGATGAAGGTCTGCGTATTCAAACTGCGCAACACAACGAGAAAGTAAGAAGAAACAGGAATGTTCTCAAATGGCTTATCAACACCATTGCGGTTTGGGGCATGCAAAATTTTGCTTTTAGAGGACACGACGAGAAAGTTCCGCCAACAAGGGCAACTACAAGGAGCTTGCATAGGTAATTGCACGTTACGATCATTTACCAGCTGAACACCTCGAACTTTCGACTGTATTTTCTGGGATGTCGAAAACAATTCCGAATGATTTGATCGGTTCCCTCGCATCATCCATTAAAAGTCAAAATTAAAGAGAGGGGTTGACGCAGCGCATTTTCCCACGCTTTACACATTCCTCTGGTATTAATTTAGCAAAGATAACACATCATCACTCAGGACAGACAAGTAAAACCTCCTGACATAAATGTTGCAGCACCCTAGGCTACACTTAAACATTAGAAATCTGACATCTCACAAACAAGAATATTTTTTCAGTCTGATCAACTGTATAATAATAAGAGCAGCTGCATACAGACTATGAACCCTCTCCATCTGGTCAGGGTAAACTAATTGGTAACGTTATGTATTTTTAGTCCATTTGTGTGTCAGGAGAAAATGTGAATGTGATCAAAGTTTGTTTCTATTCAAATTTGGGCTGGCTAGGGTGCCTATAAGTTTGTAATCTAATTATTAACTGGAATTCATCAATAAACATAGTAGTGATGACAGCTGCATAGGTCTGCATGACACAACCATGCATAAAGCAAGCTCAGCCCTCTGAGTTCTATTGTCTATCAGTTGTTGTCTATGTGTCTGGGTAGAAGAAATCCCCCTCCTAATCTAGTCTAAATATCATTTATATGAACAAAAGGTAGCTGCAGTCTGACAGGGTTTTCATCCCCCTTGGGCCAGGAGTCTTCTTAAAAACCATGTGACTGGTTTAACTGGTTCCATAGTCCGTAGAAAACCTTTTTTTTTTTTTTTACAAACGATTAATCATTGTCATACCTTATTTTATTTGACCTTTATTTAACTAGGCAAGTCAGATAAGAACAAATTCTTATTTACAATGATGGCCTACCCGGATGACGCTGGGCTAATTGGGCACCTCCCTATGGGTCTCCCAATCATGGCCGGTTGTGATACAGCCTGGAATCGAACTGTAGTGACTGAGATGCAGTGCCTTAGACTGCTGCGCCACTCGGGAGTCCAAAAGGGTATAGGGGTCAGAGTTTTCCTAGTTAGGTTAACATATAATGAAAAACTCCAGGCCCTTAGGGGATAAAATTTGCCCCACCGCTCTGAGACCTATGGTGCCACCAGTCTGCTTGCAGTTGTCAGTAATCAGGTATGTGGATGATCAGGGCTTTATTCAGGAACGTTTCTTGGGCTACTTTCATATGTCAAGTGGGCGAGATGTGCAGTCTGTGTTTGATTTGATGAATTTTGAGATGTTGGAGTTTAACATCAGAGAAACTCGTCCAAACCTATGATGGCGCAGCTGTAATGGAATGTATCTGCTATTTATATTTACAGCTAAGTCCCCTCCTGTTCCCTGATTAAGAGGTGATGACTACTCCACTCCACTACCATTGTCAACTCTCTCCTTACATGAACTGCAGCCACATCCCACGTGCCCACTCATCCACTGGCACATTGTATGTTTCCCCTCCACACACTGTGAGAACCCCTATTCATTTTCTCTCATTACTGTATGTAGAGTCAATCACATACACAATCACATTATTACACATCAATGATTCTACTCATTGCTTGGACTAATTCATTCGTATCTCTTTTGTCTACCTGTGTAGTGTGTTGTGTTATTGTTCTGGGTCTTCCCAGTCAAATCTTGTACTGCACTGGTCAAGCCTCTGAACACCTCAACTCATGCCTCCTACCCTCATTCAATCACTGCTGTGATCCCTTTCCAACACGGTGTAAGTAGCACTCTCATTCCCATTCCCCATAATATTGTACTATACATGTCTTTATTAAATGCTTTAGGTTCAAATAAATAGTCTTTGATGACATTTTGAAACACACTTTGTCGTCTCCGTGCGTTCCGCTCCTATGCCTGTGGGTCTCCCATCCTCTTCAAATTTTCAAGTCACCAGCCTCCACTGGTACATAGTATACTCTACTACCCCAGTTGTTGCACAATAACCTGTATTTCCTCAGCACAAAATTGCATGTAGTAAATGTAATAAATTATTATGATTTGTGCTTTATTATGTACTGTAATTCATACAACAATAAAGCACACATTACATCAAAATCACACTACTTGAAGCTAGAGGGAAGATTTACAATAATTTAACAAAGCAGATTAAAAAAAAGAAAGATAAGCTTGAATGCATATGAGAGAGAGAATAAGATAACGGCCCTTACTCTCAATAGACCATTAACAATTCATCTCACCAAAACCTCAGTGTTCTGTGATAGTTCATGCATTGGAAAGATAATGATGATTCAGAGGATCATTATGATATTGCTTTGCTTCTCCTCTTTGTGTGAGGACAATGAAAATGAATTGGGGACAATCCCTGACTAGTTCTAGTGCTCAACTTCCCCTGTAGTAGTAAGGGTAGACATTTAGTGGTATAGCTTTAACAGCATTAATTCTTCTACCGGGAACAACGTAGCTGTAGCAAAGCCGGCTGGTGTGCGTGTTTGTTTGTTTCTAGGACAAACATCACACCCATTTAAAAGTCCTAATGCGGTTTTCTGTCTTCATGTTTACTCTGATTAAAAAAATTGTGGCCCCAATTTAACCAAAAAAGGGGAGCATTTAGGAGCTGGGACGGGGCTGATATATTTTTTGCATCAATCTTTTTTGTTGTTGCAACAGTTAATTCATTTGGAGGGGATCTGAGGCTAAAAGACAGTCGAGCACTTTGTCTCCGTAGTCTTCCTATGAAATTTGGATGTTGGCCTAATTCGTTATTTGCCCATTGCATGCGTTACTTGAGCATTATATGCATGCTTATACGCTTGAACTCATTAAAGATAAGATCGATAACTAAAGTAGTGAAAGTTACCTGGTGTCTTTGTAGACGCACCAAGTGAGGAGTTCACCCGAACATCCCCAGGCCCCACTTATGGAGTGATGGAGTATGGGTAATGGCTTCTTTTTCCCATACCACCTCTGAGGACACCCATCATCCACCCTGCTACCCTCTCTCCTGAACGGTAGGTGCCCTCCTAGAACTGCCTCGCCAAATTGGATTAATTAAAAGCATTGCTTTGAAGTGCCAGCCTCTTATTCACAGGAGATATGGCAGGGGGGCGGAGGGGCATGCAGAAATTATAATGGGAGTGGTGAGACCATGGGTGGGGTGATAAGAGGGAGGGAAGAGAGCATCTATGGAACAGTGGGGGGAGGTGGGAAGGAAGAGGGCAAGGGAGCGAGAAGGAAAACTTGAAGAGGGAGAGCAACAGAGAAAGGGGGCAAACAAAGAGAGAGGAAATAAGTGGGAGGAGGCCTTTCTTTTCTAAAAAACGTCCTACTTTGTGGCAGTATTTCCCCAGAGCACCTGGCATACAATTAAACATATCAACTCCCCTCACTGAAGCCTCTCCTCGTCAAGAACATTGAGCAGCCACTGCAGATGGGCCGCAACTCAAGAGTTGGACTCCCGGGAGAAAGTTTTGGGGCTGTTGCTACTGCAACAAGACTGGTGTAACTTGAGCTTCAGCATCCAATTAGTTCCGCCACCTATCTGACTCAATATCCTGGTGATTGCGCTGGATCAGGGGCTAGTCTGTCTAGGTGCTTCAGAGGGAGTATCCATTCACAAGAGGAGCATACTGTAGTTATGGAAGTTATCTGTTCTCTGCCTTCTGCACCTCAGCTAAATTCACAGTGGCAATGGGAGGGATTGTATGGGGAATCAGACTGGCTAGGCCAGGTCCTATCCTCAGTCACTTCCAACAGCACTCTCCATGGTAATTTATAAAGTTAAGTGCAATGCTTTCATCAATTTCCCAGGTCTAGTTTCCATCCATTTACACCGCTGTGTAATCCTACCAGTTGATATAGAGGCACGGCTTTGTTTGTTTGTTTTCCCGCTACCTCTTTGCACCGGACTGAATCTTCATCTCGAGTGTAAACACATACAGCCTCAGATGTTCAGGTGGGCCAACACTAGATAACGCTCGCCCTCTTCAAACCCCCAGGGTGTCCATGCGTCAGATCATAGTGGGACCTTTTTTTTGCCAGATCTGATACAGCAGAGCAGCGACTGTGAGTAATCCAACGATTCGGTTGATTTTACATCTTTCCCCCTGAGTAGTTATCAAGAAAATATGAATAATTCAGCAGATTAGAAATAGTTATCCTTTTAGTTGGAGTAAAAAAACAAAAAAGGTTGCAGTTTCATGATAATAAAAAATAAAAAAAATTCTCAAGGAGGAAATGATTCTGGAAGACATGAAAAACCCCAAGCGGGAAACAATCCGAATATTATTTTCATTTTAATTGCTCTTGTTATTTTTGCTTAATGCCTTGCTAGCCAAAAGTGAGTCTTTCTGTAGGAGGGGATGTGGGTTGTTTACCAGAAACAGTTGCCATGAATAAACCCACAAAGCTCCACAAAGATGATAAAAATAAATGGAGGAAGCAAAATATCCACAGAAAGAATTAGTTCCATCTAACATTAGCACTAGCTCCAAGCTCTCAAGAGCAGGGAGTCAGTCTTGAAGATCCTGTGCACAGTATTCTGTACTGTGAACATGACCACCCCCAATGACAGTGCCTTGTTCAAATTTAATAAACACAAAATGTTCAAGGATTATAAACAGCTGGCAGGATATATTGCCGTAGTGCTATCAATTAATGCATGAATTAAACGATACATTCTCTTGAAATTATCATACTGTAAAATAGCACGGAGGGAGACGATGACAAAGTTTCAAACAGGTCATAACAGCTCACCATGTAAGGGGACCACTTTTTACTAGATGGAAGGAAAATGTATGATATCGTCTTTCACCCTGGAGAAAAAAAAAGAAAAAATTTATTGTTTCTTAGCTTCACATTTTTATTTGTTTATGATCAACAAGTATTTTCTAGGATCTTTGGTGTTCCAACACCCCTTAGTTGCACATTGACTACTGTCATATACTGCGGTTTACCCTTTATAAGTAGATAGAAAACCACTTCAAATCACAATCTCCTACAAAAAAACAGGCACACTGAAGACACTTCCTTGTTGAGTTCACGTACACTAAAGAGATCACATATTGACACACGTGAGAAAAAGACACCATTGTGAGTCAGTGACAACAGAACAAATACACTCATGACCTTTAGAATTTCCCTGAAAGTATTCATATAGAAAGCTCATTATCCTCAATTTATAAACACATTTCAGACTTAAATATATATATATAATATATTTTTTTTTTAAATCCGAAACAGATTTGATCCAAATTTCAATCATATCCAGAAGGTCACAGACATTTTTATTCTGCTCCACAAACATATGAATATCAGCTGTATGAAAATATGACAGTGTAATGCCTTGACAACACTGAGTTTTGTGATGATCTGTGAACAGTGCAAAGCGTTAAGTAAATACGTTGAGTATGTAATGTGATTACATATTGCCCTTAAATTGCACAGAAAATCAAAAAACACGGGGAGTCGCAAAACGTCCTGGGCTGCGGAGAACTTGAATGTGGCGATTTCTACTGTATATACCGTAGTTCCACTATTTAACTACGGTTCTTGATTGAGTTTTGAACTGATGCGCACGCTGGCGGATTATTGTGTGTTGGTGAACTGAGGAATAAAGAGCACAGATAGAAGGTGAAAGCCGAAACGGATGAGCTCATCTAACGCAATGCTGCATGAGCATCAAGGGTGACCAAATCCAACGCTGCTCTTTCGCTCACTGCGTTTTCCCTCCCACTTCAAACCCAGCAGGACCGGAGCCCACAGGGAGCAGCTGTTCAGCTCTCCTGCTCCACCTCACCCAACAGTCACCCATGAAGCCACTGTCAGCTCCTGTCTTCTGATTTAGAACACATCCTTTTCCCCATTAGCCCTCTTGACCAACAGGACACTAGAATGCAGCACATCATATCCTCTTCAAATACAATAGAAAACAGGTGAAAGAAAACAGAGTACATTCCACCCGTTCAAAAACAAAACAAATAAGAAGAACGTGAGATGAGTGTGCTCAAAAAAAGAAATCAAAAACGGGGGAAACAAAAGTGTCAGGCTTTCTGCTCCAGTTTCCAAAAGGGGGGTCTTTTCAGGAGCAGAGTCTGCCAGATCTGGGTTAGCCTGAACCATTCTGATGCCTGATGTGTCTCTTGGTTTGTCTGTCGCAAACACTTTCCCATTACAGCCTTTTCTACTACCCAGATCACTCTGATATCCAACCCAAGAACTCTAAATGAGACTCCGATCTTCCTGCTCTTTCCAAGGGTCGATGGTTAGAAGTTGTTGTAAACAGATGATTTTTGTATAAAATCAGAATGGTATTGTCCCTCATGGATCATACGCTAACATGAAACAAATTAATGCTGGAATAACAAGCTTATATTTGTCCAAATCTAATTTCACTCTGAGTCTGACGCTATGAGAGGTAATCTAGTATTTCCCATAACCTTACAGGAGTCATTACAAGACATAATGGGATCACTTAATTGTTATTATTATTATTTTTTTTACCTTTATTTAACTAGGCAAGTCAGTTAAGAACAAATTCTTATTTTCAATGAGGACAAATTCAAATGAAGATCGGCACATAGAGTATCGGAAAACACTGGGAAGACAATTTCACAATCGGATAAACAACAAAATATATTTATCGCTTTGACAATCTTCCTGAAGTTGTTTGTCGTCAGATCAGCATATGAACCGACAAATGGTGCATTTGCTCTCCTAGAAGTGTTCTGAACAACAGAGATAGACAGTGCTGCTGCAGGGTCACAAGACTAATGAAACTCTGGTTAAATTTATATGAAAAAAGATTATGATCAACCTTACATTATTGCTTAAATTGGCATATCTTCTATAACCATCATCTTTCTAAAACATAAATAAACTCAACAGATACAACAGACACAATCACAATATACACAATACATAGAGAGACAGTGCAAGTTGGCTGGACCAACAGTGGCCGAGAGACAAAAACCTGTTCATAATGCGTAACTTTTCACATCCAAATATCAAAAAAGTAACCCATTCACCATGGAGCTGCAGTAAGCACTTCCGAATTCATTAATTCAACACAGTTTCTTTCACTGTCACAACCGACCACCTTGATAGGAAAAACAAGAAATAAAATGTATTCTTTTTTGCAGATTACTGTTTAAAACCAGTTTTAAAAAGGACTAAGAAGCCGTTTGAAGCACACAAAGTCCATTCAACCTCGAGAGCTTTGCCCCTGTGGTGACTCGGAATGCTATCAGCACCACCGCCCCTGTGCACCTCCAACTGCCTCTCTGTCACAACGACACAACCCCCAAGGCACCGGGGCGGCTCGTGGGAGGCAAACAGGCCATTTTTAAAGAGAGCCTTCCGGATGCATCTCCTTTTCAAATTCCATTTCGCCTTAGATGACTGGGCTCAACATACCACAGTAGACCTAGAGAAGGAATCCTACTGTATAAAAGACAACCATCACAAATCATGGGCTGACCGTTTGAAATCGTAGAAGAGGATACACTATTGTCGAAATGCTTCACTTCAAATACTTGGCACAGCATATAGTTGTTTCAAAACGCGTTTCGAAGTTACGAGGCTGCGGATCTAGGGCTCATGATCTTACATGCCAGTAGTACATGTGTACTGTACCCTGTTATTATTACATCAACCTTTGAAATACATAAGTCCTGCTGTTTGTTTTCTTTTCCCGGGTACGGATTAGCCATTGTCACACACACCCGACTGCACACTGTACACCAGATACAGGCATCACACTGGGGAGAAAAGAGTAACGGTATTATCTGGCCACTGTCTGGGAGCAAAGTCTTGTAATGCTAATAGGTTCGGCTTAACGTATGACATCTCGAAGGATCGGCAATAATTGTCATCAAATATATGGTCGAGCTATTGTGACGCACTATTTGAACTTTACAAATCAAAACCGCGCAGCTTAATCAGTAAGGCAGTATCAATATCTTGAAAAGAAGTCTAAATGAGAAGAAGGTTATGATATCATAAATAAGCCCCCCCCAAAAAAAGGAGTCGAACTATTTTGTCATTAACAGCACACAGCGATAATATCGAATATCGCCCATATTTGGAGTAGCATATTGTGGAATTGGTCTCCCTAAATATTGCCCAACCCTAAATTCTACTCTGTAATGTAATGCTGCTCTCCTATGTAGTACAAGAGATTCATAGTTATCTTGGGTCAACTACATCTTTGCGAACCACTAATCAACCATGATGACTATAAAGGAAGAATGAAACGTTTTGCAACCACAAAGGGCGACATAGAACATCCTCTCTCTTCACACAATAAAATATAATTCAGACATAAAAAAAACACAGATACAATAATCCAGGTTCACAATCAAATTGTACCAATGTGATTGGTTAATAAAATGTGCTTCTACTCAGCATATCAGCTTGTTGCTAATAGTGATCAAGAGTCTTAACACGTTTTGCAAAAAAAGTTGCAATTTGATCATGGAATTTGGTCCTAGATGGCCTTTGAAAACCACCAATCTGAAACCTGATTGTAAAAGAATCACTCAGGTCCACCTCCCTCCAATAGAATGGTCAAACTGTAGCTTTGGATTCTTGCACTCAATTGGGCAATGACACAAGTCTCAAACTGAAGTCAGGGCACGGAAAATAACACCACATCCAAGGAAGAGACTAAGCCTAATCCTAGATTGAAGATAGGTCTTATCCAGCCTACTATTGGATAGAAATCAGGACATGCAATGGAGGAGTAGGATGAAGTTTTAAGTGACTCATTTCATTGTTGGGATTGGAAGCCTCCAGAAAAAACAGTAGTCAATGTAATAAGGCTAGAGGAAGGAGAGTCTTCTAGGTAGAGATCAGATGGATATGGAAAGCACATGACCATCTATTGACTGTAGGGGTCTCCATGGTAACTGGCACTGTAGCTGTTGTTGTCGAGAGGGGAGAAAACAGGGGACAGGGTTGAAGAAGAGGAGGAGGAAGCAGAGGGCGAGTGTAGATCTAGATCATCGACAAGTCCCATAACCCTCAAACGCATTGTCTGTGTCTATAGGGGTCCCATCGGCCCCCTCCTCCACCCCAATGGGCCCCTGAGGGCTGAGATGAGAAGAGACTGTGATGTACTGGGAGGGGAGAGGTGCTACTGTCCTGCTATGGGCCCCAGAGAGCTCTAACAGGAAGGCTGAGCTCTCACCCAGCTACATGCTCTGGTGGGTTAGAATACGTGAGGTGGGCTCTGTGAACGACAGAGTGCCCCGGTGGGGCGGAGAGAGGGACGTCCAACCATCACCACCACCCTGACCCGTGCCCTGGGTGCCTCTGACCCCACCCGGTGCCTCTGTCCCAGTCTGGGAGCCACGGTGGATGCGGTGGCTAACGATGATGCTGTTACCGAAGCTGCCCATGGTGGTGCTCTGCTCCCTCTGGACCACGGCCGTCATACCACCCTCAGCAATCAGCCCGCGGAGCCGAGAAACGGCGTCCTCCCCAATGCCCTGGTCTTGAGATTCCCCTGGGCGGGGAGGGAGAGGAGGAGGAAAAGACATGGAGAGCTTGGTAACACATACAGTAGAAACAGTCACATTCATTTCCTCAATGTTGGATTCACTTCATTACTGGAGCAAAAACATGTTGGTTCGCAATGTTCTACTCGCTGAACATGTTGTTTGCACCAAACTACACACACATGAAAAACAAACAATTTCCACTTTTTACACAGATGCATGTACTCTGCTTGGCGGTTGAGAAACTGCCTCCATAACTGTAACCAGACAGTATAAACTATTTGAGGGAAGGTGGAAGTGGCAGGCATGACGTGATGGAGGTGGGCCTCTTCTCTGTGATTTGGCACGGCGCGGTGATATCCGTGCTAGCCGTAGCGCTAGCCCTAATGATGGCCACGTTACCTGACAGGATAAAAATATAGGTAATTAGAAGGCTGGCTAATGTCTCAGTGTCCAACTAACCTGGCTAAATCCACTCCTAAAACAGCGTTACCAGTCTGTTCTAGCATCTAGCCCCTACAGTAATACCACATACAGTAATCATATTAGTCGGGCAGCTGCTGTTGGTGCAGAGTTCAACTTATCCCAATCCCCTATTGAAAGGAAATCAAAGATTATTTACTGAGCCTAAAAAATATATTAAGCAACATCTCGGAGGAAGTGCAGCCAAATAAATGTTTGAAACTAGACAGCCGTGTACTGTAACATCAGTGGAGTATGAATAGAGTGAGACATGATGCAACTCAAGTGTTACGCCTATCTGTCAAGCACACATGGATATTTGGCTTTGCCACAACGTGATTGGCTGTTCATACCCATGAATTCAAAAAAATAAAATCCTTTACAGGCAAAAATAAAATTGTATATGAAGATTACTGAGTGAACGTCGGCAGCCTAAATGTTTTGCAATCGCACTTAAAGTGATGCGGGGAATGAAAATGAGAGTGAGTCGGCTGCCTCTAGCGATGCATGGAGAAGCCAGACTGACAGATCAGAGTACTGGGTGTTATCTGTCAGTCACGGACTCTCCCGGGACTCTGCAAAGAAATTCATATTGAAATCTGTGTCAAAAACAAAGCCACAGTCAGAAGCACACAAGTGCAGTACCATAAGGTGGAAACACGGCAACTTTAGCATCCAAAACTTCAGGCTTTCAGGATATGAACATAGTCCTTAAAAAAATAAATATATTATTGTACTTATGGCTGTCCCCTCCACTGAAAACAGGAGGTATCTGCAATGTTGTTTTTGTCAGGCGTTTAAATTGTTGGGAATGGGTCAATTTGGAAGAGTGAACACAGGCTGTATGTTTTTGTTCTTCATTTGAATTGGGCTCCAAGCAACCATAAAAGTTTATGAACAATTACCATTGTACCGTTATCTGCAGAATTACACTGGGTGTGCCAGCAGGACAGTGGCCCTGGCAGTGCCCTAATTCATATGGATGAGGCTACAACTGTAAATTAGAAGAACATTCAAAAGAGCTACTGTTTACTATGTACAATATTATTTTTCGCACTGCATTCACTACGCACATTATGATCATTTGTGGTCTGTAGATCATATTCCTTAGAGTGTAAGAAATGTGTGAGCGTCGACAACTGGGCTGTAATAATCCCAGCCGTAATAATGCTCTGTTGCCCCTACAAGGGGGAGGCCATTAACGGGTTCAATGAAGGGGAGAATATGAGGGAGGAAGACGGAGGCCTCCTCCCTCCGTTTCCTCAGTCCCAGAGATAAGGAGACAGTGAGTACTGACAATCTTCTCAGACAAGGACCAAACATATTTATCGCAGCCAACCACCCCTGTTGACTGACTGGTCTTGCTAATGATGTGGTGGTAGAACGGTGTTCAGATCATAGATAAAGAACTGAGATGACCTCGTGTGTGTTTTCTCTGACTCACCTGGAGCTACATTATGTCTCCTTTATGTCTCCTATTTGGCAGCTGTTTTGCTCTCAGGCAAAGATTGTCTTGTGGTGCTGGCCTCTGAGGAGGCCTCGGCTGACAGAGACGGTGCCGTCTCTGTGCTGCTGCATGGATGAAGGTCACTTACGTGTCCACCAACTCGGGGAGGAAGGAAATAAACGCAGCACATGTTGAGACCCTGTTCGCTGGGAGAGAATGTACATTTACCTTTCATTTTATACGGTTTAGAAAACCGTGCGTGCCTTGGTGACGCCGACAGAATCGTGTTCGACACGCAAGAGGAAAACTACATCCAGTCAGATTACAACCGTTTACCCAGGTAAACATTCAAACTCATTCAAATCCTCCAAAAACAAGCTCATTGTGAAGGGAATTCTTCAAGGTGATCTGCACCAAAAAAGAAATACGTCAAGGAGATGGATCTGTACTGGGTGTAGTACCCCGTACAATGATATATTTGTAGAAATATAGACTTACTCTGACTGAGAAACTTGTGCTGTGTTTAACCATATCCCTGAAACATGTTTCCTAAAGAAATGTGTAGTCTCAGGGAGGGGGAGAGGAATCGGATTAGTGCAGTATTTTGTTGCTCCATCTGCGAGGTGGAGAGATGAAAGCCTGCATTGGGCGGCTGCCGTCTGCCGATGAAAGTCTTAAAGTCTCTCGTATGCAAAACTGGACTAGGAACAGTTTCTTCTATACATGTTCTCTCATACCTCCAAAATCGTGGATATCTGATTGTGACTATTTTCACCTCCAGATCCAATCAAACCAGAGACTGACAAGGCTAGGGGATTATACTGAAACTCGCATGGCATCAGGGAATTGGATATAAGACCTGCCAGTGGGTGGCATTCTATCTGACTGTTCGACACCACAAGGCCAGAGGCTGCGTGAGTAGTACTCTCAATGTCAGTCACCTGTCCACCTGCTAACTGAACTGCAGAACCTTTTTAGAGTGGACGTTTTCCCACAGTATAAACTTGACAGGTACAAATGCATTTAGGTTTTCGCCTTAGAAGGGATAACAGGATGTTTTCAGTGATGGATTCCACCCATATACCTTAACGACGCCTCCTCTTAATAAGTAGATGACAGACGAGCAGTACAAAAACTATATGGTGACGTTTCGGACCAAAGATGATTCTCATTCAAACCATTAAACCATAGTTCAATAAAAAAAAAAAGTAAACTGAAGATTTGAAAGATCATTTCTCCCTCACCCCACACATATACGGTATAACCTGTGTAATTACACGCTTTTCAAAATACTGAAAGTTTCCAGTCATTAAACTGGAGGGGTTTCTTGACGACCCAGATAGTAAATGGTAAGTCCTGGGTGTCCTCTATTGCTACTGTTGATTCGTCAAATATCTTCAGTCTATTCTCCATATCCCCATCGAACAGCGGGAGGCGCCATTTAAATCCTCTTCGGTGGAGTAAGAGAGCTTCTGCTTTATTGCTCTGCCCTGTATCATCTCCCAAGCGTGGCCCCAAAGACACAGAAGGTGTTGAGGGAACGTTTCCTCCGTACCCACACGGCCTCTATTGGCACAGAGGACCAGCGCTGAGCATTTCCTGTAGTCTCTCCGACTCTCCCGCTCTCTCTCTATCTCTCTCTCCGTGGGATAAATGATCATTTGGCCTCATAATGCACACTCAGGCGCTTTAGCTTCATCGCTGTCCTGACAAATTGATTGCGTCTGATCTACCTGATCGGTGGGGCTATTAGGGCTTTCCGAAGTGTGTCGCTGCCTTAATGAAAGCAGGTGGGAAGTGTCACCTTGTGTTTAATACTCTCCTCTGCACAAAACACAGGGTGTCAGAATGGCTGGAGGGGACTCGACTCAAACGGAATCTTGGCTAAAGTCACTTTGCCAGGTGGGTGTAACAGAGATGCTGGTTGGTTTCTTTCTTGGGGATCATTCGGGAAAATGATAAATCAGAGCTACTTAACTAAAATGACATATTAGGCCTTGCACAAAAGTGAAAGTAAGACCCTGGGCAAGAGTCGTGCCGAGTGTTCTTTGAGCCAGCTATTCTGCCAAGGCATAAATAGGGTAGGTGTGTAATGACTCTTATTATCATAAAATGCGATCATCCTCTCACAACAGTGCTGCTAATCCATTTCAAATGAACACGTCGAGCAATGTTTCAAGAGTTGGGCCTGAGGAGTGTGCTGTTCAATGCGATGTGCAGAGACGTGTTCCCAATGCCTGCTCTATCCAACAGCAACACTCCATCAGGCATGCACTGGAGAGAGCTGCTAAAGAGTCACTTAAGGCATCACAGCCGTGGAGATGCTGATTGGTCAAACCAGCCAGCTCACAGTATGTGGATGGATGACTCAGATCCGAAAGATACGTAAATATAATTTCCCTTTGCACCAGGCCCATTGGGACTATTTTGACCTACAGTCAATTTGCACACACCAGTAATATTATGATGAATAAATGCAGGTTTTAATCATTAAAAACCTTTTCTTTGTGGTGAGTAATATTAGGCTTCCTGATAGTAGTGTTTTGTATCTCCATAATTTGCATACAATACCTCCATCTACTACTGAAAACTCCTTGGATGATATATATCAGATAATATTAGATATTATGAAACCTAACTTCAGGTTTGGGTAAGGAAGTAGGTATCATGTAAGATTCTCTTACAGTGTTTCACCTCCAGTGTTTCTTATATAAGAGGGACTCAAGTCTTTTTTTATGGGAAGGAAAACACTCCACTTCAAGAAACAGGCCCATTTCCACTGGAGAGTAGCGGCGTCTGAGCAGTCAACTTTTGAAGGGCGGCGGGTCGGAGTCAAAACAACCAACCTTAATTACCACCGAACTCCTGAACACCTGTCAAGAGAATCCTCTCGTAGCTCAACCTGAATGACGAGGACCATGGCAGAATGAACAGACACGGTCAGAACTGGTTCCAAGTGAGGTACAGTTAGTACACGTCTACATACAGCGCAGTGGCTCTATCTCCTTGCTATGCTATATAACCATTATACCAGTCATCGGTACATGAACAACAATAGGGGAGTAGAAACAGAGATAAATGATAAGTGCCAGATACGATTGGACGAAAGGTGAAAGGCCCTTGATCGCAAAGGCTTGGCATGAGAGCTTGCTTTCGATTCCTCGCCAGGTGTTTGTTTCAGTCATTCATTTGTAATGAGTATAATGGGAGGTGTGGTAATGCTCTCACAACGTAATGCCTCGTGTACAACATTCCAGCCGAGCCGAAATGGACTGTGGTGCTCTGTTTGTGGATACGGACTCTTATGGAATTGAGTCTAAATCCCCTATAGTAGTACCTTAAAAAGGCCCTTAAAAAAGGCCCAGACACACAAAAGTAGACCATGCAGGTCTCATGTTCTCTGATAGCGCTCACTTTCCCAGATGTGCCACTTGGGAAACATAAAGACACAGTCATGAAAATTATAATTCAGTGCCCCAAGAGAGACGTGTTTTGGATGAGACCCAATATCACGACATCTATTTCTGTGATCTGTTACTAAGACAGTTAATGCAGAGATATCTGGTAATAGGTATTGCTATATTACCACTGGGACAACAGACAAGTAATGGTCCACTTCACCTAACTTTGGAACCAAGGGCAATTCAGAGGTTAGTCTTAAAGGGCAATTTCACTTCTTTTTAATTTTTATTTATTTTTTACTTCACATTGATTATGTCCAGCACCACCTCAACATCAACATATGTGAAAATGGCACCTTTCTGTTTTGTAGTAAAAAAGAGAGGAAGTGTAAGAATTTCCAAATGACATCATTGACGTGCATCTTGTGATTTTAACCAATTATGAGTAGGCATTGCCTACGAATTGGTTGATGATGTCATTGGAAAGACACGGTATCTTCCTCTATCTTTTTTTTTACCACAAAATATAGAAACACGGCATTTTCACATACAGTATGGTGATGTTGGGGTGGTGCTGAAGATGACGAATAGGAAGTTGAAAAATTGTGAAATGTACCTTTAATTAACTAAATAAGTATTTGCTTCCTGTCGCCAGGTTCTGTATAAGCCTTTAGTGCATGCCTTTGAGGTCTTTGTTCTGCTCTGTATGGAATGAGGTCAAGGAGGTTGTTAAGACTGATTGCAATTAGGTTAAGTCTTAAATGCCAAATGAAAAGGATTCTATAAAAAGTGAATTCAATTATGACGCTACTAATTTGCCAGGTTGTATTTCCTGACAGCAACGAGGAACAAATTCCCGATTCATGAAAAAACCCAGCCATTGTAGAAATGCACTGAAACAGAACAGCAGAAAGTGTTGTGCAGTAAAACGGAAACCTAGTTGTGAATTCAGTGATGGGGTGATCATTACCATCACCGACTATCCAAGAGGGTCGCTAGCTGATATGATTAATCGCAAGACCAGAATGGTGATTTACACAGTTCACTCGCTCAATTAATGATACATTTATGCTTGAGGGGAGCGTTGGGCTCTCTGCGTATATATTGTATATTGTGACTTACCTGTTAAGACAGCACATAGTTGAACAGCTCAGTATTATGAAAACGATATACAGTGCCTTCGGAAAGTATTCAGACCCCTTGACTTTTTCCACATTTTGTTAAGATTCCAGCCTTATTCTAAAATGTATTAAATGGTTTTCCCCCTCATCAATCTACACACAATACCCAATATTAACAAAGCAAAAACAAGTTCAGATTTTGATTGATTTAAAAATAAAAAAGGGAAATATCACATATACATAAGTATTGGATGGTGAACCTTCGCCCCAGTCTGAGGTCCTGAGCGCTCTGGAGCAGATTTTCATCAAGGATCTCTCTGTACTTTGATCCGTTCATCTTTGCCTCCGTCCTGACTAGTCTCCCAGTCCCTGCTGCTGAAAAACATCCCCATAGCATGATGCTGCCACCACCATGCTTCACCGTCGGTATGGTACCAGGTTGCCTCCAGATGTGACGCTTGGCATTCATGCCAAAGAGTTAAATTTCCTCCAGATTCAATCTTGGTTTCCTCAGACCAGAGAATTTTGTTTCTCATGGTCTCAGAGTCTTTAGGTGCCTTTTGGCAAACTCCAAGTGGGCTGTCATGTGTCTTTTCCTGAAGAGTGGCTTCCGTCTGGCCACTCTACCATAAAGACCTGATTAGTGGAGTGCTGCAGAGATGTTTGTCCTTCTGGAAGGTTCTCCCATCTCCACAGAGGAACTCGGGAGCTCTGTTAGAGTGACCATCAGGTTCTTGGTCACCCCTCACCCTTCTCTCTCGATTGCTCAGTTTGGCCGGGCGGCCAGCTCTAGAAGAGTCTTGGTGGTTTCAAACTTCTCCATTTAAGAATTATGGAGGCCACTGTGTTCTCGGGGACCTTCAATGCTGCAGAATTCTTTTGGTACCCTTCCCCAGATCTGTGCCTCGACACAACCCTGTCTCTGAGCTCTAGGGACAATTCCTTCGACCTCATGGCTTGGTTTTTGCTCTGACATGCACTGTCAACTGTGGGACCTTAAAATGTGCCTTTCCAAATCATGTGCCTTTCCAAATCATGTCAAATCAATTGAATTTACCACAGGTGGACTCCAATCAAGATGTAGAAACATCTCAAGGATAATCAATGGAAACAGGGAGCACCTGAACTAAATTTTGAGTCTCATAGCAAAGGGTCTGAATACTTTTGTAAATTAGGTGTTTCTGTTTTTTATTTTTTATAAATTAGCAAAACATTTGAAAAACCTGTTTTCACTGTCATTATGGGGTATTGTGTGTAGATTGCCGAGGATTTGTATTTATTTAATCAATTTTAGAATAAGTCTATAACGTAACAAAATGTGGAAAAAGTCAAAGGGTGTGAATACTTTCCAATGACATTGTAGATCTAGTAGACAGGGTAAATGCTGGAGGGACTGGGGGAGAGAGACATGGGTATAGATATAGGTAGACCTACTGTCTGTTGCTTCGGAGGCCCGGAATGTGCTGGGAACCTGTGGATCTCGGTCGGTCTGTGTGTCGGCATTCTGAAGCTGTGGGACGGGTGTCTGTGTGCCTTGTGATGTCACAACGGGGGTAGGGTGACGGGGCTGGAGACCGATGGCGTTCATAAGCCCCATGTCCCTTTCAGACCTCAAGGGGGCCCTGCTGCTCCTGCAAAACACAGCCACATGGCCAACGCTGATAAAGGCCATATGGATGTAAGTGTGTGTATGACACTTGAGTGTTGGCATTGCATTTAGTTGAAAAACAACATACTGTGCTGCCTTTACCTTTGACAGACGTGTAAGCACAGTTCAGAGAACACCTGCTAGACAGAAGACTTACATATCTCCATTGAAGAAAGAAAAAAAACTCTACTTGCACCCCCCCTTCTCTGAAAGCCACATATACCTAACTATTGTTCTCACACACACCATCCTCAAAAGGCCTGCCCCAGCCAATTCTCACCCTGGTCGCTCTCCGTCGCTGCTCCCACCAGTACCACCGCCTCGATTGTTGTTGACAGCAAATACGGGCTCACTGTGCTCAGTGGGGCCGTCTCCGTCGAACTGGGCATCTCTGGAGGGGAGAGACGAAGGAGAGAGAAAGAGATCAAAAAGAGAGGGCGAGAAAGAAACAAAGAAAAGGAAAGAGAGAGGGACATTGTACAATGAGTCAGTGCTATCATGTCATCATTCATGTTTTATAATTTGGTCATATTTGTATGTTAAATCAGAGAACTAAAAAATGTTCAGTTCCAATGTCCCACTTGTCATGTCAGACCTATACAGCAGGATATGCTAAAGCTTTCAATAAGTTACAGTATTTCAAGCAAAAAAAGGATGTATTGTACATCATAAAACTAAATGTTTTGCTCGACAGAATGACCAGTCCATACATTACCAACAAGCAAATCCCTCACAGTGGTCCCCAGCATTAAGATGAAAAATCTCTTCTTTGCATCATAGCTCAGAATGACACAACATTGACTGAGGCAGGTTGTCAGAACAGGATGCATCCACAACTGTGATTTCATCGGATAAAAATCCATTCAGGGCAAGCACTCCAGCTATCTTCCGTGTAGAGTATAAATAAATCGTACATAATTTTACCTTGCAGTGAAACAGTTGAGATCGTTTTCATAATACTGCACTGGTCTGAGAATCTGACCAATAAGTGTCCATTGGTGTTGAGGCATAGAATGTGGTGTTGAACCATAAAATAACTTAAGATTTTCAATTCACATTTAAAAAACATTCCTGTCCAGTAGGATTGGATTAAATCTTTAAACAGAGACAGAATGGCACTGGAGTTCACCGCAGGGGTGTCAAAGTCAAATGGACGGAGGGCCAAATAAAAAATTTAGCTACAAGCCGAGGGCCGGACTGTTCGAATGTTCATTGAAAAATTTTTAAATGACGCATATAGTCTAGTGAACCTAATTGAACCTACTGAAAACCTAACAAATATATTCCAATATGATCAGATAAATAAAGCAATATTTTCTTATGGCTCTGTCAGTAATCTTTAATTTTCAACAGACACAAAAGACAAATTTCCTTTATATAAAAATCCCCATAACATGAACATTAAATGAAAGAAACCGGTATTCAAGGCACCATCAGTAGCCTATATTTTCTATTTTAGCAAAAGTGGGCTAAATTTACTTCAAAGAAAAAAACAATAATAGCAATTTTCTATCATCCACTCAACTGAAATATTTTTAAAATATAATTGGATTGAAATACAATAAAATAAAGTGCAAAAATCTATTAATCAAAAACAACACTTTGTTTAAGGAGAAGTAACATGCAGTGAAAACAAATATTAAACTTTAACTTTTAAACTTGAACTGAGTAAAAACTCTAAATATGTGATTGCACAGTAATGTTCACTTGTTTGAGGTTGAGGGTGATACTTGGTGGTGTCCCATCTTTTCCACAAGTTCATCAATGTTCGGGGTAAGGCTCTGAGCTGAGGAAATCCTCAGAATTGAGTGGAGGTGTTCAGCAGTAAGTCGACTTCTGTGTGATGTTTTGTTCAGGTTCATCAAAGAAAAAGTTGTTCACACAGGTATGTGCTGCCAAACATAGACAACGTTTGAGCAGCCTGGATGCGCAGCTGGGGCATTGTGTCGGGGAGGAAACGGGCGAACTCCGCAGCACCCACTGCCGCATATTTTGCCCTCAGTGCATCATTGCATTGGAGGTCAATCAACTCCATTTGGAGGTTTGGTGGTGAGCTTTCCACGTCAACAGCAAATGGGTTACCGAGCAGTTCCAACCTGCTTTTTTGTGCTTCAAAGTCAGCAAATCGGCGTCGAAAGTCAGCGGCAAGCATACCTATTTTATCAGCCAACTGTGCGCTCGGGAACGCACTGGTAGAGAGCTTCTCTTTCATGGTCTGGCAGCTGGGAAAGTGGCTCAAATTTTCTTTCCGCATCTGCGTCTCCCACAGAGTCAGTTTGGTTTTAAATGCCTTCACTGTACTGTACATATCAGAGATGACATGATCCCGACCCTGCAGCTGCAAGTTCATTGCATTCAGATGACTCGTAATGTCACACAGAAAAGCCATTTCACACAGAAACATTTCGTCTCGGAGTTGTGTTGTGTCTTTCCCTTTGCTGTCCAAGAACAGACAAATCTCCTCACGAAGCTCGAAACATCTTTGAAGCACCTTTCCCTGGCTTAGCCATCGCACCTCTGTGTGATAAGGCAAATCACCATGCTCCGTTTCTAACTCCGTCAGAAATGCCTTGAACTGGCGGTGATTCAAACCTTTGGCTCTGATAAAGTTAACTGTGCGCGTGATGATGCTCATTACATGCTCCATTTTCAAGGCTTTACCGCACAACGCTTCCTGGTGTATGATACAATGATAAGCTGTCAGCTCACCTGTCGCGTTTTCCTCTTGCATCTTTTCCCGTATCTTCGCCACCAGTCCGCTCCTGTGTCCACACATCGCAGGTGCTCCGTCGGTTGTCAAACCCACGAGTTTTCCCAAGGCAGCTCCATCTCATTTACACATCTTGACACCTCTTCATACAAATCATGCCCCGTAGTTGTGCCATGCATAGGACGTAAAGCCAAAAACTCCTCTGTCACGCTTAGGCTGGAGTCCACTCCGCGGATGAAAATTGACAACTGGGCAATGTCAGAAATGTCGGTGCTCTCATCCACAGCCAAGGAATATGCAATGAAATCTTTTCCCTTTTTCACAAGCTGCTCTTTTAGATTGATGGACAACTGGTCTACTCTCTCGGCAATGGTGTTTCTGCTCAGACTCACATTTAAAAAGAGTTGCCTTTTTTCTGGGCAAACTTCGTCACAAACTTTAATCATGCAGTTTTTGATGAAATCCCCCTCCGTAAATGGCCGGGCTGATTTAGCGATCTCTTCTGCCAAAATAAAACTGGCCTTGACAGCAGCCTGGCCTTGTGATTTGGCTTTTTTGAACAGAGCCTGTCGAGATTTGAGGCCTCGTTTTAATTCCTCTGCCTTTTGTAGCCTTTGTTCCATGTCCATATTCTTGTTTTTGTCCGCGTGTTTCGTTTCATAATGTCGTCTCAGATTATACTCTTTCAGTACCGCCACACTTTCTCCACACAGAAGACACACAGGTTTTCCAGCTACCTCCGTGAACATATACTCCGACTCCCACCTTGTTTGAAACCCCGGTTCTCAGTGTCCACCTTCCGTTTTGCCATTTTTGATGGGTATCTGAAAGTTAATTTTACTGTGATGCTGACGACTGCTGTGCCAATAAATATTGAAATGAAGCAGCCTACTGCTCGGTGCGTCACCGTTGCATTGTGGGAAATGTAGTATTGGTGCGTGTAAAAGATCTGCGGGCTGCCGGCCGGCTGCGGTCTGCGGGCCGGTTCTAATAATAAATCAAGATCATCCCAGGGGCCGTAAAAAACCTTCTCGCGGGCCGGATGTGGCCCGCGGGCCTTGACTCTGACATATGTGACCTAGAGGCAGCCTTGGTATTTTAATCCTGCAAAATGATCCATAATTAAGTGGGGGCAGCAGGTCGCCTAGTGGTTAGAGCGTTGGGCCAGTAACCAAAAGGTTGCTAGATTGAATCACCGAGCCGACAAGTTAAAAATCTGTCATTCTGCCCCTGAACAAGGCAGCTAACCCAATCATTGTAAATAAGAATTTGTTCTTAACTGAGTTTCCTAGTTAAAAAAAAGGTTAAATATTTTTTTTTAATTAAAAAGTGTTTTTTTAGCGCATTGTTTTTATCAAAGTTTTGTTTTTTGATAGCTTATCAAGTATAGAACATAAGAATTTTTCACTTTTTAAATCATCAACGTTAAATTAGTTAACATGTTTGGCTACTTCTCCAACCTCTCCAATCAACTAGCAAATTGTTTGGATTCAAATACCAGCAGAGCAAGATCTTTCTAGCTCCTCATCTCCTGGACCAAAGGCTGGATGAAAAGACTCAGAAAACTTTCCTCAGAAGTTTTGAACAGATTAAAACAACCCTGCTTAAGGACCTTAAGAACAGCCTCTCGATACGGGCTCCTACGGAAAACATGGTGAGGACGACGAGGTGGTAGGAGACTAATTAACAAACCAAAGTCTATTGTATGCACTAACAATGAGAGTACCGGAGTTAGGTGATCACGGGCCTGGCCATTTCTGCAGGCTGACCCTCAGGCAAATTACGTCACCCACTCAAAGGCAATACAGTCCATACAGAGAGCAGTGAACCAACCAAAATGTAATGAACGTTTTTTCCACCAATGCCTTCACACGTCGTGCACTCTACAATCTTCAAGGCTTAACAAGTCTCCTCTTTTGTATGAATTTATCTCAGAGAATGATTTTGACCTGATCTGCCTCATTGAAAATGGGCACAAAGAGGGGGACTATTAGCATCTAGATGCGGCAGCTCCGCCTGGATATAAATACATTGAAAAGGCGGGCGGCCGTGGTGGAGCCCCCCACCCCCCTTCAGACAAGCACAGATTTTTTTTATTCCTGAGTTTTGTGAACTATTAACCTCTGTATGCTAAACCCTCTCCAGCATTGTAATTTTGGGTGACTAACATCCATGCTGACTCACCAAAGTGCTCTACGACTGCTGACTTCCTTAACATGCTGGACTGCCTAAACCATGTGCAACATGTAAATGTTCCCCACCCACAATCGTCGACACACAATACATTATCACTGGAGATGTCCCTGCCTCCAACTTGGATGTCCTCGAACTTGGGTGTATCTGACCACAAGCCTGTGACATGGTCTGACTGCTCCCATTCCGCTCCAACGCCAAAAGGGGGCCTTTCAATTCTGCCACCTTAGGAAACTTAACACACCCCTCTTCCTGGAACACATCTAGCCCACCTTTGAGTCTGACTGCAGTGAGCTGGCCCTCAACGACATGGTCAACCTGTATAACAGCACTATGGGTAATACCCTGAACATCACTGCACCCGAAAAAAACACGAAAGTAACCTTCCAACACTCTTCAACCCGGTTCACCGATAAACCGCACAGAATGAAGACTCATGACCGTAAGCTTGAGAGGCATTGGGGGAAGGGCGGCTTCACTGTCCATCTACTGGCCTACAAAGACCACCACGCAAAGAAGCTATTCTGCTGCTCTAAAAGCAGCACGATCAGCCTTCTACTCCACCAACAATAGCAAACCTCAGAATCCTCTTTCTCAACCATCAACCACCTTCTCAAGCCTGCAAACTCATCTGAGCAGTGCAATCGGAACTTTTAAAGCGGGCCTGAAAACACGTTTCTTCTGACTGTCTTTCTTATAGTCCTAACCTGGGAAGTCCTTTTAGCACCTAGCCTAATACTGCCATTTTCTGCCTTGATTCTAAATGTATGATGTTTTTAGTGTATATATATTTTGCCTATGTAGAGCTATGAGACGACACAGTAGGTGACAAGTTAAATAAAATTAAAAATGTAAATTCAAAGCGCTATACAAATTAAATGTATTATTATTATTACTACTATATGAAAGAAATTCTCCAGTTCTCTTGTATACTTTTTATGCAGTACTGAAAGTAGTGCTGACGAGCTAAAAGTGGTCCCAAGAATTGCATACAACGTCATATATGTGCAGCTTTCTGCACCACGTCATTGCTCTCTCTTGCTCTGCTGTGTGTGAATCTTGCTAGCTGCCACTCAAATGGCAAGGGCCTGAAGCTCATTGGCTATAACTTTAATAGCTAGGGGGCTGGGCCGCGTGAGGGGAATTTAGGGGAAAAGGGCGCAGCACAGCTTCCAGAAAAACAGTCGCTTTCAAAAAAAATGGGATTTTATAGCTAATTTAGTTAAAACAGTAATTCTGCTCATAAATTATGCATGTATGAACTAAACATTCAGCCCTAAATGGGAGGTTAAAAAAATACTTATTAATCGCCATAGTTACAGAGCATGTCTTTATAAGTCACCCCAAATAGTATTGTGGCCTGAGTGTTGGGAGAATGCAAGCCATCCATAAAGCCTGGTTACATTGAATAGCTAGAGATAGTCAAGCAGTTGGTTACTGGGAAGACAGCACCATTTAAATGCATCTATCAGCTGTATCTTATTAGACAGATTAATAAACTGCATTTTATTAGAAGGATTAATAAAATGCATCTTATTAGAAGGATTAATAAAATGCATCTTATTAGAACGATTAATAAACTGCATCTTATTAGAATAATTAATCAACTGCATCTTATTAGCTGGAAATGAGCAAAATAATTTTCCATGTTCCATTAATCCCCAGCTGCATTTTATTAGAAGGATTAATAAGCTGCATCTTATTAGAAGGATACGAGCTAAATAAGTTTCCATGTTCCATTAATCCCAAACTGCATTTTATTAGAAGGAAACGAGCAAAATAAATGTTCCATTAATCCCCAGTATCAGTGGACAAGCAGCAGAGTCAGCGAATCAGCAGCCTGTGAGAGACACTGATAAGTCATGTACACTTAACGACCCTTCCGCTACAACCGTTAATTAAAATAAGTATGAGACAGGGAAATGAAATACTTGATAAGAAACTGAGCAACGGCTCTTTTTGGGGTAGTTACCATGGATCTAGGAAAACTGCAGGCAGGCATCAAATTGGGAAGATCGAGTACAAAAGTGGATATCTCATATGGACTGTTCTTCTTTCTCATGCCGGGAGGTAGATAAACAGTATGTGTATATTTCCAAAGACCATATTCTGGTGTGTAAACAGTGCAGTTGATGGACTGGTGTGCTGAAAGAAAAAATGGATGAGAGAGAGAGGTAGAAAGAGGGGATATTCTATTCACTCACTCCCTCAGGCAAAAAAAATAATATATCTGAGAGACAAATTGAGTGCATGACACTTAAAATCGCTGGAACGGCAGCCCCTGACATGCTACTGCTTTCAAACCTGTCAAATTGTCTGCTTTACAACAAGCACACCAGGCAGTCGAAGAGACCTTCCCAAATCCCCAAAGGAGGAAGACAATCTGTGTCTTCTCTTATTTGCATAAAACCGGGGGGGTGGGGGTTATTATCTTAAGATATAACATTGAGCTCTGCAAATATCACCAGAATGATTCAACATTAGACACATGCATATGTTATTTTGACATAAGCTTGGACAGGCCCAACTCAAACCTGTGTCTGAGCCAGTAATTGGGTATGGGCACTGTTTGCTTATTCATAATTGTCTTGGATAATATGTAGCAGATGAGGTTCATTAGCAAGCACAGTACAACGTCCAGCTGTAGTGAGTGCAGTTTTGCTACAATCTCCTTTAACACACTTAGAACAAGACTAAGACCTGGAATAGAGAAACGTTTGGACAGAGCTGAAGCCTCAACTGTTTTGCCAATGGTCTTAAAATGCCTCCATAAAAAGGAATAATGAGAGCTTTTCCTCAGGGCTCCGTTACCCAGCAGTCTCTGGGTGACTGGCCTGTTCTCCGGCGGGCACAGATCCGCGCCACTGCTCCACCTCACGACAGTTAAGAGGCATTTATGGGATACCAGTATGTGATGATGATGATGATGATGGATGACGATGATGATACACATTAAGTACTATAGAGAGAAGGTGCTGGATATCATGAGTGTGCATCTGGTTTTACAAGTCCCTACATTTTCTGCTTCAAATGTAAGAAAGCCACTGTGTAAAGTGAGAAGCAGGAGCGGGATAATCAAGTTGAGGATAGATTTCCTGAGGTACCGGTACATGTGAAACCCTGGTTCCAGTCGGACAACTAATCAAAGTCTGCATTTAACCTGATGTAGACCCTGTACTAACTACCTGCATCATTAAGAGTATTTGGCCCGTGAAAAGCGTACATTTTAGACCTCCAAGCACACTAGCCGTGAATCTGAAAGGAAGTTGAAGTATACAATCCAAGAAAAGCTGCCAAGAACAGAATACATGGTGGGAGTAGGGTCAAACTTTCAGGAGATAGATAAAGAAATAACAGTATTAGGACCAAGAGGGGGAAAGTTATTATTTTATGAGACTATTTCCCAAAACAATGCCACTCTCTCTCTCTCTCTCTCTCTCTGTCCTGATCTCATTTCAGTTTCATCAGCAACAGCACGTCCCTGCTCCCGGAGCAAAGCTGCTTACAGCACAGCATGCTTGATAAAATAAAATAAAAAGTCAAATTGCATTAGTTCTCATGCTGCTATTCTATATAATAAAACAGAATGGCCACACCAGGCATACAAAATTGAATTATGGGGGTGAAAAAAAAAATCAAACCCACAACAACCACCTAAACCTGCTAGCGAAATTGGGCTGTAAATACAAAGTTCTACCCAAATCCCCCAAAAACTAGGACAATGGAAGACAACAGAATGTGAGATATTTTGGTGAGGGATGACCAATAAGCTGAGAAATCAGACAGTCAGAGACGGTGAGTAAGTCTGTGCAACAGCTGAGATTGACAGGCTTGCTGCTGTTAGAACACAGCTGTTTCAATTAGGCTTTCTAGGATGATTGGGATTGGCCTCTGCCCAACTGCTTCCAGTGCCCATGGTCCCAGTGCCTTCTGTTGCTAAATAGGTTACTTTGACTACACTATGACCAACAGATCTCTGCTTAGACTGTACTCCACTTGTGGGGCAAACAACCACTTTTCCACTCAATTGGCATTTGGTCAAGGTATAAAGGTGGCTATCAGTACAAACCTGTGGACTGTAGTAAAACAAATATGAATCAAGAGGATGGTCATCATCAAAGAAAGGGCTGATTGAATTACCAATCCCCTCAACAGTCGATCACTCAAAACGGCTGACAATCATGGTTTGCTCTGATTCATGTCAAACTGAACGCAGTGAGACATTGATAGGCTGTTTTGGCTTGGAAAGAAATCACCAGTAAACCTGAAATGTGAATGGGGGGAAAAAAAGGACACTTCTTCGAGAAAACAAGCAGCCTTAAATTGTTTTTCATCCGAGCAGAAAATGAAATATTATGGGTTGTAAAGAAAAGAAAAACAAATCATTGATTGAAGAAGATGTCAGGGTTCTCGTGAAAACGTACAGAGCGAGGAAACGGCCTCTTCTTCGGAGAAGCCTGCCTGTGGGCAAATCAGGAAACATTGCTCTCACGCTGCTTCAGACTGCCAACACATATGAGGTGCCGGGATATTCAAATGCAGCTTAAAATGCAGATGTCTCAGTAGCGAAGACGACGTGTGCATCATTGCTGATCCATCTCTAACTAGGTATCCTAGAGAGAGGGTGCATGTACAGCAACATGCTGCCTCGCTACTGAGGCAGTGCTGCTATTCGAGGTCCGGCCATATATGAGCTCCTGCTGTAAACCCCCTTAGACATGTTTGATCATGTCATTTACACAACACAAGAGAATACAAACACATACGCATCCTGGGATTCTGGTCTTTATTCCCCTCTTTCAATGATCACTGCTCGACAGTGTAGTAGGAGATGAGTCACTGATTGCAGCACAACTGTTTCTACCATTAGTAAACACACAGGGAAATAATAATTGGTCTCCCGAGTGGCGCAGCGGTCTAAGGCACTGCATCTCAGTGCTAGAGGCGTCACTAAAGAAACCTTGGTTCGAATCCAGGCTGTGTCACAACTGGTCCCATAAGGTGGCGCACAATTGGCCCTGCGTCGTCTGGGTTTGGCCGGGGAAGGCCGTCATTGTAAATAAGAATTTGTTATTAACCGACTTGCCTAGTTAAATAAAGGTTACATTTAAAAACATTAATTTAAAAAGTCATTTGAAAAATACGCTTTCCCCAATAGGGATGTGGAGTCTATACCGCAGTGGTGTACAGTATGTGTGCCTGTGAGTGAGGCAGTATGTCCATAGGGAGTACTGTGAGTGTTCTTCCTCTTGTGATGTTTGTTTGGTTATTATGCACCTGTGGTGCTCTGCGTGTGCAGGAATGCTATTACTGAGTTTACAGATCACAATTAGGGCTTCACGATTATAGATGCACTGATAAGTCTCTCTTGCATGTACAGTGATTCTCTGGGTAAGATTATGGTTGGATCATTAAAAAAAGGCTGACATAAATTAGAGACAATTTTGCTGTTGATGAATTGCAACGTCTTTAGGGGTGTTTTTAGATGTAAATTCCCCAAATTTCCTCTTCAAAATCAGATAACATTTGTCTAGTCTTAACTATTGCTGTTCGTAAACTTTTGGTTTGTCACTAAGGTTTGTCATTTCTATGTGTAGAAAATAGTATTTGTTCATAATGCACATTTTACTGTTGTTTGATGATATAGTTTTTGTTCATCGAAGTAACAAAGCAGGCCCGGGGGCTAGGGAGAACAAATCATTCTTCCACTAACACCAGACAATTTATTTCAGACAGCCAGACAGAACGGAGAAAAACATAACTGAGAAACTTCATGAAGAGTGAGTGAGAACAAGCTCCTCTGACTTGACTTAGCTGATGACAGCTGGCTGAATAAGTCAGTGGGCGCTCCATCGATCCAACTCTCCCTGCCCTGCCTGCCTGCCGTGGGTGGGTGTGGAGCTGCTGCCTGCCTTCCCGAATGCCAAAGGCTTTAAAGCCATGAGCACTGGGACTCTCGGGCCATTACGTAACCACACAAATGAGGGGATTCTTGTCCTCAGCAGCAGAAACATATATTTATCTAAAGCAGGGATAGAAAACACACTAATTGGCTATTCGTTTTTTTCACTGTTTCCATACAAATGTAAAACAAATACATGGCATGTAGAGAAATGTGCTATGGGAGAAATCTAGCCACAGGCCACTCCTGATGTAAACATACTGTGGTAGTGAGAGAAGAGGTAGTGAGGACAAACTTAGTTCTCTAAGCCAGGGGCAGGTTGCACTGTGCGAGAGGGAAGGCAAGAAAGAGAGAGAAACTGAGGTACTATACAAAGAGTGTGTAGTGCAGACTCACACAGGTCTGCAGATGACTAGGTCTCCCTTGTTGGTACCGTAGGCAAGACCCAGGCCAGGTTCTGGGAGCCAGCGGGCCGAGTTGATGCTGACGTGTCTCCGCTGATCAGCGGCCAAGGGGTACACCACATCAAACATTCTCTGGAGGGAATAGGGAACATATGGAAATAAATCAATTACAGCCACAGCAAAGAGCATCACTATTTTCCCAATATGATACAACCCCAACATCTTTAAAAAAATATATAAAAAATAAAAAATGTGTTTTAAGAGTCATTTTATTGCATTAGCACCATCTTCTAATGAGCTTTATTTTTCACATTAGATTAGCATGCTATCGCATATTAATTAATTTCATGTTAATATAATGGTTATCAATTAACCCGATGATTCAGAACCTGAGACATAATCTGTTACTAGTGTGGGAATAGCAGAACAATACTAGAACTTTAGTCTGTCTGCTGAAGTAGAGCCGCTCCTTAGCGGTTGGCTGTTCCCTCAATTGAATCAAGTTCAGGAGGGACGTTGTTGGAGTGCTCATTTAAGAGCTTGTCACATTAATTCTCAATATGACTAGCCAAAACTGCTGCTATGACAACCATATCAGGTGACAGACACGGGTACTACTTCCTGCCTCTGCGTTGTCTGCCTCTAACCTTTTGAAGCAAAGACGAATGACCACATATACCTGTCTGTCCACATCTACATAAATTTTACACCACTCAGACAAAATATGGAGAAATAACAAAGGAGAGGGGGAAAGGCTGTTTCATTCATCTTCAAACGTAGGAGCAAGACAGAATAATTGGGGATTTGCATAACAGCTGTCAGCTCAGAGAACCTCGGACTGTCTACGCTGCCATAACTTGGGAGGTGTGTCAGTTGTGCTCGCAGGGAATGCAAAATATTCAACGTAGAAATTCAGAACACATCTAACACGGTCCCCTTTTGCTATGATATGTAAGAGTCATAATTTCAATTTTGAACAAAAAAGAACAAGTTACATATACTACCATTCAAACGTTTGGGGTCACTTAGAAATGTCTTTATTTTTTGTCCATTAAAATCAAATCAAATTGATCAGACATATAGTGTAGACATTGTTAATGTTGTAAATGACAATTGTAGCTTGACCAGTCTCAATGTCAACGGTGGAGAGGCAACTCTGGGGTGCTGGCCTTCTAGGCAGAGTTGCAAAGAAAAAGCCATATCTCAAACTAGACACTCTAATGTACATGTCCTCTTGCTCAGTTATGCACCGGGGCCTCCCACTCCTCTTTCTATTCTGGTTAGAGCCAGTTGACGCTGTTCTGTGAAGGGAGTAGTACACAGCGTTGTACGAGATCTTCAGTTTCTTAGCAATTTCTCGCATAGCCTTCATTTCTCAGAACAAGAATAGACTGATGAGTTTCAGAAGAAAGGTCTTTGTTTCTGGCCATTTTGAGCCTGTAATCGAACCCACAAATGTTGATGCTCCAGATTCTCACCTAGTCTGAAGGGCAGTTTTATTTCTTCTTTAATTAAAACAACAGTTTTCAGCTGTGCTAACATAATTGCAAAAGGGTTTTCAAATTATCAATTAGACTTTTAAAATGATAAACTTCGATTAGCTAACACAACATGCAATTGGAGCACAGGAGTGATGGTTGCTGATTATGGGCCTCTGTACACCTATATAGATATTCCATGGAAAATCTGCCGTTTCCAGCTACAATAGTCATTTACAACAATAACAATGTCTACACTGTATTTCTGATCAATTTGATGTTATTTTAATGGACAGATTTTTTTGTTGAAAAAATGACCAAAGAAACCCCAGCGTTGAACGAGAAACTGAAGATCTCGTACTCCCTTCATAGTTTGAGAAACAGACACCTGTCACCGCAACTGGCAGCTTCAATATATAGTACCCGCAAAACACCAGTCTCAATGTCAATAGTGAAGAGGCGACTCCGGGATGCTGGCCTTCTAGGCAGAGTTGCAAAGAAAAAGCCAAATCTCAGACTGGCCAATAAAAAGAAAAGATTAAGATGGGCAAAAGAACACAGGAACTGGACAGAGGAAATATATTTAAAAAAAAAAACAGGTCGCTAGGTGTAGGCTAGACCATAAGCAAATAGGTCAACTGGGATATGACGAAAGAGATAATCAGGGTGATTTTTCCACAAATAGACAGGTATTTCCCTTTCCACGGTAGCAAGATCTTATCTATTTTTGCTAACTTTCTATTAACATTCATCGGAGTGAGATCATTTCTTTCTTTCTGCATATGAATACCGAGTATGTCCACATCACCATCAGACCATTTCATTGGTAAACTACACGGTAATGTAAATGTTGTATTTATTTGTGATCCAACACTCATAATTTGGTTTTAATCAAGAGAGGATAGAAAAAGTATCTAGATCCTCTATGAGGCTGAAAAGAAAAGAATCATCAGCGTACAATGACACTTTTGTTTTTAAGCCCTGGATTTCTAACCCCTTAATATTATTGTTGGATCTGATTTTAACAGCTAACATTTCAATGACAATAATAAATAGATATGCCGATAGTGGACAGTTTGTTTTACTCCTTTAGACAGTTTAAGACTTTGAGAAGTAGCCATTATTTACTATTTTACACAAAGGGCTACTATACATGATTTTAACCAATAAAAGATTCTTCAAAATTTAAATATTCCAGTCATTCATAAACTCCTCTCACTGTCAACTGCATTTATTTTCAGCAAACTTAACGTGTAAATATTTGTATGAACATAACAATATTCAACAACTGAGACTAACTGAACAAGTTCCACAGACATATGACTAACAGAAATGGAATAATGTGTCCCTGAACAAAGGGGGGGTCGAAAATCAAAAGTAACAGACAGTATCTGGTGTGGCCACCAGCTGCATTAAGTACTGCAGTGCATCTCCTTCTCATTGATTGCACCGGATTTGCCAGTTCTTGCTGTGAGATGTTACCCCACTCTTCCACCAAGGCACCTGCAAGTTCCCAGACATTTCTGGGGAGAATGGCCCTAGCCCTCACCCTCCGATCCAACAGGTCCCAGACGTGCTCAATGGGATTGAGATCTGGGCTCTTTGTTGGCCATGGTAGAACACTGACATTCCTGTCTTGCAGGAAATCGCACACAGAACAAGCAGTATGGCTGGTGGCATTGTCATGCCGGAGGGTCATGTCAGGATGAGCCTGCAGGAAGGTTACGACATGAGGGAGGAGGATGTCTTCCCTGTTATGCACAGCATTGAGATTGCCTGCAATGACAACATGCTCAGTACGATGATGCTGTGACACACCGCCCCAGACCATGACGGACCCTCCACCTCACAATCGATCCTTCTCCAGAGTACAGGCCTCGGTGTAACGCTCATTCCTTCGATGATAAATGTGAATCCGACCATTACCCCTGGTGAGACAAAACCGTGACTCGTCAGTGAAGAGCACTTTTTGCCAGTCCTGTCTGGTCCAGCGACGGTGGGTTTGTGCCCATAGGAGACGTTGTTGCCGGTGATGTCTGGTGAGAACCTGCCTTACAACAGCTCTCAGTCCAGCCTCTCTCAGCCTATTGCAGACAGTCTGAGCACTGATGTTGGGATTGTGCGTTCCTGGTGTAACTCGGGCAGTTGTTGCAATCCTGTACCTGTCCCGCAGGTGTGATGTTCGGATGTACCGATCCTGTGCAGCTGTTGTTACACGTGGTCTGCCACTGCGAGGACGATCAGCTGTCCGCCCTGTCTCCTTGTAGCGCTGTCTTAGGCGTCTCACAGTACGGACATTGCAATTTATTGCCCTGGAGTCTGCAGTCCTCATGCTTCCTTGCAGCATGCCTAAGGCACGTTCACACAGATGAGCAGGGACCCTAGGCATCTTTCTTTTGGTGTTTTTCAGAGTCAGTAGAAAGACCTCTTTAGTGTCCTAAGTTTTCATAACTGTGATCTTAATTGCCTACCATCTGTAAGCTGTTCGTATCTTAACGACCGTTCCACAGGTGCATATTCATGAATTGTTTATGGTTCATTGAACAAGCATGGGAAACAGTGTTTGAAACCCTTTACAATGAAGATCTGTGAAGTTATTTGGATTTTTACTAATTATCATTGAAAGACAGGGTCCTGAAAAAGGGACGTTTCTTTTTTTGTTGAGTTTATATAAACTCCAGTTGTACTTTATCAAAGTCAGCTATGAACACCAGGCCTGGTTTCCCAGATGTTTCATGGTGTTCTATTGTTTCAAGTACTTGCCTTATATTACTTTAAAGTACTTTACTTCTGCTTGGTGCATTTTCCCATATTCCATCCAGTTTGCTTTATTTGTATAATATATTACACTTGATCTTGATTAAGTTCCTCTATTTCTTATTCTGACCCTCTAGGGTACAGTTTTTATTGCTATCTATCTGTACTGTTAGTGCTTCCATTTTCTTTGTTAATATGGACTCTTGACCTAAATTGCTTTTGTTTTAGAGATGAGTACTGAATTGCATGGCCTCTGAAGGCACATTTAAAAGTGTCCCATACAATAAGTGGATCGGCTGTACCTATGTTATGTCGGAAAAAGTCAGTTATAAATTCTTCTGTCCTAGTTATAAAGAAGTTATCATCCAATAGGCTTCAATTAAATTTCTAATATCCTCTCCCACGTGTAAATTATGTAAGAGTAATAACATAAATGCCAATCATGTGATGATCCGAGCCAAGTTATTAACGTGAGACCAAACGCTTTGAGAGAAACACCTCTTAGTTCACTTCAAATTAGAGATGGGCTTTCACGCGCCGTGTGGCAGCTTTAAAAACAAAAACAATATTCAAAATGTGTTCAATTAGATTTATCTAATTATGGCTCTTTTCAGACCATGTAACTGTTCAGTTAGAAAACTTATGTCACAACAATTTCATCACTGGCAATGTGAGAAGTTTGGAGTTAGAAGAGTTACTGGTGCTGTTTCACAGTGCTGTTGATCAACGATCATCAAGACTGTAACCGCAGACAAGTTCCTCTGAAAGAGGTGGTCAGCCAAAGGGCCATGAGAGATCAAGGGGTCGATTAAAGACTAAATGAGATGTGCATAACCATGATTCTACTTGGGGTCGAGCTACATAAGTTTCTCAATTACACTTGCTCACTTTGCACTGCTGGAATATAAAAGGCTAGAGCCAGCACCTGTGAAAAGTCTCTGATTGTAAGCCCATTTTCTACCCCCATCTTGTTTGGAAATAAAGTTATTTGGTACCTTCAGAATCCAGTTAAAGTAGAGTCAATGCAGACTCTGCCAGCACTGGTTTGATTGTTTGGGGTTGCTAATCTGGCTGGCCATTGTGAGAGGGCTGGAGCTGCGAGGGTATTATTGAGCTACTGTGCTGCATTGAATTGTAATGTCTGTCTCACGTACCTGCTCAGTTAGTTAGAGATAATGGAGGGGGGGAATCTATTGTTCTCATTGCCCTCAAATGATGGAGTTAAAGTAGCTATTTATAAAGAGTCATACTCTTTGCCAGCCAGAAGAAGCTCATCATTTACAATCTTCTTTACCTCCAGATGTGGGAGGTTTCATTTGGTTACTGTCACCCTGAAGATGCTTACAGATGATTTGGGTCTAGGTTCTTGCTGGCATTTTTAATTTCAATGCAAATCAACCTGAATCGAGATGCATTGATGAAAGCACAAATAAATGGCATATAATACCTTGTTGTTCCTGAAATTCCAAAGGGTTAACGTTGGCCAAACTCACCCTCATGGAAGTCTCTCCACCATGGGGCTGCTGCAGGCGTAACACTTGCGCTACCATGTGGTCTGTGTTGTGATGGAGCAGGATCCTGCGAGAGGCCAAGCCCACCATCACGTAGTGGCCCATTGGGGACAGGCTGACAGAAATGGCATTAGGACCTAGACAAAAAAAGAGATGATTAGGCTACTTTATGTTGAGCATGGATGGGTTTGGCATATAA
Organism: Oncorhynchus masou masou; assembly: GCF_036934945.1. Lineage (NCBI taxonomy): Eukaryota > Metazoa > Chordata > Actinopteri > Salmoniformes > Salmonidae > Oncorhynchus > Oncorhynchus masou. Next base: position 43,435,614 of record NC_088213.1, read on the forward strand.
ACTTAAAGCAAATATTGAACACCTTTTGTCATGGTTTTACTTGAGGGCCTAAAAACAATATTTACATTCTGTCTGAAACACTCCATACTGTAAATTGCTTTATATATAATTGGGATTGCATTCTGGGTGTCTCTATTGACTAAGCAGCTATAAATAACAGACAACATGAACCATTAAATTAAACTGTCCTGCCTTCTCTGATGCCTTAGATGCCTGCTACTGTACAAGCAGGCTAACGCAAGTCATGTTGCATTTCCTAACAAACCAGTGAAGTATTTCTTAATGAATAGTTTTAATGTTTTTTGACGACAGATGAATGTTTGTTCCCACTTGAGAAACATTCGGTAAAACAACCTCTTTCATTAAAGGCAACCATTTGGAAACCGATATTATTATCCAGTTAGGAATCTGGATTATATCCAAAATGGAGAGTCCCTCTCTGTTGAATGCAGCCTGCACCTGATAAAAATCTAAAAGGTATATTTGTGTACTTGATTAAGCTATTGCCTAGTCTTAATGACTGGTAAGTGTTTGTACTGCTCGCTAGAGTAGATTAACTGTGAATTACTGTGTTCACAGCTACTTTAGGTCCAGACCTGCTCTAAATCATTTGTTTTGAATTTATGGCTAAGCTAGGCCTCCCACATTCCCATATCTACTTACCACCAAAAAAACTGTTGCTTAGATTAAAGCTTTAATTTGCCTTTTTCAATCTTCATGCTTAATACGCCTTCTTTAATATATTAAAATGTACACAATACTGCTGAAATATATATTTAAAAAATGTTTATTTGACCTTTATTTAACTAGGCAAGTCCGTTAAGAACAAATTCTTATTTACAATGACGGCCTACCCCGGCCAAACCCTAATCCGGACGACACTGGGCCAATTGTGCGCCGCCCTATGGGACTCCCAATCACGGCCGGTTGTGATACAGCCTGGAAACGAACCAGGGTCTGTAGTAGCACGGAGATGCAGTGCCTTAGACCACAACGCTACTCGGGAGCTCAAAATTGGACTTTAAAGATCTGTAAGATTGATATGACAGCACAGAACAAATATTTCGAAGCACTCCTTAAAGGGGGGATATTTTGGGGCTTACTACAATTATATTCCATACATGTATGGTCATGTGAAATTGTCCAATAAGACCCAATTGAGTTGTTTGGCTGCCATATTGGAAAAAGGCCTCTGGAGTTAATCTGGAAATTCTGTGATGGCCCAGTATCTACAAATCTTTTTAAAACACTTTTTTTTCTAGTTGTGTGTGTAATTTGGTGCCTCTATCATCAAAGTTACAATCCAAAAACATAGCGGTCCAATTACTTGGGATGGGCACGGTTATTTGAATACTCGAAAATCCGAGCGGACGTTAGTCTTCGATTACCTGCGAGGGTGTATTCATTTACTATATATCTGATATTGCAACATACAAGGATATACCAGGACATTTGTATAAAACAAAAGTTTCACAGTTTTTATGAGTGAGCCCCATAAAAAAAACTTCCGGTAGCCTAGGCTACACACTTTTCAAGCGTGTAACTTACTGTCGTCAATCAAAGCAGCACTACAGTCAGAGGCTCCATGCATAGAAAGTAAAGTGGGAGATTTCTAATCCATGCAAAATGGAATTACATAATTAAATTGGCTAAATGAGAAGGGGCAGGCTACAATGATTAACCAACAGGTAGGCTGTTGTTTAATATGGAGTTGTTGTAGACAAGGACGGGGATCGCAGCAAAATTGCATAAATGATCCTTGCTAGCTAGCTAGCTGGCTAATTTAACTGGCTAGTGTAGCTAGCTAGCTGGCTAATTTAACTGGCTAGTGTAGCTAACTGGCTAATTTAACTGGCTAGTGTAGCTAGCTAGCTTCTTCAAATAGATGTGATGCAGTCGAGGCAGACACTACCAGATGAGGTGATAGGTTGTCTATCACAGCAACAAGTTTGTCTAATTTGTGCGAGTCGGTTTGGCTACTTTCTCTCTTTCTATCTCCCTCCATGTCAGACATACCGGCCCCTGCTTTTGGGGGCCTGGCTCATGGACTATTTATGGGCCACAGTGTTACTTCAGAACAGGGGTGTCAAACTCATTCCGTGAAGGGCCTAGTGTCTACTGGTTGTTTTTTTCTTCTTTCCTTTCAATTTCAATCAAGTACAAGGGAGGAGAAAAAAAATCCGGCCCTTCGTAGAATGAGTTTGACACACGCGCTCAACAGAGACAACGACTCGCCGAATCTCTTGGAGTAGAGCATCTCTCCCAGGTTGTGAGGAGCCAGAGAGTAGATAGCCAGGATGCCCTCGTCTGGGAAGCCCCGCTGGCTGCTGGGTATGAACACGGCCAGGAGCTGCCCGTCTGCAGAGATGTCACAGCTGGCGTCATTGTAGATCTTGCAGTTCTGCACCAGCACGTTGACCGAGGCTGTGGTGGAGGAGACAAGACAGATGTGAGCGTTGTTTCACACATCTCCCGCTGTGTACATGTATGGTGCACATCAACTATACAAAAGAGGTCATGTTGTAAAAACAGGTGAATGTCTCTGAAGTTGGAAGGGAGAATGCAATGAGAAGAAAAGGTTGACATTAGCATTCAATCATATTACGATTCAATCATAAATGTTTGTTAACAATACTGGTCATATTATTCACACTCAAGTAAGTCCTAAACTAGTTCACATTGCGTTGACATAGTAAATTGCTTAAAAAGAAAAAAAAAGAAAGAATAGTTCCCATTTCCAATAAACTTCCAGATAGCATTGCAAAGAAAACAAATGCTAATTTCAGTCTGTTCAGAAATATTTACCGAAAGTGAAGACTTGAAAAAGGCATTGAATATTTATTTTGGTATTGATCTTAATGTTGCATTCCAACACCTGGCATCATCCCTTACCGTCTCCCTAGAGGAGACAACGATCCAAAACATGATTAAGTCATTTCTCAAAGAAGGCTGAGAGCGGCGGCTATGTGAACGCGCAACTCTCCTCCAAGTGTTGAGATACTGTAAGGAGAAGGGAAGTAATACTGTTAATGACTATACTGACAACCTGATGGATTGATGGAAATAGGCTAAATAAAATGCATTCCATTTTTAGAGGGGAAACTATCCACCAGCACATTGGCAATGTCATGCAATTTAGATTCTATCAGCCATTCAACATCAACAAGAAAAAAACAGCTTTCCTAAAAGCTAAGGGTCCCAAATAAGAGTATAAAACAGTGTTTATTTTACAAATAAAGGGTGCCCTTATGGCAAGCTATGCCAAAGCGAATAAATGGGTCACATACTGCAGACAGTAGAGGGATATAATCAGTTAACTGCTAGCAGACCATGCTCCAGTTCCTCTAGCTGATCATTCCCTGCCTACACCTTGGTTGAAAGAGCAGAGCTCTCCTTCCAATAACCTAGCCCAAGAATGCCTGTCATGGAACCAATACCCGTGGTCTATTTGGGTCCAGTGAGGACAATTGTGATGGCTGGTGAGGGAGGGGTGGACAGCGTGCATAGTGTATGGCCCATACATGGGGTGATAACAGCTGCTTGTGGGGAAGATTCAAGCTGGGCCATGATAATTAAGTAAAGCAGTGAAGTATTAGCAATGTAGGGCTGGGGCCTTGGGGGCAGACCCTGTGTTTTCCTCTGTGACAGCTTTATGAGCTCAATCCATCTAACACAGCTAAATGGACAGAGTGGGCATGCCATGCATGCCTAGTGAAGCAGCAACTTGTGTACATCCATTTGTCCTTTCACAAACAAATCCACTTTGTATAGGGTACATTGTATGCAATGTATGAGTAACAGAGAGTTGAGCACAGTTGTCAGTTAAAATGTTGAGAAAGTTCACTAGCCTCCAGATAACATTTGTCTACACGGTTCTAGATTTCAGTTATCTCCTGTGGCTCCTTATAAATTAGTACATGTAGGCTATATTTAAAAACCACTTCAAAAACAACTGCCCAAAAAATACTGCCAAAAAGCAGTACAATTCCCATGACTTAGACTGCCCAAGCATGAAATTGTTTTAGCAACAACAATATCAACAACAGCTAAATACATTAATGTAAGTGGAGTAACCATATTACTGTAGCAAGAAACCATTATTACATTATCCCTTACTGTTAAGTAGCCGAATTAAAATTAATGGCTGGCCTTTCTGACAAACAACAATCTTAAGCAACAATAATCAAAATGATTGGTGTTTGCGTAAGATGTGTTTATTTGTCTCATACACAGAATGTGGGATAAGTGGAGGATTGTCAAAATGAAAAGGGATACTTTTCATTGTCACGCAATACACCTTGACATTCAAATGCTAAACTAATACATTTATTTACTGCGAAATTAATCCTCAAAGCCTCTCAGCAATAAAATTGGCCCAGCTAGCTGCCAAACATACTGTGATTTGCATTTTAAGAGAACAATCTATACTATGCTACTGGGATGAGATGTGGCAAACATCCATAGGACGGATGGCTTTGTCTGGTGAGGGAACCGTGGCATTGTTTCACAAACTGTTCTAGGCTTAGTGAATATTATAGCTGACCTGGTTTTTCTTTTGAAGGCACTCTCTTGTGCTATATCCTGTCATCGATCAAATCGACATCGCTCATCCGGCACGGCCATACCATTTCAAACCCTCTCCTTACTTAGCTCCCAGACAGGTTTGTTTAAAATCTCATTTTTGTTGAGGACAGAGGATGCCCCTCCTCTGCCAGTTTCCTCTTGCTCCCTCACCCTCTCTCCAAGCATTATTTGGCAGTTTTTCGCACTACAAATTAGCTTTCCCCTTCAGCCACTCACAGGCGGGATATTCTGCCAGTAATGGTGCAAAGCTCTGACTAAGTCAGGATGAGAGGAAAGCAACTTTTGTGCCCCCACCCTTATGTTTCCTAATCCAGGACAGTTCTGGGAGGAGAAGATGGGAGCTTCCTGGCCATTCAGTTTAGTTTTCTTTTGAGGATGCTGGCTTGTGATCTCTACTCCACCAGCAGGCATACAGTTGAAGTCGGAAGTTTACATACAAACTCTGTTTTTCACAATTCCTGACAATTAATCCTAGTAACAATTCCCTGTTTTAGGTCAGTTAGGATCACCACTTTATTTTAGGAATGTGAAATGTCAGAATAACAGTAGAGAGAATGATTTATTTCAGCTTTTATTTCTTTCATCACATTCCCAGTGGGTCAGAAGTTTACATACATAAACACAAATTGTTTAACATGGGTCAAACATTTTTGGGTAGCCTTCCACAAGCTGCCCACAATAAGTTGGGTGAATTCTGGCCCCATTCCCCCTGACAGAACTGGTGTAACTGAGTCAGGTTTGTAGGCCTCCTTTCCTTCCTCATGTTGTCACAATGGGGACAAAGTATAATCTTTGTCCCCATTGTGCAGTTGCAAAAAGTAGTCTGTTTTTTTATGGCGGTTTTGGAGCAGTGGCTTCTTCCTTGCTGAGCGGCCTTTCAGGTGGTCGATATAGGACTCGTTTTTACTGCGGATATAGATACTTTTGTATCCATTTCCTCCAGCATCTTCACAAGGTCCTTTGCTGTTGTTCTGGGATTGATTTGCACTTTTCGCACCAAAGAACTTTCATCTCTAGGAGAAAGAACGCGTCTCCTTCCTGAGCGGTATGATGGCTGCGTGGTCCCATGGTGTTTATACTTGGGTACTATTGTTTGTACAGATGAACGTGGTACCTTCAGGCATTTGGAAATTGCTCCCAAGGATGAACCAGACTTGTGGAGGTCTACAATTGTTTTTTGAGGTCTTGGCTGATTTCTTTGGATTTTCCCATGATGTCAAGCAAAGAGGCAATGAGTTTGAAGGTAGGCCTTGAAATACATCCACAGGTACACCTTCAATTGACTCAAATGATGTCAATTAGCCCATCAGAAGCTTCTCAAGCCATGACCTCATTTTCTGGAATGTTCCAAGCTGTTTAACTTCTTGTGACGAGCAATCCCGTATCCGGGAGCGTAATTATAGCCTCAAGCTCATTACCATAATTATAGCCTCAAGCTCATTACCATAACGTTAACTATTTTTGAAAATCGCAAATGAAATGAAATAAATTTATTTATTTGTGTAGGAGAAATCGCTCCGTTTTGTTCATCACGTTTGGCTAAGAAAGAAACCCGAAAATTCAGTCATTAACTCCATAATATCGACAGAAACATGGCAAACGTTGTTTAGAATCAATCCTCAAGGTGTTTTTCACATATCTATTCGATGGTAAATCATTCGTGGCAGTTGCCTTTCTCTTCTGAACCAAATGGAAATGTGCATGCAGCTGGAGATTACGCAATAATTTCGACGGAGGACACAAGGCTGACACCTGGTAAATGTAGTCTCTTATGGTCAATATTCCAATGATATGCCTACAAATACGTCACAATGCTGCAGACACCTTGGGGAAACGACAGAAAGTGTAGGCTCATTCCTTGCCCATTCACAGCCATATAAGGAGACATTGGAACACAGCACATTCAAAATCTGGGGCATTTCCTGTTTGAAATTTCATCTTGGTTTCGCCTGTAGCATCAGTTCTGTGGCACTCACAGATAATATCTTTGCAGTTTTGGAAACGCCAGAGTGTTTTCTTTTCAAAGCTGTCAATTATATGCATAGTCGAGCATCTTTTCCTGACAAAATATCTTGTTTAAAACGGGAACGTTTTTCATCCAAAAATGAAATACTGCCCCCAGAGGTTCAAGAGGTTAAAGGCACAGTCAACTTAGTGTATGTTTTCACCCACTGGAATTTTGATCCAGTGGGTTGAAAAGTGAAATAATCTGTCTGTAAACAATTGTTGGAAGAATTACTTGTGTCATGCACAAAGTAGATGTGCTAGTCGACTTGCTAAAACTATAGTTTGTTAACAAGAAATTTGTGGGGTGGTTGAAAAACGAGTTTTAATGACTCCAACTTAAGTGTACGTAAACTTCCGACTTCAACTGTATATACACGGGTTGGATTTGCAAAAGACAGCAGACAATGTGTGTCACATAACAAATACGTCTAGGCAAGCAAGGTCAAAAAGTACCAGGCATATTTAAAGTGAAAACAACAAAAGTTATAACACTGCATGAAAAGTATGTTTGGTACCGACTTTCTGATAGAAATGGCACTGGAATAAAATTAGGCACCTAAGCTGTAACAGTGAAGAAACGTGCCACCTCTTCCATCCGAAATGTCACTAATAGGAGAAATGAACTAAATAGGAGGATGGGCAATGTAATCCCTTCCTTGGGAGATTACTATCCCACTTCCTCCATGCCCCAACCACTCTACAAGACATCTGAGGACACATTGGTTTTACACTTTTTGTAAGAATATGTGTGGCTAGCTTTCTACGAGTGCTATTGATGTGAATGCACTGTTCCAACAACCAATTCAATTTAGCAAGAGAAGAGAGAGTGGGGCCTTTGAAAATGTTTCACGATATCGGCACGGTTCCACACTTATGCAATCTGCTTGAAACCACCAATTACTCTCCAAGAGTGAAAATACTTGTTAGCATGTGAACTCGGTCTGTGACGTTAGCAGTATTGCAATGTTTTTTTCAAGGGAAAAAATGAAAACACAAAGCAGACCAAACTCTTTGGTCCTTTAAAAACCTTGCTGTATGTAAAATAGTGTCCTAATAGCTTTGTAAAATGACTCAATGACAACATTAGGGCTGTTTTCCTAAAGAAGTTAAATTCGCTTAGTGTTTTTTTCCTTGCCAAGATACTATAGAGTGCTGCGATACTGGTATTGTCTCGGCAGGGTTACTGTTAGCCGGTAAATGCCGTCTTTTGGCCGATAAAATAAATTAAAAGACGATAAAATAAATTAAAAGACGATAAATACATGTGTTGCTGGACGGAAGAAATAAAATACATTTTAAAATAATGCTTTTTATTAATTGATGGAAATACTACTCGATGTGCTCCAACTTCAAATGCAAATATACCTCATAGGTGTAACGGCAGATCTCCTCTTCGTCTGAAGAGGAGTAAGGATCGGACCAAGATGCAGCGTTGTAAGTGTCCATAACTTTAATCAAAGAAAGCACTGAACACTGAATACAAAAATAACAAAAGAAACGTGAAGAAACTGAAACAGTACCGTGTGGCGACTGCCACGGAACCAAACACCCACAAACCAACAGTGAAACCCAGGCTACCTAAGTATGATTCTCAATCAGAGACAACTAACGACACCTGCCTCTGATTGAGAACCATACTAGGCCGAAACAGAAACCAAACATAGAAAAACAAACAGACTGCCCACCCCAACTCACGCCCTGACCATACTAAATAAAGACAAAACAAAGGAAATTAAGGTCAGAACGTGACAATAGGCTAATAAAGCCACAACCTGCTTGGAAATTAGTATTTCTATTTACGCAAAAAATGTGAGGTTCCCATAAGGGACTTCAGCTAAGTGTACCCAGACTGAGCTAAATTGGCAAAGATTTAGTTGATTATCCCCGCTTCCAGTGTGACCGCTGAGAGGGGATTCTTTCTCCAAAACAGAGTAAAGACGGCCTCAAGATCACGCCTTCTTGAGGACAAAGTAACGAGGCTGATATGCACAAGCTGCTGCAAGGAGTAGGACAGCGTTGACTTCACAACAGCAGCAGCTCACTTTGAGCAGGCCAAGGTCCGCCACAAACGCAGGTAAAGAGGCAAATTATTGTGTTCGTCAGGCCCTGTCCTAGTAGTTTTTCTGCCCAAGGCAAGATCAACATATGCCGCCCCGTGTCATGAACAGTATAAAGATCTGGAATGGATTGATAGACTAGAATTATGATATGCACAATTGGTGCATTTCAGTTGAGCTTATTCAGTAGCACCTGTAAATAAAACATTGTTGCCAACTATTCACGTCAAAATACAAAGAATTACAAAGAATTACAATGTTGCTAGACAGCGAACTACCTATACTAGGAAACAGAGTTGTTACCAATGAGCCACGTATATCGCACATAACATCAGTCAAGACCCCACGATAGCTCAAATTACAATAAAACGTTATAACATCATCCAGTAGAACTGTAAAAAGTGAGATATAATTTAAGCCTTGGAAACAAGCGCTTTCGTAAATGCATGGAGCGGGACTCATTTCACTGGAGCATTGTAAAATATGATATTTCTCAATGAACGAATCAACCTTAACGAATATAGTTTATTAACGTATCGAATTTGATTGTCCAAAATAAGTTTTATAAATTTGCTCATTTTGCGTCCGCCTAGAGTGTCCTCTTTCCACTGCTGTGGTGCCGAATCGCAGCGGGCAACAGTTTATATGATTTTACTGAGATACAGTTCATATGAAGAAATCAGTTAATTTAAATAAATACTTCCAAATTCTCTAAAACAACGTTGAGGTGACTTATGGTAAAGAAATGAACATTCAATTCTATGGCAACAGCTCCGGTGGACGTTCCTGCAATCAGCATGCTAATTGCACGCTCCCTAAAACTTGAGACATCTGTGGCATTGTGTTTTGTGACAAAACTGCACATTTTAGAGTGGCCTTTTATTTCCCCCCAGCACAAGGTGCACCTGTGTAATGATCATGCTGTTTAATCAGCTTCTTGATATGCGACACCTGTCAGGTGGATGGATTATCTTGGCAAAGGAGAAATGCTTACTAACAGGGATGTAAACAAATTTGAGCACAAAATTTGAGCGAAAATAAGCATTTTGTGCATATGGAACATTTCTTGGATCTCTTATTTTAGCTCATGAAACATGGGACCAACACTTTACATGTTGTGTTTATATTTTTCTTCAGTGTAGTGAATCCTAACCCTAAACCTTTTCCTAATCAGCTACGACAAGTCAAATCTGACGTTAATTTGTCTAAAACTGGATCCCTTCTAGCCACGACCGGCTGGCTCTGGTGGTGTAGACAGCCATTTTTATTTTTGTTATTCGGCCTGGGTTGTATTTGAGTGGCCTAGATTGCAATTGAAAACAGCTGTGTTTTGTTATTTATTAATTCAATGTTTCATTCATGTTCCTACATGTTCATTCGCAAATTATATTAGACAAATTATATATTTTGAAGATGTATTTCATTACTGTGTAGGTGACTTGTACTTCTAGGCCAAATGTTTTTTTTCTTATCTAAATAATATTCAATTATGATTTGCTGCAGGGATGAAGATGCAAAGGGCAATGTTTTGCTTTTCAATAAAGCAACCTGTCATGTTGGTATAAGAACATCGTTCTACTTCATTTTATTACAACTTTACAGGCAAATTTCTATTCTGTGAATTACAATAATCTACATGTGATTTGGAGCACAGTGGGTGGACGCCCTAACGCGTTACACACCCAACGCATATGGATGTCCGGTAAATTAGAATCCTGCCGGTCACGTTGTCCAGCGCCAAATTTCCTGACGCAAACGCTGATGTGCATGCCTATCCATTGAACACTAATGACCCCTGCTGCTGCAGATGTACTAGTGGACTGGTCAAAACAAAAGACAGCAAAGAAAGTTGGATTCCTAATAAGACGTCATAATAAATGAGGATGACCTAGGAGAGCCTGTAAGTTGTTCCATCACTGCTAATGTAGAGAACCAATAGCCTACCGAAGTGCTTTTTTAAACCATATTATTGTCTGCCCTAGAAGATAAAGATACAGGATAATGACTCAATTAAGCAGCAACATAGACGTTCAACTTAACTAACATCCCACACTTATGTAATTGCACAACTTTTTCTTTGCAATGTCTCGCTGAATATGTGCATTAGCATATCAGCCAGTCTGCATTTGGCAAGAACTTCGAGATCAAGATGGGGAGAGCCATATGCAGTGACTGTGATTGTATTTCAGACCCTCTGCTTTTAATCATTGCTGAGAAGCTCCACACACACAAACGCCGGTTAACGCATCTCTTCCTCTTTCCCAAACAGCTGTTACAGTTCATTGTTAAAGGCACCACCCACATCAATTATATATGAGCAGCATTCCGGAGAGGGCCCATAGCCCAGTCTGTCTGTGGAGCTTAGTGGAGAGCCATACACACCACATTGAGTTCACAACTTACTCTCACAGAGGAGGAGGAACAGGGAACATCTGCTGTACTAGCATTCTGAAATTAAGTTCTTATCAGGAGGCAAAGTTATCATTATTGCTTTTAAATTATTTACATTCATTCCGGTGATTTACTTAGTCTTTTTTTCCATAATATAAGCGTTGAGCTTTTGTTACAAATGCATAGGTCAGATTAATTCAATATTGTTTTAATTTGACATGTTTTAACTCTTGACTTCAGTTCAGGGCATCCCTGTTTGAATTCTATAACACATCAGTATTAAAAATAACTTTTCAGATTAGATGTCAATACCATATTGCCCTATAAGCTCATTATAGGGCTCATGGCCCTGGGTTTGAACTCCTCCCTATGTAATTGGATCCTGGACTTCCTGACGGGCTGCCCCGAGGTTGTGAAGGTAGGCAACATTACATACAGTAATAGGCCTGATTTACAACAATGACGTGACAGCTTACAGGGAGTAGGTAGGTACTCTGACGACGTTGTTCCCATGCTTGACATGCCCCCAACCTCATCAATGGGACCACTGTGGAGACGGTCAGTAACTTCACATTTCTCGGAGTACACATCTCAGAGAAGCTGAAATGGTCTAACCAAACGGACACCGTGGTGAAGGCACGACAGCGACTCTTCAACTCATGCATGTGTAGAAATTCGGTCTGTCCCTGAGTGCCCTCACAGGGTTCTACAAGAGCACCATCAAGAGCATACTGTAGGGCTGAATCACAGCCTGGAATGGCAACTCCACTGCCGCGGACCGCAAGGCTCTTCAGAGGGTGATACGTGCAGCCGAACACACCATTGGATGCACACTCCTTGCCCTACAGAAAACCTTCAACACCAGATTTCACAGGAAGGCCAAGAAGATCATCAAGGACCCCTGCCACGCCCTGCTCTCCCTGCTTCAATCCCTCAGACAACACAGAAGAGTCATGGCAAAAACTGGGAGACTGGCAAATAGTTTCTACCATCAGGCTGCAGAATAGCCCCCATAGTCAGCTACCTGCTCCCCCTCACGCCTGCTTGTCCCCCTATGGATATTCCACCCACACTTCCCCTATGGATATGTCTAAAATCACATTGCTGGGAGTGGGTGAGTCACATCTCACCAACCTGAGGTATATTGTTGGGCAAAAAAATAAAAATAAATAAGGGCAGGGTCCCCAACTGGCGGCTCGCGGGTGATTTATATGGTCCCCCAAGTTTTTTAGCAAAAATAAATATACATTATTTTTCCTTTTTTTGGACATAAGACCGTAAAAACACCAGCAAATCAGCTCCAAGTGATTTTAATTTAGAAAATCTGTTTCAAAGTATTCCCACACATAAGAGATACAGTGCCTTCAGAACATGTTCACACCTTGACATTTTCCACATTTCTGTTGTGTTAGAGCCCGAATTTAAAACAAATTAAATTTCATTTTTTTTGTCACTAGCCTTCACATAAAACCCCATAATATCAAAGTGGAATTATGTTTTTCGAAATTTTTACAAATTAAAAATGAACAGCTGAATTGTCTTGAGTCAATAAGTATTCAACCCCTTTGTTATGGCAAGCCCAAAATAAATTCAGAAGTAAACGTTTGCAAAGACACTGTACAATAATAGTTTTTAACGTTATTTTTGAATGATTACCTCATCTCTGTACCGCACACATACAATTATCTGTAGGCCCCTCAGTCAAGCAGTGAATTTCAAATACAGATTCAACCACAAAGACAAGTGAGGTTTTCCAATGCCTCGCAATCTATTGGTAGATTCAAAAAATAAAAAATAATAATAATGTATATCCCTTTGAGCATGGTTAAGTTATTAATTACACTTTGGATGGTGTATCAATACAACCAGTCAATATAAAGATACAGGTGTTCTTCCTAACTCAGTTGCCATAGAGGAAAGAAAAAGCTCAGGGATTTCACCATTAGGCCAATGGTGACTTTAAAACGGCTGTGATAGGAGAAAAGTGAGGATGGATCAACAACATTGTACTCCACAATTGTGTACTCCACAATACTAACCTAATTGACAGAGCGAAAAGGAGGACGCATGTAAATAACACAAATACTCCAAAACATACATCCTGTTTGCAAGAAGGCACTAAAGTAATACTGTAAAAATGTGGCAAAGCAATTCACTTTTTGTCCAGAATACTAAGCGTTGTGTGGTATTGGATTAGCCCCAAACATATTACCAAGTACCACTTTCCATATTTTCAATCATAGTGTTGGCTGCATCATGTTATGGGTATGCTTGACATCGTTAAGGACTGGGGAGTTTTTCAGGATAAAACAAAAATGGAAGGGAGTTAAGCACAGGCAATATCCTAGAGGAAAACCTGCTTCAGTCTGCTTTCCACCAGGCACTTGAAGATGAATTCACCATTCAGAAGGACAACCCGAAAACACAAGGCAAAATCTACATTGGAGTTGCTTAAGAAGAAGAACATGTTCCTGAGTGGCCTAATTATAGTTTTGACTTAAATATACTTGAAAATCTATGGCAAGAATTAAAAATGGCTGTCTACCAATGATCAAAAACCAATCTGACAGAGCTTGAAGATTGTGAAAATAATAAAATGGGCAAATGTTCCACAATCCAGGTGTGGAAAGCTCTTAGAGATTTACCCAGAAAGGCTCACAGCTGTAATCGCTGCCAAAGGTGTTCCTACAAAGTACTGACTCAGTGGTGTGAATACTTATGTAAATTAGATATTTCTGTACTTCATTTCAATACATTTGCAAACATTTCTAAAAACATGTTTTCACTTTGTCATTATGGGGTATTGTGTGGAGATGATAATTTAAAAATATATATATTGATTTTGAATTCAAGCTGTAACAAGAACATTTGGAATAAGTGAAGGGGTATGAATACTTTCTAAAGGCACTATATATGTGATCGTGTAAGCAAGGTTTGAAAATGATTATTATTTAGTCAAATATCATATCTGTTTGGGCTTCTTGCGGTCAACAAATTATTTGCAGTCTACAAATTATGTTCCAGCACACTAACGATCCGCTCAAGAAAAACAATCATCCCGTGGATGAATTTAGTTGATGAAGCCTGGTCTAGGGAATACCATAGGCTTCAGCTTCCTGTATTCTGGGATAAGTTTCCTGTTTCTTCAATTCTTATTTGATTACCCCCCCCCAAAATGAACAATATTTTAACATTGGGGACCAAACACTCAAAAGTTACAGATCTTTGGTACGTACAGAGGTGAATTAGAAGTGAAATCCTCTATAAAAGTCTTGGCTTAGTTTGAGGATAATGTTCTTTCCCCATGTCTATTGTAGATAAGGGGTATAATGATACGCTGAACCGCTAGGAGTACACTACAGTAACTGCCTCTGGCTTCGGCAAAAAAAACAACAACTTAAAATAGACACTGTTACGTAACATATTACAACCTTTAAAATAATAGCTTGTCAACAAAACCCTCAAACTCGGAATGTTAAAGAAAATGAAACCCAGAAAAGGTGCTTGATTGGGCACTGAATGCATTAGAGCAGAATAACTCAGTGGGTTTTATATTTAGAGGTGGTGTTCTGAGCAGCGGGCCTCTGCTCTCTGTCTTTGACCTGATGTCAGGAATAACCTGGCCTGAAGCAGAGTAATAACCAGACCATGACACTATGTGAGCCTGATGATAAACAGAGCCACTGAATCTCCCATACCCTTAAGTATGGGACAAAAGTAGAATGCACTCAGCATGGTCCTGTGGGGATAGTACTGTGAAATGAACCAGACCATTAAGATCAGTGGCGGGCAAGATGGACAGAGAGAGAAAGCATTACAGAATAGCAGTCATTGCTGGGCTTGGATCTGAAACAATCCCCACAAAGGAATGAAAGATGGAAAGAAAGGTAGTGCATATCTTTTATGAGTAGGCCTAAGTTTCTTGTTCCACCCCAACAAATCGCCATCCCAACCAATCGACAACTTCAACAATGTTAGTCCACTCACAGTTGCTGATTTCAGGTAGGTTGTACTTGGTGAAGTCCCACCACTGGAGGCGGTAGGTAGTGTTGGCGATGTTACTGGCCACAGCTGAATGACCGTCACCAATAACCGCACCTAGGAGAAGAAAACAGAGAAACAAAAAAAATATGCACAAATCACTTGTCATGACTGTCCTGTGAGGATCCAAATAGGTCAGGGCAGCTTGGCAATGAATGACCTCAACCAGACCCTCTCTCACCCACAGAGGGGGGGAGGAGGGAACTGGTGGGGGTTTGATAGTTCACACCCTGTTGTAAATCAAGGAGAGAGAACATTCCTCTCCAAATTCACACAGGAATGTTCCTTTGTCTACACAGACAGTTTCCTACTAATACATTCAAAAGTGAATACTGGAACAATATTTCTAACATAGAATGTGGGGAATGGTCAGAGACGATCTAAAGAGTAACAATGTCATATGGGTTGTTATTTTGTGATGTCATAAAAAATGTTAGATAGGAAATACTGTAACTTGAAATCTCCATCATCTACGTTGTGTATGAAATATGGAATATGATGAGAGTATTTGTTAAGATATGGATTTGATTTTAGGAGCCAGCAGAGGAAAAATATATTCTATAAACTTTGCACAGTAAGTAGGCACAGCCAGTGAGGTCAAAGAGCGTGTCAGCCGGACGGAACCGTCCCTTTCGACCAGAGTGTATAAAACGATTGGAAAAGAAATGAACATTTAGACTAGAATTAACATTTAGACCAGAAAGGTGTCGAGCTGCAGCTCACGTCCAAAGTGGTTCGAACTCTGAAATCTAAAAATGAGGTCGAGACGATAATGTCACCTCCCGGGCAATGACAGCGGATTTACTGTCCAAAGTAAAAGTATCTAGAAAAGCGAATTTAAGTGGGACCATTCTACTACTTTTCAAAGCGTCGTATTCTACTACACTCATCAACCTCGAGAACCATCAACACGGCAGGCTAGCCTATCTTCAAATAAGCAGCTTTAGGAGCGAATGGAAGGGGAATCAACTCTGTAGTTCTGTTCAGGACTACACGACGGACAAAGACATTTAGACGTTAATACATTCATGATTTCTTACTCTAAACGGGCGGTGGTTCGTCTGCAAAGTATATGATTACTGTGAGAGTAGTTCTAAATGTACATAAGTATTATGTCTCTGTCCCTCTCTCTCTTGCCCCCTCCATGTCAGTCTGTTAAGGACTTTTTTCTAATATATTAAGTGTGTATGTTTATCCTGTGTTATCATTTAGTTAGCTAGTAAATAAATAATTTAACCAATTTGTGTAGTACTGAATCATAAGTAAGGCTGAGGCTACGACTGTTCAGAATGATGATACGATTCAAGGTTATGATTAATACGTTGACTGTTTTATGGATGTGATAGGTAAAGTCCTTTAGAGTTATATTCGGGGGTTGGTAACTCTTTAAACAACCGCTCTCGTGGTGCCCCAAATTCCTAATGAGTTAATTGGTACATGATTCATTTAAATCAGGTAACAATGAAACATAGTTAGTTGATTAGATCAATAACAAATCAACCACAACACATTTAATCTCTATAATAAATATATTAGCTTATGGGAAAAAAGTGTTTTCTATTTTACAGTTTTGGAATTCTGTCAAGTCTTTGTTGAGCTGTCATCCAACAATAGGGAAAACCGCAGTCCAGTACCAGGGTTTGTCCTGTCTGCTCAGTCATTATTCTCAGTAAACAACATACTACGGACCAGAAGTGTAAATGCTACTGGTCGAGTAAAAAAAAAAACTAAAAAATAAAAAGTTTTTTTATGTTGAGGCTTGCTCATGAACAAACCAGTGGTTTCGATTTCCTGGAGTGTTATGTTAATAGGATGCCCATTAACGTGGCTAATGGAATCCTGACCAGGTGCACATACAGTGCCTTGCGAAAGTATTCGGCCCCCTTGAACTTTGCGACCTTTTGCCACATTACAGGCTTCAAACGGGGCGGCAGGGTAGCCTAGTGGTTAGAGCGTTGGACTCGTAACTGAAAGGTTGTGAGTTCAAACCCCCGAGCTGACAAGGTACAAATCTGTCGTTCTGCCCCTGAACAGGCAGTTAACCCACTGTTCCCAGGCCGTCATTGAAAATAAGAATTTGTTCTTAACTGACTTGCCTTGTTAAATAAAGGTAAAATTTAAAAAAAAAAAAAAAAAAAACAAAGATATAAAACTATTTTTTTGTGAAGAATCAACAACAAGTGGGACACAATCATGAAGTGGAACGACATTTATTGGATATTTCAAACTTTTTTAACAAATCAAAAACTGAAAAATTGGGCGTGAAAAATTATTCAGCCCCCTTAAGTTAATACTTTGTAGCGCCACCTTTTGCTGCGATTACAGCTGTAAGTCGCTTGGGGTATGTCTCTATCAGTTTTGCACATCGAGAGACTGAAATTTTTTCCCATTCCTCCTTGCAAAACAGCTCAAGCTCAGTGAGGTTGGATGGAGAGCATTTGAACAGCAGTTTTCAGTTCTTTCCACAGATTCTCGATTGGATTCAGGTCTGGACTTTGACTTGGCCATTCTAACACCTGGATATGTTTATTTTTGAACCATTCCATTGTAGATTTTGCTTTATGTTTTGGATCATTGTCTTGTTGGAAGACAAATCTCCGTCCCAGTCTCAGGTCTTTTGCAGACTCCATCAGGTTTTCTTCCAGAATGGTCCTGTATTTGGCTCCATCCATCTTCCCATCAATTTTAACCATCTTCCCTGTCCCTGCAGAAGAAAAGCAGGCCCAAACCATGATGCTGCCACCACCATGTTTGACAGTGGGGATGGTGTGTTCAGGGTGATGCCATGTGTTGCTTTTACGCCAAACATAACGTTTTGCATTGTTGCCAAAAAGTTCAATTTTGGTTTCATCTGACCAGAGCACCTTCGTCCACATGTTTGGTGTGTCTCCCAGGTGGCTTGTGGCAAACTTTAAACAACACTTTTTATGGATATCTTTAAGAAATGGCTTTCTTCTTGCCACTCTTCCATAAAGGCCAGATTTGTGCAATATACGACTAATTGTTGTCCTATGGACAGAGTCTCCCACCTCAGCTGTAGATCTCTGCAGTTCATCCAGAGTGATCATGGGCCTCTTGGCTGCATCTCTGATCAGTCTTCTCCTTGTATGAGCTGAAAGTTTAGAGGGACGGCCAGGTCTTGGTAGATTTGCAGTGGTCTGATACTCCTTCCATTTCAATATTATCGCTTGCACAGTGCTCCTTGGGATGTTTAAAGCTTGGGAAATCTTTTTGTATCCAAATCCGGCGTTAAACTTCTTCACAACAGTATCTCGGACCTGCCTGGTGTGTTCCTTGTTCTTCATGATGCTCTCTGCGCTTTTAACGGACCTCTGAGACTATCAAAGTGCAGGTGCATTTATACGGAGACTTGATTACACACAGGTGGATTGTATTTATCATCATTAGTCATTTAGGTCAACATTGGATCATTCAGAGATCCTCACTGAACTTCTGGAGAGAGTTTGCTGCACTGAAAGTAAAGGGGCTGAATAATTTTGCACGCCCAATTTTTCAGTTTTTGATTTGTTAAAAAAGTTTGAAATATCCAATAAATGTCATTCCACTTCATGATTGTGTCCCACTTGTTGTTGATTCTTCACAAAAAAATACAGTTTTATATCTTTATGTTTGAAGCCTGAAATGTGGCAAACGGTCGCAAAGTTCAAGGGGGCCGAATACTTTCGCAAGGCACTGTATGTCAGTGTAGGACTAATGGCAAATCAAAAGGGTATTGGTGAAAAACTATAGTGCACTAAACCATTTAATAACCATCAAAGGTAGATACTGGTGTCTGTATGCTGTTATACCAAAAAGAGCAATCTAGAACATATATTATTCATAAGCATGTCTAAACCTACTAGGCAAAGAACTGCTCTAAAATTCTGTAAAATGTTTGAAAAGAAATGCATTAATACTGCAATATCGCCAACTGCAAGGTCCTAATGAATAATGAGGTATGGGCCTAAATCATAAATGAATTTACTGGTTCTGATTTGATGTCAGAACAAATGTCCAACAGTCAGTACATAGTAAATGTCTGTAATAACTGCACCAGAGGCATAAACATCAATAGTAACTGCCCATCAGCTACAGTAAATGCTCCAAGTAATTACATACACTTGACACATTTTCTGTCTGTGACAGTATGTGTGAATGTCACTCCGAGTCTAGGACACTTAAACAGCAACCGCAATTATTTCACAGTTAATTTGAAATGGAGGCCTCAGGCTTGTGAGACAAAAACAAGTTGTACTGACTTGACTGCAAAATTAACTAATGATAAAGACAAGAGACCATGGCTTTTTATACTGAGTGTTTCATCTACTTTCAAGGTGTTTAAAAAAGCAATGTAGATTAAAAACCGATTGAGTTTGCCATAATTAGCTATGCTTACATGACACAATTTTATCAAAAATGACAGAAACTGCAGTGTGAGGATAAGTGCTTAATGTTTTTAGCTGCTGCACCATGGTAACGGGCTAAACCTTTTTCAAGGCTGCACTTTTCCTTCTTACAGGAATACAACAAGTCTGCTGACCCTCTTTGTAATGTGGCAACCTTCGATTGGTTAGCTTAAATGTTACATTTTGTACTTACACACAGTTGCAACTTGCCTCTACGGTATGTGGTCAACATTGCAGCTATACAGAACTACGATGGACTTTTACATTTAAAAAAAAAAAACTTTATTTAACTAGTCAGTTAAGAACAAATTCTTATTTTCAATGATGGCCTAGGAACAGTGGGTTAACTGCCGTGTTCAGGGGCAGAACGACAGATTTTTTTTTTTTACCTTGTCAGCTCAGGGATTCAAACTTGCAACCTTTAGGTTACTAGTCCAACGCTCTAACCACTAGGCTACCTGCCGCAACTTTACACATGGTACGCTGTCTGTCCTCCGCTCTTAGTTTAAGTCATTAAGAGAACATTATTCATTTTTTTTCTCCCAAGATCACTGAAGTGTTGGAGCAAATTACATGTTGAGGAACTCTTGACAAGTGTTGCATTCATTTCTGACAGACCCATCATGACTCATGTCAGAGGGGGGGGGCTTAGACTCATGTAGGCTTAGTACATAGTCAGCTGCATATGAAAATTACTTTTAAATGAAAAACCTACCCATTAAATTTGATTATGTTTAATCTGGAAAGTTATCTGCCCTTATGCTCTATTCCCCCCATTTCGTTTTGTGTAATAGAAAATCGAACTAGCCATCATCTTACAGTATTTCCATGCATCATTGCCTGCAATGCCCAAAAAACCTCATGGCAGAGGTTAAGGAAAATAAATAGAGTGAATGACCTATTCTCTGAGGAAGAGGGGAGCTATAACTAAAGATCTGTAGTGCACTGGCTGCTCTTGACGGATTGAAACAGAGTTGGAACGTCAGTAGATCTTTAAAGAGTCTTTTTCACAAGTACTAGGCCATTACACCGGAAATGCAAAGTATATGTTTTATGAGAAATGGAATATTTGAAAGCAGACACCGCTCGATAAGCTAAAACATTTCTAATAATTTCATGGTTTAGAAATGTTGTATGATGATTCATCTTTGGAAAATCTTGTCTGAATCATATGTGGCAAACAAACGACAGAATCTAGACTAGCACCATAGTTAGCCAGTCAATGACTAAGAGCCCAGGCTGTTATTTGAAAAGCCTCAAACATTTTCACACCCTCATCGAATCAAGTTAGGGATTACTAGGGAATCAAACCGGAGAGTGAGAAGGATTAGAGAGTTGAATTGGATAGAAAGGAAGTGTTTGGGACAGTGTGGGAAGAAGAGTAGCAAGAAGTATGCCTGGAGATTATAAGGTATGGGGACAAGGGAGAAAAACAAGGGAGTTGGCAAACAAGGGTCAGAGAGAGCATAAGTGTTAGTATTTGATGCATATAGGCTGCATTTTACTTCCCCCTGGTCTCTCAGTCCAGATTTAAAACATTTTCACAGCTCCCCCTTAAAATTGGTCAAGGAGGGGTCAGAGGAGCCACAGGTTCTAACCCCATGGCCACACAGACAACACCACTGTCACATGGCACCATGGTGCGTTATAATAGAACCACATGGTTCAACTCACGGACTTACTACGCTCATACATAAAAAGAGAGTGGACTGATAGAGCTACAGTATATTTATTTACACCAGTGGGAGAAGACCCATGTTACAGTCACACTGTAATACACAGAGGAGCAGCCATACGAGGACCAAGCGCCCGGGGTCATGTTGCGTCATGCAAATGCAACCACTGGCCTTCTAGGAGTCTCTGTAAAATTCAGAGAAAAACGACTACATGAACGCATATTCGAAAACACACACATTTTATTCCGCTCTATTAGGAGACTAAGATCGGACTAGACAGAATAAGGACAGTCATTTTCCAACATCACTTAGACATTCCTCTGCTGGGGTTGTTTGCACTTTAAAAAGGAGAGGGAGTCACAAGTCTCAGAGAAAGACCCTTGTTGCTTTTTCCCCCACAGCCATTTGTATACCAGTTGAATGGCTGCTACTGCTGGTATTTTTGTTCACATAGGGAGGTCTGAAACATCTGAATAATGGCCCCTTCCTGGCCACTCATATCCCCACATGGGTTGACCTCCAATAAACCAGATAACCTCTACTGTACATCTAGTTCTGTACATAAAATTGACATTCCTCCAGCAAGCTTGCTTGCTCGATGCTAATGGCTTCCTATGTCAGGATACAGCTAGTGGTGTCTGTTTATGTCTGAGCTACAAATGTACAGTAGCTGCTTCAAGCTACCCAGTGTGAGTGCATCTGATCAACAGAAGGCAGAGAAATGGGATGTAGCTCTTACAATACATATGAAAAGAAACTAAATCACAGCGGGTACACTAACAGATGAAAAACATGATGCAGTGCTGCAGCAGTACGGAAGCATGTAAAGTGGAGCTATAGAGTTTTGTGTGTGACAACTGCACAATAGCAGAGTAGGGAGTAATCACCCATCTTATCAAAGTTACGTGAAATCACAGCAGATTTGGTTGCTGTGGTTACATCAACAGTGCATTGAGGCATGACTGATGAAACGTAGAGAGGAGAAAACATACAAGGCAGTGGTAATGGCCAAGATGATTTGTTGAATATAAAATAATTCAATGTTTAAGGCTGATATCTGGATTTAAAAAATCTAAATAAAACCAGGGAATATTTATGACAGCCCTAATACAAGAGCAATGCTAATCTCATTTGCCACATAAGTGAAATAATGCAAGGAATGCAACAAGAGGGGGCATTATAGAAATGAAATCAGACTGACCATCAGTCTGTGTTCTGACAGTTTAAACTGTTTACATTTTGCCAGTAGAAAGTCAATCCCTTCTGACTTCAACCGCATACCTTCAGGTCTGCCACAACTGGCAGAATCCGAAAGAAAGCGATGTCAAAACTAGCCCCATGTGGTTTGGATCTGAAGAGTATTGCAAAGTGTGTGCATGACTGAGTCAGTGTTTGAGAACATCTCTAAAAGAGAAGCTCCATTTTAAACTATTAGGTCTATACCCATTTTTTTATGCTCTGAAAGTCCATAGAGGCTGTAACTGGCCTCCGAAGGTTTGTGCTTTCGGGCTCGTCCATGTACACATTTTGAAGGTACCATAAACAGCAGAACGATGAATGAATTATGCAGAGGCCATAACAACTGGACAGGGAAGAACTTTTTGGCAGATGAGGTGTAGCTTTTAGAGTCCGGTGTCCAACTACTGCTTGAGCGGTCTTAAACGTAAAGTTTTGACTGAGCCAGCATTACTTGCGCTTTGCAAATCAACAAACCATAAATGTACTAGGAAAAAACGGATCATCTGCCACTCACCACACTGCCAGTGTGCTTTACTCAAACGTGGAAGTGAGTCTAAAGCACAGCAGAGTGATTACCAATGCCTTCCTTAAACCCATTTTTTAATTTCCAAGAGCAGAGGAGATGGAGTTTTTTCAAAAGGCTATTGTGTATGGTTACTTTATCTCTGAACCATAACTTAATATAATAGACACACTCTATTCTAACCACCGGGCCTCTGACAACGCTTAGCACTTACTTACTTCATAAAAAAAACTTAATGGAGTAAGTAGGTAGGTTTTTATCTTTTGGTGATGAGAAAGCTGCTGTCAGCTGTCCGACACAGCTTTCAGGAAAGTATTACAAAATCCAAATGCATATCCTTTGGGACTTTCCAGGCAAGATTTTAAAGAGCCCATAACAGTATGGAGCACTGGCGTGTTCCTGCCATAGACTCAGCTCATCCTGAATTATCCCCATAAACGTCCCTCCTCCATAAGACCTAGAAGGGAGGAGAAGAAGATCTTCAAGTAATGGTCACCATTACTGGCTCCACAGCCACAGGTCAACACTACCCCCTAGCTGGGCCTAGACAACATACACAATACACCATATACTCTAAAGCAAGGGTATTCAACCGGGGGTCCAGAGACCCATAGGTACTGCAGAACATTCGAGAAATATATAGTCGGAAGTTTACATACACCTAAGCCAAATATATTTAAACTCAGTTTTTCCACTATTCATCCTAGTAAAAATTCCCCGTCTTAGGTCAGTTAGGATCACTACTTTATTTTAAGAATGTGAAATGTCAGAATAATAGTAGAGATAATTATTTATTTCAGCTTTGATGTTTTTCATCACATTCCCAGTGGGTCAGAAGTTGACAGAGCTGATGTAACTGAGTCAGGTTTGTAGGCCTCCTTGCTCGCACACGCTTTTTCAGTTCTGCCCACAAATTTTCTACATGATTGAGGTCAGGGCTTTCTGATGGCTACTCCAATACCTTGACTTTGTTGTCCTTAAGCCATTTTGCCACAACTTTGGAAGTATGCTTGGGGTCATTGTCCATTTGGAAGACCCATTTGCAACCAAGCTTTAACTTCCTGACTGATGTCTTGAGATGTTGCTTCAACATATCCCCATAATGTCCCACCCCATGATGCCATCTATTTTGTGAAGTGCACCAGTCCCTCCTGCAACAAACCACCCCCACAGCATGATGCTGCCACCCCCGTGCTTCGTGGTTGGGATGGGGTTCTTAGGCTTGCAAGCCTCCCCCTTTGTCCTCCAAACATAACGATGGTCAGCAAAGAGGCAATGAGTTTGAAGGTAGGCCTTGAAATACATCCACAGGTACACCTCCAATTGACTCAAATGATGTCAATTAGCCTATCAGAAGCTTCTAAAGCCATGACATCATTTTCTGGAATTTTCCAAGCTGTTTAAAGGAACAGTCAACTTAGTGTATGTAAACTTCTGACCAACTGGATTTGTGATGAAGTGAATTATAAGTGAAATAATCTGTCTGTAAACAATTGTTGGAAACATGACTTGTGTCATGCACAAAGTAGATGTCCTAACCGACTTGCCAAAACTATAGTTTGTTAACAAGAAATTTGTGGAGTGATTGAAAAACGAGTTTAAGTGACTGCAACCTCAGTGTATGTAAACTTCCGACTTCAACTGTATATTTAAAAATAATAATAAAACATTGATATAAAAATACATGCTTTTATGAATATTGCTAGCAACAACAGAATAAACCCATTTTGAATTATATACCTACAGTAGAAAAGAGGAGAATAACATTTCTAATGATGTCAACTTTATTTCAACTCCTAATATTGAGCAAATTACACTCACTGGAGCTAATTACACTCACTGGAGTATCTGACATAGGCTTTGAAAAAGCACCCGCGAGTACCAGTCGCGGCAAGTGCCACTGGCTGCTGGTAAGCTTTCTTGACTGCTGCTATTTATGAAAATGTGTTTGGAGTTACATTTCTATCTAATAGGCATTGTTAGAGTTTACACTTCCTCCTCCATTTATAATGTGGGGAGGTCAAAATAAAAAACAATGTACCAAATCTATGAACTAAATATGTTTGACTACTGGCCTCCCGAGTGGCGCAGATGTCTAAGGCACTGCATCACAGTGCTAGTAGGCGTTACTACAGACCCAGGTTCATTCCAAGGCTATGCCACAACCGGCTGTGGCAAAGCCCGGAACAGTGCACAATTGGCGGTTAGGCGGGTCATGTTTCAAGGGACGCATGACTCGTTGGGGAGTTGCAGCGATGAGACAAGATCGAAATTGGGGGGTAGAATACAAACAAACAAAAATAAATAATATGGTTGATAACTTCTCCTTGCTGTTCACCTGATAAGACGATAACATTTGTTTTGTGCTAACATATTATGGTGTCCGGTTTGCCTGGGCGGGTGTCCCTGGGAAAGAAAAAGTTGAAGACCCCTGCTCTAAAAAGTCTTGCTTTATTGCATCATGATGAAACATTGAGAATAAATTATACAGTCTAATAATATTGTAGATATTTTAGTGTTGTAATTTTAGAGAGTACAACTTCTTTACGTGTTTAGTGTAACAATGCAGACCCCGTGCACATAGAATTCAGCTGGGTACACTTCCTGGGATATGACACACTGCACAACGGAAAATATGTTGCCCGTCTGCCAATGGAGAAATGAGTCTAAAAGCAGGAAACTGCCTAAATCCCTAATGTATTGAGCTTCATGCTGACAGCTGGAAACTTCCCCTTTTCATTGGTGAGTGCACATAACAAGCATTCAGTGGTGACATGCACAAAGTAGATGTCCCAACCGACTTGCCAAAACTATAGTTTGTGGAGTGGTTGAAAAATGAGTTTTAATGACTTCAACCTAAGTGTATGTAAACTTCCAACTTCAACTGTATTAATGACAGGCATGATGTTGGCAGGAACTAAAACCACTAGACTTTTCTGTCTGAGTGTCCATCAACCACAGCATCAAATGCCTCCAAGAGAGCTCCCATACTGGAGATAAAAGGTTGTCGCCCTCCCGTCTATAAAGAGAGACTACTGCATTACTGAGGCAGGACCCGCTAAGATATTCTAATACAGCCACTCATGCACTCAGTATCCCCAGCCGGGACGCTTTGATTCAAACCACTTACAGTAACTAATCTTGTCTTTGTTATTTTGAAGAGCAAATACATTTGAAAAATGCAAATGACAAAAACTAAATTTTATATGAAAATGTAAACAGTTTGGTTTACTCTTCACTAATGCATTTCAACAGGAAACTTCTAAGGCTCGGGCTTTCCATTGGGCTTTGGGGGATAGCCTATACACACAGATTTCTCGGAGGGCTAACAAAATGCAGGCATTGCATATTCAACAGCTTTCCCAATACAAAATACATGGAGATGACTGTCAGACTTATCTTGATTTGACAGCGCCTGAGCCAACTGGGTGATGGTGTACTTCGAACAGGGATGGGCAACTTAGGATGGGGCTGGGGGGGGGCCACAAAAAAAATCTGAACTCCCGATGAGGGGCCGCAGTGGTTCACGGCTCTGCATACCAACATCCATACAGCAAAACATGCAATTCTACACATTTTGACATGGGGTGGAGATAAGATTTTGTTTTGAATATGATATCTGAGTGAGAGTGACCAAAAAATCTAGGCCACCCCAGTCGTAAATTTGACCATTATTACTCAAAGTTTAGACAGCTGGCCGCTAGACGAACTTACCAATCAATAAAAAAAGACGTAGCTGAACATGGGCTTATTGAGTGAATATCAGTGACTGACATGTGCGAAAACCTGCTGATGCCCAAACACATTTGGAAACTCTCAACCGTGGTGGTGAGGAATTCATCCGCAGACCTAAAAAAAAGGGGGGGGGGGTTGCCAGTTTCCCATCCCTGACTTAGAGGGTTGCAGTAAAAGTGAGGGGGACATTGACATAGGATATTCAATTGCACAGTTAAAGAAAATAACTTGAGCAGAAAAACAATTGAAGCAGTGATCAGGAAAAGATGTTGGAAATGAGGGTGCGGTACACTACACACATCCGTTTGGGACATGCACATATGTTACTCCGCAACATATGCCTTCTGTTACACATA
Source organism: Oncorhynchus masou masou (assembly GCF_036934945.1). Classification (NCBI taxonomy): domain Eukaryota; kingdom Metazoa; phylum Chordata; class Actinopteri; order Salmoniformes; family Salmonidae; genus Oncorhynchus; species Oncorhynchus masou. The sequence continues at coordinate 43,462,629 of NC_088213.1, forward strand.
TTTACTTTCGCCAAGGAAGGTATCAAAGTAAAACATGAAGTACTCTTTAACACGTGTAAAGCTGTTCTCAACTCTCCCAACCGGTAATCAGCATGGGAGCTGCTGCTGCATATTCCAAGGTACATGGGAATAAATGATATGACGTATTCAAAGGGTGAACCTTAAAAAGGGAGGGAATTGCTTTCTTCTATACATCGGCAAGGAAGTAGCTCCTTATACTAGTTAAGCTCAAGAGATTTCGTTTGGAGGAGAGGTGGATTTAGGATGGAGTGACTGAAGAGGAAAAAAAGGGTAGGGATAAGCTGGAAAGACAACAATGGAGGGTTGGAGGAGAGAGAAGAGGGGTGAAGTAGACACAGTGTGGGGGGGGTGAAGGGAAGGCAAACCGAGTGAGAGAAAGTGACTGGTCAGAGACCGAAGGTGAATGAGGTTATAGGGGACTGAAGCAGGGCCAAGTGACAAGAGAGTGACAAGCCCCTCTCGTCACAGTATATCAGAGAGCTGGAGCGTCACACAAAATACACCTGGCATATCCTCTCTCCACTGAACGTGTGATTTCCCTGAAGCTGATATTTTTTGTTTGACGGTAGTCCCAAGACAAAGCCCAAGTGGGGGAAAAGGAACATTGGGTCCTTGCTGTTCAACTTCTGGGAAAGAGCTAACGTTACCGACGGGCTGTCTTACGAGCTAGCTGCCTTAATTAATTAAGACTTCCTGTCTCACTGATACAGCATGCCTCCAGGTACTCTCAGTGCCACATCTGAACACGCACTTACAGACTGATACTAAATATTGAATTAAAATAGTATGGATTAAAGCACAAATCATTCTATATTGCATCAGACACATGCCAATGGTTTGACCTCTGGTTAATGTAGTGTACATTACTCAATGATGAGAATACAAGCTCTGGGCTAAATCCACTGCCCTATTGCTGACGATATTGCGCTTTTAATTTCCGGAAATATAAGAGCAGCCAAAAAATAGCGACCGCTTACCAGCTACCACCCGGTTACTCAACACTGCACCTTAGAGGCTGCTGCCCTTTATACATAGAATCACTGGTCACTATAATAATGGAACACCAGTCACTTTAATAATGTTTACATGCGGCTTTACTCATCTCATATGTATATACTGTATTCTATTCTACTGTATTTTAGTCAATGCCACTCCGACATTGCTCATCCTAATATTTTATATATTTCTTAATTCCATTATTTTACGTGTGTATTGTTCTGAATTGTTAGAAACTTCTGCACTGTTGGAGCTCGGAACACACGCATTTCACTACACCCACAATAACATCTGCTAAATATGTGTATGTGACCAATAAAATTGGATTTGACTTAGATGCCATTGGCCCGGTTGCCAACTCATCCATAAAACAAAATCTCACATTATCACAAAATGTAAGATTATATTGCAAAGTATCTGAACAATGGGACCTGGCAAAAGAAACAACAAATCCAGAATTTTTTAGTCAACATCACAAGTGGAATGATCATTTATTGAAGAAAAAAAAACAGAGTGAAAAAAGGATCATGCACGACAAGATTAGCTTACGTGTGATTTAAAACACTGTATGTCCTCAATGGTTTTGAACGGCTCCCTTTATGATGCGTTCTGTTTTGACGTGAAACCCTTACTTCGTCATGGATTTGTCAAAAGGGAAGAACTTTCACACAATAGGGAAAGAGAGCCTAAAAAAAAAAACAGAGGCACTGAAATAGCAGCCACTGAGATAGAAGAGGACAGATCTGAAGTACTGCACGTTATGTATTAAAAGCTGTACGGCTGAGGGCCTTTATGTAAGGGTGTCCTCAGTTCCAGCAAGTTCGATGTTGCTGGCACATCTGTGAACTGATATACAGTTCACAGATGCCTCCACCAACATGTCAATGCACAGAGGGGTGAAAAGCTGACATCTGCCACCAGCCCAGTCAAAAGTAGAAAACCCCAGAGGGGGACAAGGGAGATAGAGCAGAAATAAATGTAGCTTCTCTATAGTCATGCAATACAATACAGTACTTGCTACTTGGTTAATATCATATCAGTCTCTGGCATCGAACATATGGTGTTAATAAAAGAAAGTTGGACAAAGATAGGAGATGGTAGATACTACTATGTTCAGTTAATGTCCTTAGATAGAAATATGGATTAATGATGTATGATTTACTGGTACAATGAAAATAGTTGGGGAACTGAGACAAAATATTCTGATCGACCATGGTCTGTGTTCTATCCAATCATTTCCAGTTGTGTGTGCTGCCTGAACCAACAACCCTCTCTGTCCACTCCATTATTGTCCTCCTCCATTGGGATTGGTCATTGCAGTGGGTTCACTCTGGGTTACAGAGTGAGCAGATAATATCACCCTGTCTGTTCCCTTCTCTCCTGACCGTTGGGGTGACGATGAGATGTCATCCCAGATCACCTTCTCCAATTACAAATTCTCTTTCTGCACAGACACTGATTGGCCACCAAGATGAGAAGGGACATGGCCTCGACCCGGTTTAGCTGCTCAACTGGGTCTTAAACTCTGAATGACGTGTGCACTGTACCTCATGCCTTTATGCAAGTTTAAATTAAAATGCACTTTTTGGATCACAAAAATGAGCACCTAAAAATACTTCTAAAACCCCTAAAAGACAAAACCCTTCCATTGAAAAAAGATAACTAGTTATATAGCCAGTTATATAAATGCGCACCAGCATTATTTATTTTTGGAATGATTAAAGATTTGCATTTAGACCTCTTACATAAAGGCTCATATACAAGCATATGGTCATTACTGTCCTCTGCTGGTGAAAAAGCCCCGTTCTCAATTTTCACTACATTGTCACAGCAAAAACAAAAGAAGACTAGGCCATCTATGAACGAGCTATGCTGAACAGCTTGTGGAAGGTCATTTAAACTTAAACACTGTGTGTGCTGCTGTGGCATTTCAAGAGCAACATTACAAACCATCACCAACACAGGTGGCACAGCAATCTGCGTAGGAAGCAAATGGAGGGCTGGGCGGAGAGCATCTCTCCTGACTCAACAGGCATAAAACCTGATGTAATTTCTCTGTTTATTAACTAGACGTCACACACACACACACACACACACACACACACAAATGTAAGAACTTTTCATTCAAGTTGAAAGGAAATGAATTGTAAAACATTTGGTATGCGTAGGAGGTTTCAGCGGTGGGCAAGACACACACAATGACAGTGACACAGTACAATGAGAAACAACACCGTACAGCCACAGCAGCACTCTCCTCTAATGTCTCACTGTGACTATCGGTCATTGTCAGCCAACGGAAGCAAAAGGTGAGTGGGACTATTTGGCTTGGTTTGACATGAGCTGTGAACGTGTTCTACCTTTGGGTATGAGGAGTCAGAAACCATTCATAATGCAAAAGCATGCTTGAGACGGGACTTCAGAGAAACTCATATTTTGACACACGAATCATGTCGGGGGGTGGGGGGGTAGTTTGATAAGTTCGCTCTTTGGGGCTGGTGTGGGCGTTCCAGCATGTCTGCAAGAGTGTGGGCGGCAGAAAAAAAAAAAAAGAGGTTCTGAAGCGCTCTCGTCGACGAATTCATTATCTGCAACGTCCACATCGATACCACTGGAGCATGTGGATTTTGCTCCAAAAGCGTGGGTGGAGAGCACAGGGCAGTCATTACGCAGAGGCCCTCTTCGCAAACACTTACCTGTGCTGCTGCACTAACACTCATGAGTGGCTGAACTGCTCATCCATCCGAAAATGGTACATTGTGTGGGCAGCTCGGTCCTAAAGCACCAACGTGAACTGAAATATTACTGGAATGCCAGCTCTGCTAGCAGCCTAGTTACCAAAACAGAAACACAAGATGAAAACACGAGGGATAACTCTTCCTACCTGCTAGGACCCTGTTGACAGAGGAATGGGTGGCCAGGCCAGGCTGGCCCCTCTCGTGGTGGAAGATGCCAACATATGGCAGATACTCAGGCAGTAGGAACCTCCTTGAAGAAAGAGAGAAGCATCACGTTATATAGAAATCACACAACAACTAACAGAGTTTACTCACCCCATAATTAAGATATGAGAAAATTGGAGACAATCTCTGTCGCGTAATAGGGGACTAAAAAGCACAGGCAAGTTTTTATAAAAGCCTTACCCGACTTTACATTGTTGCACAAACTGATGAGGGTAGCCTAGTGGTTAGAGAGTTGGACTAGTAACCAAAAGGTTGCAAGATCAAATCCCCCGAGCTGACAAGGTAAAAATCTGTCGTTCTGCCCCTGAACAAGGCAGTTAACCCACTATTCCTAGGCCGTCATTGAAAATAAGAATTTGTTTTTCACTGACTCGCCTAGTTAAATAAAGGTTTAAAAAATTATAATAAATAAATACAATTGTGCTGTATGATGTTCACCACTGGTTTTGGATAGACCGATTCAAATCAAACTTTAGCAAAAGTTGGAGAATATGTAAAACATTTCCTGTAAACTAATCCTCGGGACACAAGAGTCCCGTTATGTCATTGGCTGCTCATATCATTGGTCAAAAAACATCAATTAGAATATGAAGAGCCAATAAGTATAATGTATTCGGAGTCCAGGGGGACCAATGATGAGTTTGAATAGGTTGACTATTTCACGTTTTTATTTTTCTGTTTCTTTTTTTGTTATGTATTTAGAGTATTTATTGTATGCTGTGTGATGCTGTTTTTTAAAATGCATTGTAGGGATGGCTGTTGTTTTTGTTTGTTTGCTCTGCATTGTGTGTATTCCATCAGGGAAACCAGTGGAATCACTTTAACGTGTTATCCCTTGGGTTGTACTCCGTGCATCTTTTTCCCAATAAAACAATCAATAAATGAATCATATCAGGGCCACCCACCGGGGAACAAATCTGCCAAGCGAGGGGGCAGACATACGAGCGTTGCGCGGAGCCCTGTGTCTGGCGCGATCACCGTTATCCCTGTGAAGACAGACAGACGGACAGAAAGGGAGATAGACAAACACATACAAAGAAAAATTAAAAGCCGCTTAACTGAGAGACCGTAGTTGGACTCACTATATAGTGCAGGCTCACTTAAAAGTTTGATGTTAGCCTAACTTATTAGCCTAACCTAACCTAGCTTGAGCTTGAGACCCAAACCAAAGGGAGAAAATTGCAGTACTACTTGTGATCATCCAGCAGCCTAAAAAAAAACAAGCAGCCAAACAGAAACTCCAGAGAAGATTTGCAAAAGTTTGAAAATGCTGCAACGCATAAAGATGGTAATATATGGTTCCAATGTTTCTCTATTAATAGGTTTGAAAAAACTGATAGTAAGTGGGCCCCTTTTCACAACACAATATAATCCAATCTGGACACATTCAAAGGAGGAAAAACAAAGGCAAAATATTTCCAGGCCAAGGAGACACTGTATAGAATCGGGATGGCATGTAACCTAGCGGTTAAAGACCGTTGGGCCAGTAGCCCGAAAGGTAGCTCGTTCAGATCCCTGAGCAGACGAGTTGAAAAATCTGTCGTCGTGCCCTTGAGCAAGGCACGTAACCCTAATTGCTCCTGATAGTCGCTCTGAATAAGAGCACCTGCTAAAATGACAATGTAAATATCTGACCTTGCAAAGGAAGACTGTGCCATTACAGGAACATTGGTTCCTGTCATTTATTCGCTGACCCCAGGAGGAATTAAATATGCATCATATTTCCATCAGAGTAGAGTATCAGATGAGAAGACGCGGCCTCTTTGTGATCCACTGGACGTTTCACATTCAGAATTTTCTTTACACTTCTTGAAAACTGAGACAATGTGAAAAAGGACGCGAGAGAGAGGAAATCCGACGAACCCGGAGCCTCTGAAAGTACTCGAATCGGAAAGCAGGCCGGAAATAGACATGCTTTCATAAATATACATTTCAATAACTGATATGAAATGTGCCAAACACTCATATACCCTCAGCAATGAATTTCTAAGTCGGGCAGTCAGGTTGGCAGAATAATTCATGTAGCAAATCGGTGAGGTCATATTTTGGCTTTGAAGATGCCCCATCTCACATCAGTCACCCAGAACTGCATTTTAATACCGGCAAATTGTTGTTTGCTCCGACTGCTATTATACTCTGTGGCTGACTGGCCGTATAACTTAATTGTATGTATGACGCTCAAGTCTAAAGTAAACCTATTTTGGTGGTCATGTTATAAATGTGCAGTACATAATGCAATAGTTAACTGGTCTAGGAGGACTTCACAAACTTGCAAACAGACTAGGGATGAAACGGTTACCGGTTTCACGATAAACCACGGTAAAATTCCCGACGGTTGATATTACCGTTTCAAATTTTCATTGTCATTAAAACTGTGTTCGATTACCGCGGTTTGAAAAACTCATCAACCAAAGTTAGCAACAGTCTGACGCAGGCCCCGTATGCAATGTGGGTTTTGTTTTGTGGGAAAACATGGTGGAAGGGAGTGACGGCGCTCTGGAGGTTTTTCAGCCTTCTGAGAGGACCAAATCTGAAGTGTGGTCGTATTTTGGGTTTTGCAAGAGTGTTGAGGGAAACTTAATCGAAGATGGTCACCCTGTGTGCAGAACATGCAAAAACGTTTTTTTTTTTTTTTTATAAACGAGGGGCCATGCATCAGAGCTGCCTCACCTTGCCAAGGTTGCCAGGAAGCTTTTGTGCATCCCAGCAACCATCATGTCATCAGCGAGTGTTCAATGCCAGCGGGCACATCGTCTCCCCACGCAGATCACTACTTAATCCGGACAAAGTAAATATGTTGACATTTTACATTTAATTTCAATTAACAAAGAATGCATCCATACAGGATGTTAGGCCAGCAGCACCTTATTTCTTTATGAAGGAGAGAACGGACATACAATCAGTGGTGTTCATTTGATTTGTTTGCATATTTTGTGTAATTTTAATGTCAACACCTGCACATTGGATTTGTTGACATATGGTTGTATTGCTCTTAAATGCACATTGCTTTACTTGTGTTGCTTTTACATGCACATTTGATTTGCTTACTTGAGGTTGTGTTCATTAAATCCTGCACTAGGGTAACGTTTAACTCTCATGGCCACCTGGTGCCATCTTTAATGTTAATGTTATTATTTTAATGTTTATGCACACAAAAAACGATTTTCTGTTGCTCATTTTATTTGTTGTTGGTTGGTTTTCAATATACAACTTGGTGAAATGATTTCAGTGTGTGCATCAGTACATTGAACATTTCCAGCACATTTTAGCAATACCGCGATAATGCTGATACCCGTGATAATTTTGGTCACTATAATCGTGATATGAAATGTTCATACCGTTTCACCTCTAAAACAGACTACAAACATAATGGGGACAAGGTACACCCGTAAGTAAATTGAAGAAATGTCCAGCCTCATTCTTCGCAAGCGTACAAAACAAACTAATTTAGATGAATTCACAATTCCTTTAGGAAAGGAGATGAGAAGAAAGGAGAGCTTAGAAATGACCTAGTGATAGCTGCTTTCCGTGGAAACAGGCCACAGTGTCATCGGAGGTGTCCTTATTAAACCGCTGCTCTCTCTCGGATCAGCATCTTACGAAACAGGTCGAGGGTTTGGAAGAGAATTAGGCTACAGCTCTAAAATGATTTCTTCAGTGCACCCCTTTAAAACACCAAGCGTTGTCATTCTGTGCAGTTCTCACAGCCTGTAGCTGTGTATGTTTTCACAGCACTGTAATCTAGGTTTACTTTCACTGTTTGCTGGTTCCTTACAGCGAGTGAATTCTTAACATCATTCCAAAAGCGCCATAGGGTTTTTCTGGCTATAAAGGCCATATCTTCTTATTGTGCAACTGGCACATGGCCAGTTTAAAGAAAAAGTGAAAGTCTCTCCTCAGTTATTCTGCACGTTAAAATATTTGATTTTGTGAAAATCAAACAAAACACCTGTCAATTGTGTGTACTGTGTTAAGAATGAATTGTTTTACAATTATTTTTAAAAATCACCTGTAGCATCCTGCTCCAGAAAAACCCCGCTCAGACAGGGCTGGTCGCACCAGCGTAATAGAACAACAAATATAATCTTATAAAGCCATCCGCGGTGCTTTATTGAGGAAAATAGACTGTTGCTATATTTTACTGTCACAATAGGGCTCCAGACTTCTCTGAATTTTTTCGTTCAATAGAGATCCATTTGCCTACGTAGGCTAATTTATTTGGGGCTAATTCGCCAAGTGGAAATCAAAACACATTAGCTATATAGCTAACTGTACATATTTCTCATAGCTAGCCGTGTAATTGCTCAATCTAACTGTTGATGGAATGTCCTAAAAACTTTCCAGCGGTACTAGCACGGACAGCAAAATGGCCAATGTTCACGAGGCTCCGCATCTCAAAGACTTACTGAACCGCAAATTTTCATTACTCATTACTGAGAGTTGAGAAACGCCATACCCCCAGAAATCTGAGACCCCCCCCTCTCTCTTCAACAAACAACAGCGTTGTGTCTGTGATGCATGGAGCCATACCCCATACTGTTAATTGCACTCACTATGGCTGCAAAGTTTTCTGATCCACACCAATCATAAAACAATTGGCAAGCAGAAGCCTAAATCGAGAATGGGGGATAAGGGGATGTTGTCTTGTTATAATTCCCTGAATCCCACCAGGTTCAATTATGAACGAGAGGGTGGCAGCACATGTCTAATCTTGTCTGAAGAGAACAGACACCGTCTCGCACTGATGTGGAGCTGACGCCACACCATGCAATGACCCAGTTATAACTAGCAACATCGGACCATTTACATGCTCCAGGAAAATGTCCCAGCTGGTTTCACGTAACTCTGAATCTAACCCAAAGGACAATAAAAGGCATTTTAAAATAGTTGATAGAGTGACGAATAACTTAGTTGTTCATTCGGACAAACAGTTCTTATCGTTATAAATCATATGTCCTTAATTGCTGGAGAGGAACAGCACCAGGGGAATTCCTTTGACCTCATTCATCCAACGATGCTACAGTACAAAGTCTGCAGAGGCCTGAGAAGACTGATGCCCTCAAATAAGTCCTGGGAGCATTGAATGTTACAAACCACTGACCCTGGAGTATCATGGTCCTGCAAGCAACACCATCTCCCAGCACCTTTTTTTTATAGCCAGGCCAGAGGCAATTAACATTTACATATTGAAAGAATAAAACCTAATCCATTAGAAAGATACATCACAAATTCAACCTTTGAGAGCCACACATCAGGCATTCGATGTGCAAGTTATTTCAGTAGGAGTGTTTTGCTGCTGCTGCTTTGTTAGACAGTCATTATGCATCCCAGATCATACAGAGGGTGTGTGGAGGCATAATGGAGGGAATTCATTTCTCTCATCCATTGGCAATGGTGCCTCCCCTCTGGGGACAGAAAAGCTCAGCATCTTGCTATGGTATGGTTTCATGCAAATAATTCCATTAATAGTGCTCCTTGTGGAATAAATCCCAAAGCTCTTGACAATTATAGGATGTTAAATCATAATGTGTTCTGTAAATGTCTTCATGAACAAGTGTCAAGGGATGCAAAAAAAGCATTGGATTTTGTAGGTTGATGACGACTCACTCAAACTCCTCAAAGTCCACCTCGTTGTTCTCAACGGAGGGGTTGCTTCCTGGGCTATCCGAGGTGGACGAGAGAGGCCGCAGTCGGCTCTGGTAGCGCAGTGATCGTTGGCGAATGCTGTCCCGCCGAGATAAGTACTGAATCATCCGCTGGGCGTAATACGCAGCAGGTGACAACCTGTGAACACAGCAAGGACACACTAGAGCTGCGGATGATTCAAATGGTGATCAGATAACCCAGGAGGAATAGACAATAGAAATCAGTCTCACTTTATTGTGCTATCCCAGTCACGTTTTTTTGTATGTACTGTGTAGATATGTATTCTTTTTTAAAGTGATAAATAAAAACACACAAAACAGGCAGAAAGCAATGCTAATACCAGAAAAACCTGAACAAACCCAATACCAGGTATTGTCAGAGCCCACAAATGGTAAAGATGGAGCAAGCTTCTTAAAAAAAAAAAAGGAGAAGTACATTTCCCTCTCTTTCATGCTTCAACTCTCAGGGCCATAGTTACAATGTGGTTCAATTACTGACTGATCCAAGTGGATAAGCCTTGAGCTGCACTCCGGTACCACAGCACGAAACCTACACAGGGAGGGCAGCTCAGAAGCTCACTGAACACAGAATGCTCCCCATGTAAACAGAGCTGAATAAACAGTAAGCTGAGATCCAGTGAGTTACACCACATTGGAAGACTGTAGACAAGGGATGGGGAAACTGATGGCCTATTTACCCTCTGAATTGCACATATATAATCCATGTCAAGGCTTAAAAATAATCCAATTTAACCGGTCTCCTCCCCTTCATCTACACTGATTAAAGTGGATTTAACAAGTGACATCAAGTGATTCACCTGGTCAGTCTCTGACATATTCCTAATGTTTTGTACACTTAGTGTATATTTCTGCAATTAAAGCATTCTTGACTGTTTTTTTTTATACAATGAACAAAAATATATAAATGTCACATGTTTCATGAGCTGAAGTAAAAGATACATTTTCCATACGCACAAAAAGCTTATTTCTCACAAATTCTTACCCCAGGACAAAAGGCCACTTTAAAATTGTGTAGTTATGCCACAGATGTCTCAAGTTTTGAGGGAGTGTGCAATTGGCATGCTGACTGCAGGAATGTCCACCAGAGCTGTTGCTGGAGAATTTAATGTTAACGTGAAATTTGTCTACCATAAGCTACCTCCAACATTGTTTTGGAGAATTTGGCAGTACGTCCAACCGGCCTCACAACCGCAGACCACATGTAACCACGCCAGCCAGGGACCTTTTCACCTGCAGAATCATCATCCGGACAGCTGATGAAACTGTGTTTGCACAACCGAACAATTTCTGCACAAATTGTCAGAAACCATCTCAGGGAAGCTCATCTGCGTGCTCGTCGTCTTCACCAGGGCCTTGACCAGACTGTACATTAGCGTCATAACCGACTTCAGTGGGCAAATGTTCACCTTCGATGGCCACTGGCACGCTGGAGTGTGCTTGATGGGTGAAACCCGGTTTCAACTGTACCGGGCAGACGGCAGATGGCGACATGGCGGTGTGGGTGATCGGTTTGCTGATGTCAACGTTGTGAACAAGACCAGGGTGCCCCATGTTGATGGTGGGGTTATGGTATGGGCAGTCATAAGCTACGGACAACGAACATAATTGCATTTTATCAATGGCAATTTAAAATGCACAGAGATACCATGATGAGATTCTGAGGCCCATTGTTGTGCAATTCGTCTGCCGCCATCACCTCATGTTTCAGCATAATGCACGGTCACATGTTGCAAGGATCTGTTCAGAATTCCTAGAGGATGAAAATGACGCAGTTCTTCCATGACATGTTTGGGATACTCTGGATCGACGTGTACGAGCACGTGTTCCAGTTCCAGACAATATCCAGCAACTTCGCACAGCCATTGAAGAGGAGTGGGCCAACATTCCACAGGCCACAATCAGCAGCCTGATCAACTCTATGCGAAGGAGATGTGTCACGCTGCATGAAGCTAATGGCGGTCACACTAGATACTGACTGGTTTTCTGATCCACGCCCCTACCTTTTATTAAATTAAGGTATACAGATGCATGTATGTATTCCCAGTCATGTGAAATCCATAGATTAGGGCCTACTGGATGTATTTAAATAGACTGATTTTCTTATATGAACTGTAACTCAGTAAAATCTTTGAAATTGCATTTAGATTTTTGTTCAGTGTAAATACTAAACTATAAATTGTCTTCATCAGGCTTCACTGAGCTGAGAACATTGTGAAGAAATTGTTTTAGAATCTGAAAGCATCTATGGTATATCTACAGCCTAGCCGGAGTACCCAGTAAGAGGAAAATGGATGTTAGATACTGTAAATAGCCTAAACTGGGCTGGGGCCACAGACTAGAGTATTGAGATTGAAGCCAATGTGTTGGTTTGAGTAAACAAAGCTCAAGAGTCAGATGAGGTGAAGGCAAAGACATAGCTAAATCAGTAAAGTAAATATGTTACTTTGTGCTGCTGACAGCAGACAAGGAGGTCTGGGACAGTCAATGTTGACTCTCCACAAACATAAATAGACAAATCCATCCAAATGACATAACTAGGAGAAGATTAGGGTTTAGGGTTTTTCAAAACCAAGACCCATCCTTGCAATTATCACAAGTCAAGTTGTGTGCACACCTCAGTCTAGCTTTACCATTGATTGTTTTACAAGGGCTCAAGGAGCTTGCAATACTTCGATATTAAGATCATGTTTTTTGAAGTTATAGTGTAGCCTGCTATGCAATCCCTGCATAGTGGTTCATGTCACAAATGAGTTTATCTGCCTGCACAATTACTTGAACAGCTGGAAAATCCTGAGTAACATTAATCAAAAAGTTATTGCATGGACATTCAATCATGTAACCAATATGCCCAGAGGGTCAGCAATTGGATTACAATGCAAAATACTGGATTGGAAACTAAAACAAGTACGGGGAAATAAATCAACACCTGGCAAGTATTAAAAGTGATCCTAAACTGACTCTACTAATGAGTTTGCCACATCTGCCATCAATTCCACTGAAGCTTTATGAATCTGACGTGACAGGGGTCAAACCTTTTCAGAATGGTCAAAATAAATGGAGGCAGGTTCCATTACAGGACAACATCTTTTGATAACTGGATATCCTAGAAACAAAATCCTAAATCTCAACTCTGGAGTTTAGAATGCGCTGGGAAGAGAAGGTAGAAGGGTGCATCGTGTTCTTTTCTATGGAGGGTCCAGCACACCAGAGGTGAGAAGGAGCAGCAGTGGGCATGAATATCTATGAGTTCTGCCCACAAGGAAAAGCTATCAAAGACACTGTCAAGCTCTGAAACAGGTTAACAACAGAGATGATCAGATTATGGACGCTACCTACTCGTAACATAGTTCTTTCCTGGCTGCAAGCAATACAGGCAAATTACAAATGACAAGGCACCTACAAAGTTCCACTAGCTTTCTCACAATGTTCAATGGAAATTATTTGAGTAATTCCCTAGAAAATGCTTTCTATGAACTGGTCATATAAAGACCCATTTTCACCTCAGATACTCAAATCAAATCGAATTTTATTTGTCACATGCGCCGAATACAACAGGTATAGATAGATATTATTGTGAAATGATTACTTTACTCTATTTTCTTAAAACTGCTTTGCTGGTTAACCTCTTGAACCTCTGGGGGCAGTATTTCATTTTGGATGAAAAACGTTCCCATTTTAAACAAGATATTTTGTCACGAAAAGATGCTCGACTATGCATATAATTGACAGCTTTGGAAAGAAAACACTGACGTTTCCAAAGCTGCAAAGATATTATCTGTGAGTGCCACAGAACTGATGCTACAGGCGAAACCAAGATGAAATTTCAAACAGGAAATGCCCCAGATTTTGAATGCGCTGTGTTCCAATGTCTCCTTATATGGCTGTGAATACGCAAGGAATGAGCCTACACTTTCTGTCCTTTCCCCAAGGTGTCTGCAGCATTGTGACGTATTTGTAGGCATATCATTGGAAGATTGACCATAAGAGACTACATTTACCAGGTGTCCGCCTGGTGTACTCCATCGAAATTATTGAGTAATCTTCAGCTGCATGCACGTTTCCATTTGGTTCAGAAGAGAAAGGCAACTGCCACGAAAGATTTACCATCGAATAGATATGTGAAAAACACCTTGAGGATGGATTCTAAACGTTTGCCATGTTTCTGTCGATATTATGGAGTTAATTTGGAAAAAAGTTCGGCGTTGTAATGACTGAATTTTCAGGTTTTTTTCTTAGCCAAACGTGATGAACAAAACGGAGCGATTTCTCCTACACAAATAATCTTTTTGGAAAAACTGAACATTTGCTATCTAACTGAGAGTCTCCTCATTGAAAACATCTGAAGTTCTTCAAAGGTAAATTATTTTATTTGAATGCTTTTCTTGTTTTTGTTAAAATGTTGCCTGCTGAATGCTAGGCTTAATGCTATGCTAGCTATCAATACTCTTACACAAATGCTTGTGTAGCTATGGTTGAAAAGCATATTTTGAAAATCTGAGATGACAGTGTTATTAACAAAAGGCTAAGCATGTGAGCCAATATATTTATTTCATTTCAATTGCAATTTTCAAAAATAGTTAAAGTTGCGTTAAGGGAATGAGCTTGAGGCTATAATTACGCTCCCGGATACGGGATTGCTCGTCGCAAGAGGTTAAGAAAATATTTGATAAATAAACTACAGTAAAAAAAAGTACAAAAAATAACAAATAACAATAATGGGGGGTACCAGTACCAAGTCAATGTGCGGGGGTAAAGGTTAGTCAAGGTAATTTGTACATGTAGGTAGGGGATCTTTCAAGATCTTGCTCATATTTGCTATGGAAAGCGTGATCACACAGTTGTCCGGAACAGTTGCTGCTCTCATGCATGCTTCAGTGTTGCTTGCCTCGACGCAAGCATAAAAAGGCATTTAGCCCATCTGGTAGGCTTGTGTCACTGGACAGTTCGCGGCTGGGTTTCCCTTTGTATTCCCTAATAGTTTGCAAGCCCTACCATATCCGATGAGTGTCAGAGCCGGTGTTGTTGATTCAATCTTAGTCCTGTATTGACGCTTTGCCTGTTTGATGGTTTGTCTGCGGGCATCGCGGGATTTCTTATAAGCGTCTGGATTAGTGTCCCGCTCCTTGAAAGTGGCAGCTCTAGCCTTTAGCTTGGTGCGGATGTTGCCTGTAATCCATGGCTTCTGGTTGGGATATGCACGTACGGTCACTGTGGGGACGATGTCAACAATGCACTTATTGATGAATCCCGGAACATATTCCAGTCTGTGCTAGCAAAACAGTCCTGTAGCATAGCATCTGCTTCATCTGACCACTTCCGTATTGAGCGAGTCACTGGTACTTCCTGCTTTAGTTTTTGCATGTAAGCAGGAGGATAGAATTATGGTCAGATCTTACAAATGGAGGGAGAGGGAGAAGTTTATATGCGTCTCTGTGTGTAGAGTAAATGTGTCTAGAGTTGTTTTCCCTCTGGTTGCACTTTTAACAGGCTGTTAGAAATTAGGTAAATAGGATTTAAGTTTACCTGCAATAAAGTCACCGGCCACTAGAAGTGCCGCTTTTGGATGAGTATTTTCTTGTTTGGTTATGGTTTTATACAGCTCGTTGAGTGCGGTCTTAGTGCCAGCGTCGGTTTATGGTGGTAAATAGACGGCTACGAATAATATAGTTGAGAACTCTCTTGATAGATAGTGTGGTCTACAGCTTATCATGGGGTACTCTACCTCAGGCGAGCAATACCACGAGACTACCTTAATAATAATCACGCATCAGCTGTTATTGACAAATAGACACACACCCCCATCCCTTGTCTTACCGGACGTAGCTGTTCTGTCCTGCCGATGCACGGAAAACCCAGCCAGCTGTATATTATCCGTGTCATCTTTCAGCCACGACTCGGTGAAACATAAGATATTACAGTTTAATGTCCCGTTGGTAGGATAATCTCGAACAGAAGTCATGCAGTTTATTATCCAGTGATTGCACATTGGCCAATGGAAGGGATGGTAGAGGCGGGTTACCCACTCGTCGACGAATTCTCACAAGGTACCCTGATCTCCACCCCCTATATTTCCTTCTTTTCTTAAGGCGAATGAAGGGGATTTGGGACTTATCTGGGAGCAGCATTATATCCTTCGCACCACACTCATTAAATGAAAAATCTTCATTCAGTTCAAGGTGTTCTGATATCCAGACGCTCTTTTCGGTCATAAGAGCCGGGAGTAGCAACATTAAGTACAAAATAAGTTGCAAACAAAGCGAAAAAACACAATTGGTTAGGAGCCCGTAAAACAGCAGCAAAAAACAGCGGTCTCAATGCATTGTCTTGGATGGTTGCCAGCATGTAAGAAAATGCTAATGGTCAGAACATATAGGAAATGTTTTCAAGTGGGAACTATATGTAACTGTTACTCTTGCAGATAGGCCTAGGCTACTTCTTACTCTTGAATGTTTGATGATATTAAAATGGAAGAGGAACTAGATTTGGATTTCCAAATTAGAAAACCTTTAACGGATTCTTATATTCAGTCTACACGCCTTTTAACTTTAGGGAAATTCTGATTGTTGGCTGAGGAACTCTTTACTGAGAAATGTGGTTGTTTTTTTATGATTGTATTTTGTATTTTCTATGCTCCTATGATTGTGTAAGTGTTTGTCATGCACGTTGGTTTTAATAGGACTCCGCCCTTTCCTAAATAAAGCTTAAATGTAAGGGAAAGAATAACGAGGTGGGAGGGAAGTGTCAGTGCTATCCTAACCACTTGAAAGGGTGTTACACCTTCATTATCACAGGTCAAAGAAAATGACGACAGAGAGTGAGGAGCCAATTGTCAAGTGTCCACTCTCTCCCAAAAGTTGCTTGTACTGATCATTATGTCCCTGCTCTGGGCCACACATTGATTTTCAACATTGCACCTTGGTTGCTAAGCAGAGCAGCTCTGTCCCTAGATGAATGTGTTTTTATTGAGAGGACTAGGCCTTACTCTCAACCTCACAAGATTACCACCTCGGCGCTCTACTGACAGTCAATCCCAGCAACTAAATTGAGAATCTCCAGGCTCAGTGCAATTCATCACTCTTCAGCAAGACAGTGTTAGAAAGGCAGGAAACAGATAGATAGTGATAACGTCACCTCTTCACTCAGAGGTCCAGGAAATGGTCTTCTGGTCAGACTCCGGAGACGGGCACATCGTGCACCACTCCCTAGTATACTTCTCGCCAATGTCCAGTCTCTTGTTGATGAAATCCGAGCAAGGGTAGCATTCCAGAGGGACATCAGAGACTAACGTTCTTTGCTTACGGAAACATGGCTCACTGGAGAGACGTTATCGGAGTCGGTGCAGCCAGCTGGTTTCTCCACGCATCGCGCCGACAGAAACAAACATCTTTCTGGTAAGAAGAGGGGCGGGGGCGTATGCCTTATGGCTAACGAGACGTGGTGTGATCACAAAAACATACAGGAACTCAAATCCTTCTGTTCACCTGATTTAGAATTCCTCACAATCAAATGTCGACCACATTATCTACCAAGGGAATTCTCTTCGATTATAATCACAGCCGTATATATTCCCTCCAAGCAGACACATCGATGGCTCTGAACAAACTTTATTTGACTCTTTGCAAACTGGAATCCATACATCCTGAGGCTGCATTCATTGTAGCTGGGGATTTTAACAAGGCTAATCTGAAAACAAGACTCCCTAAATTGTATCAGCATATCGATTGCGCAACCAGGGCTGGCAAAACCTTGGATCATTGCTATTCTAACTTCCGCGACGCATATAAGGCCCTGCCCCGCCCTCCTTTCGGAAAAGCTGACCACGACTCCATTTTGTTGATCCCTGCCTACAGACTAAAACAAGAAGCTCCCACGCTGAGGTCTGTCCAACGCTGGTCCGACCAATCTGATTCCACACTCCAAGACTGCTTCCATCACGTGGACTGGGATATGTTTCGTATTGCGTTAGACAACAACATTGACGAATACACTGATTCGTTGTGCGAGTTCATTAGAACGTGCGTTGAAGATGTCGTTCCCATAGCAACGATTAAAACATTCCCAAACCAAAAACCGTGGATGGATGGCAGCATTCGCGTGAAACTGAAAGCGCGAACCACTGCTTTTAATCAGGGCAAGGTGACCGGAAACATGACCGAATACAAACAGTGTAGCTATTCCCTCCACAAGGCAATCAAACAAGCTAAGCGTCAGTATAGACACAAAGTAGAATCTCAATTCACTGGCTCAGACACAAGAGGTATGTGGCAGGGTCTACAGTCAATCACAGATTACAAAAAGAAAACCAGCCCCGTCACAGACCAGGATGTCTTGCTCCCAGGAAGACTAAATAACTTTTTTGCCCGCTTTGAGGACAATACAGTGCCACTGACACGGCCTGCAACGAAAACATGCGGACTCTCCTTCACTGCAGCCGAGGTGAGTAAAACATTTAAAGTGTTAACCCTCGCAAGGCTGCAGTCCCAGACGGCATCCCCATCCGTGCCCTCAGAGCATGCGCAGACCAGCTGGCTGGTGTGTTTACGGACATATTCAATCAATCCCTATCCCAGTCTGCTGTTCCCACATGCTTCAAGAGGGCCACCATTGTTCCTGTTCCCAAGAAAGCTAAGGTAACTGAGCTAAACGACTACCGCCCCGTAGCACTTACTTCCGTCGTCACGAAGTGCTTCGAGAGACTAGTCAAGGACCATATCACTTCCACCCTACCTGACACCCTAGACCCACTCCAATTTGCGTACCGCCCAAATAGGTCCACAGACAATGCAATATCAACCACACTGCACACTGCCCTAACCCATCTGGACAAGAGGAATACCTATGTGAGAATGCTGTTCATCGACTACAGCTCGGCATTTAACACCATAGTACCCTCCAAGCTCGTCATCAAGCTCGAGACCCTGGGTCTCGACCCCGCCCTGTGCAACTGGGTACTGGACTTCCTGACGGGCCGCCCCAGGTGGTGAGGGTAGGCAACAACATCTCCACCCTGCTGATCCTCAACACTGGGGCCCCACAAGGGTGCGTTCTGAGCCCTCTCCTGTACTCCCTGTTCACCCACGACTGTGTGGCCACACACGCCTCCAACTCAATCATCAAGTTTGCGGACAACACAACAGTGGTAGGCTTGATTACCAACAACGACGAGACGGCCTACAGGGAGGAGGTGAGGGCCCTCGGAGTGTGGTTTCAGGAAAATAACCTCACACTCAACGTCAACAAAACTAAGGAGAGGATTGTGGACTTCAGGAAACAGCAGAGGGAACACCCCCCTATCCACATCGATGGAACAGTGGTGGAGAGGGTAGTAAGTTTTAAGTTCCTCGGCATACACATCACAGACAAACTGAATTGGTCCACAGACACAGACAGCATCGTGAAGAAGATGCAGCAGCGCCTCTTCAACCTCAGGAGGCTGAAGAAATTCGGCTTGTCACCAAAAGCACTCACAAACTTCTACAGATGCACAATCGAGAGCATCCTGGCGGGCTGTATCACCGCCTGGTACGGCAACTGCTCTGCCCACAACCGTAAGGCTCTCCAGAGGGTAGTGAGGTCTGCACAACGTATCACCGGGGGCAAACTACCTGCCCTCCAGGACACCTACACCACCCGATGTTACAGGAAGGCCATAAAGATCATCAAGGACAACAACCACCCGAGCCACTGCCTGTTCACCCCGCTATCATCCAGAAGGCAAGGTCAGTACAGGTGCATCAAAGCTAGGACCGAGAGACTGAAAAACAGCTTCTATTTCAAGGCCATCAGACTGTTATTAAACAGCCACCACTAACATTGAGTGGCTGCTGCCAACACACTGACTCAACTCCAGCCACTTTAATAATGGGAATTGATGGGAAATGATGTAAAATATATCACTAGCCACTTTAAACAATGCTACCTAATATAATGTTTACATACCCTACATTATTCATCTCATATGTATACACTGTACTCTATATCATCTTTATGTAATACATGCATCACTAGCCACTTTAACTATGCCACTTTGTTTACATACTCATCTCATATGTATATACTGTACTCGATACCATCTACCACTCGATACCATCTACTATGATAAAGAACACGAAGGTCACTGACAGAGCTCCAGAGTTCCTCTGTGGAGATTGCAGAACCTTCCAGAAGGACAACCATCTCTGTAGCACTCCACCAATCAGGCCTTTATGGTAGAGTGGCCAGACAGAAGCCACTCCTCATTAAAAGGCACACGACAGCTCGCTTGGAGTTTGCCAAATGGCCCCTAAAAGACTCTGACCATGAGAAACAAGATTCTCTGGTCTGATGAAACCAAGATTGAATTCTTTGGCCTGAATGCCAAGCGTCACGTCTGGAGGAAACCAGGCAACATCCCTACGGTGCAGCATTTTGGTGGCAGCATCATGCTGTGGGAATGTTTTTCAGCGGACGGGACTGGGAGACTAGTCAGGGTTGAGGGAAAGATGAACGGAGCAAAGTACAGAGAAATCCTTGATGAAAACCTACTCCAGAGCGCTCAGGACCTCAGACTGGGGTGAAGGTTCACCTTCCAACAGGACAACAACCCTAAGCACACAGCCAAGTAACCCAGGAGTGGCTTCGGGACAAGTCTCTGAACGTCCTTGAACTCGATCGAACACCTTTAGAGAGACCTGAAAAAATCTGTGCAAAAAGCTATGCAACGCTCCCAATCCAACCTGACAGAGTTTGAGAGGATCTGCAGAGAAGAATGGGGAAAAACTCCCCAAATACAGGTGTGCCAAGCTTGTGGCGTCTTACCCAAGAAGACTCAAGGCTGTAATAGCTGCCAAAGGTGTTTCAACAAAGCACTGAGGAAAGGGTCTGAATACTTATGCAAATGTGATATTTAAGTTTTAATACATTTGCAAAAATGTCTAAAAACCTGTTTTTGCTTTGTCATTATGGGGTATTGTGTGTAGATTGATGATGGAAAAAAACAATGATTACATTTTAGAATAAGGCTATATTGCAACGAAATGTAGAAAAAAATCAAGCGGTCTGAATATTTTCCGAATGCACTGTATATTTGACGACGACCATGTCCAATTCCATTTATAGCAGTGAATGTATTTCAAAGAACTGCATGCATTAGAACAAGTCAATATATGCCACACAGCTGGACTACTGGCAGATGTTGAGGGCAGTGACCTTTGACAATACTTAATGGGAGCATCATATGCTGGAGGCGATACTGTCGAGCACGTCTTACAGTATATATTGTTCAATGCTATCACATACTGTTGCCCGAGAACCACACAGAGACAAGTGTGCACAGGTTGGTGAAAATGGTAGTCTCGAGTAGCCATTCCTCCAAAAACTTTGTCATGCCTTCTTTGGAGGTCTGAAGAATTTTGTATTAGCCGAAACGATTTGAATGGTCCGCTACATTTTTGTTTCGTGTTACATTCCAAGAACCCTCCCCCACATGACTGTTGAAGGAGTACTGTGTCTTAAGATCCGCCCAAGCAAGGCATCTGATTGGTTTTAGACCAGGTCTCCTACCCTTTTGGCTAATTTAAGCCAGACTTCACCAGGCTTCCGGATTAGGGAAGCCTAGTTCTCTACGAGGCTAGTGAAATGATGTTTTCATTGGAAACATTTGCCATTTGTTTGCACCTGTTCGAGCACTACACCGAGGTCCTAAGGGTCGAACTGAAAATGTCTCGTACTTCCTTGCCATCAAAATTTGCCATAAATTGTGCTCTATCCATTGTTTTTGAAATTGTCGATACACACTGTGTCTCCCTTATGTGTTCGGTGATTGTTAGACAGAGGACAGAGTGAAGAGTGAAGAGAGTGTCTTCACAGAGTGAAGAGACTGTCCAATATCATTTCTGCAGAGTTTCAATTTGGTTTTAGTCATGTAATTTTATTTACTTATTTTTACTCAAACCACCCGAGGGAAAATCAACTGTATGTTTGACACCCCTGTGTTTGAGCAACCAATGTGTTTGATTTATTGAAGTGGCTATTTATTGTTGGTTCTTGAAAAGAATGCTACATGCTAATCTAGTATGCTGGACTGATTTTTTTAAATATTCTCATGAATTACATATTACAAGTAAATCATCAATAGCCCTGACCACTTGCCACAAGACTCACCTGGCAGGATCTGGATAAATGGGATGGTCCCGGGAGCCAGATATGTCATACCGAGACGGCGACATAACAGATGACTCCAAAAGTCTCCTATGAAAGAGAAACAGAGCAAAAAGGATGGTTAGATGTGCATTTCCACTAAGGAAAACACCCCAAACAAAGTTACTGTACATGTAGTTGTTCAATGATCAGCCCAAATCATTTCCATATTCATTATCACCAACTAGTCTAAACCCGCTTTCCAGTGAAGAAGAGGAGCCATTTCTGTGACTGATGCAACCAAACAATGTATCTCTCCTATCTCGCTACTTTTCACAGGTATAATTCAAATGGATACCTCCACAATTAACACAAACACACCATAGAGACCCTACATATCAGGTGCTTCCTTTTGGGTGACGACCAATGGATACGAATGTCTCCTAGCTCTTTTTTAATTCTTGATAATAGTTAGTGATTTGGAGGTTAGATTTAGGATGGGAGTCAATGCACTACAGCCCAATCTATTATGCTTGATAATGCCAATAAAACGTGTAAAAACGCTCCGAATTAAAAGTATTGAAGTATTCCCACACGAGGAATGTTGTCAGATGACGCAAAGACCATGAAAAATGGCTCCATTTCAATTCACGACTTGCATTCAGCGGTCGATGCTCTTAGTCCTGGATGAAACTGGACGTTTCAGGGAAAGATTAACTTTAGGTTATGTTATTCAGGCCATTCATCTGAAACGTTTGAAATAGAATCAGGTTCCTGACCAAACTAACATTTTGAAGTTAGCATGGTGTTAAAGGTGAATATAAAGAAGCTCGGGGATGTGTGTGGCGCAAAGGAGAGACACCACGTGACAATTTCAAATCTTGAATTTGACATTTTTGGGACCCATAAGACAAAGACAAAAAGCAACCCCAAAATAGACAGTCTATCAATCCAAATATGGAAGGGCGGTAATAATTTATTCAGATTTAGAATAAAAAAAATAAAAAGAATGTATTGTTGGATTCAAAACTTGTTTTAAAACAGCACATCTGCAGTGCAGACTATTTCAAGTGATTGGCCAGCATGCTAGCCCAACATAGTCAACATTGAAACCATTTAGAATAATTTACAGTGTGGCTGACATGTTAATGAGACTGAACATGCAGTTCCCATCCTCCTGCTTTAATCCTTACCCCAAAGTCACAAAACAACGTGCTCATTACTGTGAGGACTACAATGGCCAAATTACTGGAATAACTCAAAGCATTCCCTTCCTTGAGATTCACATTTATCTACATCTTCGCCTGCCTGCTCATTGGAGCGGTCTTTTAAACCATCATTTTGGTCAATTAAAAAGTATCATTAAAGTCCTAAGGGATATTCATTTGCTCATTATCGACAGCACATCAAGTTAAAAAAAATTATAGTGATGTGAAATGTCACAGCCCTGTGTAACAGCCCATTAAACTGGTCTAGTCTTTTACTGATCCAGGACTTGAATGCAATTTCTATAGAGGATGGTGGCCTTTATACTTCAGAGGATTTAAGGTAATCAAAAAAAAATCCCTAAATATGTCATTGTTAGATTAGAACTTTAAAAACAAAATGTTCTAGTCTGCTCTAGTCATCTGGGCTCAAAACAAGTCAGAAAATGTCTTAGAATACAGTAGCCAACACCTCTCCTTGAAAAAGCAATTACTGCAATAAATAATACAATATAAGCCCAATATACATTTTTTATTATTTTATTTTACCTTTATTTAACTAGGCAAGTCAGTTAAGAACAAATTCTTATTTTCAATGACGGCCTAGGAACAGATTTGTACCTTGTCAGCTCGGGGATATGAACTTGCAACCTTTCAGTTACTAGTCCAACACTCTAACCACTAGGCTACCCTGCCACCCCATTTTGTTAAATCCCTTTTAAATTTGCTATATCAATGCTTTTCCCAAATGAGGTGACTTCAGAATGTAGACACAAAAGAAAGAACCCATCGAACCCTTAGAGCAAGCCATTGTGCCCAGCTTGGCTAGACAACACAAAGTAGCCTGAAGCTCTAATATCATTAGTATAGTCACATAAAAAAAAACTTGAACATATTAAATTTAGAGTGACCTGCAGCTGTGAGTCTATGAAAAGAGACTGGAATCTAAAAGAGATGTGAACAAAACGGAGAACCAAACTTCAGTTTGGTCATTTGCTTTCCAGACACTTCTTGACAGCCTACTGATTAGACCCAATGCTTGGCCTTGTGTTAGACAAAGTAGAGCATCACCCTCAGGCTACTGGAGAGCTCTCCATGCAACAAGCCCCAGCATTAGGCTAGATAATGAGAGGTTGGGCAGGAAGGGTAGCTTCACATTGTTAAAGTTCACAACCCTGCCCTTGAAACAGAGGCTGATTGCAGCCTTCCAGGGCACAGGGGATGGATTGGGATTGATGCAAGACGGAAAATGAGAGAAGGAAAAAAACTATGACCGTGTGTGTTTTCAATGACTGTAGCAAAATGTTATGCAAATATTAGGTTATTTAACTTTTTCCATATCAGTTTTTACGAGAATAGGCATTACTTTCTTGCCTGGCTAAGCAAACTCTTTGCTCCAGCCAAATGCTATGCCTGGATCTGTCTGGATCCAAGTACCTTCCCGATGATTTGTAGAATGAAAATCCATTCTCGACCATCTGATTGGTCCCAGGAACTGATGGGTTGGGCCAGAGCCAGAACACACGTGGGTAATGTGGCATTTTGAAATGTGTCATTGTCTTTGATACACGGATTGGTTTTAGATTATCCAATCGCTGATTACTTTGTTTTGTACAACATCACTCATTTTGACGTCAGCACAAACAACTTCATTGATG
Source organism: Oncorhynchus masou masou (assembly GCF_036934945.1). NCBI lineage: Eukaryota > Metazoa > Chordata > Actinopteri > Salmoniformes > Salmonidae > Oncorhynchus > Oncorhynchus masou. The sequence continues at coordinate 43,487,252 of NC_088213.1, forward strand.
GCAGTCTCAGACTGAACTATGTAGCGAACAATAGGGCAGCGGAAGAATTCAGATTGAGTCGTCAGGCAAATTACCTTCTAAGCCTATGTAAAATAGATGTCAAACCTTTGTACTGAGCTGCTACTGCTTAATTAGACATGTTGTGCAGAGCACATCATATCCTCCCTACTTTGTGGGAATAAAATTCACAGAAAATACCTATGCTAATTCCCTAACTAATCCTAATAGGCTAGCCTATGTCTAAGTATGCCTATTCTAGAAACTAGTAAGTTGTCAATGGTAGTTGCCACAGGAGAGGCAGAGCTGTCATGGCAATCATCTCTAAATATCTAGTCAGTACCATACTGCCACCAAGTGGAACACCGATGAGTAACATGGAGACAGCCCATCTTCCACAGGTCCATCACAAATGAGCTTGTCTCTGCCCTTTGATTGGAAGGTTGGGAATTCGATCCCTGGCCGAGTCTTACCAAAGACTCGAAAAACGGGACCCGATGCGTCTCTGCTTGGAACTCAGCATTAATAAGATTGGGGGTAATTCTGCGTTCAATACAACTCTGAAATGTCTGACTTGGAAACATGTAGAAAGATGAGCTCTGAATTCCCCACTTGGAAAGTATTAGAATCAGCCAATAGAAAGCTTGTTTGTAGGCTTTTTGAATGCTATTCATAAAAGCCATCCAACAGAAGTAAATTCATGGAAAATCTACATAGGCGTACAAAGGAACATTATCAGCAACCATCATTTTAAAAGGCTAATTGATCATTAGAAAACCCTTTTGCAATTATGTTAGCACAGCTGAAAACTGTTGTTCTGATTAAAGAAGCAATAAAACTGGCCTTCTTTAGACTAGTTGAGTATCAGGAGCATCAGCATTTGTGGGTTTGATTACAGGCTCAAAATGGCCAGAAACAAAGAACTTTCATCTTAAACTCGTCAGTCTATTCTTGTTCTGAGAAGTGAAGGCTATTCCATGCGAGAAATTGCCAAGAAATTGAAGATCTCGTACAACGCTGTGTACTACTCCCTTCACAGAACAGCGCAAACTTGCACTAACCAGAATAGAAAGAGGAGTGGGAGACCCCAGTACACAACATTTACATTTTACATTTAAGTCATTTGGAAGACGCTCTTATCCAGAGCGACTTACAAATTGGTGAATTCACCTTATGACATCCAGTGGAACAGCCACTTTACAATAGTGCATCTAAATCATTAAGGGGGGGGGGGGTGAGAAGGATTACTTTATCCTATCCTAGGTATTCAACTGAGCAAGAGGACAAGTACATTGGAGTGTCTAGTTTGAGAAACAGACGCCGCACACAAGTCCTCAACTGGCATCTTCATTAAAGAGTACCCGCAAAACACCAGTCCCAAGGTCAACATTGAAGAGGTGACTCCGGGATGCTGGCCTTCTAGGCAGAGTTGCAAAGAAAAAGCCATATCTCAGACTGAGCAATAAAAAGAAAAGATTACGATGGGCAAAAGAACACGTACACTGGACAGAAAGATGGCTTTTTTTCTTTGAAACACCATACATCAATACCTGCATGTATTTTCTTTCGACTGGATTGGTTGTGAAGACAAGGTCAGGAAGGTCGAAGCCTAATCATTCCACTGACTGGAGTCAGTGGGGCAGTTGACAAACAGTAAGGCCAAGTAAGGCCCACTACAGTCGAGGCAAAGCAAACTGCCAAGGAAGGCATTGCAAAACCCTCCAGAAGACACATCTGCCAAGCAGCTAATGAGCAAGAAGGGAGGAGGCATGGAGGCAGAGCATTGTCTCAAAACTGAATGAAATGTATACTTTAATTGGGATAGGAAAGGGGGGATACTTAGTCAGTTGTCTAACAGTGTATTCAACTGAAATGTGTCTTCCGCATTTAACCCAACCCCTCTGAATCAGAGAGGTGCAGCTGCCTTAATCGACATCCACGTCTTCTGCGCCCGTGGAACAGTGGGTTAACTGCCTTACTCAGGGGCAGAACGGCAGATTTTTACATTGTCAGCCTGGGGATTTGATACAGCAACCTTCCAGTTACTGGCCCAACGCTCTAACCACTAGGCAACCTGCCGCCCCTTTTGTCATGGATCCTTACCAAAAAATATCCCTAATGACTGCACAAGTTTGGAACAGGCCTTTTATCAACTTCGAATGAAGCACAAAAAGCAAGATATGCAAAGTTTGCCTGTATGATTACACTAATGTCACAAGCATGGGGTGACTTGGGGTTATGTGTAGGTGTTGTGGTAGGGCAGACTTGGCAGCTTATAAGATGTGTCGAATGTTGCATCTCACCTCCATCTATAACTGCCTCAAAGTCAGAGTTCAGCCATCATGCTACTTCCAGTATATTGGAAAAGGCTATGCATCGATTATGTTTTTCATTTAACAAATTGCACAAAATATAGATAAACAAGACCTTAACAGCTGATTCTCTCACCTTCTCAGGTAATCGTCATCAGGGCTTTCGTCAGGCATTTCTTGGTTTAAGGCCTCTTGTGGTACATTCACCGCTGGACTTGGACTGGCAGACTGTCTGTAAACCCTCTCCCACTGGCCTGTCTCCTGATTATACACCAACCCCACTGCCCATTCTCTCTGCGGGCTAGGGGTTCCCCGGTGAGGGAAGGCTGTGTCCCCTCCAGGTTCATCAGCACTGGGCTGTGGCTGTGCTAACTGTCTCCTGTCAGAGGACTGGGGATCCTGTATCACAGTCTGCCTCGTGTTGTGAAAGGCAGGGTTGGAGCTTGGGGGCTGCCATGAGGTGCTCCCCTCTTGTGATGGGGTCTGGCCGGTGCGTTCCCAGCGATGTGTACCTTGGTTAAACGTGAACAGGTTGTGGCAGACCCTGCAGCGGTTCATATGGCCGCGGAAGGGACCAGAACCATCATCACCGCTGTGGGGGGGCTGATAATGAGGGTTGACAGGCCGCTCAGAGTCTATGTTATTATTGTGCGTCTCCCATGTTTGTTGCTCTTGGCTGCTCTCTCCACCAGCGCCACCCGACTGCTCCATTTCCTGTATGCGATCATACTCCATGAAGTAGCGATTCAAGTTGCACTGCAGCACGTTACGGATAGAGATGGGGCTGTTGCTCCCTCCCTCCCCAAGAGTGTGCTGTCCACTACTAGTGCTGGGTCCATCTACAGAGCTGTTTCCACTGATGTGGGGGCTCATAACTGCTGGGGGAAAGCTTCCTCCCTCTGTGGCAGGGGTGTAGACAGGCGACTGATAGGAGCACTCCTGCTGTCTCAGCACAGACAGCAGGCTGACAGATGATGCACTAGTCGTGGGTGGAGATACCCCAACACCCTCACTATGCTCAGGCCGCATGTTGAGCATGCTACCCATCCAGTCTGCCCCCGCCAGTCGCCCAGAACACTCCCGGCCTGGCTGCTGGTGGCCTGAAGATGGAGTGCGTAAAGAGTGTCCTCTAGCACCGCTGTACACACTGCTGAAGGCAGAGGGACGGTGTGAGGAGCGAGGCTCAGAGGGCTGCCGGGGCTCAGTGCGAGCAGAGGAGAAGGTGGAGGCATAGGACTGGGTCTCCAGGCTCTCAGGGTCAGAGGGGTCCTCTCCAGATGATGAAGGGGCTTGGGTGGGAGAGCACCGACTGCAGAAGCAAACCATACCAAGGTGTTGCACACAACCCTGGTAGGGGGGTCGGAAGCGATTCCGCAGGGCGGAATAACGTCCAGAGGGAAGACTAGGAGAGTCAGCAGCACTATTGACAGCGGGTTCAGGAGGATGCTGCTCCTCAGACTGTGAGCCCGAGTTCCTCGATGACAGGATGTGCAGGAAGTTGTGGAGAATGGGGGTACGGCGGACCGGTTGGGACTGTAGGAAGGATCGATGGCGAAAGTGGGGCATCTCCATGCTATCCATGGGGACCTCAGAGTCATCATCACTCTGCTGAAAAGCACACAACGGGAACAAAATGTTCTTGATATGACGTAACTGACCTAATGTAAAGTATATAACGTAAAGTATTAGACATAGTCTCACCTGTTGGTTAGAGGGATTCACTATAGCGGTCAACAGGTAATGACCCAGTGGGTCAAACCTCACCAGTCTGCAACAGAGCATTCACATGTGTCATTATCTCCATTTTGCTTTAAATACTGTTTGAGAATATCTGACTCGGTTTTCAAATTCGGAAATTTCAGCAAAAGTTTCAACATGTCAACTAATCGAACACTGTGGAAATGACAGGGAGATGGAGAAGGTGGAGCTTTTTGTCAGACCTGACTCTCTCTGTCTCGCTGGCAGTCTTGACCAGGGAAAATGGCTCCTTCCTACTCCAGTCCCAGAAGTGAACCTCATTGTTTGTTGCTATGAGAAGGAGCTGGGCGGTAGGGTGAAAGGCCAGGGAGGCAATGGCCACATTGCTCTCAGTGAACCAGCTCTCACTGCCACCCTGGGCATCAGATGGGCCACACAATGTTCAAAAGAAGATGATTAGTGTCAATATTACGCACAAAACCCCAGAATGTCATATCATCCAACTACTTTTGAGAGAGTTCAAAGGAAATTGATTGGTAAAAAGTCAAACTTGTGATGATGCAATAGAGGACATGGTCACCTATACCAGCACCACACACAGAGATAGTTAGAGATCTCTAGTTGGATATGTTGGATTCGGGGTAAACTTTGAACATTGTTATACTCATAAGCATAGTAAATAAAGGAGTGGAAGTTACTGGTTTTAATGTCAGAGGTTAATGGTTCTCTGTAGAAAGACAGATGGCTTTGGAATGTGTTGGGTGGACGGGAGGTGGTCACAGGATTGCTATAGGGGAAGAGGATGGGCATCTGTGGATTAGTCTAAGGAGGGGTTGAGGTCAGGTCAGATCCCCTGAAGGGAGAAATTATGGTTAATTATCCTATTATCCTCTTCCTTTCAAACCATAAATGGTCAGGATTGGAGAGGAGGTGTGCCTAAAGTGGAGTATACAGTCGTGGCTAAAAGTTTTGAGAATGACACAAATATTAATTTCCACAAAGTTTGCTGCTTCAGTGTCTTTAGATATTTTTGTCAGATGTTACTATGGAATACTGAAGTATAATTACAAGCATTTCACGTGTCAAAGGCTTTTCTTGACAATTTCATGAAGTTGCAGTGTTGACTTTTCTTTTTCAAGACCTCTGCAATACGCCCTGGCATGCTATCAATTAACTTCTGGGGCTCTGATGGCAGCCCATTCTTGCATAATCAATGCTTGGAGTTTGTCAGAATTTGTGGGTTTTTGTTTGTCCACCTTGAGGATTGACCACAAGTTCTCAATGGGATTAAGGTCCGGGGAGTTTCCTGGCCATGGAACCAAAATATCAATGTTTTGTTCCCAGAGCCACTTAGTTATCACTTTTGCCTTATGGCAAGGTGCTCCAAAATGCTGGAAAGGGCATTGTTCGTCACCAAACTGTTCCTGAATGGTTGGGAGAATTTGCTCTCGGAGGATATGTTGGTACCATTCTTTATTCATGGCTGTGTTCTTAGGCAAAATTGTAAGTGAGCCCACTCCCTTGGCTGAGAAGCAACCCCACACTTGAACGGTCTCAGGATGCTATACTGTTGGCATGACACAGGACTGATGGTAGCACTCACCCTGTCTTCTCCGGACAAGCTTTTCTCCGGATGCCCCAAACAATCGGAAAGGGGATTCATCAGAGAAAATGACTTTACCCCAGTCCTCAGTAGTCCAATCCCTGTACCTTTTGCAGAATATCAGTCGGTCCCTGATGTTTTTCCTCGAGAGAAGTTGCTTCTTTGGTGCCCTTCTTGACACCAGGCCATCCTCCAAAAGTCTTCGCCTCACTGTGTGTGCAAATGCACTCACACCTGCCTGCTGCCATTCCTGAGCAAGCTCTGTACTGGAGGTGCCCCGATCCCGCAGCTGAATCAACTTTAGGAGACGGGCCTCCCGGGTGGCGCAGTGGTTAAGGGTGCTGTACTGCAGTGCCAGCTGTGCCATCAGAGACTATGGGTTCGCGCCCAGACTCTGTCGTAACCGGCTGCGACCGGAAGGTCCGTGGGGCGACGCACAATTGGCCTAGCGTCGTCCGGGTTAGGGAGGGCTTGGTTGGTAGGGATGTCCTTGTCTCATCGCGCACCAGCGACTCCTGTGGCGGGACGGGCGCAGTGCGCGCTAACCAAGGTTGCCAGGTACACGGTGTTTCCTCCGGCACATTGGTGCGGCTGGCTTCCGGGTTGGATGTGTGCTGTGTTAAGAAGCAGTGCGGCTAGTTGGGTTGTGTATCGGAGGACGCATGACTTTCAACCTTCGTCTCTCCCGAGCCCATACGGGAGTTGTAGCGATGAGACAAGATAGTAGCTACTACAACAATTGGATACCACGAAATTGGGGAGAAAAAGGGGTAAAAAAAACAATAATAAATAAATAAAAACTTTAGGAGACGGTTCTTTGGTGCCCTGAAGCCTTCTTCACAACAATTGAAACGCTCTCCTTGAAGTTCTTGATGATCCGATAAATGGTTGATTTAGGTGTAATCTTACTGGCAGCAATATCCTTGCCTGTGAATCTCTTTTTGTACAAAGCAATGATGACAGCACGTGTTTCCTTGCAGGTAACCATGTTTGACAGAGGAAGAACAATGATTCCAAGCACCACCCTCCTTTTGAAGCTTCCAGTCTGTTGTTTGAACTCAATCAGCATTACAGAATGATCTCCAGCCTTGACCTCGTCAACACTCACACCTGTGCTAACAAGAGAATCACTGACATGATGTCAGCAGGTCCTTTTGTGGCAGGGCTGAAATGCAGTGGAAATGTTTTTGGGGGGATTCAGTTCATTTGCATGGCAAAGAGGGACTTTGTAATTAAATGCAATTCATCTGATCACTGTTCATAACATTCTGGAGTATATGCAAATTGCCATCATACAAACTGAGGCAGCAGACTTTGTGAAAATTAATAGTTGTGTAATTCTCAAAACTTTTGGCCACGACTGTATATACTGGTAGTGGTGGAAACATGTCTGTGTCTCAATACAGCTGTGTCGACCCTTTGGGAAGAATTAAACTTGGTTAAGCTTCTCTAGTGTCCGCGAGTTATTTACTCTGAAAAATTAGAACCTAACAGATGGCGCTGCAAGCAGAGTTCACCACGATTTGTAGTCAAACCAAAGAGTCCAGATCAATGGAGCAGAGCTGTCAACAAACAAGGTAGGCAAGTTCCTATACCTGTTTCCACTCATTTTGACATCTTGGGGAGATGAAAATTGTAGGCTGAACATTATAGGATATGGACCGGGAGAGCCTGAGTTTAATTCGGTAGGCCCATTGTGTAAGGACTGGTCGTAGCTTTATGGTAGATGGTAAGTCCCGGAAGGTCAACTCGTACATAATTTTGGTGATGTCTGTTATCAATAATAGGGATATGGGAGGCAATACGGGAAAAAGCCATTATGTCATCCGTATTCTCCAGTAATACATTCGCAGGCGCTATAGTATCATTCTAATACAAGGTATTAAGTGCCGTGACCAATGAACTATTATCCGGGGAAGTGTGTAACGCTGCCTTGGAAAATAGTTAATAGAAGGTGTGTATTATAGACTGGAGTGAAAAAAAATCCAAAACACACTGAACACCGTCAGGAGAGGTTAGGGAATAATAACTATTGATAAACAGACCGGATTCTCCCTGTATTGTGGAGCCAGAGGATTTTAATAAAGCCATGGAGGGGCTGGAAGGAGAGCACTAGCATTCTACCAATTCGGCTCGAATATGGGAAGAATTTGGGCAACATTTCCCTGCTAACAGAGAATTCAAATCAAATAAAGAATTCAGGGAGGCAATTATGACTTGGCACAATGACATAAAACCAGAATCAAAAGCTCAATATATCAGCGTGTTGATGTCAGCATTCTATCAACAAAAAACTTGACTCATGTCGCGGATGTGCGAGGGGTTAATAGGGCCATAGGGCAAATCACTAACTATAGTTTCAGTGGCCAAGGTAAGGCAAAGAAATGTCGCAAAAAAACAAAGCATACGGAGAAAGCTCCCTGTTTTAGACGTGGGACTATCGGACATTGGAAGAATGAGTGTAATGTGATACTGGAACATGCTGCATTCGAAGGAAATAGAAGCGTTTGCATCTTTTTCAAAAGAGCAACAATAAATTGTCTTGAGATTAGCAGGAGTGGAAATGTCCCATATTGGTGAATAGCCTCGGTTCGATTGATAAGTGGTTCATAAAGCCTCTCCAGGTTCTCCTTTACCCAAATCCAGATAGCAGATGTTCTGAAAGAGCTGCAAAACCTGGACCCGTACAAATCAGCTGGGCTTGACAATCTGGACCCTCTATTTCTGAAACTATCCGCCGCCATTGTCGCAACCCCTATTACCAGCCTGTTCAACCTCTCTTTAATTTCGTCTGAGAATCCCCAAGGATTGGAAAGCTGCCACAGTCATCCCCCTCTTCAAAGGGGGAGACAACCTGGACCCAAACTGTTACAGACCTATATCCATCCTGCCCTGCCTATCTAAGGTCTTCGAAAGCCAAGTCAACAAACAGGTCACTGACCATCTCGAATCACACCGTACCTTCTCCGCTGTGCAGTCTGGTTTCCGAGCCGGTCACGGGTGCACCTCAGCCACGCTCAAGGTACTAAACGATATCATAACGGCCATCGATAAAAGACAGTACTGTGCAGCCATCTTCATCGACCTTGCTAAGGCTTTTGACTCTGTCAATCACCATATTCTTATCGGCAGACTCAGTAGCCTTGATTTTTCTGATGACTGCCTTGCCTGGTTCACCAACTACTTTGCAGACAGAGTGCAGTGTGTCAAATCGGAGGGCATGCTGTCCGGTCCTCTGGCAGTCTCTATGGGGGTGCCACAGGGTTCAATTCTCGGGCCGACTCTTTTCTCTGTATATATCAATGATGTTGCTCTTGCTGCAGGCGATTCCCTGATCCACCTCTACGCAGACGACACCATTCTATATACTTCCGGCCCATCCTTGGACACTGTGCTATCTAACCTCCAAACAAGCTTCAATGCCATACAACACTCCTTCCGTGGCCTCCAACTGCTCTTAAACGCCAGTAAAACCAAATGTATGCTTTTCAACCGTTCGCTGCCTGCACCTGCACGCCTGACTAATATCACCACCCTGGATGGTCCCGACCTTGAATATGTGGACATCTTTAAGTACCTAGGTGTCTGGCTAGACTGTAAACTCTCCTTCCAGACTCATATCAAACATCTCCAATCGAAAATCAAATCTAGAGTCGGCTTTCTATTCCGCAACAAAGCCTCCTTCACTCACGCCGCCAAACTTACCCTAGTAAAACTGACTATCCTACCGATCCTCGACTTCGGCGACGTCATCTACAAAATAGCTTCCAACACTCTACTCAGCAAACTGGATGCAGTTTATCACAGTGCCATCCGTTTTGTCACTAAAGCACCTTATACCACCCACCACTGCGACTTGTATGCTCTAGTCGGCTGGCCCTCGCTACATATTCGTCGCCAGACCCACTGGTTCCAGGTCATCTACAAGTCCATGCTAGGTAAAGCTCCGCCTTATCTCAGTTCACTGGTCACGATGGCAACACCCACCCGTAGCACGCGCTCCAGCAGGTGTATCTCACTGATCATCCCTAAAGCCAACACCTCATTTGGCCGCCTTTCGTTCCAGTTCTCTGCTGCCTGTGACTGGAACGAATTGCAAAAATCGCTGAAGTTGGAGACTTTTATCTCCCTCACCAACTTCAAACATCTACTATCTGAGCAGCTAACCGATCGCTGCAGCTGTACATAGTCTTATCGGTAAATGGCCCACCCAATTTTACCTACCTCATCTCCATACTGTTTTTATTTATTTACTTTTCTGCTCTTTTGCACACCAATATCTCTACCTGTACATGACCATCTGATCATTTATCACTCCAGTGTTAATCTGCAAAATTGTAATTATTTGCCTACCTCCTCATGCCTTTTGCACACAATGTACAGTGCCTTGCGAAAGTATTCGGCCCCCTTGGAACTTTGCGACCTTTTGCCACATTTCAGGCTTCAAACATAAAAGATATAAAACTGTATTTTTTTGTGAAGAATCAACAACAAGTGGGACACAATCATGAAGTGGAACGACATTTATTGGATATTTAAAACCTTTTTAACAAATCAAAAACTGAAAAATTGGGCGTGCAAAATTATTCAGCCCCCTTAAGTTAATACTTTGTAGCGCCACCTTTTGCTGCGATTACAGCTGTAAGTCGCTTGGGGTATGTCTCTATCAGTTTTGCACATCGAGAGACTGACATTTTTTCCCATTCCTCCTTGCAAAACAGCTCGAGCTCAGTGAGGTTGGATGGAGTGCATTTGTGAACAGCAGTTTTCAGTTCTTTCCACAGATTCTCGATTGGATTCAGGTCTGGACTTTGACTTGGCCATTCTAACACCTGGATATGTTTATTTTTGAACCATTCCATTGTAGATTTTGCTTTATGTTTTGGATCATTGTCTTGTTGGAAGACAAATCTCCGTTCCGGTCTCAGGTCTTTTGCAGACTCCATCAGGTTTTCTTCCAGAATGGTCCTGTATTTGGCTCCATCCATCTTCCCATCAATTTTAACCATCTTCCCTGTCCGTACTGAAGAAAAGCAGGCCCAAACCATGATGCTGCCACCACCATGTTTGACAGTGGGGATTGAACTGTGTTGCTTTTACGCCAAACATAACGTTTTGCATTGTTGCCAAAAAGTTCAATTTTGGTTTCATCTGACCAGAGCACCTTCTTCCACATGTTTGGTGTGTCTCCCAGGTGGCTTGTGGCAAACTTTAAACAACACTTTTTATGGATATCTTTAAGAAATGGCTTTCTTCTTGCCACTCTTCCATAAAGGCCAGATTTGTGCAATATACGACTGATTGTTGTCCTATGGACAGAGTCTCCCACCTCAGCTGTAGATCTCTGCAGTTCATCCAGAGTGATCATGGGCCTCTTGGCTGCATCTCTGATCAGTCTTCTCCTTGTATGAGCTGAAAGTTTAGAGGGACGGCCAGGTCTTGGTAGATTTGCAGTGGTCTGATACTCCTTCCATTTCAATATTATCGCTTGCACAGTGCTCCTTGGGATGTTTAAAGCTTGGGAAATCTTTTTGTATCCAAATCCGGCTTTAAACTTCTTCACAACAGTATCTCGGACCTGCCTGGTGTGTTCCTTGTTCTTCATGATGCTCTCTGCGCTTTTAACGGACCTCTGAGACTATCACAGTGCAGGTGCATTTATACGGAGACTTGATTACACACAGGTGGATTGTATTTATCATCATTAGTCATTTAGGTCAAAATTGGATCATTCAGAGATTCTCACTGAACTTCTGGAGATAGTTTGCTGCACTGAAAGTAAAGGGGCTGAATAATTTTGCACGCCCAATTTTTCAGTTTTTGATTTGTTAAAAAAGTTTGAAATATCCAATAAATGTCGTTCCACTTCATGATTGTGTCCCACTTGTTGTTGATTCTTCACAAAAAAAATACAGTTATATCTTTATGTTTGAAGCCTGAAATGTGGCAAAAGGTCGCAAAGTTCAAGGGGGCCAAATACTTTCGCAAGACACTGTATATAGACTATTTTTTTTCTACTGTGTTATTGACTTGTTTATTGTTTACTCCATGTGTAACTCTGTGTTGTCTGTTCACACTGCTATGCTTTATCTTGGCCAGGTCGCAGTTGCAAATGAGAACTTGTTCTCAACTAGCCTACCTGGTTAAATAAAGGTTAAATAAAAAAATTAAAAAATTAAAATACGTGAAGGAAGAGATCACGTCTGACCTAACTATTTAGTAAAGGCTAGGGATGAATTAACACGGAGTCCTTACGATGAGAAATTGGCTAAATTTGCCACAGGAAAATGTATTTTGGGTTGAAGAATCTAGGCAAAATGCCAGGGGAATGGATTCTAAAGGTAACACATTTAAATTATATGGCCAAACACTCCTTGCAAACTCAGAAAGCCTTGGGGGGGGGGGGTTATCTCATGAGACATTTTATGTGGGTTTTTAGTTTGAAATAGATGTACGTTTTATGTTGTCTTATTCTGAAATAGGTTTCTAGAATATACAAAAGGGTGGAGGGGTAACAAGGAATTAGCAAATGAGTTATTAAACCTAAAACTAACCTTAATTATTTTTAGGTAGTTCATGAACATTGTAGGGGATTGAAACAAACATTTAATGGGTTCTGAAGGACAGGGAATGTAAAAGGAAGAGGAAATATGTGAATGGTGTCGAATGCTCTATCCTGACTTTCTGGGGAGGCCTGATCAATCTCACTAGAAATGATCGGAACAGGATTTAATTATAAAATGAATGACAAACACCAGTCTGTTCAAATTGTACCATTACTTCATAAGATTATTATTATTTCCGTAGGGAGTTATAAAGAGTTGTTTTAGAATCATGTGTTCAACGGGGAAAATGAACAGCTCCCTGGGGTCCTGGTTTATGGGTAAATATACAGAGGTATTGTGTTCAGTCTGCATATAGAAGGGAAATATATGTTAATAAGGGATGACAGTTACTTCAAATGGATTGTGATATGTGTATTGCTGATTTAATTGAGTGTTTTTGTTTCGATACAAATTTCACCAGATTGGGATACTGGAGTGTGGGATTCCGCGAGGGGTTAGGGTGCTAACTTCATGATCTGTAAACTCTTTCGAGAGGTCGCCAGTAGAATAAGGGAGTATGGACTAATTTTGAAAATGGTTTTAGCAGTAACAGTATGTTGGTATGCTCTTTGACATTTGTCGTAGATATAATGTTATTAAGAAAAGGTTAATGTAAGAAGTTGTCATATAGTCAATGCTTGTCTGGATTTCCTGAAACAGAAATGAATTGAGCTAAACTGTTGTTGTCATCTTTGCTTTTTATGAGGTTATCATGGAAGCTGACGTCAGATCATGTCTTAATGCATGGTAGGAATAATTTGACCACAAACAGTGTGTGTGAACCTCAAAACCCTCCCTCACCGGCTGAAGAAAGAGCGACGAAGGCGTGCAATTCGACAGTGGCTTTTTAACACTTCTGAGACCGAGCCATAAACCAAAGTGCTGAGAACGGCAGGTGAGAGATTTGTGTACATGGGAGAAACGGACGTACATGTGCCATTGGGAAGATGAACTGTAAACGCTATCTGAAAAGGACACGCTAGAATGAAAAGTGCCGGGAAGAGGACAGGAAGGGGGGGGGGGTCTACACACTGCAAACAATTTTGACAAAGGATGCGTGGAGATACTGATCTTTCATTACCAGGCCACTCGTGACAGGAAAACAGGGACGGGGGGGGGGGGCTGTAAATGAGGTGTTATTACCAGCAATAAAAAGGTTTAGTTTATAAATGTACATTCTAACAGGGATGATGTGTGCTAAATTGAGAAGCTGGGATTCGAGTCCTATTCTCAAAGTAAGTACTAAGAACTCTCATTCTGAATTTGGTTTGGATAATTGATCAAATGTTTTAGTTATGATTTGGGCACAGCGAGAGAGAGTTGCTACAGAACGGTGAGAGGTGGGGGCGCTGATAAAATGTATTTTGCCAAGGGAGTCTCCAGAAATCTTACCTCTAAGTGTCCTCCAACAGGTTGTTGTTTGTTAGAGAAATCACTGGATGATAGGCTTGGGACAACCATGAGTTTTTTTGTTCTCTTTTGTTTTACCATGTAATCAGAATTTTAAAGTTAAATCGCATCAATGGGTGCTGCAAAGTTATTAAACATGTACTTCTTTTTCTCTTTCCTTTTCAAGTCAATATGTTTTTAGGTTTCGTGGAACATAAGAGTGATCATTGTTCCAGAGGAGAGACTGATGTACATTGACTAATTGATTTGAGAATGTTTTAGTATGTTTATAACTTTAGAAATGCATTAGGAGTAGTGACTAGTGTGTTATGGGTTTGATGTAATGATAGTGTATCATTCCCAGAGACTGTATATTGTTACAGGAGATAGCTCATAGGAAAGGGAAGACAGCTACCTGTACGCAATATGGGGATTTAATTGTACAATACACATACCCAGATCATGGTGAGAGGAGAAGAGATAGTGGTGGCATTTCAGACACTATGGTTATCATTCAAGAAACCTGAGTTTTGTTAGGTTGGATATTCTGCCCAACTCATTAATCTTTTTCCCAATTTCTAACATCCGGCGAACACTTGAAGGATTCATTGAAGGTTATAGGCATGGGCCATGTTAGTAGAAGCACGGGTTAGCATTGTTGGGATATCAATTAATGAGGACTCGTGCCACATGGATTGGTAACTGGGAGACCGATGGGAGTACAGGGGAGGCTGTTATTCAAATGTCAGAAATTAGTGCTCTTGAAATAAGACGAGAGTTCATGTTGTCAGGAAATGTGTTGCATTATGTATATCCTCAGGTGAAAGCAGAGATAAACAAGGGCACGGGCTGAATTCTGGAGATTGAGTGTACGTCAAGATGCACCAGGCGGGGGTTTTGGGACAGTGTTGGTCTGGTCCACACACACACTACTCCTTACAGCAGCTGCAGCGGTAAAGATCGTCATGTCTCTCCTTGGTGGGTGCATTGTTCTCACGTGAAGTGAGGTCAAGCTGCATAACGGGTGAGCTTGAAGACATGACAGAGGAAGTGGAGTGAAAGAGAGAGACTAGATTCCACTGTAAGACATACAGATGGGTTGGGTCTGGGAGCTACTTTAAACATCATAGTTGAGTTGGGGTTAGCTGCTTTATTGGTTAATGCATCATATGAAAGAGGTTAGATATTGGGGTAATTGTACTCTAAACAACATGTTGAAGTCATTGATGTGAAAGGATATACAGTGCTGAGTTACCTTAAGAGGATGTAGGGGTGTGGCAATGGAGGAGATGGGGAACAAAGTGAAAATGATATGACTTGGGAACACCTCTCGGAACCTGGGGCCGAAAGGGGAAGACTGGGCGAAAGCATGAGGAGGCTTTTTAGGGTTTTCATCTTTGTGGAACCCAGCACAAAAGTATCCTGGAGGCATAGAGTCAGGTGAAGAGAGAGTGGGAATTGTCATGGTCTCAGACTTTGGTTTTCATGCATATATAATTATGCATAGCTTATCACATTGTTAACTTCTTGAGTGTAGGGGCTTCTTGAATGTAGGGGTTTTTGGCTAAAAAACATACCCATTTGAAACTGCCCATTTCTCAGGCCCAGAAACTAGAATATGCGTATAATTGTCAGATTGGGGTAGAAAACACGCTAAAGTTTCCAAAAACTGTCAAAATATTGTCTGTGAGTATAACAGAACTGATATTGCAGGCGAAAACCTGAGGAAAATCAAACCAGGAAGTGGCTTCTATTTTGAAAGCTCCATGTTCTATAGCCTGCCTTCGCTCCATTTAAAGGGATATGAACCAGATTCCTTTTCCTATCGCTTCCTCAAGTTGTCAACAGTCTTTAGACATAGTTTCAGGCTTTTATTTTAAAAAATGAGCGAGAAAGATAACATGGCGTCAGATAGCTGGGTGTTCGCATGAGTTTTGCTTGCGCAACAGAGTGGGGCAGCCATGGTCTCTCCATCTCCTATTGAAAAAGCGACAGTCCCAGTTGATATATTACCGATTATATATTTTAAAAACAACCTGAGGATTGATTATAAAAAAAATTGACATGTTTCTGTGGACATTACGGATACTATTTGGAATGTTCGTCTGCGATGTTGTGACCGCTCGCGCCTGTGGATTTTGGATATAAAAATAATCTTTATGGAACAAAAGGAACATTTGTGTAACTGGGAGTCTCGTGAGTGAAAACATCCGAAGATCATCAAAGGTAAGCAATTTAATCTATTGCTTTTCTGACTTTCATGACCAATCTACTTGGCTGCTAGGTGTTTGTAATATTTTGTCTACTGAGAGAGATGTTCTTACATAAATGTTTGTCATGCTTTCGCCGAATAGCTGTGTTGAAATCTGACACGCCAGGTGGATTAACAACAAGCTGAGCTGTGTTTTGCTATATTGCACTTGTGATTTCATGAAAATGAAATATGTTTAGTAATTTAAATTAAATTTTGCGCGCTGCAATTCAGCGGGTGTTGATGAAAATGATCCCGCTAACGGGATGGGTGCATCAAGAAGTTAATACTGTTATGTTTGGTGTCTTTTTTGTTGCTTTCCAAGCCTTATGCTGTCACTCTCTTAGGAACCAGAAGGAGAGAGTGGAGAAACAAAAAGCGCTCCAGCTGACATGGAACAAGACAGCAGATTCATCTAGAATGTCATTTTGTTGTGTGATGAGAGATGGAAATAAAATTGTGTATGGTGTGAAGTCTCTGAGTTTGTAAACGTCACGGTGAATGTTTTGTTACCATTGTTTGTACATTTTTATTTATTTATTTTTTATTCATTAATTATTATCATTGTCCATTTAAAAGTAATTTCCAAGTTTACGTAAGTTGAACATTAGGAAGCTATTCTTCAATAGGAGGGACTGTTGGGGGGGGGGGCGTTGTATCATTTGATTTACACAACATTCCTACCACTTTTAAGACACAAAATATTATTTATTGTGAAACAAACAAGGAATAACACAAAAAAACTGTAAACTTGAGCGTGCATAACTATTCAACCCCCCCCCACAGTCAATACTTTGTAGAGCCACCTTTTGCAGCAATTACAGCTGCAAGTCTCTTGGGGTATGTCTCTATAAGCTTGGCACATCTAGCCACTGGGATTTTTGCCCATTCTTGAGGAAAAACTGCTCCAGCTGGATGGGTTCCGCTGGTGTACAGCAATCTTAAATCACACCACAGATTCTCAATTGGATTGAGGTCTGGGCCATTCCAAGACATTTAAATGTTTCCCCTTAAACCAACCGAGTGATGCTTTAGCAGTATACTTAGGGTCATTGTCCTGCTGGAAGGTGAACCTCCATCCCAGGCTCAAATCTCTGGAAGACTGAAACAGGTTTCTCTCAAGAATTTCCCTGTATTTAGCGCAACCCATCATTCTTTCAATTCTGACTAGTTTCCCAGTCCCTGCCGATGGAAAAACATCCCCACAGCATGATGCTGCCACCACCATGCTTCACTGGATGGTGTTCTCGGGGTGATGGGCTTCCACCAGACATAGCATTTTCCTTGATGGACAAAAAGCCACGTTTTAGTCTCATCTAACCAAAGTACTTTCTATATGTTTGTGGAGTCTCCCACATGCCTTTTGGCGAACACCAAACGTGTTTGCTTATTTTTTTCTTTAAGCAATGGCTTTTTTCTGACCACTATTCCGCAAAGCCCAGCTCTGTGGAGTGTACGGCTTAAAGTGGTCCTATGGACAGATACTCCAATCTCCGCTGTGGAGCTTTACAGCTCCTTCAGGGTTATCTTTGGTCTCTTTGTTGCCCCTCTGATTAATGCCCTCCTTGCCTGGTCCGTGAGTTTTGGTGGGCGGCCCTCTCTTGGCAAGTTTGTTGTGGTGCCATATTCTTTCAATTTTTTTAATAAAGGATTTAATGGTGCTCTGTGGGATGTTCAAAGTTTGATGTTTTTTTATATCACAACCCTGATCTGTACTTCTCCACAACTTTGTCCCTGACCCGTTTGGAGATTTCCTTGGTCTTCATGGTGCCGCTTGCTTGGTGGTGCCCCTTGCTTAGTGGTGTTGCAGACTCTGGGGCCTTTCAGAACAGGTGTCTATATACTGAGATCATGCAACACTTAAAGTCCACCTGTGCAATCTAACTAATTATGTGACTTCTGAAGGTAATTTTGTTGCACCACCTATTTAGAGGCTTCATAGCAAAGGGGGTGAATATATATGCATGCATCACTTTTCCATTTTATTTTATTTTTTGAATTTTCTGAAACAAGTATTTATTTTTTTTGGCTTCACCAATTGACTATTTTGTGTATGTCCATTACATGAAATCCAAATAAAAATCCATTTAAATTACAGGTTGTAATGCAACAAAATAGGAAAAACGCCAAGGGGGATGAATACTTTTGCAAAGCACTGTAGACATCATGCAAAACAACAAATCCCTACAAGCTCCTGCACATTATCTCTAGCTGAAACCTTTGCTAACAGGTATTATGACAACTTAAAACTTGCACAAGACAGTTTTCAGAATTGTCAATTTAAAGAAATGTTGCCAATTTATTCATTACAAGTTTTATTTAACCTGGTAGGCAAGTCAGTTAAGAACAAATTCTTATTTACAATGACGGCCTACCAAAAGGTCTCCTGCGGGGACAGGGGCTGGGATTACATTTTCTTTTTAAACATAGGCTAAAACACACATCACGACAAGAGAACACTACATAAAAAGAGACCTAAGACAACAACATAGCAAGGCAGCAACACATGACACATAGCATGGTAGCAGCACAAACATGGTACAAACATTATTGGGCACAGACAACAGCACAAAGGGCAAGAAGGTAGAGACAATACATCATGCAAAGCAGCCACAACTGTCAGTAAGAGTGTCCATGACTGAGTCTTTGAATGAAGAGATTGAGATAAAACTGTCCAGTTTGAATGTTTGTTGCAGCTCGTTCCAGTCGCTAGCTGCAGCGAACTGAAAAGAGGAGTGACCCATGAATGTGTGTGCTTTGGGGACCTTTAACAGAATGTGACTGGCAGAACGGATGTTGTATGTTGAGGATGAGGGCTGCAGTAGATATCTCTGGGGGAAGTGAGGTCTAAGAGGGTTTTATAAATAAGCATCAACTAGAGAGAGACAACTCAAAGGCGAAATCCATTAATGCCAAGATAATGGAATTCATTGTGCTACTTGCTGTAGGCGTCAAGACTGACATTTGGACCAGCGGTGTCAGCCCCATTAGCATGCTGAGTCTGATAGCACAGTAGGTCAATGAGGATTTCGTACTGAGGAAAGCCGTATTGGATGCTCAAGAATGTGCTGGTTCTCATACCGCTGTTGCCATTTCAATGGCATTTGAGAACATGTTTGAAACATGAACACACCCCTAGTGCAAGTTGAATAACTGACTCGATAAATAAGCTAATCTACTGCGTCTACAGCTGACGTTATATCCTCTGTCATGGCATTGAAACGCCTGCTCAACAAAACTGCCGATTTAGAGCGTGGGGTTAAAACTTGCAAAAGTACTCGAGACTGTGAACAAGCGATTCTGTGGTATTCTCTCTGAGCCTCTTTACTGTGTCGCCACCATGCCCGATGCTAGGTACAAGGACCACTACTTCGATGCAGACAAGAAACAGAGTTTACGTGAAATTTTACATACACAGCATGGAAACGGACACCGTGACAGTGCTCACAGAGTAAAAGAGGCCATAAACAGACAGAGCTGAAACTTCACTGCTTGACATGTATGATGAAATCCTTGTTGAGAATGAAACGGCTGAACAAATGAACAACGAAACTGCACAGCAAGTAAGTGATAAAAATAGGTTTTGATTATGCTTTGCTGGTAATGGGGACATAAGTAAATGACAACAAAATATATTTTTGGTTGGTGTGGTGTGTGTGTGTAACCTTTAACAATGCAAGTCAGTTAAGAACAAATTATTATTTACAATGACGGCCTAACCCCGGATGACGCTGGGCCAATTGTGCGCTGCCCTATGGGACTTCCAATCACGGCCGGATGTGATACAGCCTGGATTCGAACCAGGGACTGTAGTGACGCCTCTTGCACTGAGATGTAGTGCCTTAGACCACTGTATCCATATGTGTGTGTGTGTGTGTGTGTGTAACTATTTAACTGTACTAGAATGTTTAAAAGGCAGCTAAAATGTAAAATATCGGTATCAGGTTTTTTGGCAAGGAAAATATTGGATATCGGTATGGCCAAAAATGTTGTATCGGTGCATCCCTAGCATCAATTAGTGGGTCTTGCGACAGGTATACAGAGATGACCAGTTCACAGATGAGTATAGAGTGCAGTGACGTGTCCTATAAGGAACATTGGTGGCAAATCTGATGGCCGAATGGTAAAGAACATCCAGCCGCTCGAGAGCACCCTTACCTGCCGATCTATAAATTATGTCTCCGTAATGTAGCATGGCTAGGATGGTCATCTGAATCAGGGTTAGTTTGGCAGCTGGGGTGAACGAGGAGAAATTACGATAGAGGAAACCAAGTCTAGATTTAACATTTAGCTAATATTAGATAGCTCATCCAGAGATTCTTACCTTTGCCTCGATTCGGCAGTTTAGACCAGATCATCATGGCATTTGTGGTTCTGTATAATAGCCACATTAGCAGTTAATTAGCATTACATTTTGGGGGATAAATACAGGCGAATATATTGATAAGTCACTTTGTCCTAGAGAGATTTACACGGTTATCAAAACGTCACACCAGCGTACGCCTAAACGAAACACATCCCTTAGTTTAAGTGTTTCTAAAATCCCCTATAGGAAAAATTAAATGGTGAAAAAACTATTGGAACCATTTCCCTGTTTGACCTCTAGGTTTCACGGTATTATGACTCATACTGTGGTACGCTATAAAGGGCTTTCACCATTTAAAAGTAGTCAACCGGGTGGGGATCCATATGGGTTGAGAGGAATCAGACAATGATCAGAGCATTGGCTTCTTCTTCAAATTGGGTTACCTGATTTGTAAATGGCTTTAAGCTGTATCACTGCCATTTTATGGCCACAATAAATTAATGACCATATTTGGTTCAGTACTCCGGCACTGCAGGTGGCGGTAAATCACAAAGAAAATTGACTACTTCAAAATGGAAATGGCCTTAGCGGCACTGCCAGTGCTATTACAGATGCCATAATGGGACAGATAAAAAGGGATAATCTCAATTGGTTTTGCTCAACTCTCCTCTGTCCTGCTTTTGAAAAAGTTCAAAGATAATCGAGGAGCAGAGGCGAGGAAACAAATGAGCTTCTATGAAATGAGACTCCGCTCCATAAGGCAAATTACATTTACAGGGGTGGAATCCCAAAATAAATGTGTAAAGTGATAAAACATATCACTTTATATAGCTAGTTGTGGAAGACATTTTATAGATGAAATAAGTGCTGTATTCTTATTAAATGTGTGCATGCTTTTCTCCTTCGAGAAAACAGCTAATTCAAAGTGGGTGTGGCGGATTTTAAAACACTTCAGCGCTAGCCACTGAGTGGAATACTCTTGTGCATCAAGGAAGTGAGCATATGTCCTCCGTTCACCTACTAATTAACTGACACCGTCCTCAACCACTTCGGTTTCCAGGTCAGAGAGGAGAGGAAGGAGTCATCATCTAATTAAGTCTATGTTTGCACATGTCGTCCCTGGCGTTCCTTTGCATAAGAAGATGACAGCCACTCACATGCAGGTCCCAGATGCGAACCTCTCCATCCAGACATCCCGAAGCCACCAAACCAGGGATGGTAGGGTGAAAGGTCAGACACCAAGGAGTGCGGCGATGGCCAACCAGAGAGTGAACACACTTCCCTGTCTTAACCACTGTGACATAAATGTTGTGGTTGACATGTGTGGAGGCCATTAAGGTCCTATATGAAAGGAAAACGTTAACAGTTACCATACAATCTTCCGGTCTTGGTGTCTTTCTACCTCCTCCAAACATTTTTTTTATAGGATGTCATTCTGACCTGTCCGGGCTAAAAGCCAACAGGAAGGTAGAACGAGGGCTGTCCGGCAACTCCACTTTCTGTGGAAAATAAAATAAAAAGAGCACATAAAAAGTCACCACTCATCTCAGTTAAACTTGATACATTGCACGATTTCCATCCATTCCTCAGGAAGGATGCTCCTTACCTGACTCTGCCATTTCATCCTCCGGGTCTTCTCCTCAACAAGCTGCTGCAGGAGGCGCTGGGAGCCAAGGCCGCGGGCACCACGCTCCCGGGCAGATAAGATCCGCACTGAATTCTTTGGGTAGACAGTCATCTCAAAGATAAGGCCTTCCTCCCTCTCCTTCACACGGGTGTTTGTTGGTCTCAGTCACCAAAGGGTCTTCACAAAGGCCATATGAAAGTGTGTGTGGCCAGCTTGTAGTCTAAAGGGGAGTCTAGCTTGTAGTCTACACCTTTACCTTATGAAATCCAACTATTGATGACAGAACCATGTTTGTAGCTAACTAGCTAAAAATTGGTTTTTACTTATTAGTTACCTAATCACTGCATTTGTCATTTGTTAACAGCCATGAGGAGCTGATGACAATGTTGCCATTGGTGGCATGAATCATTTAAATCTGTTCGTTTTACAGAATTAAAACATAACGTTAATGACCAAACAACTGGTGATGTGGGTTCTGGCAGTTAAACTGAAACACAGAGAAACAACGAAAACAGGCTGTCATGAAACTTCAAAATCAAGTTAACTACCCGTCTCCTAGCTCCAGATTGTAAACCCAGATAATGTGATTTAACCCAACAAATGTGGTTCATTATACTGGTGGAGGACAAAGATAGTATCGCCAATAGCAGGTTAAAGTTGTCAGTTGAAAACTCTCTTGACGACGTTTTGTACAGCCAGGCCTGTAACTAACAGTAATATTTGGTTAAATCACATTATATTGTGTTACAATCTCTAGCTATCCATCTCCCAAAAAACTAACAAGCCAGCGTTTGTCCAACTCAAGCGTTGACAACCAACCCAAACAAGGCATTTGGCCAAACTAGCTAACGTTAGCGATATACTCGACCACGTCCCTACTTTTGCCCCACTGCTACGGTTGGATGTTCTTGACGACTTGACTAGTTACATATATTAGACTTTAACCAGCGTCTGAAACAGTCTCGTATATTTATGTTTCATTTTCTCCGATGTTTTCATATTGTGTTGACCGACTGTGGTTAGCAAACTAGCAGTGTAGCTAGGCTAGCTATTGGTCTATGTTCTCCAAAACATTAGCCAGCTGGCCAGATCAGACCTGGCTCAGCACATCAGGCATTACTAGCTGAACACGGGGACCGAGGTGGGCGTCAAACAGGGAGCTTTTTGTTTTCAGTGCAATAAATAGCTAGCTTACAAAAGGGTCAATTTTGCTTTAAAGTAAGCAATGTATTGTTCATCTACATTTATCGCTATTTCTAAATGTTTTATAGAAAACATAGAAGTTCATGATTATACAACGTAGCGTTTTCCAAACTGGGTCTGGGCCCTAGGATCCTGGTCCTCAATCCAAACAGTACACACATTTGTAAAAAGGGACCTGGATGGCACAATAAAGTCGGACTTATTTCCATTCTGGTTCCTATTTTTTTTACATAAATACATATACAATTATATAGATAGAGACGAAAAAATGCTCTACCTCCAGGAGTTTACGTACAATTCTTACAAGCTTGTTTGGCTGGTAGCTTATTCTTTAGATGTTCGGGTCTGCTGGTGAACCAGACATGATCAAAGTGACACTGGACTGGCGCACTAGCTAGTTTTCCATCCAATTGGCGACAGATTTGAATTCGAATATTGTAAAATCTTCATAAAACAATATGCCATTTCAGAGTTCTCTTTGGGAAATTTAAGCATCTGACAACATGAAAGGGAATATTTGAATAATGAGCCACAATTACGTCTCGTTAAAAACACTATTCCTTGTGTTTCGATGTGTAGCATATAGCCCATATGTTCATATGTTTAAGGCTACTTTCCTAAAACAATTATTGTCTGCCTCACCATTCAGCTGTCACGAGATTTGAGCACTACATGTATCAGGGCATTGCATGCATAGGCCTATAGGCGTAGGTGTCTACTGAATGATATTAACATTTTAATAAAAATAAATATTGCCTATATAAAGGAAGAGAAGCTTAGACCAGATAGAAATATGCGGGTGGCATCCTCCAACACTGACATGCATTTTTGAAATGTCAGATGGCTACTGTGTCTGCTATACAGGTGTATAGGAGGCTAATTAGTTCCTTTTCGATCATAATATTTTGTATAAAGATAAGCAATGTATTGTAAGATTATAGGAGTAACTCTGGTAGGCCTGAAAGTCTTGCTCATCTCAAATCAAACTTTATTTTGTCACATGTCCCCGAATACAAGTGTAGACCTTACTGTAAAATGCTTACTTACAAGCTCTTTACCAACAGTGCAGTTCAAGAAGAGTAAAGAAAATATTTACCAAATAAACTAAAGTAAAAAATAATAAAAAGTAACACAATAACATAACAATAACATGTGTGTACTGATCCAATATCCATAGCCATGCCATTTAACAGTTATCACTGGCCCTTGCTCAGACATACTCACCAAGAGCCCAGCGCCGAGCCTTCTTGCTAGCAAAGTCACGGATCAGATTGTTTTTCAACATCCTCACTTTGTCTGTATATTTTTGTGCACCTTCTCTCATTTGCTCCATCCTCATAATCTGCACTGATACTGCTGCCACTGCCTTTCACCTCTCCCTCCACTTCCAAACTTCTCCCTGACAAAACTGTATCACTGGAAAATGGTCCTGGCTCTATAGAGTGTACATGACACATATGATAATATATCCTATGATATAATACCATTTGTAATAACATCATAACGAACATTTTAGTTACCAACATTTTGTTGACTTAAATTAACTGAAAAAATTAACTAAAAGAAAAACCTGAAAAAATCAAACAGCACCGAATTCTGCAGAATATTGACCCAAATTACCTGCAGTTGTGTATCACCACCGCTAGATGTAAACGGCCATATTTCAGTCTGCATCAAAGTCACGGAGACATACCTTGGCCATGTGACTTCAAGGTTTTACTTTAACATTGGCTGTCACTTACATAGACTGAGTCCCTCAATGCTTCAAACTGTCCAGCATCCAATACAGACTAAACAATAGGCTGTTTTTGTTTAATATAATGATCACTATGTGGAAAAATAATTACAGTGTTTAGAATTCTTGTCATTGAAAAGGATTTATTCATTTTTCTTTGTTTCATAATAATAAAAAAAGAAATTCCCACGCTGGCCATTTGATTAATTGTTCAGCAGTCTTATGGCTTGGGGGTTGAAGCTGTCACGGAGCCTTTTTGTCCTAGACTTGGTGCAGTAGCAGCGAAAACAGTCTATGACTTGGGTGACTGGAGTCTCTGACAATTTTATGGGCTTTC
The DNA here is from genome assembly GCF_036934945.1 of Oncorhynchus masou masou. Classification (NCBI taxonomy): domain Eukaryota; kingdom Metazoa; phylum Chordata; class Actinopteri; order Salmoniformes; family Salmonidae; genus Oncorhynchus; species Oncorhynchus masou. Next base: position 43,512,315 of record NC_088213.1, read on the forward strand.
CTCTGACACTGCCTATTATATAGGTCCTGGATTGCAGGATGCTTGTCCCCAGTGATGTACTGGGCCGTACACACTATGCTCTGTGGAGCCTTACGGTCAGATGCCGAGCAGTTGCCATACCAGGCAGTGATGCAACCGGTCAGGATGCTCTCGACGGTGCAGCTGTAGAACTTTATGAGGATCTGGTGAGCCATGCCAAATCTTTTCAGTCTCCTGAGGGGTAATAGGTTTTGTTGTGCCCTCTTCACGGCTGTCCTGGTGTGTTTGGACCATGATAGATAGTTGGTGATGTGGACACCAAGGAACTTGAAAGTCTCGACCCGCTCCACTACAGCCCCGTTGATGTTAATGGGGTCCTGTTTGGCCCACTTTTTCCTGTAGTTCATGATCAGCTCCTTTGTCTTGCTCACATTGGGGGAAAGATTGTTGTCCTGGCACCACACTGCCAGTTCTCTGACCACCTCCCTATAGGCTGTCTCATCGCTGTCAGTGATCAGGCCTACCACTGTGTTGGAGTCTTGTTTGGCCATGCAGTCGTGGGTGAACAGTGAGTACAGGAGGGGACAAAGTACACACCCCTGATGGGCCACCGTGTTGAGGATCAGAGTGGCAGACATGTTGTTGCCTATCCTTACCACCTGGGGGCAGCCCGTCAGGAAGTCCAGGATCCAGTTGCAGAGGGAGGTGTTTAGACCCATGGTACTTAGCTTAGTGATGAGCTTCGTGGGCACTATGGTGTTGAACGCTGAGCTGTAGTCAATGAACAGCATTCTCACATAGGCGATTGAGATTGCGTCATCTGTTGATCTGTTGATCCGGGAGGATGCTGTTGATGTGAGCCATTGAGGCTTTGCTTGTTTGATGGTTTGTCTGAGGGCATAATGGGATTTCTTATAGGCGTCTGGATTAGTGTCCCGCTCCTTGAAAGTGGCAGCTCTAGCCCTTAGCTCGATGCGGATGTTTCCTGCAATCCATGGCTTCTGGTTGGGATATATACGTACGGTCACTGTGGGGAGACGTTGTCGATGCGCTTATTGATGAAGCCGATTACTGAAGTGGTGTACTCAATGCCATTGTATGAATCTCGGAACATATTCCAGTCTGTGCTAGCAAAACAGTCCTGTAGCATAGCATCCACGTCATCTGACCACTTCCGTATTGAGCGGGTCACTGGTACTTCCTGCTTTAGTTTTTGCTTCTATCAGGAGGATAGAATTATGGTCAGATTTGCCAAATGGAGGGCAGGGTAGAGCTTTTTATACGTCTCTGTGTGTGGAGTAAAGGTGGTCTAGATTTTTCCCCCCTCTGGTTGCACATGTGGCATGCTGGTAAAAATTTGGCAAAACTGATTTAAGTTTGCCCACAATAAAGTCCCTGGCCACTAGGAGCGCCGCTTCTGGGTGAACATTTTCTTGTTTGATTATGGCCTTATAGAGTTGGTTGAGTGCGGTCTTAGTGCCAGCATCGGTCTAGGGTGGTAAATAGACGGCTACGAATAACATAGATGAGAACTCTCTTGGTAGATAGTGAGGTCTACAGCTTATCATAAGGTATTCTACCTCAGTCGAGCAATACCTCGAGACTTCTTTAATATTAGACATCGCTCACCAGCTGTTTTTGACAAAAAGACACACCCGTATCCCTCGTCTTACCAGGTGTAGCTTTTCTGTGCTGCCGGGGCATTGAAAATCCCTCCAGCTCTATATTTTCGGTGAAACATTAGATATTACAGTTCTTAATGTACCGTTGGTAGGATAATCGAAGGTCATCAATTTTATTTCCCAATGATTGCGTGTTAGCAAGTAGAATTGATGGCGGTGGGAGTTTACTCGCTCGAATACAGATTCTCAAAAGGCAGCCCGCTTTGCATCCTCTTTTTCTCTGTTGTCACACCCTGACCATAGTTTGCTTTGTATGTTTATATGTTTTGTTTGGTCAGGGTGTGATCTGAGTGGGCATTCTATGTTGTATGTCTAGTTTGTCTGTTTCTGTGTTTGGCCTGACATGGTTCTCAATCAGAGGCAGGTGTTAGTCATTGTCTCTGATAACCATATTTAGGTAGCCCGTTTTGTCATTGTGGGTGATTGTCTATGTGTAGTGTTTGTGTCAGCACGATTGTTACATTGTTGTTTTGTAGTGGTCAGTTTTCCCATTAAAATGACGAATACTTACCACGCCGCATCTTCGTTCTCCTCACTATCTCCAGATGACAACCGTGACATCTGTCTTTTCTTCACGCAAATGATGGGGATCTGGGCCTGTTCCCGTGAGAGCGGTACATCTTTCTTGTCAGACTCGTTAAAGGTAAAAGCTTCTTCCAGTTTGTGGTGAGTAAATCCCAGAAGTTATTTTCGGCCATAAGAGATGGTAGCAGAAACATTATGTACAAAATAAGTTACAAACAACGCAAAAAAATTAACAAAATAGCACAATTGGTTACGGGCATCAGCGCCATCTTAACATATAGTCAAGTTCAACTGTCGGAGTCAGTTGGAGCGCAGGGGCTCTCTTTCAATTCAATTTAATTCAAAGGGTTTTATTGGCATGGGAAACAATGTTTACATTGCCAAAGCAAAAGAAATAAACAAGAAACAAAAGACAGTTAAACGAGGGGAAAAAACAATAAAAAAATCACAGTAAACATTACACTCACAAAAGTGTTAAAAGAATAGACATTTCAAGTATTGTATTATTGGCTATGCAGTGTTGTAACAATGTGCAAGTAGTAGTAAAGTAAATAAACATATCTCTCTCTCTACCTTTCTCGCTGTATTTCTCCCTATAGCGTGCTCTCTCTCACTCTTTCAATTTTCAATTTAACTGGCTTTATTGGCATGAGAAACATGTTTACATTACCAAAGCAAGTGAACTAGATAATAAACAAAAGTGAAATAAACAATAAAAAATTAACAGTAAATATTACACAAGTTCCTAAAGAATATAGACCTTTAAAATGTCTTGTGTGTACATACAGTGTTGTAATGATGTTCAAATTGTTAAAGTGCAAAAGGGAAAATAAATCAACATAAATATAGGTTGTATTTCCAATGGTGTTTGTTCTTCACTGGTTGCCCTTTTCTTGTGGCAACAGGTCACAAATCTTCCTGCTGTGATTGCACACTTGTATTTCACCCAATAGATATGGGAGGTCATCCAAAGTGTACTTGTTTTTGAATTCTTTGTGGGTCTGTGTAATGAGGGAAATATGTGTCACTAAGATTTCCTTAATTTTGGGTCAGTCACGGTGGTAAGGTATTTTGCCACTGTGTACTCTCTGTTTAGGGCCAAATAGCATTCTAGTTTGCTGGTTTTTTTTGTAAATTATTTCCAATGTGTCAAGTAATTATCTTTGTTTTCTCATGATTTGATTGGGTCTAATTGTGTTGCTGTCTTGGGGGTCTGTTTGGTGTTTTACGGTGTACAAATAGGATCATTTGGCATGCAGAATCTCAATTTGGTGTTTATTCCATCTTGTGAATTCTTGGTTGGTGAGCGGACCCCAGACCGCAATGGGTTCTAACTGATTCAAGTATTTTTTGCCAGATCCTAATTGGTATGTCACATTTTTTACGTTCCTTTTGATGGCATAAAAGGTTATTCTTGCATTGTTTCTCAGATCGTTCACATCTTTGGAAGTTACCTGTGGCGCTGATGTTTAGGCCGAGGTATGTATAGTTTTTGTGGGCTCTATGGCAAAGGTGTCTAGATTGTGTTTGTGGTCTTGGCAACTGGACCTTTTTTGGAATACCATTATTTTTGTCTGAGATTTACTGCCAGGGCCCTGGTCTGACAGAATCTGTGCAGAATATCTAGGTGCTGCTGTAGGCCCTTCTTGGTTGGAGAGAGAAGCACCAGATCATCAGCAAACAGTAGACATTTGACTTCAGATTCTAGTAGGGTGAGGCCTGGTGCTGCAGACCATTCTAGCGTCCTCGCCAATTCGTTGTGTGTGTGTATATATGCCAAACCCTGTCCTGTCTGTCGTCTTGTCCGTCTCGGACGGAAGGAGAGGGTTTGGCTTAAACTGCATCCCTGTCTCACCCCCCGAGCCCTGTGGAAAGAAATGTGCCTGTTTTTTGCCAATTTTAACCGCACACTTGTTTGTGTACATGGCTTTTCTGTCGTATATTTTTCCCCCTACACCACCTTCCATCAATTTGTATAGTCAATTTGTATATGCCAAATTTGTCTCTGCTTTTGTGGATTGGGGTAACCAGTCCTTGGCTCCAAATATTGGGGAATATGCCAGAGCTGAGGATGATGTTAAAGAGTTTAAGTATAGCCAATTGGAATTTGTGGTCTGTGTATTTTACCATTTCATTGAGGATAACATCAACCCCACAGGCCTTTCTGGGTTGGAGGGTTTGTATTTTGTCCTGTAGTTAATTCAATGTAATTGGAGAATCCAGTGGGTTCTGGTAGTCTTTAATAGTGAATTCTAAGATTTGTATTTGACAATGTATATGTTTTTGCTGTTCTTTGTTCTTTGTTATAGAGCCAAAAAGATTGGAGAAGTGGTTTATCAATACATCTCCGCTTTGGATAGATAACTCATTCATGTTTAGAGTTTTTAAATTTTCCCAGAAGTGGTTAGATTCTATGGATTCTTCAGTTTCATTGAGCTGATTTCTGACGTGCTGTTCCTTCTTTTTCCATAGTGTATTTCTGTATTGTTTTAGTGATTCACCGTAGTGAAGGCGTAGGCTCAGGTTTTCTGGGTCTCTACAGTGGGGAGAACAAGTATTTGATACACTGCCAATTTTGCAGGTTTTCCTACTTACAAAGCATGTAGAGGTCTGTAATTTTGATTATAGGTACACTTCAACTGTGAGAGACAGAATCCAGAAATTCACATTGTATGATTTTTAAGAAATTAATTTGCATTTTTTTGCATGACAAGTATTTGATCACCTACCGACCAGTAAGAATTCTGGCTCTCACAGACCTGTTAGTTTTTCTTTAAGAAGCCCTCCTGTTCTCCACTCATTACCTGTGTTAACTGCGCCTGTTTGAACTGCATAAAAGACACCTGTCCACACACTTAATCAAACAGACTCCAACCTCTCCACAATGGCCAAGACCAGAGAGCTGTGTAAGGACATCAGGGATAAAATTGTACACCTGCACAAGGCTGGGATGGGCTACAGGACAATGGGCAAGCAGCTTGGTGAGAAGGCAACAACTGTTGGCGCAATTATTCGAAAATGGAAGAAGTTCAAGATGACGGATAATCACTCTGTCTGGGGCTCCATGCAAGATCTCACCCCGTGGGGCATCAATGCTCATGTGAGGGATCAGCCCAGAACTACACGGACCTGGTCAATGACCTGAAGAGAGCTGGGACCACAGTCTCAAAGAGAACCATTAGTAACACACTACGCCGTCATGGATTAAAATCCTGCAGCGCACGCAAGGTCCCCCTGCTCAAACCAGCGCATGTCCAGGCCCATCTGAAGTTTGCCAATGACCATCTGGATGATCCAGAGGTGGAATGGGAGAAGGTCATGTGGTCTGATGAGACAAAAATCTAGCTTTTTGGTCTAAACTCCACTTGCCGTGTTTGGAGGAAGAAGGATGAGTACAACCCCAAGAACACCATCCCAACCGTGAAGCATGGAGGTGGAAACATCATTCTTTGGGGACGACTGCACCGTATTGAGGGGAGGATGGATGGGGCCATGTATTGCGAGATCTTGGCCAACAACCTCCTTCCCTCAGTAAGAGCATTGAAGATGGGTCGTGGCTGGGTCTTCCAGCATGACAACGACCTGAAACACACAGCCAGGGCAACTAAGGAGTGGCTCCGTAAGAAGCATCTCAAGGTCCTGGAGTGGCCTAGCCAGTCTCCAGACCTGAACCCAATAGAAAATCTTTGGAGGGAGCTGAAAGTCCGTATTGCCCAGCGACAGCCCCGAAACCTGAAGGATCTGAAGGTCTGTATGGAGGTGTGGGCCAAAATCCCTGCTGCAGTGTGTGCAAACCTGGTCAAGAACTACAGGAAACGTATGATCTCTGTAATTGCAAACAAAGGTTTCTGTACGAAATATTAAGTTCTGCTTTTCTGATGTATCAAATACTTATGTCATGCAATAAAATGCAAATTAATTACTTAAATCATACAATGTGATTTTCTGGATTGTTTTAGATTCCGTCTCTCATAGTTGAAGTGTACCTATGATATAAATTACAGACCTCTACATGCTTTGTAAGTAGGAAACACTGCCGATTTTACAGGTTATCAAATACTTGTTCTCCCCACTGTATGTTTTTGGTTGGATAAGTTTCTCAGTTTCTTTTTTAGGTTTTTGCATTCTTCATCAAACCATTTGTCATTGTTGTTAATTTTCTTAGGCTGTCTGCTTGAATTTTTAGATTTGATACGGAAGCTGAAAGGCCAAATGTACTATTTAAGTTTTCTACTGCCAAGTTTACACCTTCACTACTACAGTGAAACATTTTGTCCAGGAAAATGTCTAGAAGGGATTGAATTTGTTGCTGCCTAATTGTTTTTTGGTAGATTTCCACACTACCTTCCTTCCATAGCATTTCTTAATATTATTCAGTTCCTTTTAATTTGATGCCTCTTGATTGAGCAAAGCTCTGTTCAAGTAGAGTATGATTTTGCTGTGATCTGATAGGGATTTTAGTGGACTGACTGACTGAACGCTCTAAGAGACTCTGGGTTGAGGTCAGTGATAAAGTAGTCGACAGTACTACTGCCAAGAGATTCGTTATAGGAGTACCCTCGAAGCCTACCATTGACTATGTACATACACAGCGTCCGACAGAGATGCAGGAGGTGTGACCCGTTTTTCTTGGTTATGTTGTCATAGTTGTGTCTAGGGGGGCATATGGGGGAAGGAATGCTGTCACCTACAGGTAGGTGTTTGTCCCCCCATGTGTGCTGAGTGTGTCAGGTTCTTGTCCAGTTCTGGAATTCAGGTCGCCACAGACTAGTACATGTCCCAGGGCCTGAAAATTGTTCATCTCCCCCTCTAGGATGGGGATTCTACTGGGAGGATGTAGGTAGCACACATGAGGGCATTTTTCGATGTTGAGATTATTTCCTCATTAATTTCTAGCCAGATGTAAAAATGTTCCTGTTTCGACTAATTTAATGGAGTGGGTTAGGTCTGCTCTATACCAAATTAGCATACCCCCTGAGTCACATCTCCTTTATACCATGTTTCTTGTAGGATTACAATGTCTGTATTTTCAATTCCTTTGAAGTCTGGGTTCCTGCTCTTTAGGCCAAAGGCAGATGACCTCAGACCTTGTATATTCCAGGATGAGATAGTAAAAGCTTTGTGTTCCATAGTGTCTAGTATTGTTTTTGTGTGGTTTAGGCCTGGAACTTCACAGTAGCTGTGAGCAGAGCATGGGGCTTGGGGGGTGTAATAGTGGGCGTTAGGCTTGTTGCTCTGCTCACGGCCTGGGCATATGTCCTGCTGTCATGTTGAGGTCCTTGCTGAAGGGGTGGGGGCATGGGGTAGGCAGAAGAGGCATAGGTCTGATATGGGGGGCCTATAGTGTGGCCAGGGTTTTCTTCGGGTGTCTTAGCTGGTTGGGGTGTGGCTGGTTATTGCTGTGGTCTAGGTGTAGGGCCTCTTGTAGGGCCTCATCTCGGTGCAGGTCCTTCACGAGGGGGTGTTGCAGGTCTGGGAGGGTGTCTCACTGGTCTGGGCAGGGTGTCCGTTGCTCCTGTGTGAGGTCCTGGGGCTACGGTTGAGAAGCTCGCCAAAAAGACAGAAGGCTACTCTGGGGCCGACTTTAGCATCATATGAAATGCCCTCATGCAGCCTGTCTGGAAAGTGCAGTCAACCACACAATTCAAAAAAGTGATTTATACACATGATATAGGAACTCTATTGCAGTCGACTCTTGTAAACCACACTGAAGGTGTATAGTTTTCTCTACTATTGAGGAGATTTAAGATCGTTTGTGATGGTACTCTAGGTGTGAGGGCCGTCCCGTGCCAGCAGTAAATTAAAGGTGGATGACCAACCCCGTGCTCGCCTCGGAACCCGGCTGCCATAGAATTGACCTGGATGGATGTACCTAGCGACAAGCTGCTGATGCCCATTATCTGCGTGGTGAGAAACATACATTCACAACACAGACACACTCCCTATGTTCACTGACATTCACATTCACTGCTCACAAAACATACTGGAACATGGCGTTTCAACATGCACGTCTGTCTCTCAGATTAGTGTAATTGCTGAACCGTGCTCATGATTTTGTTCGTCCTCTCGGTATGTCCCTCTGCCCTCCAGTCTGACATGCAGCGCTCACTATCCTTCAGGAGACCCACAGTCAACATGGAGGACTTGTTCAAGGTCAGGAAGTTCATGGAGGACTTTGAACAGGATGGCTGAGAGGTTTCACTACCATGTCTCTCCTCTAAAGCCCCATTCGTACAACCTTCTGTCAAAAAGTTGCTACAGTATTACAAGGTAAGGGAGAAGGTCTCCGGAAATGGTCTGGAGAAGAGAGTAGGGGATAGGGTCAAGCGGGCAGGTTGTTGGGCGGCCGGCCGTCACAAGAAGCGAGATTTCATCTGGAGAGAGAGGGGAGAAAGAGGTCAGAGCACAGGGTAGGGCAGTGTGAGCAGAACCAGCGGTGTCGTTTGACTTAGCAAACGAGGATCGGATGTCGTCGACCTTCTTTTCAAAATGGTTGACGAAGTCATCTGCAGAGAGGGAGGAGGAGGGGGGGGGGTGAGGAGGATTCAGGAGGGAGGAGAAGGTGGCAAAGAGCTTCCTAGGGTTAGAGGCAGATGCTTGGAATTTAGTGGTAAAAAGTGGCTTTAGCAGCAGAGACAGAGGAGGAAAATGTAGAGAGGAGGGAGTGAAAGGATGCCAGGTCCGCAGGGAGGCGAGTTTTCCTCCATTTCCGCTCGGCTGCCCGGAGCTCTGTTCTGTGAGCTCGCAATGACTCATCGAGCCACGGAGCGGGAGGGGAGGACCGAGCCGGCCTGGAGGATAGGGGACATAGAGAGTCAAAGGATGCAGAAAGGGAAGAGAGGAGGGTTGAGGAGGCAGAATCAGGAGATAGGTTGGAGAAGGTATGAGCAGAGGGAAGAGATGATAGGATGGAAGAGGAGAGAGTAGCGGGGGAGAGAGAGCGAAGGTTGGGACGGCGCGATACCATCCGAGTAGGGGCAGTGTGGGAAGTGTTGGATGAGAGCGAGAGGGAAAAGGATACAAGGTAGTGGTCGGAGACTTGGAGGGGAGTTGCAATGAGGTTAGTGGAAGAACAGCATCTAGTAAAGATGAGGTCGAGCGTATTGCCTGCCTTGTGAGTAGGGGGGGAAGGTGAGAGGGTGAGGTCAAAAGAGGAGAGGAGTGGAAAGGAGGCAGAGAGGAATGAGTCAAAGGTAGACGTGGGGAGGTTAATGTCGCCCAGGACTGTGAGAGGTGAGCCGTCCTCAGGAAAGGAGCTTATCAGGGCATCAAGCTCATTGATGAACTCTCCGAGGGAACCTGGAGGGCGATAAATGATAAGGATGTTAAGCTTGAAAGGGCTGGTAACTGTGACAGCATGGAATTCAAAGGAGGCGATAGACAGATGGGTAAGGGGAGAGAGAGAGAATGACCACTTGGGAGAGATGAGGATCCCGGTGCCACCACCCCGCTGACCAGAAGCTCTCGGGGTGTGCGAGAACACGTGGGCGGACGAAGAGAGAGCAGTAGGAGTAGCAGTGTTATCTGTGGTGATCCATAATCCATACATTATGCTTTTTCTTACTCAAAAACGAGTTGTATGAGCTCAGATCAATGAGGCCTACAGACCATAAATAGCACAAGTTCAAAACTTAAGTTGATACATATATTATCACATAATGATCTTTTTATTATTATAGATTTATAATCAGCTATAATGGGGTGGTCATTTTGGACCGGGAACACAGAAATAGTTAACATGAAAAGAACACAACAGGAGGGTTAAATAGTGGAGTGTGGTGGTTTAATTTTATTACATAAAAAAAAAATTGTGACTGTAGTATTAAATGGTAGGGTATTTATTTATTTCAAGCAAAATATAAGGGAGTTTTATTCCAGTCTAGTAGGTGGCGGTAATGCAACATATTGGATGCCAGCCGCCGTTAAACCACCTCGAAGAAGAAGTTTACAAATATATTTTGAAGGTTGTGTTATATAGCTAATGTGTTAAAGTAACCGGACGTTGACGATGGACTCCACTGTACTGCTTCTATTGACAATGTTCGCTGTTTTAGGTAAAGTTGTTGGAGACAGAAGACTGACATTTGTAACGGTGGTGAGTATGCTGTTAGCTAGAAAAGAATCGCTGAAGCTCGAGACTTTTATTTCCCTCACTAACTTTAAACATCAGCAATCTGAGCAGCTAACCCGATCGCTGCAGCTGTACATAGCCCATCTGTAAAATAGCCCACCCAATCCCCATATTGTTTTTATTTACTTTTCTGCTCTTTTGCACACCAGTATTTCTACTTGCACATCACCATCTGCTCATCTATCACCCCAGTGTTAATTTGCTAAATTGTAATTACTTCGCTACTATGGCCTATTTATTGCCTTACCACCTCACGTCATTTGCACACACTGTGTATATAGACTTGATGTTTGTTTTTTTGTGTTATTGACTACGGTTGTTTAACCCATGTGTAACTCTGTGATGTTGTTTGTGTCGCACTGCTGTGCTTTATTTTGGCCAGGTCGCAGTTGTAAATGAGAACTTGATCTCAACTAGCTTACCTGGTTAAATAAAGGTTAAATAAAAATACGGTTGACTTGTTTAGCTGAAGTTCGCCAGCTAGCGTTAACTTGTGTGTGCTAACTAGCGGTGTGTCGTGTTCGTTTTAACGTAAACTGGCTTGATACGCAGTCGTCTGACGGATATTCTTCTCTTTAAATGTTACACAATAAGTGAACTGGCAAAGTTAGCTACTTACTAACTCTAACTACCTAACATACCTAGCTGGAATATGTAATGTTACCAAAAGAGGAACTGACGTTAGCTAGCAACATTGTTTTGCTATAGGCTAGCCTGGTAAACGTTATCGAGTCTGGACAGTTCGTGCTGTGCAACGTTACGTAGGTAACGTTAAGCTAATACGGTTTCACTGATGCCTGTTTTTTTTAGGGCTATACAAGCTGTTATGTGACCCCAATGACTTTCACGTAACGTTAACTAGCTGACAAATAAGGTCACAAAGAAGGGAGAAATTATTGGATGAACAGCAACACTGGATTGTTGCTATGTTGACTTTGCTCTAGTAAGTGTGGCTCTGTTAATGGAAGACAAAATACACATTGAGTTTAGCCTAATTGTGGTGGAGGATCCTGCTTGTGCTGGACATGGGAAAGGCTAGTCCAACCAGTTTGTCACTTGCCTAGAATGAAATGTTTGGGATTTTTCTTTTTACCTAGCTCTACCGCCATGGTGACCGATCCCCAGTCAAAGCCTACCCCACTGATCGCTACCAGGAGAGCTCTTGGCCACAGGGCTTTGGACAGCTCTCGCAGGTAAAGTAAAAAAAATGATCAAGTACTGAATTACACTAGCCTGAAATCCAGAACCTGTTTTGAAAACGTTCAACTCTTTGTACTCCGTGTCATGCGAAAGCAATGTTTAGCATGACACTGAGTGGAATGATCCCTCAAACAAACTGGTACCCAAGCATGAGGAAGAATCTTGATGCACTGACGGGTATGGTTCTTGCTGTACTAATAGCACACCATTTCTGGGATCTCTACAGGAAGGAATGAGGCAGCACTTTGAGCTGGGACAGGTGCTGCGGAAACGCTATCAGGGTTTTCTAAATGACACCTATGACCGACATGAGGTATTTTATGGTTTAGTTCCTTGTTGAAACTATGATGGTCTCACAGACTCAATTAAATTAGAAATGCAAATTGGATCATGTGTATTGCCCAGGTTAAACAAACTGTGGACTCTTCCAAAAATTCACTAGGCTCCTGAGTGGCGCAGTGGTCTAATGCACTGCATCTTATTGCGAGAGGTGTCACTACAGTCCCTGGTTCGAATCCAGGCTGTATCATATCTGGCCGTGATTGGGAGGCCTATAGGGCGGAACACAATTGGCCCAGCGTCGCTCGGGTTTGGCCGGGGTAGGCAGTCATTGTAAATAAGTATTTGTTCTTAATTGACTTGCCTAGTTAAATAAAGGTTTAAGAAGAGAAATCCAAGTAAAACCAGCTCAAGGCTGTAGCCACTGAACTGCAAAAGGAAGTATCTTGTTTCAATGATAACCACTACCCCTCCTATTGTTCTTTGTCTAGATTTCTGTGAGGAGCACAGACTATGACCGGACCTTGATGAGTGCAGAGGCCAACCTGGCAGGATTGTACCCTCCCAATGGGTCACAGGTCTTCAACCCATCACTGGAGTGGCAGCCTATTCCTGTTCACACTGTACCCCTGGATGAGGAGAGGGTGAGCAGGGTGATGAGGTCTTGGGTGATATCCAAAGATGGACAACAGCCACAAAATTAAGACATTCTGAATATGATTTTGTTTTAAATAATAAGTTATTGGCTACCTCCATACTAATGTACACATTTGACTATTTCTATTTCAGCTTTTGTCATTTCCCATTCCGGATTGCCCTCGTTATAAAATCCTCATGATTGAGACTGAACGCACAGAAAAGTACCTCAACATGACATTACTATACAAAGTAAGTGGCACTGCAGTCACTGGAATTTAGGTGATGACTGGCTAATGAGGCTTGCGACTTATTCTTATGAAATGTGATTACCTTATCATTAACTGTCTATGGTTTGAGTCTTCACAATTCATCTTTAGCTTCATCACGCCCCTAACCCCGCTTGACCTAAAGTCATGAAGTTCTCAACATAGGTGCCACCATGGCGGATTTTCCACTATTTAGAAAAACACTAAAAACGCTACTCTTCTGGCACCGAATGGCCGATCTTCACAAAACTTGATATGTGGCATCTATGGACAAAGGTCTCTCAATGCAATACTTTCCAGACTAGTACCTAAAACAACATGGCCACTATTGACCAGTAAACATTCACATGGGCATGGTCTGGCTCATAAATGCATATACAGTGCATTCGGAAAGTATTCAGATCCATTAACTTTGTCCTCATTCTAAAAAATGTATTCTTATTCTAAAATGGATGAGATTTTTTTGTTTAAATAATCCTTAACAATCTCCACACTACCCCGTAATGAAAATTGGCAACTGTATTAAAAATAAACACATACCTTATTTACATAACTACTCAGACCCTTTGCTATGAGACTAGAAATTGAGCTTAGATGCATCCTGTTTCCATTGATCATCGTTGATGTTTCTACAACTTGATTGGAGTCCACCTGTGGTAAATTCAATTGATTGGCCATGATTTGGAAAGGCAAACACCGGTCTGTCTATATAAGGTCCCACAGTTGACAGTGTAAAAAAACAAGCCATGAGGTCAAATTACTTGTCTGTAGAGCTCTGAGACAGGATTGTGTGAAGGCACAGATCTGGGGAAGGTTACCAAAACATTTATGAAGCTTTTGAAGGTCCTGAGGAACACCGTGGCTTCCATAATTCTTGAATGGAATTAGTTTGGAACCACCGCCATCATTCTTAATTGGAATTAGTTTGGAACCACCAAGACTCGTTCTTGAGCTGGCCGCCCGGCCAAACTGAGCAATCGGGGGAGAAGGGCCTTGGTCAAGGAGGTGACCAAGAACTGGACGGTCACTCTGACAGCGCTCCAGAGTTCCTCCGTGAAGATGGGAGAACCTTCCAGAAGGACATCCATCTCTGCAGGACTCCACCAATCAGGCCTTTATGTTAGAGTGGCGAGATGGAAGCCACAACTCAGTAAAAGGCATGTGACATCCCGCTTGGAGTTTGCCAAAAGGCACCTGAAGGACTCAACCATGAGAGAAACAAGATTCTCTGGTCTGATTAAAGTCTTTAGCCTGAATGCCAAGCGTCACGTCTGGAGGAAACCTGGCACCATCCCTACGGCGAAGCATGGGGGTGGCAGCATCATGCTGTGGAGACATTTTTCAGTGGCAGGGACTGGGAGACCAGTTGAGGCAAAGATGAATGGAGCAAAGTACAGAGATCCTTGATGAAAACCTTCAGAGCGTTCAGGACTTCAGACTGGGACTAAGGTTCACCTTCCAACAGTACAACGACCCCAAGCACACAGTGAAGACAACGCAGGAGTGGCTTCGGGACAAGTCTCTGAATGTCTTTGAGTGGCCCAGCCAGAGCCCGGACTTGAACCCAATCGAAAATCTCTGAAGAGACCTGAAAATAGCTGTGCAGCGATGCTCCCCATCCAACCTGACAGAGCTTGAGAGGATCTGCGGAGAAGAATGGGAGAATCTCTCAAAATACAGGTGTGCCAAGCTTGTTGCGTCATACCCAAGAAGACTCAAGGCTGTAATCGTTGCCAAAGGTACTTCAACAAAGTACTGAGTAAATGGTCTGAATACTTAAATAAATGTGATATTTCAGTTTTAATAAATTAGCTAACATTTCAACAACAACAAAAAATGCTTTGTCATTATAGGTATTTTGTGTAAATTGATGGGGGGGTACTACTTCATAAAACTTCATAAATTTTAGAAAAGGGCTGTAATGTAAGAAAATGTGGAAAAAGTTGTGGGGTCTGAACTTTATGAATGCACTGTAAATCAGTCAAGGATATTTAACAATTTATTACACATTGCAAACACTGTCAAGACACAACATGTACAAGAACATTCATATCGAACACAGTGGTGCTAGAGTGGGCATATGTTTACATCGCTGAATCTATTTGACTCAGTCTGATCTTTTGGCACACATGTTCAGGGATATGAATCTAGCTAACCCACGTGATATCTCAGATAGCACTGGCCCGATATTGACACAACTTGGCAGAATGATGCGTTTTGCCTTAGAGATCCATCATTTTCAAAATTGCACGGATTGGCCTAGGGGGGGTGCAGCATCACTTGTGGGGGACAACATGTTTGCCATTGCCTTGTTTCTACCTTGTTTTGAATTTCTTCTCCATCACTTGCCAACCACATGTTGAGCTGTCAAAGCTGTGTCGACAATCTTAACTTTGAATGCCCCTTGTCTAGATTATCATTGTTTGATCCTTTGCTTTTACAGGATCTAATAGCGATGGTACGGGAGAAAACTGGTCTGAAGAACACCACCATTGAGACTGTTTGGAGTGTCCATGACACCCTGTTCTGTGAGGTAAGCAGCGTATTACCTACAATAAACTCAGCAAAAAAAAGTCCTCTCACTGTCAACTGCGTTTCTTTTCAAACTTAACAAGTGTACATATTTGTATGAACATAACAAGATTCAACAACTGAGAGACAAACTGAACAAGTTCCACAGACATGGAATAATGTGTCCCTGAACAAAGTGGGGGTCAAATGTTAGTCATCAGCTGCATTAAGTACTGCAGTGCATCTCCTCCTCATGGACTGCACCAGATTTGCCCGTTCTTGCTGTGAGATGTTACACCACTCTTCCACCAAGGCACCTGCAAGTTCCCGGACATTTCTGGGGGGAATGGCCCTATCCCTCACCCTCTGATCCAACAGGTCCCAGACGTGCTCAATGGGATTGAGATCTGGGCTCTTCGCTGGCCATAACAGAACACTGACATTCCTGTCTTGCAGGAAATCACGCACAGAACGAGCAGTATGGCTGGTGGCATTGTCATGCTGGAGGGTCATGTCAGGATGAGCCTGCAGGAAGGGTACCACATGAGGGAGGAGGATATCTTCCCTGTAACGCACAGCGTTAAGATTGCCTGCAATGACAACAAGCTCAGTCCGATGATGCTGTGACACACTGCCCCAGACCATGACGGACCCTCCACCTCCCAATCAATCCCGCTCCAGAGTACAGGCCTCGGTGTAACGCTCATTCCTTCGATGATAAACGCCAATCTGACCATCACCCCTGGTGAGACAAAACCGTAACTTGTCAGTGTATAGCTTTTTTTTGCCAGTCCTGTCTGATCCAGCGACGGTGGGTTTGTGCCCATAGGCGATGTTGTTGCCGGTGATGTAAGGCAGGTCCTCACCAGACAACAGGCCTACAAGCCCTCAGTCCAGCCTCTCTCAGCCTATTGCGGACAGTCTGAGCACTGATGGAGGGATTGTGCGATCCTGGTGTAACTCAGGCAGTTGTTGTTGCCATCCTGTACCTGTCCCGCAGGTGTGATGTTCGGATGTACCGATCCTGTGCAGGTGTTACACGTGGTCTGCCACTGCGAGGACGATCAGCTGTCCTTCCTGTCTCCTTGTAGCACTGTCTTAGGCGTCTCACAGTACGGACATTGCAATTTATTGCCCTGGCCACATCTATAGTCCTCATGCCTCCTTGCAGCATGCCTAAGGCACGTTCACGCAGATGAGCAGAGACCCTGGGCATCTTTCTTTTGGTGTTTTTCAAAGTCAGTAGAAATGCCTCTTTAGTGTCCTAAGTTTTCATAACTGTGACCTTAATTGTAAGCTGTTAGTGTCTTAATGACTGTTCCACAAGTGCATGTTCATTAATTGTTTATGGTTCATTGAACAAACAATGGGAAACCGTGTTTTAAACCCTTTACAATGAAGACCTGTGAAGTTATTTGGATTTCTACAAATTCTTTGACCGGGTCCTGAGTTTAGCTATAATTCCTTATAGCTGTTTCACTTTGCTTACTTTCAATGTAGAATATATTGCGAAACATTACAGAATTTCCACTGTACAGTTTGCCATAAATCATGCAGATTGAGTCCGTTAAACTTTTAAGTTTGGCTGTAGGAACATTTCACATCCTGTTTTAACTAGCGAAGGAACCACAGTGTTTCATGGAAGTGAAAACAGAACTGTGACCCTGTGGCTACTCAGCCTTGTGACCGTTGCGACGTGAGGGAAGTCATGCTTTACTTTGGTCAGCTGAAATAAACCTGCCATGTGGAAACATTTGGGAAGGGCTGGGGAGACACAAAGGCAGCAATGTGGTCATGCATTGTCTCCAGCCAGATTAAAACTATTTATTTGTATATCACAACTTGTTAATCAAGAAATGTTGCCTATACCTACTTTAATTTCATTGGTGGTTATATTGTTAACCTTGTTTTATTGGCTGTTCAACACTGTAATGGTAGCAATATTATTTTACTTTAGAGATGGACAACAGCATGTAGATTGAATGGTATTATTATCTTATTAACATTGTTGTGTAGTTTCACCTTGATTCAGTGTCTTGAGCATATTGGGGTTTTTTGTTCTCCAATATGGCATTTCAGGCAAGGCACAACATGACCGCTCCTGACTGGGTGACCCCTGAGATCATGGATGATCTGAGGAAGCTCAAAGACTTTGGCTTTGAAATCCTGTTTGAGGTCTACAAGCATCAGGAGAAAAGCCGTCTCCAAGGAGGTACTGTCAGAATGGGAAGTGCAGAAACGCGTTTCAGCTCAGCTATCTACATTTCCTTTTGCATGTGCTATTTAGTGATGGCCATGGCTGCTGTCGGAGGTAACTGTCCCGTCCCACTTCCCTGGTTTCCACACCTGGGCCCAGTTTTTTTTTTTTTTTTAAAGTTCTATCTGGATTTTACCTGTCGGATAGGTTTAAATGTATAGAATGAATAGAACAGATGAATGGAGACTCTTGTTCTATTTTAATGCATTATTCCTATCCGATTTGCCGAAATCCGGATAACTTAAAAAAATAAAAATGGGCCCTGAAGATTCCGAATCACATTTTGCTCATGTTTCGTCACCTCTACTTTACGTGCAAATATTTGTGGTCACCCTCCCTTTTTTATTTTTCTCTCTGTCAATCATGAAATTATAATTATTCAGGTTTTACTGGTGAAACGTCCAAGCAGCATCTGCATACCAACCATTTGATCTCAATCAGGTTCATGGGGATAAGCATTTAGATATTCTTGAAGTAGCCTACAGTGAGCACATTTTTGAGTGTATTGTTTTAACATATTAGCATGTTTCAGTCAAAGCACACATTTTGTCTTGTGGTGTGTACTGTTGGGTTTTGGCCACATGAGAGATATGTGACCGTTTGCACAATGTGGTGTTTATTGTCTTAGAGTACTGTTATACAATAGTATTCTACATAACAGAATTTAATATAATACCATCATTATGTGCTCTTGCAGACATCGTTTCAGCTTTGATCTTACTTTAGTAGATAAGCACTATTTGCCAGAGAAGCCTGTGCTCTACGAGTAGAGTACAGGCTGTGTGTAAAGTAGAGGATCCCGCACATGTGCAGAAGCTTCGGGACCTTCAGCTGTCAGGAAGAGGGATCCAGAAAAATTGGATTGGCAGCCACTCTGTTTTAGTTATTGCATTTCATCATATGGCCCTCAAATATATGACAGTGATTAGAGATTTGAATATGCATTCATACATCTTTGGCTTAGTACGCTCATCTCAAACGATTAAACTACTTTGCACATCATCGAGATGAAGACTAGCCCCACAACCACCATTGAAGTCAGCTGATGTTTTATGTAATGGCAATAGCACTGAAGGAATGAGAAAAGATGGTAAATCTTCTCATTGTCTACTTAACTGCTAACTATAGGCTTTTTACTACTCCATCAAATAGGTGTCCTCTTGGGTAGCATTGTAAATAACATCTCGGAGTCTGCACTTCCTGACTCCAATCGCCGTCTGAAGATGATGATGCTCTCTGCGGTAAGCTTTTAAATCTTGTGCATGATCTCCTCTTTACGTGGATGCCTTGGACTGTTTGCTGCAAATTGTTCATCTAATGCAGGGACGGGCAACTGGTGGCCCATGCGACCAGCAGCCCCCTTTATTTTTTTATTTTTTTGTAGCTGTCACTATATTAGACCATGTCAGCACATTTTTGGGGGGGATTGAAAGTTATTACTGTCCGGGTGGGGCCATTGCTCATCAGTTATCATATTAACAACTGCAAACATTTTCTCTCTTATGGCAAAATGTGTAGAGTTGCAGCAAATGTAAAACGGCCACATTTTCTCTACGCCCCGTGGCAAAATGTGCCGAATGCATGAGTCTTTTGTGTTACTTTTCAGCATGACACCACCATTGTGGCTCTGCAGTCAAGTTTGAGTATCTTCAATGGAAAGCAGCCGCCCTATGCCTCCTGCCACATATTTGAACTCTATCAAGAAGACAACGGGTAGGTTGCACTGTGATGGAATAAGACCCTTGTTAATAGCTGTACCAAACTGTGTGTAGTTATATTCTACTGTGTTATCTTGTAAACTGGCTTAGATAAGCAACGTTTGGTCAAATAAAATAACAAATTCACTACCAGTCATGTTTGAACACCTACTCGTTCAAGGGTTTTTCTTTATTTTTACTATTTTCTACATTGTAGAATAATAGTGAAGATAACACATATGGAGTCATAGTAACCAAAAATGTTCTACGACTACTGGTTTGTTCTTTGCAGCAATTTGACCATGATGGCCTGATTTCACGCAGTCTCTGAACAGTTAATGTTGAGATTTGTCTGTTACTTGAACTCTGAACCATTTATTTGGGCTGCAATTTCTGAGGCTGGAAACTCTAATGAACGTGTCCTCGGTAGCAAAGGTAACTCTGGGTCTTGATGGTTTTTGCAACTGCACTTGAAGAAACTTTCAAAGTTCTTGAAATTATCCCGGATTGACTGACCTTCATGTTATAAAGTAATGATGGGCTGTTGTTTCTCTTTGCTTATTTGAGCTGTTCTTGCCATAATATGGACTTGGTCTTTTACCAAATAGGTCTATCTTCTGTATACTACCCATACCTTGACACAACACAACTGATTGACTCAAACGCATTAAGAAGCAAAGACATATCACAAATTAACTTTTAATGATGCACACATGTTCATTGAAATGCATTCCAGGTGACTACCTCATGAAGGTGGTTGAGAAAATGCCAAGAGTGTGCAAAGCTGTCATCAAGGAAAAGGGTGGCTAATCTCAAATAGATTTTTATATTTTTTGGTTACTACATGATTCCATATGGGTTATTTCATAGTTTTGATGTCTTCACTATTATTCTACAATAGAAACTAGTACAAATTAATACCTTGAATGAGTAGGTGTCCAAACCTTTGACTGGTGCTTATATCTGATTGAGATCTGCTGTCAGTCTAATATAGGAGTCTATCCCATCTAGATCATTCACAGTGGCCATGTTTTATCGCAATGACACCACAAGAGCGCCTTACCAACTGGCTATACCTAGCTGTGACCTCTTCTGCCCCCTGGAGGACTTTGTGCGCCTCACCAAACCATCCATCCCAGAGGATTGGGACAAGGAGTGCATGGTTGAGTCTCCTACAAAGGATACAGGTATGATGGGAGTAACATGGGCCGTTTGAAAAAGAGCCTCGAAGCAATAGAATGTGTTGAATAAGGGTTATTCCACTTTAAAGGGATACTTCGGGATTTTGCCAGGCCGTTTATCTACTTCTCCAGTGTCAGATGAACTCGTGGCTACCATTTTTTTTTTCCGTCTGTATTTTGAAGGAAGTTGCAAACTAGCAACTTAGACACAGACTTCCAGTCATTGCGCTAACGCCAGTTAGCTTTGGCTTGCGAAACTACCTCTAACTTCCTTCGTACTGGACACAGATACATAAACATGGTATCCACGAGTTCACCTGACTCTGGGGAAGTAGATAAAGGGCCTCATTGCCAAAATCCCGAAGGTATCCCTTTAATTAAAATGGTGCAAAGAGAGAGGATTTTGAAACCTACCGTCTCAGATTGTTCTGAAACGGTTTCTGTAGTTAGAAACATAAGCATTCATTCAACATTATTTTGTTGAAATGTAATTTGATCTTTGAGAAATTAACCTAATTAATTGCACCTAAATTGGCCATTTTTTCCCCTATTGATAGGGTGCATATATTCTATATAGTATCTCGCATCCAATTTGGACCAAACTTCTTCCTATCAATGAGGTAAGATATTCAAAACAATTGTCAAAAGCCACCTATAGAGCCCCTCCACACCAACACCACCCCAACAACAGAATACATATTCTTTGAGATGTATTAATGCATGTGAGGGCCAAATCTATTTCTATGGGCATAAGCACTTCACACCCCTCTTGTTGGTGGAGTCAAGTCATAGATAGATATCTATCTCTCTAAGGCATGCTATAACTGACAAGAGCAAAACTGATAGAGCATTATCCAATTTTGAAATTGCACCTTGTGCATTCTACTATTACAAATTTCAAGAGTAGGTTAAAGCTGTACTGAGTTCCTGGTAATACCATTTATGTATGATGGGACATAAAACAAAACTTTAATGACTAATTTACCTGAACTGGTGGGAAGTACACTACCAAATACACTGGGATTACATATAATGACAAAACAATACTCACGCTGCAGTTCAATACTATTTTTGGGGGTGAATTCTCATGTTTTACACATTGGTAGGAAGACGTTTGGACCAAATCATATGTTGGGTACTATATTTATTAAATATATTATGAATCCAATGAATTTAAAATGGCCCATTTTTGGGTGCAATTAGCTGAATTTTTGAGATCAAATTAAAGTTGCAGGAATGCTTATGTTTCTAACTGCAGAAACTACTTCAGAGCAATCTGAGTTGGTGGGTGTCATGGCTTGCTGATTTGGCATGGAACGACTAATAATGTGTGTTTTGACATATCTACTGTGTCTTTCTCTGTCTCTGGTCCAATCATCAGAGGTGGTCATCGGACTAGCAGTTTGTGGCTGTTTGCTCTTCCTCCTTATCGTCCTCCTGCTCGCTGTGCTTTGTCGGCAACGTGATCCCTCCGACGGCTACAGTCACATTCACAATGAGATTGAATCTTGACAAAAGTACAAACTCCACCGTAGGCAGGATTCATGGGAGAGTGAAGATGTTGTTTGAATGCCTCCCAGCTCTGCCCTCTGGTGGGGGATGCAGGAAAAGGGAACACTGGACTCCTTTTTAGTGCAACTTTTATTTTTTTTATTTTTTTACTTTTTACATGTAAAAAATGTTTTCCTTCAAAGGGGTCTGTGACCTTTCACCAAAAATGCACAGAAACGTACTGGGAAGGACAAAGGTTATCTAGTCTTCTAGTCAACTGTTGTCATGGTAAGTATTCCTAAGTTTGTGAATGAAGTTGGTTACTGCATTTGGACAAAAATGGCTTTTTTAATGTTTTCAAATACTACTTGTACTCATGGGTCCAAGTCACCTGACCAGCGTTCTTACAAAATGTGGACCACTGGATGCTTCATGCTTGTTTGATTCTCCACTTGGAGAATAATGATCATTGTGACACTGAACCCGAGGACTGCTTGTGCTTCATTCTTTCCAAGGAACAGATTTTGGCCGACTGTACTGCGCATTCTTCTACCAAGTCATTTGATAAAGAATACTATTCATTTCCTCTGGTGGTGATTGTCATGGTACTTGGAGAAGCCTTAACATCATGGTAGTCTTGGTAAAGGCTTTGCTCTATATGTCAGAGGCATGTACTACTAACAAGACTGTCATGCTTTGTGCCAAGGGCTGTTAGATTAAATTTAAGGCATAGTAATTCATTTATTTGCTGAAAAAGCTACATGTATCTAACAGTGTGACTGCCCTCTTTCTGCTCTTCCTTTAGACTTTTTTTTTTTTAAGGAACGTTAAGTTTTTTTTTTCTTTCCCCCAAAGTAAAAAAAAAATAAAATAAAAATATTACATTATAAATACAGTATGATACCTTTAAATTAACGAGTGCAGTGTCCCCCACTGAGTTCCCATCAAACAAGTCACTCCGACCAAGGTAAAGACAGCTTCAGGTTGGATATTCAACGGATATCCGCCTGTAGTTTTCCTTGCAACCGCAGTTAGGAACGGTCAACCGTGACAAATCACATTTCTTAAATTTCAATAGCTCTTTAACCGTTACTCCTAAAACATTCAAACCTGGTTCTAGCTAACCTGATGGCATAGACACACATTGCGCACTTTGTGTGTCAATTTACATCTCGCACTATTTTAAATTATCTATAAAAAAAATAAAAAAAATGTTTTTTTCAAAAGCTCCTTGGTTATGTGACCTGACTTCAAACAAGGTTCAGAATGTACACTCAGCGGGCCTACACATTGCACACCCTTTAGTTAGTCCATTTTAATCTCACAAGATTGTACATGAATTTTGTAAATGTTCTAATTTCATTAGCTCCTTGGTCATGTGACCTGACTTCAATCAAGGTTCAGAATGTCCAATGATGAATGTCCATTTACATCTCATACGATTTTACATTTCATTTTTCAAACTTTATAATTTCAATTTCTCTTTGGTAATGTGACAGACTGACCTCAAACTACTTTCAGAATGTCCACGGACTGGTGGAGACGGGCGCCACGAGGTGCGGTAATGCGGCCGCTCCCGGAGAAGCTGGCGGGAGCCCTGGAATGGGTTTGCCACGAGGGAGGGGCCCAAGCCCTGGAAAGCGTTGCTGTTTCGGCGGAGTTCGGTGAGCTCTCCCTGGCTCTTGAAAGTCCGGGGGAGAGGGTGTAAATCTCACGCCGGGCAATATTACTTTACTATATCCGCAGCAGGTCTCCAAGGTGAACAGCCTCTGGCATGTTATAACAATGTAGGTAAGGGAAGTTGGCAGAAAAGATCCGTAACTTCGGGATAAGGATTTGCTTAGAGGAGGAGACGAGCCCCAATGGCCCTGCAGTGATAGGGCATTGCATGGATCTGGCTCATGCCCTACGAAGTGGGGAGAGGTATCTCCAGCTTGTCTGGAGAGGGAGGCCTACGTCTGTGGGTAGTACCATCCATGCCCAGGGATTTGTATGTAGCAGAGCAGCTCAATCGCTGCAGTCTATTGAAAGTCAGCCCTCGATCCTCAAGCACTCAGGCCATGGATGTTGGTGTGGGGACCGCAGAAAAAGCGGGCGGATCACCCGGAGCCTGTTTTTGAATTGCCATGTGCACAGAGCCTGTTTCAACAGCGGGACTGTAGACGTTTTAGTAATTCCAGGGAGTAAGCCAAGGGAAAGGGGTGTTGACCGGGTAGGTGTGGAGGTCTGTAGTTCCAGGGAGTAAGCTATACACACTCAGGCCCAGGGAGAGGGCGGGCAGAGTATAGGCCTAGGGCCCAGGAATCAGAGGTCACCAGGTCAATAGGGGGCCTGCCTGGAGGTCAGGAAGGCCCAAGTGAATAAGTGTGTGTGACACTGTCCTTCAGGGGTGCAGAGCAGGCAACTTAATGTAAAATCGTTTGAGATGAAAATGGACAAACTGAAGGGTGTGCAATGTTTAGGCCCACTGAGTGTACATTCTGAACCTTGTTTGAAGTCAGGTCACATAACCAAGGAGCTATTGCAATTTAAATGTAAAAAAAGTTTGTACATTGTTTACGCTCCCTAACTAATTCAACTAGGAATACAAAATGCTGCTCACATGTTTATTAGCTTTGCAAAGTGAATTAATGTCCAAATTGTGAAAATAAGACCTGTGCTGTAACACAATTTAACCATGAGTAAAAGTCCAATGTTGGTAGTGACTGCCCATTACTGCTTTACATTTATTAACCATTATTCATATTACTTTACTATAATTTTAATAGCTCCGCACTACCTGTAATTTAATTTGCATGTGTTCATCCCAATGTGTTTTCATGGGCAATGAGTAATTTATAATAGTGCCTATTGTTTAACCAGACATCTGATTCAATTTGTCCAACTGGTTTTTGTAGACATCATGGCCCCAATAATCATGTCTCCATTTTATCACATCGCTACGTGACGGACTGGAGAGTAATTCTTATCTGTAATATTTTGTGTTAAATCATGAACAATTGGTTTCACCGTAGTGCTTGAATTATGCTGTTAAACATAAAATCATTCATGCCCTGATATGCTGGAAGTTAGTTGTAAGAATTGTTTGGCACTGGGAATTCGCAATACTTTGATTTGAGTCACTGTTTGCATGTGGATTGCTTATTAAACTGCATTTTGAGTGTCTTGTCAAAAATGTTTTTATTGCACCTTTTAAATAAATTGTTCTGTAATAACATTTATTTGGGTTAATACTTGTTCCGAAAGCTAGGGGGATGTGCAGGTAACTGATAAAATAATGTGTCTTTAATTGGGCGTTGGGCTGCCGGAACCGCCTCAATGTGTCTGCATAGATTCTACAAGGGGGGGGGACACTGACCCAAGTTGAGCCCGAGTAAATGGAACGTACAGTGATAACCTTTTGATCCACTTCTCTCTCTGCCTAATCTGACCTTGAATTTAAAAATTCAGAACAACAGAATAGCATGCGATTCACCTGCTATTATCTTTGGGTGGAGATCAACAAAATGAAAGTGTGGTGCAGATTTGACAACAGATACGCTGTATTCTGACCTTGACTTAATTCCCCTCATTCCACCACCTTTACGCGCAATTAATAAAGTCCAGCAACCTGCCGGTTCCAAGTGAAACGACATCTTTCTTTTCCCCGATGGAATTAACACAATTCTCCATGCACTGTAATTTACAAATTGATAAGGGCTAGGTAAATGATTAAACTATTTGGGGAAGGGGATTGTAAATCTAAATAACAATTGTTTTAGATCTATTTTACCTGGGGACATATGTGACACCAGTCATATGGCAGCAAAGTGAAGCATATTAACATAATGTATCACCTTTTCCACAGTGAAGTTTATGAAATGCTGGCTTTATGACCTTTTCAGGGATGTTATTTGGAGTCAAGCTGTAGGCTTTGTAGCCATGCGCAAATGACGTATAGCGTCAAACCTACAGTTGATTTATGATTATGAGGGTGGATTTATAGGACTATTGTACACTTCTCACCTAATATTTCATCATTGTATCAACTGAATATGGCAACTTTCTGGATGAATCAAACCACTATCTTTGATCCTCCTATATATTTTGTGCATAAAAGCTTTCCAAACCGTTTTTTGTATTATTCATGAATACTTTCCTAACCCTAAATAATATACAATATCAGATTTTTAAAGCTACCAATTGGTGCTAAAACTGTTCACTATTTTAGTGAGTCTGTCAAGAAAATGTAAAGGTAAGGTGAATTTAGAATAAGTGAGACACTTTATTTGCATATCCAAATTCTTTTTCGATCCAACACATTAGCCCAACACGTGATACATTTCTAAAATCCTCAAGATGTTTCCTAATGTCACTGATTTACCATGTGATTTGTGGGGTATGCTTCCTGTTTGAAGCTTGCTCTTCATCATGTCAATGAAGTGATGTAATTTTGATCACGTGGTTTCTCTGCAGGGGCTTAGTACCAATAGTAATGATTTTCTCTTCTCAGAACAATAAATAAATACGCCAATATTAAGCTGTCCCAATTTATGTTCCACTCTTTCTGAATCCATACTACACAATTTTAAAGGGATGGCTTTAGATAAATGTGCTGAAAACCCTATTGAATTAACTTTTCGAGAATCTGTTGACCAGCAAGTGGGAGGGTTTTCACCAGTTTAATTTAACTTGCCTAGTTAAAGGTTAAATTAATAAATGAAATGTAATCAACACATGCAAGGGAACCACACCTGCACATTTTTTTGTCATGTTCTGTGTTTTCCGGACAAGTTGGGCTACTTTGAAAACGATGTCGCGGATGAAAATGTATTGGCCGCGGATTGCTGGTTTTTGGCCTATTTCTAAATTGCACGTCGTCCACCATGGCATTTCTCTTGAAAAATGTAGATATATTTCATTGTGACCTGCTGCTGACTGTCTGGCAGTGACGCAGACTGTTGCTGAGTTAGTG
Organism: Oncorhynchus masou masou; assembly: GCF_036934945.1. NCBI lineage: Eukaryota > Metazoa > Chordata > Actinopteri > Salmoniformes > Salmonidae > Oncorhynchus > Oncorhynchus masou. Next base: position 43,539,107 of record NC_088213.1, read on the forward strand.
AGGAGGGCGGTGTGTTTGTGTGTGTTTGTTTTGTTGATGGGAAGGGCCAGAAGGTGGGGTGTGTGTTTGTTGATGGAACATTAAAGTTATTGGCTGAGTCACGAAAGGGAGAGGAGAGCTAGCAGCACAACTTTTCACCAGTTGTAAGTAGGCTATTTAGATTGTCATTATGGAGACACTTATTTCCAACCCTTTTTCCAGATTTATCTATAGTTATACACATGCCAAAGGGGATTTATTTACATTTATAAACCTGGTTCGAGCCCTGAATGCTGATTGGCTGAATGCCGAGGTATATCAGGCCATATACCACAGGTACGGCAAAACATTACTTTTTACTGTTCTAATTACAGTGGTAACCAGTTTATGATAGCAATAAGGCACCCCAGGGATTTGTGGTATATGGCGAATATACCACAAATCCCCGGCCAAACGGCTGTGTCCAAGCACTCCGTGTTGCATCTTGCTTAAGAACAGCCCTCAGCCGTGGTATATTGGCCATATACCATAACCCTGGTGCATAATGATGTCGTAAAGGAACTTGAATATGTGGCAAGAGAAAATATAATTTGCCCGTATTAAACCCATCAATGGATGTTGATTTAACTCGTTTGACTGCTATGATTAAGCAATGTCATAGCTTGCATGAATTATAATTTTAAGGGATGCTCAAATTTAGCTTATAATGTCCTTACAAGTTACTATGATATTCCTTCTTAATTGTCTCGATAACGTTATGGAAAAGGGGTGTGTGTATATGTACTACTTCAGTAGTTTTTTGCGGTATCTGTACTTTACTCTTTATATTTTTGACAACTTTTACTCCACTACATTCCTAAAGAAAATAATGTACTTTTTACTCCTTACATTTTCCCTGACACCCAAAAGTACATTTTGAATGCTTAGCAGGACAGAAAAATTGTCTAATTCACATACTTATCAACAGAACATCCCTGGTCATCCCTACTGCCTCTGATCTGGCAGACTCACTAAACACAAATGCTTCGTTTGTGAATTTTGTCTGAGTGTTGAACTGTGCCACTGGCTATCTGTAAATTCTATAAAAAAAATATAAAAAATTGTGTTGTCTGGTTTGCTTAATATAAGACATTTTAAATGATTTATACTTTTACTTTTGATACTTAAGTACATTTAAAACCAAATACTTTCAGACTTCCTCAAGTAGTATTTTACTGGGTGACTTCATCTCAAGCGCAGCTCCAGAGGGGTATACTAAAATGCTGGTTCGAGGAGTTAGCATGGTAACTTTGGTCGGCTGGGAGTTCAACTGGTCATACGAAAGTGCCTCACTTTTTTTGACAGGTACATTAATATGGCAACAAATCCTTCAGAACTAACCAGAGGGGTATCCTACGAAGCAAGCTAGATCTACTCAGGGTTTTCTAAAGCTAACCAGCTTCAGTTAGCTTCACATTACAACTCAGCCTTCATCCGGACTACGACTGTGGATATTTCTCATTCGCCTGCAGCTAACTAGCAGGCTTGTAACTGACGCTTGTATGCCGCACATGGCTAGTTGAACACCGAACTCATCATTTTGACACAATGCTGAAACATCAATCCATGGGCAAGTCTGTGCTGAAATCAAAATGAAAGAAAAATCATCATGCAAATACAGCAGGCTATGGTGTGAATTAGGCTTTCAGAAGTGCCGTCTTTATTTGATTACTTATCATTAATGAAGAGTACCATCAGTCACTCCTGGGCTACAATCACCTATCCGGACTCGTTTTACTGCCAACGTGGAGCCCCACCTATCGGACAATTTTTTTTTTCTTTTTCTTTTTTTTTCTAGGGCCTCTATAACTATATCTATTGTTGTTGTTTTTGGCGAATTGGATTGATCCCCCCCCTACCACACGGAACCCCACTAATCCTACTGACGGAAACGCACGAGGTGGCTAAAAACAGACCTCCATCCTATGCTAGCTTGCTACCGATGGCCCGGCTAGCTGTCTGAATCACCGTGACCCTAACCAACCTCACTACTCACTGGACCATTTTGATCACCCAACAAAGCATGCCTCTCCTTAATGTTAATATGCCATGTCCATTGCTGTTCTGGTTAGTGTTTATTGGCTTATTTCACTGTAGAGCCTCTAGTCCTGCTCACTATACCTTATCCAACCTATTAGTTCCACCACCCACACATGCAATGACATCTCCTGGTTTCAATGATGTTTCTAGAGACAATATCTCTCTCATCATCACTCAATACCTAGGTTTACCTCCACTGTATTCACATCCTACCATACCTTTGTCTGTACATTAAACGGGGCGGCAGTGTAGCCTAGTGGTTAGAGCATTGGACTAGTAACCAAAAGGTTGCAAGTTCAAATCCCCGAGCTGACAAGGTACATCTGTCATTCTGCCCCTGAACAGGCAGTTAACCCACTGTTCCTAGGCCGTCATTGAAAATAAGAATTTGTTCTTAACTGACTTGCCTAGTAAAATTAAGGTAAAAAAATAAATACCTTGAAGCTATTTTATCGCCCCCAGAAACCTCTTACTCTCTGTTCCAGACGTTCTAGACGAGCAATTCTTATTGCTTATAGCCGTACCCTTATCCTACTCCTCCTCTGTTCCTCTGGCAATGTAGAGGTGAATCCAGGCCCTGCAGTGCCTAGCTCCACTCCTATTCCCCAGGCGCTCTCTTTTGATGACTTCTGTAACCGTAATAGCCTTGGTTTCATGCATGTTAACATTAACAGCTGTCTCCAATTACCTATTCCTTCTAAATATATATAAACCCAGTGTTCTGTTCAGGAGAGATTTTTTGATGGGGGTTTATTGCTGGGAGATCATTGCTGGGAGGTTATTGCAGAGAGATTGAATGTGAGGGAGGTCATTGCTGAGAGAGGAGGCTGATGGCTGTGGATAATTTATTATGTTAGTAGTTGGTATGTTCTGTGAGTTTTTTGCTCAGATAGAGCTTATTTGATGTCCTTTGTTTCTTAGTTTGTTTGAGAAATTATTTGTTCTCCTGTTTCATTTGTTCCCAGAGGGGAAGGGGAAGGCACCTAAGGAGTGCTTAGGCAAGAGACCCGCAGGCTTACATATACCCGTAGCATATTCACTGTCTAGGCACACTAGGTAAGACCTGGGCGGACCACCCCTGTATTTTGGTTAGGGCACCAGGTGGTGCTAAATTAGGTAAGTATTGGTTAGGCAGGTAAGATAGGAGGGGGGCTTTGAGATTTACTTTCTTTGCTTTGGTTCCGTCCAGCCCCTTTTCCCCATATTACCGTGTAAAGGAATAAAGTCCTTGTAAACGGTACCACATTCTGCCTGTTGTCATCCTTACTCACGCCTACAATCCATACCTCTTTCACTTCACGGAGAGTTTAGTTGTAGCAGGGTGTTGCGTTCCCTCTTCATAGAGGCGTGCGTAACACCTGCAGAGTTCTGTCCTACTATCCAGGTCTGTACCCAAACAATTTGAACTTCTACTTTTAAAAATCCACCTCTCTAAAAACAAGTCTCACCGTTGCCACCTGCTATAGACCACCCTCTGCCCCCAGCTGTGCTCTGGACACCATATGCGAACTGATTGCTCCCTATTTATCTTCAGAGCTCGTGCTGCGAGGCGACCTAAACTGGAACATACTTAACATCCCAGCCATCCTACAATCTAAGCTTGATGCCCTCAATCTCACACAAATTATCAATGAACCTACCAGGTACATCCCCAAAGCCTTAAACACGGGCACCCTCATAGATATCATCCTAACCAACTTGCCCTCTAAATACACCTCTGCTGTCTTCAACCAAGATCTCAGCGATCACTGCCTCATTGCCTGCATCCCTAATGTGTCATCGGTCAAACAACCTCCACTCATCACTGTCAAACGCTCCCTGAAACACTTCAGCGAGCAGGCCTTTCTAATTGACCTGGCCGGGGTATCCTGGAAGGATATTGATCTCATCCCGTCAGTAGAAGGAAGCCTGGTTATTTTTTTAAAATGCCTTCCTAACCATCTTAAAAAAGCATGCCCCATTCAAGAAATTTAGAACCAGGAACAGATATAGCCCTTGGTTCTCCCCAGACCTGACTGCCCTTAACCAACACAAAAACATCCTATGGCGTTCTGCATTAGCATTGAACAGCCCCCGTGATATGCAGCTGTTCAGGAAGGCGAGAAACCATTATACACAGGCAGTTAGAAAAGCCAAGGCTAGCTTTTTCAAGCAGAAATTTGCTTCCTGCAAAACTAACTCAAAAAAGTTCTGGGACACTGTAAAGTCCATGGAGAATAAGAACACCTCCTCCCAGCTGCCCACTGCACTGAAGATAGGAAATACTGTCACCACTGATAAATCCACTATAATTGAGAATTTCAATAAGCATTTTTCTACGGCTGGCCATGCTTTCCACCTGGCTACTCCTACCCCGGTCAACAGCATTGCAACTCCCACAGCAACTTGCCCAAGCCTTCCCCATTTCTCCTTCTCCCAAATCCAGTCAGCTGATGTTCTGAAAGAGCTGCAAAATCTGGACCCCTACAAATCAGCCGGGCTAGACAATCTGGACCCCTTCTTTCTAAAATTATCTGCCAAAATTGTTGCCACCCCTATTACTAGCCTGTTCAACCTCTCTTTCGTGTCGTCTGAGATTCCCAAAGATTGGAAAGCAGCTGCAGTCACCCCCCTCTTCAAAGGGGGGGACACTCTTGACCCAAACTGCTACAGACCTATATCTATCCTACCATGCCTTTCTAAGGTCTTCGAAAGCCAAGTCAACAGATTACCGACCATTTCGAATCTCACCATACCTTCTCTGCTATACAATCTGGTTTCAGAGCTGGTCATGGGTGCACCTCAGCCACGCTCAAGGCCCTAAACAATATCTTAACCGCCATCGATAAGAAACATTACTGTGCAGCCATATTCATTGATCTGGCCACGGCTTTCGACTCTGTCAATCACCACATCCTCATCGGCAGACTTGACAGCCTTGGTTTCTCAAATGATTGCCTCGCCTGGTTCACCAACTACTTATCTGATAGAGTTCAGTGCGTCAAATCGGAGGGTCTGCTGTCCGGACCTCTGGCAGTCTCTATGGGGGTGCCACAGGGTTCAATTCATGGACCGACTCTCTTCTCTGTATACATCAATGATGTCGCTCTTGCTGCTGGTGAGTCTCTGATCCACCTCTACGCAGACGACACCATTCTGTATACTTCTGGCCCTTCTTTGGACACTGTGTTAACAACCCTCCAGGCAAGCTTCAATGCCATACAACTCTCCTTCCGTGGCCTCCAATTGCTCTTAAATACAAGTTAAACTAAATGCATGCTCTTCAACCGATCGCTGCCTGCACCTGCCCGCCTTTCCAACATCACTACACTGGACGGCTCTGACTTAGAATACGTGGACAACTACAAATACCTAGGTGTCTGTTTAGACTGTAAACTCTCCTTCCAGACCCACATCAAACATCTCCAATCCAAAGTTAAATCTAGAATTGGCTTCCTATTTCGCAACAAAGCATCCTTCACTCATGCTGCCAAACATACCCTTGTAAAACTGACCATCCTACCAATCCTCGACTTCGGCAACGTCATTTACAAAATAGCCTCCAATACCCTACTCAACTTATTGGATGCAGTCTATCACAGTGCCGGTCGCGGCCGGTTACGACAGAGCCTGGACTCAAACCCAGGGACTCTGATGGCACAGCTGGCGCTGCAGTACAGCGCCCTTAACAACTGCGCCACCAGGGAGGCCCGGTTATCCTGAATTTAACTCAGTTGACCAAAGTTACCTGCTTACTTCTCAAACCTACTTCGTAGGATACCCCTCTGCTCCAGGGCAGCATGATCCACCATCAAAGTACGGATGAAGCCTGAACTGGAATGTGAAGCGAACTGAAGCTAGTTATGTCAGGATTTGGCCAGGGTTGTTCCGGGTTTTGGTCAGTAGATGTCCCCATTGTGCTTTTTGTCCCTATGTTTTTCCCTTGATCCCCATTATTATTTGCACCTGTGTCTCGTTTCCCCTGATTGTATTTAAACCCTTTGTTTCCCTCAGTTCTGTGCTCTGTGTTTGTATGTTAGCACCCTGCCCTAGTGTTCTGTGTGCTCTTGTCGATTCCGGGTGAAGTTCTTGTGGTATTCTGTTTTTTGTTTTTGTTTATTTTTGGTGAGTTTTTTTGAGGTCTTTTTGTGTTTTTCCTACCACCTTTTGGATTTGCCATTTTTTGTATTTTAGGATTTTTTCTTTATTAAATACACCATCTTAAGTACTGCTGTGTCTGCCTCATCTTCTGGGTTCTGCTGTCTATTCGTGGCTCAGTTGGTTAAGTGACTGTTTCTCACTCCGGAGACCCAGGTTCGAAACCGGGTCCTGACAGAAACACAGAGCCAAAAATGAACCCAGAGGCAGCCAGTTCCCAGGACCTTTTTGCCACGCTGTCCCACCACCAGGAGACTGTCCAACGCCACGAAGCCGCCCTGGTTCAGCAAGAGGCCTTAATGGCTAGACATTCTCATCTTCTGTCGGAGATGCTGACTTCCATTAAGCAAATATCTGATCGACTTACCCCGGCAACAGTTTCCGTCCCAGTACCTCAGGTTCACGTACCCATGGCAGTTAACCCCCTGGCTGAACCTCGTCTTCCACCTCCCCAACGGTTCTCAGGTGATCCAAGTGCTTGTAAAGGCTTTCTCACTCAATGTTCTCTCTCCTTTGAGCTGCAACCCTCGTCGTTTCCCACCGACCGGTCTAAGATCGCATATATCATCACCCTGCTGTCGGAAAAAGCCCTGGCCTGGGCTACTGCTGTGTGGGATGCCCATAGTTCCTGCTGTGCCAGCTACTCTGCCTTTGCTGAGGAATTCAAACGAGTGTTTCAAGGCCCAAGCAGTGGTTCTGACTCAGCCAAACAGCTCCTGACTCTCCATCAAGGTTGGCGCAGCGTGACGGACTATGCCATCCAGTTCCGCACGGTGGCAGCAGCGAGTGGCTGGAACAACGAGGCGCTCACGGTGTGCTTTCTGAAAGGCCTTTCCGACACTATCCAAGATGAACTGGCCACTCGGGAACCACCGGACAATCTCGAGTCCCTGATCAAGTTGGCCTCACGCATTGACCAGCGTCTGAGAGAGAGAACTCAACCGTAGACCTCTAGCCCCTATCAGTCCCAGCTCCGAGTCCCCACCTTTATCATCGCTGGCTCCACCGGAACCCATGCAGATTGGACGCATCTCCCAGGCTGAGAGAGACCGCCGGATGAGGGAGCGACGCTGTCTATATTGCGGCAAACCGGGCCATTTCCGTTCCACGTGTCCCGGGCTCCAGGGAAACGCTCTGTCCCGTACAGACCGGGGGGAACTGTAACGGGAAACATAACCTCCTCCCATCCGTCCAACTCCCGTCTGCTCATTCCAGTCACCCTCTCCTGGGACAACCACAAGCTTCACCTTCAAGCCTTGGTAGACTCTGGAGCCGCAGGTAACTTCATGGATGGTGTCTGGGCGAAGGAGAATGGCGTTCCCTCTGAACTTCTAAGTGACCCCATGAGGGTTACTACATTGGATGGAAGCCCTTTGGGATCTGGACTTGTCACTCATGTCACTACCTCCTTGAGACTTTCAGTTTCACAACACCAGGAATTGATGAACTTTCATTTGATCTCCTGTTCCGAGTTCCCTCTCGTCCTTGGATACCCCTGGCTTCACAGCCATAACCCTCACATCGACTGGTCTGTGGGCACTATCAAGCAGTGGGGTCCTACGTGCCAAGCTACTTGTATTTTCCAGAATTCCCCGAGTTCTACTCCCGAGTCTTTAGAATCCATCGACCTGACCCGAGTTCCCGAGTGTTACCATGACCTCAAACTGGTGTTTAGCAAACAGAGGGCCACCATGCTACCACCCCATAGATCTTACGATTGCCCCATCGACCTGTTTCCGGGCACTTGCCCCCCAGGGGTCGGATCTTTTCCCTATCTCCACCCGAACGAGCTGCTATGGATACCTACATCAAGGACTCTCTGGAAGCAGGCCTCATGCGTCCATCAACCTCCCCGGCGGGAGCAGGGTTTTTCTTTGTGGCCAAGAAAGATGGTGGATTACGTCCTTGCATCGACTACCGGGGACTCAATGACATAACCGTCCGTAACCGTTACCCGCTACCCCTTATGGCCACAGCCTTCGAGCTGCTCCAGGAAGCAGTTGTTTTCACTAAGCTTGACCTGCGGAACGCATACCATCTTGTGCGGATCAGACCTGGTGACGAGTGGAAGACCGCTTTCAACACGCCTACTGGTCACTATGAATACTTGGTGATGCCCTTCGGCCTGACCAACGCCCCAGCGGTGTTCCAAGCGCTCATAAACGATGTGCTTAGGGATATGCTTAACATATTTGTGTTCGTTTACTTGGATGACATCCTCATCTTTTCGAGCTCCTTCAAGAACACACTAAGCATGTCAGACAAGTACTCAAACGCCTCCTGGACAGCCATCTGTACGTTAAGCCGGAAAAATGTGAATTCCATTCATCCCGAGTACAATTCCTGGGATTTGTAGTGGAACCCGGTCGAGTCCAAATGGACCCTAGGAAGGTAGGGGCGGTAGCGGATTGGCCCACCCCCAAATCCGTTAAGGATGTTCAGCGTTTCCTGGGCTTCACAAACTTTTACCGCAAGTTCATCAAGAACTTCAGTTTGGTGGCAGCTCCTCTCAGCTTTAACCAAAGGTGGCAATGCAAGGTTTTTGTGGGGAAGAGAAGCTGAGACGGCCTTCCAAGGACTCAAGCAGCGCGTCCTCTCTGCTCCCATCCTGATACTACCGACTACGGATGAACCATTTGTGGTGGAGGTAGACGCATCAGAGGTTGGTGTTGGAGCTGTCCTGTCTCAGAGGGGTGAAGACAAGAAGCTTCATCCGTGCGCTTTCTTCTCACACCGGCTTACCCCGACTGAGAGGAACTACGATGTGGGGATCGTGAACTCCTAGCGGTTAAGATGGCATTGAAGGAATGGAGACACTGGCTCGAGGGGCTTCTCACCCGTTTCAAGTGCTTACGGACCACAAAAATCTGGAGTATATCCAGCAGGCGAAGCGATTGAACTCTAGACAAGCTAGATGGTCTCTTTTCTTCAATCGATTCCAGTTTATCCTCACCTATCGGCCCGGGTCGAAGAATCTCAAACCGGATGCCCTGTCCCGAGTCTACGCTCCTGCCATTCGAGATGACACGGACATGCCTGTCCTTCCTGCTGCTAAGATTGTGGCTCCGATCTCGTGGCAAGTTGAGGATACCGTGAGACGTGCTCAAGCTAGCGAACCGGACCCTAAAGGAGGCCCTGCCAATCGGTTGTTTGTCCCCAAGGCAGTGAGGACTCAGGTCCTTCTGTGGGGGCACTCCTCTCGCCTCACCTGTCATCCGGGCGTAGGTCGCACCTTGGAGTTCATCCAGCGTAAGTTCTGGTGGCCTACCATAAGAGAAGACGTTGCCACTTTCGTCAATGCCTGCCCCGTGTGCTGCCAGGGCAAATCTTCTCACCTCCGCCCTCAAGGACTCCTTCACCCTTTACCTGTTCCCCACAGACCCTGGTCCCATATCTCATTGGACTTTATTACTGGACTTCCTCCATCCCATGGCAATACTACTATCCTAGTCATAATCGACAGGTTTTCAAAGGCGGCCAGGTTCGTCCCTCTGACTAAGTTACCTTCTGCCAAGGAAACGGCTGAGTTGGTAATTAATCATGTGTTCCGAGTCTTCGGCATTCCTCAAGATGTGGTTTCTGACAGAGGTCCCCAGTTCGCCTCAAGGTTTTGGAAGGCCTTCTGCCAACTCATGGGGGCTTCTGCCAGTCTATCTTCAGGGTACCATCCGGAGTCCAACGGCCAAACAGAGAGGATGAATCAAGAGCTGGAAACCACCCTCCGATGTATGACTCGTGACAACCCGTCCACATGGTCATCCTTTATTGTTTGGGCCGAATACGCGCACAACACCTTGCGCTCCTCCTCCACTGGTATGTCCCCGCACGAGTGTCAGTTTGGCTATGCTCCTCCATTGTTCCCGGACCAGGAGGCAGAAGTCAGAGTGCCTTCAGCCTTGAGGTTCGTCAGACGCTGTCGGCTTATGTGGAGGAAGACCCGTCTTAATCTGATGCGTTCCTCACAGAAGTATCAACAACAAGCCAACAGACGTCGCCGTCCCGGGCCTACCCTGCGCCCCGGCCAGAGAGTCTGGCTTTCCACAAGAGACTTACCTCTACGGGTGGAGTCTCGCAAGCTGTCCCAAAAATACATCGGTCCCTTCAAGGTTGCCAGGAGAGTTAACCCAGTTTCTTATCGCCTACACTTACCCAGATCCCTTAAGATTAATCCCACATTTCATGTGTCATTGTTAAAACCTGTTGTTTTTTCTCCCCTTGTCCTGGCAGACAGACCTCCCCCTCTGCCTCGTGTCATTGGAGGCCAGCCGGCTTATACCGTCCACCGGATACTGGATTCCCGCCGGGTGCAGCGGTCCTGGCAGTATCTGGTGGACTGGGAAGGCTACGGTCCTGAGGAGCGCTCCTGGGTTCCTGCCAAAGACATCCTGGACCCTGACCTCATTCGTCAGTTCAGGGTCCTCCACCCTGAGAGAGCTGGTAGGAACGTCAGGAGCCGTTCCTAGGGGGGGATTCTGTCAGGATTTGGCCAGGGTTGTTCCGGGTTTTGGTCAGTAGATGTCCCCATTGTGCTTTTTGTCCCTATGTTTTCCTTGATCCCCATTATTATTTGCACCTGTGTCTCGTTTCCCCTGATTGTATTTAAACCCTTTGTTTCCCTCAGTTCTGTGCTCTGTGTTTGTATGTTAGCACCCTGCCCTAGTGTTCTGTGTGCTCTTGTCGATTCCGGGTGAAGTTCTTGTGGTATTCTGTTTTTTGTTTTTGTTTATTTTTGGTGAGTTTTTTTTGAGGTCTTTTTGTGTTTTTCCTACCACCTTTTGGATTTGCCATTTTTTGTATTTTAGGATTTTTCTTTATTAAATACACCATCTTAAGTACTGCTGTGTCTGCCTCATCTTCTGGGTTCTGCTGTCTATTCGTGGCTCAGTTGGTTAAGTGACTGTTTCTCACTCCGGAGACCCAGGTTCGAAACCGGGTCCTGACAAGTTAGCTTTAGATAACCTTGAGATCGATCTAGCTTCCTTCGTAGGATACCCCTCCGAATCTGCAATAAGACAGATATTTCACTGGATGTTCCACTCACTACTGAGCGGAAGCCCACTGGCCGGCAGTGGGAGAAGGAAGGAGATGAATTTTGACCTACATTCTGCATGTTTTCTCATTGATTAAATATTTGATCTCAATGCAGTTTTTTGTTCCCAGAACTATAATTGGCTATGAACAGAGTGGACTAAGCTTTGTAGACTTTACCCTTTGCTAAAGTTGTAAACAAAATGGTGTTGTTTAGGAGTGCAATGGTGAATTGAGTTATTGCACACGCTCACTTCACAGAGTACGCATTCTCCAACGGAAATATGAAAATGTTTGCTAGAACGGGCCAATAGGATCTCACGAGCTCATGCTTGGCTCTGCCCACCTCCTTGCTTGTTCTGCCCACTATGACTCATTCAGCAATCTAGAACAAGAAACAATTGTAACAACATACTACAAAGAGGTTGACATTTGTTCCCAAAAAAGTCATACATCCGCTGCTGCAAAAGCCAGAGAGGGAGCCTGGCAGAAAATTGCAGACAGAATAAATGCGCAACTCATCATACCAGGTGCCAGAACAAATCAGTTGGATGGGGATTTGCTTTCCATAGGTGGACCCATTTTTCTCACGGGACCTCCTGTGCTTGCATGCATTTTTTAAAATGGGTGTAATAAACTCAGCAAAAAAACAAATGTCCTCTCACTGTCAACTGCGTTCATTTTCAGCAAATTTAACATGTGTAAATATTTGTTTGATCATAACAAGGTTCAACAAATGAGACATAAACTGAACAAGTTCCACAGACAGACTAACAGAAATGGAATAATGTGTCCCTGAACAAAGGGGGGATCAAAATCAAAAGTAACAGTCAGTAACTGGTGTGGCCACTAGCTGCATTAAGTACTGCAGTGCATCTCCTCCTCATGGACTGCACCAGATTTGCCAATTCTTACTGTGAGATGTTACCACACTCTTCCACCAAGGCACCTGCAAGTTCCCGGACATTTCTGGGGGGAATGGCCCTAGCTCTCACCTTCCAATCCAACAGGTCCCAGACGTGCCCAATGGGATTACGATCTGGGCTCTTTGCTGGCCATGGCAGAACAATTACATTCCTGTCTTGCAGGAAATCATGCACACAAAGAGCAGTATGGCTGGTGGCATTGTCATGCTAGAGGGTCATGTCAGGATGAGCCTGCAGGAAGGATACCACATGAGGGAGGAGGATGTCTTCCCTGTAACGCACAGCGTTGAGATTGCCTGCAATGACAACGAGCTCAGTCCGATGATGCTGTGACACACCGTTCCAGACCATGACGGACCCTCCACCTCCAAATCGATCCCACTCCAGAGTAAAGGCCTCGGTGTAATGCTCATTCCTTCAACGATAAACGTGAATCCGACAATCACCCCTGGTGAGGTAAAACCGCAAGTCGTCATTGAAGAGCACTTTTTGCCAGTCCTGTCTGATCCAGCAACGGTGGGTTTGTGACCATGTGGCAATGTTGTTGCCGGTGATGTAAGGCAGGTCCTCACCAGACAACAGGCCCACAAGCCCTCAGTCCAGCCTCTCTCAACCTATTGCGGACAGTCTGAACACTGATGGAGGGATTGTGTGTTCCTGGTGTAACTCGGGCAGTTGTTGTTGCCATCCTGTACCTGTCAGGGCTCCGGGCAGCCGAGCGGAAATGGAGGAAAACTCGCCTCCCTGTGGACCTGGCATCCTTTCACTCCCTCCTCTCTACATTTTCCTCCTCTGTCTCTGCTGCTAAAGCCACTTTCTACCACTCTAAATTCCAAGCATCTGCCTCTAACCCTAGGAAGCTCTTTGCCACCTTCTCCTCCCTCCTGAATCCTCCTCCCCCTCCCCCCCTCCTCCCTCTCTGCAGATGACTTCGTCAACCATTTTGAAAAGAAGGTCGACGACATCCGATCCTCGTTTGCTAAGTCAAACGACACCGCTGGTTCTGCTCACACTGCCCTACCCTGTGCTCTGACCTCTTTCTCCCCTCTCTCTCCAGATGAAATCTCGCTTCTTGTGACGGCCGGCTGCCCAACAAGCTGCCCGCTTGACCCTATCCCCTCCTCTCTTCTCCAGACCATTTCCGGAGACCTTCTCCCTTACCTCACCTCGCTCATCAACTCATCCCTGACCGCTGGCTACGTCCCTTCCGTCTTCAAGAGAGCGAGAGTTGCACCCCTTCTGAAAAAACCTACACTCGATCCCTCCGATGTCAACAACTACAGACCAGTATCCCTTCTTTCTTTTCTCTCCAAAACTCTTGAACGTGCCGTCCTTGGCCAGCTCTCCCGCTATCTCTCTCAGAATGACCTTCTTGATCCAAATCAGTCAAGACTAGTCATTCAACTGAGACTGCTCTTCTCTGTATCACGGAGGTGCTCCGCACTGCTAAAGCTAACTCTCTCTCCTCTGCTCTCATCCTTCTAGACCTATCGGCTGCCTTCGATACTGTGAACAATCAGATCCTCCTCTCCACCCTCTCCGAGTTGGGCATCTCCGGCGCGGCCCACGCTTGGATTGCGTCCTACCTGACAGGTCGCTCCTACCAGGTGGCGTGGCGAGAATCTGTCTCCTCACCACGCGCTCTCACCACTGGTGTCCCCCAGGGCTCTGTTCTAGGCCCTCTCCTATTCTCGCTATACACCAAGTCACTTGGCTCTGTCATAACCTCACATGGTCTCTCCTATCATTGCTATGCAGACGACACACAATTAATCTTCTCCTTTCCCCCTTCTGATGACCAGGTGGCGAATCGCATCTCTGCATATCTGGCAGACATATCAGTGTGGATGACGGATCACCACCTCAAGCTGAACCTCGGCAAGACGGAGCTGCTCTTCCTCCCGGGGAAGGACTGCCCGTTCCATGATCTCGCCATCACGGTTGACAACTCCATTGTGTCCTCCTCCCAGAGCGCTAAGAACCTTGGCGTGATCCTGGACAACACCCTGTCGTTCTCAACTAACATCAAGGCGGTGGCCCGTTCCTGTAGGTTCATGCTCCACAACATCCGCAGAGTACGACCCTGCCTCACACAGGAAGCGGCGCAGGTCCTAATCCAGGCACTTGTCATCTCCCGTCTGGATTACTGCAACTCGCTGTTGGCTGGGCTCCCTGCCTGTGCCATTAAACCCCTACAACTCATCCAGAACGCCGCAGCCCATCTGGTGTTCAACCTTCCCAAGTTCTCTCACGTCACCCCGCTCCTCCGCTCTCTCCACTGGCTTCCAGTTGAAGCTCGCATCCGCTACAAGACCATGGTGCTTGCCTACGGAGCTGTGAGGGGAACGGCACCGCAGTACCTCCAGGCTCTGATCAGGCCCTACACCCAAACAAGGGCACTGCGTTCATCCACCTCTGGCCTGCTCGCCTCCCTACCACTGAGGAAGTACAGTTCCCGCTCAGCCCAGTCAAAACTGTTCGCTGCTCTGGCCCCCCAATGGTGGAACAAACTCCCTCACGACGCCAGGACAGCGGAGTCAATCACCACCTTCCGGAGACACCTGAAACCCCACCTCTTTAAGGAATACCTAGGATAGGATAAAGTAATCCTTCTCACCCCCCCCCTTAAATGATTTAGATGCACTATTGTAAAGTGGCTGTTCCACTGGATGTCATAAGGTGAATTCACCAATTTGTAAGTCGCTCTGGATAATAGCGTCTGCCAAATGACTTAAATGTAATGTAATGTAAATGTCTCGCAGGTGTGATGTTCGGTTGTACCGATCCTGTGCAGGTGTTGCTACACATGGTCTACCACTGCGAGGACGCTCAGCTATCCATCCTGTCTCGCTCTAGCGCTGTCTTAGGCGTCTCACAGTACGGACATTGCAATGTATTGCCCTGGCCACATCTGCAGTCCTCATTCCTCCTTGCAGCATGCCTAATGCACATTCACGCAGATGAGCAGGGACACTGGGCATCTTTCTTTTGGTGTTTTTCAGAGCCAGTACTCTTAGTGTCCTAAGTTTTCACAACTGTGACCTTAATTGCCTACCGTCTGTAAGCTTTTCGTGTCTTAATGACCGTTCAGCAGGTGCATGTTCATTAATTGTTTATGGTTCATTGAACAAGCATGGGAGACAGTGTTAAAACCCTTTGCTGGTCATTTATGAACATTTGAACATCTTGGCCATGTTCTGTTATAATCTCCACCCGGCACAGCCGGAAGAGGACTGGCCACCCCACATATGCTCTCTCTAATTCTCTTTCTTTCTCTCTCTCAGAGGACCTGAGCCCTAGGACCATGCCCCAGGACTACCTGACATGATGACTCCTTGCTCTCCCCAGTCCACCTGGCCGTGCTGCTGCTCCAGTTTCAACTGTTCTGCCTTATTATTATTCGACCATGCTGGTCATTTATGAACATTTGAACATCTTGGCTATGTTCTGTTATAATCTCTACCCGGCACAGCCAGAAGAGGACTGGCCACCCCACATAGCCTGGTTCCTCTCTAGGTTTCTTCCTAGGTTTTGGCCTTTCTAGGGAGTTTTTCCTAACCACCGTGCTTCTACACCTGCATTGCTTGCTGTTTGGGGTTTTAGGCTGGGTTTCTGTACAGCACTTTGAGATATCAGCTGATGTACGAAGGGCTATATAAATACATTTGATTTGATTTGATACAATGAAGATCTGTGAAGTTAAAATTGCCGTGATAAAATGCAATTGTGTTCGTTGTCAGTAGCTTATACCTGCTCATACCATAACCCCACTGCCACCATGGGGTATTCTGTTCACAGCGTTGACATCAGCAAACCGCTTGCCCACACGACCCCATACACATGGTCTGCGGTTGTGAGACTTGTTGGATGTACTCCCAAATTCTCTAAAACGACATTTGAGGCCGGTTATGGTAGAGAAATGGACATTCAATTCTCTGTTGGACATTCCTGCAGTCATAATGTCAATTGCATTGTGTTGTGTGACAAAACTGCACATTTTAGAGTGGTCTTTTATTGTCCCCAACACAAGGTGTAATGATCATGCTGTTTAATCCGCTTCTTGATATGCCAAACCTGTCAATTGGATGGATTATCTTGGTAAAGGAGAAATGCTCACTAGCAGGAATGTAAACAAATTTGTGCACAGCATTTGATAGAAATAAGCTTTTCGTGCATATGGAACATTTCTGGGATCTTTTATTTCAGTTCATGAAACATGGGACCAACACTTTACATGTTGCGTTTATATTTTTGTTCAGTGTAGTTCAGCATCGACCCACATTGTACAGGAAACTTCCAGCAGCAAAGAAATCACAAAGCAATACACATATTTTGTATAGCAGTCAAAATGAAACCGCGTTGGTTGACAATTGCTATATACAAGTGCATTTGGAAAGTATTCAGACCCCTTCACATTTTCCACATTTTGTTACGTTTCAGCCTTCTTCTAAAATGGATTGTAAAAAATACTCATCAATCTACACGAAAACATATTTGCAAATGTATTACAGTTTTTAAAACCAATACCTTATTTACATAAGTATTCAATCCCTTTGTTATGAGACTCAAAATGGAGCTCATGAGCATCCTGTTTCCATTGATCATCCTTGAAATGCTTCTACAACTTGATTGGAGTCCACCTGTGCTAAATTCAATTGATTGGACATGATTTTGAAAGGCACACACCTGTCTATATAAGGTCCCACAGTTGACAGTACATGTCAGAGCAAAAAACCAAGCCATGAGGTCCAGGGAATTGTGCATAGAACTCCGGGACAGGATTGTGTTGAGGCACAGATCTGGGGAAGGGTACCAAAACATGTCTGAAAGCATTGAAGGTCCCCAAGAACACAGTGGCCTCCATCAATCTTAAATGGAAGACGTTTGGAACCACCAAGACTCTTCCTAGAGCTGGCCGCCCAGCCAAACTGAGCAAACGGGGGAGAAGGACCTTGGTCAGGGAGGTGACCAAGAACCCGTTGGTCACTCTGGCAGAGCTCCAGAGTTCCTCTGTGGAGATGGGAAAAACTTCCAGAAGGATAACCATCTCTGCAGCACTCCACCAATCAAGCCTTTATGATTGGTGGCCAGACGGAAGCCATTTCTCAGTAAAAGGAACATGACATCCCGCATGGATTTTGCCTAAAGGCACCTAAAGTACTCTGACCATGAGAAATAATATTTTCTGGTTTGATTAAACCTAGATTGAGCTCTATGGCCTTTATGCCAAGCGTCACGTCTGGAGGAAAACTGGCACCATCCCTACGGTGAAGCATGGTGGTGGGAGCATCATGCTGTGGTGATGTTTTTCAGCGGCAGGGCCTGGGAGACTAGTCAGAAAAAAGTCGGGGCTGTGGCTTGGCCACTCAAGTACTTGGCTGTGTGCTTAGGGTCATTGTCCTGTTGGAAGGTGAACGATCACCCCAGTCTGAAGTCTTTCGATGGAAAGATGAATGGGTCAAAGTACAGCGAGATCCTTAATGAAAACCTGCTCCAGAGCGCTCAGGACTTCAGACTGGGGTGATCGATCACCTTCCAACAGGACAATGACCCTAAGCACACAGCCAAGTACTTGAGTGGCCAAGCCACAGCCCCGACTTTAACCCAGTGGAACACCTCCGGAGAGACCTGAAAACAGCTGTAGAGTGATAATCCCCATCCAATCTGACAGAGTTTGAGAAGAATTGCAGAGATGAATGGGAGAAACTCCCCAAATATAGGTTTTCCAAGCTTGTAGCGCCATACACACGATGATTCAAGGTTGTAATCACTTCCAACGGTGCAAAGTACTGAGTAAAGGGTCTGAATACTTATGTAATTGTGATAGTTCAGTTAATTTGTTATATATTTGCAAAAAAAAATTAAAACCAGTTTTTGCTTTGTCATTATGGGGTATTGTGTGTAGATTGATAGGGGTTGGGGACAATTTAATCAATTTTTGAATAAGGCTGTAATGTAACAAAATATGGAAAAAGTAGGTAGAACATAATACCCTTATGCTTCAGACCACGTATTGTAAGAGTGGGGTACCCCTGATCTAAAGGGTATATTCGAGGTCCAATAATATGTTCCCCTTGTAAAGCACGGGGAACAATGCAGGTGCCAATGTCAAGTGGATTTCAAATCAAATCAAATTTTATTTGTCACACACACATGGTTAGCAGATGTTAATGTGAGTGTAGCGAAATGCTTGTGCTTCTAGTTCCGACAATGCAGTAATAACCAACAAGTAATCTAACTAACAATTCCTAATCTACTGTCTTATACACAGTGTAAGGGGATAAAGAATATGTACATAAGGATATATGAATGAGTGATGGTACAGAGCAGCATAGGCAAGATACAGTAGATGGTATCGAGTACAGTATATACATGTGAGATGAGTATGTAAACAAAGTGGCATAGTTAAAGTGGCTAGTGATACATGTATTACATAAGGATGCAGTCGATGATATAGAGTACAGTATATACGTATGCATATGAGATGAATAATGTAGGGTAAGTAACATTATATAAGGTAGCATTGTTTAAAGTGGCTAGTGATATATTTACATCATTTCCCATCAATTCCCATTATTAAAGTGGCTGGAGTTGAGTCAGTGTCAGTGTGTAGGCAGCAGCCACTCAATGTTAGTGGTGGCTGTTTAACAGTCTGATGGCCTTGAGATAGAAGCTGTTTTTCAGTCTCTCGGTCCCAGCTTTGATGCACCTGTACTGACCTCGCCTTCTGGATGATAGCGGGGTGAACAGGCAGTGGCTCGGGTGGTAGATGTCCTTGATGATCTTTATGGCCTTCCTGTAACATCGGGTGGTGTAGGTGTCCTGGAGGGCAGGTAGTTTGCCCCGATGATGTGTTGTGCAGACCTCACTACCCTCTGGAGAGCCTTACGGTTGAGGGCGGAGCAGTTGCCGTACCAGGCGGTGATACAGCCCGCCAGGATGCTCTCAATTGTGCATCTGTAGAAGTTTGTGAGTGCTTTTGGTGACAAGCCGAATTTCTTCAGCCTCCTGAGGTTGAAGAGGCGCTGCTGCGCCTTCTTCACGATGCTGTCTGTGTGAGTGGACCAATTCAGTTTGTCTGTGATGTGTATGCCGAGGAACTTAAAACTTGCTACTCTCTCCAATACTGTTCCATCGATGTGGATAGGGGGGTGTTCCCTCTGCTGTTCCCTCAGCCTCCAGTATTTATGCTGCAGTAGTTTATGTGTCGGGGGGCTGGGGTCAGTTTGTTATATCTGGAGTACTTCTCCTGTCCAATTCGGTGTCCTGTGTGAATCTAAGTGTGCGTTCTCTAATTCTCTCCTTCTCTCTCTCGGAGGACCTGAGCCCTAGGACCATGCCCCAGGACTACCTGACATGATGACTCCTTGCTGTCCCCAGTCCACCTGGCCGTGCTGCTGCTCCAGTTTCAACTGACCTGAGCCCTAGGACCATGCCCCAGGACTACTTGACATGATGACTCCTTGCTGTCCCCAGTCCACCTGGCCGTGCTGCTGCTCCAGTTTCAACTGTTCTGCCTTATTATTATTCGACCATGCTGGTCATTTATGAACATTTGAACATCTTGGCCATGTTCTGTTATAATCTCTACCCGGCACAGCCAGAAGAGGACTGGCCACCCCACATAGCCTGGTTCCTCTCTAGGTTTCTTCCTAGGTTTTGGCTTTTCTAGGGAGTTTTTCCTAGCCACCGTGCTTCTACACCTGCATTGCTTGCTGTTTGGGGTTTTAGGCTGGGTTTCTGTACAGCACTTTGAGATATCAGCTGATGTACGAAGGGCTATATAAATAAATTTGATTTGATTTGATTTGATTTGATTTGCTGTTTCCTGAAGTCCACAATCATCTCCTTAGTTTTGTTGACGTTGAGTGTGAGGTTATTTTCCTGACACCACACTCCGAGGGCCCTCACCTCCTCCCTGTAGGCCGTCTCGTCGTTGTTGGTAATCAAGCCTACCACTGTTGTGTCGTCCGCAAACTTGATGATTGAGTTGGAGGCGTGCGTGGCCACGCAGTCGTGGGTGAACAGGGAGTACAGGAGAGGGCTCAGAACGCACCCTTGTGGGGCCCCAGTGTTGAGGATCAGCGGGGAGGAGATGTTGTTACCTACCCTCACCACCTGGGGGCGGCCCGTCAGGAAGTCCAGTACCCAGTTGCACAGGGCGGGGTCGAGACCCAGGGTCTCGAGCTTGATGACGAGCTTGGAGGGTACTATGGTGTTGAATGCCGAGCTGTAGTCGATGAACAGCATTCTCACATAGGTATTCCTCTTGTCCAGATGGGTTAGGGCAGTGTGCAGTGTGGTTGAGATTGCATCGTCTGTGGACCTATTTGAGCGGTAAGCAAATTGGAGTGGGTCTAGGGTGTCAGGTAGGGTGGAGGTGATATGGTCCTTGACTAGTCTCTCAAAGCACTTCATGATGACGGAAGTGAGTGCTACGGGGCGGTAGTCGTTTAGCTCAGTTACCTTAGCTTTCTTGGGAACAGGAACGATGGTGGCCCTCTTGAAGCATGTGGGAACAGCAGACTGGTATAGGGATTGATTGAATATGTCCGTAAACACACCAGCCAGTTGGTCTGCACATGCTCTGAGGGCGCGGCTGGTGATGCCGTCTGGGCCTGCAGCCTTGCGAGGGTTGACACGTTTAAATGTTTTACTCACCTCGGCTGCTGTGAAGGAGAGACCGCATTTTTCCGTTGCAGGCAGTGTCAGTGGCACTGTATTGTCCTCAAAGCGGGCAAAAAAGTTATTTAGTCTGCCTGGGAGCAAGACATCCTGGTCCGTGACTGGGCTGGATTTCTTCCTGTAGTCCGTGATTGACTGTAGACCCTGCCACATGCCTCTTGTGTCTGAGCCGTTGAATTGGGATTCTACTTTGTCTCTGTACTGACGCTTAGCTTGTTTGATAGCCTTACGGAGGGAATAGCTGCATTGTTTGTATTCAGTCATGTTACCAGACACCTTGCCCTGATTGAAAGCAGTGGTTCGCGCTTTCAGTTTCACACGAATGCTGCCATCAATCCAAGGTTTCTGGTTAGGGAATGTTTTAATCGTTGCTATGGGAACGACATCTTCAACGCACGTTCTAATGAACTCGCACACCGAATCAGCGTATTCGTCAATGTTGTTATTTGACACAATACGAAACATGTCCCAGTCCACGTGATGGAAGCAGTCTAGGAGTGTGGAGTCAGCTTGGTCGGACCAGCGTTGGACAGACCTCAGCGTGGGAGCTTCTTTTTTTAGCTTTTGTCTGTAGGCAGGTATCAGCAAAATGGAGTCGTGGTCAGCTTTTCCGAAAGGGGGGCGGGGCAGGGCCTTATATGCATCGTGGAAGTTAGAGTAACAGTGATCCAAGGTTTTTCCGCCCCTGGTTGCGCAATCGATATGCTGATAAAATTTAGGGAGTCTTGTTTTCAGATTAGCCTTGTTAAAATCCCCAACAACGATGAATGCAGCCTCCGGATAAATGCTTTCCAGTTTGCAAAGAGTTAAATAAAGTTCGTTCAGAGCCATCGATGTGTCTGCTTGGGGGGGGATATATACGGCTGTGATTATAATCGAAGAGAATTCTCTTGGTAGGTAATGCGGTCTACATTTGATTGTGAGGAATTCTAAATCAGGTGAACAGAAGGATTTGAGTTCCTGTATGTTTCTTTCATCGCACCATGCCTCGTTAGCCATAAGGCATACACCCCCACCCCTCTTCTTACCAGAAAGGTGTTTGTTTCTGTCGGCGCGATGCGTGTAGAAACCCGTTGGCTGCACCGCATCGGATAGCGTCTCTCCAGTGAGCCATGTTTCCGTGAAGCACAGAACGTTACAGTCTCTGATGTCCCTCTGGAATGCTACCCTTGCTCGGATTTCATCAACCTTGTTGTCAAGAGACTGGACAGGCCATAGTGACAAACATGAATCTGATTGGCGGAGAAGTCCCGTATTTATTCACCAGGACAGGCTGAGATCAAGTTAACCTAGTAGGTAGGTATGCTTCAGAAAATTCATTGATTTGGTTTCTGATCAGGCTCCGTTTCAAGCTCTCTTTCTGGAGTTTGCACAAATTCTGGTTTGACAGATCTCGCTAAGTCACTAATCTGGCTTTTTGGAATACCCCTCTGGTGATTTAGATGGGCATGGCATATGGTTTACATTGTTTTTATGCTCATTCAACCATTCACTGACCTCTCGTAGACTGGGGCATTGTCATTCTGGAAGAGACCACTCCCATCAGGATATAAATCATTCACCATAGGTTGAAGGTTGCTGAGTTACAGTATTTGACCTGATGGTATAGAGTGCTAAATGGTTGCCATTTAAATAGTTAAAAGGAATTAACCACAATGGGTGTTGTCTTTCTTTATATACAGTACCAGTCAAAAGTTTGGCCACACCTACTCAATCAAGGGTTTTTCTCTAAACCCTTGAAAGTGTAGGTGTGTCCAAACTTTTGACTGGTACTATATATACCGAACAAAAATATAAATGCAACAATTTAACGGGTTACAGGTCATATAAGGAAATCAGTGAATTTAAATAAATAAATTACGCCTTAATCAACCCCACCCACTGGGGAGCCAGGCCCAGCCAATCAGAATGAGTTTTAACCCACAAAGGGCTTTATTACAGACAGAAATATTCCTTAGTTTCATCGGTTTTCCGGGTGGCTGGTCTCAGACGATCCCGCAGGTGAAGAAGCCGAAGCTCGAGGCCCTGTGCTGGTGTGGTCACATGTTGTCTGTGGTTGTGAGGCTGATTAGAGGTACTGACAAATTCTCTAAAATGACGTTGGAGGCAGCTTATGGTAGAGAAATATACATTCAACAGCTCTGGTGAACATTCCTGCAGTCAGCGTGTCAATTGCACACTCCTTACAAACTTGAGACATCTAACTGCACATTTTAAAGTGGCCTTTTATTGTCCCCAGTACAAGGTGCACCTGTGTAATAAACATGCCGTTTTAATCAGCTTCTACATATGTGACACCTGTCAGGTGGATGGATTTTCTTGGCAGAGGAGAAATGCTCACTAACAGGGATGTAAACACATTTGTGCTAAATAATTTGAGAGAAATAAGCATTTTGTGCGTATTGAACATTTCTGGGATCTTTTATTTCAGCTCATGGAACATGGGACCAACACTTTACATGTTGCGTTTATATTTTTGTTCAGTATTAAAAAGAAACATAATGGGGGGGGGGGTGATATGTTCCAGGGAACATCACAAAACAGTCCAGCTTTCTTCTCATAGAACAAGTCCTGTTGTGGTTTCCTCTTTTTATTCATTAGCCTACAGTTGCTCGGGGTCCTTGAAAGTCCACTCAACCATGTGTCTCTCCTATAACTTCTCAGATCCATTTGATAGAAGTTATTATTTCTGAGAAGTTATATGAGAGACACATGGTTGATTGTGCCTTTAATGTCCTCCGGCAACTGTGAGCTATAGTAGGTCAACTGGTGAGCAGATACATTTACATTACATTTAAGTCATTTAGCAGACGCTCTTATCCAGAGCGACTTACAAATTGGTGAATTCACCTTCTGACATCCAGTGGAACAGCCACTTTACAATAGTGCATCTAAATCATTAAGGGGGGTGGTGAGAAGGATTACTTGTCTTATCCTAGGTATTCCTTGAAGAGGTGGGGTTTCAGGTGTCTCCGGAAGGTGGTGATTGACTCCGCTGTCCTGGCGTCGTGAGGGAGTTTGTTCCACCATTGGGGGGCCAGAGCAGCGAACAGTTTTGACTGGGCTGAGCGGGAACTGTACTTCCTCAATGGTAGGGAGGCGAGCAGGCCAGAGGTGGATGAACGCAGTGCCCTTGCTTGGGTGTAGGGCCTGATCAGAGCCTGGAGGTACTGCGGTGCCGTTCCCCTCACAGCTCCGTAGGCAAGCACCATGGTCTTGTAGCGGATGCGAGCTTCAACTGGAAGCCAGTGGAGAGAGCGGAGGAGCGGGGTGACGTGAGAGAACTTGGGAAGGTTGAACACCAGACGGGCTGCGGCGTTCTGGATGAGTTGTAGGGGTTTAATGGCACAGGCAGGGAGCCCAGCCAACAGCGAGTTGCAGTAATCCAGACGGGAGATGACAAGTGCCTGGATTAGGACCTGCGCCGCTTCCTGTGTGAGGCAGGGTCGTACTCTGCGGATGTTGTAGAGCATGAACCTACAGGAACGGGCCACCGCCATGATGTTGGTTGAGAACGACAGGGTGTTGTCCAGGATCACGCCAAGGTTCTTAGCGCTCTGGGAGGAGGACACAATGGAGTTGTCAACCGTGATGGCGAGATCATGGAACGGGCAGTCCTTCCCCGGGAGGAAGAGCAGCTCCGTCTTGCCGAGGTTCAGCTTGAGGTGGTGATCCGTCATCCACACTGATATG
Organism: Oncorhynchus masou masou; assembly: GCF_036934945.1. Classification (NCBI taxonomy): domain Eukaryota; kingdom Metazoa; phylum Chordata; class Actinopteri; order Salmoniformes; family Salmonidae; genus Oncorhynchus; species Oncorhynchus masou. Next base: position 43,563,634 of record NC_088213.1, read on the forward strand.
TCTGCCAGACATGCAGAGATGCGATTCGCCACCTGGTCATCAGAAGGGGAAAGGAGAAGATTAATTGTGTGTCGTCTGCATAGCAATGATAGGAGAGACCATGTGAGGTTATGACAGAGCCAAGTGACTTGGTGTATAGCGAGAATAGGAGAGGGCCCAGAACAGAGCCCTGGGGGACACCAGTGGTGAGAGCGCGTGGCGAGGAGACAGATTCACGCCACGCCACCTGGTAGGAGCGACCTGTCAGGTAGGACGCAATCCAAGCGTGGGCCGCGCCGGAGATGCCCAACTCGGAGAGGGTGGAGAGGAGGATCTGATGGTTCACAGTATCGAAGGCAGCCGATAGGTCTAGAAGGATGAGAGCAGAGGAGAGAGAGTTAGCTTTAGCAGTGCGGAGCGCCTCCGTGATACAGAGAAGAGCAGTCTCAGTTGAATGACTAGTCTTGAAACCTGACTGATTTGGATCAAGAAGGTCATTCTGAGAGAGATAGTGGGAGAGCTGGCCAAGGACGGCACGTTCAAGAGTTTTGGAGAGAAAAGAAAGAAGGGATACTGGTCTGTAGTTGTTGACATCGGAGGGATCGAGTGTAGGTTTTTTCAGAAGGGGTGCAACTCTCGCTCTCTTGAAGACGGAAGGGACGTAGCCAGCGGTCAGGGATGAGTTGATGAGCGAGGTGAGGTAAGGGAGAAGGTCCCCGGAAATGGTCTGGAGAAGAGAGGAGGGGATAGGGTCAAGCGGGCAGGTTGTTGGGCGGCCGGCCGTCACAAGAAGCGAGATTTCATCTGGAGAGAGAGGGGAGAAAGAGGTCAGAGCACAGGGTAGGGCAGTGTGAGCAGAACCAGCGGTGTCGTTTGACTTAGCAAACGAGGATCGGATGTCGTCGACCTTCTTTTCAAAATGGTTGACGAAGTCATCTGCAGAGAGGGAGGAGGGGGGGAGGGGAGGAGGATTCAGGAGGGAGGAGAAGGTGGCAAAGAGCTTCCTAGGGTTAGAGGCAGATGCTTGGAATTTAGAGTGGTAGAAAGTGGCTTTAGCAGCAGAGACAGAGGAGGAAAATGTAGAGAGGAGGGAGTGAAAGGATGCCAGGTCCGCAGGGAGGCGAGTTTTCCTCCATTTCCGCTCGGCTGCCCGGAGCTCTGTTCTGTGAGCTCGCAATGAGTCATCGAGCCACGGAGCGGGAGGGGAGGACCGAGCCGGCCTGGAGGATAGGGGACATAGAGAGTCAAAGGATGCAGAAAGGGAAGAGAGGAGGGTTGAGGAGGCAGACTCAGGAGAAAGGTTGGAGAAGGTATGAGCAGAGGGAAGAGATGATAGGATGGAAGAGGAGAGAGTAGCGGGGGAGAGAGAGCGAAGGTTGGGACGGCGCGATACCATCCGAGTAGGGGCAGTGTGGGAAGTGTTGGATGAGAGCGAGAGGGAAAAGGATACAGGGTAGTGGTCGGAGACTTGGAGGGGAGTTGCAATGAGGTTAGTGGAAGAACAGCATCTAGTAAAGATGAGGTCAAGCGTATTGCCTGCCTTGTGAGTAGGGGGAAGGTGAGAGGGTGAGGTCAAAGAGGAGAGGAGTGGAAAGAAGGAGGCAGAGAGGAATGAGTCAAAGGTAGACGTGGGGAGGTTAAAGTCGCCCAGGACTGTGAGAGGTGAGCCGTCCTCAGGAAAGGAGCTTATCAAGGCATCAAGCTCATTGATGAACTCTCCGAGGGAACCTGGAGGGCGATAAATGATAAGGATGTTAAGCTTGAAAGGGCTGGTAACTGTGACAGCATGGAATTCAAAGGAGGCGATAGATAGATGGGTAAGGGAGAGAGAGAGAATGACCACTTGGGAGAGATGAGGATCCCGGTGCCACCACCCCGCTGACCAGAAGCTCTCGGGGTGTGCGAGAACACGTGGGCGGACGAAGAGAGAGCAGTAGGAGTAGCAGTGTTATCTGTGGTGATCCATGTTTCCGTCAGTGCCAGGAAGTCGAGGACTGGAGGGAGGCATAGGCTGAGATGAACTCTGTCTTGTTGGCCGCAGATCGGCAGTTCCAGAGGCTACCGGAGACCAGGAACTCCACGTGGGTCGTGCGCGCTGGGACCACCAGATTAGGGTGGCCGCGGCCACGCGGTGTGGAGCGTTTGTATGGTCTGTGCAGAGAGGAGAGAACAGGGATAGATAGACACATAGTTGACAGGGTACAGAAGAGGCTACGCTAATGCAAAGGAGATTGGAATGACAAGTGGACTACACGTCTCGAATGTTCAGAAAGTTAAGCTTACGTAGCAAGAATCTTATAGACTAAAATGATTGAAATGATACAGTACTGCTGGAGTAGGCTAGCTGGTAGTGGCTGCGATGTAGCTAACCTAGAAAATCGCTCTAGGCTAAACAATTGACTTAGATACAAAGACGGCTATGTAGCTAGCTAGCTACGATCAAACAAAACAAACCGTTGTACTGTAATAGTTACTACAGTGCTGCTATTCGGGGGCTAGCTGGCTAGCTACGTTAAGAGAACGACAATAGCTGGCCAGCTAACCTAGAAAATCGCTCTAGGCTACACAATTGTCTTAGATACAAAGACGGCTATGTAGCTAGCTAGCTACGATCAAACAAAACAAACCGTTGTACTGTAATAGTTACTACAGTGCTGCTATTCGGGGCTAGCTGGCTAACTACGTTGAAAGAACGACAATAGCTGGCCAGCTAACCTAGAAAATCGCTCTAGACTACACAATTGTCTTAGATACAAAGACGGCTATGTAGCTGGCTAGCTACGATCAAACAAATCAAACCGTTGTACTGTAATGAAGTGAAATGAAAAATGTGATACTACCTGTGGAGCGACGGAATGTTGACCGGGTAGTTGGAGTTCAATTCGGTAGAGGTTGGCTAGCTGTTGGCTAGCTAGCTAGCAGCATTTCCTACGTTAAGGACGACAAATAGCTGGCTAGCTAACCTCGGTAAATTAAGATAATCACTCTAAGTCTACACACTCTAAACTGCACAATTATCTTGGATCGAAGACAGCGAAGACAACTATGTAGCTAGCTGACACTACGCTAATCGAGTCGTTCAGTTGAGTGTAATAGTTTCTACAGTGCTAGTGGACAGTGGATGTTAGCTAGCTGCTTAGCTAGCTGCTGGGCAGATACGTTAGGACGACGAAATACGATAATATGCAATTGTCGTTGATACAAAGACGGCTATGTAGCTAGCTAAGAAGAAATTGCTAAGATAAGACAAATCAAACCGTTGTACTATAACGAAATGTAATGAAATGTAATGAAAAGTTATACTACCTGCGGACCGAAGTGTAGATGCGACCGCTCGCTCCAACCGGAACCGGAAACAGATCTGTCAGATTGAGAGGTGTGGGAGTGGTGTTTCCAGAATAGTCTCTCTGCTCTAACAGTATCACTACAGCCAAAGATCTGCATGTCATACCGTAATGACTCCTCAAGGTCCATCAGGGTGAATTATGTCAGAAGAGAAGAACATACTACAGCAGATTTCCAAAAGATTGTGGTCAAATAATAGTTCAACTGTATGTAGCCTACAGTTTAGGTCAATATCATTAATTTGTTTTTCCTCCAACCTCAAATCATCTCACACTATTTGCTGTGGTCTGTTGAAGATTATTGTATTGAAAAAAGTATTGTCACTCGGCTACAGTAGGCTACTTTCAACAGACACCAGACAAAATACTAATATTGTGTGATTCACCTGATGACCTAGAGATGGTGCTGTTCACAAGTAATTGAATAAGGTAGTTGACCAAGCAACAAGTGTTTGGCATAAATCAATAAAATATATTGATTCCACGGACACTTATGTTATGTCAAGTAGACTTGTAGCCTATGTGTTGAGTGACAATTAATGAAAAAGGTTTGATTCACATGGCCTGACCATAATTGTCACTGTGAGCTGTTGACTCATCTCTAGTCAGTAAAGGGTTAACGCATGTAATTGGATGAATGGATATTGTGGTTCGCCACCGCGTCTAATTACACAGCTTGGAGACCTCTCCAGAACATCCGGGAGGATTGGCTTTGTATCTACATACCCGCCGGATAGCACAAGGTTTGGGGCTTATGTTGTACTGTTTCTAACTAAAGTACATTTAACCAATTTACCACCGATGATATTAGGCCTACCTCGTGAATTTGAAGGGGGCAGGAAATCGAATAATAATAATTTCGTTGCAATGGCAGAGTGGTATCGACGATGGCCTTCGCTTTCTTCGGGAAAGTTCTCGAGCGAAATTGTTGATGCACTCTCGGTTATGAAGAGAATAATACTGTTTGCGTCTCTCGCCAATTTGGTTTGATCAAGGGATTGCTTTTGGGGAATTTTCGCTCCGGAGTTGGTGAGCTTCTCCAGCGCCGAGTGACTAAGGATTTGAAGCTGCAACAGGTAGGTCGCAAACTGGATGGGAGACAAAGTAGACCCGTTCTATTCTATTATGGTCGCCGAATGGTTACAGTTTTGTTACGATTCGATTCGTGTTTGCGTTTGTTCCATTTGTTGCCTTGAACAGGAGTTAACGTTGTGTCGATAATGACCTATAATGACCTATCACACAGGCTAGGCTAAACCATAGGCGTAAGTAACTACGACTCCCTGAATGTAAGATCAAACATGCACCGTGAATCCTGTTGATGGGTGACGATGTCATGGTACGTTATTACATTGTTTGGATTCACATGTAATTTTTAACTTCTGTGTGTATTTGGGGGGGTCGGGGGTCGGCAAGGCTATGGAACAATCCATTTATCCTTGGGCTACTGTGGTCTACACTCTTCAATGGATATCAACTATTATGCTACTGCTATTCGACAGCAAGCTATGTTGGCAAACATTCAATATTTGACGGGTAGTGTATGAAAATGTGATTAATAGACGCTGTGTAGGCCAACTGACAGACAAAGCATTTGCTTAATCTTTTTCAATAGATCAACAATATGGCTATTGGTTGTATTGTTGAGCAGAACTGCCAATATCCATAGGCTAAGTTACACAGGATAAGTTGAGGAACCTCCCATTGGATATGCATTTCTCTGTTGCAATATGAGAACAACCCCACCCTTTTTAAAAGCAAGTGTAAATTCATAGAAATATAGATTTGAGCCGTTTATAAGCACGACCCCTGATATGCCGGATCAAAGCATACTTTGACTAAGCATGAAAATCGGTACATAATATTTTACAGTATGGCTAGTCTGATACGTGTGCAAGTTATTGTTAAACAAAACAGCTTTCTTTATCCAACAGAAATGGATTTTATTCTGGTCTCATGTTTATCCTGGGACCTCAGCCATTCTTTGAGGACTGGGAACACTGGCCTGGGCATGGTACACCATGTTAATGTATGACACATCACCTTGAGACATCACCTTGAGACAATGCCTTTGCCTAACTTTAAGGCACACTGCATTAGACCGTGTGTGTATAATGTAGCCTGTTGTGGTCTTACACTTGCTGCCAAGCTTTCTCATTGCTTAAATAACCCTTCCTGCTGTTCTATCTTGAGCCGGGAGAGCTGGCATTGAGAATATCCTGCGCCATGAGAACTGTGGTTTAGAAATGAGAGATTTGGGCCATCTGCAAGTAGCTAAAATAAGGCTGAATCGACTTTTCCTTTGGCTTGTTTTGTGTAGGCCAGTACTAACTGTACTTAAATAAATAAATAAAATATATATTTTTTTAACTGGGCAAGTCAGTTAAGAACAAATTTTTATTTACAATGACGGCCTACCCCTGCCAAACCCTGGGTGACGCTGGGCCAATTGTGCACCACCCTATTGGACTCCCATTCCCGGCTGGTTGTGATACAGCCTGGAATCAAACCAGGTTCTGTAGTGACGCCTCCAGCACTGAGATGCAAAGCCTTACACGGAACCCAAACTAGCTGCGACATCGTGCATAAATGTATTTTTTAGTTATTTTACCTAAAATGCACATGGTCCTCTACTCACCAATTAATCCACACAAAACGGTCAACCAAATTGTTTCCAGTCAACTCTCCTCCTTCCAGGATTTTTATTCTCTTGACTTTATATTGTGATTGGCAACTTTCATAAATTAGTTGCATTTCCGCCACTGACCTTGTTGTCTTTCAATCAACCACGTGGGTATAACCAAGGAGGAGATGGCACGTGGGTTCATGCTTCAATAAAATAAATGAGAAGATGGGAGAGGCAGGACTTGCAGCACAATCTGTGTCAGAAATAGAACTGTCTTGTATTTTAGCCCTTGACAACGTAGACGATCATTGGTGCAATAATTGAATAATATAGACTTCGGAATTTATTTTGCAACGCACGCAGCGAGAGTATTGTAGTCAGCCTGTTAGGCCACTCGGGAGCTGCTGTCCATTGATAGTTGACATTGCTTCTAACTCCTTCCTACATTAGATTATTCCCGCTTACAATCCTTGAAACTAAAGTACAGAGATATTCAAAGCCAGTTGTTGAGGGCCTCAGTACTACTGGTTTTCATTTTTTCATTGTTGTCGCAAACTGTTTTGATTACTGACACCTCAGAGATTTTAGCACAGAGCAGATGACTATGCTGCTTTTTTTTAAATTCCTTTGTTCTAAGTAGTTATTGGACATTGGTTGTGGAACAAACATGTCTTTGTTTCACATTACCAACACTGGGATTTGAGACTCACTTGTCACTCTAGGGTAGGGTACATGGAGCTGTGCTGTGGCCAAACAGTGGATCCTTTTACTGGGGTAAGTGCTCCATGGAAGATTTGCAGCAGTGCAAACCATTGGGCTTGAACTCGGGATGTCTCACTAGAATTGAAGTGGCATTTTAGTTATATTCTTGCGTGTGCAACTGACCAGCCACTAAATATTCTTTCATCTTTCAAACAATTAATCTAATAAGACTGAGATTCACCTCAGGAACTGTATACACAACATTCATTTGTAAACATTCCTGTATCAGTTGGTGACAGTTGAACACTTTGCACCACTGTCCTATCCACAGGGTTTTCCAAAAATCTGTCCTGGCCTTGATGATAATCAAACCTTGATAATGAGTTGGTTATTTGAATCAGCTGTATAGGCTGAAACCAAAACATTTGGGGAAACTGTGCTATCCAGATCCTTTAGCCTGCCTGCTTATGTAATTAAGCCATGTCACTGAAATCATTGAAATAATCCATGACTTCAGTTGTCAGTCATGCCTTCATTGGGGGGGGGGTCACCTGCTTTCAGTTTTTTTGGTTGTCTACACTTGACACATGCATCTTCTGCTATCAGAATTCAAAGATTGCATTGAAAATCATGCAATCGAAAGCTAATACAGTGGGCGACGTCATCAGCACTCCTCCCACAAGTCTCCAGAAAACTCAAGGTTTGGGACCGAGAGACACCTTTCATTCCGTATTTTGCGGAAATACATTCCTAGCGTATGAGGGACGTGTTTGCTGGCCTTATGCTATTCGGCTTGCTAATATTTAGGGGGGCTAGAGTTATGCTAACCCGTTTGCGAACCCTTTTAACGTTGCTTGCTGGCTAACTACAGAGGTTAGGGAAAGGGGGATACCTAGTCAGTTGTCCAATTGAATGTATTCAACTGAAATGTGTCTTGCGCATATAACCCAACCCCTCTGACTCTGAGGTTAGCTGGCTATTTAGCTACAGTAGTTACTACTGCCATCAGTTATTAAAGTAATTTGTTGCAACCCCCAGTTGAAATTGAGAATGTTTATTGTTCACGTGTATTTGTTGATTTACAACTGCAAAGGAAAATATTTTTAATTAAATGTAAGATTATTCAATTAATTTAAAAAATACGTTTAAAAAAAGGACTTATTATTCAATAAATTCTTGTTCGTGTAACTTCTCACCTCTGGTAAGTCGCAGGTGCATTCAAGGTAAAAATAGCCATTTGACCAGTTGATTAAAAAAAAAAAAAAAAAAATGTTTTAAAGGGACCCACCTTCTGCTCCATTTTAAAGTGCAAGGGTGCCAATATATTTGACTTCATCTGTAAGTAACCTTGTCTAAGCCCCCCCCAGGGTTGGTAACTTAACCTTGGGGCTGAAGTTCCAACATTTCTATGGTGTTCAAATGGATTTCTTCTCTTTATTTGATTCTTAGCAGGTTATTTTAGTTGTGTTCATGGCCTTCCATAGTTTGAGGGTCTCTTCCAAGACCACCACACTGTTGTTTTCCAGCACACCCATGACTGGTTATCCAATACTTCTGTGTGTGGCATTTCACTCTCTAATTCAGAATCTGCCACCTTTTGGAGCCAGGACTCATTATAACCATCTGACTGCTAGCCTCTGTCATACTCTGACCGTGAGTGGTTCTCCTCCACTGCTCATGCTTTGCTCCTCCATACTCCATTTCTCCCTGTCACACACTTCCTTTTTCTTCCAGTACCACAGAGAAAGCAGAGTTCCTCGACAGGGACCTCATCTTTGACCTCATCCCATCTCATTTAAGTTAATCTTGGGTAAGTCCTCTTTGGGTTCCACTCCTATGCAATTTGTGGATAATGCATTTTTATGTACATTTTTGTTGTTGCTCTGACTGAATTTTTGGATTGGGTAGTTTGTCTGACCTTTGGGGATATTGCTATGAGCTTTCTGTCTTCCCCTCTACCATACTATAGGTTGATTTAAAAAAAAAAAATGTTTTTTAAATGCCGATACTGATAATTGGAAGACCAAAATAGCCAACACCGATTAATCGTCCCAATTAAAAAATATATATATATATATTTGTAATAACAACAATTACAACAATACTGAATGAACTCTTATTTGAATATAATACATACATAAAATCTATTTAGTCTCCAATAAATAATGAAACCTGTTCAATTTGGTTTAAATAATGCACAAACAGTGTTGAAGAAAGTAAAAGTGCAGTGACTGCCATGTAAAAAGTTTCAGTTCCTTGCTCAGAACATGAGAACATATGAAAGCTGGTGGTTCCTTTTAACATGAGTCTGTCAATATTCCCAGTTAATAAGTTTTAGGTTGTAGTTATTATAGGGCTATTTCTCCCTATACCATTTCATATACCTTTTGACTATTGGATGTTCTTATAGGCACTTTAGTATTGCCAGCCTAATCTCCGGAGTTGATAGGCTAGAAGTCATAAACAGCGATGTGCTTCAAGCATTGCGAAGAGCTACTGGCAAATTATTTTATCTTTATTAAACTAGGTAAGTAAGTTAAAAACAAATTCTTATTTTCAATGACGGCCTAGGAACAGTGAGTTAACTGCCTTTTCAGGGGCAGAACGACAGATTTATACCTTGTCAGCTCGGGGGTTTGAACTTGCAACCTTCCGGTTATTAGTCCAACGTTCTAACCACTAGGCTACCCTGCAGGAAAGCTGTTTGATTGAATGCTTACGTGCCTGCTGCCTATCACTGCTCGCTCAGACTGCTCTATCAAATCATAGACTTAATTATAATCTAATAACACACAGAAATACGAGCCTTGTCATTAATATGGTCAAATCCGGAAACTATAATTTTAAAAACAGTTTAAGAAAATATATACTTGTCTTTTGGTTTTAAGAAAGGCATTGATGTTTATGGTTAGGTACATTGGTGCAACGATTGTGCTTTTTCGCAAATAAGCTTTTGTTAAATCGTCACCCGTTTGGGGAAGTAGGTTGTGATTCGATGATAAATTAACAGGCACTGCATTGATTATATGCAACGCAGGACAAGCTAGTTAAACTAGTAATATCATCAACCATGTGTAGTTAACTAGTGATTATGTGAAGATTTGTTTTTTATAAGTTACATTTAATGCTAGCTAGCAATCCTCGTGGATTGCAATGTAATCGGCCATAATCGCCATCCAAAAATGCAGATTACCGATTGTTATAAACTTGAAATCGACCTAATTAATCGTCCGTGCCGATTAATCGGTCGACATCTATACCATAATTCACATAAGAATGCCTGGCCTCCAATTTGAATATTAGAATGTGTGAAGTCTTTCACCGCAAAAAAACTCAGTCACTATCGATAGCAATCAATGATGAATATTATCTGGTGAGTTCTTGCATGCCATACATTTTAATGCTGCAGCACTAGTGTTTGCTTTGCTGGGTAGCAACGCAAGTGTTTGCTTTGGTTTGTGAAATTCTGTGGGAGTATCACCTTGTGTTCAGTGCACGCCTGCTCTATATTTAGGAGTTGTACATTGGATATTTTTCAGACCCCTTTTCCACATTTTATGTTACAGCTGTTGTGTCTTTGGCATCATTAAAGTGAGGACTGTATATCAAATCAATTCTCTATAATATTTACGTGATTACACTAATCATGGAAATGTAATTAACTAGGAAGTCTGGGCACCCTGGAAAAACTTCAGATTACAAAGTGTTAATTTTCCTAATAACTCTTCAGATATTTTAATATCTGATCAATTAGTCATCTAATTAATGAATTATTCATTACCTCACATTTGTCTCATTCCAAATGTTGTACATTGTTGTTTATCTGCACAAACCCAGCCTTTACTATGAATTATCCATACACCAATTGTCTTAATTATTTATTTACTAACTAAATAATCACAGAAATGCATAAACAAGCACAGTAGTTATGGTTACAAGGAAATGATAGGGGTGGTTCCCTTGTGGGCTAAGCCAATATGACTGCTTGGTGGACAAAGGGAAGTGGGTGGGAAAGACAAAAGGAGTCACTTCTCAGTTGATAATTAAATTAATTGAAATGCTTAGTCCTTTACACATGAATCCTCAATCATTTGGGGAATAATTGCATTCAATATATATTTACGCCCAGTGTGTCGTTGTGATCTCTGTTGGAATCATCAGTCCTTCTGTTGGAGAGTCAGTTTATTCTCTGTCTCTCTGTCTGTGTTTCCCTGAAGAGCAAAGTCTTTTGTTGTTAGAATGGATACTTCAGAGTACCATTCAGATATGTTTGCTTAGTCTTGGTACTCAAACCTGTGCCACCTCAGCTTACACAGCGGTTTGCGTGGTCTGTAGAGGATTTCCTCAGGAGGAGTTTTTATTTGTAGAATACAATTCTTTCACAATGAAGGTTTAACATTACATTCATTTTTACTCATTCATTTTATACAATAATTGGATTCAAACCCCATATTTAATAAATGTACATATTCAGAGAGACAGTTGTGTTTCCTGTCCTCTCTTGAGGTTACCAAATGAAACACACTTGTCATACCCGTCCCTTAATAAGTGTCCACGGACCATGTCCACTGACCATTCCCACCTTTTCACAAGTGGGCATTTTGTAACAAATTCCCATTTTTGGGATTTAGGATTTCACATGGCAAACTCCTATCTCTCTGTCTCTCTTTCTGCATTGCCAGGGGAGAGAGTCTCCTCCAGGAATTTACAACCTGAGAACAGAACCTGCGTGTCGGGGGGGGGAGAGAGAGAGAGAGAGGGGTGGATGCCACGATCTATACCCAGAAAGAGCCACATTACACAGCCTTTTTTTTTTTTTTTTTTGTGTGTGACAATTTTGCTAATTTATTTAAATTAAAAAATGACCTTATTTACATAAGTATTCAGACACTTTGCTATGAGACTTGAAATTGAGCTCAGCTGCATCCGGTTTCCGTTGATCGTCCTTGATGTTTCTTCAACTTGATTGGAGTCCACCTGTGGTACATTCAATCGATTGGACATGATTTGGAAAGGCACACACCTGTCTATATAAAGTCACACAGTTGACAGTGCCTGTCATAGCAAAAGCCAAGCCATGAGGTTGAAGGTGTGGTCCGTAGAGCTCGGAGACAGGATTGTGTTGAGGCATTGAAGGTCCTCAAGAACACAGTGGCCTCCATTCTTAAATGGAAGAATTTTGGTACCACCAAGACTCTTTCTAGAGCTGGCTGCCTGGCCAAACTGAGCAATCGGGGGAGAAGGGCCTTGGTTAGGGAGTTGACCAAGAACCCGATGGTCATTAAGGTCAGAGCTCCTCTTTTGAATTGGGAGAACCTTCCAGAAGGACAACCATCTCTGCAGCACTCCACCAATCAGGCCTTTATGGTAGATTGACTAGACGGAAGCCACTCCTCAGTAAAAGGCACATGACAGCCCGCTTTGTTTGCCAAATGGCACCTAAAGAACCAAGATTCTCTGGTCTAATGAAACAAAGATTGATTCAGGCTTTGGCAAGAATGCCAAGCGTCACGTCTGGAGACCTGGCACTATCCCTACTGTGAAGCATCATGCTGTGGTGATGTTTTTCAGCGGCAGGGACTGGGAGACTAGTCAGGATCGAGGCAGAGATGAACGGAGCAAAGTACAGAGTTCCTTGATGAAAACCTGCTCCAGAGCATTCAGGACCTCAGACTGGGGTGATGCTTCACCTTACAACAGGACAATGACCCTAAGCACACAGCCAAGGCAACCCAGAAGTGGCTTTGGGACAAGTCTGAATGTCCTTGAGTAGCCCAGCCAGAGGCCGGATTTGACCCCCGATTGAACATCTGTGGAGAGACCTGAAGATAGCTGTGCAGCAATGCTCTCCATCGCTACCAAAGGTACATTTATAAAGTACTGAGTAAAGGGTCTGCATACTTATGTAAATAAGATGTATATATATATTTTTCAAATGTCAAATATGATTTATTTGCTTCGTCATTATGGGGTATTGTCTGCAGTTTGGAGGGAGGGGTGTATTTAATAAATTTTAGAATAATGCTATAATGTAATAATGTGTAAAAGTCAAGATGTCTGAATACTTTCTGACTGCACTGTGTTGCAGAAATCCAACAAGGAAATTATTTGCAGAACATTCTATGCTTGCTCAGACTTTTGAACAGCGTTTTCAGTGAAAATAAGAGTTGCACATGCTGCTCGTATACATTTAATCAGATTGACTACAAGTTTCCAGTGTGGTTTATGAGCTCTTGGCTTATTGTTAATCTGACCCAAGTTTGGAAGAAAACACGAGCCTGTGTTCCTTCTCTTACACTGTCAGCATGGGTAACATTCCAAGAAGAGACATTTTCAGTACTCTACAAATACAATAGAACCTTAATCTCTAAACGTCTTTAGACGTTTGTCATTTTTTGGATTAATCTAGCTGGAATGTTTGTCTAAGTAAACCAGTTCCACATGGTATGTGTTCTCAGTCACATCTAAGGGGGAGGGGTGAAAGCACCCATAATGGGTTCTGAATGTGCTGCCATTTGGTATCCAGTTTACCTTTGTTGTGCAGTCCACGGCCTACTTGCCCACAAATACTTGTTTCCAGCTCTGACTTGAGACGACTCGTGCCCTTTTCCATGAAGGGTTCAGTAGTGTTCGACCCAAATCCCTCTGTTAAACAGGACCCGCTGTCTTCTGTCAGCCATGCCCCCGCTGAGGATTTCATCTCCCAGAGATTTAAACAAATTCCAGTTCTGCTAAGTGATCAGGATGAACTGAGCATACTGCCTAAACAAGGTTGGTGACCGGTGGAACGTAAACATCCTCTGACACAGGGATGTTGTCCAAATGAAAGCCTGCAGCACATTTTTATTTAACTAGGCAAGTCAGTTAAAGAACAAATTCTTATTTACAATGACGGCCAAACCTGGACAATGCTGGGCCAACTGTGCGCCGCCCTATGGGACTCTATCACGGCCGGATGTGATACAGCCTGGATTCGAACCAGGGACTGTCGTGACTCCTCTAGCACTGCAGTGCCTTAGACCACTGCATCACTCGGGAGCACATGGTCTGTTGCTTACAGGGCCTGTGTGGAAGTTTGCTGCTCAGTTATGTTCCTTCAAGTGTCAGGGGTCTTCCTTAATATTTGTCATATACTTTGTTTTCCGCAGCATTTAGGAAAACTCTATGGTCCTCAATATAGAAAGGTTGCTGTCAAGATTTTTGTTACACAATATAAATTTAATAGAAAGGAATTTCATTTTTCATATTCATTCCACCTTTTATTTTTGAGTATTTTTTTGTAATTGTAATTTATAGGGTTCAACAAATAGTAAAGATTGAGCATGTAATCTCTGAGTAAAGGATACATGCAGAAAGACCCAGATACCAGAGTGTGTGATTCTGCAGCCTGTCACGTTTACAGATTTAATCTTCTGTAGTATGAATTGTGTGTACTCTATAGATGGCTGCTCTGCTTTCTGCTCTTATCCTTGTGATTTCAATATACCCCCCCCCCGATAACGGACAGTATAATATCCCTAGATTCCATAAATGTGTGGCATCTGTAGAAAAACATTTTCATATTAGTATCTATTGAATCTGAGCCTTTGGCCCTTCCAGGGACTGAATTTCTATCACTATGTCGAATTCAATGTGACCTCGATTACTCGAGCTGCTGATATGTCTTACTTATTCAGTCGTCTGGTTATTGACTGGAGATTAGTGGTGGTTGAATCACTTGACCCCCACCTTACGAGCTGCTGGTTTTCCATCATCGTTCAGGGGTTATATTACTTGACCCCGGGGCCTTAATCACTGTTGTCGTGCTGCACACCACCCAACTTTTCCACTCTGAGATGGGGTTCGAGATATTGACTTTTCAATTAGCAGGCTTTGCTGAAGTGAGCCTCTCATTTTCCTGTTTTGGCGTATTTGTGGGAAATGCCTCTCCCTGCTAGCATACATTCCACAGCACCGCCCCTCTTCTCCTTGCCAGCAGGAAGTTCAAGGATATTGAATGTCTAAACTGCAGAACTCACCAAAGGTATTCTAAGGAAATTGTGATTGTAACATTTTAACGTTAGCTAGGTTTCCATTCAATTGGGACACATTTCCATGTGAATTATTCTGGAATCCACATAAAGAAAATGTTTTTGTTTCTTACAGCCAGTGGTATGTTTACACCAACTGGACTTGTTGTGGATTAAAATCAGTGCGTGATGAAGTGCACACACTGTACCGTTAAGCTTATGTTTTCATGTACCGAATAAAACAAATCTGAAGTTTGCGGTTTTCCCATTGCATTTTCAACTCTACCGATTTAATTATTTTTTGTTGTTGTCACAAACTGTTGTGTTAAATAGAATGTCTACTCTGGTCTTGGCACCTGCGTTCTAGCCAGCAGCTTGCAGATACAGTGCATGTTGGCTAGTCTACGGATTAGATTTTTATGCATAAGAATATTTTTATTTGTCAAACGACAGTCACACATTGGTCATGTCACCAGAATAAGAGCCTCAATATGTATTGGAAAGCAGCATCAAGCTCATCACCGTGCACTTTCACTGCCATGTATTTATTAAGGATCTTCATTAGTTCCTGCCAAGGCAGTTGTAACATTTTTTTAATGTTACAATACATTCACAACACATTAAATGTCCACTCAGGCTCCTACTCTACTACCACATATCTACAACAAAATATCCATGTTTACGTTTGTATATAGTGCATATGTTATTGTGTGTGCTTGTGTCTGTTTGTGAAGCAACAGTCCCCGCTGTTCCATAAGGTGTATTTTTATCTGCCTTTTATAGAGTTCTATGTAGTGCTGTGTGCCTCCCATAGTCTGTTCTGGACTTGGGGACTGGGAAGAGACCTCTTGTGGCATGTCTTGTGGGGTATGCATGGGTGTCCAGTAGTTCAAACAGAGCTCGGTGCATTCAATATGTCAATACCTCACAAATACAAGTAGTGATGAAGTCAGTCTCTTCTCCACTTTGAGCCAGGAGAGTGTCATGCATATTATTGTTAGCTCTCTGTGCATCCAAGGGCCAGCCGTGCTGCCCTGTTCTGAGCCAATTGCAATTTTCCTTAGTCCCTCTTTGTGGCACCTGACCACATGACTTTACAGTAGTCCAGGTGCCACAACTAGGACCTGCCCTGATGGTAGAGCAGCGCTTTATTATGGTGAGGTTCTATTTTAATAAACTGCATAGTTTCCTGAATCGTAGTGGGAGAACCAAACATAAACGCTTGACTCTAAATTTACTTTGATATGATGGCTATTATGTCAATATTTGCACATAAAGGTGTTTCCACTGCCATTTCTGGCATAATTAATATAACATTTGTTTATATTCCTTTTCCTTATTTTCTCATTCAACTGCAAGATGTAAATATTGTGCTTTTTTTATTGTTCCTGGATGCTGTTGCCATAGTGATACCTGTTATTCGGCCTTTATAAAATTACATCTAAACTTCCGGTTTCCTTCAGCGGTCGTGACTTTCTTTTACATATATGCCTTGAATAAAACTTTGGATGGAGTTGTTTATCATACTTGTAGGTCCATTACCTATATAAATTTTCAGAATAATGGTGTAGCCCATGTACAGTACATGACAAAGTGTATGTGGACACCTGCTCGTCAAACATCTCATTCCAAAATCATGGGCATTAATATGGAGCCCCCCCCCCCCCCCCCTTTCTGTTATAACAGCCTCCACTCTGCTTGGAAGGCTTTCCACAAAATGCTGGAACATTGCTGTGGGGACTTGCTTCCATTCAGCCATGAGCATTAGTGAGGTTGGGTACTGATGTTGGGCAGCTAGGCCTGGCTCAGTTGGCATTCCAATTCATCCCAAGGGTGTTCGATGGGGTTGAGGTCAGGACTTTGTGCAGGCCAGTCGAGTTCTTCCACACCAATCTCGACAAAACATTTCTCTATGGACCTTGCTTAGTTAATGTGGATGTTGTCATGCAGAAACAGGAGTGGGCACAGAATCATCTAGAATGCCCTTGTATACTGTATCGGGCCTAGCCCGAACCATGAAAAAAGTCCCCAGACCAATATTCCTCCACCAAACTTCACAGTTGGCACTATGCATGTAGCTTTCTGCTGGCATTCGTCCTAACCCAGGTCCGGCCGTCAGACTACCAGATGGTGAAAGCGTGAATCTTTACTCCAGAGAACACATTTCATGAAGCTTCCGACAAACAGTTATTGTGCTATAGTTGATTCCAGAGGCCGTTTGGAACTTGGAAGTGAGTGTTGCAACTGAGGACAGCCAGCGGTCCCCTTCTGTGAGCTTGTGTGGCCTACCACTTCATGGCTGAGCCTTTATTGCTCCTAGATGCTTCCACTTCACAATAACAGCACTTAGTTGACCGGGGCATCTCTAGCAGAGCAGAAATTTGACCAACTGACTTGTTGGAAAGGTGGCATCCTATGTGCCACATTGAGAGTCAATGAGCTCTTCTGTAAGGCCATTCTACTGCCAATGTTTGTCTATAAAGATTGCATGGCTGTGTGCTCAGTTTTTATACACCTGTCAGCAACGGGTGTGGCTGAAGTAGCCAAAGCCACTAATTTGAAGGGATGTCAACGTGTGTGTATACTGAACAAAAATATAAATGCAATTTGCAACATTTTAAAATAATTTACTGAGTTGCAGTTCATATTAGGGAATCAGGCAATTGTAATTCATTTAATTAGGCCCTAATATGGATCACACATGACTAGGAATACAGCTATGCCATGCATCTGGTCACAGACTCCTTTAAAAAAAAAATGGTTGGGTTGTGGATCAGAAAATCAGTATCTGGTGTGACCACCATTTTGCCCCATGCAGTACGACGTTACGTGTTGGTCCCAATGGTCATGAGCTGAAATAAAGGATCCCAGAAATGTTCCATAAGCACAAGAAGCTTAATTCTCAAGTTTTGTGCAGAAATTTGTTTACATCCCTGTTAGTGAGCATTTCTCCTTTCCCAGATAATCATCCACCTGACCAGGTGTAGCATATCAAGAAGCTGATTTTAAACAGCATTGCACAGGTGCACCTTGTGCTGGGAACAATAAGGCCACTCTAAAATGTACAGTTGTCACACAACACAATGCCACAGATTGTTTAATGTTGCGTTTATATTTTTGTTCAGCATTGTGCTGTACGAACTCCACAGATTTGTGGTCAAATCCTTTTGCAGAGTTACTTTTTATTCATTTTTCATTTCAATTGTGGGTTTTCAGACTTGATAGGGAGTGGCTGGTGTTTTTAGCAGTGCAAAATCACGCTGGATAGCTTTGGTAATGAATGTTCCCAGAATCCCCAGTCTTCCTTCCAAGTTGTTGTCTGTCAAAGGAAGCAATTTGACCTTGGCACTGCTAGCTTATACAATCAGGAACGGGACCAAGGGAAGTGGATGTATAGGGAAGTGTGAACTCTGTACACGGTTAATTTTTTTTGAGGTGGGAATTTAATAAAAAAAAATTGGGGGGGGGGCAATTGTTTTAATTTACAATCAATTATTTGGTCAATTGACCATGCAACAAATGTTATTTTCAAGCATATGAGAGTACAAGAGCTCAAGGAATGTGGAGGTTTTCTCTTTTGAAAAACATATCAGCTATTTTGGTTGGCAACAGAAGACCTACTATTAGTATGGCTGACTAAGTGTGGTGATGGGTTAACCTCAATGACCGGGCATCATTTATCTATCTCATGCTACCCCAGCCAGGCTAAAACTAGTCTGCCTCAGCTCAATCCTCTGACAGAGACAGACACTCAGAGGTGAGACCTGCTCCTTTCTCTCCCCTCACCCTACGGGATTACTGGATTACACCTTTAGGGTAGACTCATTAGCTCTGTGAGGAGAAGCTATGGGGCCTTTTCTACAGACTAAGGATGTGGTGTAATGCCAGTGGATCGCTTCATCAGAAAATACATGAAAGTTAGCAGGGTCAGGGTGAAAAAAAGGGGGAAATGAAAAATACTATCAGTTATTTTACAAAAACATTCTGCCCAGCCACTGCTCTTGTATTAACCCTATGGACGCTTGCCAAGTAGGGCAGTAATTTACTTTTCCCTTGTGATGACATGGTAGTTTCTGCTGTTGCTTTTTGGCAATTTTCCTGCATTTTTCTCTTGAATTTGAGTCAGACTTTTGAGTGGGATTCACATAACTATATCCAGCTCTGTAGTCCATCGACAGTCTTACATGTTGTTCTCCCCTCGGTTGTAACAGATAGCCGCCATCATTCTGTGCTGTAAAGGCGACCCCGAGATGTCTTCCAATGGAGACCTGCGAGACGTCGGGAGCTGCGAAAGCTTCTGGGAGGTAAGCTCAACAACTACACCCCCTCAGGGCTGCCAACCCTGTGGCGCTGTCCAATCTAGTGTGGAAGTAGAACTACCACGGGACTGCCCCCCTCGGGCAGCCTTCCATCATTTGCATGGGCAACACACATAATGAGTCCCTACTGATTTTATATTTCCATGCCCTAGCTATGAGGTTCCCCCCCCCCATTAGCTCCTCTTTTGCCCCACCTCATCAGGCCTGCCCCATCAAGTTATCACTTGCTCTGAGGGAAACTAGCAGCAGTAGTCACCTGCTCTGTTGGCCTGTGGCATTCCCATTTAACCAGCAGACAAATCCGTCAGATTTTTGTGTGCTATGTTGACAGGTACACATTTTGAAATTTCAGCTCATTTTGAATGGTTTCATAGATATGTACTACATATCCTCTGCAGCAGTCAACCAAATAAGCTGAGGCATTGACATGTTTAAGTCTGACATTTTCTGCAACCTAAGGTCCCTCTGGATGATTGTCCAGATGTTCATGTGCTCTCTGTAGGCAGAGGTCAACTGTGGGTTGTCAAATTTTTCCCTTTCTTCTCTCGAACTGTTACATTTTTCTAAACCGCAAGTCAACTTTCCACGACTTTCTCCCTATGTGGCAGGTCTTTCTTACACAAGTATATGTCCATCTTTTACTTAGCCGGGGCACTACAAGAGGACGGTGAAGCGTATCGACGATGGACACAAGCTGTGCAACGAGCTCGTCAGCTGCTTCACGGAGCGGGCCAAGATTGAGAAGGGCTATTCCCAGCAGCTGAGTGACTGGGCCAAGAAGTGGAGGGGCGTGGTGGAGAAAGGTGAGTTGTTATTTTTTACTAAAAAATAACATTTCCTTCACTACATTCCTTAAGATATTGTGCTTTTTACCCCTTACATTTTCCTTGACACCCGAAAGTAGTTCAATTTTGAATGCTTTGCAGGACAGGAAAAGTCCAATTCACTTATCAACCGAACATCCCTGGTCAACCCTACAGCCTCTGGTCAGGCGGACTCACTAAACACACATGCTTCGTTTGTAAATGATGTCTGAATGTTTGAGTGAGCCCCTGGCTTTCTGTAAATAAAAAAAACAAGATGGTTGTGCCATCTGGTTTGCTTAATATAAGGAATGTTGATGTTTTTGCTTTTGATACATAAATATATTTTAAACCAAATACTTTTACTCAAGTACAAGAAAATATCTTTTGACTTTACTTTTTTTGGTTACAACGTGATTTTGTTATTTAATTAGTTTTGATGTCCTAACTATTATTCTACAATGTAAAAGAAAAAAAACCTTGAAAGTAGGTGTTCTAAAACCTTTGACCGTTAGTGTAGGTAATTTCTCTGGTTGGATAACGGCTTGACTCTCATTGAATGACATGGAGCCATGTGTTAATGGTGTGAAACGTGTCCGTTAACCCTGTGACTTCGCTCTACCTGAAGGGCCTCAGTATGGCACCCTGGAGAAGGCGTGGCATGCCTTCATGAATGCTGCTGATAGGCTGAGTGAGATCCACATGGAGCTGAAGGAGCACCTGGCTGTGGAGGACAGCGACAAGGTCCGTAACTGGCAGAAAGAAGCCTTCCACAAGCAGATGATCGGCGGGTTCCGGGAGACAAAGGAGGCAGAGGAAGGTTTCCGCAAGGCACAAAAACCCTGGGTTCGGAAACTGAAAGACGTGAGTGTTGCTCTACTCATTTTCCTTTTTTTTATCCCTTTTAAACCCTGAATGACCAATAATAGATCAGTTGTACATATTGTGTTTTGATTTGGCATTTTATTAGGATCCCCATCGGCTGTTGCGAAAGCAGAAGCTACTCTTCCTGGGGTCCACACCAAACATGAAATATGACAAAATACAGAACATTAATGTTGCTTGTCCCGTGTTGCTCAGTTGATAGAACATGTATCTTGCAACGCCAGAGTTGTGGGTTCGATTCCCACAGGACTGAAAATGTTTTAAAAATCGAATAATTTTAATTGACAAGAATATTCTCATCCATTTTAAAATGGCACACAGCATACATACTTTTGTGTGTGTGTGGACACCCGTTCAATTTAGTAGATTTGTTTATTTCGTCCACACACAAAAAAAAAAAGAATTGAGCACACAGCCATGCAATCTCCATAGACAAACCTTGGCAGTAGAATGGCCTTACTGAAGAGCTCAATAAGGTCATAGGATGCCACCTTTCCAACAAGTCAGTTAGTCAATTTTTTGCCCTGCCAGAGTTGCCCCGGTCAACTGTAAGTGCTGTTATTGTGAAGTGGAAATGGCTCAGCCGCGAAGAGGCAGGCCCCACAAGCTCACAGAACGGGACAGCCGAGTGCTGTAGCACGTAAAATTGTCTGTCCTCGGTTGCAACACTCACTACCGAGTTCCAAACTGCTTCTAGAAGCAACGTCAGCACAATAACTGTTCGTCGGGAACTTCATGAAATGGGTTTCCATAGCCGAGCAGCTTGTGATCGCCATGCTCAATGCCAAGTGTCGGCCTGAGTTGTGTAAACCTCACCGCCATTGGACTCTGGAGCAGTGGATACACGTTCTCTGGAGTGATGAATCACGCTTTACCATCTGGCAGTCCGACGGACGAACCTGAGTTTGATGGATGCCAGGAGAATGCTACCTGCCCCAATGCATAGTGCTAACTGTATAGTTTAATGGAGGAGGAATAATGGTCTGGGGCTGTTTTTCATTGTTTGGACTAGGCACCTTAGTTCCAGTGAAGGGAATCTTAACGCTACAGCATACAATGACATTCTAGACGATTCTGTGCTTTGGGAAAGGCCCTTTCCTGTTTCAGCATAACAATGCACCCGTGCACAAAGCAAGGTCCATACAGAAGTGGTTTGTCGATCGGTGTGGAAGAACTTGACTGGCCTGCACAGAGCCCTGACCTCAACCCCACGCCGACTGCGAGCCAGGCCGAATTGACCAACATCAGTGCCCGACCTCACTAATGCTCTTGTGGCTAAATGGAAGCAAGTCACCGCAACAATGTTTCAACATCTAGTGGAAAGCCTTCCCAGCGGAGAGGAGGCTGTTGTAGCAGGAAAAGGGTTGACCAACTCCATATTAATGCCCATGATTTTGGAATGAGATGTTTGACGAGCAGGTGTCCACATACTTTTGGTCATGTAGTGTATCAATACATTCACATGACATATCTAGGTCCGATAGGGGAGAGGCATTGTGCCGTAAGGTTGCTTTATCTGTTTTCTGAAACCAGGATTGCAGTTCATTTACGCGATGGGAGTTCCATGCAATAATGGCTCTATTTAATACTGTACGCTTTGAATTTGTATCAGACCTGTGTGTTAGTTGAATATGCAAACAATTAGGAGTTTTCAACACTGACTGTCACTACTTTCTATAAACAGTCTCGCCTCAAGTCTTAGCCAAGAGAGACTATTTATATTATCCCTCTGATTACAATGAAGCGGAAGATGTCGCTCTGTTCTGGGCCAGCTGCAGCTTAACTAGGTCTTTCCTTGCAGCACTTGACCACGACTGGACAATAATCGGCATAAGACAAAACCTAGAGCCTGCAGGACTTGCTTTTTGGCGTGTGGTGTGAAAAGCATTTTATTTATTATTGACCGACCTTGCCCCATCTTTACAACCATTGCATCTATATCTTTTGACAATGACCGTTTGCAATCTAAGGTAACACCAAGTAATTTGGTCTCCTCGATTTGTTCAACAGCCACACCATTAATTACCAGATTCAGCTGAGGTCGAGAGCCTAGGGAATGACTTGTACCAAATACAATAGATGTGTGGTTGGTGGCGATAGTAAACAGAGGAATTCCTCTGTCCAAGGTGGAGTCGTCTAAGAAGAGTTACCAGCAGGCCCGTAAAGAGGAGAAGACTGCTTCGACTCGCGAGACTCATGCCAAGGCGGACCCCACCAAGTCGCAGGAAGAGGTCCGCAAATGTACAGACCGTGTTGAGAAATGCAACCAGGAAGCAGAGAAGGTACTGAAACTCCACATATGTGAACAATACGTGTTCATCTAGGTAGTCATCAGGTTCCTTAAACATTTGTTAGTCAAGAGGCTTGAGGTCATTTCTGTTTTTTTTCTTACATGCTGTACTTTAGCCCCTGAACACAAGTAACAAGCCAACCTCTTGACCATTCAATATGTTATTTGTACCAGCCTTATAGGTTCAGCTAATGGGACCGTCCAGTCTAAATAGCGGTGGCAGTGTAATTGGCTCAGTGCAGCTACAAAGCTTTGTTTTAGTTGGGTGTGCTGTCTAGAGGCAGCCTGTCATCAAGTGTGACATTGTGGGTGGGGAAGCACATACCGACGTGCCTTTTTTTAAATAAAAAAACATAACTGTTTGGCGTGATGAGGCTTGTCAGGTGGCAGCCTTGCAGTGACGAGCAGAAAGACTGGGAGCTGTTTTTTGTTGTTGACTGGCTGGATCTATGTTGTTGATTTTCCACTATGTCTGAGCTGTGGGATGTGCAGCGTAAGGTCCCATTTTGAAGTTGAGTTGGTAATCAAAAGCTTTCCTATAAACCGAGCTCCACCAAAATTAAAATGTGGGGATAGTTTGTAATTTATACAGTAAATCCTGAACAACTGGATTTTGTCGGTTTACTTGCCCACAGCTAATCTCTTGAGACTACACCCCATAACGAACATTAGCCACACCAAAGCCAGGAATTCTTTCAAATGTATAAATATTTCAAATGGCATATTTTTGCATGTAAAGATGGCAATTCTGTGTCTGAAGCTAGATGTATAGTTGGCTGTGTGTCTGGTTTTTCAACTCCAGGCGAAGGAGCGCTACGAGAAGGCTTTGGAGGAGCTGAACCGCTGTAACCCGCGCTACATGGAGGACATGGAGCAGGTGTTTGAGATCACCCAGGAGGCCGAGAAGAACAGGCTGTGCTTCTTCAAGGAGGTCCTGCTGGACATTCACAAACATTTGGACCTCTCCAGCAAGGATGGGTATGACAATCACACCTTCTGCTGACCTAGTACCTCGACCCTTGTAAGTCAACTGTCAAATATCTTGAGGGAGGAAATCATTTTTTGTTTTCTGGACACATTTATTTATAGTTAACAAACAAACATCTTGGTTCACAAATACATTTCTTCAAAAATCATTTCTCCGTCTTGAGTTGGGCGCTGGACGTTCTTTTCCGCTTACAGGTATGGTGTTGAGACCTTAGTCATGTTTTACAGTTGCATAAATAGGTCAAGATTGAACAGTAAACTTTGAGCATGGGAATCTAATACTGCAATTATTTTGTAGAATGAGCCTATGTTTCTGTTCAACAGTATGTGTACACAAGGAGGGAATGTTCAACTGCCGGTGTTGTCCATTAACTACCAGTCTTTCATAACAGGTCCTAACTCTATTTAGACAAGGGCCAGGTGACCATGGAACTGTTGATGGTTGGTCTGGCCTTCCGGCTGAGCAAATATTCAGTGGATTTTTGTCACATTCTTATAGCTTGGTATTATCTATGGGTTTGACTGGATAAAGTCCACCAATCCCGCAACAAAATAAAAATGTTACTGTGATTTCAGTTTGATTTGTGGAGCTCAGAATATCCTCCCCCTTTTTAAATAATGGTAGTCTTTAAAACATTTTTTTTTTAAAGTTTTTTGAAACGTGTGCCCTCATTTTTCCACATACCCCTGTTATCCGGTGTATTTATACCCAAGATGTGCGCATTAGATAATTGCGCTTTGCATCCCGTACACGCGTTGAACCCTCTTGCTCACTGATCACAGTATTGTATTAAGTGCGGGTAATGTGACTCCAGCGAAATAAGAGGGAATTTGTCCCTTAGATTCAAGGTCCTGTACCGTGACCTGGGCCAGACCATCACTGCAGCCAATGACAGCGAAGATCTGAGGTGGTGGAGAAACACCCATGGACCTGGCATGAGCATGAACTGGCCACAGTTTGAGGTAAAGGACATTGTCTGTCTAACCTTTCTTTATGTAAACAAATTGTCTATTGACTTTGAGCGAACATGAGTTACAATGCAAATTGCGTAATGTAAGGTTATAATAATAAATATGTTGCCTGTATTTACTGATTATCAAATAGTACATATGAAATCCCAAATTATCTGGTAAAGAAAGTTGTTCACTGTTCATATAAATAAGAAATCCTCCCCATAGAGCCATATTGAGCTCTTGCTTGAACTGCTAGTAAATTCCAATTTGGGATGACACTGAATGGGCCCTTGTGTGACATGTGGACCTGAGTTGGTTCTGAAATACTGTAGTGTGTTCTGAGCTAAACGCCTGCTCTGACCACCCCCCACACAGCTCACGGTTCCTAAAAACTGGCCATTTTTTAAAACTGCTGCTCAGTCACCACTTTCACTCTAGTCCACATGCAGGAGGCAATTTTTCTATTTATTGGAAAATTCCAGCTACTGTGAACACAAAACAAATCCTCAACTTCATAATGATCAATTTAAAGCTGGCGATAGCTGGCTGGCACGCAGGAGCGTGTTGATCTGGAAACCGGCATTGGTTCACAGTTCCAGGCAAAGCCACTGTGACGCTTGTGGGGAGTGAGAATGAGGCAGCTCTCCTCTGTCGCCTTAGGAATCTTTTGGCATTCCCGCTGGTTTCACCCAGACACAGGGGCCCCTTTGTCCTGGCTGGGGAGCAGCATAGCTCTCTGTAGTGGATCTGGCACTAGGCACAGGGCTTCAAAAGCCCTCTGGTTATTTAGTATCATCCCAAAGATGATGTATCATCATGTGACTGGCGAAACTGTATCCTCAGTGAACTTTTATTTTGTTTTCTCTTCATCTTTTCATTTGTATGGTGATTTGGTTTAGATTACAGGTCTGTGAGGTGGCTGTTCTTTTGTGGTGTTTTGGGTGTGGTTTTGACTGCATTGATAAAACAGACTAGGCCAGATGAATACAATATATATTTCACTCGGTGGTGTTCAATACTAAACTATACTGTTTAGAAGAAGCCTCTGTATGTGTGAGAAAACGATATGTTACCAGCTGGTGATAGTTAGAAAACATTAAAATAGTTCCATGCTTTTTAAAGTCTCACATATAAATGTTTGTCCAGGAATGGTCCCCTGAGTCAAACCGCTCCATCTCCAACCAGAAGGCGAGGAACAGCCGGGCGCAGGACGTGGTCACCCTGACCAACATTGTCCCTTCAAGCGAGGAGGCACCCCAGACCCCTCAGGAGACCACCAGGTAACTGTGTGCTCTGTGACCTGCACATGACCTATCCGCCCTGCACTACCACCGTAGCTTCTGTACCACATGAGTTGTTCAAATGTAGAGCTAGAGATGACTCTTTGTCCGACTGCACCACTATTCATGGATTGTTCTTCTCAGCTTTAGGACAGGTACTTAACAATGTTAGTGTTGTTGTCTTTCCTCTTCTATAATACAACAGTTGCCTTTTGAATGGAGCAGGAAAGACTGGGAATAATAGTTGTGGAGCACGGTATCTTGTTGTTCTGACTCACTGTTCCCACGGGACAATGGATGTTTGAGGAGTACTTTTATTTTTTATTTGTAATGAAGAATTAACATTGGTACTTGAGGCCAAGTGTTTTTTTTTTTCAATAACATAACAAACAAAAGGATGACATAGTTATTGTGTAAACTTCCTCTTAGTTTGCTCCAAAGACGTATACCTCCGAGGTGTTTCAACTCCAATTATTCCAGCTTTTCGAAGAAAAAAATAAACTATTTGGCTTCTGCTACTACATTTAACATTACATTTAAGTCATTTGGCAGACGCTCTTATCCAGAGCGACTTACAAATTGGTGAATTCACCTTATGACATCCATATTTGTCTTGTTTTCTTAACTCCACGGGGGACCACAGTTACCAACTTCCTGTATCAGAGAGCTGCGGCCTCTAATTAGTGTTTGTACTAGTGCTGAGTCAGAGGGCTTGTGCCTGTGCCCGTGTTCATGCATTTTGAATTGAACCTCCGTATTCAGTTAAACATGCGTACACCAGTCACAGTAGATGTTCTTAGTGTCGCTCTAACTTGGCGTGTGAGCACGGAGATCAAATGAAGGTATATTGATTTAATGTGTCTCCTTTCATGGAACTTGTTGGGGGGGGGGGGGGGGAGACCTGTGGTCGCTACCACCCTCTGTTGGTTAAAGTTATTGCTACAGTGATGGCCATGTATTCTCATTATAAGACATTTTGTTTGACTTCTGGTTGCAGCCTCCAATGTATAGTTTGGAAGAGAAAATGACATGTTCATTGATTTCTTCATACCATCCTTGTAGGACTACACAAAGTAATAGATTTTGTTTCGCTTTTTTTTTTTGCCACGGTATACTAACCCTCTGCTCCCCCCCTTTCCTGTCAACAGAGGGGTGAAAGACTACTCATCAGACTGGTCTGACGAAGACATCCCCAAAAAGGTCATCGCCGCTAATGGGTTAGAGAAGGAAGAGGAGAAGGTAGAAGGTGTACGAGTTAGAGCGTTGTATGATTACACTGGGCAGGAGGCGGATGAGCTGAGCTTTAAAGCAGGTATTAATCTCTACTAATGCCTATTAATGTCACTGGACATCAACACAGACACGAGGACCAATGTCTGCATGGCAGCCACAGCTCACTTTGTCTTGCTAAACCAGTGGCGTGGATATTAATTCACCATTTGTGGGGTGGGGGGGAATAATAATAATTTGTTAATTTGGTTGAAATATGTTAAATTGATGGACAAAGAGTGGGAGAATTAAAACAAGTGTGATTTACACATGAGCATCAGATTTGAAGACAGTGCAGCAATATCATTTGTATTTTAATGGAAATTATATGTATTGCATAGGATCAGCTTTGGTTCCCTTTGGTCTGATTTATTTCCTATATATCCTTGATATAATTTTCATAGGATAACCTGTTTGAAACATTGTATTTATAGCTTTAGTTGAAGATAAACATCGAGAATTAGGATGAGTAACATTGAAAATGGATGTGTATATAACAAGAATGCAATAAAGGGTGTGTCAAACCCAACACTGCAGGTAAGTGTTGCAATTGATAGTCATGACGATTATGGTTTTTGAAATGTCTATGAATTACCTTGAACTGAACCACGTCATTTGTCGAGACTTCACAACATGCACTTCTTTATCCTAGATGATTCCTGTGAGCTAAAAGGCACAGGGTAACATCTGTTATTTTGATTAGCAGTTAATTCCCTTGATCACGACGACCCCCCCCCCCCCCGTTATGCTAGTGAAAATAAAGCTGTCGTTAAGGCAGTGCTTGGCCCCTCTGATTGGTGGGGTCACAAGTCTCCCTCCCAGTGGAGCTTAACCAGCCTGAGCCCCCATTAGAGCACAGTCTAACTGCGAGCTAATGTCCTTGTCTGGGGGGGAACTCCTAGATTAGTAGATGTCTACACAGGGGGGGGGGGGGGGGGGTCATGTACCCTTGGATTTGGAGAGGATATTGGATGATAGAAGTTGAAGTGCCCATGTAGCGAGATCTTAGAAGACCTTACTTTAACACTGTGGCCTTGCTTTTGGTCTACTTTTGTGATCCCTCAAGACTGGAACCAAAGGCCAAATGATTTGACACTGGGTAGGGGTTAACAATCCTTTGGAGAAGAAATAAGCCTTCGCACACTAAGCTTTTGCTTTCTAGAAGAGCACCTCGGACTAAACTAAGAGGTGATATAGTCGATAATTAAGTAATTTCTTTTGGATGTGGTGAGAACATGATGTACACCGGTAATTATGTTGCCGCCTTGTGGTGGTCCCTGTAACAAATCTCAGTTTCAGAAGTCCAGTACATTACATGAATATGGATGAATTATGGTGCATGTAATTGCACTGAGGTGTTTCACACTCCCATCAGGTGGTGTCTGTGGAAAATTCCAGGTATGCATGGGACTGGATGAAACGAGTTGTTATTATTAAGCATGTTCCCCTGTGCTTTCTGCTCTCTCGTCACTCAGGTGAAGAGCTAATGAAGATGGGTGAGGAGGACGAGCAGGGCTGGTGCAAAGGGCAGCTGGCCAACGGAGATGTGGGCCTTTACCCTGCTAACTACGTCCAGGTCGTCACATCCTGATGACCCGCCCCCTTCCTGGGCCCCCTCCAAAAAATGCAGCCAATGGTACCACAGAGTACAAATGTCATGAGAATTACTGACAGCAACACCAGTGCAGACAGTCCCCCAGAAGACTGGATGTGTTTGTTGAGACAGCTGTTGCTCTTAATTTCACGAATAATGAAACTGGAATACAGTCCAAATATGAAACTGTTTCCTTAACTACTAGAGGATTAATAACAAGAATGGAGGTCATTATCCCGTGGACTTTATCCTCTGTGAGAAAAATAACCAGTACAGTAGTGCCTTTTGCAAAGGATACCAGGGAAGGATGTGTGCAGAGCTCTCCTCTGTCATGTGACTGGCAGCATTCGGCAGTGGTTTAGGCTGGGTGACGATATGAGCGACCCCCTGGAGGACAGGATGGTACACAGCAAGTTAACTGATCACGAGAGGGTGCCTCTGCAAGGATGCAGAAACGATCTCACGCTTCAGTTGTGCATCAACTTTTGACATTTCACTAGCTTTCACTCGAGGCACAATTCAAGTATTTATTAAGATGAGATGGTATGCACAGTTTTTCACCTGTTACTCGCGGTTTCTTTACAATATGTTGTGTACTTCATGTTAATTTTCCCTAATGTTTAGTATCTAAAAGTACGTAGATACATATAATATTGATAAGGGTATGTTTGGGATAGTTAGATCAAGGTTACAATGCATTCAAACCCACATTGGTTCGATGTGCTTGCTTTTTCTCCCTCAGTCAAATAGCCATACTTGTGTGACGTGAGGGATATGAGAGTAATTCCGTATCACAAATTTTTACCTCCAGTTAGACTTTTATTAGCGTTTTAATTTATTTTTCTTTAAATCATTTTAATATTTTTTTGCATATGAACTAAACTAACTAAACCAGGGAGACTAAGACTTGTATAAGTTTATTTAAACCTGTGGGAAGAAGTGAGATGCAGGTGTGTACAGCTATGAGACTGTTTTGAGGGCAATGTAAACATGTCTGTCTCCACTGCTGTGCGCTCACTGTGAACATGGTTTTACATGAAACTACTAACAAGCAACAAGCTAATCTATGTACAATTCAGAAATAAACCATTTAAAATCAGATCCCAATCCACCAGCTGAATTATTTTCACTTTTTAATCAAGTAGTATTGTTGAATGGATTCTTATGCTTGGAAATTAGTTGTGAACCCCACAACCATCTGTCTGGAGATTGAATATAAAAAGTGAAATGAAATAAATATAAATTTCTCATTACACATCTACACGGACCAGGTGAAAGATATGATCCCTTGTTGTCATTTACTGAGGAGATCCAGACGGGTTAAAGAGGAGGAGACGGGTTAAAGAAGGATTTAAGCCTTGAGACAATTGAGACCTGGATTGTGTATATGCCATTGAGGGTGAATGGGCAAGACAACGATGTTTGATTTCGTACGAGGTATGGTAGTAGGTGCCAGTCGCAAACCCAACCGCATTGCAGTTGTTTTCACGCTCAACAGTTTCTCATGCGTATCAAGAATGGTCCACCACCCAAAGGACATCCAGCCATATTGACTCAACTGTGGGAAGCATTGGAGTCAACATTGGCCAGCATTGGCCTCCCGGGTGGAGCAGTGGTTAAGGGCGCTGTACTGCAGCGCCAGCTGTACCATCTGAGACTCTGGGTTCGCGCCCAGGCTGTGTCGTAACCAGCCGCGCCCGGGAGGTCCGTGAGGCGACGCACAATTGGCCTAGCGTCTTCCGGGTTAGGGAGGGCTTGGTCGGTAGGGGTGTCCTTGTCTCATCGCGCACCAGCGACTCCTGTGACTGGGCCGGGCGCAGTGCGCGCTAGCCAAGGTTGCCAGGTACACGGTGTTTCCTCCGGCACATTGGTGCGGCTGGCTTCCGGGTTGGATGTGCGCTGTGTTAAGAAGCAGTGCGGCTGGTTGGGTTGTGTATCGGAGGACGCATAACACATCCCGAGCCCGTACGGGAGTTGTAGCAATGAGACAAGATAGTGGCTACTACAACAATTGGATACCACGAAATTGGGGAGAAAAAGGGGTAAAAAATGTTTTAAATTAAAACATTGGCCAGCATCCCTGTGGAACGCATTGAGACTGCACTTGTGAAGGTGATAAATGACCTTTTCATGGCATCAGACCGAGGCTCTGCATCTGTCCTCGTGCTCCTAGACCTTACTGCTGCTTTTGATACCATCGATCACCACATTCTTTTGGAGAGATTGGAAACACACATTGGTCTACACGGACAAGTTCTGGCCTGGTTTAGATCTTATCTGTCGGAAAGATATCAGTTTGTCTCTAAATGGTTTGTCCTCTGACAAATCAACTGTAAATTTCAGTGTTCCTCAAGGTTCAGTTTTAGGGCCACTATTGTTTTCACTATATATTTTACCTCTTGGGGATGTCATTTGAAAATATGTTAACTTTCACTGCTATGCGGATGACACACAGCTGTACATTTCAATGAAACATGGTGAAGCCCCAAAATTGCCCTCGCTAGAAGCATGTGTGTCAGACATAAGGAAGTGGATGGCTGCAAACTTTCTACTTTTAAACTCGGACAAAACAGATGCTTGTTCTAGGTCCCAAGAAACAAAGAGCTCTTCTGTTGAATCTGACAATCAGTCTTAATGGTTGTACAGTCATCTCAAATAAAACTGAAGGACCTCGGCGTTACTCTGGACCCTGATCTCTTTTGAAGAACATATCAAGACTGTTTCAAGGACCGCTTTTTTCCATCTACGTAACATTGCAAAAATCAAACTTTCTGTCCAAAAATGATGCAGAAAAATTAATCCATGCTTTTGTCACTTCTAGGTTAGACTACTGCAATGCTCTACTTTCCGGATAAATAAACTTCAGTTAGTGATAAATATGGCTGCTAGAATCCTGACTTGAACCAAAAGATTTGATCATATTACTCCAGTGCTAGCCTCCCTACACTGGCTTCCTGTCAAGGCAAGGGCTGATTTCAAGGTTTTACTGCTAACCTACAAAGCATTACATGGGCTTGCTCCTACCTATCTCTCTGATTTGGTCCTGCCGTACATACCTACACGTACGCTATGTTCACAAGACGCAGGCCTTCCTAATTGTCCCTAGAATTTCTAAGCAAACAGCTGGAGGCAGGGCTTTCTCCTATACAGCTCCATTTTTATGGAATGGTCTGCCTACCCATGTGAGAGACGCAAACTCGGTCTCAACCTTTAAGTCTTTACTGAAGACTCATCTCTTCAGTGGGTCATATGATTGAGTGTAGTCTGGCCCAGGAGTGTAAAGGTGAACGGAAAGGCTCTGGAGCAACGAACCGCCCTTGCTGTCTCTGCCTGGCCGGTTCCCCTCTTTCCACTGGGATTCTCTGCCTCTAAACCTATTACAGGGGCTGAGTCACTGGCTTACTAGGGCTCTTTCATACCGTCCCTAGGAGGGATGCGTCACTTGAGTGGGTTGAGTCACTGATGTGATCTGCCTGTCTGGGTTGGCACCCCCCCCCCCTTGGGTTGTGCCATGGCGGAGATCTTTGTGGGCTATACTCGGCCTTGTCTCAGGATGGTAAGTTGGTGGTTGAAGATATCCCTCTAGTGGTGTGGGGGCTGTGCTTTTGCAAAGTGGGTGGGGTTATATCCTTCCTGTTTGGCCCTGTCCGGGGGTGTCATTGGATGGGGACACTGTCTACTGACCCCTCCTATCTCAGCCTCCAGTATTTATGCTGCAGTAGTTTGTGTCGGGGGGGATATGGTCAGTTTGTTATATCTGGAGTACTTCTCCTGTCCTATCCGGTGTCCTGTGTGAATGTAAGTATGCTCTCTCTAATTCTTTCTTTCTCTTTTTCTTTCTCTCTCTCGGAGGACCTGAGCCCTAAGACCATGCCTCAGGACTACCTTGCTGTTCCCAGTCCACCTGGCCGTGCTGCTGCTCCAGTTTCAACTGTTCTGCCAGTGACTTATTATTATTTGACCATGCTGGTAATTTATGAACATTTGAACATCTTGGCCATGTTCTGTTATAATCTCCACCCGGCACAGCCAGAAGAGGACTGGCCACCCCACATAACCTAGGAAGAAACCAGGCTTTGGCCTTTCTAGGGAATTTTTCCTAGCCACCGTGCTTCTACACCTGCATTGCTTGCTGTTTTGGGGTTTTAGGCTGGGTTTCTGTACAGCACTTTGAGATATCAGCTGATGTACAAAGGGCTATATAAATAAATTTGATTTTGATATCTAAATCCTCAATTAGGATTTATTAGTTTTTTCTACATTTATCCCACAACCAAAACATTCATTGGTATATTCAAAGACTATTTTATTTGGTGAAATAACTATTTATATGAAATTAACTCTGGATTATGGCGTTGACAAATGTGTGATAACTCCAGAGACCTGGATCAAGGACATTTATTTGAGGTGCATCTAATTTAGCTTGGCGTTTGCAATTTTGGTTCTATTCCATTGGATCTATTCTTCAGGGCAAAAACAAATTCTCAGACAAAGACCAATATTTTAAAGTATTTGACAATTGTATTTGACCCAGGTTTGGCTATCCATAATTGTTTGCTATCACCTGTCTTGGGAGGCTACAGTAGCCTGCACCTTACCAGATGTTTTAACCGCTGAGTGGTTATCTACCTCGATTCCAAGGAACCATCACAGTCTCACGTTTTACTTTTTTATCATCTCAGTATCACGTGATCCCATATCTCGAATTAAGCTTAAATCGATCATATATTCCTACTTTGCGGTATCCGTGTATAACAGAGGAAGAGATCCTGCTCATCACTTCACCTGCAGGTTTTTCCTATATCAGGTAAGCTCTAAACTGCTCTTTCTCAAAGGACGATGCTACGGTAGTACTCAGTACCTACACTATACTTTTAATGATACTTGACTGACAATGTTATTTTTTTGTTCAACATTGGACTGATTTGATATGTACATTTACTTTTTTTTGGGGGGGGGTCTGAGAGGGTTTTATAAGCATCAACCAGTGGGTCTTGCGACGGGTATACAGAGATGACCAATTTACAGTGGAGTATAGAGTGCAGTGATGTGTCCTATAAGGAGCATTAGTAGCAAATCTGATGGCCGAATGGTAAAGAGCATCTACCCGCTTGAGAGCACCCTTACCTGCCGATCTATAAATTATGTGTCCGTAATCTAGCATTGGTAGGATGCTAGATTTGACTTAAGCCTGCTGCTTTGATATGTGCTGAGAGAAAGACAGTGTACCATCTAGCCATACTCCCAAGTACTTGTATGAGGTAACTACCTCAAGCTCTAAACCCTCAGAGGTAGTAATCATATTTGTGGGGAGAGGAGCATTCTTCTCACCAAACCACGTGACCTTTTGTTTTGGATGTTTTCAGAACAGGGTTAAGGGTAGAGAAAGCTTTGTTGAGCGTTTAACTCAAAATCCGGGGAGGGGACAGCTGAGTAGAAGTATAATCTGCATATAAATGGATGAGAGAACTTCCTACTGCCTGAGCTATGTTGTTGATGTAAATTAAGAAGAGAGTGGGGCCTAGGTTCGAGCCTTGGGGTTCTCCCTTGGTGACAGGCAGTGGCTAAGACAGCAGATTTTCTGACTTTATACACTGCACTCTTTGAGAGAGGTAGTTAGCAAACCAGGCCAAAGACCCCTCAGAGACACCAATAATTCTTAGCCAGCCCACTGTATCAAAAACTTTGGCAAAATCAATAAAAATAGTAGCACCACATTGTTTAGAATCAAGGGCAACATGACATCCTTGAGGACCTTTAAGGTTGTCCGTAACCTGAGCAGAAACCAGATCGCATACCAGAGACTACTTTTTTATTCATTATTTTACCCCTTTTAGTTTCCAATTTCATGGTATCCTATTGGTAATTACAGTTTTGTCCCATCGCTGTAACTCTCGTACAGACTCGAGGCGAAGGTTGAGAGCCATGCGTCCTCCGAAGCACAACCCAGCCAAGCTGCACTGCGTCTTGACACAACGCCTGCTTAACCCGGAAGCCAGCCGCACCAATGTGTCGGAGAAAACACTACACCTGCCAACCATGTCAGCGTGGATTGCGCCCAGCCCACCACAGGAGTTGCTAGTGCGCAATGGGACAAGAACATCTCTGCCGGTCAAACCCTCCCCTAACCCGGACTATGCTGGGCCAATTGTGCACCGCCCCATGGGTCTCCTGGTCATGGCCGGTTGCGACAGAGCCTGGACTCGAACCAGGATCTCTAGTGACACAGCTAGCACTGCGATGCAGTGCCTTAGAGCCCTGTGACACTCGAGGCCCTGCCATTGAGAATACTATAGACATCATAGACATCAAGAAAGCCAGTCAGTTGATTATTGACAAGTTTTTCCCCAACACTTTTGATAAACAGTTAGGATCAGCTTGATCTCCCCCTTTAAATAAAGGATGGCTGCATTCCGGCTGCCTTCCAAGCAATGGGAAACACACCAGAAAGGAGAGACGGGTTAAAAAGGTCAGAGATAGGCTTAGCGATGATAGGTGCAGCAGCCTTAAAGAAGAAAAGGTCTAAACCATCTGACCCAGATGTTTTTTGGGGGTCAAGATTCAGGAGCTCCTTTAGCACCTCAGACTTCCCTCCCTCTTCTCGCCACTACCTGGGCTCGAACCAGGGACCCTCTGCACACATCTACAACTGCCTCCCACGAAGCATTGTTACCCATCGCTACTATTGAAATTGAACTTCAGTTCATGAAAATAAATAGCTAACCAGCTACTTAACCCTGTTGTCCAAAGCTAACGTTATAAGCAGCCATCTAGCTTCATCTGGCTCGTGAGGCTCGACCAGACCGGGCTATGTGTTGTGAAGCTAGCCACAATAAGTATTAGGCACAATGGTGGAATTTGCATTTGGTTTCAAAATAAAAGTATGTCATTGACAGTGATGCAAATGAATACAAATAATAGAATTATGCAAATAATACAATTTACTTTATTGGTGTCGCAGAGTGGAGTAATAGTCTCTGGAATCAGTGATCATTTTGCACAAGGAGGATTTCTTTTTCAAATATTTTATTTTGGCATTTTCCAATTAACATTCAAAACTAAAGTGAAAAGATATTAGACAACAATAGGACAAAGTGACTAACAGACGAGCGTAACAATTTTTTTAAACATTTTTTTATATTTAAACATACAATAAATAAGTAATAATAAAGAGGAAAATAAAAATGAGACATTGGATCATATGGTCACCTGCCATAAGCTACATTACGTGTGAAACATATAAGGATTATATAGAGATTCAATCAATGTGATGTGGGGGAGATTCTCCATATAGTCAAAAGGTGGCCAAATTCTGTAAAATGTCTTTAACTTATTCCTCAAGCAGTAAGTGATTTTCTCCAGTGGGATACAACTATTAACTTCCGATAGCCACATTGCAACGGGCAGGGAGGATTACGATTTCCATTTCAAGGCAATACATTTCTTGGCAATCGCTATAAATATTTCTGTTAGCTTTATAGTATGGCTTTGCCTAAGATTGGAGTTAGCAAAGTTACCCAGTAGACAGACCTCCGGGTACCCAGTAGACAGACCTCCGTGAATTGAGGATATGGTATCGCATACCCCCTGCCAGAAACCGTGTAGTTTTGAACACTGCCAAGTGGAATGGAGGAATGTTCCTTCATCTGAGCCACATCTAAAACATAGGGAGGAGATATCAGGGTTGTGCAGTCTAGATGGGGTGATATAGAGCTGATGGAGGAAATTAAACTGGATCAGTCTGTATCTGGAGTTCAATGTGGATGTAACACCATCCCTGCATAGGTCACTCCATAGATCCTCATCAAGATCAATACCCAGATCTTTTCCCCATCTAAATCAGGGTTTATCTAGCTCCGGCAGTGTTAGTCCTGACATAAGAGCATCGTAAACACGGGAAATGGTCTTGAACAGTGGTTGGTCGGCAATTGTTCAATAGGTGACATCTTAGGTAGGTTCCATTTTCCTTTGAGTCACCCTAATAAAGTTTCGTAGTTGTAGGTAGCTAAAGAAGTCCCTGTTAGGCAAGTGATATTTCTGTTTCAGCTGATCAAAAGACGTAAGAACTCCCTCCTCATAACAATGTTTCAGAAGAGTGATCCCCTTATCAGACCATGGTCTAAAGTTACTATTCTGGAAAAACATAGGGATCAATCTATTGTTCCATAAAGGG
This sequence comes from Oncorhynchus masou masou, assembly GCF_036934945.1. Lineage (NCBI taxonomy): Eukaryota > Metazoa > Chordata > Actinopteri > Salmoniformes > Salmonidae > Oncorhynchus > Oncorhynchus masou. Next base: position 43,600,848 of record NC_088213.1, read on the forward strand.
GTTTTAGGGGAAAGGAATCCCCCTCGTCTGAACAGCTCAGGCAGTTTGCACCATGCCAGGACAGAATGTATGATTAAAGGGTTGTCTGTGGTGGTTTTTACAGATTTTCTGTCCCATTTGTGAAACAATTCTGACCCATCATTTACCTCAAGCTTTTCAATGTTCAACCATGAGGGAGAGGGACCATTGTCAAACCTCTGAGCCAGAAACCTAGACTGTGCAGCCCAGTAGTACATTCTAAAATTGGGGAGGTTTAAGCCCCCTTGACCGTAATCAAGGGTCAGTTTATCCAGGCCAACCCTAGGGGTTTTGCCATGCCAGATAAACCGTCTGGTCAGCTTGTCGAGCGAGGAAAAGAATGCTACGGGAACAGGGATGGGGAGAGATTGAAACAAATATAGAAATCTGGGCAGGACATTCATTTAAATTACATTTATTCTACCCAGTAGAGTGGGAGGCAAGTCCATCCATTTACAAAGGTCACCCTCCACCTTTTGCAATATAGAGGTTGTTCAGATTACTATCCACCATTTTGCCCAAATATGTGAAGCCCATAGGCGAACATCTAAAAGGAAACTTAAGCTTGATGGTATGATGACAACGGTAAGATTTCACTTTTATCAAAATTGACCTTATATCCAGAGAAAGAACTATAACACTGTAGTAGGATCTGCAAGTGAGAGAGGGAGTGTTCTGGGTTTGTTAGAAATAAGATAAGGTCGTCCGCAAAGAGTGATAACTTATGGGTATGGGGGCCCACCTCAAAGCCATGTATGTCAGAGCACGTTATAATAGCCTCAGCCAACGGTTCAATGGCGAGGGCAAAGAGGTGGGGGCTAATTGGGCAACCTTGTCTGTTCCCCCTATAGAGAGGAAAGAGGAGGAAGTAATCCCATTGTTAGCAATCCTAGCTTTAGGAGATTTGTAGAGGGATTTTATCAAATTTACAAACACGGTACCTAAACCAAACTTTTCCAAGATGCGAAAGAGGTATGGCCGTTCAACTCTATCAAAGGCTTCTTCAGCGTCGAGGGAGACTGCGACACTAGGTATTTTGTTTTTGTTAGCAAGGTGAATTATATCAAAGGACCTTCTAAGATTATTGGAGGACAATCTATTAATTATGAAGCCAGTCTGATCTGGGTTGACCAACAGGGGAAGACATGACTCCAGTCTCTTAGATAGCATCTTGGTGACCAGTTTACAATCCGTGTTAAGGAGAGAGATTGGTCTATTGGAGGCACACTTTAGCAGGTTTTTCCCTTTCTTGTGGATTACAGTAATCACTGCTTGAGAGAAAGACTCTGGAAAGCAGTTGTCTTCCCCTGGTAGGTGACCAACAGCTCCCTAAATTTTTTATAGAACTCTGGAGGGAAGCCATCCTCCCCATGAGATTTATTAGAAGGTAGGGATTTAATGGCCTCCAACAATTCAGAAACTGAGAAATGTTCACTCAGGCACTCTGTCTTCCTCTAACAGGCATGGGAGGTTGAGAGAGGAGAGAAAGGAGTCGATCTCTGATAGATCACCGCTTGATTGGGAAGTGTAGAGGTCTTTATGGTATTTCTTAAAAGTATTATACATTTCAGTAGTGTCAAAAGATATCTCATTAGTAAGAGTTTCTATAGCATTAATTATCCCCTTACTATCCTCTGCTTTCAGTTGCCATGCCAATACTTTGTGAGCTTTCTCTCCAAGCTCGTAATAAGGCTGTTTTGATTTAGAGATGGCCCTCTCAGCTTGAAATGTGTTCAGAATATTATATTTAGGTTTTTTATTTACCAAAAGCCTGTATAGATCTTTAGTCGGGCCTCTGGTAGGTTTTCTCTGGCTCAGAGATTTCAGATTCAAGGGCATTCAGTTCCGCACCGTGTTTTCTCTTCAACCCTTTAGTATAGAAAATTATATGTCCCCTCAGATAGGCCTTCAATGTGTCCCAAAGAATGAAACTGTCAGGAGCGAAGGGATTGTTTGTCAAAGTAAAAAATATTGATCTGCTCTTTGATGAATGCACAAAATTCAGGTTGCTTTAGGAGTGTAGAATTTAGTCTCCATCTATATGCTCCATTTACCTTGGTAAGAATGGAGGTTGATAATACTAGAGGAGAATGGTCACTAAGCAATCTGGGGAGATACTCTATCTAACACTCTATGAAACAGTTGGGTCAATAGTAAAAAGTTATCTATGCGTGTGTGTGTTGTGTGGGTGAGAATAAAAAGAGTAGTCCCTATCCTGTGGGTGCAACTGTCTCCAGATGTCTAGTAAATTGAGATTTTTCATGAATGACATGGTGATCTTGCCGGCTTTGGTAAGAAGTGAGAGTTTATCAGAGGACCTATGTGTCTCTTTAGTAAGGAAACCACAAACATAGAAAAAAAAGAAATCCCACCCACCCCGATTGTCAGACTAAAACAACAATACCAACAATCAAACATGAATGCACTTGTAGAGATACGTTGCTGCTCGCTTTTCATCTTGCTCTTACTGGCTAAACCTTGGTGTAAACTAAAACCTGCGAGCTCTCTAAGATGAAAACGAACATTGTGAATAGACATTTATGGCTGAATATTGACTGCCCACGGTAAAGGGCTGCTTGAGTCTCTTTTCAGGAGAGGAGAAACATAAATAGGGGGAAAGCAGTGGGCCTAAGCCCACTAATTTGCTTTGCCCAGTGGATATTGACTAAACTAAAATATACTCTCCTGTAATTGTAATAGAACTCACCTCGGGGAAAAAACGGTTAGTTGAAAATGTACAAATCAATTATAGCGGGGATAGCGGGGTAAACTGATCCAAATTCCAGGAAGATATCAGCAGTTAAGTCACAGGACAGCCCAGATAAGAGAGAACAAACAAACTGCATCTTATCCCCCAGAGATACCAGACGCGGTTCAGTTCTTTGAGGAAAGTGAACACTTCTCCCGGTGTGTTGAAGAGATGGTTTCGGCCTTTGTACTGAACTTTCATCCGCGCAGGGTGGATGAGGTAGCCGGTGATGTTCTTCTCCTTTAGTGCTTTGGCGGCAGGTCTGAACTGCTTGCGACCTCTGGCAAGATCCTCGCTCATATCCGAGAAAAGGCTGACCCTCTTGTAATTGATGGTGATGTCCCCTTTGGCTCTTGTGAGTTGCAGTATCTTCTCTCTGTCCTGGAAACGGAGGAACCTGATCAGGATGGCCAGTGGGGGCTCATCTTGCCCGGGTTTCGGCGCTGATGTTCTGTGGGCGCGTTCGATTTCCAGCGGCTTGGTGAAGTTGATTATGCCTAGGACATCCGGGATCCATTGAGTGAAGAAATGGACCAGGTCACGGCCCTCGCTGTCCTCTTTCAATCCCACCACGCTGATATTGCTACGTCTGATCTGGTTCTCCATCTGGTCTACCTTGTTTTTGAGGTAGGCATTGTCCTTCTACAGTTGTATCAGAACCTGGTCATGTCGAGCAATGGTCAACTGTGCTAATGCGCAACTCGGCCTCAGTCGTTCTCAAAGGGAAATCATTCATGGAGCATTTCAGGTCGTCAATGGAAGAATGGAGTGAAGCCGATTTCTTGTGAATTTTCAGGGAAAGACCTTTGTTCCCATCCTAAATCTTCCGGAGGAGAGTAGCCAGCATTGTGAGCCTGCCGAGAGCAACAGTCTGGAACTGTTGTCTGAGTTATGAGGGCTAATGCTAATCTTGCTAGCTGTAGCTTTATCGTTATCCTGGGAATCAACAACGTTTTGGTCGTCCTTCTTGCTTCCCGGTCGGAGGTCCATGGCTCTTTGGGAAGGTAGGTACTTCAAAATTTATCGGCTGATGTTAGAATATTATTTCAACAATAATATAATAACTTTGAAGAGCTCGGTTTGTCAACGTCTGCTCAGCTCCACAGAATCACGTGCTCCCGTCACAAGGAGGATTTTTAAAGATATATTTAAGGGTCACAAAACTGTTAGAATAAGAGGAACTCAAATACTCAGTAGAAAAGGTTAGGGGGGAAGTGGGTAAAATTGACTGGTCACCTGTGCTAGATAGTGTAGGGGTAGTGCCTGGGAAGTATTTAAATGTAGATTCCTTGATGTGGTGAATGTGATGGCTCCCATTTTGATGGGTCAGGGTAAAGCAGAGATCTAGCCCTTGGTTTAATCATGAGATTCTAGAATCTAACCAAGCAAGGTATAAGGCCTTTAAAAAATGCAAGAACTCTCAAGAGCAGCCTGATTTTGTCCTATATAAATGTCACAGAAATGTAGCACAGAGGAGGATGGTAGAAGCTAAGAGGGGTTACTTTGCTGAGAAAATAATTGAAAACAAAAATGAGCCTAAAAAGCTTTGGAAATTATTTAAGGAACTAGGCTGTAGTAGTACTACCAAAAATAAACTAAACAGTATTTGACTGAACATCAAAGGGGAGATGATATATGAAAAAGCAGAGATTGCCAATGAATTCAACTCTTTTTTTACTTCTGTTGCCAGCAAACTGGTTAGCAAGCTGCCCACCAGTTCTGGTTTGTTTGGAAGCAACCAAGTCAAGAAGTATTATATAGAGTTGAGAGTTCAGCCAAACTCTTTATTTTGTAGCGGTAGCAACAGCCAAAATAGTCAGTATGCTGGCAGAGCTTAAATGCTCCAAAGCTACATGCCTGGATAATATTCCTGCAAGGTTTCTAATTGATTCTGCTGAGCAAAGTGGTCCTTGTATTACGCATATCGTTAAACTCGCTCTTGAAGAAAGCACCTTTCCCAGGGACATGAAACAAGCTAAAGTTATAATTCTGTATAAGAAGGGGATAAAGTCTGACCCTGGGAATTATAGGCCTGTATCTATCCTCTGTGTAACATCAAAGATCCTGGAAAGAATTGTACATGAGCAAATGTATGAATATGTTAACAAACAGGGTCTAATGTATGATTTCCAGTTGTGTTTTAGAAAAACATACTCCACTGATTCATGTCTGCTTTACTTGACTGACTTCATCAGGAAAAAGATTGATGAGGGAAATCTGTGTTGAATGGTTCTGCTTGACCTACAGAAGGCCTTTGATACAGTTAACCACTGTCTCCTAATCTCCAAACTGGGGGCACTGGGGTTAAGCAGTATCCCTCTAGGCTGGGTAAAGTCCTATTTATCAGGAAGGGAGCAAGTAGTAGAGGTTAATGGTTCACTGTCTCAGGCAAAACCAATGAGTTGTGGCGTTCCGCAGGGGAGCGTGCTTGGGCCTCTGCTGTTTTGATTGTATATTAACGATATGAAAGATGCTTGTTCTTGCCGTTTTTTTCTTTATGCAGATGACTCTACACTTCTGGTGTCTCACAAAAGTAAAACTGTGTTGGAGAGCATGCTTAGCACAGAGCTTACTAACATTAGCAAATAGCTTGGAGATAGTAAGCTATCTCTGCACTTAGGGAAAACTGAAGCAATTATTTTTGGATGTGTGAGCATGGCCAATAAGGTGCTAGGGAAGGTTAATGCCAGGACTACATTTTTGGCTAGAAAGTCCAAGCTGCTTGATAAGGACTCCATGAAAGTGCTTGCTACTGCTCTCATTCAATGCCATTTAGACTATGTTGTTACTCCCTGGTTTGGGGGCTTATCTAAATGTATGAAGGGGAAGCTCCAGATAGACCAGAATAAGCTGATCACGCACTCACATAGGCAGGAGCTGCTTTCAGGAACTAAACTGGCTGCCTGTTGAGGTTAGGGTGTCCCAGATTAGACTAGGTTTGGTTTACAGGAGTATTTATGGTCCTGCGCCCAGATATCTAAGAGATTACTTTCCTCGTGTTAGGGATGCACACAATCACAGCACCAGATCAGGTGTTTCTGATATGTGCTTATACAGGTTCAGGAGTAATGCTGGGAAAGGTACTTTCTTGTATACTGGTGCCTCACAATGGAATGAGTTGCCTCTGCCAATAAAAACAACGTCCTCTCTGGACAGCTTTAAGAATAAAGTACAAATATGTTTGATGTCTTCTGTGCCCATATGAATAACCCCTATGATGTAACTGGAATGATGAGATAGATGTTCTTCTTCTATGTTTTTGTTTTATTATTTCACTGCCACACTGTTCGATCTTGTCAACCCATCTTGTGTCAAGAGGACCACAATGGAAATAAGTCCCAGACTTTATTGTGTGTTATCCTCAATGATTTTATTCATGTGCATGTATAGCTTTTAAGTTGTATGTTTTTTTAAAATGGTTGCATTAATAAACTTAAATAAACTATGCCATACTTTTATTTTGAAGGCCTAACTGCAAAATCCACTATTGTTGCTAATCCTTATTGTGGCTAGCTTCACATAGATGGGTCAGACTAACATTAGTCAAAGAACTGTTTTATAAATTAGGGTTATTTTAGATGACACCTAGATATATAGATAGCTAACTATAGCTACTGAAACAGATTATGTCGTTTTGCTATGTTTTTGGGGAAGAACATTGTTTGCATCCATGAGCTAGCTTTTTTATGACCAGAACTGTAGATGCGCGAGACAATCTTACCAGCATCATAGCATACATATCAATGAATAGTTGACATATGAAAAACGAGTGATAGTGTAATCAATGTGTAATAACTATGTAAAAAAATTATGAATGCGTAAAATTATTATGTGACATGAAGTCATATTCAGGTCCTGATTAGTCAACAAGCTTATTTGACACATCAAATAGTGTTATTTGACACTCAAAGACCCAAACAGCGTTCCATAGAAATCCTGGTTGAGAATGAAACGACTGAACAAATTAACAATGAAACAGCACAGCAAGTAAGTGAAATAAATATATTTTGTTGATGTTTTACTGGTAATGGGGACATATGTAAATGCCAACAAAATAACCTTTTGGTCAGTGTGGTGTGTGTGGGTGTAACCTTGATTTATCTAGGCAAGTCAGTTAAGAACAAATTCTTATTTAAAATGACGGCCCAGATGACGCTGGGCCAATTGTGCACCACCCTATGGGACTCCCAATCACGGCCGGATGTGATACAGCCTGGATTTGAACCAGGGACTGTAGTGACGCCTCTTGCACTGAGATGTGTGTGTGTGTTACTGTACGAGAATGCTTAAAAGGCAGCGAAAATTTTAAATATAGGTTATCGGCATCATTTTTGGGGGGCAAAGGAAAATATTGGATATCGGTAGCGGCCAAAATGTAATATCAGTGCATCACTACTTTCAATCATGCATTTCATAATTTGAGAATAAATTATTGCTTTTGTCAACTTTGTCAACACTGCTGATGATGGTGTGTGCCCCAAGGAGGGCACTTGAATAAATTAATTTAGAAGACTACATCAGAGATTTCAACCAACAACTATTCGAAACAAAATCAAATACCAGCTGATCAATTAGCTTCTGGATGATTCAAATTCACTTCACACAAATCTCATCCCAGTCATTGCCTTATATTGTGTTGTGGATGCTTCACCACCCAGTTTGTTTTTGTGTCATGTTGACACTGTTATTGTAGATATTATTTTGGGTGATTGTAAGACATTCAGTACTCATTGTTTTTTGGGGTTGGTTGTATGGCTAATGTTAATGTGATTTCATATCCCATGTTTCCCCTATTTATTAGAATTCGGAATCTTTACTATTACTGTACTGTATCTAGCTGCATTCATATTTGCTCAATAAAAGCTCACTTTATATACGATATATATGTTCCTTCCACTAGGGGGCATCTGAATCTCATGTACAGTATATATATTATTTATTTAATGTCTTAAAACCAACTGTTTCCTTTACCGTATAGAATTCCTTACCATTTGGACAGATTTTGCGGCTTCCCCTACACCTCCAATCAAACTAGTGACTTTTCTACTAAAAGATAAGCACAATAAGTAAGGTAATATAGTGAATGCATACCACACACACACAAATGGGTGTCAGACATGAATAAACCAAACATACAAAAAAAAAGTCCATACATCCAAGCATCCAGAAATATACTGAAAAATGTCTGCCTCATCTTCCAAATTTTGAAACCTTTCCGTAGGTTTCCAGGTAAGTCGCACTGTTGGGATCGTCAACCTGATAATTGGTCTCACATTCGGTGATGGGTTATGGGGGAGGCAGCAAAAACAAAAGGGGAAACAAGTCAAGTACTGTACCCATACAGAACTATTTAGACCTAGAAGAACGGACAGTAAAAAGAAAACATTGCACCAAATACAATTGTCCCTTTTTGCAGCATCTACAAGTTAAATGGGCTTGTATAACTAACTACCTTATGTTCCTCCACTTGAGCTATTTTTAGAGAAAGGAATGTGAACGCTTCATAGATTGGACACAAAATGTGACGATATTGTAAAATGATGACAAACTAAATGTGGTTGTGTTACTGCTGTAAGCCGTGGCAGGATGCTTTGGAGTGAGTGCTGAGCTTAGCAAGCCCGGAGGAGTTAGACAGCGCACAGTCCCAATTTACTTTCAGCCTCAACATCTCCTGCTCGGCTCTGACTGTGAGCTGGAGAGGAGGGGTGTCTGGCACAGGGATTGAAAAAGTGGTTCAAAGCACAGCAGAATGCTCGTCCATTGAACGGATAAAATAACTTTGATCATCCCTCCCTTGCTCCATCTCTCTCTCTTTCTCTTTCTCTCTCCTTTCTCTCCTGCTGCTCTTGTTTTACTTGAGTTAAATGACTCAACATACTAGCAAATACATTTTATATGAGCCTTTCACACTCTGCCATTTTTTTTCAAGGCCTTGAATTCATTTGAGGTACAGTCATGTACAAACATCAACAAAAACTCCCCTGCAGAGCTGGAGATTATATTTTGGAGGCGCATGTTAGCTTCTCAACTCTTGCAAACATGCTGTAACTTAACAGTAAACACTACTTAGTACACACACCAAATGGCCTCAAGGGTCTAATAAACTGGCCTGTATTTTTCCTCTAATTATTAACTGTATACGGAAACTGGTTGAATTTATATTATTTATGATGGCAGACTGCGGACTCCCAACATTAAGAGTATTTTGAAACCCCGATAGGTCTCATGATAAATGATTCATGTACTCACTTCCCATGTGATCAATGGCAGCATAAGTTTGCCTATGCCAGTCATAAATATGCAATTAAATCCATTATCTAACCATGAGGACTTAGGTTGTGTGATGGTTACAGATGGGCAATGGAAGAGAAAGACACTGAACCAAATAGCAGTTTCAAATGACATTAAAATAAAATGCCTAAATCACTTTCATTTGTCAAGTGGCATACATATTTAACATTCAGTACATTTTTTTGGTCTGTACAAATTATCCAGTTAATTTATTTATTACAATTAGGTATTCTTTCTAGTTATTTGCCATTTAAATTACAGCCATCAGGTTTTACAAAAGCTGTTGACCTAACTCCATGTGCACCGGAATAGCCTTGGATCCTCCCTATGTGCCACTGACGTGCATGAGTGTCAAAACCTCATGGAGAGCCAATGGCACAACACAAGTACACATGAATAATTCAGAAGATGTATTTTTTTGGTCTTTGACGATATTGGATGTCGAATGTGTACCGTATGCTAGGCCAACTAGAGATGGCTTTCTTAGTGACAATAAAGCTTGCCAGCTTGTAGCCCTAAAAAAACAGAAATTAGTCACTGGTTCATTCAGCCATTCCAATGGGGGAGAGAATAAGGTTGTGGAATTAATGCTGAATAAATATCTGAGGTTAACACAGGCTTAGGAGATCTTATACTTTTATGAATAATGAAGCCTTTATGTGCTTTTAAAAAATTACATTAATGCTTTATAATTCAGAAAAAATTACATTAGCTGATGAAGATGATCTATTAGAACACAACGTGTAAGATCTCCTAAGCCTGTGTTTACCACAGATCTTATTTTCAAAAACTCAATTTCCCTATTGGCTTTGTCCAACGAGCTGTGGCGGAGTTTGTTTCTACAAAAAGACGCCATTACTAATTGTTCTCTTTTGCTTCCTGAATTTTCTTTAGAGAAAACAATGCAAATCACTCTTTGAATAAATAATGTTATAGAAAATGCCAGATTTCTCTCCCACCAAAAAAAACCCTTTCTTATGAAATCCTGTATGGAGAAGTGTTTTTTTTTACAAAGTGCACCAGATAGGAATGGGGGGTTGTGATGAAGAGCACAATGAGGTTGTGTAGGGACCCCTTCTACCCCAACCCCCTTTTCTCCACACTTCATGAGTTTACAGTGTGGAACATCAGATGAGGAGGGGTCTGTGACAGGGAACATGCTCACTCTCAGAGTGTGTGGGAGTGGGGAGGGAGAAGGAGGATGGCTGGTTGGTCTCTTAGCAACAGCACGTTAACAGAGAAGAGAGAATGCAGAGGAAAACAATGCTCCAGAGTGCTTTAGCGAGCTTCCACATAGTACATTTTATGAAAGGTGGATATCCATGGAATGATAGCTTACTGCAGTAAATAGAAAAAGCTATTTATTTCTCATCCCTTGAGAATCAGTAAAGTAGGCTGCTTTTGAAAGCAATTGCCTACATGATACTTTACTACCCATATTTGTCCTAAATGTTCTTTGATGGCTTGCTGGCATGTTTATTAGGTACACCACACCATTCACAAAAATGAATCGCTCTCAGAGAGTCACGTAGCCATGGCTTGCAATATGAAGCAGGCAGACAGGCATCGAGGCATTCAGTTTCTGTTCGATTGAACATTAGAATGGGCAAAACGAGTGACCTAAGCGGCTTTGAGTGTGATATGATTGTCGGCGCCAGATCCAGTATCTCAGGAAATTCTGGGCGTTTCAAACGCGACAGTGTGTAGGGTTTACCCAGAATGCTAAGACAAACAAAAAAATCCAGTCAGCGGCATTCCTGATGGCGAAAACAGCTCATTGATGACAGAGGTCAAAGGAGAAGTACAAGAATCGTGCATGCTGACGGGCAGGCCACAAACAGAAAAATAACGGCGCAGTACAACAGCGGTGTGCAGAAAGGCATCTTGGAACGCACAATTCGTCGATCCTTGTCACAGATGGGCTCATGCAGTAGACGACCACACCAGGTTCCAATCCTATCAGCTATGCAATTAAATGCACATGATCACCAACACTGGACATTTGAGGAGTGGAAAAACATTGCCTGGTTGGACGAATCTCGGTTCCTGTTGTGTCCTGCTGATGGCAGAGTCATGATTGGGCGTAAGTAGCAAGAGTCCATGGACCCTTCCTGCCTGGTGTCAACGGTACAGGCAGGTGTACTAGTGTGGGGAATTATTTCCTGGCACACATTAGGTCCCTTGATACCAACAGCTTATCTGAACATGGTTGCTGATCAGGTGCATCCCTTCATGACAAAGGGGGGTCCGACACAGTACTGAGTGTATTTGCCATGGGTTGAAGTGTAACTACAATTCCAGAATGTCTCACCAATCATTGTTTTCGTTCTGTTTTCTACCCCCAGTAAGCTATATATTGTACTTAATGACCACAACAAACTATTGTTTTGAATGAAATGTATTTGGAACAGCCGCTGAGGACTATTTTCTCTCCCTCCACTCCCTGTATTCTCTCTGTAGCCCAATTTCACCATAGTAGTAGTAGTTCCAGTTCCAATACCTTTCTCTATTTCTGTATCACATTATGTCCCTCTAACACCGGGGTGAAAATGGTCTGGAAAAAATCTCCCAAGTATTGGGTCAGTCTTGCCAGTCGACTGGCTTTTTACACAAAGGATAAGAGGAGGCAGGGGTGGTGGAAGAGAAGTGGTTCGTGTATTAGAACCTCAGCTGTACTGTCTCTCTAAAAAAAAATCCACTGGGAGTATTTATCCCATGCAAGGCCCTTGAGTGTGATATTACAAATTATTATAATTTATTAGGAGTGGTATTATGATTTACCAAATATCTTTTGACCCTATTTCAACATTTAATTGAATATTTTCTAGTTTTGTTTCAAAGGACCCTTGATAATTTGCTGAATTCTTTTCATTGGGTACTTTATATTTATGCACTATGTTCTGGACGCAGTGCAAACAAGCTCAGCACAGATTATTAGTGCAAAAAAAAATAAAACCCTAAATGAAATGAAAACTGAACCTCAGCATATCTCTATTGAGTTACACAAGGATGAGAAGGAATAAATGTGGCTGTCGATGGGTTGGCAGCTGTCTGCCACAGTACAGAGAGAATCTATAATTGGGCACCAAGGAGAAGGGAGTTGTCTGCAGTGCTTACATTTTTAAGATTATGCAGTCAGAAAATATTGCCACCTTAATATTCCTTGGTAACCTTTAAAATACTGTAGTCATAAGTGTGCTGTAAGATAACGTTCAAGTGAAACCACATCCTCTGTCGATACTGTATACAGTAAGATACAGTAAGCAATGGCATATTGCAGGCTTTCTATTAAGTAAAATAGGATTGTCTACCAAAGATCCTTTTCTATAAATACCCTTTTGTGAAACAATAACTGATTCCTCGGGGGACTGAGAGAAATTTGACACCCCACATTTCTCCCTCCCACAAAACTCAGTAGCCTGTAGATAAGCAGAGAGAATCAATCACACTGGTCTTGGGGATAATCCTAGGAGGGAGACACTTAGCTGGTAAGGTCACTTTATTTCCTGGTTTGTGCCAATCCAATTGAGATTGCTGTCATTTCGGTCTTTTTCTTTCTGAATAAGTCAGACTCCTGATTAAGGCAGATAAAATCACACAGAATATTTTAGTGTTCTACTTATAATGCAAGACAGCCTGCTCTGTCCTCATATTTAGCCTCACATTGAAGTGTTGTACCATTTTCTTTTGAGGACAATCAAGGGCTACAAGTAGAGCACAAACCAATTTGACATTAACAGCTGCATTTATGAGTTTTATGGACAAATGGCAACATAAAAAATAAATACATGCATTTATAAGAATGCTGTAAGTACAGAAATGGTTGTTGATCGTCATAAGAGGTGTGTGTTCGTGAGAGTCTCAGCTTTTCATAGATGGGTCATTATAATTATAATTGTAGCTCAAACCACTCACATTTATGTGAGAAGACCATTTTCGGGATCCACCCTTGTCTAGCTCAGCGCCTGATAATCACACGACTAATGGTTGGTATCGGAGGATGTAGAATAAGTAGATGAGTCCAGTGTAACAGCCCAACAGTCTTTACCAAATCATTTTAAGATGGTCGTACCAAGGATCACATAGCTATTTGATTTAGAATTTTAGGACCCCTTTAGTATATAACATTTTTATATACTGCCAATAGGTTAAATATGGGTAAAAAAAAGGAATTATAATTCCCTGATCTTTCTTATACAGTACCTCTCAGGCATAGGACAGACACTTTAAAATAAACTTTCTTTTGGTTTATTTTTTACTTTGTTTTTCCATGTATGAATCTGTTATTCAATGGGTTTCTATTGGCAGTATGTATACAGTGCCTTGCGAAAGTATTCGGCCCCCTTTAACTTTGCGACCTTTTGCCACATTTCAGGCTTCAAACATAAAGATATAAAACTGTATTTTTTTGTGAAGAATCAACAACAAGTGGGACACAATCATGAAGTGGAACGACATTTATTGGATATTTCAAACTTTTTTAACAAATCAAAAACTGAAAAATTGGGTGTGCAAAATTTTCTTTTCCAAGCTTAAATGGATGTCATAAGGTGAATTCACCAATTTGTAAGTCGCTCTGGATAAGAGCGTCTGCCAAATGACTTAAATGTAAATGTAATGTAAATAAAACATTCCCACACAACACCATGAGCCAGAAATGGTTGAATACATTGGCCATGCTGTCAAGCCAGCATTCAAAACAACTTGCAACTGGGAAATCTCCGACTTCAGTCCATTCAAGACAACTGGGATTTTTTTTCTTCCTACTTATCTTGAAAGCACCATAAATCCAGATGACAAAGTTTGCTCACAAGATGGACCGCTGTGCCACCCTTCCTGTTCAAGTGAGCACAAAAACAGGGAGTCCCAAAATATGTCTTGTATGCTATTGCATAAATTGTGTAATGTGCCAGGATACTGTATGTAAACTGTAGCTAGGAAAGTAATGCTAAGTGTATGTTTAAGTGATAATGCCCGAGAAGCCGGTGTTTGTTGGATATATTGGTACGGGTCTTGTCTCGGGCCGGCAAACTGTGCCAATATATCCAACAAACACCAGCTTCTCGGGCATTATCACTTTTATATAACGGGTTACCAACATATTCAAATAATGATTGACATATTTTCATAAAAAATTGATTCGTACTATTTCATCCTTCCACAAGATATAGTCCCGACACTAGAGACGTGACCCAGTCGTTTGTTCTTTTTGTTCTGTGTCTATGAACGCGACCCAGTCGTTCGTTCTAAATGTTCCATTGCCATACTGACTGGCAACGTTATTAACCCTTGCTTGCTAGCTAGCCAACTACGGCTAATTTACAGTCACGTCAGTTGTTTAAGCTTTTTTCTAGTTAAGATGTATTTGGACACATCCATAACAATGAGCTTATGATGAGTGACTTTGTCTGGCAGAAAAAAATATGCTCTCTTGTCAGTACACTGTTCAGTTAAAAGAAAGGCAATCCATGATAATAATTTGATCTGATTTTAATAAATGAAACTATACATTCTCTTTGTTAACCACCACAGCTGACTTAAGTGATAATGCCCGAGAAGACAGTGTTTGTTAGATATATTGGCACGGTGTCACGGCTGGCTGAAGGACTGGACCAAGGTGCAGCATGGTAAGCGAACATTTTCTCTTTATTAAAAATTACACCGACAAAACAAAGAACAGAACCAAACCAAACCGTGACGCTTTGGGCCATGTGCCCTGAACAAAGTCAAAGTTAACTTCCCACAAAACAGGTGGGGGAAAAGGGTACCTAAGTATGGTTCTCAATCAGAGACAACAATAGACAGCTGTCCCTGATTGAGAACCATACCAGGCCAAGACATAGAAATACAAAATATAGAAAAAAGGACATAGAATGCCCACCCTAGTCACACCCTGGCCTAACCAAAATAGAGAACAAAAAGCCTCTCTATGGCCAGGGCGTGACACACTGGTGTCTCCCTTGGGTCCCGATGATTCTTTGTGGCCTCGTTATAAGCGAGTGGCGTTTCTGAGAGAATGCATTGTTATAATGTTGTTTTCCAGTAGCCTAATTACGAGTGTAACTTAGAAATAACATAAATAGACTATGAACAACATACCTTGGCTTAGACCGTTCTCGTCTGTTTTTACGAGGAATGAACTGGGCTTTAGTTGTCCGTTCCCCTCTTTTCCTCTTCGACCCAGATGTAACTGGAGGTCGAACCACACTTTCTGGACCAGACCCCTTGGTGTACTGGGATGCAGAGCCTGGGAGTTTTGGAGCTGGGCAATGTCCTTATCGGTGATGGGAGGGTGGCTGTTTGTGATATATTTTCCTTGCCTTCTTAACTGTTTGATGTTGCCCAGAAATACATGATTTGAGGTGTTAAATTCAGTGTCCTTCATAAGGCACCAGCTGCGAACAATGGGTGGGGGTTTTAGAAACCTGTTGAGCCCATTACGTAGTGCCAGGCATCTACTTAGGCTGTACTGCTCCCTCCTTCCCATTTCGTACATTTCCTTAAAACTGTCGGAGAAGGATGTTAAAACTCTTCCTTAGTGACAGTTTTGACGTCAACAACTTTTGTATTTTCTGCTAGCCACAAATGACCGATTTAGTCAGTCAACTGAAAAAAAATGTTTTGTGTTGCTATGAACCAGCTCAATTTACTGTCTGTCACTTTCAGTATATGGGATCGCAATTCAATATTGAAACAAAATTGAAGAGGTCGGAGAGACAGACAGCAAGGTTTATACACATCTCTGCTGTTGAAAACTAAATGCTAGTTTAAAAGAAATGGGAGAAAATATCTAGATGCTTTTTATAGTGGATATCAAGTTTATCCATTTCCTAACAGGGTTGATGAAACAGTGAATTGCGCAGTAAAATGGAACTGAGTAAATTGTCTAAATCTATGATGTTGAAATGCCTGAGGGAACTTTTGAAATAGACACCGGCTGGAATGCGGTTTTAACCAATCAGCATTCGGGATTAGACCCACCCGTTGTATAATGTGTATTATAAACTGTGTGGTTCCAGCCCACACAGCAGTGGTATATCAGACCGGGTATGATAAAACATGTATTTGTACTGCTCTAATTACGTTGGTAACCAGTTAATAATAGCAATAAGGCACCTCTGGGATTTGTGGTATATGGCTAATATACCACGGCTAAGGGCTGTGTCCAGGCACTCCTTGATGCGTGATGTGTTGTGCCTAAGAACAGCCCTTAGCCGTGGTATAATGGCCATATACCACACCCCCTCATTGCCTTATTGCTTAAGTAGGCTATTAGTAGCCCATGTCTTACGCTAAGAATTTGGTCCCTCTCCCCCTCAGAACTTGACCTACTGTTCTGACTTGGTGGTGCACATGAAGCCTATATCCTGTTTTAGAGAAATGTCATCATGGAATATTATAAGAGCTTTCATTTTCTGCCTATATGCCCCCGTTCTTTATCCTACAGTTCTGACTTGGCGTACAGGGAGAATACTTTAAGAACGCCCCATGTTCTGAATTCTGTTGCGGTCCATTTCAAAAGTTCTGAAGAAATAGGCATATCAACTACATCCGTCTTAGCTCGCGCTCATTAATGCCTTAATCGAAATTATGGCCTTGCTCTTATCAACTCATTGTTCCCTCATGCCATAGTTTGTACACCTCAATTGTTATATTGCTAATATATCTCATTAGTATCGTATTAATCATTTTAAGCAATGTTGGAAAGATGTATTTCATTGTTTTGCTCACTTTGTGCGTTATAATTAGCTCATGCTCTTCTCCTTGAGGAGGGGATACTATGTAATGTTGTTGGGTCTGTAACCATGTTTTCCAGTGACAGTCTTTTCGCATTCAAATATTTTTTTTAAACTAAAAGTTCAGTAATAGACCCATGTAATTCCAGTTGAAATTACGAGGATTGTTTTGTTTGCACAATGCACTGTCTATTGTCTATAAAAGTATTTTCCTTCCTTTTTAGACCACATAGGCCTAACAAAATACTTCAAATGGTAGGCTAACCAACCGTCTTTCTCTCTCGCTCTCAAGGAAGAGTAAAGTTGTCTGTCAGGGCCCATTCTGAAAGTGCTGAACAAAGGTCTACCTCACAGCTCATTTGCTTGCACTTGCTTATACTTAGAGCTAAGTGTTACGTTACAGCGATATTCAAAAATGTATTAAATTGTTTGTTTTTCTCATCAATCTACACACAATACTCCATAATGACAAAGCAAAAACAGATTTTTTGATATTTTAGCAAATGTATAAAAAAATGACCTAAATATATCATTTACATAAGTATTCAGAATCTTTACTCAGTACTTTGTAAAAGCACTTTTGGCAGCAACTACAGCCTTGAGTGTTCTTGGGTATGACACAACAAGCTTGGCACACCTTCATTTGGGGAGTTTCTCCCATTCTTCTCTGCAGATCTTCTCAAGCTCTGTCAGGTTGGATTGGAAGCGTCTCCGCACAGCTATTTTCAGGTCTCTCCAGAGTTGTTCAATCGGATTCCGGGCTCTGGCTGGGCCACTCAAGGACATTCAGAGACTTGTCCTGAAGCCACTCCTGCATTGTCTTGGCTGTGCTCTTAGAGTCGTTGTCTATTGGAAGGTGAACCTTCACCCCAGTCTGAGGTCCTGAGCGCTCTGGAGCAGGCTTTCATCATCTTTCCATCAATACTGACTAGTCTCACAGTCCCTGCCGCTGAATAACATCCCTACAGTACGATGCTGCCACCACCATGCTTCACCGTAGCGATGGTGCCAGGTTTCCTCCAGACGTGACGCTTGGCATTCAGGCCAAAGAGTTCAATCTTGGTTTCATCAGACCAGAGAATCTTGTTTCTCATGGTCTGAGAGTCTTTAGGTGCCTTTTGGCATACCCTAGGCAGGCTGTCATGTGCCTTTTAGGCCTGATTGGTGGAGTGCTGCAGAGATGGTTGTCCTGCTGGAAGGTTCTCCCATCGGGTTCTTGGTCACCTCCCTGACCAAGGCCCTTCTTCCCCGATTGCTCAGTTTGGCCAGGTAGTCAACTCTAGGAAGAGTCTTGTTGGTTCCAATCTTCTTCAATTTAAGAATGATGGAGGCCACTGTGTTCTTGAGACCATTCAATGCTGAAGAAATGTTTTGGTACCCTTCTCCAGATCTGTGCCTCGACACAATCCTGTCTCGGAGCTCTACGGACAATTCCTTTGAGCTTATGGCTTGGTTTTTGCTCTGACATGCACTGTTAACTGTGGGACCTTATATAGACAGGTGTGTGCCTTTCCAAATCATGTCCAAACAATTGAATTTACCACAGGTGGACTCCAATCAAGTTGTAGAAACATCTCAAGGACGATCAATGGAATTAGCATGCAGCTGAACTCAATTTCGAGTCTCATAGTAAAGGGTCTGAATTCTAATGTAAATAAGGTATCTGTATTTTATATTTAATACATTTGCAAAAATGTCTAAAAACTTGTTTTTTCTTTGTCATTATGGGGTATTGTGTGTAGATTGATGAGGGGGAAAACGTAATTTAAGCAATTTTAGAACTAGGCTG
The DNA here is from genome assembly GCF_036934945.1 of Oncorhynchus masou masou. Taxonomy (NCBI): domain Eukaryota; kingdom Metazoa; phylum Chordata; class Actinopteri; order Salmoniformes; family Salmonidae; genus Oncorhynchus; species Oncorhynchus masou. The sequence goes on from NC_088213.1 coordinate 43,619,431, forward strand.
TAATGTAACAAAATGTGGAAAAAATAAAGGGGTCTGAATCCTTTCCGAATGGACTGTATAAGGGAAAACATGAATTTAGTAAACATAAATGTAATAATGTTTTTGTATGGTTCAAATGTCAAAACTCATGTCGGCATTCTTTATTATTGAAGTAGAATGCGGTTCTTATCGAGTTACAGAAATCCACAAGGAGTCAGTAGAAACCATATTTATAGTATTTAAGCAAGTCAGCCATATCAGCTGTGTTTTTTAAAGGTGGTAAATGAGGCTGAATGAACTGTTTCGCTGCCAGACAAGGCTCTGCTGATAGCCAGATGTAGCGGTGGTAAGCATTCACTCCATGGTACTCAAAGGAAAACTCCGCTGTCAGGACAGCTTTATGTAGGCCCTAACAGTTTGTGGGCACCGTTTGTCATCGTTATAGTGCAATTAATGTCGGAAGTTTACATACACTTAGGTTGGAGTCATTAAAACTCGTTTTTCAACCACTCCACAAATTTCTATAGTTTTGGCAAGTGGGTTAGGACATCTACTTTGTGCATGACACAAGTAATTTTTCCAACAATTGCTTATATACAGATTATTTCACTTATAATTCACTGTATCACATTTCCAGTGGGTCAGAAGTTTACATACACTAAGTTGACTGTGCCTTTAAATAGCTAGGAAAATTCTAGAAAATGATGTCATGGCTTTAGAAGCTTCTGATAGGCTAATTGACATAATTTGAGTCAATTGGAGGTGTACCTGTGGATGTATTTCAAGGCCTACCTTCAAACTCTGTGCCTCTGCTTGACATCATGGGAAAATCAGAAGAAATCGGCCAAGACCTCAGAAAAAAAATGTAGACCTCCACAAGTCTGGTTCATCCTTGGGAGCAATTTCAAAACAACTGAAGGTACCACGTTCATCTGTACAAACAATAGTACGTAAGTATAAACACCATGAGAACACGCAGCTGTCATACCGCTCAGGAAGGAGATGCGTTCTGTCCCCTAGAGATGAATGCACTTTGGTGCAGAAAGTGCAAATCAATCCCAGACCTTGTGAAGATGCTTGAGTAAACAGGTACAAAAGTATCTATATCCACAGTAAAACGAGTCCTATATCGACATAACCTGAAAGATCGCTCAGCAAGGAATCAAATCAAAATCAAATCAAATTTATTTGTATAGCCCTTCGTACATCAGGTGATATCTCAAAGTGCTGTACAGAAACCCAGCCTAAAACCCCAAACAGCAAGCAATGCAGGTGTAGAAGCACGGTGGCTAGGAAAAACTCCCTAGAAAGGCCAAAACCAAGGAAGAAACCTTAAGAGGAACCAGGCTATGTGGGGTGGCCAGTCCTCTTCTGGCTGTGCTGGGTGGAGATTATAACAGAACATGGCCAAGATGTTCAAATGTTCATAAATGACCAGCATGGTCCAATAATAGTAAGGCAGAACAGTTGAAACTGGAGCAGCAGCATGGCCAGGTGGACTGGGGACAGCAAGGAGTCATCATGTCAGGTTGTCCTGAGGCATGGTCCATGGTCCTAGGAAGAAGCCAGTGCTCCAAAACCTCCATATAAAAGCCAGACTTCGGTTTGCAGCTGCACATGGGGACAAAGATTGTACTTTTTGGAGAAATGTCCTCTGGTCTGATAACCACCATTATGTTTGGAGGAAAAGGGCGAGGCTTGCAAGCCGAAGAACACCATCCCAACCGTGAAGCACGGGTGTGGCAGCATCATGCTGTTTGGGTGCTTTGCTGCAGGAGGGACTGGTGCACTTTGCAAAATAGATGGCAGCATGAGGCAGGAAAAGTATGTGGATATATTGAAGCAACATCTCAAGACATCAGTCAGGAAGTTAAATCTTGGTCGCAATTGGGTCTTCCAAATGGACAATGACCCATACTTCCATAGTTGTGGCAAAATGGCTTAAGGACAACAAAGTCAAGGTATTGGAGTGGCCATCACAAAGCCCTGACCTCAATCCTATAGATATTTGTGGGTAGAACTGAAAAAGCATATGCGAACAAGGAGGCCTACAAACCTGACTCAGTTACACCAGCTCTGTCAGGAGGAATGGGCCAAAATTCACCCAACGTATTGTGGGAAGCTTGTGGAAGGCTACCGGAAACGTTTGACCCAAGTTAACCAATTTAAAGGCAATGCTTCGAAATACTAATTGAGTGTATGTAAACTTCTGACCCACTGGGAATGTGATGAAAGAAATAAAAGCTGAAATAAATCATTCTCTCTACTATTATTCTGACATTTCACATTCTTAAAATAAACTGGTGACCCGAACTGACCTAAGAGATGGAATTTTTACTATGTTTAAATGTCAGGAATTGTGTAAAGCTGAGTTTAAATGTATGTAAACTTTTGACTTCAACTGTATAGTTTAGTGTTGTGTAGTGGCTTTGCTGGCATGCATCTGAAATAATTGGTTGAGTTTGCCCATCTAAGGTTGACATGCTAAAATAGCAACTGGTCTTAAGGCCTGACAAACACTGCTGTGGCTTGGCCACCTTCCACCTCAGATGCAGATGTCTACCATTGGTGGAAGGCCACCATTGGCGGATGTGTTGGATTGAAATGCAACCCATGCTGCATCTCAATCCAAAAATATATATCACGCTTAAACAGCCGGATTGTGACGTGGATGTTTTTATTATGCTACTTTTGCAGGGCGGCGGACATCAACTCTAGGGTGTTTAAGACCGCTACACTGGCCCAAAAAAAACATCTCCAGAACATTCACGTGCATAGATCTATGCACGTAAACAGTGTAGAAGCCTTTAGAGGTTAGAAGTCCTAAACGCTTCTGCGTCATGGTGGGATTCAAGAGCGTTAGGGAACTAGCATGAAAATAGAGGAAATCATCAAACGTAATTTACCTGCAAATGAAGAGTTTAATTCCAAAACACTATATATCCCTTTTCAAACATGCTGGTAAATGAGCATTTAATTGTTTTAAGAACTTTTGAAAGAACTTGGTGTGTTTTTTCGCTATATTCACGGCATGAGGTTTTTCAGTGACAGACATGTATTTGTTTGAAATCTATCATTTCAGAGTGACTAATCTTTTTTTTGTTGCTAAAATCTATATATCCGCCTCACTCTGAGGAATTAGTATAACTGCTAGGTTTTACAATGTAACAAGTAACTACATTTTTAGTAAGGAACTGTACAAATTATACATTTGTGACATCAATATTTTAAAAACAAAATATATAAATACAATAATATGGGATCTGTATGTAAAACATTTACATCTGACATTTAATTTATTTAGCGGATGCTCATATCCAGAGCGACGTAAAATGTTTGCATTCATCTTAAGAAAGCGGAGAAATCCACATATTACAGTCAAATATACATGATAGAACGTTCCATTCCAGCTAAACAACGGATATGTATCATTTAGCAAAATAACACATTTTGAATACACATCGAAAATCTATTAATAAAAAATCTGAGAGCAGAAAGGTTTTACAAACATAAGCAATCATTTCTGATGAAAAAAAAGACAAACGCTAAAAGAAATGTGGATACAGTGTTTTGGTACCACGTGCTACCAACTTGACCCGGTGTCTGTTGAATTTCATTGGTCCGGGAATTGAATGTAGAGAAAGGAAAGTCAATTATAATCTTGGGTTGTTCTGAAGATGTTATCAGGCACAGAGGCAGGACACTCTAGCCTAGATGAGGAAATTAGCTGCAGAAATGACTGTTTAGGTCGGGGTTGGGGGGGTTTGGGTGAAGAGATGAGCAGACGAAACAAGAAAAAGCTACTGCAAACTTCTGTATTTCAATCGCTACTGTTTAAGGGATACTCAGCCAGCCTTAGTTGTCCTGAGAACTAGCATGAACAGTTCTAGACAAATGAATCAATAAATACACAACGTGTGAGCTTTGACAATGATTAAATATGCACATGGCTATGTCTTTGATGTGGAAACAATATGCACAGCATCACATTTGAATTTTGTCCAGCAATTGTTTTTGCTTGTTTGAGCGTGAATGGTGCTGTATGAGTATTTGCACTCAGCATTGATGCTCATTATACAATGTAAAGTGCTGCACCATTCCTTTGCATAATTCATTCATGCTCATTAAGTGGGCAAGGTTGGTTTGCAGCAGCAGAATCATTAACCAAGCCAAACCCTGTATGACTAACTTGAGATGAGACATTTTTGAATTGCTTTAAAATATTTGGATTCTTCCAGCCCTCTGGTCTCAGTGTACAGGACTGTGATTCCAGTGTAGCCATACTTTTGAATTATCTGATGTGGCAGGTGTATAGACAATTAGTTATTTGAGTGCATGGGAAACTGACACAATTTGAGCAAACCCTTCATATATCATGCATATTTGACTCTTGAGAAATCGCTGGAAAAAATATATATAATTGAAATGAAAATGTGAATGCTATAGTGTATCTCCAATGGCCATGCCCACCAAAGTGTGTAACCACTGCAGCTTATAGACTAGAGTTGTCAGATCCTATTAGCGAGATAGAGCAGAACAGATCGAGGAGACATGCCAGCCTATTGGAAAGCCACAGGAGAGCTACGTGTGAGTCATGCGAGGAACCAATAGCATCGGGAAACTGCACACATGGTTGACCTTGAGAAAGGCATGAATTTTTAAATATTGTATGACTACTAGCTCTCTATCCTCCCCTTCACTCCCATTCAGGTCTCCCCTCTTGCCACCCATTTTTTTCTGTTGCAGTTTTAGCAAGATATTCATTATCTCTTGATGGTAATGATATGGCCTTTCTTGTCCAAACACTTACCACATAAACTGACATCATCCGGAGTGTGTAATTATCTAGGTAATTATCTAATGTGGTAGTTTTCACAGTAACAGCCTTCTCTCTTAATTGAAACTGTATTTGAGACTTTGTATCCTTTGAATGCTTCTATCTATGACAATATATCCATTGATATCCCTTTAGGAAGCAGATGACTCCCATCAATTTCAAAGTATTGCTCGTGTGTAAAGGGATCGATTGAGCAATGAATAAATTGCTCCCTGTCTTTTCCTGCATTCAATTCTAAATAGGTGGATGCTACATGTGTGTGTTCTTAATATACATCATGTTCCGCCACTGCTGCAAATCACATTGGCTTCACTGCAGACCACTGTAGACCTTGTCCCGACCCTACTGGATTCTGAAATACCTCACTGCACGGCTTTAAAACGTCTCCGAGCTCTCATTGATTGGAATATGATCTCTTCAGCCCTCTCCACGTGAGACCTTCAGTAATCTTACATGTCGGGATGATGTTCCAAAGACTTGGATTTTACGACCGTGATGTGAATGTCTTACTAAGAACTAAACCCATGTCTAATCAGTCAATCATCAATGTATTTTACTCTATATACCAAAAGAAAAACACATTCCTCATCTGTAACCTTATGACCTGTCTGCATGCCTGCCTGTTCGCAACAAGGCACCTCACCTCACCTGCACAGCTTACAACCAATAGGCCATCTCCCCACTACTGATAGGCTGTGGGGAAGTCAAACTGAGAGACTTTTGAAAGGAGCAGATATTTATTTTTTTAATTTTTTGGGGGGGGTTAAATTTAACTAGACAAGTCAATTCAGAACAAATTCTTATTTACAATGACGGCCTACACCAGCCAAACCCAGATGACACTGGGCCAATTGTGCACCGCCCCTGGGGACTCCCAATCACGGCTAGTTGAGATGCAGCCTGGATTTGAACCAAGGTGTCTGTAGTGACGCCTCTAGCGCTGAGATGCAGAGCCTTGGATCACTGTGCCACTCAGGAGCCCGCAGGAGTTATGGGAACAGAGATTCATAACTTCCCTCCCTGTGCCAGAATATTAAAGCAGAAAGCAGTATGTAAAAGAAGTTAAATAAAATAGGGAATAAATTGAGGGTATGAAACATCTCTTCCAATAACTGATTCATCATGCTGTTTTCATTCTTGCGAATAGAATAGAGTAAAGTGGCGAAAAATCAGACTCCCTTTGTCACAAAACCCTTCTCTCCTCTGTAGGGCAAGGCTATGTCACAGCCAAGCTGAAGTGAGGCATAGATTGATGATGGCTGTGCTCTTGAGGTTTAGACAGTGGACTGCTTACACCTGCAAGGGCACCTTGTTAATGCCACCAAGCCTGTACAGTCTCTTCTTCTCCATTGAGAAAGAACTGTGTGTCTGTCAGTCCAATAGATCTCTGTGTTATAGTATGTCTCCTCACTTTGTCGATATATTCATCCTTAGAAATTCAGTGTACATTCCTTGCTGTAATATATCCTAATTAAATCAATGCAGATCATGCTCAATTAGATTACATGGGTCAGATTACAAGGTGGAATAATTATGCCTGGAATGTTAGCTTACTTTGGAGATGGGGGGATGAGATAGGACAGGCGTGCGAAATCCCTTTGGTTTTGGGTGAAGGCACTTCCGTATGTAACAAGATTACAGACTGGAGTCAGGAAATGATTCTTCAAAATGTGAAGCCTGAAGGTCACCATTTGTCTGGTGAGAATGAAATAAATCAGAATCATAGGACAAGAATGACGTGGACATGGGGTTGTGGATTCTCTTTCCAGGGATGATACTCACCTCGGTTGAAGGTGTGCAGATTCCAACATCACACTCATGACCAATGTGATTTCTGTATTCCATTGTTGCCTCTTGCTGTGGCTAATCTGTCTTCATTTCAAAAGGATTATCTCGAATCTCAGTAAGATCCATTGCCAATAACAAATTGTGTTCCAATTGTACGGCCTGATTTAAGTACATGATCCGCGTGCTACTATTTTCAGTTCCTCAGAATGTTCTACAAAAAAAACAGCTAATGAGGAAAGTAGGCCAGCCCAACTCTCAAACAGTCTATGGTCTTAGGTGTACGGTCTCAAAGGGTCCCCATGCCACCTCCAGCAGTGCGTACATTTCAAAGGGGCACGTGAATTTGTAGAACAATGCTTTCGGCGCGCAGCATTGCGAGACCTGAAGGTAGAACGGATGCTCCTTTCATCTACTTCATGTTAATTGTTGAGATTAAAAAACATTTATGAGTAGCGTCATTTTATGACACACATAGATACAGTGCACATTTAGGAGAGATGTGAACAGTAGGCGAAAAAGCACTGGCTTTTGACTGTGCACTGTGACTGCGTTCTTATTATGAATCAAGAATGCAGAAAGTATTGAGGTCCTTAGTGCAACATTGAGTAACCATTTTCAGATTGCTGTCCTGAATTATTAACCAGGGGGAAATTGTGATCGCTTTAATGGTAATCACTTGTTACATCACTGTCCTATGGGAATATTCCATCCTCTTCTGCTGATCAAACCTGATCCTTCCTTTCCTCATCTCATCTACTTGCACATCATCTCCTGCACATCTATCACTCCACTGTTTAATTGCTAAATTGTCATTATTTCACCACCACGGCCTATTTATTGCCTTACCTCCCTAATCTTACTACATTTGCACACACTGTATATCGATTTTTCTATTGTGTTATTGACTGTACGTTTGTTTATCCCATGTGTAACTCTGTTGTTTTAGTCGCACCGCTTTGCTTTATCTTGGCCAGGTCGCAATTGTAAATGAGAACTTGTTAACTTGTTTACCTGGTTAAACAAAGGTGAAATCATTTTTTTTTAAAGTGAACAATTATCCACACGCTTCCAGCAGATACCTTCCATAGATGGTGATCCTAATAAAATACCAAAATAACAAATAGATCCTTCTGCATTACATTTTTATGCTTGGCATCCTTGAATAAGTGTTCACTCAATAGGCCCTGATTTGAAACCAGAAGAGTTATATTAAAGCAATAAACATGTCGGCTTTTTCCTCATAAACATTCCCTCCAACTGTCTCCCCTACCTTCCATAGTCATGATGTCAAAGTCATGTGGGACTTGTTACATCAAGGAGGAAAGGAGGATGACAAATGCTATGATAGAAAAGGCTCAGCGTCCCTAGCCGTGTCCTCCGAGCATGCGCAGACCAGCTGGCCGGTGTGTTTACGGACATATATCAATCGCTCCCTATCCCAGTCTGCTGACCCCACATGCTTCAAGTTGGCCACCATTGTTCCTGTAACCAAAAATGCAAAGGTAACTGAACTGAATTACTACTGCTCCGTAGCACTCACTTCTGTCATCATGCAGTGCTTTGAGAGACTAGTCAAGGATCATATCACCTCCACCTTACCTGTCACCCTAGACCCACTTCAATTTGCTTACCGCCCCAATAGGTCCACAGACGATGCAATTGCCATCACACTGCACACTTCCCTATCTCATCTGGACAAGAGGAATGTAAGAATGCTGTTCATTGACTATAGCTCAGCATTCAACACCATAGTTCCCTCCTACTCCTACAGGGAGGAGGTGAGGATACTTGGAGTGTGATATCAGGAAAACAACCTCTCACTCAACATCAATAAAGCAAAAGAGATGATCGTGAACTTCAGGAAACAACAGAGGGAGCACCTCCCTATCCACATCGACGGGACAGCAGTGGAGAAGGTGGAACGTTTTAAGTTCCTCAGTGTACACATCACGGACAAACTGAAATGGTCCACCCACACAGACAGTGTGGTGAAGAAAGCACCTCTTCAACCTCAGGAGGCTGAAGAAATTTGTCTTGTCACCTAAAACCCTCAAACTTTTACTGATGCCCAATTGCGAGCATCCTGTTGGGCTGCATCACCGCCTGGTACAGCAACTGCACCGCCCACAACTGCCGGGCTCTCCAGAGAGTGGTGCGGTCTGCACAACGCATCACCGGAGGAAAACTACTTGCCTTCCAGGACACCTACAGCACCTGATGTCACAGGAAGGCCAAAAAGATTATCAAAGACAACAACCACCCGAGCCACTGCCTGTTCAAACCGCTACCGTCCAGAAGGCGAGGTCAGTAGAGAGACTGAAACACAGGTTTTACCTCAAGGCCATCAGACTGTTAAACAGCCATCACTAATACAGGGAGTCTGCTGCCTACATACAGACTTGAAATCATTGGCCACTTTAATAAATGGATCACTAGTCACTTTAATAATGCTACTTTAATAAAGTTGACATATCTTGCGTTACTCATCTCATATGTATACACTGTATTTCATACCATCTATTGCACCTTGCCAATGCCTCTCTCATTGTTCATCCATATATTTATATTTATATATAAATTCCATTCCTTTACTTAGATTTGTGTGTATTAGTTAGTTATTGCGGAATTGTTAGATTACTTGTTAGATATTGTTGCACTGTCGGAACTAGAAGCACAAGCATTTCACTACACTCGCAATAACATCTGCTAACCATGTGTATGTGAACAATAACTTTTGATTTGACTTCACTTTACATTGTAATAACCATATTTTGTTCTCCGACTTGATTGCTCATTACTGTCAACTGTCAACGTTGCCCTGAACTACCACTTGTCAATGTAATTTCCCAATCATAATAATAATAATAATAACCAAGCTTTTGCTGTTGTTGAGATTACTTATCTCTTTAGCATTTTACGATATTTCAATGAGATTCTGTTTAAACCAGAACACATACCAATCCACACTAGAGACTATTAAACGGCCATCAAATGTCAACCTGAACCTCGATGTGCCATCCATTACCAGGCATGCAGCATTTACATTGACTCCGGTCTTATTGATTACCCGGGAAAGTGGAGGAAGAATGGAGGGCTACTGATCACAAAGGGTGAGAGAATGACAACTTTGGTGGCATCATCTCTCCCCTTGTTTGTTCTGAGCCAAAATGGGTCATTTGTTGCAAACATGAACTGAATGGAGGTCTACGTGGTGCTGAGTTAGCAGCACCTGCTGCTTGGACACTGTGTGTGCCAAATCCTGGAACAGTTACACATTGAAGGATGGCTCATTTAAATATGTGCAGTAGGAACAGAATGTGACATTTGAATGAGAATATAAAATAAGTATTGTTAGATACATTTCAAATTGAAGGCATTACATGCTATCCTTCTTCCACCATCTTCCCCACTCAGAATGAGGATAATGACCATAACAATGTGGATGAGTGTGAAATTGGCAACATTGTTGCAATATAACAAAGCCCTTCAGTGATTAAACCCTGACAGGCTCTCTCCTTCTCTTTCATGTTAACACACACACACACACAACCATTATGCACACATGCAAACAAACATTCACAAACATCCAATTAGAAAATATAGGCACATTCTGTAAACACATGATCTGTTTGAGATACATGGAAGACCATGCCAAGATATCACATCAAAAATCCCCCCCACCTTTTCCAATCCCCCCCTTGTGTCCCCCCACTTCCGAAAATGCCTTAGTGGAGGAGCGCTCTGCACTTCCAGAGTCTCCCTGATCAGATGAGGAGCCCCTTTATCACTCTCATATCCTCCAGTGAGTGTGTATATATATGTGGGTGTGCTGCTTACACAGCCTCCCAGACAGCAGCAGCAGGTTGATACACACAAAGACAGTTCCTGGTGCAGAAGCTCTTTTGGAGAACTTTGAGCATTTCTCTCCTACAGCACAGTCTACTACACAGAGGTAAGGACACCTCGAATGAAGGATTACTGCAGTATAGAGGGGGTTACTTTTTCTCTCTTGCATGAAGTAGACGTTGTGCATTTTAGAATCTTGTTGCGTCCAAGCAACATGCATTATTTGTCCGCACTGATCTACAGCAACATCAATACGGAATCTGGACGGGGTGCCAAACACTGCTGAATATATAAGAATGTATCATTTTATCTATCATGTACCCCTCTTCATCTCAGGGAGGTGAGAGGATTTCTGTAGCCTTGATTGTGGTTTATTCGTTGACTCCAGCAACAATGCTCTCTGCCGATGTACATCTCCTGCTGTGTTCTCAATGTCTCTTCCTTTGTTCATATTTGAGTGTTTCCAATGCATAGACCAGAAGAAGGTAATAACATCTCATAGGCGTATGCGTGGGCATGGCATATAGAATATTCATCTACAGCACATGGAGAATGCTAACAAAGAAAGAGCACCTCCTATCATCTCCCACCCAATCCCAGGTTCAGGTTGATCTGTCAACAGCAGTGGGAGGTATAGAGAAGAAAGGAGATGATTAAACACAGAAGGGGCTTTAATCTTATCCAAATCCAATTTGTACATAAAAGCAGAAAGAAACATAGAGACAAACGCAAACTCGGTCAGGCAGGTGTCCTAGTCAGAGGGAGTTGATGTTTTGATTTCCTTTCTTCAAAATGTGAGTGGGAGGCTCAGTCGTACACACATTCGGCAGAGTTGTCACTACGCATGTAGTAGCTAAGTATCTAGATCTCTGGTTTTAACCACATAAGTTTACAATACAAAACAAGACTGTTAAACATCAAAGTGTTTGATATTTCACACAGAGGTAATATCAATGTCATTATGGTATTTTATTTTTTGTTGCTAATATTAAATCTTCCTAATTTTTAAATGTTCCAGCGCAACACTGCCGAGGTTTATGATACTGTAGGACAGAGGGATCTGGAATGATAATTGTGCATCATTTACTGCATTGATTGATAGGTACTAGGAACATAAGCATTTCCCTGCACACACTAGAACACCTGCTAAACTGTGTACGCGACCAATCAAATTTCATTTTATGATAATACTGATGGGAGTATCATGTATAATGAGTACCCATACCATGTTCATCAAGGAAAGAGAGAAGTGGGCCAGACAGTTTCATCAAATGGTGTAAAGTACTTAAGTAAAAAATACTTTAAAGTACTACTTAAGTCATTTTTTTTAGTATTTATATTTTTGACAACTTTTGCTTCACTGCATTCCAAAAGAAAATAAATGTACTTTTTACTCAATACATTTTCCCTGACCCCCAAAAGTACTCGTTACATTTTGAATGCTTAGCAGGGCAGGAAAATGGTCTAATTCACACACTTATCAATAATCCCTGGTCATCCCTACTGCCTCTGATCTGGCGGACTCACTAAACACATCCTAAAGTTTGTAAATTATGTCTGCGTGTTAGTGTGCCCCTGGCTAGCTGTGAATAAAAACAAAACAAGAAAATGGCACCGTCTGGTTTGCTTAATATAAGGAATGTGAAATTATTTATACTTTTGATACTTAAGTATATTTAAAACCAAATACTTTTAGACTTTTACTCAAGTATGATTTTACTGGGTGACTTTCACTTTTACTTGAGTCATTTTAATATTCAAGATATCTTTACTTTTACTCAAGTATGACAATTGGGTACTTTTTCCACCAACCACTGAACATACGTCCCATGGGCAGTGGTTGTTGTGTAGAGGTCCCTTCAGTCCCCAAACAGTGTCTGTGTTTGATACTCTTTGCTGCGAGTCTTCCTCAGCCCTTTAAATCTTGAGACCCATTTGAATCCAGTCCAACTATGGACCCGTTTGGGGAGCTGTCAAGTCAACTGCTCAGTGAGCCTCATCTCTTCACACAATCAATATGTGAGATTCTCACCAGGTGTCTTGCTACTGTTGGTAGGGTGTAGATCGAACACAAACCGTGCTTCGCTGTTAATGGACTGTGTCTGTGTACTCCTGAGTCATTACTGCTGTCGCATTATAAATGATGGAACTGTGCATCAAGGGCCAGTCCAGGGAGAGCTTTTCCTCTCTGTTTTTTAATCATGGTGGTATGCGCAAAACGTCAAATAGTTTCACAGATACAGATTCATTCTCAAGCCTGACATTTTATAAAGCTCTTTGCTCTCATTTCCCCCTGTTGCTGGTTCTCTCTCTCCTCCCCCTTTTCTCTCGTTTGAGCCAATGACCCCAGATGATGACAGATCCATGCCTCGTGTTAAAAGGCTCCACTTGAGCAGTGAGATGACATCTGGCAAGGATGTGACTAATAAGAGGGACAGAAGCGGCAGGGACCCGTCGTGTGATCTCAGATACCAGGGTCCTCAGACTGAAGTCTGCATTTTAATATCCATCCACACTCCGGGGTCGATGTACTAAAATTGGCTTTAACCATTGGTCAGTCGCCCTGCGCTGTCAAAGAACATATCCATCTGATCCCCAATGTCAGTGGTGCAAAGATGATAAAAACCATCCGTATTCAAAGCAGATATCATGACACAAGGCGAGACCCGGATGCAGACAGGAGGCAGATGGCTGGAGTTTTACAATATTTATTAATCCAATAAGGCAAGAGAATGGTCGTGAACAGGCAAAAGAGTCCAAAAGGTATCGAAGGGGAGGCAGAATCAAGGTCAGGGCAGACAGGATGATCAGGCAGGCGGGAAAGCAGTCCAGAGTCAGACAGGGTTCTAAACCGGGAAGACTATCAAAAAGAGAATAGGAAAAAGGGGTACGGGAAAAAAACACTGGTTGACTTGACGAACATACAAGACAAACCGGCACAGAGAGACCGGAAACACAGGGATAAATACGCTGGGGAAAATAAGCGACACCTGGAGGGGGTGGAGACCATCACAGGAACAGGTGAAACAGATCTGGGCGTGACAGCAGAAGTAGGTGATGCTAAGCAGAAATGTACATTTTGTAAATGCAGAGAAGGGTGGTGAGTTTATTGAGAGGAAAAACTACAGTCAACACTTAACCTTAGCTGAAATTTACAATAACATGAAATGTACGCACATCTTCCATTGATAAATGCACCAACTAAGCAAATTAACTGTTGTTCATAGATCAATGATAGGATGACAAAAGTTATGGTTTCAGAAATATGTCTGGTGCCTACAGGGTTGTAACTATGGCATAGTGGCGGTACACCTCATTGTCATGTATGATTTACATGAATTACCACTGAAAGCTGACAGAGGGATGCTATTATGCTGGAATTAGGATTGAGCAGGTTATATTCAGAGGCTGATCATATGGGAGAGAGGGGGCTATTTCACCAATTTATGCCTATGAGAGAGATTGAGTGGCTCGCTCATTGAGATTGCCTCTCATCACCTTGAGCAATGATGTGGCAATGATGTTCTTTGAACGCGTAAAAACACATTTCACACGTAAGTCTAGTTTTAGTTACTATGAAAATGTATACAGTATTATCCTCTGTGTAGTGTATCCTGTAAGTGGAAATATATTAAGAAGCATACAATAAAAATAGGAATAAATAAGAGAAGCCACTTCTCATATTTGAAAAAAGACCAACAAAAAAATGAGAACGCAATAAACAAATATAGATTTTGGTCAAAGTTTGAATATGGATATGATTCCACTGTGTTTCTGTGTGCCTATTTCATTTGAACCTTGTGTATCATATAACATGAACCTGAAATATGCTGTAGCAACATGATGTCTGATTAACATAATCCTACATAAACAACTCCTGGTTGGCTGTTACTTTTAGGTTATTTTTAAGAGGTGGTTATGCAGGGCATAATGATAAACACTGTTGATGTTTACCCTTGACAGCGGTGCTATTGCCACGGTCATGTGCTTGCGAAAATGAGTTTGTGCTTGATTACATGTTTTTGTGGGTCAATGCCAAATGTCGAATTTTTGTGATCCTGTCTTCCTGCTTAAAAGATTCAGCAGACAAAGCGTTCTCCCGAAGCTACTCCTGCGTTATCTTGGCTGTGTGCTTAGTCTCATTATCCTGTTGGAAGGTGAACCTTCGCCCCCCAGTCTGAGAACCTGCTCCAGAGCGCTCAGGACTTCATCAAGGATTTCTTTGTACTTTGCTTCATTCATCTATCCCTCGATCCTGATTTAGTATTAGAATAAGGATGGTGCCAGGTTTCCTCCAGACGTGATGCTTGGCATTCAGGCCAAAGTGTTTAGTCTTGGTTTCATCAAATCAAATTGTATTAGTCACATTCCCTGAATACAACAGGTAGACCTTACAGTGAAATTCTTACTTACCAGCCCCTAACCAACAATGCAGTTTAAAAAATATATAAATAAATACCGACAAGAATAATAAATAAAAGTAACAAGTAATTAAAGAGCAGCAGTAAAATAACAATAGCGAGACTATATACAGGGGGTACTGGTACAGAGTCAATGTGTTGGGGCACCGGTTAGTTGAGGTAATATGTACATGTTGGTAGAGTAATTAAAGTGACTATGCATACTATGCTGGAGTGCCTTGCGGTCGGAGTGCCTTGCGGTCGGAGTGCCTTGCGGTCGGAGTGCCTTGCGGTCGGAGTGCCTTGCGGTCGGAGGCCTGAGCAGTTGCCATACCAGACAGTGATGTAACCACAACGATGTAGTTGTAGAACGTTTTGAGGATCTGAGGAAAAATCTTTTCAGTCTCCTGAGGTGGAATAGGTTTTGTCGTGCCATCTTCACGACTGTCTTAGTGTGCTTGGACCATGTTAATTTGTTGGTGATTTGAACACCAAGGAACTTCAAGCTCTCAACCTGCTCCACCTGCTCCACTGCAGCCCAGTCGATGAGAATGGGGGTGTGCTCGGTCCTCTTTTTCCTGTAGTCCACAATCATCTCCTTTGTCTTGATCACATTGAGGGAGAGGTTGTTGTCCTGGCATCACACGGCCAGGTCTCTGACCTCCCTATAGGCTGCCTTGTCGTTGTCGGTGATCAGGCCTACCACTGTTGTGTCATCGGCAAACTTAATGATGGTGTTGAAGTTGTGCTTGGCCATGTAGTCATGAGTGAACAGGGAGTACAGGAGGGGACTGAGCACACACCCATGAGGGGCCCATGTGTTGAGGATCAGTGTGGCGGATGTGTTGTTCCCTACCCTTACCACCTGGATCCAGTTGCAGATGGAGGTGTTTAGTCCCAGGGTCCTTAGCTTATTGATGAGCTTTGAACGCTGTAGTCAGTGAATAGCATTCTCACATAGGTGTTCCTTCTGTCCAGGTGGGAAAGGGCAGGGTGGAGTGCAATAGAGATGAATCATCTGTGGATCTGTTGGGGCGGTATACAAATTGGAGTGGGTCTAGGGTTTCTGGGATAATGGTGTTGATGTGAGCCATGACCAGCCTTTCAAAGCACTTCATAGCTACAGACGTGAGTGCTACAGGTCGGTAGTCATTTAGGAAGGTTACCTTAGTGTTCTTGGACACAGGCACTATGGTGGTCTGTTTAAAACATTTTGGTATTACAGACTCGGACTGGGAGAGGTTGAAAATGTCAGTGAAGAGAATCTTGAGAATCAGAGTATATTGTTTATCATGGTTTAAGAGTCATTAGGTGCCTTTTGGCGAACTCCAAGTGGGTTGTCATGTACCTTTTAATGGGGAGTGGCTTCCGTCTGGCCAGTCTACCATAAAGGCCTAATTGGTGGAATGCTGCAAAGATTGGTGTCCTTCTGGAAGTTTCTCCCATCTCCACAGAGAAACTCTGGAGCTCTGTCAGAGCGACCATCGGGTTCTTGGTCATCTCCCTGACCAAGGCCCTTCTCCCCCATTTGCTCAGTTAATATGGGCAGCCAGCTCTTGGAAGAGCCTTGGTGATCCAAATTTATTCCATTTAAGAATGATTGAGGCCACTGTGTTCTTGGGAACCTTTAATGCTGCAGAAATGTTTTCGTACCATTCCCCAGATCTGTGCCTCAACACAATCCTATCTCGGAGCTCTACGGACAATTCCTTCAACCTCATGACTTGGTTCTTGCTCTGACGTGCACTGTTTAACTGTGGGACCTTATATAGACAGGTGTGTGCCTTTCCAAATCATGTCCAATCAATTGAATTTACCCCAGGTGGACTCCAATCAAGTTGTAGAAACGTCTCAAGGATGATTAATGGAAACAGGATGCACCTGAACTCAACATTGAGTCTCATATCAAAGAGTCTGAATACTAATGTAAATAAGGTATGTGTTTATTATTAATACATTTGCAAAAAATTCTAAAAACCTGTTTTTGCTTTGTCATTATGGGGTATTGTGTGTAGATTAATGAGGACAAAAACAATAATTGAATACATTTTAGAATAAGGTTTTAATGTAACAAAATGTGGAATAAGTAAAGGGCTAAAGGGTGAATACTTGCGAATGCCCTGTATGTTGCACATATAACATATTATATTTGTTATATATTATGTGACATTTCACTTGAGTATACTACGAGAATATACTTCCAGAAATTGATTAATATCATTGCAAACATAATATTTACATTTAAGTAATATCCCTTAACTGAGTGTCTACTATTGCACTTATCCAAATTAAAATTCTACAACCTAGGCCCACTTGTGGATCCATCGACACTCCAGGGATGAGACTATTTAGCCACCAATGGGACTTATTTATTTCTGAGCATTTGTTTGTTATCACCTCTAGCAGATGGCTCAGCGTGGTGGAATGCTTTTCACCAACAGAATTAAAGTGAGGAAATGCTGCTCATTCTAGCTTATTTTGGACTCTCATAGCCCCTGGCTATTGCACAGTGTCCCTAAAAAGACATGCAAACACTCAAAATAGATTTCAAAATATGAAATAATTACAAAGCTATCAACATTCAAAATAGAAGTGATTATGTATTCTGTTGAATAGAAAAACATTATTGTAAATGCCTCCAATGTAATTGAAGATGTGATGAATATCTACACAGAGAATGTCACATTCACTGTAAGGGCAAGACTCAGCCCTCAGTCAGCTTGCCATTTACATTTATTCACAAGCAATTGATTCATCTTTGGATGGAAACAGGGATGCTGCGTTCATGGAGCAGGTTTCAACATGTCAGTCTGCATCAACCATGAAGAAATGAGCAACCTCTTTGCAGCATGCTAGTCAAATGCAGAATGCAGCAAATCCTTGAGGCTGCTGTCATACAATACCAGAACTGTCGTTCACCGATAGCCTCACAGCACCTAAAGCCTCACTCCAATTTGTAAGTCGCTCTGGATAAGAGCGTCTGCCAAATGACTTAAATGTAAATGTAAAGAGCAGCTGAACCCCCCCCCCCCAAAAAAAATATGTATCTCGTTGTATCGATTTTAGTCAGTGTACAAATGTACTACAATGTGTAAATAATATACGTTTTTATCAGAAAGTCAGTATGTTCTAAAACTGAGATTTGCAACAGCTGTTATAATGAAAAAGGTTTGATTCACATGGCCTGACCATAATTATCACTGTGAGCTGGAGACTCGTCTCTAGTCAGGAAAGGGTTAACGCATGTAATTGGAGGAATGGATATTGTGGTTCGCCACCGCGTCTAATTACACAGCGTTGGGAACTTCTCCAGAACAAACCGGGAGGATTGCCTTTGTACCGCATTCCGAGTTCCATTGGATACTTCAGGGGTGATTTCGATCATGCCCAGTAACGCTTAGGGAGAATTGTCAAGCACGGAGAAACAGCTGCAGTGATTGTGCTCGATCCAATTGCACGGCAGAACCTACAGACAGTGAGACAGACCTGCCAACATCACTCAGCGCCCCAATTTGTTTACATAAGATAACACGTCACCAATGTTATGTTGAAAGAACACAATTGGCTGATAAGATCTTTATCGAGTGGCCACTTGCTAATGTGTTTGAGAGTGTTCATTGAGTCTACCACTGTTTCGGTCACAATAAGAATTGATACGTTGCGCACACATCCCGACTACTTGTCAATATTCCAAAATTCATACCAATTCGCAAGCATCTTGTGTTCTGCCGCGACCTGTTGTATAACATGATTTGCTCTGAAACTCGGCCAGACGGACACTCCGGTAATAGACAGTGAGAAAGTTGAAAAAAAAAAAACGTCCAAATTAATTAGAGATTTATTTTAGATTAATTCGGGCTATTTTTGAGGGCGAACTCTTTCGACCGTGACTCGAGAAGGACAAGCAGCAATACCTGCTAGAGTACGATATAGCAAACATAACACCCACGTCGAATCACACCGCCAAGACGCAAATCTCGTTCACCAACCCCTTCAATG
Source organism: Oncorhynchus masou masou (assembly GCF_036934945.1). Lineage (NCBI taxonomy): Eukaryota > Metazoa > Chordata > Actinopteri > Salmoniformes > Salmonidae > Oncorhynchus > Oncorhynchus masou. The sequence continues at coordinate 43,638,280 of NC_088213.1, forward strand.
ACAGAGGAAACGAAGATAACTATGTGTATTGTGTTCATGTCAGTCCAAGTGCTGTTTATAGTCATATCAATCCCATGGGATCTCATGTTTTTCTGATTAATTCCTTCTTTTCTGTTTGAAATTACAAGACTCCCCATGGAATAACCTACTGTATGTCGATAAAGTACATTTAAGACATTGTCTGAAACTCCTTCTGACAGGACCACTTCTGTTACAGCTTTAGTGATGACTCTACACAGGCAGGAAGAGAAGATCTCATTAGACAAATAGATGTTTTGAACTTTAGTAGCCGGACTAGGAAATTACTGTATGATATCGAAATCTGCCTGCATTGATCCTAAAATCAATATTTACTGCAACACTCACAGACATTTGACAGATGTCAGGACCTAGTAGACCAGACGTTTTGTTTTTACCCTCAATAAAAAAGAAGCAGTCCGATTAGCGTGACTTTGTATTTTGGATCAAGCTTTTTTTAATGCTCACTGGCTATAATAACTTGCACATAAAGAATGTTAAAACATGTATAAAGATGCAATTATAAAAGAAAGTTTGGGACAGCAGCTTAATTCCTTTCAATGATGTTGATCGCTGGCGTGTTTCACTATCACATTTACAAAGATATTGGAATCAATATACTGTAGTGATGAGACAGGAGAGAATTAAGTCATGATATAATTGATGTTGAGTAAACGTATGACTTTGGGTGAAGATGAAGGTGTGTTTTCTCCAGTTGGTTTGGCACTTCGGCCAGCGGGGGCAAATATTATTGTCTCTCTTTTTGTTCCTTCATTAGCCAGGTAAAATTAAATGCTAATTAGGAACATATTAATGCTGCTTCCGTTTTGGGATAAACATATTTTCAAAGCAAGTGTCTCAGAGAAGATTCAATCCTCTATGGATCCAGGCGGTATTGAATCACTAATAACAATCACACTTGTTTCTGATTTTACTTCTCAATTGAGCTGGCAAAGCCTTGAGCTATTCGATTGTTGAGTTACAGTCAATTCATATATAACCTGCACCATGGTATCACACTGCTACGGAACTGCTTTTTAACATCCACACAGTGCTCTCTTTTGGTCTGCTATGGTATCTCTGTTGTGTATTATATTGAGATTAAGCACCTGACTTTGTTGTCTAATTAACTAGGCCAACCTTTTTCCCAACAGGAAAGATGACTACACCAGCTAGCAGTCTCCTGATTGGCCTGATGTGTCAGGTAACCTGCACGTGGGCCTTCGCTCGCCTGCCCGAGGATGCAGAACTGCGTTCTGCCTTTTCAGTGGCACGCACCAGCAGCATGGAGGGTGGACCAAAGATGGTGGTGACCTTTGACAAGGAGTATGTTAACATCGGTGGGGACTTTGATCCAAAGGCAGGCATGTTCCGCTGCCGCATCCCCGGAGCATACTACTTCTCCTTCACAGTGGGGAAGTTCCCCAGTCGTGACCTGTCAGTCATGCTAATGAAGAACAGGAATGAAGTGCAGGCCATTGTGTATGATGAGAATGCGGGAGAGGAGCGTAAGGTGCAGAGCCAAAGCGCCATGCTGCAGCTGGACTTTGGTGACACAGTCTGGCTCCGGCTTCACGGTGATCCCCGCTATGCCATCTACAGCAACACAGGTCACTACACCACCTTTAGCGGCTACCTAATCTACCCTGACACCTACACCTTCCAAGACCGCAAGCACGAGGACCCAACTCCCATGTATGGAAATGAAGCGAATGCCAATGACCACACCCTAACAGACCAGGATGGGCTGGGAGAAAGGGACAACGTAGAGAAGAGAGAGGAGGTAGAGGATAAAGAGGAGGACCAGAGGTCAGCCTTCTCCGTTGGCCGCACTCAGAGCATCGTAGGGGTGGACCAGGGCTTCACAGAGCACCGTCCTATCTCCTTTGACACAGACTTTGTCAACATTGGCGCTGACTTTAATGTCACCGAAGGTGTATTCACCTGCCGTATTCCAGGAGCCTACTTCTTCTCCTTCAATGCTGGCAAGCTTCCCCACAAAACCCTGTCAATCAAGCTGATGAAGAACCACCTGGAGGTGCAGGCCATGATCTACGATGACAGTGACACTGAGAAGGCTCTGCAGAGCCAAAGTCTGATGCTGTCTCTGCGCCGTGGTGATATCGTCTGGCTTTATAGCCACCAGCGCGATGGCTTTGGAGCATACAGCAACCATGCCAAGTATATAACATTCACTGGCTTCCTGGTCTATCCAGAAATACAAAAACTAGCCACCAATCAGCAGTAACAGCAGAGCCGGAAGCCATAAGGGACAGTGTCAAGAACACAGTTGGCTGTGGACCTACTACACTCAATTATTCTATGTCCAGCTAATTCTTTCAATGGGTTTACTTTGTCAAACTTCAACTTGCAGTCTTGAATTAATGAAGATGTTACTACGTGCTAGTATTTTTGCTATTTTCAGGATATGATGTCTTAGTTAATACTTATCTGGATTTTTTAACATACCTTTATCAATGTCTTGAAAGGCATTGTCAAATAATGGGGACACTTGTTTTGTGCCAAATTTAGTATTTTTCCTTAATTTTAGAGTGAGTTTCTGATAAGGCCAGTGTCAGATCACAATGAAATAAAATGGCATTTTGAACCAAAAAGCATGACCAACACTTAGAATAAATGTCCTCTTACAGTGCAGGGCTGTCCATTGGACCAATACAGACACCATACGCATCCTTGTTGTAGCTTGAAATCTGCTAGTTTTGGACCTCGGGGCACCAGGCTCATAATTTGATTTCTAACTTAGCAGAGTTTAATTTATTTCCTCAGCTGGTGACCGCTGTGGAGAAAATGGAATTGTCTATATCATCCCTTATGATAATCGTGCCGGTTTAATTCACACACCCCGAGAGAGAAAAATGCTGTTAAAATTGTGCCAGACTTCAGCAAATTACAGTCTGTTTGAGAGGTCATTTAAACAACATATAAAAAATAGCATATAGTCCAATTATAATGTTAATTTTACTCACCAGCAAATACTGTATTTTGATTCTCCACGTCACACCCTGATCTGTTTCACCTGTTTTATGCTTGTCTCCATCCCCCCACCAGGTCTCTCCCATTTGTCCCCATTATCCCCTGTGTATTTATACAAGTGTTCTCTGTTTGTCTGTTGCCAGTTAGTCTTGTCAGCGTGTTTTTTCCCTGTTTGAGTCGCTGTTTTCTAGTCTTCCCGGTTCTGACTGCTCTGACCCTGCCTGCCGTTCTGTACCTCATTGACTCTGCCCTGGATTACTGACCTCTACCTGCCCCCTTGTATAATAAATTTTATGAGAACTGTACTATCCGCCTCCTGTGTCTGCATCTGGGTCATATCCTGAGTTGTGTGGGACTATTGGGTTATGTACACCATCTCCGGGTAGTGTTCCTTTTTTAGTTTGAATTAGCATCTTATCAAAAGGAATAAACACAATGTGACGCTTACTGAATAATGAGAGACTATTTCAGTAATAGTTAGTCTTCCTATTAATGGTCATCTACTATGCGAATAGCAGGTTGATGTTTGTCATGAATCTTGCCCTGGAGGCAGAACTGAGCCATTTCCGCTAGCTGCAGTCAAAATATCATTTATGGTCTTAATTTAAGGTTAGGCATTAGGGTTAGCAATGTAGTTAGGGTTGTGTTTAAAATCAGATTTTATGACTTTGTGGCTGTGCCAGCTAGTGACCACTCAGCAGAGCTGCCTCCAGAACAAGATTCATGGAGAAAAATACTTACCTGCCTGTGATTGCGGTGTCAGGCATATACTCACTCCTGCGGTGCTGCCCTCACACAACCTACTTTTGGAGCACATCCTTCGTCACACTCGACTCCCTAATGCCCAAGTGTCACTAATCGTGGCAACTTTTGTACCCTGAGGGTGGAATGACTTTTTCAATACAGCGAATTTAAAAATATGAAAAGGATGTATAATTTTTCAATTTGTATGGGAAAATTGTAGTTTAGCATTTGCTTTGTAGCTCTATTTTCAATCATTATGTGCATGGACTGCAATAGAAAATAGTCATTGAGTGGACCAAATTTGGATAACAGCTTTAATTATATTTAACCACTAGCAAGCCATCAGAGACTCTGGGTTCGTGCCCAGGCTCTGTCGTAACCAGCCGCAACCGGGAGGTCCGTGGGGCGACGCACAATTGGCCTATCGTCGTCCGGGTTAGGGAGGGCTTGGCCAGTAGGGATGTCCTTGTCTCATCGCGCACCAGCGACTCCTGAGGCGGTGAGATCAATTTCCAGAGAGCTAACAGGCATTATGATATTAGGAATGGAGTCTTGGAGAATATGACTAATAATTTCATGCATGCGGTCATGGAGAATAATCATCTAACAGCTTTGAAGAGCTTCTTTGTAATGAGACTAATTCTATCCATAACTTTGTTGGAAATAACTTTATTGTAAGTGGTACATTGGTGACCTGTGCTTATATCTTTGTCCTTGCAAAGGAATGATTGTGAACTGCATAAAATTTTGCCCTGGGTCCATTCAACCCATGTGTTAGTCATCTGCTTCTTGTTGGCTCCTTGAGATGTTAAAAATACTTCTTATACAATGGATGCTTTGGAAAATGTGAAGCAGAATAAATAAAAGTTAATGTATATTTTTCTGTATTCTTATTGGTAGAAGGCACATCCATGTCAGTGAACTTGAACATGCCCATAGGGAGAGCTTATATCAACATAATGCTAATCGACTCGTGAGACATTAAACCTCAACAATATTCAAACTGCTTTAACATGCACACAGTGCCCTCTTTTGGTCTGCTATGGTATAGCAGGTAAGGTCTGTTTCTACTAGTGCTACAGTCTACTAGAGTTTAAACATACAGTCAAAATGTAATCTCTACACAGCACATCCAACTAATGAATAAATAAAGACAAACAAATAAAATGTTTACCTTTTGTTTTTATTTACATAAATACTTTATAGTGGGCTCAAGCGGGACATGGGTCCATCAACAGTACAGTCGTTATATATATAGGTGTGGGCATTTTATCTCTGGGGTAGATGGTTACTTGTCAGCTGGCTTATCCCCAGCTGGCAGCTCAGGTGCCTTGTCCTCACGGTGGGCTGGGAACACCTCCCATGGGCTGTTCAGGTCAAACTTCCGAAACTCCTGTGAGAGCTCCACAGGCTCTGCCACCACACGCTTCACCTCATCGTCATAACGCACCTGAGATGTACCAGATGGACAAAATGAATAATATGGTAGATACCAGTGGAGGTTGATGATGAGAGGACAGCTCATAATAATGGCTGGAACAGAGCAAATGGAAATGGCATCAAACACATGGAAACCATATATTTGATGCATTTTATACCATTCTACTCATTCCGCCATTACAACGAGCACGTCCTCCCCAATTAAGGTGCCACTAACCTCCTATGGTAATGTGAAGTCACATGTACCGATCTTAGGATAGGATTTGGTTATAATTCGTCCTTTAATGCATGTAAAATACATGGGACATTTCTCAGCATTCACATCTGACCTTACCTCCACAAATCCAGACAGTGGAAAGTCCTTCCTAAATGGATGCCCCTCAAACCCATAATCTGTCAGAATACGCCTCAGGTCAGGGTGGTTGGCGAAGAAAACTCCATACATGTCCCACACCTAATGACAAGCACAAAACATATCCTTTCATAGTGTTGGAAAGGGAGGGTATATTTATGAAAACTTTCTAAGTTTCCCATTAAACTACCAGAATTTTGGTAACATTCAAGTTGTTTTTAATGACATCTAGTGGCCTTTTTGGGTACTTCAGATAATCCAGGTGTCTGTAGTTATATCTGGCCCTATGTGTGGCCTTATGTTTTGATTATTTTACATGGTATATGTTAAAATAGAAAATTGAATGACAAAGCTGTAAAACATTATCCTAAATATAAACCATCGACTTAGTGAATATCATTGTTGTTTAATATATGGGTTTCAGTATGAAATATCCATTATATTTCCCCCCCACACACTTATTTTACTATATGTATTTGTTATAAATATATTGGCGCCAAACTGCTGGCAGTTGTGAAAAATGTCAATTGTTAAAAAAGTTGCAGAGTTAATTGAAATAATGCCATTGTTTGATTCGATGCTCTTTTTCAATAATTAAAAATATTTTCTCTTGAACCATATGGCCTCCACTAAAAACTCATGGAGAATATGAACAGATAAAAAAAGGTACACTATATGAAAAAAGAAGTATAGTATAACTGACCAAAGTTACAATAGATTGCCATAGATTACCTATCCTTTCATGAGCATTTGCCTTTGGCAGGCAAAATATAAACCCTGAGCTGCCAACACAAAAATATTGTACATTAAAATCTTTGAACCCTTCAAGCAAAGCATTCTTACGATGTAGCTGTCAGACTTACCTCCCTCTCGTACCAGTTGGCTGCGTTGTGGACAGACACAGAGGAGTCTACTGGGGTGAGCTCGTCGGTGTAGGTCTTCAAACGGATCCGGGAGTTGTAGCGCAGGGAGAGCAGGTTGTACACAATCTATTCACCATCAAAGAAAACAGAATTAGGCATAACAATGTAAAATAAACTCTGATCTATTCAGTTTATCTAAACAACTTGGTTAAATTCTTACTTATGTCAGCTATGGATATGTTTGTGTCAGAACACATGTTTATAACCGCAAAAATAGGACTGTCGTGAAGAGAGAGGTATACTATTGGAACAATAGGCTGGGGGTATGGATGGAATAGTACCTCAAAGCGATTCTGGCGGGTCGGAATGTCCACTGCGGTAAGGTCAATCATGTTTCGGAACTGAGCGTTGCTGTGGTCTCTCAGAAAGGTCAACACAGGGATGACCCCGTCAGGATGGATCATCACCTCCAACTCATTGTAACACGTCACCTGAAGATATAACATGCATCCTTGTGACGTTCATATGGCTTCAAAAGGTGAGGTGCGGGGGGCTGCCACACTGAGTGCCCGGGGACCTGTTGTTGTGGCGGGTTAAGTGCCTTGCTCAAGGGAACAATGGCATCTAGGATTTGATACCAGCAACCTACCGGTTGCCAGCTTAATTCCCAAGTGCGGGCTCCTTTGTAACCCTATGTTTATGTTCCCTATGTTTTAGATGCACCATATGCATTTACAGTATAGTTTCCCTTGATGGTTGCGCAACATTGTATGATTGTGTGGATGTCTTCGTCTTAAAGCTGACCGTGTTCATTACAGTTGCTGCAATTACATTATCTTACCTGGACTTGCTGCACATACTTAGGAAGCATTTCAGCCACATATTCTCCAAAAGCTGCAAGTTGGTTATGGGTGACCGCATCCTTGGGTCTGACAGTGGCTACATAGAGATGGGCACATAGATTCAAATAAAGGAAGAGGCAATACATTTATTGTTGCAATCATCTATTGTATTCAGTGTCGCAAAGATCAAACTAAAATGGTTAGATAATTATACTACATTGGGGATGGACTAGGACTTTGCGGGTTCAACATACTGATGATGATGATGATGATGATTATCTGCAATGTACACCATAAAGACAAATGCCACGGCCTGGGTGAATTCTATTAGACACTGGTATACTCACGTTTTGTTTCAGTAGCCTCGGATCTCGCTTGCAAGAGACATGGGCTTTGATTGGCAACTGTAACATATTACATAAAATAACATTACATATGGCTAGCTAATGTTAAAACAGGTTGGATTACCAGCATGGTCCTCTCCTTTGAGCTAGTTGACTGCTCGCTAACTAGCGGCTAAGTGACTAACACTTTTACGTTACTTGACTCAGTTATGGCCACATAACAAGGATATAGCTAGCTAATGACATTTATTTATTTATTTCACCAGGTAGGCTAGTTGAGAACAAGTTCTCATTTACAACTGCGACCTGGCCAAGATAAAGCATAGCAGTGTGAACAGACAACAACAAAGTCACATGGAGTAAACAATTAACAAGTCAATAACACAGTGAAAAAAAAGTCTATATACATTGTGTGCAAAAGGCATGAGGAGGTAGGCGAATAATTACAATTTAGCAGATTAACACTGGAGTGATAAATGATCAAATGGACATGTGCAGGTAGAGATACTGGTGTGCAAAAGAGCAGAAAAGTAAATAAATAAAAACAGTATGGGGAAGAGGTAGGTAAATTGGGTGGGCTATTTACCGATGGACTATGTACAGCTGCAGCGATCGGTTAACTGCTCAGATAGCAGATGTTTGAAGTTGGTGAGGGAGATAAAAGTCTCCAACTTCAGCGATTTTTGCAATTCGTTCCAGTCACAGGCAGCAGAGAACTGGAAGGAAAGGCGGCCAAATGAGGTGTTGGCTTTAGGGATGGTCAGTGAGATACACTTGCTGGAGCGCGTGCTACGGGTGGGTGTTGCCATCCTGACCAGTGAACTGAGATAAGGCGGAGCTTTACCTAGCATTGACTTGTAGATGACCTGGAGCCAGTGGGTATAGCGACGAATATGTAGCGAGGACCAGCCGACGAGAGCATACAGGTCGCAGTGGTGGGTGCTTTAGTAACAAAACGGATGGCACTGTGAAACTGCATCCAGTTTGCTGAGTAGAGTGTTGGAAGCTATTTTGTAGATGACATCGCCAAAGTCGAGGATCGGTAGGATAGTCAGTTTTACTAGGGTAAGTTTGGCAGTGTGAGTGAAGTTGGCTTTGTTACGGAATAGAAAGCCAACTCAAGAATTGATTTTAGATTGGAGATATTTGATATGAGTCTGGAAGGAGAGTTTACAGTCTAGCCGGACACCTAAGTACTTATAGATGTCCACATATTCTAGGTCAGAACCATCCAGGGTGGTGATGCTAGTCGGACATGCGGGTGCAGGCAGCGAACAGTTGAAAAGCATGCATTTGGTTTTACTAGCGTTTAAGAGCAGTTGGAGGCCACGGAAGGAGTGTTGTATGCCATTGAAGCTCGTTTGGAGGTTAGATAGCACAGTGTCCAAGGAAGGGCCAGAAGTATACAGAATGGTGTCGTCTGCGTAGAGGTGGATCAGGGAATTGCCCGCAGCAAGAGCAACATCATTGATATATACAGAGAAAAGAGTCGGCAAGAGAATTGAACCCTGTGACACACTGAACTCTGTCTGCAAAGTAGTTGGTGAACCAGGCAAGGCAGTCATTAGAAAAACCGAGGCTACGAGTCTGCCGATAAGAATACGGTGATTGACAGAGTTTAAAGCCTTGGCCAGGTCAATGAAGACGGCTGCACAGTACTGTCTTTTATCGATGGCAGTTATGATATCGTTTAGTACCTTGAGCGTGGCTGAGGTGCACCCGTGACCGGCTCGGAAACCAGATTGCACAGCGGAGAAGGTACGGTGGGATTCGAGATGGTCAGTGATCTGTTTGTTGACTAGGCTTTCGAAGACCTTAGATAGGCAGGGCAGGATGGATATAGGTCTGTAACAGTTTGGGTCCAGGGTGTCTCCCCCTTTGAAGAGGGGGATGACTGCGGCAGCTTTCCAATCCTTGGGGATCTCAGACGATATGAAATAGAGGTTTAACATGCTGGTAATAGGGGTTGCGACAATGGCGGCGGATAGTTTCACAAATAGAGAGTCCAGATTGTCAAGACCAGCTGATTTGTACGGGTCCAGGTTTTGCAGCTCTTTCAGAACATCTGCATACTTTTGGTCATGTCCACGTAACCAAAAGTATGTGGACACCTGCTCATCGAACACTTCATTCCAAAATCATGGGCATTAATATGGAGTTGGTCCCCCCTTTGCTGCTATAACAGCCTCCACTCTTCTGGGAAGGCATTATACTAGATGTTGGAACATTGCTACGAGGACATGCTTCCATTCAGCCACAAGAGCCTTAGTGAGGTCGGGCACTGATGTTGCAGTCGGCGTTCCAATTCATCCCAAAGGTGTTCAATAGGGTTGAGGTCAAGGCTCTGTGCAGGCCAGTCAAGTTCTTCCACACCAATCTCGACAAACTATTTCTGTATAGACCTCACTTTGTGCACAGGGGCATTGTCATCCTGAAATAGGAAAGGGCCTTCCCCAATCTGTTGCCACAAGGTTGGAAGCACCGAATCATCTAGAATGTCATTGTATGCTGTAGCGTTAAGATTTCCCTTCACTGGAACGAAGGGTCCTAGCCCAAACCAAGAAGAACAGCCCCAGACCATTATTCCTCCTCCACCGACCTTTACAGTTGGCAATATGCATTCGGGGAGGTAGTATTCTCCTTGTATCCGCCAAACCCAGATTCATCTGTTAGACTGCCAGATGGTAAAACGTGATTCATCACTCCAGAAAACATGTTTCCACAGCTCCAGAGTCCAATGGCAGTGAACTTTACACCACTTCAGCCAACGCTTGGCGTTGCACATTGTGACGTTAGGCTTGTGTGTGGCTGCTCGACCATGGAAAACCCATTTCATGAAGCTCAGTTATTGTGCTGACATTGCCTCCAGTGGCAGTTTAGAACTCGGTAGTGAGCGTTGCAACCGAGGACAGACGGTTTTACGCACCAAAACACTCGGTGGTCCAGTTCTGTGAGCTTGTGTGGCCTGCCACTTCCCGGCTGAGCCGTTGTTGCTCCTAGACGTTTCCACTTCACAATAACAGCACTGACTGTCAGCTCTAGCAGTGCAGACATTTGAAGAACTGACAATGGTGCCACGTTAAGTCACTGAGCTCTTCAGTACGGCCATTCTACTGCCAATGTTTTCCTATGGAGATTTCATGGCTATGTGCTCGATTTCATACACCTGTCAGCAAAGGGTCTGGCCGAATTTGTCGAATCCACAAATTTGAAGGGGTGTCCACATACCTTTGTATATATAGCGTATAAAAGGAATACATGCCTGTTATTGTCAGATTATAACTGACATTACAATGTGCGTTCCAGGCGTCGTCTGTTTCAATCGTACTGAGCAGATAACTAAAATCTGACTTGCGTTTAGCAAGCTTCTAGATGCGCAGTGTGACAACTAAAATGCCGACCTGGAACATAACCACTGACCTGCTAGCCAATTTGATGGAAGGTCAAGTGAGAATCGGTCGACAGATAACGTACTTATATTGTTGTTAAGATCGCGCTATCACGCAGATGACCTAAACATTATGACAGCATGTTAGTGCACAGTTAACACTCGAAATGTACTTACGATTCAAAGTCCTGCTAAAACCTCCGCGAACAAAACGCACTAACGATGCCGCCATGTTTTTTCAATGACGTATTCAATTTTCTTCTGTTTTTTTTTTATTGCACATCCGCATTTTAGAGTAGGTGTTCCCTGGAGGAAATATGTAGATGCGTGCTAGTTCACGCCAATAGGATCTCGCTGGGCTCTGCCGTCATTGCTTTTTCTGCCCACTATGACTCATTTGTTCACGTTGTAAACGACAGGCTGTGGTCTATCTTGGTTTAGTTATATAAATCTTTGTTAAAAGTTTTTGCATAACCGACATTTAGCGATGAAGTGATACGGTAGAATCAACGGTTGATGGTCTTTGTTTTACCATTTACTTTTAATACAAATTTCGGAAAGGTAATTTCACATGGGATAGACCTCACCAAGAGCTATCTGTTGCTATACTAATTTGTATCCAAAATATATACTAGCCTGGTCTCTGTTCAGGTACATTCAACTCCTTGTGGAATGTTAAGAGACTGATATCCAGGGCTGGCGTGGTTACACGTGGTCTGCTGTTGTGAGGCCAGTAGCGGGTACTGCCGAATTCTCTAAAATGGAGGTGTTTTATGGTAGAGAAATTAACATAAAATTATCTTGCCACAACTGTTGGACATTCCTGGAGTCAGCATGCCAATTGTATACTCTCTCAATTTGAGACATCTGTGGCATTGTGTTGTGACAAAACTGCACATTTTATAGTGTTATTTGTCCCCAGCATAAGGTGCACCTGTGTAATGATCACACACTGTTTCGTCAGTTTCTTCATATGCCACAACTGTCAGGTGGAAGAATTATCTTGGCAAAGGAGAAATGCTCACTGACAAGGATGAAAACAAATTTGTGCACACAATTGTAGAGAAATAAGCTGTGTATATGGAACATTTCTGTGATCTTTAATTTCAGCTCATGAAAAATGGGACCGACACTTTATATGTTAATAATCTCTTATTCACATCAAAACAAACTATCATCCACTTAAGTATTCAACATTTTTCAAATGAACCCGAAAAATCACTCAGCGTCACACTCGTGGCGAAGAAATACAATACACCTAGAATGTACCATATTTTCGTAAACTAACAAAACCAGGCAAAAACGCTGCTAGCTGGTGCTCATAAATTTACAAAACATTCTTTATACATTTGTCATAAATTACTTGCACTCATGGTACACACACAGTATGTCTGCATGATGAGTAGTCGACGGGATACAAATAGCACTCCTAAAGAATATGCATTTTCAAGTTAGCTACCAACTTCCGAGGGAACTTTAGCTAACTGTTAGCAAAAAACCTACATGGCAAACTAAGATTCGGCAAATTACATAAAGAGTGTCTTATTTCACGTGTAAGGATTTAGGATTAATGCATTTTAAACCCGCTACCATATTCGAATTGACACAACCCTAACACACGCCACACCAACAGTTGTTACTAATACCATACATTGCTGATGTAAAAGGTGGATTTTATGATGTGACGATGTAATTTCTACCGGTACCTTTCAACTCACCCACAGCAACTCTCCATAGAGCTCTGTACCACCCATACTCCCATACCTTTATTACAAAGTGTATTAGACAATGTAAACACAATAATCAACCAGGAGGTGGAATAATACCCATTTTATGCGGGAATTGAACAACTGAAATCTGCACCAGCTGGAAGTAGAAAATAATGTTTATGTCAATTTCTTTTGTTCCATTAGAAAATCAGTATCGAGTGCATACCAGCTAAAAGTAGTAGACTAGACTGGAGCTCACATAACCGAAATTAATCGGCTAGTTACTTCCTTACAGTGTTGCCACTTAATTTGCAGGTTAAATTGCTAGCGGTAGGATGGAATGTTGCTAAATTGCGTCATTACGTAGAATACACAATAACGTTACTTAAATTGACTGGCCAACTCGGCAAAAAAAACGTGATTTTACATTTGTACAGGTACATACTCCCACTATTTTCTGTACAATTTTGATTGAGACATGTTGATTGATGTTGTAAGTTCTGTTCAAGATCAAACATTCGTTACCAACTATATTCGTTGGGTTTGGCTCGTCGAACCCGTACTACTGCTGCTGCTGCAGTCAGCCAACAATGATTTGCAATTTACTGAAATTGCTGCTGGCCTGCTGCTGACGTCACTCACAATGCACATTTGCAGCCAGGCACGTGTGTTGGACTGAGTGTGGGACAATTATTTTATTTGTTTTGTCATTGAGAGGGAAAATGCGTGCATTTTAGCGTTTGAGTCACTTTTCAAAAGTTGCTAAAAGTTCCAAATACATTTTTTAAATTAGCTAAATTTGTTGCTAGGTACTGTTTGAAAAAGAAAGTTGCCAGGGTAGTCTGAAAAGTAGCTAAATCTAGCAACACAATTGCTAAAATGGCATCACTGCTTCCTTAGTCATTGATTTGAAAGGCAGGGCTTCTCTTTATGCTTCGGGTCTACAGGGTACCCGAGTGGCACAGCGGTCTAAGGCACGCATTCGTGCAAGAGGCGTCACTACAGTCCCTGGTTCGAATTCAGGCTGTATCACATCTGGCCGTGATTGGAAGTCCCATTGGGCAGCGCACAACTGGCCCAGCCTCGTCCGGGCTATGCCGTCATTGTAAATAAGTAAGTCGTAACTTACTTGCCTGGTTAAATAATTTAAAACAGTAACGTTATACTTTCTAACGTTATACTTTCTCACACTTACAGCGAAGTCAGCACCAGTGTTGAAGCAAATTCCAAATCTGAGAGATGCATAGCCCAAACCAATAACATCTAAATGACTGGTAGGAAAACGTGTTATTCCAGAGGTTACTATTCAACCGAACAGGCTAATTGTCCTGTATATGTGCTTTAGAGATGTCAGCGACGAGTGTCTCCTCTCTAACACGAAGCTCCTATTCAAACTCATTAGACTGCTCTGCAAGTTAATGTAAAAATACGTTCGGTATTTAACAAATGTGGGGTTTCGCTGAGCAACTAGCTTAATTTACTCCCGTGACCCCCGGTATGTACTTCCAAAAAAGGATACACAAATATTTTACAAGCAACGGGGAAAAAACACTCTTGGACTCCTCCAATGTATTGAGCTGTCGTAGACTTCCGACTTGCGCATAGCAATAAGATTAGTGCTATCTGGGATCCTTGGGATGTGAGTGAATAGGAACTCTTTCGATTGCGTGTACATTTTTATTTTGTGAGTAACGAACGTATTTTGACATTACAACGCTTGCAGAGCTGTCTAGTATGCATCGGAGCTTCCAGAGCCTTGGAGAGGAGACATGGCATACCCATCATCAACATCTTTAAAAGCATATACTGGGGCAGGATCAGCCAGCTGTCAAAACCTGCGAACTTATCAGCTGAGAAACATGAACATCTGTGTAATTGCTTCAGATGCAGACAGTGTTGTACAACCGACTTCTCAGAATTAGTTTAAAATGCTGCTCAACATTCCCCTTGCACCTGGAGAAGAGGCAACTTACATCAAAACAAATTGATCAACATAAGTTGAACGGCAACGCAAAAACTTTGCAGCTGACCATTGAGCTATAAAATAACAGAATGACTACATTACATCCTCCCAAGTGAAAGAATCTAGAACGTACCATGTTGTGACAGAGGGGACACTTGTTATTCTAAATGTCACAATGGGTCTAAAAGCGACTCGAAAACGCAAGGAAAGTTGTTAAATATAACGCACATTTAGAAAAAGCTTTCAACAAATATTTTGCTAACGTTGTTTGGTCCAACATTCACTTCAATTAAAAAAAAACAATCAACGGCCACACCCCCAATCCCCTGTTTCTGAGAGTCTGATGGTAAATGCAGGAAAGACCGCCATTTTGCAAGCTAGAAGTACAAGTCTAAAAGTGAGCTGGTGAAGAAAATAATCGAAATAATAAGCCACCAAACATACACTTAGCAAATACAGATAACACACTGTGTTGGCTGAACACATAGGTAGTCGCATTTAAAGTTAAGACATCACACAGGTAAGTAGGGTTGAAGTAAAATTATTTGCCAGATAGTTTATCTAGCTATCAAATGTGTTATCCAATGCAAGATAGCGGCGCACATTTGGCTTGTTTATGGATCTGTCAGCTGGCTTAGCAAAGAGGGTCACAAACAACATGCGTCATTAAACTGTTTTCCAGAAAGTTAGTCTATTTGCTAAATGGAACCATTCTTACCCAACAATAAATACCAACTGCTAGCGAATACTTTCCAAACACGCATGGTTCTTCTTGATAATGTTTGCATTTAGCTAATATAATACTGAAATAGCCTGTCAGTGTGCTTATCAACAAGCTAACGTTACTAGTACCACCGAGCCTGGTTCTAAACAGCTAACGTTAAGTTAGCCTCACACACTACAGCACTTGCTGTTTCACATAACAGCTACTGTTAGCTACCAAATCTGGTAATATATTGGATTTGATGCTCAATGCACTTGAAGTAAACAAGCAAAGCATTTATTTCTGCTCGCCTAACGTTAGAACAAAAATGGCTTAATAAATAGGCTGGCTAACCGTTTCACAATTAATTTTTAAATGTTGAATCGAGACGATATTCTGAAGTAACTGTTGAACATTTTAAATTTGTACAACCCTTGCATCAATTACTAGAATAGCTAATAACGTTCGTTAACTAGCTAAATGAGGGGTGAGGTCAGTCTACTTCTCTCGAACGTCTGTTCTCAGGCCACATACGAGTGAGTTGCAACAGTGGCAGTTCAAAAACAGTGTTTGAGGCTTGTGTGCTACGTGTTCTTCAGAGCAACTATGTACGTTTCCAATGTGTAGTAATTATTATTGTTAGATACCACGACAACCCAAAACAAATTATTCTGACTGGTGTCTTCATAAGTGTGACTTCGATGATTCTCTCTGTAGTGCACTCGTGAGTCACGCCTACAGTACGCGGTGTCCATATGCAATGTTCGCTGTTTTCATACATACGAATGGAGCTATCTATCGCAATGTTATGTGTCTAAAGAATTTATAATGGATGATAACTGGTTCTCTACAAGTTCGTTTGTAGTAATGACTCATTTTATGAGATGGAGTTTGGTCAAACAGACCAGTGGTCATAACCTCACATTACATTTTCATTATGCATGCAATATGCAACGTAAGTAATGTTTGAAGTATTGCCATTTACATAAATAGATTGCATACAAATAATTCAGTCTTCATGTCACTGTCTGGTGCATTGCAATGTGACATACAGCACTGGTAATGTGCTGCACTGGATGTGGGTGGTGGCAGATGCATGAGAAGTTGAAGGTGGCTTGTGTTCATTATTCAATGCAGTTGAGTTGTCATGGAGTCCTCCAAACTGGAGAACGTGACTATTTATGTTAGCAGGTTTAGACCTGAGGCAAATAATCACCTCTGACTTGTCTTAATGCTTAAAATGCCAAAAGTGAGAATCAATGGCTGTTATGTCAGTCACACAGATTTGGTCATTATGTCTATTTGTTAACAGGATAAAGGGGGAAGAACCATTACCTACGTGACAAGCAAACCCAGGGTAAGTCATCAGGCTAGTCATTCTCAGCCAATCTTCTCTCTGTCATCTACTACTTAGAGGCATACTACATCCTCATAAATATATTTTAAGTAATGGTCTCAGCTGGCTTAAAATGGTTTTCAGAGAGTTGTAGTACGAGCCTATTGGGTCACTGAAACAATATGGCTATTTCAATGCCCTAATGCAGGGCAAGTAGGCTATTTAAGTCATGGCCAGAGATTCATTTTCATCATATGGGCAGAAAAGGCACGAGCGGTTCTAAACATGATTACCCGTCGTAGCCTTCTTATGGCCAAATTTAAATGTTTCTAACAGAATAAATATAAAAAGCAAATACATGAGAGAACTTTGGAGATCATGGGGACATTATCAGACCAAAGGCGAGGACACAACAGTTCATCTGATACAAGACCGAATCCAAACATTACACTTTTGATTGTATGTGCATTTTACATTTACTATACTCTTCACAGCATTTGCCAATAATGAAATCTGAAAATACTCAGAATATTCTTGATTTGTTGCTGAATATATTCATTGAAATGTTGGGGTAGGTGCAACAAAAAAACAAACGTTATAAGGGTTTGAGTGAGAGGTTTAACTGGTGTCTCCAAGTGGCCACACACCTTGCTAAACTGTTCATAAGTAATTTCAATGCACTTTCATGACTCAAGGAAAGAGCCTTCGGCTTTAAGGCACTTTATTTTTTAGCCCTCCTAGCTTTACGATTGATGTACTGAAACATGCACACTTGTAGTTTTTTGTTTGGAACACCCATCACACAATTAATATTCTTTCCACATTCCAAAAACTTTCTTTTATAAATCCCAATCTTAGTCAGGTGGGAATCATTTGAAAACGCATTCTATTGCCAAATTGTTTTGCTAAGCTTTAAAATACGATCTTACTTTGTTCGGCTTTCACAAGGCACTTCAGATTGTAATTTTGGTGCTTATATAATTGAGTCATGTGTGCATTCAAGTGCTTGTACCTGGGAATAAAAATGGCATGCCCATACTCCATTATTTCACAATAATACTTTGCATCCCCCCCAATGGTCCAAATGTGGAATCCGTACCATCATTTTCTGAGCTAGCCATTAAAAATGTATGGTCCACAGATCTAAGTGAATCTGAACCCTTTAACTGGAACAGAATATGGACAAATCAAACCATCAATTGTATACATTTTAAAGTTTGTTCAGACTGTATTTAACACCAAGGAAAACGTATGATGTAATTGGCCCAAACGCCCAACTGTTCACTGTGTCCCCTAAATCCAGTAAGCACATTCCTTCATATGATGTAGGAGTGCCATGCAGTTAAGCTTCTGGGAGGAAGTGCATGAATGTAAATATGAAATGCGTTGCATCTTCCATGTTACATAACAATGACAGCTCCTTCAATTTCTTTCAGAGACTATTATTGTTGGCAGGCAGCACTGTCACAAAAAAAATATGTTGGCTCTTCGATGGCAAATAGCCCACTCTCAAATCGCCAGTGGACACAGTTACTGTTAGAAGTTATAACATTAGAATTATTGGCGGTAAGAATGACGGGTGCTAGTCTAGGAATAATTGAGGCCTGGACATACAAACCAAATTAACACTGTGGCCAGTTTATTAGGTTCGCTCTTACAGACAGTGAGTCACGTGGCCGTGCTTGCTATATAAAGCAGGCAGACGGGCATTGAGTTACTGTTCGATTGAAAGTTAAAATGTGCAAAACGGGTTAATGGGTGGTGGGCGTTGGTAGATATACGGGTGGCGGGGACTGCAAACCAACCTGTTGCTGGGTGGGAAGGTTTTTTTCTTTCTTTACATACCAACTTTATTATTGCAAAATCATGTTATCAATATGATTTGTATTCATACTTTTTAATTGTTTTGCTTTAGCGTGGCAGCCTGTGGTATAGACTGTGTGAATATATATGAATATCATACGTACCCCCACAAAAAAAGACAAAGCAAGTAAAAAGTTGGTTAAAAAAAGTGCGTTCAAGTGTGTTCTGCAGCCAATTTTTGGGTGGGTAGTTTGTATCCCAGCCTTATTGTTAACGTACCTGCATTAAGTTGCACCATAAGGCTGGGATACAAACCACAAAAAATAATTCTCCGCAGGACACGTACTTGAATGCGCTTTCATTTTTTATATATATATTTTTATACAGTTAGCACTATCACTTAAGTTAAACAGCTGAACTGATTGTTGATTTAATCAGTCAACTTTTTTTTGTTGCCATGAGGTCTTGTGGTGACAAGTTGCAGAGGTGTTGTTGTGCCAGTTATTTGGGAGGCAATTAGCCAGCAACATATATGGAAACTGTCCAATATCATCTGTCACACTGATATAGATTTTACACACTTGTGCTTATATTGTTTTTATAAATCCTTTGTTCCTGTAACTGTGGTGTCCACATTTATAATGGTAATGATGATAATGTTATGAACTATAACAATAGCCTTGAGTGTCGTTGCAAGAAATGGTTGTGTATGAGGCCTTGGATTTGGCCTCTGAGTGCTGTATTTCCTTTTGCATCATGATTTGTCAACAGGCTTTTAGGAGCCATTTTGAAAGAGAGACACAAAGGTGTTATGGAATAGAATGGAGTAATTTAACAGCTGAGTGAGAGTAGATGACTGCTTTTAGCTGAATTTTAGCATAGGTGTGACAGACTCCCCCTCGTATTATGGCAGGGGGAATGCAAAAATACAAGAAAATACTTAATATTTTGTTTCTCACTGACCAGTCTCAGAGAAAATACAGTGCCTTCAGAAAGTATTCACACCCCTTGACTTTTTCCATATTTTGTTGTGTTACAGCCTGAATTTAAAATGGATTAAATAGACATGTCACTGGCCTACACACAATAAACCCCATAATTTCAAAGTGGGATTATGTTTTTTGAAATCTTTACAAATGAATTAAAACTGAAATGTCTTGATTCAATAAGTATGCAACCCCATTTTTATGCCAAGCCTAAATAAGTTTAGGAGTAAAAATGTGCTTAACAATGCACGTAATATGTTGCATGGACTCTGTGCAATAATAGTGTTTAACATTATTTTTGAATGACTACCTTAGCACTGTACCCCAGTCGAAGTAAATTTCAAACACGGATTCACCCCACAAAACTAGGGAGGTTTTCCAATTCCTCACAAAGAAGGGCACCTATTGGTCGATGGTTTAAAAATACATATTTTTTGTTGGCATTTAAGTATGTCCCCATTACCAGTAAAACATAATCAAAACCTATTTCTTTTACTTACGTGCTGTGCTGTTTCGTTGTTTTTGTTCAGTTTCATTCTCAACCAGGATTTCTATGGAACCCCGTTTGGGTCTTTGCGTGTCAAAGATGCACGTCAAATTACGACATCAGTTTCAGTAGCTATAGTTAGCTAACTATATAGCTAGGTGTCATCTAAAATAACCCTAATTTATAAGACTGTTCTTATTTGATTAATGGTGGTCGGCCCCATCTATGTGAAGCTAGCCACAATAAAGATTAGCCACAATAGTGGACATTGTGGTTAGCCTTCAAAATAAAAGTATGGCATAATTCTTTATTCATTTCCATCACTGTCAATTACACTTTTATTTTGAAGGCAAACCGCAAATTCCACTGTTGTGCGTAATCCTTATTGTGGCTAGCTTCACAACAATAACCTGGTCCGGTCGAGACTCACTAGCCAGATGAAGCTAGCTGGCTGCTTATAACGTTAGCTTTGGGCAACAGGGTTAAGTAGCTGACTAGCTATTTATTTTCATGATCTAAAGTTCAATTTCAATAGGGGAACAACAAGTGGCAACCTAGCTAATACTTACTCACAAGGATTCCTAAATCATTGCTAAGAATAATGAAAATGACTGCAGTTTCTACTGGTCATTGTTTTCAGGCTGGTTGCATTGGTGCTAGCTAGGTACTGTCGTGTCTTTGTCTATGCCGAATTAAGTGATATGCTATTCTATAAAATAATTTCTCTATCACCTGATTAGTTAATTACATTTACACGATTAGCTCAGTCGGGCACCACAAAATAATATTTATAGAGCTGTTATCTTCCGAATAAACTCTTAAAGACCTAGTAGTATTTTACATCAATAGCAGTCAATATCAATTGTCACCTTAATTCTGTCTCATCTGAAAGTTGTAAATTCTTGGTTATCTGCACGAACCCTGGCTAACAATTTGAATCAGCAATACAAAATTGGGTTTAATTATTTATTTACTAAATACCTAACTAATCAAACAGATTTACACACACACAATTAATCATAACTTGATTACAAATTACATCATAAAGGAAAACGTCCATAGCGGGCGGAACAGATATGACAGCTTGTTACACAAAGGAAAAGGGGCTGGGTTGAGTGAAAGAGCGGGAAGACTTAGGAACGAAGGGCGAAGCTGTGCTATTGTAAATACAGTATGTATTTATTTTTATGCATTCTAAATTACTGCCCATTTGGAAAAGGAAAATGCAATAAATATTTACTCTGAGCTGCGCTTCAGTAGGTTGGTGGTAGATGGAAGGCTATGTTGCCCAACTGAGTCCTTTGAAGAATGTCTTTGGTTGTCAATTGGATACGTTGTAGTAACGTTGTTGTGTGGTGGATGGGATACTCTCTCTGTTCCTTCCTAACCTGCGTTTGCAGCTGCGGTCGCTAACTCAACGGCTAGGAGGTATCACTTCTGTAGTGAATAAGAGTTCAAAGTTGATACCATTCGCAACCAAAGCTCACGCTGATGTTGGCTTCGTTCTGTAGTTATTATCTGAACCATTCTGACATAAAACCGTCGTCCTACCTCCCCGGAACAGAGTTCTATTGTCGTCAAGGGCTTATATAGGAAGGAAGAGGACGGTGTGTTTGAAAAGTTTTATAGCCCATGTCCCTTCACAGGGGCGGGCCATTGATAGGTCTCTGCTCAATCTTATGAAAACCCAAATCTCACATTTTAGAAGCTAAAATCACATTTCATCCCATCACGAATAATTTCATATTCAGACATTTAAATTGACAACAATTCCATGTGAATCTGATAACTCTGTGTAGACTTTCCACTGTAGATTTTGTCATCTTATCATTGATGAGAATGTCTCAGATGACAACCGAACTGACATCATATTCATTATTAAGTACCACACCATATGTTCAATTGTTTGGATGACCAGAATATAGTTTATTTCCCCCCACCTACTGATGTTCCCAGAATCTCTGTTAACCAAGGGTTTTGCAAATGTGACCTCAGTAGAGTAGAGAGAGAAAAAAGGGGGGGAGAGGTATTTATGACTGTCATAAACCCCCCCCCCCAGGCCAACGTCATGACAGTACCAAGCTAAAGCTAGCAACCCCAGAAGATGCGGTCAAAATAAATTCTGCCTTAATGCCATCGTGGTATTGTAGACACATCGTTCGTGGCCGATGTTTGCTTGTTTGCAGACTTTTTAGTACATATTTGACAGTGCTATTGTATCTTTTTTGACACGCAAAGACCCAAACGGCGTTCCATAGTATGTATGTCGTGAAGCTAATAGCAGTGACGTTATTACTGTGTAACTCCAGTAGGGCAACATCTGAAAAATAGCGCACTCGGTAGTGTGTACCGGTGCTCGGCCAGTCGGCGAAAATCCAACATTACCCACAACAGAGAGAGGTTGATTGTCAAGGGCAATGAATTCCATTATCTTGACTTTAATGGATTTTGCTTTTTGCCGCTGAAATATTATTTTTCAAATGACTGCTCAACTTGTTGACTGGTTGATCTACACAGCAGACATTGTGAGGGCTATGTTAGGAATGCTGTGTTGCATGTGTAGCGCAACATTTTACATGGTGTTATTACATCATGTACCCACACTCTATAGGTATGCACGGTAGCTTTGACATAGTTTTTTATTTTATTTATTTTTTTACATCTGTGTTAAACTAGACATTGGGCCAATACCGATGTTGGCATTTTTAGCTCATATCGTCCGATTCTGATATGTTCACCAATTTTATATTGTGCATCTCTAATATTATCATTTGTGAATGATTCCCAGCTTAAGGCAAGAAACAGCGCATGCTTTTTTTGTGACTTTTACCAATCATAGTCGCACATCTCATGTAGCTTAGCCCATAGGCCTATATATTTCGTTAAGCTTTGTATCACAAAGTGGCCAAATAACTACTCAAAATGAAACACATTAATCTGCTTTACAACTGGTGTAGAGCCCAACTGGCATACTGTACACACGTTTGGGGAAGATACATTTCACCATAAAAATTCACCCTTTTATAATAAAATCATTACATGAATAATCGCATTTGTGGTCACTTTTGAGAGTGGTGTTTTCACACGTATACTCTACTGCCATGTGCGCATTGCTGCGCTTATAATGTGAAGAAATAGCCTAATAGTTTATCAACATTTTAAGCTAAACGTTCTCATCTGTTGTCAGGCTCATTGCTTAACTTTTTTTGATGTTAGTAATTTGGGATCTATCGCATCCCACAACTGTCCCAGACTATGTTTGGAAAATGTATTTCTCGCATGGAATCAAATAGATCAACTTTTGTACTATGGGGGATAGTAGATTGACCAAGACTAGTGCTTTTTCTGTTCGTTAGGCCTACTCATCTTGTTGGCTGAGAAAGTAAATGTGGACAATTCTTCCAATATCTTCAATATATCATGTTGCTTCAGTCCCGTCTATTTTTTTATTTATTTAAATGTTCCAAAGGTCTACAGCAGTGGCTTATAGGCTATGCTTGGAAGCCAGGAAATGCTAAATGTTTTTATGTTCATTAACGGTCCATTACCGTGAGACCGGCAGCTATTTGCTTGACAATCACCGGCTGACACAATTTCAGGACTGCTACAGCCCCAGTCTGAGGTCCTGAGCGCTCTGGAGCAGATTTTCATCAAGGATCTCTCTGTACAGCATGATGCTGCCACCACCATGCTTCACCATAGGAATTTTATTGGCCAGGTGATGAGCGGGGCCTGGTTTTCTCTAGATGTGACGCTTGGCATTCAGGCCAAAGAGTTCGATCTTGGTTTTGTCAGACCAGAGAATTTTGTTTCTCATCGTCTGAGAGTCTTTTAGATGCCTTTTGGCAAACTCAAGTCGGCTGTCAAGTGCCTTTGACTGAGGAGTGGTGTCCGTCTGGCCACTCTCCCATAAAGGCTTGATTGGTGGAGATTGTTGTCCTTCTGGAAGGTTCTCCCACTTTGAGTGCACACAATTTAATCCGGTATCAGTTGCCACCTTCATCCTCCTTTCCATCCATTTGGGAGACGAAAACACTTTGCTAGTCTTAATCAACGTAAGGTCAAAATCGAAGTAAGCATACACTTGTTCAGAAAACAACATGTTTGAATCATCTTTCAAGTTGTTAGGATGTGTAAGCTGCTTAAATTGGCATATTTGATCTGCGCAGGGGGGAAAAACGGTTACGCAAACCTCCCTCTTATATGTGAGTAAAGTGCAAACTTTGTTCGAACGTAGTCAAATAGAACATGGTCCCTGTGGTAGAACTTAAAAAATAAATAATATTTTATGCATTTATATAAGTCCTATCAGGTAGCCTGAGTTCAGATGTGTCCTTGTAAACAGTATTTTTTTTTTGTTAATAATCATATCAACTGTACTCACTGATTGGTTTCACACCTTGTAATGAGCGTTTAATGCATTATTGTGACGCTATTTCATTTGGTTATTCATGGCAATGGCAAACTTGTGAGTGGTGTTTCTTGTCCCTAGAATGCGTGTTTGTTGTAACCATGCAAGACTCTTTAGCAGCTGTTTTTTTTTAAAGGTAATGTATTTTTATGGCAACTCCCAGGTTCCTTGTTTGGTCATTTGAATTTTCTGGTCCCATCCCCTACTATCGCCACCCCTGTCAATCTTTGGTGTGCTTATTGTTTTGTCCAGCTTTACTGCTCCCAGCAGAGCCGACGATTAAATTTTTTGACGGCAGAGCTGTTTTTAAAGACTCATATTGCCCTCCATAATAGCCGTTTCCGTTTGATTGCAGCCAAGTAGGTGAGGGGTCTGCCACTGGTAATAAGTATCTGCCTTTTTTTATTTCTTCTTTAATGGAAGTATTTAGCAGGTGGAGCGCTGAAAGACAAATGAGGTTTTAACAGAACCAGGTGCATTTTTTTCTGAAGAACTGCCTCTAGCCATGACCGGCCTTACCCACCAGACACTGATCACTAGTGTAGAAACATCAACATATTAATCTTGTCTACAGATAGAAACAATTTTACCTCATGAAAATATCTATAAAAAAATATCTACCTGATTCTAAACTGTCTTATCTGGACAATAGTGTGGGGGGGGAAAAAATTGTATTTTTCCTTTTATTTTTTCTATCAACTAATTGACCGAGGTCAGGTCTGTTATTTGAATTCCATTTAGTTTTTTTTTCTGAGCTCAATGCGTAGTTTCTCTAGAGATCAATCAGATCAAGCCCAAACTGTGCAATGCAGTCGGTGGTTGTAGTTTCCAACAGGCCAATATTCTTCATAGTTTAGCGCAGAAGACTTTATAATGAACTACAATGACCATAATCCATTCCATGTATAATTGTCCAGTCAGTGTGTGCATGGAGACAGAGGGAAGATCTCACATTCTAGAGGGCAGTTGCTTCGCGAGGTATCTCTGTTACACCCCTGAAAACGGGAGAAACAATCACCAGAGTGATACGGTGTTGTATTCTCAATTCAACGTTTTGTGTAATCATTTCACAAAAGTAACACATTACAAAACAACAGAAAACCCATTATACAAATAACACAGCAAAATGATCCTGGACAACACCCTGTCGTTCTCAACCAACATCATGGCGGTGGCCCGTTCCTGTAGGTTCATGCTCTACAACATCCGCAGAGTACGACCCTGCCTCACACAGGAAGCGGCGCAGGTCCTAATCCAGGCACTTGTCATCTCCCGTCTGGATTACTGCAACTCGCTGTTGGCTGGGCTCCCTGCCTGTGCCATTAAACCCCTACAACTCATCCAGAACGCCGCAGCCCGTCTGGTGTTCAACCTTCCCAAGTTCTCTCACGTCACCCCGCTCCTCCGCTCTCTCCACTGGCTTCCAGTTGAAGCTCGCATCCGCTACAAGACCATGGTGGTTGCCTACGGAGCTGTGAGGGGAACGGCACCGCAGTACCTCCAGGCTCTGATCAGGCCCTACACCCAAACAAGGGCACTGCGTTCATCCACCTCTGGCCTGCTCGCCTCCCTACCACTGAGGAAGTACAGTTCCCGCTCAGCCCAGTCAAAACTGTTCGCTGCTCTGGCCCCCCAATGGTGGAACAAACTCCCTCACGACGCCAGGACAGCGGAGTCAATCTCCACCTTCAGGAGACACCTGAAACCCCACCTCTTCAAGGAATACCTAGGATAGGATAAGTGATCCTTCTCACCCCCCCCCTTAAATGATTTAGATGCACTATTGTAAAGTGGCTGTTCCACTGGATGTTAGAAGGTGAATTCACCAATTTGTAAGTCGCTCTGGATAAGAGCGTCTGCTAAATGACTTAAATGTAAATGTTAAATGTAAAATATCTTAACAACGCACATGTTCATTCACAATCGACATAAGATGACAGCTACTCTCAGTACGATGCTATTCTTCACTTCAACCGAGCAGGGCTAATATTACTCTCTTCAAACTGAACTCTAACTTCCTCAAGACGTTACTAAGACACACCTTAAACACTCTTGACATGTTAGCGAGTTATAACATTTAAATTACTATTTTTATCATCAATAAAGTACCTGAAAACAGGGGAGAAATAATCACGAGAGTGATACGGTGTTGTATTCTCAATTCAACGTTTAGTGTAATGAGAAAAGACCGCGATTTTCCCCAGGAATATGGGTGGAGACCAGAGCAATCGATTTCTGGCTCATAGATTAAGAGCATTTCGTAGATCACAGGTTAACACTTTTAGGCACTACAAAATAAAGTAATCAATATAACGTTTACACATCACTCTCACAATTCGTACACTTTGACAGATTTGAACTTTAACACAATTATATGAATGTTATCAATCTCTATCAACTAATACTGAATGCATCTTTTTAACCTTAGATGTTTTAAGATCCTCACATACTATGAATTTACTAATACTTTTTAATGTACAACAGGCTATGAATATTTCCTTTAACCTGTCACATCTCTACCTGGAAATACAAAATCAAATGTTATTTGTCACGTGCACCAAATACAGGTGCAGACCTTACCGTGAAATGTTTACTTTCAAGCCCTTAACCAACAATGCTGTTTTAAGAAAAAATAAAAGTTAAGACAATATTTACAAAATAAAGTAAAAATTAAGACACAATAAAATGACAATAACGAGGTTTATACAGGGGGTACCGATCTAAGTGATTGATAGTTGTTATTCAGCAGTCATTAAAGTATGACTTTAATTTTTAGAACTACTAAAATAGTGATTTTTGTCAGACAGCATAAGCCTTAGCTCAATAGTCGGCTGGCCCTCGCTACATATTCGTCGCCAGACCCACTGGCTCCAGGTCATCTACAAGTCCATGCTAGGTAAAGCTCCGCCTTATCTCAGTTCACTGGTCACGGTGGCAACACCCATCCGTAGCACGCGCTCCAGCAGGTGTATCTCACTGATCATCCCTAAAGCCAATACCTCATTTGGCCGCCTTTCGTTCCAGTACTCTGCTGCCTGTGACTGGAACAAATTGCAAAAATCCCTGAAGTTGGAGACTTTTATCTCCCTCACCAACTTCAAACATGTTCTATCTGAGCAGCTAACCGATCGCTACAGCTGTCTATTGGTAAATGCTTTATCTTGGCCAGGTCGCAGTTGCAAATGAGAACTTGTTCTCAACTAGCCTACCTGGTTAAATAAAGGTGAAATAAATAAAATAAAAATAGAGAAGATGTCTTTATTATTTCATTCCAAGTCATCAAATAAACATGTATGCTGAACAAAAATATAAACGCAGCATGTGAAGTGTTGGTACCATGTTTAGCTTATTTTTCTCAATTTGTGCACAAGTTTGTTTACTGCCTCGTTAGTGAGCATTTCTCCTTTGCCAAGAAAATCCATCCACCTGACAGGAGTGGCATGTCAAGAAGCTGATTACACATGATCATTACACTGGTGCACCTTGTACTGGGGACAATAAAAGGCAGTTTTGTCACACAACACAATGCCACAGATGTATCAAGTTTTGAGGGAGTGTGCAGTTGGCATGCTGACTGCAGGAATGTCCACCAGAGCTGTTGTCAGATAATGTCATGTTCATTTCTCTACCATAAGACACTTCCAACATCGTTTTAGATAATTTGGCAGTAGGTCCAACCGACCTCATAAACGTAGACCACGTGTAACCACGCCAGCCCAGGACCTACACACCCTTCTTTACCTACGGGATCATCTGAGACCAGCCACCCAGACAGCTGATGAAACTGAGTATTTCTGTCTGTAATTAAGCCCTTTTGTGGACAAACTCATTCTGTTTGGCTGGGCCTTGCTCTCCAGTGATTGGGCAAGTCTTCCAAGTGGGTGGGCCTGTGTCCTCCCAGGCCCACCCATGGCTGCGCCCCTGCCCAGTCATGTGAAATTCATAGATTAATTTCAATTGACTGAATTCGTTATGAACTCTACCTCAGTAAAATCATAGAAATTCTTGCATGTTGCGTTATGTTTTTGTTTATACACAACTGAAACATTTTATTAAAGTAACGTGAATAAATGATGGTAAATAAGTGATAAGGAATAATGGGCAGTCACTACCAACATGGGTCTTTTTCTTAATTGTTTTGATGCATTTAATGTCCCCAAAAAAATGTGCGAAACCAAAATTAGAAACCTTGATATTTATTTATTTTTTTAAAGTAAAAAATCAAACTGAAATGATCCGATTTTAAAGATTTTCTTTTTTTAAATAAACACTATTCGCTCAGCACTACTGGATAAATGCCAGGCTTGCTAACATGTGTACCTGTTAACCAGGGATCATCAACTGGGGGACTGCGGACCACATTTAAAAATGTTATTATAGTTTTTGGAAATGAGACTAAACTCACTAGGAATTCACCTCAAAATTATTTTCATTTAGGAAATCTATTCCCACTCGGGGACATGATCATGTACCAATGTAATCAAGGTTTGAAATTGTTTTTGTCTTGTGCGCAATATCTGTTCAGGCTTCTTGCATCAATTTGCAGAGTACAAATTATTTATAATTTTCCCCAACCTGTGGCTGAATCTAGTTGAAGACTCCTGCTGTAAACCCTTTGGGTGCTTTGTCCACTAACACCAATCAAGCCAGGCAGTAGAGATTTTACAGTTAGGACTCATTGCATGGCTGTACTGAGAACCGATCAATAATTAATAGTACTCAGTGAACAAATCTACCCTAGCTCAGGATTGGTGCATTGCTTGGTTCAGAAAATTAATTGGCCATGTGAAAGGATAAGGCATTTCTCGCCAATTATGTGTGTTGCTGGGGTACAACAGTTGACAGCAAAGTGAACACATGCTTGTCTGAGATTAGAGGCCTATGATTGTTTCCCTGTTATCAAATGTCATTTTCACTTGAGTCATTGAAGATCTGCACAATTTGTAGTGGAGTTGTTTTCTCTCCTATTTATGTTTATAATAAAAAAAGACTATCCTAGTATTCATTATTTATTTATGAAAAGTAATCCTAACCTTTAAAGGTATTACATTTACATTTACATTTAAGTCATTTAGCAGACGCTCTTATCCAGAGCGACTTACAAATTGGTGAATTCACCTTCTGACATCCAGTGGAACAGCCACTTTACAATAGTGCATCTAAATCATTAAGGGGGGGTGGTGAGAAGGATTACTTATCTTATCCTAGGTATTCCTTGAAGAGGTGGGGTTTCAGGTGTCTCCGGAAGGTGGTGATTGACTCCGCTGTCCTGGCGTCGTGAGGGAGTTTGTTCCACCATTGGGGGGCCAGAGCAGCGAACAGTTTTGACTGGGCTGAGCGGGAACTGTACTTCCTCAATGGTAGGGAGGTGAGCAGGCCAGAGGTGGATGAACGCAGTGCCCTTGCTTGGGTGTAGGGCCTGATCAGAGCCTGGAGGTACTGCGGTGCCGTTCCCCTCACAGCTCCGTAGGCAAGCACCATGGTCTTGTAGCGGATGCGAGCTTCAACTGGAAGCCAGTGGAGAGAGCGGAGGAGCGGGGTGACGTGAGAGAACTTGGGAAGGTTGAACACCAGACGGGCTGCGGCGTTCTGGATGAGTTGTAGGGGTTTAATGGCACAGGCAGGGAGCCCAGCCAACAGCGAGTTGCAGTAATCCAGACGGGAGATGACAAGTGCCTGGATTAGGACCTGCGCCGCTTCCTGTGTGAGGCAGGGTCGTACTCTGCGGATGTTGTAGAGCATGAACCTACAGGAACGGGCCACCGCCATGATGTTGGTTGAGAACGACAGGGTGTTGTCCAGGATCACGCCAAGGTTCTTAGCGCTCTGGGAGGAGGACACAATGGAGTTGTCAACCGTGATGGCGAGATCATGGAACGGGCAGTCCTTCCCCGGGAGGAAGAGCATCTCCGTCTTGCCGAGGTTCAGCTTGAGGTGGTGATCCGTCATCCACACTGATATGTCTGCCAGAGATGCGATTCGCCACCTGGTCATCAGAAGGGGGAAAGGAGAAGATTAATTGTGTGTCGTCTGCATAGCAATGATAGGAGAGACCATGTGAGGTTATGACAGAGCCAAGTGACTTGGTGTATAGCGAGAATAGGAGAGGGCCTAGAACAGAGCCCTGGGGGACACCAGCGGTGAGAGCGCGTGGCGAGGAGACAGATTCTCGCCACGCCACCTGGTAGGAGCGACCTGTCAGGTAGGACGCAATCCAAGCGTGGGCCGCGCCGGAGATGCCCAACTCGGAGAGGGTGGAGAGGAGGATCTGATGGTTCACAGTATCGAAGGCAGCCGATAGGTCTAGAAGGATGAGAGCAGAGGAGAGTTAGCTTTAGCAGTGCGGAGCGCCTCCGTGATACAGAGAAGAGCAGTCTCAGTTGAATGACTAGTCTTGAAACCTGACTGATTTGGATCAAGAAGGTCATTCTGAGAGAGATAGTGGGAGAGCTGGCCAAGGACGGCACGTTCAAGAGTTTTGGAGAGAAAAGAAAGAAGGGATACTGGTCTGTAGTTGTTGACATCGGAGGGATCGAGTGTAGGTTTTTTCAGAAGGGGTGCAACTCTCGCTCTCTTGAAGACGGAAGGGACGTAGCCAGCGGTCAGGGATGAGTTGATGAGCGAGGTGAGGTAAGGGAGAAGGTCCCCGGAAATGGTCTGGAGAAGAGAGGAGGGGATAGGGTCAAGCGGGCAGGTTGTTGGGCGGCCGGCCGTCACAAGAAGCGAGATTTCATCTGGAGAGAGAGGGGAGAAAGAGGTCAGAGCACAGGGTAGGGCAGTGTGAGCAGAACCAGCGGTGTCGTTTGACTTAGCAAACGAGGATCGGATGTCGTCGACCTTCTTTTCAAAATGGTTGACGAAGTCATCTGCAGAGAGGGAGGAGGGGGGAGGGGGAGGAGGATTCAGGAGGGAGGAGAAGGTGGCAAAGAGCTTCCTAGGGTTAGAGGCAGATGCTTGGAATTTAGAGTGGTAGAAAGTGGCTTTAGCAGCAGAGACAGAGGAGGAAAGTGTAGAGAGGAGGGAGTGAAAGGATGCCAGGTCCGCAGGGAGGCGAGTTTTCCTCCATTTCCGCTCGGCTGCCCGGAGCTCTGTTCTGTGAGCTCGCAATGAGTCATCGAGCCACGGAGCGGGAGGGGAGGACCGAGCCGGCCTGGAGGATAGGGGACATAGAGAGTCAAAGGATGCAGAAAGGGAAGAGAGGAGGGTTGAGGAGGCAGACTCAGGAGAAAGGTTGGAGAAGGTATGAGCAGAGGGAAGAGATGATAGGATGGAAGAGGAGAGAGTAGCGGGGGAGAGAGAGCGAAGGTTGGGACGGCGCGATACCATCCGAGTAGGGGCAGTGTGGGAAGTGTTGGATGAGAGCGAGAGGGAAAAGGATACAAGGTAGTGGTCGGAGACTTGGAGGGGAGTTGCAATGAGGTTAGTGGAAGAACAGCATCTAGTAAAGATGAGGTCGAGCATATTGCCTGCCTTGTGAGTAGGGGGAAGGTGAGAGGGTGAGGTCAAAAGAGGAGAGGAGTGGAAAGAAGGAGGCAGAGAGGAATGAGTCAAAGGTAGACGTGGGGAGGTTAAAGTCGCCCAGGACTGTGAGAGGTGAGCCGTCCTCAGGAAAGGAGCTTATCAAGGCATCAAGCTCATTGATGAACTCTCCGAGGGAACCTGGAGGGCGATAAATGATAAGGATGTTAAGCTTGAAAGGGCTGGTAACTGTGACAGCATGGAATTCAAAGGAGGCGATAGATAGATGGGTAAGGGGAGAGAGAGAGAATGACCACTTGGAAGAGATGAGGATCCCGGTGCCACCACCCCGCTGACCAGAAGCTCTCGGGGTGTGCGAGAACACGTGGGCGGACGAAGAGAGAGCAGTAGGAGTAGCAGTGTTATCTGTGGTGATCCATGTTTCCGTCAGTGCCAGGAAGTCGAGGGACTGGAGGGAGGCATAGGCTGAGATGAACTCTGCCTTGTTGGCCGCAGATCGGCAGTTCCAGAGGCTACCGGAGACCAGGAACTCCACGTGGGTCGTGCGCGCTGGGACCACCAGATTAGGGTGGCCGCGGCCACGCGGTGTGGAGCGTTTGTATGGTCTGTGCAGAGAGGAGAGAACAGGGATAGATAGACACATAGTTGACAGGGTACAGAAGAGGCTACGCTAATGCAAAGGAGATTGGAATGACAAGTGGACTACACGTCTCGAATGTTCAGAAAGTTAAGCTACGTAGCAAGAATCTTATTGACTAAAATGATTGAAATGATACAGTACTGCTGGAGTAGGCTAGCTGGTAGTGGCTGCGATGTAGCTAACCTAGAAAATCGCTCTAGGCTAAACAATTGACTTAGATACAAAGACGGCTATGTAGCTAGCTAGCTACGATCAAACAAAACAAACCGTTGTACTGTAATAGTTACTACAGTGCTGCTATTCGGGGGCTAGCTGGCTAGCTACGTTAGAAGAACGACAATAGCTGGCCAGCTAACCTAGAAAATCGCTCTAGACTACACAATTGTCTTAGATACAAAGACGGCTATGTAGCTGGCTAGCTACGATCAAACAAATCAAACCGTTGTACTGTAATGAAGTGAAATGAACTTGTTTGTTGTACTTTTACCCATTTTCTTCCCCAATTTTGTGATATCCAATTGGTAGTTAAGGTTTTGTCCCGTCGCTGCAATTACCCTACAGACTTGAGAGGCGAAGTTCGAGAGCCATGCATCCTCCGAAAAATACCCTGCCAGTCCGCAGTGCTTCTTGACACTGCTCGCTTAACCCGGAAGCCAGCCGCACCAATGTGTCAGATGAAACACCTTCCAGCTGGTGACCGAAGTCAGCTTGCAGATGCCTGAGCCACTAGAGCGCGATGGGACAAGGAAATCCAGGGCGGCCAAACCCTGCCCTAACCCGGACCATGCTGGGCCGATTGTGCACCGCCTCATGGGTCTCCCAGTCACGGGGTTGAAGCTCATTGGCCTGAACTCTAATTGCTAGGGGGCTGGCACACGTGGGAGGAAATGTAGAGAAAATGGCACTGCACAGCTTCCAGAAAATATTTGCTTTCAAACGAGGGAATTTGTGGCTAATTGAGGTATGACAGTAATTCTGCTCATAGTTTATACATGTATAAACACATTGACACATCCAGCCTGAAGCGGGAGGTTTAAAAAAATAATACTGATCGCCAAATTACTGGAGTATGTGTAACCGATGTGAAATGTCTCGCTAGTTAGCGGGATGCTCGCTAATAACGTTTCAATTGGTGATCTCACTTGCTCTGAGACCTTGAAGTAGTTGTTTCCCTTGCTCAGCAAGGGCTGCGGCTTTTGTGCCGTGATGGGTAACAATGCTTCGAGGGTGACTGGCGAGGAGAAGAACAGAAGCAATACTGTTACAATTGTCTTTAAACACTCTTTGGCATGATGGAGTAGCTATGGACATCTACCATGTAAACAGTCTCGAATCTTGGGGCCGTTCAACACAGCTAGCCAATTGTATAAGTGTAAATGTCAGTGTATTTCTTGTCAGAAAGCAGTTTTCACCTTAACACCCTAGGGTAGTTTTAATCAAACCAAATGCCTTGTTCTTAGATAACAACACATTGACCTAGCTTCTCACATCCCTTGAGTGAGTTGTGCAAATAATTCAGAAGTATTTTTTTTATGTAGGCCAAGGAGCTGGCAGTATTTTTAGGTCCACTCATTTCATATCCTCAACGCAATAAGGCAAATCACTCTGCTCTAGTAGCTGTGCACTCCATGTAACGTTCTCTAGGTTCCCTACCCTTGTTTGCATCCAGAAAGAACGACAATGTGCAGTGCTTGTAATTTATTTGTTATATCATTCTTGTGTGTCTAATTTGTCATGTACATTTCGATTTCTCTCATGTCTTCCACGTGCATGTTACACTTTTTCCTCGGCCAAACTCTGGATGTCTTGGTCTCCGCCCACTGTAAGTCATTTCCATCCACTGTCTGTTTTTCTTTTGACTACATGGGTGTCATGTTTGTCCTGTCCTGTTTGGTGTGTTTCTGTAGTGGTTGTGAAAGGCACTGGATGGATAGTATCGACGCTGAGGGCTTGTACCTGTCCACGGAGCAGCATGGGCAGCCACAATGTGAGCTTCCCCAAACTGCCCTGGAGGTGCCCACCATGGGGGGGTAAGAACTCTTTCTCTCCCTTGCTTTTTCCCCATCAGTGGACCTTCTGCCTACACTTGTATGCTTTGGGTCGACATGCCACACAAGGGCTAATTCTGGTGCTGAAATGCAGTAGAGGACAGGAACTACAGTAGTAGATACTAGTTGGGCCTACAAGTAGTGGTTAAGAGGTGCATGTGAAGCATGGTAGTGTATCAAGATTCTAAAGGTTAAAAGCCTTAGGATGTTTCGACATTTTGGAAAATGACTCCTGCATCTGTTATTCTATAATGTAGACAGTAGTGTTGCACGGGATGTTGAAAATGTTCAATACTAGAAAATGAAACTGTTTGGTACTGAAATGTTTGTTTTGGTACTTGTCAAATGTCTCTCGGATCAATTCTATCGGCACAGTCAATGTCCCCCTTATAGTACGAGGCACCGCACTGTGCCTGCTCCACTTACTGATTGTTAGCCTGTACTGGGATCTGGACTGCATCATGTTAGCTCCAAACTCATGCTGCACAGAAGTTAATACACTTGAATAATGTGACACTGCATGTTGAAACTGTTAATTACAGTTGGCAAAACAACGTCCATAAAGGCTAGAACACTTTATAATGCGAGAAGATACTGGGAGCTTTGTAAGTATGTAAACTTCCGACTTCAACTGTATAACGCAGCTCTGTACTATTTATAGGTATGCGTTTTGGTAAAATGAAAATGTTTGTTTTTATACTATAAATTACTGACAACATTTCTCCCAAATTCCAAATAAAAAGAGTAATTTAGAGCATTTATTTGCATAAAATGACAACTGGTCAAAATAACAAAAGATGCAGTGTTGTCAGACCTCGAATAATGCAAAGAAAATTAGTTCATATTCCTTTTTAAGCAACATAATACTAATGTTTTAACTTATGGAGAGTTCAGATCAATATCAATATTTGGTGGAATAACCCTGATTTTCAAACACAGCTTTCATGCGTCTTGGCATGCTCTTCCACCAGTCTTTCACATTGATGTTGGGTGGCTTTATGCCACACCTGATGCATAAATTCAAGCAGATTGTTCAAGCACATTGTTTGATGGTTTGTGACCATCTTCCTCTTGATCACATTCCAGAGGTTTTCAATGGGGTTCAGGTCTGGAGATTGGGCTGGCTATGACAGGATCTTGATCTGGTGGTCCTCCATCCACACCTTGATTGACCTGGCTCTGTGGCATGGAGCATTGTCCTGCTGGGAAAACCAATCCTCAGAGTTGGGGAACGTTGTCAGAGCAGAAGGAAGCAAGTTTTCTTCCAGGACAACCTTGTACATGGCTTTATCCATGTGTCCTTCACAAAGACACATCTGCCCTTTTCTAGCCTTGCTGAAGCACCACTAGATTATCCACCAGATTTCACAGTGGGTGCGAGACCTGCAGAGGCCCACAAGCCACAGTGTCTCGGACCCACTGTGAATTTCGGTGGAGTACCCAGCATTTTGTACTGGCTGGCATTTTGTATTCCTAATTGACCCAGCATGTAACTTGACATTGTATAGAAATGGTCACGAAAGCTTGAAAGCAGTGTTTGCTATAATTTAAGTAGGGCGTAATAAATCGTAATAGTGGTTTTGAAACCACTCCGGTTGGTGTGATTGCGCAACAAAAGAAAGTTTATTGAGCCATCCACTGGCCAGGTTGTTTACACAGGTCCCCCTCCTTGTTTGTGTTCGCTGCCATACCTGTAGCTTTTCTAAGGTCAGGTGGTTAGGGTGGGAGTTAATGCGACCAATGTCATATGGCCCAGCCCCCACCCCCCAACTACGCAGAACAACAGGGTGACCGTGTCCCAGTGCCGGAACCTGATTGTCTCCCCAGCCTCATATTAGTGCAGGGATTACCAGCTCACTCCAGTTCCCCATTCATTGTGGACAGTCACTCACCCTTATCAGCCTCAATCTGACGCTCTATTTATCTGACGCTGCACCCAGTTCTGCTTGTCTAAGAGAAATGCTCACAAAAAGCCCTAGCCCATCAGCACTTTATTTGTGGGACCTGGGGCCACAGCTTTTAGTGGCCTGCCTACTCTTCTGTTATTCTAGACCCAGATTGTTGGACAGTGAGGATTTGTTTTGTGTTATACTCTGGTTCAACGTTTCACCATTGTGCGATTTAATTGAAGTTGTTGGTTCTTTACCATTTTGTTACTTCTCTTAGTTTTTAATCAGCCTCTGTGGTTTCGCCATAGTTTTTCCACAGCAGCCTCCGGCTGAAAAGTTTGAGAAGGCTCTAGTGGTTTGCAGTGTATCGACTTGAAAAAGTGTGATCAAGTTTGTTTTTCTTTTTCTTTGGCAAAGGGAACATAGCCAAAAACATGGGCTCTTTTAAGCTGGATTTTTTGCCTGAGATGATGGTGGACCATTGCTCTTTGAATTCTAGTCCTGTGTGAGTAGTTTCTTATTTACTTTAGCAATGAGTTAATAAGCTTATGGCTTGTACAGAATATGTTTTTAAAGTGCTTTTCAGAAATGGATTCGAGGTGTAGTTTCTTAAACCTCGTATTCAGCCGTGTATTTTCAGCTGTATAGACTGATACTCAATTTCTTGATCAGTAGTTTGGTCCCGGCATGTGACTTTTTTTTGTTGTGCTTGCCATAATGTTCCAGTCCAAAACTTGGTGCTTTTAAATTTGATATGTAGGTGTTGGAGGCGAAAACGGTAGAAGAGCAGCGAGTTTTCAACAGGTGCATACTCCCCCAAGTGCCCTCCCCCCGTAATGGTTCATAATCTGTATTCCGTATGCAGTGCAGTTACATTTTTATAATTTTGCGGCCGCTTTTATCCAGATAGACTTACAATCAGTAGTTATTGTACATGTCAGAGGCTTTAAAACAAGTATGCTTGACTGAAGTTTATGCATGCTGTAGACTGTGTATTTTGTGGTCTAACCTATGTCATAACCATGGCAATCTGTCAATTTCTCTACAGGGAAATCGTTAGGGAAGGTTGCTGCTTATTATTTGTTGATCTTGTTTTTACTTAAAGATATAAACATTTTAGCTTAGATGTAATGTACACATTAGTGCTTTAGAGTGGGTTAATGTGAATTAATAGGCTACTAACAGTTGTTGTCATATGTTTGAAACTAAAGCAGGTTTGAGCTAAGGGTTAGAGCTTAAGGTTGGGCTGTACCCATTTAAGTGATAATGCCCGAGAAGCCCATGTTTGTTGGCTATATTGGCATGGGTGTTAGGCCCGAGACAATATATTTTGGCCGGCAAACCGTGACACTATATCCAACAAACACTGGCTTCGAGGGCGTTATCACTTTTATACAACGTGTTACCAACGTTCAAATAATGATAGACATAATTTAATTAAAAACATTATTTTGATTAATGCCCGAGAAGCCGGTGTTTGTAGATTTATTGGCACGGGTGTCTCCTTTTGAGCCCAGATGATTCTTTGTGACATCGTTCTATGCGAGAGTGGTGTATCTGACAGAATATGTTATAATATTGTTTTCCAGTAGCCTAATAACGAGTGCAACTTAGAAATATTACAAACGGGCTATAAACAACATACCTTGGCTTAGACCGTTCTCGTCTGTTTTTATGGGCTTTAGTTTTGGGCTTTAGTTGTCTGTTCCCCTCTCTTCCTCTTCGACCCAGATGTAACTGGAGGTTGAACCACACTTTCTAAACCAGACCCCTTGGTGTACCGTGTTTCAGAGCCTGGGAGTTTTGGAGCTGGGCAATGTCCTTATCGGTGATGGAAGGGTGGCTGTTTGTGATATATTTTCCATGCCGCCTGAACTGTTTGATCTTGCCCAAATAAATACATGATTCGAGGTGGTAAAATCAGTATCCTTCATAAGGCACCAGCTGCGACTGATGGGTGGGTGTTTTAGAAACCTGTTAAACCCACTACTTATGCTGTACTGCTCCCTCCTTCCCATTTCGTGCATTTCCTTAAAACTGTCGGAGAAGGATGTTAAACTCTTCCTTGGTGACAGAGTCCTCCAAATCTGCATGCCTGGGTATTATTGCCATCTCTTTTTCCCATTAATCTATAGTTATGCCACCAAAAAGATCAAAAGAAATGTTCCACTCATCCAATTTAGTTTTCACATCAAATTATCGATTTAACCAGTAATCTGAAAAAGCTTTTGTATGTTGCTATATAGGGTTGCACATTTTGGGGAATATTCAGAGGTGGAAACTCTCCATGGGAATTAACGGTGTGTTTGAGGGGTGGAGATGTTAATTATTCCTTGCCCATGAACATTCAACCACCCATCAGAGATGATTGCACGAAGGTCTGCTTTCTCTGGGATTTGCTTGACCTTCACTTGAAGTCTGTTGAACTCTGCATCCTACAAATGAGTAGATAAAGCATGTCTGGTTGGAGGGGTGTATGTTGGGCAAAGAACATTCAGAAATCTCTTCCAATACAAATTGCCTTGTGAGCATCAGAGGTGAACGAGTTACATACACAGCTCGAGCAAGACATTCATCAGCATTTCTCTGACTACGTTCCTCCATTGAGTAAAAAACAACTAATGATTCCAGGAGGACCATGAGCTGTTGCTATCGATAAGGTGTCTGATGTAGCATTTTCACCTTGGATAGAAGTAGAGGGACTTTTGTCAGAGGTTGCTTGTTGTGAGCACTGAGGAAACTTTATGCACTTGGCCAGATGATTCTGCATCTTTGTTGCATTCTTCACACATGGTTTGGCACTGTATTTGCAAATGTACACATTTTGTCCTTCTATATTAGCTGCAGTGAAATGTCTCCACACATCAGATAGTGCCCGTGGCAATTTCCTGTAAATATTATTATTTTTAATTGTGAAAAAAAGACACTTAAGCAGTTAGATTAAACAACTCCTTTGTCAGATAAATGTTTTAATATGAAACATGTACGGAAACAGTTGAGTTAACACTTAGCAGGCTCACGCAAGCTAAAACACACATGGTAGCAAAAACTAACTAGAATAAATTATTAACAAGTTAGAAATGATTAATTGTCGGAGTAGAGGACCTTGTGCATTTCAGTTAAAATAACAACCCAATGTTTATATCCCAGGACAAATGAGCTAGCAACAGCAAGCTAGTTATTTAAATTGGCATAAATGTTTAATGCTTTTTGACCTGTCTCCAAATTCATATAGTTGGTTCAGAGTTTTTGATATTTCAACCTGCGTGTCCTGATCGCGTCTTGTTTGTGGGGATGAAATCAACATGCATACGATACTGCATGCTCGCGTGCGATCTGGTCAGCATGTTAAGACAGTCTTGATTGGACTACTCTGACGATATGGAGGTACAATAGGTGTTTGTCAATCGAAAACCTAGTTTTGTGCTTGCACATTCAAATGATATTTAAATGGCGTTTTATATTAATTCATACACATTTTGAATTTGACAAGAATGGACTTGATATAGACTAGTATTTTCTTGTTTTGTTCTGTGCGTTCTTCAATATTGCATGAGATGAATAATTTTTTGGTTATGAATGATCAGATCTCCCAAAACAAACTTCACTTTCAAGATCATTCTCTTTAGAGCTATTGGTCTTAGTTGCATAGGTCAATTCTCTGCTGGCAGTATGCATTTGGTGCTCTATGTTTTTGTATGCATGTTAGAACGTTTCCTCAGATGGCACCTCTTTCAACTGACACTTAATAACAACATTACTTGACTACAAGTTATGCAGTGCTACTGAAATAGTCTAGACTTGATTGTACATTTCTGCAAAACAGCCTTTGCTCTGAATATGTAATTTTGTGAAGCTTCCAGCTGCTTAGTCGATTATGCAAATATGTTATTTCTAGCAGGGACATATTTAATGTGTCACTGGGGAAGACTGCTCATAAATGTTGCTTCTTTGCCCAAGTTAACATCATGTAGCCATATTATAGCAACTGTTACCTTTCACTCTCAGGGCGAAGAAGATGAACGGGACCCTGGACCACCCGGACCAGCCCGACATCGATGCTATCAAGATGTTCGTTGGCCAGATCCCACGGTCCTGGGCAGAGGAACAGCTGCGGGAGCTTTTTGAGCCTTACGGCGCCGTCTACGAAATCAATGTCTTGCGTGACAGGAGTCAAAACCCCCCCCAAAGCAAAGGTGACAGTGCTGTCTTGAGTTCTTCACCAGAGGTGTCCATTACACTCTCCCCTCACCCTATACAGAGTTCCCTGCCTTTTATTTATTTATATATATATATATATATTAGTGCCTTGCGAAAGTATTCGGCCCCCTTGAACTTTGCGACCTTTTGCCGCATTTCAGGCTTCAAACATAAAGATATAAAACTGTATTTTTTTGTGAAGAATCAACAACAAGTGGGACACAATCATGAAGTGGAACGACATTTATTGGATATTTCAAACTTTTTTAACAAATCAAAAACTGAAAAAATGGGCGTGCAAAATTATTCAGCCCCTTTACTTTCAGTGCAGCAAACTCTCTCCAGAAGTTAAGTGAGGATCTTTGAATAATCCAATGTTGACCTAAATGACTAATGATGATAAATACAATCCACCTGTGTGTAATCAAGTCTCCGTATAAATGCACTTGCACTGTGATAGTCTCAGAGGTCCGTTAAAAGCGCAGAGCGCATCATGAAGAACAAGGAACACACCAGGCAGGTCCGAGATACTGTTGTGAAGAAGTTTAAAGCCGGATTTGGATACAAAAAGATTTCCCAAGCTTTAAACATCCCAAGGAGCACTGTGCAAGCGATAATATTGAAATGGAAGGAGTATCAGACCACCGCAAATCTACCAAGACCTGGCCGTCCCTCTAAACTTTCAGCTTATACAAGGAGAAGACTGATCAGAGATGCAGCCAAGAGGCCCATGATCACTCTGGAGGAACTGCAGAGATCTACAGCTGAGGTGGGAGACTGTCCATAGGACAACAATCAGTCCTATATTGCACAAATCTGGCCTTTATGGAAGAGTGGCAAGAAGAAAGCCATTTCTTAAAGATATCCATTTCTTAAAGATATCCATAAAAAGTGTTGTTTAAAGTTTGCCACAAGCCACCTGGGAGACACACCAAACATGTGGAAGAAAGTGCTCTGGTCAGATGAAACCAAAATTGAACTTTTTGGCAACAATGCAAAACGTTATGTTTGGTGTAAAAGCAACACAGCTTATCACCAAGAACACACCATACCCACTGTCAAACATGGTGGTGGCAGCATCATGGTTTGGGCCTGCTTTTCTTCAGCAGGGACAGGGAAGATGGTTAAAATTGATGGGAAGATGGATGGAGCCAAATACAGGACCATTCTGGAAGAGAACCTGATGGAGTCTGCAAAAGACCTGAGACTGGGACGGAGATTTGTCTTCCAACAAGGCAATGATCCAAAACATAAAGCAAAATCTACAATGGAATGGTTCAAAAATAAACATATCCAGGTGTTAGAATGGCCAAGTCAAAGTCCAGACCTGAATCCAATCGAGAATCTGTGGAAAGAACTGAAAACTGCTGTTCACAAATGCTCTCCATCCAACCTCACTGAGCTCGAGCTGTTTTGCAAGGAGGAATGGGAAAAAATTTCAGTCTCTCGATGTGCAAAACTGATAGAGACATACCCCAAGCGACTTACAGCTGTAATCGCAGCAAAAGGTGGCGCTACAAAGTATTAACTTAAGGGGGCTGAATAATTTTGCACGCCCAATTTTTCAGTTTTTGATTTGTTAAAAAAGTTTGAAATATCCAATAAATGTCGTTCCACTTCATGATTGTGTCCCACTTGTTGTTGATTCTTCACAAAAAAATACAGTTTTATATCTTTGTTTGAAGCCTGAAATGCGGCAAAAGGCCGCA
Organism: Oncorhynchus masou masou; assembly: GCF_036934945.1. Taxonomy (NCBI): domain Eukaryota; kingdom Metazoa; phylum Chordata; class Actinopteri; order Salmoniformes; family Salmonidae; genus Oncorhynchus; species Oncorhynchus masou. The sequence goes on from NC_088213.1 coordinate 43,680,628, forward strand.
AATTTCAAGGGGGCCGAATACTTTCGCAAGGCACTATATGCTGTGTTGCTGAATTCTCTGGGATCCTGTTCCCGATAGCTAAACAACGGAAGCTTCTGCGTATTTGCAGGATTCTCTACTGTACTACTCCCTCCGCTGCCGCAGAGTAGCAGGAATCACAAGCGATGTAATGGTATTTTTTTTCATCATCATTGAAAACATTGACTGAGTTGCAGGAGGATGGGCAGTCAAAATAGTGTTTTTCTTTTTCAGTTAACAGATTAAAGCAGGTTATTTGTGTTTAAAACACAGATTTGATTTGTTTTTTCTCCAATGCAATGTGTAGACTGCACCCTACTTGTGCTACTGCAATATCCTTAGTTACAACCGACCGAGAAGGTTGTAGCCTACATCTTAAATTGGCCTACAAAATATATATTTTTGGAATGTTGGTTCAAATTGCAAGTTTTTATATCAGCTGTTCAGAAATATGAGACTCGGATGTAGTCTTGCCTGCATCATGTCAATAAAATCGGTTGATAGGAATGGTTCAGAAGAGGGAGAGTAACGTGAAGAGATGTGTGCGTGAACTAGCACATGTACAGAACATGTTCTTTAGAGTAACATTTACTTTGTCTAACAACTGTCTATATCCCCAAACAGGTTGTTGTTTCATAACATATTACACTCGCAAATCTGCATTGGAAGCACAAAATGCTCTTCACAACATGAAAATTCTCCCAGGGGTGAGTAGGTTTGGTAGAAATGTTTACTTCCTCCATAAATCATATTGGGAAGCTTGCCAGGTTGTAATAGAACAACAGCTTTTATCTCTAGATATGTAGGACCCTATAGGACCCTATTAAAATCTGTATATTTTTCCTGTTTAGTAGTTTTTCCCCAAATTCCGATTTCTCCGTTTTGTTTTTCCAGGTTTCCGTTTCTTTTATCACACTTGTTTAAATAGGAAACAACTAAATGGGATGCTTTAAGTCCACAACAATGGTTAAACCACATCAAAAGACTGCTTTTGAGCTTGATTTTTTAAAAACATTTTATTTAGATTTAGATACTTACCCTTTAATTTCAGTGGCACCAAGCAAGAGGTTTTTTTGTAGAGCACATAGTTTGATAGTTTGCAAAACAAATACTGGATTGATGCCAATAATGATCTCATTCTGCCAGGTAAGCATAGGCTATTTTTGTAATAAACTGTTAATTGAGAAGGTTTTTGGAAAGCCTTTCCATCTACCATAACAATGATGCTAAAGAAAATAATTAACGGCTACACAAAGTTGTAGACGCGTGCACCAGACATGCAGTCAGGGGGAATTCTCTTTGCCTCTTAAAGTTGCAGGAAATACCCATCACTGATGCATTCTGTTCATGTCTTAAGATAAACCTGGGCAAATTGAAATAATGTTCCATACATTTAGTTTATTCCCTACGAAGTTTAATACATTTAAATGTTGTTGAATTCCGTTTTAATGTATTGATTCCTTCTGTATTCTCCACATCGCAGATTTTATAGGGCCCTAGGGATGCCAAACGCACATCCATTTATACTAGAGGTCGACCGATTTATGATTTTTCGACGCCGATACCGATTAACCGGACAAATTTTTGTTTTTTGGGGTGATTTTTTTTTATTGTGTAATAATGACAATTGCAACAATACTGAATGAACACTTATTTTAACTTAATATAATACATCAATAAAATCAATTTAGCCTCAAGTAAATAATGAAACATGTTCAATTTGGTTTAAATAATGTAAAAAAGTGTTGAAGTATAATTGCAATATGTGCTATGTAAGAAAGTTAACGTTTCAGTTCCTTGCTCAGAACATGAGAACACATGAAAGCTGGTGGTTTTTAACATAAGTCCTCAATATTCCCAGGTAAGAAGTTTTAGGTTGTAGTTATTAAAAGAATTATAGGACTATTTCCCTCTATACCATTTGTATTTCATTAACCTTTGACTATCGGATGTTCTTATAGGCACTCTAGTATTGCCAGTGTAACAGTATAGCTTCCGTCCCTCTCCTCGCTCCTCCCTAGGCTCGAACCAGCAACACAACGACAACAGCCACCATCGAAGCAGCGTTACCCATGCAGAGCAAGGGGAACAACTACTAGAAGGCTCAGAGCGAGTGATGTTTGAAACGCTATTAGCGCGCGCTAACTAGCTAGCTATTTCACTTCGGTTACACCAGCCTCATCTCGGGAGTTGATAGGCTTGAAGCCATAAACAGCGCAATGCTTGACGCACAACGAAGAGCTGCTGGCAAAACGCATGAAAGTGCTGTTTGAATGAATGTTTACGTGCCTGCTTCTGCCTACCACTGCTCAGTCAGATACTTAGATACTTGTATGCTCAGTCAGATTATGTGCATCGCAGGACACGGTAGATAATATCTAGTAATATCATCAACCATGTGTAGTTAACTAGTGATGAGGCCGTCATTGAAAGTATGAATGTGTTCTTAGCTGACTTGCCTAGTTAAATAAAGGTATAAAAAACGTCAAATCCGCGCCCAAAAATACCGATTTCCGAATGTTATGAAAACCTGAAATCAGCCCTAATTAATCGGCTATTCCGATTTAATCGGTCGACCTCTAATTTATACCTATCAGGGCAATATCCGTCAGCGCTTCTTCCTTTAAATTCAATGTCTTTCCTCAACAGATGCATCACCCCATTCAGATGAAGCCAGCTGACAGTGAGAAGAATAATGGTGAGTATAGCTACATCTCTGCAAGCAGTGGAGCCTGGTGGATGGTATGGTCATTTTGTTTTCATATTGAAGCCTTACCTCTTAGAAGCTGATGTTGTTGTATGTAGTCTCTAATGCAGTTACTCAATGTTTGTTTAAACAACCTTGTCTTCATTCTCTTTCAGCGGTTGAAGACAGGAAGTTGTTCATAGGAATGATATCAAAAAAGTGTAATGAGAATGACATCAGACTTATGTTCTCACCGTACGGACAGATCGAGGAATGTAGAATACTACGTGGGCCGGATGGACTGAGCCGTGGTGAGGCAGATTCAGTTCACCTTTCATCCTCACCGTCACACACACACCTTCAACAAGATGCACCCAAACACACATACACATTTACTCTACCAGTTATACTATGAGGACTAGTCATTGTTTTGACATTAATCTCTCTACATGCGGTACGTACACTCCCACACACTCACTCTAAAATAGTTGCATACAGATGGGTGAAAAGTCATTACTCTCATTTGTCCTCTTGTGTACAAATCCCACATATCTTCCATACAAATCCTCTCACAGAAAATGTACCAATCTCAAGGTCATCACTTCTAGATGTAGCATATTGACTTAAATTCTAGTTATTTATGATCCAAATATCTGTTAGACACTGTTCCAAGTGTGTTGTTTGGAGGGCTTTTTAACTAAAACAAGAACTTACCAGACTCCATAGCATGCTGCAATCTGCGCTGTATGCTTTCCATTATCTGTTTCTAAATGCTGTCAGGAGTCAGGACCGTGTATGTCAACCATTTACGAGTTGTTCCCCTTCTGCAGGTTGTGCGTTTATAACTTTTACAGCAAGACAGATGGCACAGTCAACAATCAAATCCATGCACCAATCACAAACTATGGAGGTAAGCGTTGAACCTGCACATCTCCCGTTCTTCAGAAACAGAATCTACACTGAACAAAAATATAAATGGAACATGTTGGTCACATGTTTCATGAGCTGAATTAAAAGATTCCAGGAACGTTCCATATGCACATAAAGCTTATTTCTCAAAAGTTGGCATTTCTCCTTTGCCAAGATATGCCACACCTGTCCGGTGGATGGTTATCAAGAAGCTGATTAAACATCATGATCATTACACAGGTGCTCCTTGTACTAGGGACAATAAAGGCCACTCTAAAATGTGCAATTTTGTCACACAACACAATTCCACAGATGTCTTTTAGTTTTGAGGGAGTGTGAAATTGGCATGCTGACTGCAGGAATGTCCAACATCTGTTGCCAGATAATTGAATGTTCATTTCTCTACCATAAACCTCCTCCAACATAGTTTTAGAGAATCTGACAGTACGGCCAACCGGCCTCACAACCGCAAACCACGTGTACGGTGTAGTGTGGGCAAGCGGTTTGCTGATGTCAACGTTGTGACCAGATTGCCCCATGGTGGAGGTGGGGTGATGGTATGTGCAGGCATTAGCTATGGACCATAAACACAATTGCATTTTATCAATGGCAATTTGAATGCACAGAGATACCGTGACGAGATCCTGATGCCCATTGTCGTGCCATTCATCCGCTGCCATCGCCTCATGTTTCAGAATAATAATGCACGGCCCCGTGTCACAAGGATTTGGACACATTTCCTGGAAGCTGAAAATGTCCCAGTTCTTCCATGGCCTCATACTCATGAAACATGTCCTACACATTGAGTATGTTTCGGATGCTCTGGATCGACGTGTACAACAGCGTCTTCCCACCAATATCCAATATATAACAACATTCCACAGGCCACAATCAACAGCCTGATCAAGTATATGCAAAGGAGATGTGTCGCGCTACATGAGGCAAATCCCAGATACTTATTGGATTTATTGGATTTCTGATCGACGCCCCTACTTTATATTTTTTTTTTTTTTTAGGTATCTGTGACCAACAGATGCATGTCTGTATTCCAAGTCATGTGAAATCCACAGATTAGGGCCTAATTTATTTATTTCAATTGTCTGATTTCCTAATATGAGCTGTAACTCAGTCAAATCTTTGAAATTGTTGCATGTTGATATTTTTTATATTTTTGTTCAGTATAACATGATAACCTGCTTTTTTTCCCTCTGCCTTATATGATTGTCTGGCCCATTACTCAATTAATGCCATTTTGAAATGGCTGTTATTGTGCTAGAGGAATATCTATATGAAATGACACTATTTGCTGTCTTTCCTGACTTTTTAGGGCTGCTCGTCTCCCATCGTAGTGAAGTTTGCTGACACGCAGAAGGACAAGGAGCAAAAGCGCATCACCCAGCAGCTTCAGCAGCAGATGCAACAGCTCAACACTGCCTCAATGTGGGGGAATCTGACCGGGCTCAACTCTCTTGGACCACAGTATCTGGCAGTAAGTGACCACCACCTCCGGCGTCATCCCCAGCAGAGCTTTGGAATGGCCAGTGGCTTGGCTTCAAGCCCTTGTTAATGTTCCAGTTTAGACATTTTTAGGTTCATATTTTCGGAGGTAGGTATTCAGGACAAAGCTTAGCTTGTTTGTGTTTGCAAGCAAATTAAGGTTTGGGTTGCAATTGGTTACAATCTCAGGTTTGTTGTCGAAAGATGAGGGTTACTGGGACACATTAAAATGCACTGCTGTTTGGCAGACTGATTTAGTCTCTATATCAGGGGTGTCAAACAAATTTTGCCCTGGGAGCCGCATTCGGTCTAAATACAGGTCCGGAGGGATTTAAATATTTAAACGGCGTCAAAATTGAATGTAGGTCCATTATAATTTCCACACAGTTTCGATTTGGTTTTAATGATTTAAAAGTAGGGATGCACGATATATTGGTGAACATATCGGAATCGGCCCAACGTCTAGTTTAACGCCTGTGCAAAACCGATGTCAAAGCTGACGTGCATACCTCTATAACGTAGGTACATAACATAATGACGCCACGTAAAATGTTGCGCTACAGTTGCAACACAGCGTTCTTAACCTAGCCCACAATGTCTGCTGTGTGGATTGAGCAGTCAACAAGTCCAGCTGTCATTTGAAAGAGTAAGAACATTTCAGGAGACAACTCAAAGGCGAAATCCATTAACGCCAAGATAATGGAATTCATTGCCCTTGACAATCAACCGTTCTCTGTCGTGGGTGATGTTGGCTTTCGCTAACTGGTCGAGCACCGGTACGTACACCTGTTGCCCTACTGGAGTTACACAGTAATAGCGTCACTGCTATTAGCTTCACGACATACTATGGAAAAGCGTTTGGGTCTTTGAGTGTCAAAATATTATTAAAATAAGCGTTTTTAATTTTACATGTCAAATAACACTGTTCTATTATAGAATGTTGTGTGTTCTGAATTTGCACATGCACACAACACCACTACGATCAGTTGCACTGTCAAAGCTGTACATAAGTCTGTAAACACAATTCACAAACTATGCTATGGACCAAACTATTATAATACAATCGTAATAAAGCATCAGTTGTTCGACCCCAACTTCTGGGGTAGCTAGCTTTCGCTTGGTACCTAGCTAGCACCAATGCAACCAGCCTGAAAACAATGACCATAAGAAACTGCAGTCATTTTCATTATTCTTAGCAATGATTCAGGAATTCTTCTGAGTAAGTATTGTTGTTCGCTTATTGAAATTGAACTTTAGTTAATGAAAATAAATGGCTAGCCAGCTACTTAACCCTGTTGCCCAAAGCTAACGTTATAAGCAGCCAGCGAGCTTCATCTGGCTAGTGAGGCTTGACAGGGTTATGTTGTGAAACAATAAGGATTCGGCGCAATAGTGGAATTTGCGGTTTGCCTTCAAAATAAAAGTACCTCGGGCCTCCTGGGTGGTGCAGTGGTCTAGGGCACTGCATTGCTGTGCCACCAGAGACTCTGGGTTCGCGCCCAGGCTCTATCGCAGCCGGCCGCGACCGGGAGGTCCATGGGGCGACGCACAATTGGCCCAGCGTCGTCCGGTTTAGGGAGGGCTTGGCCAGTAGGGATATCCTTGTCTCATCGCACACCAGCAACTCCTGTGGCGGGCCGGGCGCAGTGCACGCTAACTGGGTCGCCAGGTGCAGAGTGTTTCCTCCGACACATTGGTGCGGCTGGCTTCCGGGTTGGATGCGCGCTGTTAAAGAAGCAGTGTGGCTTGGTTGGGTTGTGTTTCGGAAGACGCATGGCTTTCAACGTTCGTCTCTCCCAAGCATTGTAGCGATGAGACAAGATAGTAACAACTAACAATTGGATACCATGAAATTGGGGAGAAAAGGGTGTAAACATTTTTTTTTTAAGTACCTCTGAAAGTGATGCAGAAGTTTACAATTGGTGGAATCGTGCCATATTTAGACTAGATCATGTTAAACAAGGTTGGAATGTGAAGCAATGAAATGGGGTATTAGTCTACTAGATGACACCTACAGAACACAACTGAAGAGTTTGTGCAAATATTAGCGTTGTAACTCTTATTGCGGGTCAATGACTGTGTGAAATCACCTCCCCAGTCAGCCTATTGTGTATTGACATTCATATCGCACTGTACAGCTTTAACTAAGGAGGGGATCATTGAAATGGGGTATCAGTCTACTCAATACCCAATATATTTTTTTACCAACGTCCTCAGAGTTATCAGACTCAAACATCCACGCAGTATTGTTTTTCCTCCGGAATAGTGTTCAATACACAAAGATTGACAAATTTGGCTCAATTCAGTTGTTTCAGAGTCCTGCAATAAGAGCTACGACACGAATGTTCTCAGGGTGTCACTGAGTAGACTGTTGCCCCATGTCATTGACCCACAATCCATAGGTAAGGCTGTACAGTGGAATAAGTATGCCCCCAATGCAATTCTAAAGTATAATACATCCAGTGTGATTTCTACAGATCTTGGTCAAATTAACATTTTGTCTTTTGATTTTTATAACATTTCAACCTCGTTTAGCATGATCTATTCAATTATCACATTCTACTTTTTTTATTAATTTGTATCACTGTCAATGACAGTTTTATTTTGAAGGCTAACCGCAAATTCCACTTGTGCCGGATCCTTATTGTGGCTAGCTTCACATAGGTGGTTACGACCACCATTAATCAAATAAGAACTGTCTTATAAATTAGGCGTATTTTAGATGACACCTAGTTATATAGTTAGCTAGCTAACTATATAGCTACTCAAACAGATTGTCGTTTTGCTATGTTATTGGGGAAGAACATTGTTTGCATCCATGAGCTAGCTAGCTTTTTTTTATGACTAGCACTGTAGTCATAAAGTCGCTACACTCGCATTAACATCTGCTAACCATGTGTATGTGACAAATAAAATTTGATTTGATTTTAGGTGAGCGAGAACTTTACCAGCATCATAGCATATGTATCGATGAATCGTTGCGACATGAAATACGAGTGATAGTGTAATCAATGTGTAACTACCTAAAAAATGTATGCATTACATTATTGGTTGAGAATTAAACGACTGAAGAAATGAACAACGAAACCGCACAGCAAGTAAGTGAAAGAGATATGTTTTGATTGTGTTTTATTGGTAGTGGGGACATACTTACATGCCAACCAAATGACTTTTTGGTGTGCGTGTGTAACCTTTGTTTAACTAGGCAAGTCAGTTAAGAACAAATTCTTATTTACAATAAGAGCCAAACCCGGACGACGCTGGGCCAATTGTGTGGCCCCCTATGGGACTCCCAATCACGGCCGGATGTGATACAGCCTGGTTTCGAACCAGGTTCTGTAGTGACTCCTCTTGCACTGAGATGCAGTGCCTTAGACCGCTGTGTGTGTGTGAACTATTTAACCTCTAGCGTTGAGCAATCCCGTATCCGGGAGCGTAATCATAGCCTCAAGCTCATTAGCATAACGCAACGTTAACTATTCATGAAAATTGCAAATTAAATAAATATATTGGCTCACAAGCTTAGCCTTTTGTTAACAACACTGTCATCTCAGATTTTCAGAATATGCTTTTCAACATAGCTACACAAGCATTTGTGTAAGAGTATTGATAGCTAGCATAGTATTAAGCCTAGCATTCAGCAGGCAACATTTTCACAAAAACAAGAAAAGCAATCAAATCATTTACCTTTGAAGAATTTCGGATGTTTTCAATGAGGAGACTCTCAGTTAGATAGCAAATGTTCAGTTTTTCCAAAAAGATTTTGTGTAGGAGAAATCGCTCCGTTTTGTTCACGTTGGCTAAGAAAAAAACAGACAAATTAAGTCATTACAATGCCAAACTCGACAGAAACATGACAAATGTTGTTTAGAATCAATCCTCAAGGTGTTTTTCACATATCTATTCGATGATAAATAATTCGTGGCAGTTGCCTTTCTCCTCTGAACCAAATGTAAAAGTGGATGCAGCTGGAGATTGCGCAATAATTTCGACGGAGGACACCAAGCGGACACCTGGTAGTCTATGGTCAATCTTCCAATGATATGCCTACAAATACGTCACAATGCTGCAGACACCTTGGGGAAACGACAGTGTAGGCTCATTCCTGGCGCATTCACAGCCGTATAAGGAGACATTGGAACACAGCGCATTCAATATCTGGGGCATTTCCTGAATGAAATTTCATCTTGGTTTCGCCTGTAGCAATAGTTCTGTGACACTCACAGACAATATCTTTCCTTAGATTTCGTGCACCAGCTGTTGTTTACAAATATGCATAGGCCTCCACCCCTTGTCTTACCAGAGGCCGCTGTTCTATCCTGCTGAAAAATCTTAAAACCCGCCACCTGTATGTTAATCATAACTTCGTTCAGCCACGACTCAGTTTTTAATGTCCCGTTGGTAGGATATACATGCTCATAGTTCGTCTATTTTATTTTGATTGATTGTGAATCTGGAGTGAATCCTTCCCGTCCGACTGGTTGAAGAATTCCTCTAGTACGAGGGGAGTAATCACTGCCCTGATATCAAGAAGTTATGTTTGGTCATAAGACACGGTGGCAGAAACATTATGTACAAAAGAAGTTACAAGTAACGCGAAAAAACATATACAATAGCACAATTGGTTACGGGATCGTAAAACGGTGGCCATGTCCTTTGGCGCCATAGTGACCAATCTTGAATTAGAGCATGCGCGTGAGGTCTTTCCCTCTCTCATCAATTGTTGCCTATCAATTCCATTCAAAATAGATAATCATGTGATCTCACACACAGTACCAGTCAAAAGTTTGGACACCTACTCATTCCGGGGTTTCTTTATTTTTACTATTTTCTACATTGTAGAATAATAGTGAAGACATCAAAACTATGAAATAACACACATGGAATCATGTAGTGCCTTGATGACAGCGTTGCACACTCTTGGCATTCTCTCAACCAACTTCACCTGGAATTCTTTTCCAATAGTCTTGAAGGAGTTCCCACATATGCTGATGACTTGTTGGCTGCTTTTCCTTCACTGGTCCAAAACATCTCAATTGGTTTGAGGTCGAGTGATTGTGGAGGTCATGTCATCTGATGTAGCACTCCATCACTCTCCTTCTTGGTCAAATAGCCCTAACACAGCCTGGAGGTGTGTTGGGTCATTGTCCTGTTGAAAAAAAATGACAGTCCCACTAAGCGCAAACCAGATGGGATGGCATATCGTTGCGGAATGCTGTGATAGCCATGCTGGTTAAGTGTGCCTTGTGATGGTGCTTTGTCACCAGCAAAGCACCATCACACCTTCACCATGCTTTCCGGTGGGAACCACATGTGGAGATCATCCGTTCACCTACTCTGTGTCTCAAAGACATGGCTGTTGGAACCAAAAATCTCATTTGGACTCATCCGACCGTCTAATGTCCATTGCTCGTGTTTCTTGGCCCAAACAAGTCTCTTCTTCTTATTGGTGTCCTTTAGTTGTGGTTTCTTTGCAGCAATTTGACCATGAAGGCTTGATTCACACATTCTCCCCTGAACAGTTGATGTTGATGTCCATTGCTTGAACTCTTTTATTTGGGCCCCAGTCTGAGGTGCAGTTAAATCTTATGACCTCTGCAGCAGAGGTAACTCTGGGTCTTTCTTTCGTGTTGTGGTCATCATGAGAGCCAGTTTCATCATGCACTTGAAGAAACTTTGAAAGTTCTTGAAATTTTCCACATTGACTGACCATGTTTTAAAGTAACGATGGACTGTTTCTCATTGCTTATTTGAGCTGTTCTTGCAATAATATGGACTTGGTATTTTACCGAATAGGGCAATCGTCTGTGTACCACCCCCCCCTACCTTGTCACAACACAACTGATTGGCTCAATCAGAAGAAGGAAAGAAATTCCACAAATTAACTTAAGACAAACCTGTTAATTGAAATGCATTCCCGGTGACTACCTCATGAAGCTGGTTGAGAGAATGCCAGGAGTGTGCAAAGTTGTCAAGGCTAAGGGCAGCTACTTTGAAGAGTCTCAAATATAAAATATATTTTGATTTTAACACTTTTGGTTACGACATGATTCCGTATGTGTTGTTTCATAGTTTTGATGTCTTCACTATTCTACAATGTAGAAAATAGTTTTAAAAAATAGTCAAAAATAAAGAAAAACCCTGGAATGAGTAGGTGTTCCAACTTTTGACTAGTTCGATCTCTCTCTGTCAAAAGTTGGAACACCTACTCATTCCAGGGTTTTTCTTTATTTTGCTATTTTTTAAAACTATTTTCTACATTGTATAATAGTGAAGACTTCAAAACTATGAAATACAAATAATACACACTTGCAATGCATTTGGAAATGCAGTGGAACTCTGGAGCTCTGTCAGTGACCATCGGGTTCTTGGTCACCTCCCTGACGAAGGCCCTTATGAATGCACCTGTCTTCGCTTTGTCGTTATGGGCTATTTATTGATTGAGGAAAAACATTTTGTTTTAATTCATTTTAGAATAAGGCTGTAACGTAACAAAATGAGGAAAAAGGGAAGCAGTCTGAATACATTCCAAATTCATTGTAGCTAGCTACATCTATGGGCTTTTATGTTTTTCTGTCGTGCGTAATATGTATTGGCTAATGTCACAATCATTTGTGCTTTTTTTGGTTTTGGGATTAAAAAATGTGTCTTTTTATGTGGGGCTCATAAAATGTATTTAAAGTATGGCTCATCAGGCTCAGGTTCCATCAGGCTTGCATTTTCGATCAAAGCTCTTATCAAATCACTTTATGCTTTTGAATGACTCTTCCGGTTTAACTATCTGCGTTGACCCGCTTTTGCATGAACTCTTTTGGACTCACATGCTGCTACTGTTTATTATATATCCTGTTGCCTAGTCACTTTATCCCTACCTAATGTTTACATATCTGCCTCGTACCCCTGCACATCGACTCGGTACTTGTACACCGTGTATATAGCGAAATAATTATAGTTACTCATTGTGTATTTATTCCTTGTGTTGCTTGTCTATTATCTCTATTTTTATCCCTCCATTATTGTGAACTGAGTTAGCATTCCACTTTTAATTCATTTACAAAGCATGTGACATAACGTGATTTGACACCCCTGCTCTAGAGCATTGACTGCCTTATTGTCAATTTGTTATTAGACTTGATTTGGCATGAGGTTTCCTTTTGATTGAACATTTTGAGTTTTGCCTCGTAAGTATTCTCCTTGACCTTAGGGAGTAGGCACATGATCTGTTTCTTCAGTATGAGTTGTGCATTTTCTGCATCCAGCCAGCTCCCACCCACCTTGCTTCTGTTTGGTTTGCTGTCAGAGATTTATATTTTCATTGTTTCCAATTATCTATGTGAAATGGCCATCTAGTCTCAATTGAAGTTTTCAATTGGCTTCTTTAATTCTAAATGGGGAGTGGATCTCCTGAACCTCCAATTATGTGGCCAGTCCAATATAAACGGCAGAGCTTTCTACGATGTTAGTGCTGCTCCATGGGTGCGCTGTGAAAATCTTCCAACTTCTTCCTTTTCTTCGTTGTCTTGCCTTCCATTTAAATCCTCTTAACTCTCATTTCATCCCACTGTGTTTCCCAGCGTCATGTTTTTTCTGGATTTTCTCTGACTCTTCCCCTCTCTTTATCACCAACATTTACACCTCTATTCTTTCCTGTCCTTTTACCCTTCCTCAGTCCTACTCAACCCACATTACCTTTTTTTCTCTCTCTGCTATTTCTTTCCTGAAAGCACAGTCCCGGATGCAGTCCTGACCCGTTTTGTGTTCTCTGTTTTGGTGTAATGTCTAGCTTTATTTACAGCTCCTCCAGCAGTCTGCCACCTCTGGGAATGCCCTCAACAACCTTCATCCCATGTCTGGTATGTCAGGTAAAAACAGACATTTCCCACCTCTCTTCCCCCCTTTCCATTCTTACACCTGCACGCTAAATGTGTTTTCCTCCCCCATCCAACTGCCACCTGTGGTGTGCCTGGTGAAGATGTGCGTTATTGATTCTGCTGCGTGCGTCATTCTCTGCATGCCTGAACTCCCAAGTGTGCTGTGTTTGTCAAGCAGTGGTGAGGGACCGTGTTCAAAACCTGCTCCTCATTTATGAATTGAATTTTGAGCTGAAACGCGCTGCCACTAGGAATCTCCAGACGTTAACACTAACACACAAACTGGTGTTTTAAAAAATCTGGTTTCTAGCAGTGTGTCTGCTGCAGCGAGTGGCTACTTACCGAATTCATCATAGCAAGAACTGAGTAATTAATGTTTTCATTCCAATATGATAACCACAGGGTATGTCATGGGGCAAGCTACAATTGTTCAAGATATTACAAAGCCTGCTTTAAATTCATATTGAAACTTAATCTGAATTGATTTGAACTGTTTACCTCGTTACCAAAGTCAGCTCATTATCCATCTTCTTGATTTACCCCACATATCACTGCATTTTATCTGCTTTCTGTGTGTTTTTGGCCAGTGCCCTAGTTGTGTTTATTGAATGGGCTGTTAAGTTTCTACTTTTGCCTCCCATCTCACACATTTCAGATTGTGTTGGAAAGGTACCTGCAAGTCTCTGCTTTAAGCTTCACATGTTATAAAGCAAAAAGTGATTGCATGACTCAGTGTAACCTATATATTGACCTAAGCGAGATCTAGGTTCCATGGCCCGTATTAAGTGCAGATTATGCGTGTGTCTCAGGGCTGAATGCCATGCAGAACCTGGCTGCCCTGGCAGCAGCGGCCAGCGCCACACAGGCCACGCCCACGGGCAGCAGCGCTCTCACCACCTCTAGCAGTCCCCTCAACGTGCTCACCAGCTCAGGTACGAGTACTGGACAGCAGGCACACTCATCATGGGACGCCTACAAGGGTTGGTCTGGCTTTTTATCTCTCACCCCCCCCCCCCTCACCTGTATGTATCTTTAACCTTATTCCACTGACTCGCCTCTGTGAACACTGTTGGTTGTGTTTCATTAACCTTTCCTCCTGTTGCCTTCCCATCCCTAGTCTCTGCTTTATGTTCCCTGGTCTGTGAATTAAGACTTAAGTCCTACTAGCGGAGTCAAATGGTGGCATTTTCCTCCATTTGATTAAATGTTTTGGGGTTGACTCATCTCTACAGCAGGATCGTCACCTACCTCCTGTAACAACAACTCAATGAACCCCATGGCCTCCTTAGGGGCGCTGCAGTCTTTGGCCGCAGGGGCTGGAGCCGGCCTCAACATGGGCTCACTTGCAGGTTAGCAGACTCAAAACATATTTGTATTCGATAATTTACCACATCTATTACCTTAAATTTGAAGAGTGCATGATACATATACAAAGTATTCTAGCCCTAATCTTGTAACAGAGCTCCTGTGTCTAGGGATGGCAGCCCTGAACGGCGGTCTAGGCAGCGGGGGCCTGTCGAACGGAACCAGTAGCACCATGGAGGCCCTTACCCAGGCCTACTCTGGGATCCAGCAGTACGCTGCTGCTGCCCTCCCCAGCCTCTACAACCAGAGCCTGCTCTCCCAACAGAGTGTCAGTGCTGCAGGAAGCCAGAAGGAAGGCAAGTAGGGGGTTCGAGATGGGGCATAAAGGGGTATGACTGGGGGTGTGGGGGTGGGGAGATTTGTGTTAACTGAAATGACTGCGATACAGCGATCACGTGCTACGCTGTGATTGACGTTTGATTGTAGTACTAGTGCAAGGGATATTAAGAGCTTAGTTATAGATTACATCATTTTTGATGTGACCTTAGTGTGGGATTGGTGAAAATGTGTTGTCACCTGCTGAGGGTTCTGTCTTGTTTTAAATATGCTGCAACAGCAAGCGACAGTCGGAGCACGGGTAAGATTTAATTGCAACACTCTGAAATGTTTTCACAGTACTCGGTGGCGGATTTAGGTATAGGCGACATGGGCAGCCGCCCAGGGAGGCATCTTGCCGTGGTCGGCACGGGGCGCCCGCACAAAAAAAAATCAGAATGGTGACATTTCCGCGATCAGTTTTCTATCACTCATTTGCACGTCACGACAATGATATCATGTCCCTGTGTGGTGCTGTGGGTCAATTAACCTTGTTGGAGTGGGCGCCCTGATTCTAGTCTGAGCTAGGCAGGCTACTGCCTGGGAAGGTCTCTCACTCAGAAGTATGAGATGGGGCGGGGGTAGGTTGACCTCAGGGCTCCCCACTGGAACCCTGAGGTAGGGGGCTGGGGGGATCTATCAAATAGCACACCTCTAACTTTGTACAGTAGTAATGCAATTAGTAAAATCAGTCACACTACGAAATGCAACCAAATAAACCACAATTCATTCATAATACTGTATATATATATATAGTAAATGTTTTATGGTTAAGAATAATATTAAACCAGTCTGTACACCACCAAGGTGAATTGGTTTAGTCTTGACTCTTGGTTGACCGGGATGGGTAATGTATTGATGCTTGAGTGCAAAATCAACATAAATGGGGGGCGGGGTGGGGGGTGTTCGCCCAGGGAGCCATACAAGCTAGAACCGCCACTGACAGTACTTGTTGTAGGAAATGTCATGTTAAAATTAGCATGAATCCGTATCAGAAGGCTCCTCAGATAACATTTTGAAATGCTGTTAGTCTGTCAAAAACAAAATGGTTGCCTCTGGCTTAGTTGTATTCATTACCATCTTGTTGTGTCAGACTTTGTAATACATGATTTCCTGCTCTGCTCTCTTAAGGCCCTGAGGGAGCCAACTTGTTCATCTACCACCTCCCCCAGGAGTTTGGAGACCAGGATCTGCTCCAGATGTTCATGCCCTTTGGCAACGTTATTTCCGCTAAGGTGTTCATTGACAAGCAGACCAACCTCAGCAAGTGTTTTGGTATGCTGGTGGATGGGGAAAACAGCACATCACGGTCTATATAGTGTGTTCTTATTATGAAGGCAAGGATTTAAAAAAACTTATCTGGATTCTCTTACAGGCTTTGTGAGTTACGACAATCCAGTCTCATCCCAGGCCGCCATTCAGTCGATGAACGGTTTCCAAATTGGCATGAAGCGACTAAAGGTGCAGCTGAAGAGATCCAAAAATGACAGCAAGCCATATTGAATGCTTTCTCTCAATTGGACTTGGTTAGGATTTTTTTTTCCTTCTGGTAAGTGGAGTGTGAATAAGAAACTAAAACCCTGCTGCAAACCCCTACCCTCGCCTCATTCTTCCCTCTCCCTTTGCGCATTACAAGATTACCACTTTGCTGGGTTCACTCCTTTTTATTCTCTGTATTAACAAACAAGCAGAAAACAAAAGCAACATGCAAAAGGATGTTGCTCAACTGAAACTGGATACTTGCGTTCTGTTTTGTTTTTTGAATTTTTCTTTTTTAAACGTAATTGTATTTGTTCATTTTAAGTTAAGGTGTCATTAGTTTGCTGTGTAAAAGTTGAGTCATAATGATGTTGCACAATGACAGCCAGTTGCCAAAATATCCCCTTGATTTTCACCCCTGCTCCCACCACCACCTAATCATGCCACCTGACCCCACTCCAAATTTAATCCCATCATAACGAAACCATCTCCATGGTTGCGTTCTTAAACGCTCTGATGCGTCATGCAGAGCTTTCCAGAGAACTGCCTTTTTGAAATGAGGGTGGACAGAGCATGCACCGGATAATGGCAAGAGAACAATAGCTGTTTGCCAACTGCAATTATCAATTATGTACGCAAGATCTGAGTTCACTCCAGCAGATGAGCCATTTAAAAAAAAAAAGTTTATTTATAAGTTGCCTGAAAAGTCTATGTGATGCTGTACCAGGAATACATTGCATACAGTAGGCTTTTACTCATTTTTTTTGTTTGTTTGTTTATTTATTAAACTAGAAGAAGCTTGAATTTCTGTTCTCAACATATTTTGGAGCAAAATATAGTTTTTTACAACTGAATGAATTGATTTGTAAGACGTCAGCAGTATTGCCTTGAATGGTTTTGTGAGATATTTAACTTGCCAACCTCTTGATTGGTCTCAGGACAATGTCACAACGCCACACCCTTGCTTCAGGGATGTCGTGTAGTTTATCTGAAATATTTCACCCTTTTTTTCAATTGAATATCAGAGAGCGTATGGGATCCTGCGTCGTTAACAAATACTGTGCTGAATGTGTGTGAAGGGAGGAATAATTGGGTCCTACTTTAAGTTTTAATGAACACAGCCGTTAAAGGTGTCATCTGGCTTGAGTAATTTTATTCCCCACCTGTCAGATGTGTAAATTTGACCTTCTGTCTAATGCTGCCCTTCACATGTCTTCTTTTAAGTGAGGAACGGTGACTTCAGTAGCGGCAATAACTTAGTCTCTACTCACCCATGATCTTTAACTTCAAAAGAGCCTTCCGCCCCATTTAGAATATTTACATTCAATCTATTTCCTTTCTGTTTTTAGCTGTCAATTCAAGTAGAACATCAGTCCTCCTAACACTAAATGGAATATCACTTGGCATTGTGGGCTTGCAGCAATCGAGTGTCCTGGAAAAGAGCAACATTGGGACTTTTCGAAGTTAACATTTGTCAGATTCATCCTACATTATCCAATCAGCTCTACTAATTACCGATGCAAAACAATGCTCTAATTAGATATTATAATTGATTTGTATTTTATTTTTTCTCTCTTTAAACAAAATGTTTTGGAATTATTCATCATCCGCAGTTCAAGTAGTCTGCTCTACCTCTCAGAGCTGGTTAGATGAGACTACTCCCTCAAAATACTGACATCCCTGCAGATTTTTATTCCAGTGCATGTATTTATTATTAACTAAAAACTCTAGCATTTCATGATTGGCGACGTTAAATAAATGTTAATCACTACAACAAACACAGTAATCCCTTAGACTTCTATTAACTTAGTGTTTTTATAGAAATGGAAAGAAGCAATTGTCCAGATGTATATTACAAAACTATTATGCCCTTTTCTATTTTTATAAAGGTTTTATACTTCTCCCAAGTGTCGGGAACTATTTATTGCCTAAATTATTTCTCTGAATTGAAATGATTGTTTCAATTTAACTTTTTTTTTTTTTTGTAGAATACTAATGTGACGTTGGTTACTACATTTAAATATGGGAGGGTTAAACTACTGACCTGTGTAGCCCTATTCAAGTGTTTATTGTTAATGTGCAACAAGTGACAATTTTGTATGGTCAGTGAGTAGGATTTGCCAGCTGCTAAAGATTTTGAAACTGTTGTCCCCTTGCATTTTAAGAATGGAATATATTATAGGGAAAATCAATATTTTACTTGAGTTCAACCTAGATATGTGCCTATTTAACTATCATTTCCATGTGAATAACAATACCAACTGAGAAAATAGGCTTAAGCAGGGTTACTGCAAGGTTAAGTCCAGGGTATTTGCTGCCATTTAAAGTAAGTCCAAAGACTGAATCTCAACTGATGGGGGGGCACATAGTTGTTGTACATGAACTTAACCATCGCTGTAAACTTTGCTGTACATCTCATACTTTTGCTTTGTATGAAAGGCATCATTTTGCGTAAGCGTACAGAAGTGGAATTCTTAAGAACAGCAGCAGATTATGGTAGAGAGAACATGAGAAGATGCCAAACACTCACAGATAAGCTATTTTGTTTATAACGTGAAACAGACTAATGGTGTCTTAAAGTTTTATAGCGTAAACTTTTTTACTCATTTGTTTTATAAATTGTCTTCAGTTTGTTTGCGCTGTCTTTACTTAACCTTTCTGTATTGTATTGACAAACTGCCTTTTTATTTAAAAAGAAAGTTACCTCCTTGCCACTTAAAGTACAGATACTGTACTTCACTCAGTTTTGTATTGTGCTCCTCGAGAAAAGCTCATTTGCTGTGGATGTAACTTAGTTGCATTGCATATGATGGAATTATGAACAGATTAAGCACACAATCAAGAGAAATGTTGACTGAGATTAGTTGACAATCAGCTCTCATAGATCATTATAGCAAAGCACAATTAATCTAATATTGCTGGCTCACAACCCAGGTGACTATCATTACAAGTGAAAAATGGCTATTTGTACAATCAGTAAGGACATTTTTTTTTAAAGCACATTGGGACAGATGGTGCTAAACCCCTTGGGAGGATTATATCCTGAAATTAAAGTATTACTGATCGTTTATATATTTTCTTTATATTTTTGACTACTGTATTAAAAGTCCTCAAACGTAATACTAAGTCACAAATGTTGACTGTACAGTAGTAGGCAGTCAGTGTGGTGTCTCGGTGTTGTTGTGTCCTGTAAGTTCTCACCTCAATTCTCTGTTCACATGTTGCTTGTGTTCCCCCTCTGTCCTTTTCGCATCTTCTGTCTCACATTAAATGTTCTGTGTTTAGATTTTGTATCTGGTAGTGACCCCTTCCCCTCCCCATGCAAAGATAATCATTTATGATTTTCTTTTTTCTTCCCTCTCCTTTTTCCGTTGTTGCTTTAACCTAAGTTTGTCTCCCTGTTTTGTTTTATTCTAGATATCTTCGTGCCCGTTTGTTCATCGTTTGCCTAGCATGTTGATGTGACGTCAAAAGTTCATCGTCCAGTTCGTTGTCCTCCACTTCTATGGCGCTTGAAATGTTCACCTTTTTGGCGTTTATTGGAGAATGTTTTTGTTTGTTCTGTTTCTCTTTTGTCCTTTGTGCTGCCAATAGGGTGCGCTAGAAAGACTGCCAAGAAAATAAATGTATAAAGCTACATTAGTTGTTACAAGCAAAAAAGATAATCTATTTTTTCGAGAACTTACTGGCATAACCACTAGATTTTTCCAGGTCTTTTTTTTTTTACTTTATTTTTTTTGTAATTTATTTTGCCTTCATAGTAAACTCGTTTATTTTTCCCTATATGTTTTGAGCAGTCTTCCTAGCGCCCCCCACACTACATTTTTGTTTTGTGTCTGAAAGCAACCAATCAATTTATAGAAACTACTTTTGCGTGTGGGTGTTATTTCTCTTGTAAGTTCTAAGCTTTTTTTAGGATGTCTGGTCATATTCTGGGGATGACTTTGTAATTTTGTGTTAGGTTAGTTGGTATGAGGGTAATTTTTGGGGAGTGTCTAATGAGTGACAACGATATACACTTGAATCACCGTTTTTGTCTTTCAGTGTGTGAAGTCATCACAGGCACATAATGTTTTCATTTCCTTTTGTGTGGAAATCCTCCTTAGTCTGAATAATAAAATATACAAAATGAGCAGAATTGAGTTTCTTTTCAGTTATATATATTTAGCATGCACTTTTTTTTGTAACTTCACTGAAATCCTCAGCAAAATGTGATTGACTTTAATAGAATTTAAAAAAAGTTAGGAATAAACTAGTGCCAAGTGATGCTGGTGGTCACATTTATCTCTTACACGTTGCCCTTTTGAAGTTAAGATCTGGGCAACAAAAGTATGGGTTGGTTTCTTTTTCAACGTTGATGTGGTGGGTTGTACCTCGTAGGTTTTCGTGTGTTTAGACTGATTTTTAAAGACCCCTATTTTATATTAGGACTTGAGGTGAAGTTAGGTGTTGGAATTATTTAGATTTTTCTGTAGTACAAGTATTCCCTAAACTAGATAACCAGGTTATAAAGCATGTGCCCTTAAAGGCTTATTTGTTTCAACTTTGGGATTAATTATGTTGGGTTGGGAGTGTTTGTCTCATAATAAAGGCTAAACACTACCTTTTCATACAGTTCCTGAAACTTTGTATTTTACTCCCACAGAGCAGTTTTTATTAGCATACATTTGTCGTTAATATAGTTGTATTGCATTGGCACAGTGTGTAGCATGTGAAGTGATGTTTTATCTGACCTGAGTTTGCCGGATAACTTTAGGCATGTTAAATGTGTGTCGTTGTGCATTAATGTCATCAATTTGCTTTTCTTGGGCTTTACTTATGAATCCCTACTACTGTCATCATTTCAGTGGTCCACATGTATACAAACCATTGTCTTTGCAGTAGTTAACATGGCTCCATCCCTGTTTAACATCAGGGCCCTCTACTCAAACTAGGATTGGGTTTTAGAAATGGAACCTCTAACTACGTTATAGAACTGTCACATGTTCTGTACTCAAGAACTACCCTTTATTTTCACCATTTAAAACCACTTCTCTGGGTTATTGATCTCCTGTTGTTCAACAAAAAATGTGTTGGATGGAATCTCCTTAAATGAATTGACCTGCAGAGAAAATACAGACTCATTTGGATTGACTGGGCTCATTTAATTTTAATATTATGTGACAGATTGTATTTCCAGATTTGTCAGCTGCTAGGTCTGAGTTTAAATGTGATCCTAGAAAATAAACCTGTTGGATATTTTTTGCATTATTATTGGTACAAAGTGACTGATTTTCTATTTAACTTTTGGTTTCTACGGTTTCCTTTTCTACTAGAACAAAGTTATTATATTTCACAATGTGATATTGAAATTCAAAAGTTGAAACATGTAGAGCTTAGTTGCCACATGACCAAACCTTAGTCTGTACAGCTGTAATATTGATAAGAATGCAATTCTGTGAAGTCGCCTTTCGTTGAATTCAATTGACTTTTCTTTCTGTATATTTTTGTTTTGTTTTACAATGTTGTGATTTTGCTGTGAGACATAGACATTGCTGAATTTATTAGATGGCCAAAACAGTTGCTTTTTTAAATAATTTCAGTTCGATATTGTCTTTGAAATGTTTTTGATTTAAGGATAACACTTGTCTCCACAGGCGTGAAGCTAAGTGCACACTCAATAAGCAGTCGTTTTGTGAGCCAAAATTGTGATCCCTATTTGGTTGGTTTGTTTATGTACAATTAAAATGTTTAAAAAATTCATATAAAAATTGTCCATTTGCCCTTTTTTTCAAAAGGAAATATTAAGGCATAATGTGTTGAAATATGTGAGTCAACTAGAAAAGGTAAATTTATTTTTGCTTGCATCAAAGTACATTTCATGGTATGGTACACAGCTGACATCTCTGAGAGCCTGTCATGCCTCAACTGCAAGTGTAGCTAAATTCTTTAGATGGGGACACCTGCTGGTATCTTTATTTACTGCAATTTGTAAAAGCAGGAAACCTTTTCAATTTAGGCCTAAGGTAGGCCCGTTCACCTGCTGGGTGTCTGACGGCCCTACGTGGCATGAGAATAGCCTCCATTATGATTACCATTGGACAACCTAGAGAGGCCTGGCACGCAAGGCTTGACTATGGCGGGTGATAAGGGCTGAAATTAAGTATCGTGAAGCTACTGCCACCTCTCATGGAGTCACCTAATGTCTTCCTAGTGCCATAAAATACCACCATGAATTAACATGGACGTCAAAGAAGACAAGATTATTTTCTAAAGCGGCAAACTGCCAACGTGTTCCCATCACGTGACACGTACATAACATATAGACTTAGTGTTCGCGTTGTGACACGTCATGTAGACGTGTTCACGTTGTGTAACACGTCACAGTTCAAAGCAAACTGACACATCTTACCATGAACGCAGTAATGTCTACGTGTGTTACGCGTCACGTTAGTTTAAGTGTCTGTTAAGTTTAAAGATCTCACCATAAATGCCTTATAAATGTGCATGATTTCTGAAATGGGCATACCGCCTCAATACAAAAATTATTTTGGTAGTTGATATCGCAGCCAGCCACCATTACTGTGTAGACAAGTCAGTACGGACACAAGGGCTTCTTTGTTGGAGGTAGCCCTATTCAGAAATAAGAGGTAGCTTGGTCTAAATAAAATTCAGAACTCTGCAATCTCCGACTTCAGTCTGTTCAAAACAACTGGGAAATTGAACTAAAACGAGCTCGGACTGGGATATTTTTTTTGGAATGGTCATCCAACTCGGAATTCCATTTCAGAAACTCTGGCATCTCTTTGACCTGAAAATCAGTGTCATGATTTGACCTCGTTTTTCCCCCACTTCCCAGTTTACCGGATTAACAAGCACAATCACTGTCACCATGCAATCCTTAGGCTATACATTTCTGTGGAGATATCTTATGGTTAAAAACAGGGTTCGAATTGAAGGGGTATGTGAGGATGAAGGCCTTACCCTTGTTATACCTTGGGGTTTTAAATCAAATCAAATGTATTTATATAGCCCTTCGTACATCAGCTGATATCTCAAAGTGATGTACAGAAACCCAGTCTAAAACCCCAAACAGCAAGCAATGCAGGTGTAGAAGCACGGTGGCAAGGAATAACTCCCTAGAAAGGCCAAAACCTAGGAAGAAACCTAGAGAAGAACCAGGCTATGTGGGGTGGCCAGTCCTCTTCTGGCTGTGCCGGGTGGAGATTATAACAGAACATGGCCAAAATGTTCATAAATGACCAGCATGGACAAATAATAATCACAGGCATAACAGTTGAAACTGGAGACAGCAAGGAGTCATCATGTCAGGTAGTCCTGAGGCATGGTCCTAGGGCTCAGGTCCTCCGAGAGAGTGAAAGAAAGAGCGAAAGAGAATTAGAGAGAGCATACTTAAATTCACACAGGACACCGATTAGGACAGGGGAAGTACTTCAGATATAACAAAATGACCCTAGCCATCCGACACATAAACTACCTCAGCATAATACTGGAGGGGTCAGGAGACACTGTGGCCCCATCCGATGACACCCCCAGACAGGGCCAAACAGGAAGGATATAACCCCACCCACTTTGCCAAAGCACAGCCCTCACACCACTAGAGGGATATCTTCAACCACCAACTTACCATCCTGAGACAAGGCCGAGTATAGCCCACAAAGATCTCTGCCACGGCACAACCCAAGGGGGGGCTTTTAGGCTGGGTTTCTGTTCAGCACTGAGATATCAGCTGATGAACGAAGGGCTATATAAATTGATTTGATTTGATTTATAGAGACGGGCAGAAAGCATATGCGACCCCTTATTTGCTTAGCCTTAGGAAAACAACGGTCCAGATTATATAAAGCGATCTACGATTATTTCCACAGTCTATCGAAGGTCTTGCTCAGCCTCAACATCACAGGAAAATGTGGTTTGTTTAGTAAATGCTCAGCAATTTCAAATATTAGTGGAAGGCTATGCCTACAGCAAAATACCAAAAAGTTAGAATCGTTATGGGTCTATGCATAGACCAAACAGTTTAACCGATAAAAACATTTATTATTCAGGAGAATTCAATTGAATCAGGTTATTCATTTCAGTGCAGTTGCGTTCTTTTGCATGACCTTAGCCTAAACCGAACCGAAAACGCCTGTTTTGATCACAGATCATGATGAAGCCTGAACATTTCAGTTGTTTGTCATTGATTTAGCCCACAATTACCCACAGATTTGATACACATGAAGACCTATATTTCATCTGGATTTGACAAACAAAAGCCTGACTAGAAGCCTGTCTTTCCCCCCCATGTCATATTTGTTTCCAATTTGGCTAAATGTATTCCTATTAATAAGCATTTGTTTTCCAATTAACTTGCATAGGCTAACCATTGTGATTAACGTTACGTACCACAATCTGCTTTTTATGAATAAACAGGCATCGGGGTAAAAATAAATCTATCCCCCCCCCCCCCCACACTCATTAATGTTACTTACAAAGTCAGCTAATTTCCACTCCATTCATAAGCAAATACATTTGATTCATACACTGGCTTGTCTGGCTGGCATGTTTTCTTTTAAGCAGGCCTTTGCTTATCGAGTAGTCCTCTATTATGATTTTAAAATCATAGCTCATTAGTACACCCTTGTGGTTAAATATATATCTATTATATGTCCTATGTTACAACAATGTTGAACTAACAAATACCGTCAAGGGATACGTTACAATTTACTCCGCGATGCGTCGTTCCTAAGAACAGCCCTTAGTCGTGCTATTTTGTCCATAAACCACACCCCATCGTGCCTTATTGCTTAAATATACCACGGCTGTCAGCCAATCAGCATTCAGGGCTCGAACCACCCAGTATATAAATATATGTAACAGTTTCAATTTTGAGATTTTTTTTTTGCTGGAGGTCTATGCAAAACAATGCTACAACCATTACATGAATCACTAACATGTTGACATTGACAAAAACCAGCTAGCCTAGCGCTAGGCTAATCCAAGCTAAATTTGGTTAGCATCAAGATAGAGAACTGTTAAATGATATTTTCATACAAACACAAAGGGAACGTGGGAAAAGAAGTACAGAAAGTTCAGACACCATCTTAATCCCTTCTCTTAACCTAACTCCATTACTTACAATGGGGAAAATACCAACCAGTTTTTCACTTGGTTAAAACTGCCTTCAAACCTCACCAAACTCATGGACTATGTAACTAACTATCTTACCTCAATATTTTAAGTCATATTGCACTTTTGCACATTACATACCTGGATTAATAGGGTAAAATGAAGAGACGGAGAAAAGTTTGTTTGAAGAAGATTGAAGAAACCTCCAAGACATCACGATCTCACTCATTCCATTGATGTAACAGTATATACATACTGTAATGAAACAGCAGGGAGCAGGTCTCGAACCCTCAACCTTCTAGCCCGAAGTCGACTGTGCCCCGAAAGCATGCTTGAGTGTCAGATTCGATATCCGCGCTTATAAAACATGCCGTGAGGTGTTGAGGGAAAGACAAATTACCTATAGACTGGACATGAACTTTTCAAGGCAATTAGCGATAATAGGAAATACACAAGCCATAGGCTACAGCTACACTGTAACACGGGAAAAACTGTACATTTCTAACATTTATGGTTGAGATGTAATTAATATAAACTATGCACCTTATGACTTTCATTAACATGCAGTTGTCATGCAGACGTTAGTAAGGCATTGATATGACGACATGTTAGTTACACGCAGGCATAATGCAGTTGTTAATAAGGCGTTGGTGTCATGTCAGTCAGACGTTCAATGGTAGGCAACAGCCACACAGTGGTAAGGCTTAATTATGTCTCATATCACCCCCCACACCAGACAATGGAAACAGGAGACAAAGGGCTGTGAGACATGGGTTTAATCCTAGACACATGAAAAGTGGGATGTATTCGGGGGGTACGGGGCAACAGAAGATGAACAGCAGAGGGGCTAATGACCTTGGAGATGGGGAAAGGGCCGATAAACCACGGGGAGAGTTTGCGCGATTCCACCCAGAGGGGAAGATCCTGGGTGGACAGCCATTCCTTTTGCCTGAGACGATACTGGGGAGCCGGGGTCCTGTGGTTATCCGCTTGTCGCCGATACCTGGAGGTGGTACGACGCCAGCGGCGGACAAACAAGTGGGCTCCCGGGAAACTGGGGAGACGGCGCTGCTAACAGCCGGGTTACTGAGGGGCTGGGAATTTACCTTTGTGGTAGGCTGCCTAATAGACAACTCGCGGAATTGCTCCAGCAATGTGTTCGGCCAAGGTCTCCTCGTGCCTTTCAATGGTGGCTCCTTGGGAGGAGATGGCGTTGAGGTGCTGGTCCGAGTCTGCTGGGTCAGTCATGGCGAGTTCGTACTATCACATTTCAGGCAAGACCCAGATGCAGTGTCGAAGTAACAAAGGTTTATTACTAATATAGGAGCAGGCAAAATGACAGGTCAGGGGTAGGCAGAGGTCAGTAATCCAGATAGGGTTCAAAAGGTCCAGAACAGCAGGCAGTCTCAAGGTCAGAGCAGGCAGGGGTCAATAATCCAGTATGGTGTGGCAAGGTACAGAACGGCAGGCAGCCTCAGGGCAGGCAAAAACTGGGAAAAAATTTGAAAACAGGAACTAGAACAGACAGGAGCAAGGGAAAACAAAACAAATTGACAAACAAACTCACAAAACAAACTGACAACAGACAAATAAGGAACACAGGTATAAGTACACTGGGGATAATGAGGGGGGTGGAGACAGGCACAAAGACAGGTATTTCAAAGGTTGCAGCACTGGAGTCTGCTTCTGTTAGTTATTATAAATATCTCTGCCAATGTACATAAAAAAAGATGTCACACAATCTTGACAAGGAAATGGCTATTCAATACAGTAATATTAAACTGTAAATAGACAATTCACAGCCAACTCTGTGTTTTGGCACCCCACTGTGACTTTCATTATTTGACCAACTGGTAGTCCCCCCTAAAAAACAACGAGCTGTTGCTTTTCCACAGAGGTGTCTCCAGACACTGTGTTCTGTTTGTTTTTGCCAAAGTGTTGAGAGGCTTGGAAAAGTCCTCACGGAAACCTACAAAAAATATAGTTTTTAATGTATTTATTTTGGAATAAAAATTATGCCTTATCAAATCACATACTTCGTAAACAACAGGGGTAGACGAACAGTGAAATGCTTATTACGGAACCTTCCAAACAATTCAAGAAAAAATTAAATTGTAGAAAAAATTAAAATAAATTAAATGACCACTGTGTACCAGTACCAAGTCGATGTGCAGGGGTATGAGATAAATGAGGTAGATTTAAGCAATAAGGCATGAGGGGTGTGATATATGGCCAATATACCATGGCTAAGGGCTGTTCTGGTGCACAACGCATCGCGGAGTGCCTGGGTACAGCCATTAGCTGTGGGATATTGGCCATATACCACAAACCCCTGAGGTGCCTTATTGCTATTATAAACTGGTTACCAACGTAATTACAGCAGTAAAAATGAATGTTTTGTCATACCTGTGGTATACAGTCTGATATACCAAGGCTGTCAGCCAATCAGCATTCAGGGCTCGAACCACCCAGTTTATAAATGTGCGTATAAGTAGGGATAAAGTGGCTAGCAACAGCATAGATACGGAGTATGTGATGAGTCAAACAGATTAGTGCAAAAGGGTCAATGCGGATATTCCAGGTAGCTATTGGTAAACTATTTAGCAGTCTTATAGTTTTGGGGTAGAAGCTGTCCGGGGCCCTGTTTGTTCCAGACTTCGTGCATCAGTACCGCTTGCTGTGTGGTAGCAGAGAGAACAGTTTATGACTTGAGTAGCTGGCGTCTTTGACAATCTAAGATTATTAATGATATATGTTATTCTTTAGGTATGTGGCAGTATATTTCTAATTTATTCACACGTATTTCTGCCTTACACTACATTGATGTATTCAATACTTATTTTGCACAAAAAACTAGTGAAATGTTGGGGTCTTAAAGCTGCAATATGTAATTTTTTGGGCGATGACCAAATTCACATAAAAATGTGCGTTATACATCTAATTGAAAGCGGTAGATATGTTTTATGTGCGCTATTTATATGCCTCCTGTTCTTAAATTTTAATTTCGGTTTTGTACACCAGCTTCAAAAAGCTGAAAATACAATATTTTTGGTTATGGGAAATATATTTCACACGGTTTAGATGGTACAATACATCTCTACACTATACTTGCTTGTTTTGTCACATTACATTAAATTAGGCGATCTATTAGAATTTTAGCAAGCAGGAAATGTCGGAGCGACATCTGTATGGTCATTGTGCATCTTCAATTTCCTAATGACAATTTTTAAATGGAACTGTTTTTATTTGATAGGAATCCGGGGAATGCAATGACTGTAACACCTAATGTTGACAGGCAAGATGGCGCTGACTTTGAGAAGTGGATATCTGGAGATGCTGAGAACGTGTTGGAGATTACAAGCACGTCATGTGAAAATTCCTGTTCTTAATCAAATGGGTAGGTTGTTCACCCGTATGTCGACAAATCTAAACTGGTCAAGTTATCCGTGCGATGTATTATCTCTGGAATAGATCAAGCTAAATATGCACATCAGCTAACCATTAGCCGGTTAGGCTACATCTCACAAGCTTGATGAGTATGTTGTGTTGAAATCCAAAGGCAAAACAGCAGCTTTCATTAATATGTCTTATGTGTATAAAATATGTCGCAATTTAATGTATTGAGCAACATCTTGGTGTGTAAATAATTTATAGCCAGTGAATAGTTACACAACAAGCTTGTATTTCAGACAATGAATATGATCAATCTCTCCCAGAGGGAATTAACTCACTGAATAATCTGTCATTCAGGACTTCTGTATCCTGCAATAGCACGTCATCGAAGTTCTCAGAGCAAATTACCATCAAGGTACAGTATATCCACTCAACTTCATAATGTAACATGATTATGTATTACTTCATACTCCATATTGATTCTAGATTACAATTCATTCTGTGTGATGTCAGATCTCAAATCATTTAAAGAGAACAACTTCACCCACCTAAAATATGATAGAATCAAAATAACGCCATTTTGGCTCATGTTCCCCAGCAGTTATGTACCACCGACGTCCTTATCCAGACCACCGTGGCCAGAAGTGTCCTATATCAGCAGTGACGAAGAGGAGAGGCAGCACAAAGGTGGGGGAAAGGATGACCGATGTACACTGATTGTTGCTTTTTGAATGCTTTCTTAGTTTTAATCAAGCAAAACCTACATTAAACACACATCAAAGACTATTTATGTGAAATAATTGTCCTTTAAAACATTTTAACACAGGCCTATTTTGTAGTGAAAGAGACATACAATTTCAGCCTAGGACTAAATCAATCTTTAGATTCAGTGTTTTTGTAATTTACTGTGTCTGAACGATCACTCTCCCATTGCCTTTCAGTGGTTCTAGAAAATGTGAACACCCTTCTTGCAAAGGAAGACTATGGAAGGCTTTTTGCAGTTGTCCATTTTGCAAGTCGACAGTGGAAAGTGACAAATGAAGACCTGATCCTCATTGAAAACCACATTGATGCTGAATGTGGTGACAGGATTAGACTTGAGAAGGTCTGTGTGCTTTATATTCTTAGTGTCATTACTATTTGGAAGGGACACATTTTCCACACATGCCAAATCTTTTTAGCCTTGTCCCAGTTCTTTAAATGCTCTTACCAACTCCATTGCTGTCATTGTCAACCCAAACAACTGTAAATTATTTTATGTATTTTACTAAATTACAGTTCTCAACCACAACATATTTTCACTCGTCCTATTTTTGCCACTCAAATAAGTCACAAATAAGTCTGCAATGTTGGTAGACCCTAGCATCAAGGCTGCACTTTTTTATGGACAAAATCCTTCCATCTAATAGGTGCTGCTGGTTGGTGGAGAAGAGTTCACGCTGATTGGGAGGCCCCTACTTGGGTAACTTTTCTAGTTCTATATTATCTCAACTGGGTGGGGGGATTATGCATGTTTGGATTTTGAATGTATGCAGTAAGGCATAGAATATACTGCTCTAATTTTGTCATATTTCTAACAGTCATTTCCCCTCTTTTCACATGTAGTCGTAATTTGGTCAGAGTAGAGGCAACTGTCATTGAGAAGACTGAATCCTGGCCCAAAGTTCACATGCGGTTCTGGAAAAGACACAGATACCAGAAGAAAAGAAGTATTTAGTTTTTTTTACATGTTTTTCCTGATATTTAAACAATGAAGTTAAAATAATATTTGAACCTTGTGTAATGTACAAATCAAAGCTAGCAACAACACTATTCCTTTATTCCCTTAATATTCCTATGGCACATAAATGAGATGTTTTAAATTGGGAAACAATCTAAACAACAATACTCTAATGTCAAGTATAATTTCCCTGGGAGAATTGTCAGCATGAACAAGTGTGTAAAAGCTGCAAGAGTTTGTGTGGGAAAGTGACACATTCCAAGGTAGTTATTTGTTTTGCTTTGTTACATTACAGCCTTATTATAAAATTGGTTAAATAGTTTTTTTCCCCCTTTGGCAGCGATTACAGCCTCGAGTCTTCTTGGGTTTTGACTCTACAAGCTTGGCACATCTGTATTTGGGGAGTTTCTCCTAATCTTCTCTGCAGATCCTCAAACTCTGTCAGGTTGGATTGGGAACGTTGCTGTGCAGCTATTTTCAGGTCTCTCCAGAGATGTTCAAGTCTGGGTTCTGGCTGGGCCGCTCAAGGATTTTAAGACTTGGCCTGAAGCTCTCCTGCATTGTCTTTGCTGAGTGCTTAGGGTCTTTGTCCTGTTGGAAAGTGAACCTTTGCTCCAGAGCAAGTTTTCATCAAGGATCTCTCTACTTTGCTCTGTTCATCCTGACTAGTCTCCCAGTCCCTGCTGCTGAAAAACATCCCCACAGCATGATGCCGCCACCACGCTTCACCAATTTGGGGCTCCTGAGTGGCACAGCATCTCAGTGCTAAAGGCATCACTACAGAACCTGGTTTGCTTCCAGGCTGTATCACAATCGGCCGTGATTGGAAGTCCCATACGGCGGCGCACAATTGGCCCAGCGTTTGGCCGGAGTAGGCCGTGATTGTAAATAATGTGTTCTTAACGACATGCCTAGTTAAATAAAGGTTAAATACAAATAAATAAACGTGGGGATGGTGCCAGGTTTCGTCCAGGCGTGTCGCTTGGCATTCAGGCCAAAGAGTTCAATCTTGCTTTCATCAGACCAGAGAATCTTGTTTCTCATGGTCTGAGAGTCTTGGTGCCTTTTGGCAAACTTACTGAGGAGATGCTTCCATCTGGCCACTCTACCATAAAGGCCTGATTGGTGGAGTGTTGCAGAGATGGTTGAGTTTCTGAAAGATTCTCCCATCTCTACAGAGGAACTCTGGAGCTCTGTCAAAGTGACCATCGTGTTCTTGGGCACCTCCCTGACCAAGGCACTTCTACCCCAATTGCTCAGTTTGGCAGGGTGGCCAGCTCTAGGAAGTGTCTTGGTGGTTCCAAACTTCTTCCATTTAAGAATTATGGAGGCCACTGTGTTATTGGGGACCTTCAATGCTGCAGACATTTTTTGTTACCCTTCCCCAGATCTGTGCCTCGACACAATCCTGTCTCTGAACTCTACGGACAATTCTTTCGACCTCATGGCTTGGTTTTTGCTCTGACATGCACTGTCAACTGTGGGACATTATATAGACAGGTGTGTACCTTTCCGAATCATGTCCAATCAATTGAATTGACCACAGGTGGTCTCAGGTGGACTAGAAACACCTCATTGATGATCAATGGAAACAGGATGCACCTGAGCTCAATTTCGAGTCGCATAGCAAAGGGTCCGAATACTTATGTACATAAGGTGTTTCTGTTTTAGATTTTTTTTTAATACATGTTCAAAAATGTCTAAACTCTGATTTTGCTTTGTCATTATGCGGTATTGTGTGTAAATTGATGAGGGAAGACATAATATAATCAATTTTACAGCAGGGCTGTAACGTAACAAAATGTGGGAAAAGTCATGGTGTCTGACTACTTTCTGAATACACTGTAGTTGGGTGATCACTTGATCATCAATTCTAAGATTCTCTTTTTAGATTCAGTGAATGACCTGAATTCCTCTGTCCACACATGCCAATTACTGGTCAATTATAATTTGATATTGTTTTCTTGGAGTAAACAGGAACATTAAATCTCTCTTAGAGAGTGGAAATTCCCCAGGATATCACAACAGAAAAGAGGCACAGTTGAGGCCTTGTGTTGTAATAGCATTGTTTATTCACTAAATGTTCATACATTCCAAATTACATTCATCCTTTTGAAGTAAATTCTGTAAAAACCAGTATGAATAACCTGACAAGTGTGTGTTTCAGAATAATGCCGCGTACGTGCGGCTGCTGCAAGACTAACTATTGTCTTTTCCTTTTTCAGTTATTGTGCAACCACAAACAGTGCTTCGGATCAACACAATTGAAGTCGCTCCCAGATTGACATGATGCTACATGTTTTGAATTGTAAATAAACTTTTGGCTAATGAATGTGCCACTGAAATTTGGAACACATGCTCAGTTGAAAATATAAATGGGAAAACATAGTTATGGACAACATTTGGTGTCTTTCAAGGAATCTTTGTAAATGTGCCTTTTTATGTAATCAGATGTGTTGTATAAGTACAATTTAAGCAAACTGTCATAGGTCAATTGTTTATGAATCTGTTATGAAATTGGTGAAATCCAGGCCCAGTTTCTCACCTATATGACAAATAGCCATAGGACACCTATGATATCATGTTGCACAGTGGAGAAACCTAGCTTGAAGACAGCAAAGAAGGATAACATAATATAGTAAGTGAAAATCTGGGACATGGTGTATTTTCACACTTGTTCCCTTTCAGCCAAGTTTTGTGAACTCAGTGTGGTTCGCTTAATTTTTTTTGCAGTGTGAATACCCCAAAATAACTCAGAGAGGTGGTCTCAGTTCGGTTCCCTTTTTTAGGACAATGTGAAAACAAAGCTCCCCAAGTTCGCTTGTCATTATTCGCGCACCACACACTAGACTACTGCAACACCGTTTCCCCTGCTATAAACCCTCACGTTGGTGCCACAAAGAGAGATGATGCAGGTTCCATGGAAGAAAATGTGTGCTCATTTTGGTTATTGATTAGTGATTTGTCAACGAGTTTTATTCATTATAATCAATATTGTAAACAAGTAATTACAAAAAAATTGGATCTATTGGCTGAGAGCTTCATAAGCTGTTTATTGTTTGTGGAGTTTCAATAGTGAGAAGACAATATATTTGGTGAGAATCGCAACATAGGGTACACAATTTATTCTAGCTCTTAAAGGGGCAGTAGCCTACCTTGGGTGTACAATTTTCAATGACAGCATTATTTATTCTGTAGTTGTACTATTACTATGTATTCTGTTACCAATCAAATGTACATGTTACTAGTATCTTCCGATTATAATTACTGTACTTTTTCACGACTTACTGTCTTCAGAGGGTGATTGGTCAGGGTGGATGGATTTCGGGGTGGATGGGTGGACGAATAACACATAAAATAATAACACAAACGTCTTGCAACGCAAAGGTTATGTATTGATGTCACTTAAATCCACTTCAATCAGAGTAGGTGAAGAGGAGACCGGTTGAAGAAGGATTTTTATGTCTTGAGAAAATTGAAAGATGGATTGTGTATGTGTGCCATTCAGAAGGTGAATGGGCAAGGCAAAAGAGTTAAGTGCCTTTGAACGGGGTATGGTAGTAGATGTCAGGCACGCCTGTTTGTGTCAAGAACTTCCATGCAGCTGGGTTTTTCACGCTCAACAGTTTCCTGCGTGTCAAGAATGATCCACCACACAAAGGACATCCAGCCAAGTTGACACAACTGTGGGAAGCATCCCTGTGGAACACTTTGAACACCTTGAAGAGTACATGCCCCAACGACTTGAGGCTGTTCTGAGGGCAAAGGGGGGGGGGTTGACATTCTATAACTAAATATAGATTTCTTGTAAGGAGGAAGATCAAAGAGAAGATAAAGTGGGGAGATGGATTTGTCATTGTGTACTCTGTAACAGACAGCTTTGACATGGTCATGTGCATCTGTTTCCTCGTCAGTCACATCCACTCCTCTTCAGGCGCCCGCAAGTGCTGCCCTGAGCCTCCACCCATAGTTATTGTGGCCAACAAGAAGGACCTTGAGTTTGACCGAATGGTGAGCACTGAGGATGGAGAAGGCCTGTCACAGGGCCTAAAACTGTCCTTCCATGAGATTTCGGTGCGTGATGGATGGGAACAGACAGCGGGCATCTTTAGTGTTCTTTATGGAGATGTGATCTAGCAACTTGACACTACCCCAGCCTCATTCTGCAGGAGGGCAGTCTCCAAGCTGATGCAGAAGATCCCCAGGATCATCTCCAACCCTCCTGGCAGGCCTGACCACAGCTTCGGCTTCAGTCTTCCTGCTTGACTGAGCCGGATGGGTTAGGGCTTTGAACAGCGGCTATGATTTGGGTATTCACAGGGGAAATGTGAAGCATGTTGTTTTGGCAGCGTGCCTCTCTAGAATAGCTGTGTTAGTGCTCGATGTTTTCACGATGACATTCAAATCAGCATTGAAAAAAAGGCGTACGTTTACATTTTTTTCCACGTGAGCGAGTCTGACCACAAGTCAGAGACTATGATGACTCATCAAATGTGTTTGATGGATCGCGGGAAAAGAGAAGGAATATTCTTTTGTAGGCTGCAGTCCAAGCTATGTCTTCCAGTGGTGCGACTGCTGTCGGCATCCAAATACTATCCAACTTGACTAAACCCTTGGAGGTAATGATGAAAGCCGAGGTGTAGTCTACGGTGACACGAATATCACTTATTATTGATATCTACATAGTGCATTGATGTAATCTTATTCATGCTGATAAAAAAATACATCCATAGGCCTAATGGACACATGCTCAAACTCGCACACTTTTGATAGACTTAAAGGGGCAATCTGTAGTTGCTACATCCATTGTGGGACTGATATATATATATATCCAATGATTCTTGAATAATATAATTTATAAATGCCTCATGAGCTTAGTTCAACTGTCACACTCCATGAGACCCAAAATATAGGCTTGTTTTTCTCCAATGTTTGTAAACATTTTAAATGTAAGCAAACACTGTATAGCCTTATAATATGGTTAAAATAATTTTGATATCATGGATGGTCAGACCTTACATCCATAGCTATGTCAATTAATCTGAGAGTGGTTACATTTCTCCAGGCCCATCCCTCAGTTTTTTTACCAAAACAGAGACGGGGCGGCCGTTTTGTTATTGTTTCATCTGTAGATTTGTCCTTTAAACAGCTGCATATTATCAAGATATCAACGTGTCACAAACAAAAAGGTAAACAACAGGTCTATAGCAAACGCAGCATATGGCATTCATTTTTCACATGTAAATAGCACTTTTCAGTAGTGCTCAAAGCATGCCATTCCATGAGCGCAGCATTTATTTTTCAACTCGAATCAATGAGCCTCCATGACAACATGATCATAAACAGGGCTGGCAAATAAATCCTTAGTTTTGGGATTATGCTCAGGGAAAACAATTTGGCTAATCTATGCTTCCATATTTCCAAGTCCTATTCTTGAAGACCAAAGGGTTTATTATTTATTGGAATGACTGGAATTCTGATAGACTTTGTTTTTTAATGTAAAGATATAATTTAATTGTATTATTGTATTTAGGAGAAAGCAATGGATTACAAGAAGCCTACATAACCAACCTATACAGTAAAAGTTGACATCCATATATGGCCAGCTATGTAAACTTTAACATAGATTTATCCTGCAATGGATGTAATTCAATTGGTAACATATATATTTGCCTTCTTCTAATGCCTCTTAAGGGGAAAGTCATCTAAAAGTAACTGAATGTAATCAGGTTACATTGCTGAGTTTAGGTAATCCAAATATTACATTACTGATTACAATATTGGACAGGTAACTAGTAACTGTAACGGATTACATTTAGAAAGTAACCTACCCAACCCTGTGAACAAAATAAATATCAAAAGCATCTAGAAATAAAATGTTGCAGTATCATGTGACTAAAATGAACATTCTGCAGATGTTCTTAATTTAGTAGACAGAGAGTATATTTTTGAAAGTAGAAGAGGCAGGTGTATTTGATCTTTCCTCAAGATCAATCTTTAAGGCAGTAGAAAGCATTACCTGCTTATTAATGTTTAAGTATATTCTTTGAAAGCCACAAACAACGCCTACTATCTGAAGTACTGCAAATGCACAGAAAATAACATGGAACTTAATTGGTCCCATCAAATATTACTGTTAAATGACTTAAATGTAAATGTAAATGTTAACCATATTCTCCTATATATAAGTATATTAGGCTTCATACATGCATCACAGTTTAGGACTATTGAGTTAAAGGGGGCTTTAAAAGGATCCTGCAGAATGATTTTATTAATTTGTTAAACCTGATACAAGCCTTTACGATTAGGGGCACCTGCAATAGAAATGGCTTCTAAAGTTGCTTTGATGATGATGTTAATACACATGGAAATATTAATAGTTGTGAAGACCAGGGAGAAGACATGTCTAGTGAGTATGTGGCCATTGAAGAACTGGGACATTTTCAGCTTGTTTTTATTTAACCTTAACAAGGAAAGTCAGTTAAGAACAAATTCTTATTTTACAATGCGACATGGGCCCGTGCATTATCATGCCGAAACATGAGTTGGTTTGACTGAATGGCACGACAATGGTCCTCAGGATCTTGTCACGGTATCTCTGTGCATTCAAATAGCCAATGATAAAATGCAGTAGTGTTTGTTATCTCAGACAATCCCACAGGTGAAGAAGACGGATTTGGAGGTCCTGGGCTGGCGTGGTTACACGTGGTCTTCGGTTGTGAGGCCGGTTGGACATACTGCCAAATTCTCTCAAACAATGTTGGAGGCGGCTTATGGTAGAGAAATTAAAATGTGATTCTCTGGCAAAAGCTCTGGTGGACATTCCTGCAGTCAGCATGCCAATTGCACGCTCCCTCTGAACTTGAGACATCTGTGTCATTGTGTTGTGTAACAAAACTGCACATTTTAGAGTGGCCTTTTATTATCACCAGCAGAAGGTGCACCTGTGTAATGATGATGTTGTTTAATCAGCTTCTTGAAATGCCATACCTGTCAGGTGGATGGATTTTCTTGGCAAAGGACAAATTTGTGCGCAAAATTTGAGAGAAGCTTTTTGTGCATGTGGAACATTTCTGGGATCTTTTATTTCAGCTGATGAAACATGGGACCAACACTTCACATGTTGCGTTTATATTTTTGTTGTGTAGTATCAGAAGAAGCAGATTCTGAGGTTTTCAAAACACTTACTGTAAGGTTCTGTATTTATTTTCTTAGTCAACCTTGTGTTCTGTGTCATTGTGTTCTTGAACGTAGCCCTGTTTGTGTTCTTGAACGTAGCCATGTCTTTCATTTTTGTTCATTGATTTCACTTGTGTTAGTTACTCAACTGGTCTCATCAGCTCCTTATTTAGTTCAGTTCATTCTGTTTGTGCCTTTTTGAGGTATTGTTTGTTTTGACTCTACTAAGCCTTTTTCTAGCTCGTTTGTGAGAACCAGTTATAGCCTTCAGTCCTAGTTTTGTATCACCTGCTTGTTTGTCTACCTGTGTATGACCATAGCCTGCCTGTGACCACGATTCCTGCTTTCTGTGAATGGGAAATAAACACCTGCCGCGCTCTGCGTGTAAATCTACACCTTTTTCTTCCCGAGTATTCCTTACACCCAACTTTGTAACTTTTTCCAATAATAAAGCTGTTCCATATGCTTTACAGGTGAGCAAGTGGCAGCAGATAGACTACAGTAACATAAACCAGGCTTGGGCTCAACTCAACATTTTGTAATTGACTCCAATTCAACTCATGAGTTGAAATTTGAATTGAATTCAGTGCAATTCAAAGAAATTCCACTCAGTCATTAAACAGGAGTTTCATTGTAACCCTCACCTTAACCATAACCCTTACCCTTACCTAACCTTAACCATTTTACATTTTTATTTAACCCCTTTTTTCTCCCCAATTTCATGATTACGATCTTGTCTCATCACTGCGACTTGCCAACGGGCTTGGGAGAGGCAAAGGTCAAGTCATGCGGTCACGGCCGGGACTTCCTGTCACGGCAGGTAATGACTCAGCCTAGCATCAAACCCCAGGCTGTAGTGATGCCACAACACTGCGATGCGGTGCCTTAGACTGCTGCGCCACTCTGGAGGCACACCATTTTACATTTTAAATTAGGGAGCTATTTTTGCACAAATTGGCTGCTTGAACACAGGCAACTGAATTCTGGTCTTTTGCCAATTATTTGGAAAATCTGATACATATCTGATATTTTCCCTAACGTATAAACAGCAAATCCATACGCTCAGATCCGTTACTTTTGTCGGGTGCCTTTTGACACAACTAGTACCTCCAAATTGGATAGTACTAGGAGGGAAAATCCACCAGACGGCAGGAGATGACAAGTAGAATTTCAACAGACGTGTGTGTGTGTGCGTGTGTGTTGTAATGCCTAATTTCAGGTCTTTAAGATTTGTATTCTAGTTTGGAAAACAATATGTCAAAATATATCCAGTACCAGTCAAAAGTTTAGACATCTACTCATTCAAGGGGTTTTTCTTTATTTTTAATATGTTTTACATTGTAGAATAGTAGTGAAGACATCAAAACTATGAAATAGCAAATATGGAATCATATAATAACCAAAAAAAGGTGTTAAACGAATCAAAATATATTTTATATTTGAGATTCTTCCAAGTAGCCACCCTTTGCCTTGATGACAGCTTTGCACACTTGGCATTTTCTCAACCAGCTTCACGAGGTAGTTGCCTGGAATGCATTTCAATTAACAGGTGTGCCTTGTTAAAAGTTCATTTGTGGAATTTCTTTCCTTCTTAATGCGTTCGAGCCAATCAGTTGTGTTGTGACATGGTAGGGGTGGTATACAGAAGGTAAAAGAAAAAAGTTCATATTATGACAAGAACAGCTCAAAATAAGAGAAGAGAAATGAAAGTCCATCATTACTTTAAGACATGAAGGTCAGTCAATCCAGAACATTTCAAGAACTTTGAAAGTTTCTTCAAGCACTATGATGAAACTGGCTCTCATGAGGACCGCCACGGGAAAGGAAGACCCAGAATTACCTCTGCTGCAAAGGATAAGTTAATTAAAGACATTGCAGCCCAAATAAATGCTTCACAGAGTTCAAGTAACAGACACATCTTGACATCAAC
The DNA here is from genome assembly GCF_036934945.1 of Oncorhynchus masou masou. Classification (NCBI taxonomy): domain Eukaryota; kingdom Metazoa; phylum Chordata; class Actinopteri; order Salmoniformes; family Salmonidae; genus Oncorhynchus; species Oncorhynchus masou. Next base: position 43,720,101 of record NC_088213.1, read on the forward strand.
TGTTCAGAGGACACTGCGTGAATCAGGCCTTCATGGTCGAATTGCTGCAAAGAAACCACTGCTAAAGGACACCAATAAGAATAAGAGACTTGATCAATGGACATTAGACTGGTGGAAATCTGTCCTTCGGTCTGATGTGTCCAAATTTGAGATATTTGGTTCTAACAGCCTTGACTTTGTTAGACGCTGAGTAGGTGAATGGATGATCTCCACATTTGTGGTTCCCACAGTGAAGAATGGAGTAGGAGGTGTGATGGTGTGGGGGTACTTTGCTGGTGACACTAAGTGATTAATTTAGAATTCAAGGCATACTTAACCAGCACGGCTACCACAACATTCTGCAGCGATACGCCATCCCATCTGGTTTACACTTAGTGGGACTATCATTTGTTTTTCAACAGGACAATGACCCAACCTACCTCCATGCTGTGTAAGCACTATTTGACCAAGAAGGAGAGTGATGGAGTGCTGCATCAGATGGCCTCCACCCAATTGAGGTTGTTTGGGATGAGTTGGACCCCAGAGTGAAGGAAAAGCAGCCAACAAGTACTCAGCATATGTGGGAATTTCTCCAAGACTGTTGGAAAAGCATTCCAGGTGAAGCTGGCTGAAAGATTGCCAAGAGTGTGCAACGCTGTCATCAAGGCAAAGGGTGGCTACTTTGAAGAATCTAAAATATATTTTGACTTGTTTAATACTTTTTTGGTTACTACATGATTCCATATGTATCATTTCATAGTTTGTCGTCACTTCTACAATATAGAAAATAGTAAAATAAAGAAATACACTGGAATGAGTAGGTGTCCAAGCTTTTGACTGGTACTGTATATCCTTAGATGGCAGCATAGGCCAACTAATAGCAAAGGTTCCTTTACAGCAGGCAGGTTGAAGTAAAGAACACTTGGGCAAAGGTAACCTATGTATGTAACTGAATTGATACAGACTAACAGATGTTATCTGACAGACTACCAAAATGTTGACCATTAAAAGGACATTACACTCTAAAATCAAAGTTTGTTGGTGGGTTTCAGATATCAAAAGTCATGTCAGGATTAACCCATGCCCCACACCATTGAGTGTGCATATTGAACTTTATACCATAATCCAAAATGTCTTTCCCATATTTCTTCCATTCATTTGGGGTTAAGGTATATAGCTGGATATACACAACTGATCAGTGCCATTTCGAGTCATAAGCAATATAAGGGCCCCAACCAGGAAGTCAGTTGGTGTGTCAACTTACTGTTAGTTAGGATAGCAGAATTCACACCGTGTAATGTCAAAATTTGGTAGTGCATCAGCAGTTTTCCCTCTTGTTATGTCAGTCACTGACAGTCACTCAATTAGCCAATGTCAGCTAAGTTTTTATATATAAGTTGGTCTAGCCACTAGCTTTGCCTGGCTTCCCAGCTTTATTACGCCGACCAATTGCCATGCCACTCAGACCAACAATAGTTTTTCCTCCACAATTAAGTATGTAGTGGACGATAGAGCACCGGAAGAATTAATGTTGAGTCATCAGGCAACTGCTAGCCAGCAATCTAAGCTTTGTAGTAATCATGGGTGTATTACTGACCTGGCACGCATGTGCCAGGGGTCTTTCGAATGGGATACGTCTCTATCTATGGCTTCTAATCAATAGATCACTTGACCGGGGTCTAGGTAGGAAGTCTAACCACCATAATCAATTATTAAAAGATGATGGGAAGCTGCCTTTCCTGGCCAGATTATTTGGATTTTGTTGCGGATTCAGATCAAAGATTTGTCTTTCGGTCGTGGCACAGATTTGAGCCAGCTTGCTACAGCAGAAAAATCCTCCTGCAGCATCAGGAAATGTGAATATTTACGTGGGTTATAATATTAGACATTTTTGTAGGGGCTGATAAATGTTTCTTAAGGGTAAATCAGGTCTGAAATTTGAAAGTGGAAATGACGAACTTCAGAAATCTTTTTAAACCTCAAATTTAAATCTGCATTGCAGGAAAGTTCTCCTGCAACAGGGTGATGTCACGTCTACTCCCTCCTGGCTCTCGTTGTCGCCAGTACTCTGATTATTATGCACACCCGTCACCCTCGTTACGTGCACCTGCGCCTCATGAGACTCACCTGGACTCCATCACCTTCCAGATTACCTTCCCTATATCTGTCACTCCCTTTGGTTCTCTCCTCAGGCGTTATTGTTTATGTTTCATGTCTGTACGCTACTCGTGTTTGTTGCATTGTTCGATGTTCAGTTTATTATTAAACTCACCGCCTGCACTTGCTTTCAGACTCCCAGCGTATACATAACAGGTGGTCAAATTAAGATCCTATATCTGTTCAAGCGTGAAATCCATGATAGAAGCACATCTACAGCTATGTTCTGAACCTCTTGAAAACAACTTTTACATATGTTTTATAAACAATTGTCGATTCCAAGCTTCCACAATATAGATCTTGAGTGTTAAAGATTTATGAAAAAAAAACAACGTTATTTGTTGTATCTTGTAACAAATCAGGGTTTCTTCAAATACACGTCACAGAAATACTCTTTCCCTATGTTTTACATTTCTGTGACACTTTGTGGACAAAAGCAATATATGATCATGCTTTTTTTTTTTGTCTTCTGATTTGATTGTGCATCTTTAGGAGTGCCTCTCTTTCTTTCCTGCTGTATCTGTTTATTAGAGGATACATGCATTATAACTTGGACCAACATTTTTTGTATTGTTTCATTATTTTGTATTGATGTTTGCCATGTACTCACTATATCCCAAAAGTGTAGTCAATACACCCATCCATTAACATGACAATTGTGCCTTCCCGGTAGGTTCTATCAGTGGTTTCAGGCATAGCGCTAACCACCATGCACTGGTAGCTCTGTTGAGGCAGTCCATTACCAGTGTTTTGAGGTCTCTCAACAAGTTCTGTATTCTATCAGCCCACACTGATGGCTCTGTAGGGAAGACACATCGTTTGCAGTGTGCGCCTTGCTCAGCCATATGCTTTCATATTGCCAGGCTGGAAAACTGCCTTGGGCCTTACTGTGCAGTCTGGGGATTCTGTCCATTTCTTACAAAAAAGGTCAGATCAAAACGGTCTAAAGTGAGAACTCAACACCTGCTATGTTCACACTTTGGTAATCAGAGAACAGGCTCAACTTAATTAAACATGCAATACATTTTTTTATTTTTTTTATTTTTACAAAGTTGCATTTTTGGTTGTCATGTAATATCTCAGATATTACTCCGTAGGTACTGTAAACAAAGCACATACTGTACTATAGATCCCCTTTGTGTGTGTGCACTGGCACCTACTTGTTACAAAATCAAAACCACGATTATCCATTTGTTCACACATTCATTATTTATGCTCTCATTCAAGTGAGAGAATATTCAGACATTTTGGATTGCTGTTGAATTATATTAGTCTCCAACTCTTTTTCCCCCCTTTAAATAATACATATTTATCGCAGGGAGAAAACAATTGTGTTGAATTACGTTATTTTCTTTGAAAGAAAAAGAAGCATAAAACATCTCCAGAAGATACATATTGTTTGGTCATTGTGTTGTTATTGTTTGGACTCACTTTTGAGAAGTTCTATCACGTCGACCCACTTAGCACTTAAGGGGGCTGCAGGAGCCCCTGCTGTGTGTATGTGTGTCATTATGGTTGCTATAAGGGTATAGTGGCAGCAGCAGTGGGAGTTGTATACGGTTATGGTGGAAGGCTGGAGGGATTGTGGGGCAGGAGAGGTAGGGGTTTGGATAGTGGGGGCTGTCGCTGTAGGGTCAGTGAGAGCTGTAGAAGCAGCTACAGTAGAGGCTGTAGCTCCTTCTGCTGCTGCTGAGGTTGAAGACGTAGAATCCTCAGAGGGAACTGTGGTGCTTTGATCACACCGGGTCCATCATTCTGACAATGTTTACCATGTGTTCCCCCCACACAGTTCGGTGATGAATTTCGAGTGGATCTCAAGCTGATTCGGTTTTGGGGTGGTTTACTCTTCCTCGTTCAAACAAACAAGTAGCAACGTCTGAAAGCTAAAAACACATTTTGAATGAACACTAACATTATTGTGCCTCTATCAGCATTGTTTTGATGCTGTCCCACTCTGAACAACTCAAATGCGTTCCTAAGATGGACACAGTATCCGAGCAGATACAAAAAGGTATTGAAGAAATGGCCCAAAAAATAAGAAACGTCTCAGACCTTTGGAATGTACAACTCTATAATTTAAAAAAAGCAGTGTAAGACGTCTGTTTCCCCAGTGTAAAGGTGTACGCTGAGAGTCTGGAAGCAAGTTCAGGGAGTGAATACATAGAATTAATAAATAAATACATACATGAAACAAACAAGTAACACAATCAGCGCACCGACATGGAACAGAAACTGAAACAACGACGCCTGGGGAAGAAACCAAAGGGAGTGACATATAAAGGGCAGGTAATCAAGGAGGTGACGGAGTCCGGGTGAGTGTCATTATGTGCCTAACGCTGGTGACAGGTGTGCGCCCTAACGAGCAGCATGGTGACCTAGAGGTGGGAGAGGGAGCACATGTGACACCCAGCCCCTTAGAGGTTGTGACATTGACTCACTGACAACGCAGCAATGTGAGGAGATAAACTACAACACACAAAAAAACATAGGGTTCCTCAGGGGTTCTATGTGGAAGGAACCATAATGACTCAAAGAACCCTTTGGAGCTCTTCAATGGTTCTTTACAGTTCACAAAAGGGTTCTTGGCTCTTTAAATGATCATTTAAATATAGGGGAGGTGGCTCATTGGAAAATGTTGGAGCGGGGTTTGCGCACAGCAACCATGAGTGAGTGTCATTCCAGTTTATCTAATGTGTTGTGTTGTTCCATGACATGTTATATATGGCTACGGACAGTAAGAGTGTCTTGTTCAAGACTCACGTATGTCCTTGGGTCAATTGAGAACACTTGACTAAGTCAGTCAGTGCTTCTCAATTCTCTCCCCAGGGACCGCCAGCTGTTCCAGAGGTAGCTCATTTGATTCAAGTGAGGTTCTTTATTGAACCATTCTCCATAAAGGTTCTTTAAATAACCATAAAAAAGGGTTGTTGTAACCATAGTGGGACTCTTTTTTGTTGTTGGTGTTATATAGAACCTTTTTTAATGGTTCTTTATAGAACCTTAGGAAATGGTTCTTTATGGCCACATACAGGTTCCATTTAGAACCGATTGTTCTCAAAAAAGGATTCTATATAGCTATGGTTACAAGCCAAGTCACCCTTATCTGGTACTATTTAGAACAATATTTTTTTTGTGTGTAGTATTCAGAGCTCTGAGTCATTTCAAGATATCCGGAAAATATAATACAGAAACTCAAATAGAGGCTGATATGAATATAACACCACAGTTAAGGTCATTGGAAACTTATGTTGCTCTTGTAAAATAAAATAGTCACGGTGTATATTGATTTGACCTACATGTAATTAAATGGTTGTGGTAAAAGCAATCCTACTATTTTGATTTCACAAGTTAACTCAGACCAAATATGAAATCATCATCATGCTTTACGTCAAGAAGTTCCAGATTGAATACAGTAGTTCTAGAAGTAATTATAAATAACATACAATTAACTCTTCAGGCATTGCAATGATCTCATTTTCCCATAATAATGCACGAAACAGGTATACTCTCACAATCAGTGACACTTCCGCTTTCTGGCTGATGTGCTACGTAATTGAGACGGATTATGGTGCCCCTTTTAGGACACTCTCTGGTCACCGAAGCATGATGAGGTCCAAAGCTCTCATTAAGAACTGGTCACTGTGTGTTTCCATGCATGGGGCTTAGACTAATTCGACCCTAATAAATGGGTGGAAGTCCTGCAGAACGAGGTGTAGGTTTACTACCCCATAGACAATGGACTCCAAACTCTATTAAATCCTTAATGGAAATAATGTATCATGCCTATGGCGTATGACCTCTACCTTTTTGTGTTGTCGTGTTGAATATTCTACCTGTGTTTCACACCGCTCTATGCCTAATTTAAAACATGCACATAATCCTCTACATGTGAAACGGGGTTGAATCCTCTATATGTGAAAAGGGGTTGAAGGAAACGGGGTTGAAACGAGGTTGAAGGAATGATACATTTATCACTTGATATTTCCATCCCCCCTTTCTATCAACACGCCACTTAAATTAGACCATTTTGTTTGTAGCATTTACAGGTGTCATGTTCAGCATGTTGATTAATTAGGACACATCCTATTATGGCTGATTCACAGAGGCTGCTGGTGAACCCTGTGGTTGTTATGCTGATGACCCTGTTACTCCCATCCTCGCATAATTGCTCCTGTAGTCCCTTAGAGTGCAGGTAATAACAGGTGCTGAGTGAGAGGCGGGGATTCTTCAATCCACAATGAGGTAGAATGCCTCTCAGCTCTCACCACCAGTGGCAGTCCACTGGGCAAAAACGGGTTGAATCAATGTTGCTTCCACATAATTTCAACAACAACAAAAAATGTGATGACGTTGAACCAAGGTGAGAAACTGATTGGATTTGCCAAAAGTCCTCAGCGTAAGGGAATTACGTAATTTGTTCAACCAATTTTTTTCTCACTTTTATTTTTTTTATTACGTTTTCTTGTTTTTCAAGTCAACCAACACAACACATTCCACATTCAAAGATGTGACAGTCTTAAAATAAAATAATAATAAATATTTTTTTATTTTATATATAGTATATATATATATACATGTACATACACACAAAGAACAATTTAAAAAACATCATATATATAAAACTTGCAGCAGCACTATCAAGGTTCTTATTAGCTATTTCTAGCCTTCACTGAGATGACGAGCAAATAATTCGTTTTTAGATTTTACAGCACCTTACACAATGTATCTGCTCATTTCCCTAATTTCCCCATTCACTCTGTCCAATTTGAAATATAGTTGAGTAGTGGAGACCAGAGTCTATCAAACTTGGGCTGTCTCTTGTGGAGGTCATAAGTGAGCTTTTCAAGAGGGAGAAAGTCGACAATCTGGTCAATCCACATTTTAAATGTAGGAGAGGTATTAGAGAACCACAATAGAAGAATACATTTTTTAGCAAAGTATGTAATAGTCATAAGAACATTTTCTCTGTCAGGATCAAGAACAAGGTCCTGCTGGGCATTAAGAAGATAGATACACGGGGTCATATCAAACTGTACCTCTAGTATTTTCTGTGCAACAGTATGTATAGATTGCCAGAATCTGGCAATCTCTCTACAGCTCCAAAAATACATGCATATCGGTTCCACTTTCAGCGGTACATCTTTTACAGTTAGGAGACATGTCTGTTTTCATTCTATGGAGTCTCAAAGGAGTGTAATAAAATGTGTAAAACATTTGTAATTAGATTGTTTCATTTTTACATTATTAGAGGAGCAGTATACCCTGTCGCAAACCTCCGCCCATAACTCATCAATGATAGTCAGACCAAGGTCCTTTTCCCAGATTATTTTCAAAGGAGTAAAGGAGGAGCCTCCTTTCTCAGAAAGGAGTCTATAGTTATAAGATATTTGGCCTTTAATGGATTGTGCTGTGACAAGAAGGGTTTCAACTTCATTCAACTGAGTTCTAAACCTCTTGGAAGTAAATGAGGAAATGACATGTCTAATTTGAAGATATTTAAAAAATAAATGGGATCTTGGCACATTGAATTCACTGCAGAGCTCTTGAAAGGATTTCAGTGTAGTGGTTTTCTGATGAAATAGGTCTGAAAAGGTCCTGATTCCTAGAGTATGCCAAAGATTAAAGTTGGCATCCCTCAGGGCTTTTGGCAAGTCTGGGTTGCCTATTATAGGCAAGTGAGAACATATTTGAGAGGAAATGCCCAGGTATTTCTTACAGTCCCTCCACGCTAGTAGGGTGCTGTAAATCACAAAGGTTTTGGCTATGTTGCCCACTTCACTAAAGTTATTAATGAATATAATTGAGCTTGAATCCACGTTGACTCTTGCCTGTTTGTGATCCATGTTAGCATGTTGTGGATTTGGGCAGACCAGTAGTACAATTGAAGGGAGGGAAGAGCAAGACCACCTTTAGATTCAGGTTTCGATAGAGTGGAGAACTTGATCCTAGGTGTTTATTGCCCCATATAAATTTGGTGATGCTTTGGTTAGTTGTTTTGAAAAAGGAAACTGGGAGATAGTATGGGAGCATCTGAAATAAATAGTTCAGTCTAGGGAGCATGTTCATACGGATGACATTAATTCTTCCTACTAAGCTAATTGGGAGTGAGATCCAGGTTTGGAGATCGTTCTTGATTCAATCCAGGAGTGGGAGATAATTTTCCTTAAAAAGGCTATTCAGATCTGGTGTTATGAAGATCCCAAGGTATTGAAACCCCTGTGTCTTTCATTGGAAAGGACATAGTGTCTTCGTAGAGCTGGTGAGTGTAATATTGAAAGAGCAGACAGTGGATTTGTTAAAATTGATCTTATAACCTGAAAACTTGCCATACTGAACAATTGTGTCTAAAATGGGAGGGATTTCTCAGGGTTGGATAAGTAGAGCAAGACATCATCAGCGTAAAGCGAAATCTTGTGCTGCAGGCCGCCTGCAGAAACACCCATAATACTTGGATTGCTCCTTATCAGCTCTGCCAGAGGCTCCGCCCCCAACAAGTAGAACAGGGGGGACAGCGAGCACCCCCGTCTTGTGCCCCGTTCCAGAGGGAATCTGTCAGAGTTCAGTCCGTTAGTAGTCACCATGGCATTTGGATGAGAGTATAGTTATTTGATCCATTTAATAAAATTTGGGCCCATAGTGAACTTTTCTAAGACTGAAAACAGAAAGCTCCACTCCATCCTGTCAAACGCCTTCTCAGCATCCAGTGAAGCCAGCAGGGCTCTTCTGTGCATTTACTTGATCAATAATATAAAAAAGACGGCAAATGTTATCAGAAGAGTATCGGTCACTAATAAATCCAGTTTGGTCCGCTTTAATTATTTTGGGAAGAAGAGTGTTTAGTCTTTTGGCGAGAATTTGGGAATTATTTTGTAGTCGAAATCCAACAAGCTTATGGGCCGGAAGGACGAGCAGGATAGAGGGTCCTTGTCTTTTTTGAGCAACACTGTAATGCGAGCTGTGTGCATTGAGTCTGGGAGAACTCTGTTTTTGCAAAAATCCTCCAGCATTGGCATGAAGATAGGGCTGAGCTGGGGCCAAAAAGCTTTGTAGAACTCTCTGGGGAATCCATCTGGGCCTGGGGACTTATTAGGTGGCATGGAGGTAATTGCCTCCAGGATCTCCTCAGGAATGAAGGGGGAGTTGAGATCTTCTTGGTCGGTCTCTGATAGTTTAGGTAGCGAGATTCCCTCTAGGAAAGAGTGGAGTTCTGCCTCCGTGTGTTTTTTCTCAGAGGTATATAGTTTGCAGTAGAAATCATGAAAAGTTAAATTGATCTTTTTCGGGTCATATGTGACCTCGTCCTCTGCTGTTTGGATAGCCATGCTCTTTTTTCAATTGGTAAGCAAGCAATCTACTAGGCCTATTGCTATACTCATGGTATTTCTTCTTAGTAAAGAAAACCTTTTTTTTTAATCTCCCGAGTGTAGTCCAAATTCAGTTTGGCTTTGGCTGCTTTCAGTTGACTCCCGGAGGTGCTGTCTGGGGATTATTTATGTACTTTTCCCCAGCGTTCCAGCTCCCTCTCTAGATCTAGCCTGTGTGCTTCCTTTGCTTTTTTCTTAGAGGAAGCATATGCAAATAGATGACCTCTTAGTGTGGCTTTAGCAGCGTCCCACATTGTGGCCGGAGAAACAGGAGAATCTTTGTTGTCTTGTGTGTAGTTGTCTATCCATGTAGTCACCAATGTAGGGAACGCTTTGTTTGATAACATGGAGGTGTTGAATTTCCAGCTCTTTGACCTCGGGATGTTTTTGCAGAGGTCAAAGCGGAGGTGGACAAAGGCGTGATCTGAAAGTGCTATGGGTCCGACTGTACATGTGGCTGAATTTATGAAACTCTTTGGGATAAATATGTAATCTATACGGGAGTAGGTGTTATGGACATTAGAGTAGTATGTATAGTCCATAGATGAGCTATTAGTCTCTCTCCAGATATCTATCAGTCCCATCGCTTTAGTAAGAGAGTTCAACATTTGCAGATCTAGGATTTGTGGTGGGGATTTGAGATGATTTGTCTAGAGATGGTTTGTCTAAGGGTACAATTAAAATCTCCGGCCACCACGCCGAAGGAAACACAATGCTCATTGAACAGGGTTATCATTTTTGAGAAGAAAGCAGGAGTATCTGTGTTAGGGGCGTATATATTTAAGATAGTAATTGGTTGACCATACAGTGACCCAGTTATCAAAATAAATCTCCCCTCCGGATCAGATATGTTTTTGTCAATTATGAATGGAACATTTTTATGGATAAGTATGGCTGTACCTCTACTGTTTGATTCGAAAGATGAGAAATACACCTGTCCCACCCAAGATCTGCGGAGTTTGGCATGTTCGGCATCACAGAGGTGTGTCTCTTGTAATAGCGTGATGTCTGCTTTTTCCTTTTTTTTAGAGCACATAGTATCTTTTACCGTTTTATTGTATGACCTAGACCATTGCAGTTCCATGTCAATAGATTTGAGGTACTAGTCATCGTCATCGAACAATAAATGAACTTTAGTGCAAGTCATCTCTGGGTAAAAGTGGATAAAAGCTACAGCTGCGTTCACATAAAAGGAAAATAAATGGTGTACATAAAATAACAATCTCTGAACACCCCAGCCGAGTTCCCAAACAACTCGACACATCCCGTTGGATCTATTACCCCCCTCAGTCTCACCCCCGGAAAACAAACGGGAACAGTTAGCAACTCACAACGTCTCCCCCCACCAAAGAAATGCCTCATCCTCTCCGCCCCGCATTGAGTAAATGACAACGTAGCCACCGTCCAGACCACATTAAAAGAGGGAGAAAATAAAATCAATAGCCCAGCCTAAATATACCTCCCCAAGGGACATAGAGAACCACAAGTAATAATAGCAAATAAAAAGGGGAAATAAAAGTAGGCTGAAACATTAGTAGGCCTAGGTTAGTCTATAGAGCCTATCCCTCAGCTAAAGGAAAATAAATATAGATTGGACGGCAATAATAACATTTAGCGGGGCGGATGGGTCTTTGGATATCGGCTATATGTTGTCTTACCTCCTTTAGTAATAGCATTAATCACATTTAGTCATTGGTCCGTTTCTCATTGACCAGGATTGTCTTTCAAAAAACCTTTTTGCCTCTTCGGGAGTTTTGAAATGTCGCAGGGCTCCTTGGTGAAGAATCCTGAGATCGTTTGGGTATTTGAATCCCCTGAAGATGCCTCGGTCAATGGAGTATTTCTTCACCTCGTCAATCTCTCGGCGCTTTCGGCGTATTCCAGCTGACAGTTCCTGGTGTAAAGTGAGTTTGGCGTTTCCCACTGTGATGGTGTTGATTTTCGCCACCTGTAGGACTCGTTCCTTGTTGGTGAATCCCAGGAAACGTATGGTGATTGGGCGCGGTGGTTGTCTGGCTGCTGGCGGGGGCCTCAGTGCTCGGTGAGCTCTCTCTCTCGAGTTCTATTGGCCTGTCGGTGGACAGGTGGAGCCACTCGGGAAGCCCCCTGTTTTCCAGGTCCTCTGTTTTCTCTTCCAGATGCTCTATTTTCTTTTTAGCGTATGCTATTGTTTCCATGGCATCTGTCAATAAGTTTTCCATGGATAGGATTCACCCCTCTGCCTCGTTGTTGATGTCAGGCAAAGCGTTTCCAGGATTGTCACCTTGCCCCCTATTGCACTGAGCTGAGAGTTAATGCCATCTAATTTAATGTTGAGTTCTATACGTTGGGATCTCAACTCAGAAAGGATGTCTTCGACAGAGTGGCATTCGTTGGGCCTCGGGGGGGAACGGGTCCTCTTGCACCTGGCTAATGGCGCTAGCTTTATCTGAAGCTAGCTTCTTCTTGGAGGCTTTTTCCGTCACTAATGCTAGAGTCCGGGTAAAAATGTCACCTGTAGTGTTGCCTTTTGTAGCCGCCATGACTTTTTTACTAAAGCTAAAGGAGTTTAAACTTGAATTTCAGGTAAGATTAGGAATTGGAAACTACTTGTGCGGAGCTCTTAGTTCACACGGCTATCTCGTTCAAGGGTCACGTGATCCCCCGTTCAACCTATTTTTAAACTAAATCAAATGTCATGGTGATATTTTTTTGTTGATTTCACGTTGAATTCACGTTAGTGAACTCAGCCAAATGTAAATCAAAAATAGACATTGAACTGAGGTCTGTGTAGCCAGAAATACTGAGGAGTATTTTTGTAAAAATACATTTTTTGCTTCAATTTTTTAATGATTAGTATTTTTGTTTTGTTTTTGCTAAATCAAATTTGATGGGCCTGGCAAGGACAGGCTCCCTAGTGGGTGGGCCTGTGTCCACCCAGGCCCACCCATGCGTACGTCCCTGCTATCCTCAGTGGGAGCTGCTCTCATCTTTCCAGTCTGTTTCTTCCCCTCTTACCACCCCCATTAATTTCCTCATTAATAAGTCTGTCTGTGTCACTGTGTTATTTAAAGCCAGAGATCCTTCCTTGCTCTATTATAGCCACTGGGTTGCATCTGTCTGTCTCTCTCTCTCTCTCTGCCTGTGTGTGCGTGCGTGAGTGCGCGCAGGCAAGCGATCGAGCCAGTGAGTGAGAAAGCGAGAGAGAGAGAGAGAGAGAAAGGGGAAGGAAAGCAATCGAGAGGGAGAGAGCGAATCGGAGTGCGAGTGCAAGACAAAGCTATGAAATTAATCCGAGCTATTTGCCTCCTGCTTCTTTGTCCAGCTTTGAGCCTCAACACTAGGTAAGTCGAAAGTAAGAAGGGTATATTCTTCTTCCTTCACCTTCAGTGATTCTGAAAGAAAGGGGGAGGATGAATGCACAATGGCTAATCATAGAAGATACTAACGTTCATCTTTAGCTCCGGTCAGTCCTACGAAATAGGTTGAGGCAGCCTGGGTTCTGGCGGGAGATGCCCGTGTGCGGAGCATGATGTTCTAAGGCAGTAGACTGTAGGCAAAATAAAGGTTCCTCTGTTGAACTGTTCTCTTTGTCAAACTGTAAGACATATTTCTTTGGTGGTGACATTCACTGGCTAAAAATGCCTTGGAATTGTGTAGGCATCGCTTACTGGGATTGCGGTAGGTCTTGTCTCCTGCTTACTGGAAGGGAGCAAGTTAAGTCTGAGCCGGCTAAAGAAGGAACTGGGCTGCCCAGAATGTTGCAGTGTCTTGAGAGAGAGAGAGAGAGAGAGAGAGAGAGAGAGAGAGAGAGAGAGAGAGAGAGAGAGAGAGAGAGAGAGAGAGAGAGTGTGTGTGTGTGCGCAGAATAATGCATTGAGGGGAATAGTAGGATGAGGGGAGGAAGAGGAGAGGCGAGAGAAATTGAGAGATGAGGCGACGTGCAGTGCGGAGAGAGGTTTTAATGATTAATTAAACCATTGATAAAATCTTTCCTCTTTCAAACTAGTGCCTGAGCACTACTCCCAGTGCTGGGGTCTTTGTGAAACAAAAGCCAAGGTTGTTAGAGAGTCTTAAATATGGCTTAAAGACAGCTGCACATTATGAAACTTGCTCTCCTCTCATTGCAGTTGTGTCTAGTTTGACATGATGGAATTTCAGCTTTAGTTGGTAGACCTCTACAAGTGTGCTCCTAAGTGATGAATGTAGGGGCAGAATATACATGCACAGAGACATACGCATACACATAGACAATCAATCCATTTGCACATCTTGCAGAGCCCTGCAAGATTTGAATGAGCTAATTTGATGATGCTGGAGATTTTAAAAAGTCAGATTCCGTTTGATGTTGAAAGCACACTTTATATTGGATAATGAATATGCTGATGAATGTTAGAAGTTTGGGTTGCGTTTTACAAAGTTGAATGAGATACACTACATGACCAAAAGTATGTGAACACCTACTCGTCGAACATGTCATTTCAAAATCATGGGCATTAATATGGAGTTGGTCCCTCCACTCTTCTGGGAAGGCTTTCCACTAAATGTTGGAACATTGCTGAGGGGACTTGCTTTCATTCAGCCACAAGAACATTAGTGAGGTCAGGCACTGATGTTGGACGATTAGGCCTGGCTCGCAGTCTTCGTTCCAATTCATCCCAAAGGTGTTCGATGGGGTTGAGGTCAGGGCTCTGTGCAGGCCAGTCAAGTTCTTCCGCACTGATCTTGACAAACCATTTCTGTATGGACCTTGCTTTGTGCATCAAGGCATTGTCGTGCTGAAACAGGAAAGGGCCTTCCCCAAACTGTTCCCGCAAAGTTGGAACCACAGAATAATCTAGAATGTTATTGTATACTGTAGCATGAAAATGTCACTCCACTGGAACTAAGGGGCCAAATCATGAAAAGCAGCCCCAGACCATTATTCCTCCTCCACCAAACTTTACAGTTGGCACTATGCATTGGGACATTTAGCATTCTCCTTGTTGGAAAGGTGGCCTCCTATGACGGTGCCACGTTGAAAGTCACTGAGCTCTTCAGTAAGGCCATTCTACTACCAATGTAGTAGTATGTAGTATGGAGATTCCATGGCTGAAATAGCTGAATCCACTAATTTGAAGGGGTGTCCACATACTTTTGTATATATACGTGTAAATGACCCCAATGAGACACGTGAAGTCATGATTGAGTGAGTGACTGACTGGCTGCTTGATTGATTGATTTTACTAATGACTTATATGTAACAAGTGGCATTAATGTGTCAGAGACTCAACTGATGTGTTAAGCTCTGTTGCTCCCCAGTTACCTAGACCAGAGCCAATATATAAAGATATATATACTGTATATGGCTAGGGATGGACTGGGACCAGAAATTGGCCAGCCTATTTTCTTCCTTGAGGCCCTGACACCATGCCCTTTTCTTCCCTTGAGAGGCTCCCATAATTGGCCAAATAATGACCATTCTGTGCAAAAAAACCCAAACAATTTAGACAGGCACACTGCTAAAGATGAAGCCCATCTGGGATTTGCCAGAACTACCTTATGGCCAGTCCATTTCTGTATATGGCTCTGACCTAGAATAATTCAATGGTCCCTGAGCATTGTGCTGTTTCTGTGCCGTTTCTAGACTTGACAGTTCATGCAGCTTTAGTGTTCTGATCATAGAGTTCTGATCAGGGAATTCTGAATGCGTCATGCATCTACCTACACCTACATTTTAAATGTTTCTACCGTGTCCACAGTGTGTCTGGATTCCCTTTTCCCACACTATATTCAATTTCCTGTATGCATTCTACAAATGTTGGAATAGGCAAAATATGATAATAACACAACAACAACTGATGGCAGTAGCTAACTACTATAGCCAACGAGCCAGCTAACTTCTGTAGCTCGCCAGCAAGCTAGCAAACAACGCTAAAGGGATTTCAAATGGGTAAGCATAATAGTTGTTCTAAATATTAGCTAGCTGGCTAACATTTGAGACCAGTAAGCATGTGTTCCTCACACTCTAGGAATGTATTTCCTCCAACGTTATAATGAAAGGTGCCTTTCGGTCCCAAAACTCAAGTTTTCTGGCGATTTGTGGGAGGAGGGCTGATGACGTCGCCCACTGCATTAGCTTTCGGTAGCCTGATCCAGTCCAGACTGAAGAGAAATCTGCAAACAATGCATCCCAGACCACCTCCTGAAGTGGTCAGCCAGATCTGAACACAATCAGACCACAAAGCGACTTTTGCATGTCTAGACTAGAGGTCGACCGATTAATCGGAATGGCATATTAATTAGGGGCGATTTCAAGTTTTCATAACAATCGGAAACTGGTATATTTTTTAATATATATTTTTTTACACCTTTATTTAACTATGCAAGTCAGTTAAGAACACATTCTTATTTTCAATGACGGCCTAGGAACGGTGGGTTAACTGCCTTGTTCAGGGGCAGAACGACAGATTTTTACCTTGTCAGCTCAGGGATTCAATCTTGCAACCTTACGGTTAACTAGTCCAATACTCTAACCACCTGCCTTACATTGCACTCCACGAAGAGCCTGCCTGTTACGCGAATGCAGTAAGAAGCCAAGGTAAGTTGATAGCTAGCATTAAACTTATCTTATAAAAAACAATCAATCAATCAATAATAATCACTAGTTAACTACACATGGTGGAGGATATTACTAGTTTACCTAGCATGTCCTGCGTTGCATATAATCGATGCGGTGTGCATTCTCGAAAAAGGACTGTCATTGCTCCAACGTGTACCTAACCATAAACATCAATGCTTGTCTTAAAATCAATACACAAGTATATATTTTTAAACTTGCATATTTAGTTAATATTGCCTGCTAACATGAATTTCTTTTAACTAGGGAAATTGTGTCACTTCTCTTGCAACAGAGTCAGGGTATATGCAGCAGTTTGGGCTGCCTGGCTCTTTGTGAACTGTGTGAAGACTATTTCTTTGTAACAAAGACAGCCAACTTCGCCAAACAGGGGATGATTTAACAAAAGCGCATTTGCGAAAAAAGCACAATCGTTGCACGACTGTACCTAACCATAAACATCGATACCTTTCTTAAAACCAATACTCAGAAGTATATATTTTTAAACCTGCATATTTAGCTCAAAGAAATCCAGGCTAGCAGGCAATATTAACCAGGTGAAATTGTGTCACTTCTCTTGCGTTCATTGCACGCGGAGTCAGGGTGTATGCAACAGTTTGGGCCGCCTGGCTCGTTGCGAACTAATTTGTCAGAATTTCCGTAATTATGACATAACATTGAAGGTTGTACAATGTAACAGCAATATTTAGACTTAGGGATGCCACTTGTTCGACAAAATACGGAACTGTTCCATATTTCAATGATGTCGAAATTATAGTTTCCGGATTTGACCATATTATGGCCAAAGGCTCGTATTTCTGTGTGTTATTATGTTATAATTAAGTTCATGATTTGATATTTGATAGAGCAGTCTGACTGAGCGATGGTAGGCAGCAGCAGACTCGTAAGCATTCATTCAAACAGCACTTTTGTGTGTTTTGCCAGCTGCTCTTCGTAATGCTTCAAGCATTGAGCTGTTTATGACTTCAAGCCTATCAACTCCCAAGATTAGGCTGGTGTAACCGATGTGAAATGGCTAGCTAGTTAGCGGGGTGCGCGCTAATAGCATTTCAATCGGTGACGTCACTCACTCTGAGACTTGGAGTAGTTGTTCCCCTTGCTCTGCAAGGGCGGCGGCTTTTGTGGAGCGATGGGTAACGATGCTTCGAGGGTGGCTGTTGTTGATGTGTTCCTGGTACGAGCCCAGGTAGGGGCGAGGAGAGGGACGGAAGCTATACTGTTACACTGGCAATACTAAAGTGCCTATAAGAGCATCCAATAGTCAAAGGTATATAAAATACAAATGGTATAGAGAGAAATAGTCCTATAATAACTACAACCTAAAACTTCTTACCTGGGAATATTGAAGACTCATGTTAAAAGGAACGACCAGCTTTCATATGTTCTCATGTTCTGAGCAAGGAACTTAAACGTTAGCTTTTTTACATGGCACATTTGCACTTTTACTTTCTTCTCCAACACTTTGTTTTTGCATTATTTCAACCAAATTGAACATATTTTAGGCTGAATTGATTTTATTGATGCATTATATTAAGTTAAAATAAGTATTCATTCAGTATTGATGTAATTGTAATTATTACAAGTAAATAAATAAAAACTGTCCAATTAATCGGTATCGGCTTCTTTTGGACCTCCAATAATCGGTATCGGTATCGGCGTTGAAAAATCATAATCGGTTGTCCTCTAGTCTAGACCCATCTTTTCAATGCGATCTTTGCATTCTGACAGTTGAAGTCGCATCTAAGTGTCAAGTGTAGACACAACCTCTGAATAAACTGCTCTCAATACCCTGAGTAATATTACCTGAGGTATTATCCTCTGGTTGCAAATTGACATGAAAGGTGTCATGTTGACTTCTTGGTGTATACAATGAATTGAAATACAATGATGTAGGGATGTATTATATTGTAGACTAAACAAACTCGCAAATTGTAATGTTTTTCAAAAAGGTCCTTATTAGTAAACCTCCCCACAAACAAACAATACTAGCCGTTTTCTTATGATCAAATACATCCAGACCAGTGGCTTATGCCACTTTACTGACATCTATTTTGTTATTTTACCAAGCAGTACATTACTGCTGCTTGAGAGGATGTTGTTCATACATTTTTTCACAACTACAAGAGTTGTTGGCTGATATCAAAACTGGCACATAATTGACCAGGGAGAAAGTAACTGTATAGAATTGATTAGGGGAAATTCAACCTACTTTTGCCACACTTCCTCCTTGCATCTGATTAGGCTTAGAGTACTGTGGCTGTTTCTTTGTGTGTGTGTGTGTATGTGTGTGAGTGTGTGTGTGCATGTGTGTGTAGCTGTTTCTGGTTGTTGTGTGTGTGTGTATGTTTGTGTGTTTCTGAGTGTGTGTGTGTGCACGCATGAGTTCTTGTGTCTGCTCACAACTCACAACAATGCAGTCCAGCCTATTCACCATTCATGTCTTTGCAACGTCTCTTTTATGGGATTTTCACAAATGTTCTTTATTATTGACACTAACTTTGATGTTTCCTACCTACGCAACCATGTCTGGTAAATGCCGGTGTCCATTGGGACCTCCGTAACATTAAATATTTAGGTACTGGCCCGCAATTAAAGACTGACGAAATCCTTGAATGATCCTGTACATATCACACAGACAGGGCCTGCATTGCTTCGTCTCCACATCTGGCTGTAAATACTAAGCACATTGCATTTTAAAGTCTTTCTTTGATGTTGGCTGGGGTAGTGCATTAAAGAGGAATGAGGTTTATGACTCTGGAGATTAACAATGGGAGCCTGGCAATTGTTGTAATAGCCTGATAATACATGCTAATATCCAGTAGGTCATCTTGCTGAAAGGTGATGGGGAATTGAATAGGTCCTTTGTAATGAGAGCATAATGACTTAGCAGCTATACATGACAGTCGGAGGCTCCTCAACTGATGGGATTCAGAAGCTTCCCGTTGAAATGATGGACTACATTTCTAATTTGCCAAGATACATTTCTCATCCACAGGAAATATTGTATCTTTCTGTATCTCTGAAAAATTGTAATCTTTCTGAGAATAAACCCCAATTTGCCAGTCAATTACCCCGAAAGTCCTTGTTGGTCGTCTAACCGTTACAGAATCCTCCATATTTGTGGAATGCTTCATACTCGTTGAGATCATATAATTGAGATAAATATTATTTATCTAGAAATTGAGACAATTATATTCTGTTTAGTCTTGCTTGTCTTTGGTTTACAACATACAACTTGTTTTCCCGCTGTGTGTGTTCCATATGTCATGTTCAGGGCTAACAGCAAGCAGTTGTCGTGACTACTTTCATTCATCTGATGACTGTTATTTATTTAATTAACTAACTATGTTTAATTGTCACCCGAGTAAATTCATCATGTAACCATTATCTCATTAGGATTTGGGGCACCACGGAAGAGGTTGTTTAAAGAGTTACCATCTCCCGAATTAAACTCTATAAGGTATATATTTATTTAATCGATAAACAGTCATCTTATTAATCATTACCTCTTATCATATCATCATTCGGGAACAGTCGTTATCTCATGCATCTGAAAAAAAACAGCCTTTTTCATGATTCAGTACTACACAAATTGGTTAATTATTTATTTACTAGCAAACAAAATAATAACAGGATAACATACACACTTAATACATGAGACAAAGGTCCCTAGCGAACTTTTACAATATGGCATTTTACCCAACGACATAGAAAGAGAAAGAAAGAGAAAAAGACACTTATCGTCGATACATTTCAAAATTATTCTTACATTAGTCATATAGTTTGCACACGAACCGCCGCCTGTTTTGAATAAGAAATCATTAATGTATTTAAGTGTGGGTGTCTTTGTCCATTGTGTAGTCCTCAACAGAACTATAGAGTTCACTCTGTTCCATTCGCTCCTGAAGCTACTAATATGAAGATCAATGGTTCCAGTGGGGTGATGTGAGTAGTGTACTACGGTGATTTGACAAGGGCAGTAGGATGGTTTGAAGAGTTTAAGCTATTTTACTCAGGACAGCTAATCAGCAGGAGTTTGTCGGCTCTTCCTGTTGATTATTCAGGGTTCAGGATTCAGACCACTATGGACATGTGCTGCAGCTCGACATCTCTCTGGTCTAAAGGAAGGTGAGTTTATTTCTTCACCTCATGTTGAGGTTCAAAATTCCAATCATTTCAAACATGCCTTATGTTTCCTGGTCTCTGAGATTCAGCGTTTAAACCATTTTAGACGTGGCCTGCAACTCCCTGTCTTTCCTGGTCTAATGTTAATTTTGTTGGCAATGCTTTTTATGCACTCTCGTCAAAAGGGGATTGTTTCGCCAGTCTGACACGCTCTCTGACCTCATTCGGGGTGTGGCTACTTACTATGAACAGTTTATAGGAGATAGATTCCCTTATCCCTCCTAAAATCACATTCATATCTTAACGAAAATACTTTGGTAATATTATATGCACAACGTATTGGATGGAAACTTGACAGATAAAGGGGATATACTTTACAAGTTACAGTATTTTGTCCATACAATGTTTAATTACATCACAAAATGAAAACCCATATGACATTAGTTTTCTATTGCTCCCCACTGACCATTCCCCACATTCTTATGTTAGAAATATTGACCCAGTATCTGTCAGGATTTGGCCAGGGTTGTTCCGGGTTTTGGTCACTAGATGCCCCCATTGTGTTTTTTGACCTTATGTTTTTTCCCTTGTTCCCCATTATTATTTGCACCTGTGCCTCGTTTCCCCTGATTGTATTTAAACCCCTAGTTTCCCTCAGTTCTGTGCTCTGTGTTTGTATGTTAGCACCCAGCCCTAGTGTTCTGTGTATTCTTGTCGATTCCGGTGGATGCTCTTGTGGAATTCTGTTTTTGTTTTTGAGTATCTCTTGAGGCTTTTTTGTGCTATTCCTACCACCTTTTGGATTTGCCATTTTTGTATTTAAGGACTTCTCCTTTTTACTTTATTAAATACACCGTCTTAAGTACTGCTGTGTCTGCCTCATCTTCTGGGTTCTGCTGACTATTCGTGGCTCAGTTGGTTAAGTGACTGTTTCTCACTCCGGAGACCCAGGTTCGTAACCGGGTCCTGACAGTATCCACCTTTGACCGTGTTAGAGATTAAGAGGAAAAACTCTCTGTGAAACAAAGATCAAAGATATTGATCAAACAAAGATCAAATACATATTCAAACTTATCTGGAATGGTGCTATTAAGTAATTTAATAAAACAGTACAATTTTTTGACTCAAAAGAAACAAACCCTTCTTGCAACATGGGAAAGAATCAACCCCAAGAATATTATTCTGTTACTATAAATGATTTAATGTTTTTCCCCCTGGAGTCTTGGGTAATAGTTCTAAGCAATGTTTGACTGAGAAGTTAAACAGTGATTGACTAGACCAGAGGGTCAAGTGCAGGGCATCCTGGGAATTAGACTGAACTATTGACAGGGGCAAGATGGTAATGGTGATAATTTATATGCATTGATGGACTGTGCATGCTTGGCCAGGGATAATGACCAAAGAGACCATTTCGTCTCATCCACCGCTATTGTTTAGCACCTGAGGTATTTAATGGTAAATGTGAGTGAAGTGGTGTTTGCTAGCTTGCTCTTTGTCTATCATCAGGAAGCGGCTTTGGCTCCTCTGCCAAGTAGTTAAGTCGGGCTATTTGTGATTATGGAGTGAAGGGTCCATCATCATTTTAATTAAATTCTCTGCTTGATTTGTAACACAAGCATATCGGAGCCTGGTTTGTTGTATATGCGTGGATAAAACAATTATGTTTAATATTCATAACAATATAATAATGATAGCATTATAAAAGTAAATGTCCAGAGTAAATGTTTTTTTGTTTTTCTTTACAACAAAACATAATTTCAGATAGTGTGAAGGAATAAAAACAATACAATTATAACTCAAACCCCACATTTCTATTATAAAAACAATGTTGTCGCAAACATCCCGCAAAATGTAAAAAACATTTTTTTTTTTGGAAATGTATTTTACATTTGTCTATTTAGGGCCATTTTAAATGACAATGGTTCTATCATAATGCATGCAGTAGAGGGTTAATTAGATAAAAAATTGCCCTCGTGATTAGATTTGTAATGCTAGGCGCATCATCACCATTGTAAACTAAGCCCAAGAGCTTTTAACCAGTGCCACAGCTTGAGACGTTCGGCCTGATTTTTGTCTTGTCGTCAAATTATTTCATAAATGCAGAGGTAGGGTAGGTCTCGAGCCCTGAGATGAGAAAAATTACATTTGTGTAAGACGGTAATGTCCTTATTGTGTGAGGCAGGATGAGAATGATAATTGAAATTCGAAGGACACAGTGTAATCGGTGCGCCATGGCAACCGCATTGGCCACATGACAGTAATGAAGTGGGCTACAATAAACAGAACCTTGGGTAAATCCCGACCAATGAGAAATTAATTAGAGGCCACCATGATACAATAAGTTGGTATTTAAGGCCATACGTGAAGTAGCACTCCATGTTTGTTTGCACCCATTCTTCTTGCAAGACATTTTATATGACCCTGTCTTTGTTACTCAAATCAAGTTCCAGTGAATCACTCGTTTTCTCTTCTAGTTCCGGGAAATGATAAGTTTTTTTCCCGTCAAACGTTATCTGCGTCTGCTTTTGCTTCTATGATACACTTAATGATGTTTTTCTTGTGCGCTCGGTGTTGAAATATGGATGTGAACTATGCAGAAGTGCCAAGCAGACTTTATTGCTGAAGGTGTAAGCTAAGATCAATACATATTTTAGAGCAGGATTGTCCTCTCCATGCTGCTGCGGAGTGTAATAACATAATTATAGGATTTTAAGGGTCAAGTAAATAAGAGAGGACTTTCTATTGGGAGAGATGGAAGAAAGGAGGCAAAAAAAGGAGGAAATAATATGCTGGGAGCTTTTCCTCGCAGTCAGTGAATGGCGCTTTCAAAATGTAATGTCGGAACAGCCCTGCTCAAGGAGAATATTGCTCATGTCAAGCTTTGCTTCAAATTAAATGCTGTCAAAACAAAGCTATGAAAAAGATTTTAAATATCTTAAACACGTTGGCTGACGCTCTACTGTCATCTATTGCCAGGGAAGGAACGTTGTGACATACAGTACCAGTCATAAGTCTGGACACACCTACTCATTCCATGTTTTTTCTTTATTTTGACTGTTTTCTACATTGTAGAATAATAGTGAAGGCATCAAAACTATGAAATATCACACGTGGAATTATGTAGTAACCAAAAAAGTGTTAAACAAATCAAAATCTATTTAATATTGGAGATTCTTCAAAGTAGCCACCCTTTGCTATGATGACAGCTTTGTGCACTCTTTCCGTTATCATTTCAATTAACAGGTGTGCCTTGTTAAAATGTAATTTGTGGAATTTCTTTCCTTCTTTCCTTCGTTTGAGCCAATCAGTTGTATTGTGACAAGGTAGGGGTGGTATACAGAAGATAGCCCTTTTTGGTAAAAGACCAAGTGGGACTCTGGCAAATAGTGGGACTCTGGCAAATAGTATTTTTAGCATCACTAAGTATTTTTGACAACTTTGCTAGCTAATGGCAACATTGCCATCCATCTTAAATCAATTTGATGACATCATAATGATGCCAAATTGGTTTCCTACTAATTATTTGCCTTCTTTAGCAATGTCATCGTATTTTCAGGCCACTAAAGTGTCATTTAGATTAACCAGTTATTAGCCCCCATTAGGAATGACTAGACACGGCTCAACAAGCCACTATTGCTCTTTCGAATGTTCATAACGATGGCAAAAGTTTGATACTTCAAGCGTGGCCAGCTTTGTGCAGTTTGCCATAGATGCTGTTGTTTTTTGTCATTTAACAGACGTTCTTATCCAGAGCGACCTACAATAGTGAGTGCATACATTTTGGTACTGGTCCCCCATGGGAATCAAACCCACAATCGTGTCATTGCAAGCACGATGCTCTACCAACTGAGACACACAGGACCTTTTTTTGTTTTAAAGTCAATTTCTGGCAATTCTACACATTTTGCCACAGGGTTAAGTTTTTCGTTGTTGTTGTAGTTTTAAAGCAAAGTTCCTGCAATTTTACACATTTTGCCATGGTTCTTCGGAGGAAAAAAAACATTTTTAAAGCTAATGTCCTGCAATTCTACACATTTTGCCATGGCTTTTGCCATGTTTTTAGGCTGAGTGACTCAAACATTATAACAAAATCAATGCCATGACTGTATAGTTTTTAATTTGGTTATTGTTAGTTCTCAAAGAGGATCTTGTAAAAAAATATACTGCTCCATTATCATTTCTACATACATTTATATTAGTTGTTTAAATTTACACTGCAAACGTTTTAGCAACTCTTCGTTATTTGGCTATCGCCTCGTACCTACGACCGCAGCACAGCCAGGCTAAAGCAGTCGTACACCAGGCCCTCTCGTGTACAATTGCTTCAACATACCCTTAACATGTGCAGTTATAGTAAAGAAAGTGTGTTTCATAGTTTTATCTGTATATTTATCAGTATAACCACATCATGGCTGTCATATTTGACGAGCAGGCGACTTTGAGATAATAACTCCCACCCCTTTGTGCTCGCACGGTGGGAGAATTCAGACAACCTTGACTCCTTCAAGACACCGCTACATGTCTTTGTCTGTTAGATAGAGGTCGACCGATTAATTAGGGCAGATTTCAAGTTTTCATAACAATCAGTAATCAGCCTTTTTGGATGCCGATTATGGCCGATTACCTTGCAATCCATGAGGAAACTGTGTGACAGGCTGATCACCTGTTACGCGAGTGCAGCGTCAAAAGGACCTTGTGGCTGCAATGAGCCAATGTAAATTGCTAGCTAGCATTAAACGTTTCTTATAAAAAACAATAAATCTTCACATAATCACTAGTTAACTACACATGGTTGATGATATTACTAGTTTAACTAGCTTGTCCTGCGTTACATATAATCAATGCGGTGCCTGTTAATTTATCATCAAATCATAGCCTAATTCAACTTTGTTGCACAAATATACCCAACCATAAACATCAATGCCTTTCTTAAAATCAATACACAGAAGAATATTTTTTGAAACCTGCATATTTAGTTCAAATAAATGCATGTTAGCAGGAAATATTAACTAGGGAAATTATGTCACTTCTCTTGCATTCAGTGCAAGCAGAGTCAGGGTGTATGCAACAGTTTGGGGCTCCTGGCTCATTGCGAACTGTGTTTCTTCCTAACGAAGACCGTAATTAATTTGCCAGAATTTTACATAATTATGACATAACATTAAGGGTTGTGCAATGTAACAGCAATATATAGACTTTAGACTTAAATATTTAGATTTAGACTTAGTTGCCACCCTTTCGGCAAAATACGGAATGGTTCCGTATTTTACTGAAAGAATAAACTTTTTGTTTTTATCAAAATGATAGTTTCTGGATTTGACCATATTAATGACCAAAGGCTCGTATTTCTGTGTTTATTATAATATAATTAAGTCTATGATTTGATATTTGATAGAGCAATCTGACTGAGCGGTGGTAGGCAGCAGCAGGTAAGCGTTCATTCAAACAGCACTTTACTGCGTTTGCAAGTAGCTCTTAGCAATGCTTGAAGCACAGTGCTGGTTATGACTTCAAGCCTATCAACTCCTGAGATTAGGCTGGCAATACTAAAGTGCATATAAGAACATCTAATAGTGAAATGTATATGAAATACAAATGGTTATAGAGAGAAATAGTCAACGCGTCATAATTCCTATAATAACTACAACCTAAAACTTCTTAACTGGGAATATAGAATAAATGTGAATATTGAACCAACAGCTTTCATATGTTCTCATGTTCTGAGCAAGGAACTGAAATGTTAGCTTTCTTACATGGCACGTATTGCACTTTTACTTTCATCTCCAACACTGTGTTTTCGCATTATTTAAACCAAATTGAACATGTTTCATTATTTATTTCAGACTAAATATATTTTATTTATGTATTAAGTTAAAATAAAATGGTTAATTGTTCATTCAGTATTGTTGTAATTGTCATTATTACAAATATATATAAAAATCGGCCAATTAATCGGTATCGACTTTTTTTTTTGGTCCTCCAATAATCGGTATCGGCGTTGAAAAATCATAATCAGTCGACCTCTACTGTTAGAGTATGTCGCTCAGATTGCTCAGGTCTCATGGCAGCATACAAAGACCACAGGGGCAAGTGACTACACAGGAAAGTCGTGAGTTGTGTTTAGTCTAACATTAATCAACCCATCAGTGTCACTCCCGAGGCCCTGCGAGGTTGAATGCACTCTCTGACATTCGGCGTGACACTTAATGTCATTCCAATGTGTCAAATCCTGAAGGGCAAAGCTGTGTTGTAGACACTGGGTTTTGCCTATGTTTATTTATTAAATACAACAACTATATTTTAAGTAAAATATTTAGATTTGGCAGTAGCTGAAAAAGACAGTCAATTCAAAGGAGCACCGCCTCCATTTTCTTTTTACGTTTGGAGTTTGTAGACCTCAAGGATCTGAGTAGACGTGTCGAGCGTCAATACGCAGAAACGACAGAGAAATTCTGAGAGATGGAATGCCAGTATAATGCATGACATGGTCTGATCAACTCTATGCCACCCCTATAATGTATATTCTTATCATTATTGAAACGTTACACAATTGGGAATAGTTCAAATATAGCCTAGAGGTTGTACGATGGTCCCGATCAAAAATCATACAACATACAAAGATGGATATTTCAGTAATCACTACTCCAGTGTTAAAAAAAATAATCTACACTATAATCATGACAGTACGGCAGCATCCTACACAGTATCACATTGGACTTATCTGAAGAATGATCTTGTCTCCCACTCTCTGAGGTCTGCATCTATCCCTTCCTCCCTCTTTCTCTTTCGGCTTTCTAATGGCCCGTGATTGGTACCCTATGGAACAAACCAAAGTGCTCAGAGGCATTACTCACAAATGATTTGAGAGATCAGAGTGTGTGGAGAGAGATGTGTCTGGGCATGAACAAAAGAGCGGAATCATAAATAATACAGCCTAGAATGAAAGCAGGGTGTTTTTATAGTATCTTTTTTTGTTCTTCTTCCTGTATTTGTTTCTGTATTATCGCCAGCTACGTATCTCTGATTCGGACTATTCGCCTCTGTATGATGGGGGGGATAACAGTTGTTTCCCATCCAGACCACACCGCAGATGGATTTGGTACCACTAGGGGGGGACGTATCATGAGATCTATATCTGGGAACAAAGACAGGTGGCAAGCTCAGTAGTGGGTGGGAGATGTATTGTTACTGTTTGAAGGACAGAATAACAGAATAGATTTTAGGGGTCATATTTAGTCACAACAGACAGCTCCTTTATAATATCCTGCCTTTTGTTAACCCCCCAATCCCCCCCCCCCTCTCTCTCTCACTCTGAGCATACACCCTGCCAGTGCCCTGCGTTAATTTTCAGGCAAAATTATATTTGCTCTTTTCCTCTGGTAGGGCCACATAAATCTGAATCCTTTATCAGCCCTCTGCACACCTCTGACAACGTTTGGATGGATTCTGTTTTTTTTGTTGTTTTTTTTTTTAAATCTAATCTCTTCTCCCTAAGCATATTCAGTGTCTGGGATCCATCTTGGCTGACAAGTGCTGGTTCCATTTGAGTCCCTATCTCCTGTGTTTCACCGGTGTTTTGCCATGACACCTGACGCCTGATAAGTGTATCCCCCTGTGTGTCTGGAGAGGGAGTGTTTTGCAAGGGATACCTGCACAAATGAAATGGATAAACCATTCAATGATGCTGTGGAGGTCGTTTATCTTCGGCGACGGCCATGTTTATAAAAAACTATTTCAATGTGCCTTCATGCCCGGCGGAGAATTCAGCAATATGCTGGCGCTTCAGATACCACGCTTATTATATTCCCGGCAAATGGAGTATTGGATTAATGGAATGGTGAAGAGGCAGCAATGGTTCTTCTTATGCCAGGCCTTGCCTCAAGATTCTATTTCCTACACAACAACATTGCCATGGTGACCTTTCGAATACCTTATCGATTGTACAATCGTCATTAAGGCAAACTGAATAGTTTCAAGCTCAGTACTTCAGGGGGTACTTAGCTTGTAAGGGGGTGAAAAACAGAGGCCATTGGTATTTGCCACACATTTGTGGCATCCTTGAATTCTACGTGCAAGTTTTCCTAAATCTGGACTAATGGGAAGTCATTGAGGCGAATCATAGCTTGGTAATTGTACCTTACAGATCATTTGTGATGTGTCCAAGAAAAGTGTTGATGTTGGCGTGTGTGCACACGCCATGCTTCGCGTGTTTGTGAGCATGTGCACTGAACCCCGCCACTGGGCTGAGGGGTGGTGAGAGGGTGTTATGTTGCTGAAGTCCACCTCCTCCCCATTTGCCTGTCTGTCAGAAGGCTTGCTTGGCTGCACTCCACACAGTGACGGTGTTGACAAAATGACAGGAGTGAGCATACTCCAGTGAATGTCAATTTGGCATGCAAGCACTGTTTCCCTGCTCTACCAGATCTGCAGTGCTGCTATGTGTAGAGAGAGCAATGCAGGCTGCAGGCTGTGTGGAGCTGTGGCACACACACACGCACGCACGCGCGCACACACACACACACACACACACACACACAGAGGCACACATTCTCAAAGCATTCCAATAGCAATCGTTAACTATATTATTTGCAGTGATTCTGATGATTGAATACACTGATACAAACAGTCAAACCTTTTACGATTGTGACAGAGTTGTTGTTAGCTCAGCTAAGCCTCCACAGTTTAGCAAACTAAGGAAAGTAGGACGGTTGCTCAACAACATTATCATGAATCCAATAATAGGGCTTACCCAGGAAACTGGTCCATGGTAGCTGTTGACACAGCTCTTTGTAATTCTGAAGCTTTCGAGACTTTTCTTTTCGGGAGGTAGCCCAGTCTAATGTTCTGATTTGACATGGAGGATTAGCAAAGCGTTCTAATGTGCTTATAATCTTATAATCTTTATAATTGGGGGCACATTATGAATATGAATGCCTTTTTATGAAGGCAAAAGGAATCGGAGACTGTTGAGTTTACCGGGTAGAATGACGAGTATAGAACTAGATCAAGGAAGAACTACATGAGCCTTAATCCTGTATGCAACCACTTTAAGTGGATGGAGTTGGTTTAGCAGTGCTTGTCCTTAAACGTTTGTCTATTGAGTCACCACACAATCTGCTTGTGTATCCTGGTTAGCTAAATAGCGGTTTGCTTACAGGCTGTGGATTTGACAGTTTGACAATTTCCCCGGTAGGGTGGAGGTAGAGCAACATTTTGGGAACGTGGGTTCTGTTCTGGTTCCGTCCCAATGTCCATACATACATTCTATAAGTATGCTAAAATGGACATCGGAATGCATTCTTGGCCTCACAACATGATGTTACAGACAGGCCACAAGGCTTTAAGTCTCGCTCTTCATCCAACAGAGTTGCGTCATGATTCAAGTCCAACAGAGCTTCAGTGCCTTATGACTTTGTCATTAGTTTACCGAAGTGTCCACCCACTTTGTGTTTATGTGGTCTAAATCAGTTAGCGACATCCAGTCATGATAGAGAAAGGGACATTATTGCATGGCCACTATCGTACATCACTGACACATGTGTGATCTGTGGGAGTGTCGGTGAGGTGAAATTGACAAGGAGGGAGCTCTAATGGATAGACAGGCACCCATGACTTAATCACTGGTTGATTGATTACTTAACCTGTAAGTTAAGTCACCAGATGACGCCCTGCATGACGTCAATACCAGTAGATTGTTATTTTCAGGTAACTATCCCTTTCATTTCACAAAGGCCATTGTGCTTACACAGAAGAGCAGCATGACCATGAAAGTCCATGCAATATGTTAAGGCCATAAACTATCCAAATGCAAGATATAAAACAAATGTATGGCCAGAAAATTCAACCCTGAGCAGTCTGTGAAACACTGATGTGTGGAACTGTGGTATTTTGCAACGTAACAAAAAAACTGCTTTGGCTGTTGATGTCGGGCTGTATCACAGCCTGGTACGGCAACTGCACCGCCCTCAACCGCAAGGGTCTCCAGAGGGTGGTGCGGTGTGCACAACGCATCACAGGGGGCAAACTACCTGCCCTCCATGACACCTACAGCACGCGATACCCAAAGAAGGCAAAAAAAATCATCAAGGACAACAACCACCCGAGCAACTGCCTGTTCACACCGCTATCATCCAGAAGGCGAGGTCAGTACAGGTGCATCAAAGCTGGGACTGAGAGATTGAAAAGCAGCTTCTATCTCAAGGCCATCAGACTGCTGAACAGCAAGCACTAACTCAGAGAGGCTGCTGCCTACATTGAGACCCAATCACTGGACACTTTAATAAATGGATCTAAAGTCGCTTAAAACAATGACACTTTATATAATGCCACTTTAATAATCTTTACATATCTTACATTACTCACATCACATGTATATACTGTATTTTATACCATCTATTGCACCCTGCCTCTGCCGCTCGGCCATCGCTAATCCATATACTTATAGGTACATACTCTTATTTACCCCTTTAGATTTGTGTGTATTAGGTAGTTGTGAAATTGTTAGATTACTTGTTAGATATTACTGCACTGTCGGAACTAGAACCACTTCGCTATGCTCGCATTAACATCTGAAAACCATGTGTATGTGACCAATAAAATGTGATTTGATGTTAAAGGTGTAAATACTGAGGTTGTCTCACTTGTGGACAAAATGTCTCCAGAGAACATGATCTTGTCAATCCTCTACCATATAAGGCATCTTTCAGACAAAGGGTCCCCCATGTCAGCTGTCATGGGCATTGACTTCACCCTCTGTAGCTGGACAGTTCTTCCTTGTTTCCTTCCTGTCCTTGAATGTGAGAGGATCTTTACTTGCACCATGACAGATTCTGCATATGTAAATCAACAATAAGCTAACTCTATTTAATTAGTAACTTTAGTAATTCAACTTCAGAAAAATGGCTTTAGGAATTTATCATCTTGTTTGGGAGAGTTAATTCACTTTCAATAACATATCCCTCAATTTGGTAATAAATAGTATTATGTTACCAAATCTATTAGTTTAACATCAACAGTTCGGTTGAGTATTGCTTTCATGGATATTTGAGAAGGATTTTCATGGTAGCTTGTTTATCCGAATCTCGTGTTCCATCCCCTGAACGTTCATTCCGTTTAGTTGACTGAAAGGTTGTGTAACGCCTTATACAACTTCCATTAATCCAACTACCAAGCCGACCTGACAACAACAGCATTCTGAATATAGAGCCTGGTAGCATGGTGAAAGGAATCTCATTATCTAAATGGATGGGTCTAATGATAAAACATTACTTCGAACCCAACCGGATTAGTAATGATCACGTGCTCCTAGGGATCTGTTGAGCTGCCTCTCTATGTAAAATGCCTTTTATGTACAAAGCCTTTCAGCAACTCGTGTTCACTTTGCCACATTGTGCACTGAGGGCGAATTACGCACACCAGACAGATAAGGTGAAAGACAATAGTATGCTTTAAAAAAAGAGGCTTTGGCTGTTGATATGTGCTTACACCAGCACCTTACTCGATAGAGAACAGAGGTACACACTAATGTATTGCGACACCCGAGTGACAGCAGAGAGCAGAGCACATGTTTACCGTTAAACAGAGACCCCCTTAAGGTCTAATTGACCCATAGCTATGGTTCTTATTGCAATAACACACAGACAACATCTCAGCCACAGTTTTTCATCAACCTAATAGTTTGGATAGGAATCAACACTTCAGCAAGATGCACTTTTTAAGTATTGGACTTAAAAGCCCCTACTTCCTCATTCCCGAGCCTGAGTCCTATACTTTTCAAAACATATAATAACACACATAGACAACATCCCAGCCACAGTTTTCTGGCAACCTAGCTGATAGGTTGCATATTAAGAAGCAACACTCAGCAAGATGCGCTTTTCAGTATTGGTCGTACCACTTTCCTACAGTCAAATGACCAAATTGCCCTCTAGTGGGCCCTCATGGTTGGAATGTTATTCATATTTTTCAAAATTTCATAATTAATCAACAATAAAATCAGGTGTTTCTATGTAAAACAGTTTTGATATATTGCGGTATTGTGTGATGTATACTAAGCAAAAATATAAACGCAACATATAAAGTGTTGGTCCCATGTTTCAGGAGCTGAAATAAAATATCCCATATGCACAAAAAGCTTATTTATCTCAATTTTCTGTGCACAAATTTGTTTACATCCCTGTTAGTGAGCATTTCTCTTTTGCCAAGATAATCCATCCAACTGACAGGTGTAACATATCAAGAAGCTGATTCAACAGCATGATCATTACACAGTTGCATCCAAACAGTGCTGATGACAATAAAAGGCCACTCTGAAATGGGCATTTTAGTCACACAACACAATGCCACAGATGTCTCAAGTTTTGAGGGAGCTTGCAATTGGCATGCTGACTACAGGAATGTCCACCAGAGCTGTTGCCAGATAATTGAATGTTAATTTCTCTGACATAAGCCGCTTCCAACGTCGCTTTAGAGAATTTGGCAGTACGTCCAACCGGCCTTAAAACCACAGAACCACGTGTATGGCTTTGTGTGGGGGTGAGTGGTTAGCTGTCAACGTTGTGAGCAGAGTGCCCCATGGCGGTGGTGGGGTTATAGTATGGGCAGGTGTAAGCTACAGACAACAAACACAATTGCATTTTATCAATGGCAATTTGAATGCACAGAGATACTATGATGAGATCCTGAGGCCCATTGTCATGCCATTCATCCACCGCCATCACCTCATGTTTCAGCATGATAATGAACGGGCCCCATGTCACAAGGATCTGGACACAATTCCTGGAAGCTGAAAATGTCCCAGTTCTTCCATGGCCTGCATACTCACCAGACATGTCATCCATTGAGCATTGAGCACGGCGTGTTCCAGTTCCTGCCAATATCCAGCAACTTCGCACAGCCATTGAAGGAGTGGGACAACATTCCAGAAAAGGCTTACATAAGCCTGTGCCATCAGAGTACCCTTAAGACACAGGGGGAACTCTTATATTGCATTACATTGAATAAGAAACATTGTACTGTAGAAAAACTCCATTCTTTATAATGCACAAAAATGATGAATCATAATGGAGGCTCTAAGAAACAGGATATTACTCCCAATAATGTTTTTCTGATCCATGTGTAGCCATGTATCCATATCTAGTTAGATACTGTTAGTGAGAGCATCAGGAAATAAATATGAAATATATAGCTAGAATAATTCCAAATGATCGTAATGATGTATTATTTACTGATTTTGAGTTGTTTATATGAAGAAGGCCTATGTTGACAATAAAAACATGAAAAGGTACAATGTAGCCATTTTCATCTTAATATCAAATCATTTCTGGTTAACAATTAAGTACCTTACTGTGATTGTTTTCAATTAAAATGGTCAAAAAGAAGAAAAAAATGGCTTCTTAGTGGGGGAGGGGAAAACAGAAAACTAGCTGTTATTGGCAGAGAGGTTTGGAACTCTTTCTTATTTGTCTATTAACCAATTTAAAGCCTGGTGAAGTCACCAGGTAGACCAAAACTCCAACCCACCAAAAGGGGCTGGAATTTAGATTAGCTGTATGCATTTAATATGCATTAGTGTATGCTTATTCAAAAGGTTCAATATTTAAGTTCATGGGATGAACTTGCACATGTTTGATAATGTCAATTCACAGGGATCATTTGAGCTCAGTAAAGTTTTGGAGCTCAAGAAGCTACTGTAGCTACATTTTTAGCCAGGCAGAAAATGCTAGTGAGACACACTGTTGTTTTTTCAAACGCAGCATTATCAGTGTTTCCCCTATATTCATAGGGGAAAACGTTTTCAGTGTAAACTTAAACAACTAAAACCAGACATAAAGTACTGTATGTAGTAAAGATAATGGAGCTATATATTTTTAAACAAGATAATCTTTGAGAACTAACAACAACCAGAAGAAAAAATAGACAGTGACCAGACCAGGTTTCCATCCAATCTTATTCTGCGAGTAAAGTACATGTCGGATAAAATATATCACGACAGGCATGATGGAAACAGCAAATTTGTTGGTAAACTTGACAAGGTGGGATCTTTTCGTGTTGTTAAAATTACTTCTGCGAGAAATGGCAGTGGAAATAACTGTATGTGCAAATATTGATATAATAACCATCATATCGAAGTAAACTTAGAGTAACCCGATGATACACTACATGACTAAAAGTATGTGGACAACTGGTCGTCGGACTTCTCATTCCAAAATCATGGACATTAATATGGAGTTGGTCCCCCATTTGCTGCTATAACAGCCTTCACTCTTCTGGGAAGTTTTTCCGCTAGTTGTTGGAACATTGCTGCGAGAACTTGCTTCCATTCAGCTACAAGAGAATTAGTGAGGTCAGGCACTGATGTTGGGCAATTAGGCATGGCTCACATTCCAATTCATCTCAAAGGTGTTTAATAGGGTTGAGGTCAGGGCTCTGTGCAGGCCAGTCAAGTTCTTCCACACCGATCTCAACAAACCATTTCTGTATAGACCTCTCTTTGTGCACGGGGACATTGTCATGCTGAAATAGGAAAAGGTCTTCCACAAATTGTTGCAAGCATAGAATCTTCTAGAATGTCATTGTATTCTAGAGCAGTAAGATTTCCCTTCGTTAGAACTAAGGGTCCTAACCCGAAGCCAGACCATTATTCCTCCTCCACCAAACTTTACAGTTGTCACTATGCATTTGGGCAGGTAGCGTTCTCCTGTCATCCACCAAACCCTGATTTGTTCGTCGGACTGCCAGATGGTGAAGTGTGATTCATCACTCCAGAGAACGCATTTCCACTGCTCCAGAGTCTATTGGCGGAGAGTTTTACACCACTCCAGCTGACACTTGGCATTGCGTATGGTGATCTTAGGCTTATGTGTGGCTGCTTGGCCATGGAAACCAATTTCATTAAGCTTCTGACAAAAAGTTATTGTGCTAATGTTGCTTTCAGAGGCTGAGCCGTTGTTTCTCCAAGACGTTTCCACTTCACAATAACAGCACTTAAAGTTGACTGGGGCAGCTCTAGCAGGGCAGAAATTTGATGAACTGACTGTTGGAAATGTATTAAAATATAATGATTTCTGCCATGAACTATAGCTGTGTTCGAATACCCATATTAACATACTGTATACTACATACTTAATGAGTATATACTACACACTATTACTTAATTTTAGTGTACTGTAAACAACCAGTATCCTTTCAGTTGAGTGTACTAGTGCTTCACCTGTCTACTGGAAGTTAATTCTTTTGCTATGCAACCTCTTGCTAGCTTGTTAGATTTCTAGCTAGACATTTTACGATTTTGGGTGTGTTCATAAATTTAATCTGGAGTGCCAGAGTGCGCTCTGGGCTTTTGTAAATTCAGAGCATTGTCAGATTGTTAATTCTTAAATTCAGAGCGTTTCACTCCCGGAGCGTTCAAAGCCCACACTGGATGCTCTGGCCGAGGAGTAGGGTTGATCCAAGCTTTCTGACCTCACATCACCAATTAGCACCCAAGCTAACTGGCTAACATTGGCTAGATTGCTAGCTATTTCCAGACACAAATGAGAGAACACCTCACTCTGACACTTTTACTCGCCCTAGCAGAGCTTGTTAGGCTGTTTGCATGTTATCTAGAGCATTGGTGACTGTAACTGTGCTGCTGGCAACAATTTAATTACACTTTTTTGTCAACATTTACTGACACCGGCCACATTCAACGGGTGTTGGGCCTTCATAAATTCATCAGTTATTCTGCGCACACTCAGACAAGAGCGCTCTGAAATTGGAGTAGATAGCCAGAATTAACAATGGCCATTGAGAATGCACACAACTATACCAATTAGCTAAGCCAAGAATGATGTGAATAATCAAGTCAATTAACGTTGGGTAGTTAGTTAGATAGCATATACACTACCTGTCAAAAGTTTTAGAACACCTACTCATTCAAGGGTTTTTCTTTATTATTAATATTTTCTACATTGTAGAATAATATTGAAGACATCAAAACTATGAAATAACACATATGAAATCATGTAGTAACCAAAAAAGTGTTAAACAAATCAAAATATATTTTATATTTGAGATTCTTCAAATAGCCACCCTTTGCATTGACAACTTTGCACACTCTTGGCATTCTCTCAACCAGCTTCATGAGATAGTTACCTGGAATGAATTTAAATTAACAGGTGTAACTTGTTAAAAGTGAATTGGTGGAATTTCTTTCCTGAATGCATTTCAAGAACTTTGAAAGTTTCTTCAAGTGCAGTTGCAAAAACCATCAAGCGCTATGATGAAACTGGCTCTCATGAGAACAGCCTGTCACGGTTTTCTTCTATCTCCTCCTCTGACGACGAGGTGTAGCAAGGATCGGACCAAAATGCAGCGTGGTAATTTTCATACATGTTTAATAACAAATAAACACGAACAATACAAAAACAAGAAACGAAAATCGAAACAGCCTATACTGGTGCAAAGTAACACAGTAACACAGAGACAGGAACAATCACCCACGAAACACTCAAAGAATATGGCTGCCTAAATATGGTTCCCAATCAGAGACAACGATAAACACCTGCCTCTGATTGAGAACCACTTCAGGCAACCATAGACTTTTCTAGATAACCCTACTAATACACAATCCCAATACCTACAAAAAAAACAAGACAAAACACACCACATAATAAACCCATGTCACACCCTGGCCTGACCAAAATAATAAAGAAAACACAAAATACTAAGACCAGGGCGTGACACCGCCACAGGAGTGGAAGTCCCAGAGTTACCTCTGCTGCAGAGGATAAGTTCATTAGTTACCAGCCTCAGAAATTGCAGCCCAAATAAATGCTTCACAGAGTTCAAGTAACAGACACATTTCAACATCAACTGCTCAGAGGAGACTGTGTGAATCAGGCCTTTATGGTTGAAGTGCTGCAAAGAAACCAATACTAAAGGACACCAATAAGAATAAGAGACTTGCTTGAGGCAAGAAACACGAGCAATGGACATTAGACCTGTGGAAATTTGAGTCCAAATTGGAGATTTTTGGTACCATCTGCCATATCTTTGTGAGGTGCGGTGTGGGTGAAAGGATGGTTTCTGCATGTGTATTTCCCACAGTAAAGCATGGAGGAGGAGGTGTTACGGAGGTTGTTCACTAGCAAGCAGTGCCGCGCGGTGATACACCACTTCCAATTAATTTTCAATGGAAGGAAAGCTGTGCGAAGGTGTAATTCTGGTTAATGTTTTAGGGACTCCTGGTACAACCAGCAAACCAGGCTGTCTTCTTGTGAAACAATGGATGTGAAGAATCTAGCAAGCTTAAGCATTTACTGCAAATTGAATGTACAATTTTGTAAGTGTGCTTTGCTGATATGTGCCCTGCAATGCAGATAGATGCAGTAACGTAGCTAGCTAACTATTTTCTTGCTTATTGTGCAGTGGAGGATGGAAATACCTGTATGCCTATGGTTGTGTAGCTAGCTATGTAGCCGATATGTGAATGGAACAGAACACGTTTGGTATACATATTAGTTCAGAACCTAGCTATGAACCTCAACTATCATAGCCAGTCAACTTCAAAACAGTCTGAATAATAAATGTAGAATAGAATATATATATATATATAATAACTTTGTACCAAGGATGCAAGTCCTATATACATGTAGTTAGTACCATGCATGAAATCCCCACATTGTAGCTTGTACATTTAATATATTCAATGATCATGTACTCTACTTTGGCAAATAAAGGTGCAGTCCAGGTATTTTTTCAGTCATCCAATACCAGGAGTATCAAATTCCAGTCTTTGAATGATGCTGTGTCTGCATGTATGTATTACAATTATACACTTCAACAGTGTTTACCAATTTTGGTCCTGGGACATCAATGGTTACACATTGTAACTATGCAATAAGCTAGAAACATGATTTAACTAGTTAAAGGCTGATTTGTAATTCATATACACAGAAATATAATTTAAAAAACAGTACACTACACTTCTTTTGCATCATGTAAATACTCTAAAACCGGTTCATCTCAATATCTAATTTCCTTCATCTGCATTGATCTGATAAACACAGGACAGGTGTAGTCTTTCATCAAATGAGAGACTTAATTTCAACCAGTAGAGAATGTGAAATGCTTTATTGAAAGAAGTTAATTATCCAAGTGTAATAAATACATAATACATGCATTATAAATATTCTAATTGTAATATTATATTATAAATACAAGTTCAATCTGTCCTTCAATGCACATCTGGTGTGCATTATAAAAACAGAGGAAGAAAGAGTTTGCGAAAGAAGTGTTAAAGACAGAAAGGAGAGGTAAGAACACTGGAGCAGAATATGATTAATGAATCACAGCGGTACCCTAATATTCTCTCTGTTCATCACAATTACATAATAGTATCTCTAGTGGTGTCTCCTAAGCAGCCTTCAGCTTCCAGTCGGCCCGAAGGTTATTAGGGCCCTATGAAATCCGTTTTTCCAAATTCCGCTGAATTTTTCCCAAATTCCTCTTTTTCAGTTGACATTCTTCTGAATTCTGTGTTTTTGATTTATCATCAGAAAGAGTGTCTAATAATTTGAATGAATAAAACGTCAACAATTTAATAAGATATAACAGTAAATTTGTAATGATGCAACATGACAAGTGCACTATTTTTTATCAAGGCAAGAGTTCAGAGTTCTACTAAGTGTTTCATCATAAATGAAAAAAAGTAATGCAAGAATCTAGGCAACAATGCAGCAAGCAATAGGCAAAACCTAGAGTTATACTTACTTAAAAAAGAACATTGCATTCATTGTTTTTTGTAAAATAAAGGGCTTCACATAAGTGTTTCATTATAAATGAAAAAATAATAGAGATTAATGCAAGAATCTAGGCAACAATGCAGCAATAGGCAAAACCTGTGGAACTACCTTATGAGCTCCTATCTGTCCATTGTAAGTCTTCCATCTATCACAGACATCTCCATTGAAGTACATGATTGTCAGCCTCTTTGTGTTGAGCTCGGTGAGTGCCTCTCGCTTGTCTGTGAGTAGAGTCTTATATTTGCTGAAACTCCTCTCACAGTCGACTGAGCTGACTGGGAAGTAGATGTAGGGCACTGCCACTTCTGCAACTCTTGGGAATCTCGCACTCAGGCCCATCCAGTAATCAGCAAGCTACAAAGCAGGTGAGGGCTCCCTGGACACGTTGTGCTGATAGGCAATCCATTCTTCACTGAGCTCTATTGATGGGCTTGCCATGGGTTTCAGTTGTGTGTAGGCTTCAATCTGCTTTTCCATGGCGGGAGCCTGTCTAGGATTGAACACCCTAGCCAGCCTGTAGACCTCTCTGGCTGAATGTGTGTCGCAGTGCATTGAGAACTTTGTGAAGGCCAAGTGGAATGCATCATGGAGATGGTCAAGCACCTCCCTCCTTTCTCCAATCCCCATCTTTCTCAATAGCTCATCTGTCTTGGCATCATACCCAGATGTTTTTGCGGTTCCATTCACTAGGTAAGAGCCCAGATCCTCCATGACATTGTATGCAGACACAGGATTGACAGAGCTGTCATCAGTTTGGAGCAGCCCTCCGAGGTGAAGGTTAGCTTAACAGTGAGGGCCTGACCTTCTCTGTTTCCAGCTGGCTGAGGATGTTTGTGACTGCCTGGGATGATGACTTTTCTGCCAACAAAAACTCCGTACAGATGAACATGCTCTGCATGGTACTTCACTGCCTCAAACCAGCTATTCCATCTGGAGCTCATTTCTTCAGGAGGAGCCTTGGCCTGCACAAACTCCTTCATAATGAGGAAGCTCACCCATCTTCTCTTTCTGGCCAAGCATCACGTCTGGAGGAAACCTGGCACCATCCCTATGGTGAAGCATATTGGTGGCAGCATCATGTTGTGGGAATGTTTTCAGCGGCAGGGACTGGGATATTAGTCAGGATTGAGGGAAAGATGAACAGACCCAAGTACAGAGAGATACTTCATGAAAACGTGCACCAGAGCGCTCAGGACCTCAGACTGGGTTTGAAGGTTCACCTTCCAACAGGACAACGACCCTAAGCACACAGCCAAGACAACGCAGGAGTGGCTTCGAGACAAGTCTCTGAATGTCCTCGAGTGGCCCAACCAGAGCCCAGACTTGAACCCAATACAACATTTCTGGAGAGACTTGAAAATAGCTGTGCAGCGACGCTCCCCATCCAACCTGACAGAGCTTGAGAGGATCTGCAGAGAACAATGGGAGAAACTCCCCAAATAGTAGTGTGCCAAGCTTGTACTGTAGCATCCCACCCAAGAAGACTTGAGGATGTAATCGCTGCCAATGATGCTTCTTCAAAGTACTGAGTAAAGGGTCTGAATACTTATGTGATATTTTTCTATTTTTAATACATTTGCAAACATTTCTAAAACCATGTTTTTGATTTGGCATTATGGGATATTGTGTGTAGATAGATGAGAGATAAAAAAAAACAATGTTTTTAGAATAAGGCTGTAACGTAACAAAATGTGGAAAAGTCAAGGTGTCTGAACACTATCCATGCAGAACAACTCTTTCAAATGTTGATATTTGGTTGCGTTCCCAATTCAATATCCAGTTTGTCTACAAATTAATGAGTAGTATGGTGGCACTATGTTGGATTCACATCTCAATTAAATAATTAACTTATAATCTTCCAAAGATCCAATCAAATATGGATGAATGATAGTATATCTAACTACACATTCAAATGATGGTGTCCTTTAATGCTCAAATCTGATGTCATTGCAGCCGACATAAATCCAAACTCTCCCCAAATGACTTTCATGTGTATGAAAATTTAGGAGTTACTTCTAACTATTCAATGTTATATAGGTGTCTAAATGTGTTGACATGATACCTCCGCTGAAACGAACCAGCTTGTTAAGAAAGCTAATCAGGGTACATAGACATAGGCATCTGGATTGTAGGCTTGTTCTCACTGAAGTGCATTATCCCTCATATACCAGTATGAGTCACTGATCAGGCAGAAATTGTTAGACAGTGTCACGCCTTGGTCTTAGTATTTTGTGTTTTAGTTTATTAGTTAGTCAGACCAGGGTGTGACATGGGGTTATTATTGTATTGTATTTCCTTATTGGGGTTTGTAGTGTTTGGGATTGTAGTTGATTAGGGGTGTGTGTGTGTTAATTAGGTTGGCTGCCTGAGGCGGTTCTCAATCAGAGTCAGGTGCTTCTCGTTGTCGCTGATTGGGAACCGTATTTAGGTAGCCTGTTTTTCGCTTTGTATTTCGTGGGTGATTGTTCCTGTCTCTGTGTAGTTTGCACCAGTCAGTTGCGGTCACTTTTGGATTTTCGTTTTTTCTTGTATCGGAAGAGAAAAGAACGAGCGCCATTCTCCTTGCGGAGATGGTGCTAAATACATCATCACGGTCGATCCCTGGGATTGGGCTGGCTAACACGATTCGTTTTGCTTGGAAGGAAAAGGAGTTGGAGCCGTTAGGACGAGAATCTTTTGGAAGAATTATATTGATGGGGATTCTAAAGCTGACGGTGAAGGACGTGTTTTGTTTCCAAGGCAACTCGTTGGAGGGAGCATACGACGTCGCTCTATATACTGAAGAAAAATATACCTTAGAAGGGCAAGAGCAGTGGGAGGTGAGAGGCCGATGTGCCACTACGAAATATCAAGTCTGGCGAAGAATAACTTTAGGGTTGTAACTGTTAACATGTACAACCCTTACGTTAAGGATGAAGAGGTGAGGGCTTTTCTGGGGAGATACATGGATAACGTTTCCTCAGCTAGGCACCTCAAAGACTCCCTTGGGTTTTGGAATGGGAGGAGAGGTTTCCAGGCCCTCCTCAGGGAGGACCCAAAGGGACATGGTGGATACCTTCATCCTCCTGCTATGTTCTCCCTTGGGGCTGACAGGGGGACTTTGTTTTATGCACGTCAGCCCCCATTTTGCAGGCGCTGTATGGCCTATGGACACATTTTCGCCTCGTGCAGCATGAGAAAATGCAGATTTTGTGGATCTGAGGATCACGAGGCGAGGGATTGTGACAAGCCTAAGGCGTGCCACGGGTGTGGCTCGTCAGCACACCTGTGGCGGGGGTGCCCGGCTCGTCAGAGGTCATACGCGTCTGCGGCTGGTGGGGGAGCAGGGGCGGGGGAAGAAGAGGGGAAGGAAGCACGCCTCATGACCAGAGTACAGGTCCAGAGGGGAAGGCCGCAAGGAAGGAGGAGGAGCAAGAAGCGGCGGATGGAAGAGAGAAGGAAACGGAAGGCACGGGAGTAGGAGAACCAGGAAAAGCGTCGGAAGAAGGCAACCGAGTGGAGGAGAATGAGAGAGAAGAAAGTGAGGGAGGAATGGTAGAGAAGAAGACGGTGGAAGAGCAAGTGGACTGGGGGGAAAGTGACATGGTGGAAGAGATGAGGGGTATGATGGAGGAACTGGCGGGGGGAGGGGGTGGTATCTCTCCACTGCCGCCATCACCAAAGAAGAGAATGAAGAGGAGGGTGCGATTGGCCGACATTGAGGGGGAGGGGATGGCCAAGAGAGTGATGGGGGTGGGAGAAACCTCTGGGTTGCTGCTGGTTTCCCAAGACTCTCAACTTCATTTGGGTGGGGACACACCTAACAAGACTCAGGACTGGGTACAGGAGGAGGTGGGGAGTTTTTGTTTGGGGACTCAGCCTCCCCAATTTTCTTCCAAACCAGCTGCAACACTGGGGAGGGGGAGGATTGTGGGGGTAGACCCAGGGTGCAGGGCACCCCGAAGCCAAACACTATTCCTGCATCCTGGGATGGTGTGATGGAGGAAGAGGGGGGGATGTCGGGATTACAGATGGTGTTCTCACCGGTAGATATGGAGCAGGGGAGCATCGGGTGAGTCTCCTGTTTTTGTTTTTTTTTCTGTCTGGTTTTAGTATTTGAGTATATTACATGTTTTATTTTTTTTCATGGAGTCTAATTTTACTTTTGTTAGTTTAAATGTAAGGGGTTTAAGAGATATTGTTAAGAGGAGGGTGGTTTTTAGTTATTTGGAGGGTGTGGGGTTTGATTTTTGTTTTTTACAGGAGGTTCACCTGAGGGATGGAGGGGATGTTAGTAGATTTAAGAGGGAGTGGGACAAGGGAGAGTCGGTTTGGGGTGTAGGGGGGGTGCACTCATCTGGGGTAGGGATTTTGTGTGGGCACAGGGAGGTAAAGGTGGAAGATTCCTTTGTTGTAATGCAGGGGAGGGTTATAGGGGTGGATGTCACGATAAGGGAGTGTAAATTTAGATTAGTGGTGGTGTATGGGCCACAGGTGGTGGCAGACAGGAAGGAGATGGTGGACTGTCTGACGCCCCTGTGTGTTACAAATAAGAAATTAGTGATAGGGGGGGCTTTTAATACAGTTTTAGGAAGAGGGGGGGATAACAGTGCAGGCGCCATTGCTAGGCTAATGGCTTGCCATGGTCTGGTAGATGGTGGTATGCACACTACTCCGAAAATGGACGGTCCTACATGGCGTAACTCCAGGGGGGTTGAGCGGAGGCTCGATTATATTTTTGTTCCCAGGTCTTTGGGAAAGTTGTCTGGGCGGCTGTTGCCTGTTTTCTTTTCAGATCACGACGGGGTGCTCCTGCAGGTGGGGTCGTCGGTCTGTCTCTTTGGTAAGGGGTACTGGAAGCTAGATCGGGATGTGCTGGAGGAGCAGGCTTTTGTTAACGGGTTTTATGTTTTCTTTAGGAGGCTTGAGGGTCTCCGGTCCATGTGCGAGGGGGTGTTAGAGTGGTGGGAATTAGTTAAGGTGAGGATTAGGGCTTTTATAATAGGGTATTGCAAGAGGAAAAAAAGGGAGGAGAGGAGGGAGGTGGATCGTATCCAAAGGTTAATTGAACTCGAATACGAGGCAGGCAACCTCGGCGGGTCGTTTGACTGGGAGAGATCCTCAACCCTAAAGGCGCAGCTCAGGGAGTTGCAGGAGCGGAAGGCTCGAGCTTTCCTGGAGCGTGCGCATAGCGGCTT
This sequence comes from Oncorhynchus masou masou, assembly GCF_036934945.1. Taxonomy (NCBI): domain Eukaryota; kingdom Metazoa; phylum Chordata; class Actinopteri; order Salmoniformes; family Salmonidae; genus Oncorhynchus; species Oncorhynchus masou. The sequence continues at coordinate 43,764,286 of NC_088213.1, forward strand.
TCTAGAACATAATAAGACTTGTTCTGCTATGTTCTTTAAGTTGGTTAGGGCAAGACAGAGTAGGAAGGTAATGTATGGTGTTAGGGAAGAAAATGGTAGTATAGTTAGAGAACCAGAGGATATGGTCAGGGTGACAACTGATCATTTCCAAGGTTTATTTAAGGAAAGGGAAATAGATGTAGAGCAGGGAAATGTGTTTTTAGAACACTTGTCCAGGCGGTTGCCGGAGGACATTAGAGAAGTGATGGAGGCCCAGATTTCACTAGAAGAGGTTGAGAGCGCTCTTAGGAGGATGGGAAAAGGGAAGGTGCCTGGGATGGATGGGCTGCCGGCTGAGTTTTATCTCAAGTTTTGGGGTATACTTGGACCAGTGGTCCTCGAAGTCTTGAAGGCCATCCTTGAGACGGGGTACCCGGGGGGATCAATGGCTGTTGGTGTGCTGTCTCTTTTATATAAGAAGGGGGAAGTAACTGACCTTGGCAACTGGCGGCCGTTGACCATGCTGTGTGTAGATTACAAGCTACTTGCAAAGGTTTTAGCAGACCGGTTGCGCACAGCCCTTCCCTACGTCGTTCATGAGGATCAGACGTGCGGGGTAGAGGGCCGCTCTATTAGATGGAACCTACAGTTAATCAGGGACTCCATCGCTTGGGTTGAAGATAGAGGACTGCCTTTTATGGTAGCAGCGCTAGATCAGGCGAAAGCCTTCGATCGCGTGAATAGATCCTTTTTATTCAGAGTGTTAGGTCGATTAGGATTTGGGGAGAAGTTTATAGGATGGATTCGTACATTATATGTCGGAGCGGGGTGCCGAGTTAGTGTAAATAGTCACTTGGGTGACGTTTTGACCTCTCGTCTGGGGTCAGGCAGGGTGCCCACTCTCGGCTCTCCTCTTCGTTCTGTACATGGAGCCTCTGGGGGCTGCCATTAGGGCAGACACAGGGGTGGAAGGTCTGCTGATCCCTGGAAGTGGTGGACTGCGTGTTAAGATGACGCAGTACGCCGACGACACTTCCTTGTTGTTGTGCAAGGACTCGTGCCTGACAAGGTCCCTTGCCATCTTTGGGGATTTCACTCGAGCGTCGGGAGCAGTTCTGAACCATGCAAAGTCTTCCGTCAAGTTTTTCGGAAGATGGCGCGGTAGAACGGATGTGCCTGGGGGGTTATCTCTCTGTGAGGGGGCCCTGAGGATTCTCGGGGTCCATTTTGAGACCTCCGGCTCTGCGACGCTAAACTGGAACATGTGTATTGCAGTGGTACAGAGGAAGCTAGCAATGTGGAAAGCTAGGTATTTGTCTTTTATGGGCAAAGTCCTGGTCCTAAAGGTGGATGTGTTGCCGTCGCTTTTGTATTTGGCATACATCTACCCATTGCCGGTTTGTCTGAGAAGGCCTCTAGTGAAGCTTGTGTTTCAGTTTATGTGGAGTGGCAGGTATGAGTGGGTCGCCAGGGCACGTATGATCTGTCCCATCGGGGAGGGAGGTAGGGGGGTACCACATTTCCCCCTCAAGCTGGACACAATTTTTGTTTCTTTCTTGTTAACGGAGCTTGCTCAGCCAGTGATACACCCGTCCGGTTACGGGTGTTTTTCTCGTATCAGGCGAGAAGCATAATGGTGTGGTCTAACACGGGTCCTCGGGCGGAACAGCTGCCGTGGCACTTTGGTCATGCGGCCAAGTGGCTGCGTGCGCACCCTGAGGTTGAAGTTGCCCGAGTAGGTTTAGATCATAGGCACCTGTACGAGGAGGTCAGAAAGGCAGAGAGTCGGGCGCCTGTAGTAGGCATCTCGGAAGCGGTCTGGGAGGGAGTGCAGGTGCGGGGTCTGGACAACAGGCTCAAGGACCTGAATTGGTTGAGGCTTCATAAGTGTTTGCCGGTACGTTCCATCTTGTACCGGTTTAGTTTAGTGAAATCCCCCATCTGTCCAAGATCCTCTTGTGGCAGGGAGGAGACTATGCGTCATGTCTTTTGGGACTGTGCCTTTGCCGGAGTAGTATGGGCTAGGGCACGGGTGTTGTTAGGTTTGGTAAAGGGGGATTTTGTATTGACGTGGGCCAGGTTAGAGAGGGGTGTAGGGAGAGTGAGAGGGACGGATAGGGACAGGTTTCTGCTCTGGCTTCTCATGAGTCTCTTTAAACGGGGGCTGTGGGAAGCCAGGCAGAACATGGTGAAGACAGGGAGAGATTGGGGGGTGGAAGGGATAGTGAGGAGATTGGAAGGAGATTTGAGGGGGAGGATGAAGAGGGAGGAGAGGAAGTGGGGGCAGCATGCTGCTCGGGAGAGGTGGAAGGGGGGTTTAGGGCTGGGTGTCATTTAGATTTGTAAGAGGATAGATTAGGGACGGGGAGATAGGGAAAGGTGTTTTGTAGGGTGACGGGGAGGGAAGATGCTCCCCTGAGGTTTTGTTTGGGGTTTATGTTTAGTTTAATTTAATTAGTTTAATTAAAAATAATATCATTATTTGTGTATGTATGTAAATTATGATTTGTAAAGAATGAATGGTACTGAAGATAATAAATTATTTTATAAAAACCAGTCAGGCTGTATTAGGTTTCGTTCTGTTTGTTGTTTTTTTGTATTTATTAGTTATTCGTGTTAGTTCGTTCGTTTTGTCTTCACTAAATAAACATGAGTAACTTACACGCTGCATTTCGGTCCGACTCTCCTTCAACAAAAAAAGAACGCCGTTACAGACAGTGGCTTCACATTTTATTTTAATATACCTCTTTATTTAAGTTGATAGCATGAAGGTGAAACAATGACGTTGATTCAAACATAGCATATTACTATCAACATTGAAACAAGATCAAATCAAATATTTCTAATCAAATCTAGAGTTCAACATAATTTCAACCACCCAATATATGAATACAGGATCTAGGATGTTTTATTTTGTTTAAAAACACCAATATATCTTGATTAGCTAAGTCTTCAACCCCCTGAGTAAATACATGTTAGAATCACCTTGGGCAGCAATTATAGATGTCTTTCTGGGTAAGTCTCTAAGAGCTTTCTACACCTGGACTGTGCAACATTTGCTCATGCTTTTTAAGCTCTGTCAATTTGGTTGTTGATCATTGCTAGGCAACCATTTTCAGCTCTTGCCATAGATTTAAGCAGATTTAAGTCAAAACTGTAACTCGGCCACTCAGGAACAATCACTATCTTCTTCATAAGCAACTACAGTGTAGATGTGGCCTTGTGTTTTAGGTTATTATCCTGCTGAAAGGGGAATTCATCTATCAGTGTCTGGTGGAAAGCAGACTGAACCAGGTTTTCCTCTAGGATTTTGCCTGTGCTTAGCTCCATTCTGTTTATTTTGTTATCCTGAAAAACTTCCCAGTCCTTAACGTTTACAAGCATACCCATAACATGATGCAGCCACAACCATGCTTGAAAATATGTAGAGTGGTACTAAGTAATGTGTGGTATTGAATTTGCCCCAAACATAGCACTTTGTATTCAGGACAAAAAGTGAATTGCTTTGACACATTTTTCTAGTTTTACCTTGTTGCAAACAGGATGCATGTTTGGGAATATTTTTATTTTCAATCTGTCAATCTGTTAGGTTAGTATTGTGGAGTAACAATGCTATTGATCCATCCTCAGTTTTCTCATATCACAGCCATTAAACTCAGTAACCGTTTTAAAGTAACCATTGGCCTCATGGTGAAATTCCTGAGTGGTTTCCTTCCTCTCCGGCAACTGAGTTAGGAGGACGCCTGTATCTTTGTAGTGACTGGGTGTATTGATACACCATCCAAAGTGTAATTAATAACTTAACCATTCTTCACCATGCTGTTTTTATGTTTACCCAGTCCATGCAATGTATTATGTTACTTATTAAGCAAAATGTTACTCCTGAACTTATTTAGGCTTGAATACTCAAGGCATTTCAGCTTTTCATTTTTAAATAATTAGTGAAAAAAAATTGAAAAATATAATTCCACAAATTCAGTCTGTAACAACAAAATGTGGAAAAAGTAAAGCGGTGTGAATACTTTATGAAGGCACTGTGTGACATTTTCTATGCAATTTCAATGTATACATAGTTCTGATGATTATGTTAAAATTATATTGATGTAACAACATGTTAGTCAGGTTAAGACAATGTATTTAAGTTTGACCCTCATTTCAATGTCTACAAACGCTGGTTGAAATGAGATGAAAACAGTGCTGGTTGATGACTATTCAAATCCAATACATTTTGCACGTTGATTGCATGTCACAATACGTTGACGCAACGTTGGTTCAACCAGTGGGGAAGCAGTTGACTATAGCACTACAGGATCACAGTTGGCCACTTAACTGTCTTGTGAAAGTATTTTCATTCACAGTTGAATTGTTCATCCACTCTCGTTCTCTAGTGATAGTAGAATAATGCACTCTGTAAGTTGGAAACCCACGGGAAATTATTTCCATCATATGTCTCGCAGTCACTTTGAAAACAGACACGGACTTCTGTCGGTTGCTGGAATTGTATTATTGACGAATCACTGAGCCAAGAGGAATGACAAAGTCAAGACATCACTCCTTGACAACCTATTGATTGACAGTTGCCTCTACTTTTGGACACATTATTTATCAGGCACAGGGATGTTTCACACCCAAATAGCTGATTGAAATGCAGCTACTATCAACCTATCATGCTGACCAAAAAAAACTATGTTGTTGGGGAGCCTTGAATGAGGAAAAAGCCACATCAAAGGGCCTCAGAGGCTATGGACTATTGCTGGTGACGTGAAACATGGTGTTGTTCAAAGTCATAATTGGAGCCCCCTAGCACATAACAACATTGATCTCAATGTGAGGTACACGTAGAGCCGGGACGATTTTACTTACGTTGGTAGTTTTCTGTTATTTTGCTACACAACGTTCCTGTAGATTATTGTTCTTAAACCAATATTTGGTAAACAGTGATAGCCTATGCATAATGTTGATTCCTACTATGAAAGTATCTGCCTGTCCCTGTTTCACTGTCGGCTGCTGACTCTCACTCCCTCTCCCGACTGTGCGCACTGAGGAGGGAGCGATGCATTCTGAGAAGCACAAGCATATGACCATTGCTCAAATTGCTATTGAGGGGAAAAAGACAGTTTTCAAATCCACTACTGTTGTTGTAGTAACACAGAGGAAAGTCACAGCTTTCTGTGAGTATATCATGTATTTCTCACCTCTTAATATTGAGTTCATGGTAAAACTTTGCAAACGGAGTAGGCTGTAGTTCAGGGTTTACGTTAGCCGGTAATAGAAAAGCAGATCGGAGGAGGAAGAAAATCCCATTGCGGTATAAATGCTTTTTAGCCTATTCATTGATGGATATTCTAGTCGATGGAAATACATTTGGCCGGTGAAGCTTTCTTTATCTTTTCTCGCACAGAACGACAAGCTGACTAATATAATAGGTAAACTTCTCTACTATGGGGGTAGTAGATTGACATATTCTGGTGATTTTGCTGCTTGTTACTTATCTTGTTGACTGAGGGAAAGTAAATGTGGACAGCCCTAATCAGGTTACGCACCCAATGCATATTTCTCAGATATGCAAGTGGAGCACGCCATTTGCAGTGAATAGGACTAGTCTAGATCTAGTGGTGGAACGTTTTTGTAAGACACTACATTTACTGATAAATGAATCAATTAGCCCACATGGCTATCTAGCAAGTATCATATTTAGAGTTAGCAATCTAGCAATTGTACTGACTTCCTCGGCTAGTGAATAATATAGCCAATAGATATCGGCAAATTCTCAGAAGAGACAAAAATAATTCCGATAATTCTGGATCCTATTTTGACAGGTGGCACATCAAAATATCAAGCATTTCCTGGATATATTAGATGGAATAGCTTACTTTTTAAATCACAGGCTACCATCTAAATTGTCTTACTTGGCACGGAATAAAAATGGTCTAGAGCCCTGCCGCTAATGTAAAGTAACTTCCAGACTCACAGTAAGCATCTCCAATCCAAAATTAAATCTAGAATTGGCTTCCTATTTCGCAACAAAGCATCCTTCACTCATGCTGCCAAACATACCCTCGTAAAACTGACCATCCTACCGATCCTTGACTTTGGCGATGTCATTTACAAAATAGCCTCCAACACTCTACTCAGCAAATTGGATACAGTCTATCACAGTGCCATCCATTTTGTCACCAAAGCCCCATATACTACCCACCACTGCGACCTGTATGCTCTCGTTGGCTGGCCCTCGCCTCATATTCGTCGCCAAACCCACTGGCTCCGGGTCATCTATAAGTCTTTGCTAGGTAAAGCCCTGCCTTATCTCAGCTCACTGGTCACCATAGCAGCACCCACCCGTAGCACGCGCTCAAGCAGGTATATTTCACTGGTCACCCCCAAAGCCAATTCCTCTTTTGGTCGCCTTTCCTTACAGTTCTCTGCTTCCAATGACTGGAACGAACTGCAAAAATCACCGAAGCTGGGGACTCATATCTCCCTCACTAGCTTTAAGCACCATCTGTCAGAGCAGCTCACAGATCACTGCACCTGTACATAGCCCATCTGTAAATAGCCCATCCAATTACCTCATCCCCATACTGTTATTTATTTGATTTATTTTGCTTCTTTGTAACCCAGTATCTCTACTTGCGCACTCATCTTCTGCACATCTATCACTCCAGTGTTAAATTGCTATATTGTAATTATTTCACCACTATGGCCTATTTATTTCCTTAACTCCCTTATCCTACCTCATTTGCACACACTGTATATAGACTTTTTTTCTATTGTATTATTGACTGTATGTTTGTTTATTCCATGTGTAACTCTGTTGTCGTTTGTATTGCACTGCTTTGCTTTATCTTGGCCAGGTCGCAGTTGTAAATGAGAACTTGTTCTCAACTAGCCTACCTGGTTAAGGTGAAATAAAATATATAAATAAAAACGTCCATGATTTTTTTTGTGTGTGTGTGTTATCGATGTCATCGAGCAAAATAGTTACATGTGTCGCAATATTACTTTTTGTCCACATCGCCCAGCTCTAGCACCTCTCCCAAAAATGGTTTATCATAATATATCGCTGATTTAATGGCTAGTTCCTACTGAAGTAAAATAACAAGTTCCTACTGATTTGAAATGGCTAGTTCCTACTGAAACAAAATGACAAGTTCCTACTGACATGAAATGGCTAGTTCCTACTGACATGAAATGGCTAGTACCTACTGACATCAAATGTTTAGTTCCTACTAACGTAAAATGGTTTGTTACTACTGACATGAGATGGCTAAGCCTAGTTCTTACTATTGACATGAAATAGCTAGTTCCTACTGACATGAGATGGCTAGTTCCTACTGACATGAGATGGCTAGTTCCTACTGACATTGAAATGGCTAGTTCCTACTGATATGAACTGGCTAGTTCCTACTGATATGAAATGGCTAGTTCCTACTGATATGAAATGGCTAGTTCCTACTGATATGAAATTGCTAGTTCCTACTGACATGAAATGGCTAATTCCTACTGACATGAGATGGCTAGTTCCTACTGATATGAAATGGCTAGTTCCTACTGATATGAAATGGATAGTTCCTACTGATATGAAATGGCTAGTTCCTACTGATATGAAATGGCTAGTTCCTACTGATATGAAATGGCTAGTTCCTACTGACATGAAATAGCTAGTTCCTACTGATATGAAATGGCTAGTTCCTACTGATATGAAATGGATAGTTCCTACTGATATGAAATAGCTAGTTCCTACTGACATGAAATGGCTAGTTCCTACTGACATGAAATAGCTAGTTCCTACTGATATGAAATGGCTAGTTCCTACTGATATGAAATGGATAGTTCCTACTGATATGAAATGGCTAGTTCCTACTGATATGAAATGGCTAGTTCCTACTGATATGAAATGGCTAGTTCCTACTGATATGAAATGGCTAGTTCCTACTGACATGAAATGGCTAATTCCTACTGACATGAGATGGCTAGTTCCTACTGACATGAAATGGCTAGTTCCTACTGATATGAAATGGCTAGTTCCTACTGACATGAAATAGCTAGTTCCTACTGATATGAAATGGCTAGTTCCTACTGATATGAAATGGATAGTTCCTACTGATATGAAATAGCTAGTTCCTACTGACATGAAATGGCTAGTTCCTACTGACATGAAATAGCTAGTTCCTACTGATATGAAATGGCTAGTTCCTACTGATATGAAATGGATAGTTCCTACTGATATGAAATGGCTAGTTCCTACTGATATGAAATGGCTAGTTCCTACTGATATGAAATGGCTAGTTCCTACTGACATGAAATGGCTAATTCCTACTGACATGAAATGGCTAGTTCCTACTGACATGAAATGGCTAGTTCCTACTGACGAAAAATGGTTTGTTCCTACTGACATGGGATGGTGAGGCCTAGTTCCAACTATTGACAAGAAATAGCTAGTTCCTACTGACATGAGATGGCTAGTTCCTACTGATGTAAAACATTTAGTTCCTACTGACATGAGATGGTTAATTCCTACTGATTTGAAATGGCTAGTTCCTACTGAAATAAAATGGCATGTTCCTACTGACATGAAATGGCTAGTTCCTACTGATATGAAATGGCTAGTTCCTACTAACGTAAAATGGTTTGTTACTACTGACATGAGATGGCTAAGCCTAGTTCTTACTATTGACATGAAATAGCTAGTTCCTACTGACATGAAATGGCTAGTTCCTACTGACATGAGATGGCTAGTTCCTACTGACATTGAAATGGCTAGTTCCTACTGATATGAACTGGCTAGTTCCTACTGATATGAAATGGCTAGTTCCTACTGATATGAAATGGCTAGTTCCTACTGATATGAAATGGCTAGTTCCTACTGATATGAAATTGCTAGTTCCTACTGACATGAAATGGCTAATTCCTACTGACATGAGATGGCTAGTTCCTACTGATATGAAATGGCTAGTTCCTACTGATATGAAATGGATAGTTCCTACTGATATGAAATGGCTAGTTCCTACTGATATGAAATGGCTAGTTCCTACTGATATGAAATGGCTAGTTCCTACTGATATGAAATGGCTAATTCCTACTGATATGAAATGGATAGTTCCTACTGATATGAAATGGCTAGTTCCTACTGACATGAAATAGCTAGTTCCTACTGATATGAAATGGCTAGTACCTACTGACGTCAAATGTTTAGTTCCTACTAACGTAAAATGGTTTGTTACTACTGACATGAGATGGCTAAGCCTAGTTCTTACTATTGACATGAAATAGCTAGTTCCTACTGACATGAGATGGCTAGTTCCTACTGACATGAGATGGCTAGTTCCTACTGACATTGAAATGGCTAGTTCCTACTGATATGAACTGGCTAGTTCCTACTGATATGAAATTGCTAGTTCCTACTGACATGAGATGGCTAATTCCTACTGACATGAGATGGCTAGTTCCTACTGATATGAAATGGCTAGTTCCTACTGATATGAAATGGATAGTTCCTACTGATATGAAATGGCTAGTTCCTACTGATATGAAATGGCTAGTTCCTACTGATATGAAATGGCTAGTTCCTACTGACATGAAATAGCTAGTTCCTACTGATATGAAATGGCTAGTTCCTACTGATATGAAATGGCTAGTTCCTACTGACATGAAATAGCTAGTTCCTACTGATATGAAATGGCTAATTCCTACTGACATGAGATGGCTAGTTCCTACTGACATGAAATAGCTAGTTCCTACTGATATGAAATGGCTAGTTCCTACTGATATGAAATGGATAGTTCCTACTGACATGAAATGGCTAGTTCCTACTGACGAAAAATGGTTTGTTCCTACTGACATGGGATGGTGAGTCCTAGTTCCAACTATTGACATGAAATAGCTAGTTCCTACTGACATGAGATGGCTAGTTCCTACTGATGTAAAACATTTAGTTCCTACTGACATGAGATGGTTAATTCCTACTGATTTGAAATGGCTAGCTCCTACTGAAATAAAATGGCATGTTCCTACTGACATGAAATGGCTAGTTCCTACTGATATGAAATGGCTAGTACCTACTGACGTCAAATGTTTAGTTCCTACTAACGTAAAATGGTTTGTTAAATGAGATGGCTAGTAGTTCTTACTATTGACATGAAATAGCTAGTTCCTACTGACATGAGATGGCTAGTTCCTACTGACATGACATTGATGGCTAGTTCCTAGTTCTACTACATGAAATAGCTAGTTCCTACTGATAAAATGGCTAGTTCCTACTGATATGAAATGGCTAGTTCCTACTGACATGAAATAGCTAGTTCCTACTGATATGAAATGGCTAATTCCTACTGACATGAGATGATGGCTAGTTCCTACTGACATGAAATGGCTAGTTCCTACTGATATGAAATGGCTAGTTCCTACTGACATGAAATGAGCTAGTTCCTACTGATATGAAATGTTCCTACTGACATGAGATGGTTAGTTCCTACTGATATGAAATGGCTAGTTCCACTATATGAAATGATGTTCCTACTGAAATGGCTAGTTCCTACTGACATGAAATGGCTAGTTCCTACTGACGAAAAATGGTTTGTTCCTACTGACATGGCTAGTTCCACTGACTATGAAATGGCTAAAAATGGTTTAGTTCCTACTGACATGAGATGGTTAATTCCTACTGAAATATGAAATGGCTAGTTCCTACTGATATGAAAATGGCTAGTTCCTACTGATATGAAATGGTTTGTTACTACTGATGGCTATGTTCTTACTAATGAAATAGCTAGTTCCTACTGACATGAGATGGCTATTCCTACTGAAATGGCTAGTTCCTACTGACATTGAAATGGCTAGTTCCTACTGATATGAAATGGCTAGTTCCTATGGAAATTGCTAGTTCCTACTGATATGAAATGGCTAATTCCTACTGATGAAATGGCTAGTTCCTACTGAAATGGCTATTCCTACTGATATGAAATGGATAGTTCCTACTGATATGAAATGGCTAGTTCCTACTGACTGAAATGGCTAGTTCCTACTGATATGAAATGAAATGAAATGGCTACTACTGATATGAAATGGCTAGTTCCTACTGATATGAAATGGCTAGTTCCTACTGATATGAAATGGCTAGTTCCTACTGATATGAAATGGCTAGTTCCTACTGATATGAAATGGCTAGTTCCTACTGAAATGGCATGAAAAATAGCTAGTTCCTACTGATATGAAATGGCTAGTTCCTACTGACATGAAATGGCTAGTTCCTACTGACATGATGAAACCGAAATGCTAGTTCCTACTGATATGAAATGGCTAGTTCCTACTGATATGAAATGGCTAGTTCCTACTGATATGAAATGGCTAGTTCCTACTGACATGAAATGGCTAGTTCCTACTGACTGATGAAATGGCTAGTTCCTACTGATATGAAATTGCTAGTTCCTACTGACATGAAATGGCTAATTCCTACTGACATGAGATGGCTAGTTCCTACTGATATGAAATGGCTAGTTCTACTGATATGAAATGGCTAGTTCCTACTGATATGAAATGGATAGTTCCTATGATATGAAATAGCTAGTTCCTACTGACATGAAATGGCTAGTTCCTACTATATGAAATGGCTAGTTCCTACTGATATGAAATGGCTAGTTCCTACTGATATGAAATGGCTAGTTCCTACTGATATGAAATGGCTAGTTCCTACTGAAATAAAATGGCATGTTCCTACTGACATGAAATGGCTAGTTCCTACTGATATGAAATGGCTAGTTCCTAATGGAAATGGCTAGTTCCTACTACATGAAATTAGTTCCTACTGAAATGGCTAGTTCCTATGAAATGGCTAGTTCCTACTGATATGAAATGGCTAGTTCCTACTGATATGAAATGGCTAGTTCCTACTGATATGAAATGGCTAGTTCCTACTGATATGAAATGGCTAGTTCCTACATGATATGAAATGGCTGTTTAGTTCCTACTTCCTGAGATGGCTAATTCCTACTGACATGAAATGGCTAGTTCCTACTGATATGAAATGGCTAGTTCCTACTGATATGAAATGGATAGTTCCTACTGATATGAAATGGCTAGTTCCTACTGATATGAAATGGCTAGTTCCTACTGATATGAAATGGCTAGTTCCTACTGATATGAAATGGCTAGTTCCTACTGATATGAAATGGATAGTTCCTACTGATATGAAATGGCTAACTGATGGCTAGTTCCTACTGACATGAAATAGCTAGTTCCTACTGATATGAAATGGCTAGTTCCTACTGATATGAAATGGATAGTTCCTACTGATATGAAATGGCTAGTTCCTACTGACATGAAATGGCTAGTTCCTACTGATATGAAATGGCTAGTTCCTACTGATATGAAATGGATAGTTCCTACTGATATGAAATGGCTAGTTCCTACTGATATGAAATGGCTAGTTCCTACTGATATGAAATGGCTAGTTCCTACTGATATGAAATGGCTAGTTCCTACTGACATGAAATAGCTAGTTCCTACTGATATGAAATTGCTAGTTCCTACTGACATGAGATGGCTAGTTCCTACTGACATTGAAATGGCTAGTTCCTACTGATATGAACTGGCTAGTTCCTACTGATATGAAATGGTTCATTCCTACTGAAATGGCTATTCCTACTGAAAAATGGCTAGTTCCTACTGATATGAAATGGCTAGTTCCTACTGATATGAAATGGCTAGTTCCTACTGATATGAAATGGCTAGTTCCTACTGATATGAAATGGCTAGTTCCTATATGAAATGGATGACTGATGAAATGGCTAGTTCCTACTGATATGAAATTCTAGTTCCTACTGACATGAAATGGCTAGTTCCTACTGATATGAGATGGCTAGTTCCTACTGATATGAAATGGATAGTTCCTACTGATATGAAATGGCTAGTTCCTACTGATATGAAATGGCTAGTTCCTACTGATATGAAATGGCTAGTTCCTACTGATATGAAATGGCTAATTCCTACTGATATGAAATGGATAGTTCCTACTGATATGAAATGGCTAGTTCCTACTGACATGAAATAGCTAGTTCCTACTGATATGAAATGGCTAGTTCCTACTGATATGAAATGGATAGTTCCTACTGATATGAAATAGCTAGTTCCTACTGACATGAAATGGCTAGTTCCTACTGACATGAAATAGCTAGTTCCTACTGATATGAAATGGCTAGTTCCTACTGATATGAAATGGCTAGTTCCTACTGATATGAAATGGCTAGTTCCTACTGATATGAAATGGCTAGTTCCTACTGATATGAAATGGCTAGTTCCTACTGACATGAAATAGCTAGTTCCTACTGATATGAAATGGCTAGTTCCTACTGATATGAAATGGATAGTTCCTACTGATATGAAATGGCTAGTTCCTACTGATATGAAATGGCTACTGATATGTTCCTACTGATATGAAATGGCTAGTTCCTACTGACATGAAATAGCTAGTTCCTACTGATATGAAATGGCTAGTTCCTACTGATATGAAATGGCTAGTTCCTACTGACATGAAATAGCTAGTTCCTACTGATATGAAATGGCTAATTCCTACTGAGATGGCTATGAAATGGATAGTTCCTACTGATATGAAATGGATAGTTCCTACTGATATAAAATGGCTAGTTCCTACTGATATGAAATGGCTAGTTCCTACTGATATGAAATGGCTAGTACTATAACGTGTTGTTAAGAGTTGACCACATTCTTTTCTTTTTTCTTCACAACTCGGTAATTATCCCTGTTGGAGATAACTTGTCACCAGACAATGGCTAACGAGGTTAACGTTAGGGAAGCTTCACTGAGGTATGAAATACCCAGTGCACAAGGGCACAGCTTCTTTAATTTATTGGACAGTGAGTGTGCATAAGATTGGATATGAGAATGTGTATGAGACTGTCATTTCGGCTAATTGGACTTTGTGGGTCGTGCGAGCAGTAAGACATTGGCTGTGTATCATGCAAACAGGCCCCTTTAGCATCTCCAGTGCCTCAATTGCCGGCACAATGCCCATGTGAAATAGCGGGACCCCAATTAACTAATGCCTGCAGGTGATGTGGCCATACCAAATAGGTAGACATATGTGTTCCTTCCAGGGATGCAGAAAAGGTTTCTCTGAGCCAGTTACCTACCCGGCACGGTCCAAATTCTTCACGGGAGCACACACTGCGGGAGAGTGTCCCGATACTGCCAACCCAATGAAGAAATAATCTGAAAGAACAGCAGCCAATACTCAGGTCAGATGCGCGTATACCTAGAGGGGTACACTACCCTCTCCCGATTTCAGCAGGCTCATATGGTGCCTCGCTCCCTTCCCTGCCTTTCACGCAACACAGCTCTATTTTCTGTGTGTATACAGAGTTCATAAGCTCCGTGCCGAGCAGCATTGTTTTTCGCCTATCTGCCAGTATATAGGAAGTGCAGGCAGTAGACAGAGCAGTCGTGGTTCGTCGCGTGGTTGAGGGCGAGTTTTGCTTGGTTGTGATTGACTTTTCCCAACCAACCATTGACTGCATGGCTGACATTCTTCTCATCCCGCAGGAGAAAGAAATCAGTTGAGCACCTTCTGAGCTACTCCTAGCACTCTATTCATTTAAGTACATGTTACACCCCTATATCTAATGTGACAGCCAACTCACAGGGGGAAATTGATTACATTGATCCCTAAGGGAGCTAGGGTACATATTTACTTTGCAGTGGACAGCTGTCCTTAAGAATATTGTCATGAAGAGGGCCGGTGAGACGGCTTGACAGTGAAGAGTGGCCCTCCCAAGAGAGGCTTCTAAACTGCCCACATCATCAGCTTTTCTTGTATTCAAAATCTACATTCACTTTGAATTAGTTAATAAGCTTGACCTCGGAGACCCCACAGTGATTTAAATGTCCCTCCAGTCAATTTAATTTGCATAATGAGATTTACAATGTCAAATGCTTGTCAAAGACAACGGTTTCCAAAAATATCTTATTCACACGCTCATGGCCTGATGGGTAATTGTGTTATGTTGCAGACAAGAGTCTATCCATCAATTGACACCAATGTTATGGCTTAACATCAAGGACAACTAACATGCCATTTCTATCTTAATTGTATAATTAGTTGATTATTTACAATTAAATCTGTGATATCTTGTCCCAAGATTAAAGGGATAGTGCAGCCAAAATGAAATGTATATATTTATGTCTTTACACACAAGTGGTGAAAAAAGTATCTAATTGTCATACTTGAGTAAAAGTAAAGATACCTTAATAGAAAATGACTCAAGTAAAAGTGAAAGTCATCCAGTAAAATACTACTTGAGTAAAAGTCTAAAAGCACTTTGTTTTAAATATACTTAAGTATCAAAAGTAAATGTAATATACAAACCAAGCAAACAAAGCATATGTGTTTAGTGAGTCCTCCAGATCAGAGGCAGTAGGGATGACCAGGGATGTTCTCTTGATAAGTGTGTGAATTGGACCATTTCCTGTCCTGCTAAGCATTCAAAAGTACTTTTGGGTGTATGGTATAAACAAGTACATTCTTTTCTTTAGGAATGTAGTGGAATAAAAGTTTAAAAAATATATAAAAAATATGAATTGTAAAGTACAGATACCCCAAAAAACGACTTAAGCAGTATTTTTACTTAAGTACTTTACACCGCTGGTTATTGACCTACATAATCCCGTCCAGAGATAAATTGGGCATTACATTTAAAGCATGCTAACAGGGTATGATATTTAAAGCATGCTAACCTTTTTTGGTTACAAAATACTATTATTAGCAGTTGGTGGCAGTGACTAGTAATACAAAGTGTGGATTGCAGTATTTCTTTGTCCATAGACTGCTTTCAAGGAAACAAATCTGTACATTTGTAATTCGTCTGAATTATCCCATTAACCTGCCTAAACGCTTACTGGAAATGATTCCACATTGGCCTGGCATTTAAATCACCTTACTTCAACATTCCATAATGCTACAGGGATAAGTGGAAATGTCACACATTTACATTGCGCTTCATGCACAACTACTATCTAGAGAGGGAGACATTTGCATAAAGGAAAATGAATGGTGACAGTTTGTCATGAAAATAGATGACATATAAAATGCTGTAAGCAAAACAATGTAACTGACCTTACATTCACGTATGCTATACTTCGCAACAGCATCTGAAAAAACGTTTGTGTCTGTAAAATACACCCCACTCCCATTCATACATCACATTTTCTTCAAAATGTTATTTCATTGACTCCATTTATTTGATTGACACCCATATCCTGTCCATCGAACTCAACATGATGTTGCCCCAGGTACGAAACACACAGAAGGAAAGCTACATGACTCCCTAAGGCCACCCGGCAACATGTAACAGCACTCAGCCTATTCCCTCATGCATAGAACTCCATCCCATTTCACCATAATATTACACTTCTATACCCAGGGCTTAACACCTATTCATTGTTCTACACTATTCAGCACTATACAATAACCTATGACACTTTACCATTGTACATAATCCCATATGTGTAAAAATGTATGTTCTTGACGCGAGGACTATATCATTTCTAACCTGGCAATGCCCTTTTAATTTCCACTGAGGGGATAAATAGAGTTGTCTTGAATATACCAGGATCCCTACTCTTTAACTACTCTGTACAATAACTAAATGTGACATAACCTTTTGACTGGCAGGTCTACTCACTCAGTCGACTCACTCAGGCTTGAGAGTGTTGTGCTAGCCAGACTTTTAATATTGAGCTCAGTAAAAAGGACTGCCGGGATATGTCAAAACCCTGCCGAGTGCTTTGGCCCTGAAAGCAATAAACACCTATTGTGTCGGCACCCCGGCAATGTAGATATCCCAGAGCAACAACTTGGTCTCACACAGACTTACTGCCGAGGAAAGGGGTGAGAATACCCCGTGAAACAGAGTAAAAACAGAATTCCACCACAATGGGAACAGTGGTTCGTAGAAGCAGCAAAGGGAAATAATATTCATATACACTAATATGAATGTCCAGATATGCACCAAACCCATATAGCTTTTGGTGGTTAAGATCATGGTAAGGCTGTTGTACTATACTCATAAGGCATGTATTAGTTATATTCTTCAAGAATCAATTGGTATATATATAATTCATTTAAAAAGTAGGGCTATACCGCACACCTATCATAACATACCGTAGATTGTATTATCAAAATCCTCTACTGTTGACTGAAATACTGGTATAAAGATCCATTAAATCTGCAAAGCAATTTTATTTCACTTCTATGTGGCATTCATTTCAATTAACATTGAACAGAGCATATCTTCCAGGTTGTGCCTTTAAGTCTTGGTCTGGTTAAGTCTGGTTTGTTCTCATGTCTCGTTGCTCTCAGGGCTTCTGTCCTCTAGCGACTACTCTGTGTGGCTTGGCAGTGTGAAAGCCACAAACAGGCCAGTGACCAGATTTACACGGCTTCATCACCATGGGAACTCCCATAGTCTCTCACTGACCTATATATAGTAGATATCCACAGTTTCACATCCAACATTCTTCATGGAGCCAGACTGATAAGGAGCTTACTTTAGTATAGTAGAAATGCTTTTACATGTCGTTGAATGTGTGGCGGTGTAAATATGTGGCGCCATTAAGGTGAACTGTCAGTCTTCGACAGTGACTCGATGGTAGCTATGGCGGCAGGTACCGCCCTTGATTATATTCAGGTTTAGGGGAGGATGGTGGATGTAATATTGTTCTTGACACCAGTGACCCAGTGACGTAAAAAAATGCTGTCGTAGAAGGTGGCTAGCGCACAACAGAGGGAAGATAAAATGCTGTCAACGGGGAAATAAAAAGCCATGGTCACTTGATGAAGTGCAGATACTAACGTGCCGCATCTTATGAATGGCTCCTTGGGGTGAACATTTTGTGTCTGAGAGACCAATCACATCAACTTGTTACCGGCAGTATATGGTGGTTAGGTGTTTGCATGTCTACTTTCAAATGATTGTGAAGCAATGACAAATTTGCGAGTAGGCCCCCCCCAAAGAATTATAACAATCCTTGTCATGGAGCAAATATAAAAATGTTCAGTTTTATAGCTAATCTCAAGCTATTCTACACATTTTACACATTTTGCCATGAGGCTGAGAGAAAATGCTGTTTTAAAGCTAATTTCCTGCAATTTTACACATTTTGCCATGGGGCAAAGTGGACAATGTGCAGTTTTATAGCTCTTTCATGCTATTCTACACATTTTGCCATGAGGCTGAGACAAAATGTTGCATTTTTAAAGTTAATTAAAGCTCAAATATAGGTGTGATGACTGTGATAAAGGCACTGGATTATGAGCTGTCTTGTTTGCTAAATAAACAAATGAAATAGGCAGTGGCATGGTGTATCATGTCAACCACTTTAATAACACACTCAGTTTTGAGGTCTGAAAACAAATGTTCAATTTGAGGTGGACTGTCCCTCCAATGTCTAGTTAAAATGGTTACAGGACAAAAAGGGTTAGTACAGCCAATTCCAATTGCTCCGAATTTATTTAAATTGCAGACTATCCCCAGGTAACAGGAAATTGCAATGTGATATTCTTTCTTGTCAAAATCGGCACAATGCAAAAAAACAGCTTTATCTTATGCCTAGCTAGCTACATGTATCTGGAAAACATATATGCTACCTAGTGGTATTATTAGCTATCATGTCATCACTGAATATTCAACGACGACGTTAGCTAGCTAAATACCAAATACAAGATAGGCTACAGCAGGAACAACTACACTTCAGCATATGAACAACATTCTTACTCAGTAGCATATAACCAGCTGCACTTTGCCAGCTAGCTAACCTCGTGTTTCTCTTCCCTCCCCTCTCTAACATGAGCCACACAAATTGATATGCAAGTGCAAAAATGCAGTTAAATGAACTAGCTACACATTAAACACAATTCAATGAGTGCACACAACGATACACATGCTCTTCAATAAAGTGTAGTCTGAAAATTGTAAAAGCACAATTGTCGCTTTTGAGTTTTTACAGATGGCAAAAGCTAGCAAGTCTCACCGGAGTAGCGCTAGCTGAATGAACTAGCTAGCTAGCTACAGGTTACAACGCAATGAAAGACAAGTAACGTTAGCAACACATGAATAATCAATGTCTGCAATAAAATATGTTCTTAAACAAAAGTATGAGAACATTTGCACTCATTACTCCCTCACATTTTAACAGATGACAATATCATTTGATGCCTCCTAAAAAGATGGTGGATGATCTTCAAAGATCGTCTTTCCGGTTTGAGGCACACGGAATTGGTAAAACAGCGGCCCATTTCCCACCAAACGCTGTCAATATCAAATTTGGTCAGTTATACACTACAAGAATGAATCTGGTGAATATCAAGTTACGCCAAGCCAAGTAAATTCTACAAGAGACAATTAAAACATTAATTCTTATCGGCAGACTCAACGGCCTTGGTTTCTCAAATGACTGCCTCGCCTGTTTCACCAACTACTTCTCAGACTGAGTTCAGTGTGTCAAATCAGAGAGCCTATTGCCCGGATCTCTGGCAGTCTCTGTGGGGGTGCCACAGGGTTAAATTCTCGGGCCGACTCTTTTCTCTGTATACATCAATGATTTCACTCTTGCGGCTGGTGATTCTCTGATCCACCTCTACGCAGACGACACCATTCTATATACTTCTGGCCCTTCTTTGGAAGTGTTAACAACCTCCAGACAAGCTTCAATGCCATACAACTCTCCTTCAGTGGCCTCCAACTGCTCTTAAGTGCAAGTAAAACTAAATGCATGCTCTTCAACCGATAGCTGCCCGCACCTGCCCGCCCGCCTAGCATCACTACTCTGGACGGTTCTGACTTAGAATATGTGGACAACTACAAATACCTAGGTGTCTGGTTAGACTGTAAACTCTTCTTCCAGACTCATATTAAGCATCTCCAATCCGAAATTAAATCTAGAATCGGCTTTCTATTTCGCAACAAAGCATCCTTCACTCATGCTGCCAAACATACCCTCGTAAAACTGACTATCCTACCAACCCTTGACTTCACCGATGTAATTTTCAAAATAGCCTCCAACACTCTACTCAGCAAATTGGATGCAGTCTATCACAGTGCCATCCGTTTTATCACCAAAGCCCCATATACTACCCACCACTGCGACCTGTATGCTCTCGTTGACTGGCCCTCGCTTCACATTCGTCGCCAAACCCACTGGCTCAAGGTCATCTATAAGTCTTTGCTTGGTAAAGCCCCGCCTTATGTCAGCGCACTGGTCACCATAGCAGCACCCACCCGTAGCACGCGCTCAAGCAGGTATATTTCACTGGTCACCCCCAAAGCCAATTCCTCCTTTGGCCACCTTTCCTTCCAGTTCTCTGCTGCCAATGATTGGAACAAATTGCAAAAATCTCTGAAGCTGGAGACTCATATCTCCCTCACTAACTTTAAGCATCAGCTATCAGAGCAGCTTACAGATCATTGTACCTGTACATTGCCCATCTGTAAATAGCCCATCCAACTACCTTATCCCCATATTGTTATTATTATATATTTTTTGCTCCTTTGCACCCCAGTATCTCTACTTGCACATTCATCTTCTGCACATCTATCTCTCCAGTTTTTAATTGCTAAATTGTAATTATTTCGCAAACTACGGCCTATTTATTGCCTTACCTCCCTAATTCTTCCCTCATTTGCACACACTGTATATAGACTTTTATATTGTGTTACTGACATTACGTCTATTAATAATTCTATGTGTAACTCTGTGTTGTTGTTTGTGTCGCACTGCTTTGCTTTATCTTGGACAGGTCGCAGTTGTAAATGAGAACTTGTTCTCAACTGGCCTACCTGGTTCAATAAAGGTTCAATAAAAAAGAATAATAATAATGTTAACAAATTATTATAAAGCAATAGAAGCACAGTGTCATATGCCTCAATGCAGTCATTTTTGTGGCTTATTGGGGGTTTGGCTTTCTGTGAGAGTGAATATCATTCCAGTTCAACTGTTCTGTTATATTTAATCAAATCTGACTAACCCAGTGCACTGCTTCCTATGAATTCTATTTGATGGTGTTTGAAATGTTTTGTTAAAAGGAAAAATAACGTCCTGTTTGGTACACTCAAGTAAAGACAAGATTTACACAGTTTCATCACCATGGGAACTCCCATAGTCTCTCACTGACCTATATAGAGTAGATATCCACAGTTCCACACCCACCATTCTTCATGGAGCCAGACTGATAAGGAGCTTGCTTTGGTGTAGTAGAAATTGCTTTAACATGTTGAATGTGTGGCGGTGTCAAATATGTCACCATTGAGGTGAACTGTCAAGACCATAAAAAATAAATATATTTTTTTGTGAGGGGGGGGGCTTGCTCAATCTGGTTGGGTAGGCCTGGCTCCCAGTGGGTGGGCCTGGGCCTACCCGTGCCTATGCCCTTGCCTAGAAGGTCACTGGATGATAGATACAATTGCAACCATGTCTGAGGAAAGTATAGACCAACGCATGAACAACTAAAAGTAAAAAAGAAAAACAAATGTATTTTAATGTTTTAAAAAATGTTTGTGACTCAATAATTAGCATCTTTTGTACACTGTTAAGCGCTTCTAATACATGTTCAGGGATTGGATAACACTTAATGATTTGGTGTGTAGATGACAACATGAAAATCACTGTCCTGTGACATTTCTCAAATCTAATGTGACGCTTCTTCTGCCACAACATCATGGTTGTGTGCTTAACATTTAAGAATTAGACGATTTACATTTCGAGATTCACCGATGACATGCTCTAAATGACGATGGCCGGAAATAGGTGTAACAATAGACACGGACAGTTTGTCACACCACACAAACCCTCGGGCTGCGAGTTTGAACCTCCATTTTCTCCCTCTGTCTTGCCGACATGTCACTCCTGCTATCTCTAACCGCCCCTTCCCACCTCTCTCTAAAGAGTAGCTGCTCAGATAGTGACTTCCTGTTCTGGTAGAATTGACCGAAATAGCACCGCTTCAAAGTGCGCAGCTTTGTGTCAACTTGGTCATGGGTTTACAAAAGACGCTGTGATCAAATGTAAAATAATTTTATCTGTGAGGAGGCAGGTAATATGTTAATCCATACAAGGAGTGATCACAGAGAATTATTGCATACTGGTGGTGGATTTAAAAAGGAACTATCATGTATCAGCTAAGGTAACTAAACTGAATAAAAATCTGAGGAAATGCTACTATGAAACAAAGTTAAATCATATAAAGAATGATAGTAAAAAGCTTTGGAGCACCTTAAATGACATTTTGAGCAAAAAGGCAAACTCAGCTCCATCATTCATTGAATCAGATGGCTCATTCATCACAAAACCCACTGATATTGCCAACTACTTTAATGATTATTTCATTGGCAAGATTAGCACATTTAGGCATGACATGCCAGCAACAACCGCCGGCACTACACATCCAAGTATAACTGACCAAATTATAAAAGACAAGCATTGTAATTTTGAATTCCACAAAGTGAGTGTGGAAGAAGTGAAAAAGTATTGTCTATCAACAATAACAAGCCACCGTGGTCTGAGCAACTAGAATGGAAAATTACTGAGGATGATAGTGAATGATATTGCCACTCCTATTGGCTATATCTTCAATTTAAGCCTACTAGAAAGTGTGTGCCCTCAGGCACAAAGAACCACAGTCAGTTTCAGAATGGGCGGCAAGGAATAAATATTTCCTAAATATTTCAAAAACTAAAACTAAAAACACATCCAGAACAGACTATGGGAGGTACACAGTACTACACAGAGCCATGACTACATGGAACTCTATTCCACATCAAGTAACATACAAAAATACCTTATGGAACAGCGGGGACAGTGAAGATACACACACATGTACAGACACGCATACGCACACAAACGCTAGCACAAGCACTCTACACAGACGTACATTGTAATATTGTTGTGTGATGGAATTATACATTTTGTATTGTAGATATATAGTGGTGTAATAATGTTAAATGATGTACTGTTTTATCTAAGTGCCTTAATGTGTTTGGACCACAGGAAGAGTAGCTGCTGCCGTGGCAGCATCTAATAAATACAAATAACTCTAGTGTTGGGTGTGATTCTACTTTATGACACATTTCTTCATTCTCCCGGGTATGTTCGAGACGTTGCACAATGCAAAGAAATTCTCCCATAGCCATGCCCAGTTGTGCCATCTGGTCCTGGTGTTGATGTTGAAGGTATCCCTAATCGTCGATTGTCTGGGAGATATTTTGTTCTCCTGCTGCTTCCATTGTTTGAGTCAATATTCTGTAACGGAGATGCTGTGAGTCGAGGTGCCGGTGAAACGTTTAATAAAACGACAAACGTGGGCCGAAACAACATAACAGTATCATCTAAGCATAAACACAGTTTCAATACTGACTGAGGAAGGAACCTAAGGGACTGCCAGATATAGGGGATGTAATAAGTGAGGTAATGGAGTCCAGGTGTGCCTCATGATGATGTGCAGGTGCGCGTAATGATTGATGCCAGGTGTGCGTAATGATGGATCCCAGGACCCTTGGTTAGTATACCGGCGATGTCGAATGCCGGAGGGGAGGAGCGGGAGTAGACGTAACAGTAGATCTGTTTTATGTGCGCTATTTATATTTTTGGTTATGGAAAATATTGTCTGTCCTAAAATGTTTGGCATTATTTTGGCAACCCATTTTGCTCCCATATAATAACAATGCCCCCATCCACACGGCACGAGTGGTCACTGAATGGTTTGATGAGCATGGGAACAATGTATACCATATGCCATGGCCTTCTCAGTCACCAGATCTTAACCCCATTGGACACTTACGAACGATTCTGGAGCAGCGCCTGAGACAGGGTTTTACACCACCATCAACGAAACTCTAAATGACGGAATTTCTTGTGTAAGAATGGTGTCGCATCCCTCCAATAGAGTTCCAGACACTTGTAGAATCTATACCAAGGTGCATTGAAGCTGTTCTGGCTGGGGTGCCCCAACACCCTATTAAGACACTTTATGTTGGTGTTTCCTTTATTTTTGGCAGTTACCTGTGTATAAAACACAGGGAAATCACGTTGAGCCTTTAATAAAACTTTGCGACCTCTCACCTAATGACATGCATTTCTATATCAGATATGGAGCCCAAGTGAAAAATCTCAAAAGAATGAAGGAACCTTCAAGATGATTGATCTATTGATCCCATCAAAATAGCACATTATTTTTGCCATACCAAAATAGCATCAATCTCCGGCTTTGGCTTTTGCTCACATATCTTTAATCTTACACTTTGTATACGTATTCTCTGATTATTTGGCAGTTATCCTATCCTTCTTCCTCTGCCTTACTGATGGCTGGGTATTTATCCCTGTCCCGTTGTTGTATTTCCAATGGATTGCTTGGTCCTAATTGTAAAGCAGAGTTAATTATCCCCAAGCCTGTACTTGGCACATCATCTAAGCCTCGCTAGGAGGTTTGGTCTGCCTCATAATCCTGATAAACGAATCCAGGGTGCGAAATGGAACCCTGAGTGTCGACGGACTGAATAAGGGCACGTAATCGATTGATATGGATCGTGCTGCAAATGCTGGACAACCATGTCTTGCACAACGTTGAGCAATGTTTACCGGAATGGTTCGTGCCATATTTCAACGATGGGTTGATTGCTGTTTCACTGGCTCTTTGTTATATGTCTTAATCACTTGGTCAAGGCTTATTGTTTGTCCCTGGCTTTCTCTGTTGAATTCGGAGTTATGGCATGTTGCGGTCTTGGAAAAAAATGTAACATGTTTGGGTAACCTTGCAAAAATGTCCTGTTGGTAATCCCACATTAAGTTAAACAATGAATTCCGGTGGGATATCGGTCTCCTAGGGGCTGTGTGGTATTTTGAGTGCTTTTACTTGGAATGTTTCCTGTTGGTGTGATAAAACTGCATTTACTTGCTTTTGTAACATAAGGTGACACCACAGGAATGATCCCAGGCTACAGGACTGTAGAGGAAGACTAGCATTCCCATCAATTCTGAGTTTTAGGGATGATTTTGTTTGACTATTTAGTGTGTGTCTGTGTGTGCATGCATGAGTGTGTGTGTGTGCATGCATGTTTGTGTGTGTGTGTGTTCATGTGGAAGTGCCTGTGGAAGTGCCTGTGTCTGCGTGTGTGTTTTCTTCAAAATAAGTGTGATTCATCTGCAAGATGTGACAAAAGGAGAAGTGACTTTGATTTTGTTTGGCCATCAGTTCCTGCAGACAGCTCCGAAGGGATTGTAAGAGTGCACTCCAACCTCATAGGATTTTACCGAGTGGCCTATTTATATGACCAAATTACTTAATATCCAAAGGAAAAGGAAAACATCAGTAAGAGGAAATAATAATCTGATTGATAGTGGCACATTCTCTCATGGGACCTCATGTTCATTTTCACAATAAAACATTATAAGTAGTGACATTTGACATCTGACATTATACAGTAGATGATAGAAACAGAAGCAACACCCACAAGGCTTATGTGGATCGACAAAACTATATAAAACGCAGCTCTGACATTACACTCGCATTCATGCTCTGTTCGATTTTTTGATAGGGCAATAATGAAAGAACATTTTTTGATTTGATTAAAAGTGAATGATATCTGTATATTATCATAATTAAATAGTTGGCTATGAGACCCAGCCTGTTTGCCATTTACGAAGGTTACTATCCTTTTTTACAAACAGTTCAAGTCAGAAGTTTACATACACGTTAGCCAAATAAATTTCAACTCAGTTTTTCACAATTCCTGACACTTAATCCTAGTAAATATTCCCTGTTTTAGGTCAGTTAGTATCACCACTTTATTTTAAGAATGTGAAATGTCAGAATAATAATAGAGAGAATGATTTATTTCAGCTTTTATTTCTTGCATCACATTCCCAGTGGGTGAGAAGTTTACATACACTCAATTAGTATTTGGTAGCATTGCCTTGAAATTGTTGAACTTGGTCAAATGTTTCGGATAGCCTTCCACAAGCTTCCCACAGTAAGTTTGGTTAATTTTGGCCTTGAAATACATCCACAGGTACACCTCCAATCGACTCAAATGATGTCAATTAGCCTATCAGAAGCTTGTAAAGCCATGACATAATTTTCTGGAATTTTCCAAGCTGTTTAAAGTCATGGTCAATTAAGTGTATGTAAACTTCTTACCCACTGGAATTGTGATGCAGTGAATTATAAGTGAAATAATCTGCCTGTAAACAATCATTTGTGTCATGTGTAGATGTCCTAACCCACTTGCCAAAACTATAGTTTGTTAACAAGAAATTTGTGGAGTGGTTGAAAAACGAGTTTTAATGACTCCAACCTAAGTGTATGTAAACTTCCGATTTGCTGCTCATAAATCTGCAATAACAGATAACACTTTTTTCAGTGTGTGTTAATGATATATTATTAATATCACCATAGCCATGTATTATGTCAAGATCAGTAGCAACCTCAGATGCAATTTGTAAATTACTTGTAGTCTAGGAACATACAGAGAAGGAATTGCCAAATGTTTCATAATAGGCTGGAAGTAAAGTCACACTGGGAGCCAAATTTGAAATGGAATTGGGGTGGCAGGGTAGCCTAGTGGTGAGAGTGTTGGACTAGTAACCGGAAGGTTGCAAGTTCAAACCCCTGAGCTGACAAGGTACAAATCTGTCGTTCTGCCCCTGAACAGGCACTTAACACACTGTTCCTAGGCCATCATTGAAAATAAGAATTTGTTCTTAACTGACTTGCCTGGTTTATAATATTTTATTTATTTTACCTTTATTTAACGTCTCATGGTCGTGGGGAGCTGTTATGTATTTTTTTCAACAGGTCCATTATATTCCCATTTACATCTTATAGCAACCCTATATTATTGGCAACACTGTTGTGAAGGAGAGGAATTTTGAGGAATTTTGATATTTTGATGTTGAATTTAGAATTCAAATTTAAGAGGACCAGTGTGGAGAAAAATCCCACATCTGTGCCGTTTGCGAGTGATGTTGTTCTACATTGTGTCGTTGTTTCCTCTTCAGAGCGCACTGGTGCACAGCTAATACATTGTACAGGACGGGGCTGAGCATGCACCCTTGTGGGGCCCCAGTGTCGCTGATCCTCAACACTGGGGCCCCACAAGGGTATGTGTTCAGCCCCCTCCTGTACTCCCCATTCACCCATGACTGTGTGGCCATGCACGACTCCAACTCAATAATCATGTTTGCCGACGACACAACAGTAGTGGGCTTGATTACCAACAACGACAAGACAGGACACAGGAGGGAGGTGAGGCCTCTCGGAGTGTGGTGTCAGGAAAATAACCTCTCACTCAATGTCAACAAAACAAAGGAGATGATCGTGGACTTCAGGAAACAACGGAGGGAGCACCCCCCATTCACATCGACAGGACAGCAGTGGAGAAGGTGGAAAGTTTTAAATTCCTCGCCGTACATATCACTGACAAACTGAAATGGTCCACCCATGCAGACAGTGTGGTGAAGAAGATGTAACACCGCCTCTTCAACCTCATGAGGCTGAAGAAATTTGGCTTGTCACCTAAAAACCTCACTAACTTTTACAGATGCACAATTGAGAGCATCCTGTAAGGCTGTACCACCGCCTGGTACGGCAACTTCACCGCCCACAACCGCAGGGCTCTCCAGAGGGTGGTGCAGTCTGCACAACACATCATCGGGGGTAAAGTACCTGCCCTCCAGGACACCTACAGCACCCGATATCACAGGAAGACCAAAAAGATCAAGGACAGCAACCACCCGAGCCACTGCCTGTTCACACCGCTATCATCCAGAAGGCGAGGTCAGTACAGCTGCATCAAAGCTGGGACCGAGAGACTGAAAAACAGCTTCTATCTCAAGGCCATCAGACTGTTAAAGGGGAATGGAAACACTAGGATTTAGAACGCCAGCTAACTGTAACTGTAAATCGCCATATTGGCATTGTTGTGTCACTGGCAGGAGAGAACAGAGTAACTCTGAGTCTGAGAATTAGTTTATTACAGAAAATGAAATAATGTTAGTTGGGGAGCCAATAAACCTACTGAAGCCCTTCATGTTTGAGCCGATCGTTGCCCCAGATCAAAGAGATCATTCTCGTAGCAATAACAACACAGACATGCTGCCTGAAACACCTCAGCTAGAGGGTCTGCGTAGCCAAACACGAACAGGTGTGAGTGAGGATGCTGCCAGATAATGGCTAGAGTAGGATTGTTTGTGTTGTAAAGAGATGGTGGCGATACAGCACAAAATCCTACTCCAGAGCTATCAGGACCTCAGACTTGCTAAAATCTGTTTTTGCTTTGTCTTTATGGGGTATTGTGTGAAGATTGATCAGGAAAAAAAAAACAATTTCATCCATTTTAGAATAAGGCTGTAACGTAACAACATGTGGAAAAAGTGAAAAAAGTGAAAAAGTGAATACTTTCTGAATGCACCGTACATACATATACATATATAAATACACATCTTTAAAAATATATTAAAAATATTTTTTTTCCTTTATTATTTTCCACTAATCCTACTATCCCTCCCCTAATTTTAATAAACTAATGAACAACAGTAAGCATGATAGTTATTGTGTAAATCTTCCATAACACTGAGATATTAACCATAAGAGACTGCTGTAGAATGACTTTGGCTGTAACGGCTTTCTTCTGTTGAAGGAGGAGAGGACCAAAATGCAGCGTGATGGTTACTCATGTTTATTGAATGAAAGTAGACTAGACGTGAAATAACTGGACACGAACAAAAACAACAAACGGAACGTGAAAACCTAAACAGTCCTATCTGGTGAAGACACAGAGACAGGAACAATCACCCACAAAAACACTCAAAGAATATGGCTGCCTAAATATGGCTGCCTAAATATGGTTCCCAATCAGAGACAACGATAATCACCTGACTCTGATTGAGAACCGCCTCAGGCGCCTCACACCACAATAACCCATGTCACACCCTGGCCTGACCAAATAAATGAAGATAAATATAATATATTTCGACCAGGGCGTGACATTGGCTGACTTCTGTTAAATAAGAATCCTCTGACAATTACAAGTATTGCATATGAGTGCTTGGAAAAGAGCTTTGGGTTCTCAGAAAGTTAAACATTAAAGGCCCAGTGCAGATAAAATTCTGTTTTCCCTGTGTTTTATATAATATTGTACAACAGCCGATGAAACTAAAAGTGTGAAAACAATGTTTCAGTGTTATGTCATTATAGTTCATGGTTGAAAATACAATCTACACAGGACCTTCTAATTAGCAGGTTTGCATGGGTTGGAGTTTCGGCTTTCCATGGTGACATTATCATTTTTAGTTATTTTTCCCCCCATTTTAATAGAAATCTATTGCAGTAAGGTACTTAATTGTTACGCAGAAATTATTTTTATGAATATAAATACGGCTGAATTGGGCCTTTAATTAGCATTTATGCTTGTTGCTTATTCAGTCAATCAGGAGACCAAGAGGGGTCCAAAAATATAATTAGAACAAGATATGTTGTCAGGGGAGAGCGGGTAAACATTAAAGCTTTGGCCAATTAATGAGATTGTATTTGGCACTCTGTCTCCATCATAGATGCTGACCAGGGATCTATAGCTACTTGATTTGGACATCATTTGATTTTGAGTTCCAAGCAGACACCACCTGATTGAATTTTCTATCGATTCTGCTGCAGCTGAGAAGGTCAGACTATTCATATTCCCGGACTTAGTGAAGTTGACCTTCAGGGGAACTCTGCAACAGGCAGCGGAGCATTGATTTAAAACATATTATTGCTCGTTTGATCTCCAGGTGTCCTTTTCGAATGTGACGTGAAATATTATTTCCTTTCGTCCATCGCGTTGCACGTGTATTACGCTTCCCAAAAGCATCCTGCTCGAATGTGCAGACCTTGATTCTGAAGGTCGGTGCCCGAATTGCACGGTTCAATCTCGATCGTATCGTCACAACATCTCGAGTCCTCCTGACTCAGTCTGAGGTGTAGTAATGGCACAGGGTTTAAGTGTTACTAATGCCCTCAGCCAATTTCATAGTTATTGATCCATAGCCATCGTTTTTCTTGTACAGTGATAGATTACATGTGAAATGCCAACCATTACTTTTCCATCGAACAGCAAGCAGGAGAAAAGGCCCAGCTTACCCTGCGAGCTACCAAAAGTCTGTCACCATTGCAAGGTTAATGGCGAATCACTTTGAGGGATTTTGGCGTTAGGCCATGAGATTCATGCAACGTCACACCAGCTGTGATGGAGGATTACTGTCTAGAGACGACAAACATTAAAGGCTGAGGTTCCAGCAAACACTCACACAGATTCAGCTCATGAGGGCTTGATCTGTGTCGGCACCACTGTCAATCCTTTTCAAAGATCAAACGGTCCCTCGGCTTCATTTTAGCTGACGGTGCTGGGTACGTTTTGTCATTGTGATCCATTTTAACCAGCACTAGACCTCTCCCAGACAGTACTCAGTATTCCCACATTTGGGTTTCTGACAATGCAAAAGCAATGGTCAATTTTAGCTGTCAGAGGTAATGTCCGAAATCATTTAGCAATTTCCTGGCAGGGATACATGTACGGATGTAAAACCTGGGTTGCAGTGGCGTTGAAATATTGGGTTGTAGATGTGGAGATGACCTCTCGTTGACCAATCAGATTGTGGAGTGTGTGGTTGTGTTAAGCTGTGTATTTAGCACCTTTGGCAAATCATACATTGACTGTACACAATCAACTGTGGTCAATTGAGGGTTCATACAGATGTTTCTCCTACTTTATTGTGGATTGTTGGGTAGTTCCTTCACTGGCATTATAATAACCATGAACAATGGAAACATAAGTCTTAACTACAGCATCGTTGCAGTAAATTAGCATGTTCAATTATCAAAACAGCCATGTAATGTACTGGGTCGTATTTTCTACTTTTCTACTTGTATTGCACCAGAATAGCTTGATTAAGTTATTTTACAGCAAATGCACCCGCTCCCGTTTTAGGTTGAGCCATCTGTTCCTCGTTGTTCCCAGCCATCATTATTTCTGCTATAATTTTAGCCATGAGTGTTATGTATTCAATGTTTGGGACTGTGCAATTTATTCTTCCTTCCCTGTGTCTCTCTCATCCCCCAGGGGAGGCAGTCAGATGTGCGTTACCTGTGCTATGTTATGAGACATGGCAGTTTGAGGGAGAGATTCAATGTCAAAGACGATGGAGCTTGTCCTCAAAGGAGAAAACCAGACACGCTGAGCTTAAAATAGGTCTTTCTAAGCATGAAGAGCATCCTCAATGCGAGTTTGGGCGAAAGCGTCTTGGCTCACTTGCTGTGCAGTGTTTTACATAATATGTTTAGCTTGGAGCTACTGGTGGATGGGGACGGGGTCTGAAATTCACAATGCATCCTCTCACCAGTCCCCCCATAAGGAGGCGATCCTTGTGCCACTCAGCTCTCTGATGATCACCTAGCCACCCACCACACAGACACACACAAACACGTACGCACGTGCACACACGTCACTTCATATTAGAGGCTTCCCATTGTTCTGGGTCTCAGGGAAAAGCCACCCAACATTCAATTTTGAGAGTTCACACCAGACAGTAAATCGCCAATGTCAGGAGAAGAGCACTCAGGGAGCAGCGTTAATGAGTGTGCCCCAGTCAGTCTCCCCCTGTGCACTGCAGTCAGTCCGCCCCTCTGCTGCAATGCTATGACAACAACGCCGGCCAATTTGGATTGGCAGACAGCGCCTGTATAATTACACGTTGTTATATCACTTCTTTGTCTAAAGCCTCAGCTCTTAAACAATGCCCTACAGCAGTGTTTCCCAAACCCGGTCCTGGGGACCCCAAATGGTGCATGTTTAGTTTTTTGCCCTAGCACTACAGAGCTGATTCAAAGAATAAATTAATCATCAAGCTCAGATTATTTGAATCAGCTGTGTAGTGCTAGGGCAAAAAACAAAACGTGTACCCCTTGGGGTCCCCAGGACCGAGTTTGAGAAACGTTTCCCTACAGTTTCCCACCACAACACAATCAATGCAGCTATAAGCTGGGTTCTCACCCCAATAATTCCCTTATTTCCCCAGGCCATTAATACACTAATAAATGGACTGCACACGTCACATGTTGTTTATCATGCTCTTACATACCAATGAACACAGTGTAACGTTGGTATGAATGATTCGGGAGACAGGCGCAGGAATGCGTAATAGTTTTTTTTTATTACACCCAAATTACGGCATGCCGTGTAAAGGCACAGGGACGAAGACCAAACAAACACTTTTACAAACACAGGGTAGAAACCCAAAACAGAAGAGCAAGGAGTGCCTCGAATAAATAACACATGCGCACAATGATTAACACACAGGACGAGACATATAATTATCTGCGCAATCCACAATGGCACGAAAGCCAAAAAACACAGCACAGGTACTCACATGCACCAACGGACATTGTAACCATAATCGACAGGACACTTGTAAACCAAGGACACACTTACACAATTACTAATCATTGGGAAAAGGGGCCAGGTGTGCATAATGAACGTTCCGGAGGGATCCGTGACACACGGTGGCTGTGATTTCAGTATTCTGGCTAGAGCACATACCGTACGTCCACACAGTTTTCGACCCATATTCGCATAATTTGAGGCAGTAGTAGAGGAATTTCTCATTAAGGCAAATGTGATTTTATTAAATAAAAAGTAAGTTCCCTAGAGCAGGATACCCTTACATGACTTCCTTCTTTACCTCATATGCCATAATGATCAAGGGAAATATATTGGTTTACTGGTGCTTTATTTTACTACTACTGTTCCACTTTTCCAATAAGTTTTCAATTTCAAATCTATCTGACATCCTTAGGCTGTGCAATTCTAACCCCTTAGACACATTTTGAACATGATTGCATTCAAAATGCAAAACTCCCATTGAAAGCTCAGTTATTTTTTTAATGCCATTGTCTTTCATTAGGATCTATTCTGTACACTACTTCATGCAAAATACACAATCTCCTTTTGACATGATAGGAAGTGGTGCATATAGAAGAGGAGCTGAAACGCTCTATTAGGCAGATGAGTTGGAGAGATAGACCAGGTCAAGCTGGAATTCACAGTGAAGGTTAAACAACACATGGGGTTGAGTGTGGGAATACAGAGAGTAATTGACCAAACACTTAACACCGATTTGACGATTAAACAGTGGGAAGTGTTAGCTTAACAATTGCTCGAGCTGAGACTTATGAGCTCAGAATTGCATGCATATCAGTTTCAGTTTGGTAAATCTCTGTTGTGGAATTGTACATACAGTGTCCTTCATTTGCTGAGAAAATGTGAAATATTTAATGCTCTGGCTGCCATATGACTGACTATATAATGCTGGTAGAAATTCATAATGATTATAAGACCTTTGAATGTGCAACGGTGCTTATGTCTATGCAATCAGGATGTTGTGGTTGAAGTACTTTGTAAATTACGATGAGAGGCCATGAGTCACAACAACACGTGGGGTCCACTTCCTCTCGTTTTAAGGTAGTCAATCAAATAAAGTATATTGCAAAAAATATTGAATGTCTTGTGTTGCAAGCTAGCTCGTTAGCATTTTGTGTGTAAACTCGAAACAGGAGTGAAAAGGTAAACAAACCGAACTAGCCTTCTATTTTACTAAGCTTACAAACATTTGACCAAATGTCAACAACTTGTGTACCAAACTAACCAACGCTCAGAAAGGTTACGTTTGGAAACATGAGTCAGGTACATTTACCAAATCTACTTTGCCAGTTTACTCTCTTGTTAACGTTTATAATCTTAGACTTATTGTCTGAGCGAGCTGCCTGTCTTCACTAATGTGATGAAGAACACAATGCACGTACCTCACAACGGCTAAAACAACTCTTCTTTTGGAAATAATATAATTTGACTTCTCCAGGAATACTTTAGTAGGTTACTGAGCTTGTTTTCTTTACATACACACTCTTACAAGCTACTGTATGTAAACACACAACACGAGAAATGTATTTTGCAGTGCTGAATATTAGTATAGCCTACTCCCTATGTATACCAATTAAAAAAACAAGTTGTTAACTGATTTCCATTTATTAATGAGATAAACTGTAGTTTACCCAGCTTGTAATAGAGCAAACTGAGGAAACCACAGTTTAAAGGGATAGTTCACTCCAAAATCAAAGTCCTTCAAGACATCAAAAGTGGTGTAGTGTTGAGATCAGTCCACTCCACTCCTGTTATTAAATCAAATGTTATTTGTAACAAGCACCAAATACAACCTTACAGTGAAATGCTTACTTACAAGCCATTAACCAACAATGTAGTTTTCAGAAAATATTTATAACAAATGATTAAAGAGTAGCAGTAGATAACAATAGCGGGGCTATATACAGGGGTTCCGGTATAGCTGGGAACATGGACCTCGACTTGGCGCTCCGGTATCGCTTGCCGTGCGGTAGCAGAGAGAACAGTCTATGACTAGGGTGGCTGGAGTCTTTGACAATTTTTAGGGCCTTCCACTGACACTGCCTGATATAGAGGTCTTGGATGGCAGGAAGCTTGGCCCCGGTGATGTACTGGGCCGTACATGTTAGTTTGTTGGTGATGTGGACGTCAAGGAACTTGAAGCTCTCAACCTGCTCCACTACAGCCCTGTCGATGAGAATGGGGGTGTGCTCGGTCCTCCTTTTCCTGTAGTCCATAATCATCTCCTTTGTCTTGATCACGTTGAGGGAGAGGTTCTTGTCCTGGCACCACACGGCCAGGTCTCTGACTTCCTCCCTATAGGTTGTCTCATTGTTGTCGGTGATCAGGCCTACCACTGTTGTGTCATCAGCAAATGTAATGATGGTGTTGGAGTCGTGCCTGGATGTGCAGTCATAGGTGAACTGGGAGTACAGGAGGGGACTGAGCACGCACCTCTGAGGGGCTCCCGTGTTGAGGATCAGCATGGCAGATGTGTTGTTACCTACCCTTAACGCCTGGGGGCAGCCCGTCAGGAAGTCTGGGATCCAGTTGCAGAGAGGGGCGTTTAGTCCCAGGGTCCTTAACTTAGTGATGAGCTTTGAGGGCACTATGGTGTTGAACGCTGAGCTGTAGTCAATGAATATAATTGTCACATCCTTTTGTCCAGGTGTGAAAGGGCAGTGTGGAGTGCAATCAAACAGGCTTCATCTGTGGATCTGTTAGTGCGGTATGCAAATTGGAGTGGGTCTAAGGTTTCTGGGATAATGGTGTTGATGTGAGCCATGGCCAGCCTTTCAAAGCATTTAATGGCTACATAAATGAGTGCTATGGGTCTGTCGTCATTTAGGCAGGTTACCTTAGTGTTCTTGGACAGGGAGAGGTTGAAAATGTCAGTGAAGACAATTGCCAGTTGGTCAGTGCATGCTCGGAGTACATGTCCTGGTAATCGGTCTGGCCCTGCAGCCTTGTGAATGTTGACCTGTTTGAAGGTCTTACTCACATTGGCTGCGGAGAGCGTGATCACACAGTTGTCCAGATCAGCTGATGCTCAGATGCTGATGTTAAAGTGTTACTTGCCCCGAAGCGAGCATAGCAGTTATTTAGCTCGTCTAGTAGGCTTGTGTCACTGGGCAGCTCTCGGCTGTGCTTCCCTTTGTAGCCTGTTATAGTTTGCAGGCCCTGTCACATCCGACGAGCCTCGGAGCAGGTATAGTACGATTCGATCTTAGTCCTGTATTGACACTTTGCCTGTTTGATTGTTCGTCGAAGGGCATAGCGGGATTTCTTATAAGCTTTCGGGTTAGAGCCCCACTCCTTGAAAACGGCAGCTCTTCCCTTTAGCTCATTGCGGATGTTGCCTATAATCCATGGCTTCTGTTTGGGGTATTTACGTACAGTCACTGTGGGGACGACGTCCTCGATGCACTTATTGATAAAGCCAGTGACTGATGTGGTGTACTCCTCAATGCCATCGGAAGAATCCTGGAACATATTCCAGTCTTTGCTAGCAAAACAGTCCTGTAGTTTAGCATCTGCTTCATCTGACCACTTTTTTTATAGACCTAGTCACTGCTTCTTCCTTCTTTAATTTTTGCTTGTAAGCAGGAATCATGAGGATATAATTATGTCAGATTTTCCAAATGGAGGGTGAGGGAGAGCTTTGTACGTGTCTCTTTGTGTGGAGTAAAGGTGGTCTAGAATTTTTTTCCCTCTGGTTGCACATTTAATATGCTGATAGAAATGATGTAAAACTAATTTTAGTTTCCCTGCATTAAAGTCCCTGGCCACTAGGAGCGCCGCCTTTGGATGAGCGTTATCCTGTTTGATTATGGCGGAATACAGCTCATTGAGTGCAGTTTTAGTGCCAGCATCGGTCTGTGGTGGTATGTAGACAGCTACGAAAAATACAGATGAAAACTCGCTTGGTAGATTGTGTGGTCTACAGCTTATCATGAGATACTCTACCTCAGGCAAGCAAAAGCTCGAGACTTCCTTAGATATCGTGCACCAGCTGTTGTTTACATAAATGCATAGGTCCCCGCCTCGTGCATTAGCAGACACTGCTGTTCTGTCCTGCCGATACAGTATATAACCCGCCAGCTTTATGTTCTTATTGTCGTCGTTCAGCCACGACTCAGTGAAACATAGGATATTACAGTTTTTTATGTCCCGTTGGAAGGACAAACGTGCTTTCAGTTCATCCCAATTATTTTCCAGGGATTGAACGCTAGCAAGCAGGACGGAAGGCAAGGGCAGATTAGCCACTCGTCGCCTGATCCTCACAAGGCACCCTGATCTCTTTCCGCAAAATCTCTGTTTTCTTTTTCAGCAAATGATGGGGATCTGTATTATATCCCTTCCGTCCGACTCATTGAAGAAGACCTCTTCGTCCAGTTTGAGGTGAACAATTGCAGTTCTGATGCCCAGAAGCTCTTTTCGGGTCATAAGAGATGGTAGAAGCAACATTATGTACAAAACAAGTTATGAACAATGCGAAAAACAAACAAAATAGCACGGTTGTTTAAGAGCCAATAAGACGGCAGCCTTCTTCCCCTCCCTGGCGGTTATCTTACAGTATTTGGTGTAAATCCAGTTATGCCGGGATTCCAGAAGAATGGGAAAAATGGCCCCCATCTAGTTTTATCTTTCAAATGGTGTCTATCTTTCCCATTACTTTTGGATTGAGTCATACTGTATAACTGTGTAGCTGCACCAAAAGTTGAAGTCTGAAAATGTTTGATACACTTTGATTTTCGAGTGAACTATCCCTTTATGTCACTGTTCCTCTGATATAACTAGGTGTGCAGCCTTAAATTAGCAATAACTTTTAGGCTTTTTCTGTGAATAATGGAAATGTGCCATCCCCACTTTTAAATAACAAAATCAGTAGTTCACAGATTTCTGAATCAGCTCCTTCACACCCAGTGCTCAATGCCTATTAATCAGAATATAATTGTTCATTGGCACATTGTCCCACTTTGAAGCACCTTCAAATGCCATTCTGAATATTTCATCAAAACCTCCAGTGTAAAAAAAGAGAATTGAGCCCGAAGATAAGAGTTTGTGGCTCATCTTTAATCTGAAAAGGTCATGAATGAACTGAGGCTCAAAGCAGCAGGAATGAAGGATCCTCCTGACTTTGACATCCATACAAAGAGACAGGATAGCAGAGGTGACAGGGAGGGAAATGGGAGAGAGAAGGGCCCATGCTCTTTACATTGTCATAGCAGGGACGGGGGTGGGAGGAGGAGAAGGGGTGGTTGGGACCCAGTGCCTTCAGCATGCCGTCGTTGCAGAGAGATGAAGTGCACGTAATTCAGAGAGACAAATGTAACACTCCTGCATCTAAGCAAGCGTGATTTTAAACCAGTTTCTGTCTCATCTCATCAGAGGCCTCATTTTAAGCTCCTGAAGCCTCCAGTCTAAAAGCAGAGTTTATCCAAGCCTTATAAGCTTGGATGGGCAGCGACAGTGATGCTCTTGTGTTGTCATTGGCCGGGCCAATTTCCTGAAGTCTTGGGTCAAGCTAACATTCATTAGCTTATCAAGCAGACTGACTATGATTACTGCACTTAGGTTAAGACTGTTTGGGAATACAGTATGTTAATTATTGTGACTACATATTGCCGATATGCAGCATATCAAATTCAAACACTTTATTAATTTACATGTACAAAGAATATGGAGATATGTTTTATGCAATGCTAATATGCACCCGGCTTGTCAGCAATAAGCAGGGACCTGCATGTTCTACGACCTGGGGTTTTGCTTGTGTTAATCAGGCTAGATGAATGTGTCTTAATTAATGCCTTGTGTTTGCGTCTAATTATTGCAATTGACAACGTAATGACTGAAGCTTTTTGCAGTAATTTAAAAAATGCATGATACAAATCCACATTCATTTATGAAATGCTTTGTATGGCTACAGTTTAAATGTGAGACTTCACAATGTCTCCAATTTTTATATGCATCGTGTGAACTTAACCCTAAACTGCTCCAGAAGCCCTATTCAGCAGGGAGTTGGAGCATTGATATACTGGATAATCTGGAAAGTCGTGACTTGAGTCAGAGTCCTGGACTCGAACACAGGCCAAGAGGCTCATAACGCTGTTGATGTTTGCATGGTATGATTTGGAGCTCCTTGGAGTGTTATGGTCTGCGGCCAAATGTATGGTCTTTGCAGTTAGCTGTTGAGCCATCAATAATCAAATCAACAGCATAATCTTTCCAAGCTTCTCCTTCCCCTGTGTAGCTTGCTTTTCAAGAAGAGATCTAACTACCCCCTTTCCTGTAAAATGTTTAGAGCTGGAAAAGAGGATTTAAATAGGATATGTAGTGTGCCTTGCTTACGGGTGCTTGGGAAAAGCTCAAATTACTGTCCCCCCAAAAAGTCATAGTAAACAGATTCTTAGAAAAAGTCAATTCAATGTTTTTGTTTTTCATCTTTTCCTCTTCTTGCCTTCCAGACAACAACAAAGTCTCTCGCCCCTACTAAACTAAACACTTTTATCTCAAGTCCACAGAGAAATAGAAAACCCCAGGTTACTACGCCCACTTGTTCCCTTTTGGTTTAACAAAAACTTGCGATAACTGTAATATGAATTAATAGACAAAGTGACTGCATTTTGAAGAAGAGTGAGAGCCCCAAATGAGTGCTCACAAGTCTCCCCATTCATTTAATATGACTTTAATATGACTTTAATATATCAACTGAGTCGACTGGTGAGCTAGCTCAAATTGAAAATATGCAGATGAAATATCATTTAAGAGTGGCCTTTGATGAAATTGTCTCTCATGGGCAGCACACTATTCTCCTTTCATTTGTTCAATTTGGTACGGCGAATGTTCCTGGTCAAGCATACATCACGTCTATTTAGGTGGAGGGCATGGAGTACTGCTCTCGGTGGACCCTCGCCAACCCTAGCCATGTGACAAGCCAGCAAGAGACAATGTTTTGATCCAAGGAACCCTGCAAGGTCTGGGTATGAGATTTACACACGCTGTAGCCTATAATTCACAGGGCTGTTGTTTATATAGCGACTTGTAACCTTTATGTTGATGTTAAGCTACCGGACTGTTTTGCTAGTACAGACTGGAGTATCGAGTATCAGAGTATCGAGGCATAGTTTCACCGTTTGACCTTGCTGTCAGGTTTGGATGTAGGTGATGGATTGTTGCAAGTATTGCAATGCCCTACGTGCCAAGAAAGACGGAAACTCAGAATGAATTGTAGAATTGTAGAAATAAATATCTGGCTGCTACTTTAAACTGTACCATTATTGATTTGTCACTTTTCCACCCTACATTTGTTCAAACCTCCTGGTAACAATCAATAGTGTTAGGGGGTATAAAACACAGCAGTGGCACAGGAAAGATCCCAGCAAATCCTCCACAAACAAGGAGGTGGATTTAGCAATGGCAGTCAGAACCAGGTCTTCAGACAGAGGGAGGCTGTTTATCTACTTATAGTGACAAACTAAAAACTAAAAGAAAATCAGTCTCCTACCATGGCAACAAGACAATACATCTAGTCATTGTGTAGAGGGGCTATGGGTAAACCGGTAATCTGCAGCTGAAAACCCTGATGCTAAGTGCTTTTATCCCTGTCTGGGATGAGCACAGAGCTGATGCTCCACCCTTCAGTTAAATGTGTCTGCGAACAGGTCAACATTGAGATGGATTACCAGGACATGTACTCCAATCAACTTTTAAGTGTCTTCACTGACATTTTCAACCTATCCCTGTCTGAGTCTGTAATACCAACATGTTACAAGCAGACCACCATAGTCCCTGTGCCCAAGAACACTTGAAAGGCTGGTCATGGCTCAAATCAACACCACTATCCAAGAAACCCTAGACCCACTCCAATTTGCATACCGCCCTAACAGATCCACAGATGATGCAATCTCTATTGCACTCCACACTGCCATTTTCCACCTGAACAAAAGGAACACTTATGTGAGAATGCTATTAATTAACTACAGCTCAGCGTTCAACACCATAGTGCCCTCAAAGGTCATCACTAAACTAAGGACCCTGGGACTTAACACCTCCCTCTGCAACTGGATCCCGGACTTCCTGACGGGCTGCCCCCAGGTGGTAAGGGTAGGTAACAACACATCTACCACGCTGATCCTCAACATGGGGCCCCCCCAGGGGTGCGTGCTCAGTCCCCTCCTGTACTCCCTGTTCACTCATACTGCATGGCCAGGCACGACTCCAACACCAGCATTAAGTTTGCTAATGACACAACAGTGGTAGGCCTGATCACCGACATCGATGAGACAGCCTATATGTAGGAGGTCAGAGACCTGGCTGTGTGGTGCCAGGACAACAACCTTTCCCTCAACGTGATCAAGTCATATGAGATGATTGTGGATTACAGGAAAAGGAGGACCGAGCATGCCCCCATTCTCATCGACGGGGCTGTAGTGGAGCAGGTTGAGAGCTTCATGTTTCTTGGTGTCCATATCACCAACAATCTATCATGGTCCAAGACGGTCGTGACAAAACCTACAAAACCTACTCGCCCTCAGGAGACTGAATAGATTTGAACTCTAGCTAACTCTAGCTACATGTACATATTACCTCAATTACCTCGACTAACCGGTGCCCCCAAACATTGACTCTGTACCGGTTCCCCCTGTATATAGCCTCACTATTGTTATTTTACTGCTGCTCTTTAATTATTTGTTACTTTTATTTCTTTATTTTTTTTTACTTATCTACTTTTTTCACTTAATACTTATTTTTCTTAAAACTGCATTGTTGGTTTAAGGCTTGTAAGTAAGCATTTCACCTGTTGTATTCGGCACATGTGACAAAAACATTTTTATTTGATGTTTATTGGCTAAAAAGGGTAGGACCTCTTCTGTTTTTGTGTGAATAAACATCTCAGTGCAACCTTCTACTCTTCCCTGCTTATATTCAAGGCGGTCGGACAACAGACATCATTCATTGTGCAGGTTTTGCATAGAACTCAAGTATGACACGGAATACCGTTTGTGAATGAAAATTCAGTCACACATTCATCCACCCTTCATTCCTCATGTTATATGCATGTGTCTGTGTCAGAATTAACATAGGGAGTAACCATCAAAAGGGTACAGGATCTAATTTACACTGGAGTGATGAGGGCATATACTTACCCTATGCAATGACATTACATTTTGATCCACTGTATATTCAAATATATATATTCAAACCTTTAGTGCCCATATTTTTGCCACCCTTCTCAGAATGTATTTATGCCCTTTTAATCTCTGGATCATAATCATTATTTGAAAAATATTGGCACACTATTGATACTGTAAATGGATGTGTGGGGATTATGTTTGTATTTTTGTAATTAAAGCAACGATATGTGAGAGACTGCAAGAAGGGATATTTCAATACCATTATTTTGATCTCCCTCTTTGTGAAGTTGCCATGATACCAGCAGGTCTTGCCTTTCAGCAACTAGAGTGAAGATGTAACTCCTGTGTCCTGGTTACATTCCAACCTGGACCCGTATACTTGCCTGGCCAGTCAATAATCTCTGGCTTCCAAATGGCTCATTGAACCCCTCCCCTCTCCACTTCAACTCTTCCCCATGTCATTGTAAATGATAATGTGTTCTCAATCGAATGACCTATTATAATCAAGCTAAACCATTGCTAATTAATTATCTATGACTACATTGTAACTATATCTACAGTTAATATGGAATCAAATTAAGTTGTCCACTTCTCGTTGTATGTGGGACAACAATTACTGTGCAATTACAGTGTAATTACTAAAGTAGAAATGAAGTTACCAACTTGCATATTAAGTGTTTCTAGCTCCCTGTAGAATTCCAAGTTTAGTTACTTTAGTCTGCGAATAAACCCCACTGGCTGGTATAATCAGAAAAGATAGGAAAGAGGCAGGATGAGATAGGAAGAGGCAAACTCAAACATACAGGAATCTTGTCTTTGCTATGCTCCATTTAATCACTCAATGGTCCTTGGGCCTGATAATACTAGAACAGCATAAAAGCAGAATTATCAAAGACCAGCAGGTTCACCATATTGGATTTTTAAGAGCACTCAATTTGGAATTGTTCCTAAGTGATAAAAGTGGTCCTTGATCAGCGTTTCACACTGGCGTGACTGTGTCATGCGCCTTTACCTCATTGTACATCAATCTAAGGACAATACACTCTAAAATGGTTTTTATTCAGTCTATATCAGAGGGTCGGCCTCCAAAACTCAGCCCCTATAATTCTGCAGTCATGCTGCTTTTCATTTCTCCCTGACACTTAATTGATACATTAAAGTTTAAGTTGAGTCATTAAACATACTAATTGGCTTAAGAGTGCAAACACCTGGCCCCTTCCTAATAAAAATGACTTCGGGTTTCTTCTATTTGCCGGGTTTAAACATTTGGTAATAGACTTTTGATGTAAGTGTGGAAGTGATTGAAGTGATTGAAGGGTAGTAGATTGATATTAGCTTGACGTCATAGCCTACTGTGAAACATAATTGAGCCCTAAAGAGATCCTGGTTGTTTTTTAATATTGAGAAACTCCATGGGTCCTGTCAATCAAGCCCTGTTATGCAAAACTGGAAACATATTTTATGATGTCATGGGCTGGTCAAATAACAACACCCAAATAACAACCCAAAGACGTCATTACCTGGTTGTAATCTGGCTAATTGATATAACTATATAAAAAAATCTGATTTCAGCCAAATTTTGCCTGCTGGGATGCATCATTCTATATTCTGTTTGTGTTTGTTTCCTGCACCGAGAGACTTTCTGCACATGGACATCTTGTGGAGTCCTTTTTTGATTGGAATTGGGTGAAATTATATTGAGATTTTAACTAAATTGGCAAACCTACACATTCAAGATAAGTCCAAATGCCTATTTGTCTTGAGTTAATGTCATCTTTGTTCTTATAAACTGGGTGGTTCGAGCCCTGAATTGTGATTGGCTGACAGCCGTGGTATATCAGACCGTATACCATGGTAGGACAAAACATTTATTTTTACTGCTCTAATTATGTTGGTAACCAGTTTATAATAGCAATAAGGCATCTCAGGGGTTTGTGGTATATGGCCAATATATTAGCCCTGATATATTGGCCATATAACACACCTCCACCGCCATATTGCTTAATTAGAGCACGACTGATCATCATTGCAGAAATCCTGTGACCTTTGGAGAGGATAGCTACACGTAAACATATGAACCCCCTCAATAACCATATAAGTGTGGATTTAAATACTGGCTTTGCAATCCCATAAATTGCCATGACCACAAAGCATACGCCTAGAAATTAGTCTGCATAATATTTTATACTAAATTAGGGATTGCGCAAGGCACCCCAACCTCACCTCACCCCATATGCAAACGGTCACTTCAAAAGGTTCTTCACCCTTATTTGGCTTAGAGATATGACTGTTTGCTTATACCATTACTATTCATCGACAAGTATTTGCTGAAGTATTTGTGTAATGAATGATGAACCCCATTTAAAACCTTTCTGTGCCTCGGGGCAAAGGGAGTGCAAGAGCACTGCCCTTCCTCAACAAACATAATCAAGTTGTGGTTTATTCGTCAGACAAGCAATTTAAGAGCAACTTCATAAACTACAGACGGCAAACAAAACTCAAAAATGTGAAATGTGAGATGTGTCTTCTCAGTGACATTACGGAAACTGATTTGAAACAGGTACGACGTGCAAGAGATCCCGGTTCCTAGTACCAATACTGGCAGATTGGTAGAGAGCTCAGCAAGTGCATCCAAATGCCTGGGGGGGGATCAAACCAAGAAACAGTGTTTGTGTATTACAGTGTAGCTCAGGAAAGACAGTTATGTCAGGCTACGGCAAGGTCCTTTGAGTCAGTCTGTTATTATGCATGAGCTGAGTGTTGTATGAGTGAGCGTTTCAAGAGGCCATGGTAGGAGACAGGCTGATGCTAAGCCAATCTGGCAAACAGAAGAAGAGACTTAAAATTGAACCTTTCTCTTCGGACCGCACAATGCAGAAAT
Organism: Oncorhynchus masou masou; assembly: GCF_036934945.1. Taxonomy (NCBI): domain Eukaryota; kingdom Metazoa; phylum Chordata; class Actinopteri; order Salmoniformes; family Salmonidae; genus Oncorhynchus; species Oncorhynchus masou. The sequence goes on from NC_088213.1 coordinate 43,808,772, forward strand.
AGAACCCGCTCCAAATGAACATGGGCAAAGTGCACAGTCTGTTCTCAAAACTCAAAAGAAAAGGAAATGTTTGGATACCGCATGTCGAATTGTGAGCGCGGAGTCTGTCTTTCAAACCCCTATTTATTATTCTTCATGGGAAAAAAACACTCCTCCCAACTATACGTGAGCATTTCAGAGCATCTTCAGAATGCTTAGATTCAAGTGGGAAAAATTACTCGGCCCCCCTGAGAATTACTCAGCCCTAAGGAGGCAAAGTAGGTAAAGCATTCTATTGAATTCCCACAGTCTAAAACAGCGTTTCCCAAATTAGGGGTCACAATTTGAAAATGGGGTTGTGAGTGAAACTGAATTTTTTGAAATAAAATTGTGTTCATAGAACCAGGGTCAAGTCAGTAACCTCCGGTAGCTGCTAAATGCGGTTGTAATAAACAGATCGGTTTCTGTATTCTTCCTACAAATGTGTCCCTATCTTTTGAACGGTTTAAGCTACAAAATATTATGATTCCATCACTGAAATATAAGGCTCTCACAAACACATATTTGTCTTCCCTCTGCAATGCCCTCAGGCCGTGCTGGACTCATAGAGTGGACAAGATCAGGCAATCAGACTGGGGGGGGGGGCATTGATGATGTTTTTTTCTACACATCTTCTGATGATCTCCTGAACTTCCCAGTAGCTTTCTGGTACATTTTCAGTCACTTCATACCATACTTCTTTCAGATTGAAATACTGTCAAAGGTACTGTCAGACTGATTTGTAATAGACTGCCATAGCCCCAATTAAAAACGTAAACATTGGCCGTTGATTACGTCACTTTATTTCTATGGTGGGGTCACCAAAAAATGAGAATATCAAAATGGGGTTGCGGACCAAAAACGTTTGTAAACCCCTGTTGTAAACTATGCCGTGTATACATTTGCAGGTGAGATCGACTTTTCCATTTACTCGTTGATTGAAGCTCTCATGAGACAACATTATCCTTCTCATCCCAATCCTTTGGGGGATCTGCATTCATTCGGTTTCCCCTCAGGCCACCCGTTTCCCCCAAGTTAACCAAATATAACAACTCAAGGAGGTGTCTCAGTGTTTTAGACAAATCTTCAACATTCTTCAGAAACTGGCTGGCTCCAGAAGTAGGTTCAGCAACAAGTTTTCTTCCACGCCACATGTTTTTTCTCTCTATCTAAACATGTCTTCCGATTATTTCAGATCAACGACGATCCAGTCAATTGGCACATAGACTAATGGCTTTCGGCGGTGATACACTTGAAAAGAGCTTATTTGAGTCACCTTCATTGAGTGCATTACATATTTTAGTAGCTCGTCTTGGCATTTGCTACACAGCTTTCCTGTTCACTGTACACTGACTCAGCACTTGATGGTGGTTTGATGTTGCTCTCTTATAATCTTGTGTGAGCACACTCCAGGTCAGCTGCCATGAAGTTTTGATTATTTGTTTACAATCACACTTGTGCAAATGGTTGTGGGTGGCAACGATTGTACGTCTTACATAAACTCATAAGCTCCAATAATGACATAACTCAAAATAATTAGGGCGTATAATCCTAGTAATAGTAGTTGAATATGCCTGCTGGCTCTCATGGGAAAGAGCTTAAAAATAAAATGGACACAATTGACATTTGGGTACAGGACTCATGTCCTGACATTCTGGCTCTCTCGGGAAACATGGTGAAATGGTTCTGTGATAAAAACATTGACGTACATTATTATAATGTATTCAGATGTGACGTTCCAGAAAGGGGGAGGGAGTGGCCATATATGCCAAGTCTAATTTCATGGCGTCCCAATCTTTAAATATTTATGTTCCGAATACAATTTTGCCACTGGTTGTTGATGTGTCCATAAACCAGAATACATATTTATTTGTTGCTGGGACACCCCCCCCCTACATTTTAGCAAATGTATTCTAAATAAAAAACTTAAATACCTTATTTACATTAAGTATGAGTATGCTATGAAACTCCAAATCGAGCTCAGGTGCATCCTGTTTCCATTGCTCATCCTTTAGATGTTTCTACAACTTGATGGGAGTCCACCTGTGGTAAATTAAATTGACTGGACATGATTTGAAAAGGCACACACCTGTCTATATAAGGTTTCACAGTTGACAGCATGTCAGAGCAAAGACCAAGCCATGAGGTTGAAGGAATTGTCTGTAGAACTCCGAGACAGGATTGTGTCGAGGCACAGATCTGGGGAATGGGAAAGTTCCACAAGAACACAGTTGACGCCATCATTCTTAAGTGGAAGAATTCTAGAACCACCAAGACTCTTCATAGAGCTTGCCGCCCGGCCAAACTGAGCAATCGGAAGAGGAGGGCCTTGGTCAGGGAGGTGATCAAGAATCCAAGTCACTCTGACAGTGCTCCAGAGTTCCTCTGTGGAGATGGGAGAACCTTCCAGAAGGACAAACATCTCTGCAGCACTCCAACCAATCCACGGCAACAGATATGCTTGATCCATTTTTGCTGATTGCTCAATCATTAACCAATATTTTTAACCTGCCGATTATATCTGGTACCCTCACCAAGGTTTGGAAGACGGCCCATGTAATCCCCCTTCACAAAGGTGGTGACCCATGTGACCTAAATAATTATCGGCCTATTTTTTTTAACTTTCTTTTTTTAACTTTCTAACTTTCTAGTTAAAATATTAAAATCCTTTAAATGTGTTCTAAATGTACATCAGTTGGGTTTTAGACCAGGTCATAGCACTATCTCTGCTGCATCCCTAGTTATAAATGATGTGCTTAACTGTATGGATAAAAGGCAACATTGTGCTGCCCTCTTCAATGACCTGTCAAAGGCTTTCGATACTGTTGGTCACTCACTGCTAATTCAGAGGCTTTCCTCAATTGGCCTAGACCAGGCTGCATATAACTGGTTTTACAATTACTTGACAGATAGAAGATAATGTTTTTCTACTGATGGTGTTAAATCAGGCATCTATGTGTAGTTTAACGCCAATGTGCCAAACCGATATCAAAGCTGATGTGCATACCTGTATAATGTAGGTAGATGACGTTACATGTGCAACACAGCATTCCTAACCTGGCCCACAATGTCTGCGGTGTGGATCTATTTTGAGGTTTCAAAGGAAGATAACAAAAAGGCCATATGCAACATTTGTGCTGCTATTATTTCCCGAGGAGCAGAGAAAGTGAAATCTTTCAATACCACAAACTAAATTACTAATTTGAAAGTGCATCATCCCCAGATGTTCAGCGACTACTTCGAACAAAAGCAGAAAAAAACTAAGCGCACACTTGCAACAACTAAACAAGCTCAAGTTGAGCAGTCATTTGAAAGAGTAAGAACATTTCAGTGCGACACCTCAAAGGCAAAATCCATTAACGCCAAGATAATGGAATTTGTCGCCCTTGACAATCAACTGTTCTCTGCGGTGGATGATGCTGGCTTTCGCCGACTGGTCGAGCACCTTGAGCCCCGGTACACAACTACCAGGTAGGCGCTATTTTTCAGATGTTGCCCTACCGCAATTACACAGTATTGTTGAAACGCACATCCATGAGCTACTTGCTATGGGAGTCACTGCTATTAGCTTCACAACTGACATTTGGACCAGCGATGTCAGCCCCATGAGCATGTTGAGTCTGACAGCACAGTGGGTCGACGAGGACTTCGTAAGGAGGAAAGCCGTATTGCATGCTCAATAATCTGCTGGTTCTCATACCACTACTACCATTTCAATGGCATTTGAGAACGTGTTTGAAACTTGGAAAATCCCCAAGGACAAAGTACACGCTGTGTTACGTGATAATGCACGTAACATGACAAAAGCTTGTCACACACGCTGCAACTGGCTGTGATTGAAGGTGTTTTGGCCCAACGCAGCATATCTGACACATTGGCAACAGGTAGGAAGACAGTCATTTTAAACGCTCACAGCTAGCATACAGCCGCCTGCAAGCAATACAGAAGCAGCTTGGAGTGAAAATGAAAAGGCTTAAGCAAGACGTTTCCACCAGATGGAACAGTACTTTTTACACGATGGGCGAGCCTGCTGGAACAGAAAGGAGTGCTTGGCGTGTACGCAGCCGACGATGACTTACGTGCAACAATCTGTGCGTAACAGCTGGATGAGTCAACAGCCTGGCACAACTCCTGGTATATGTCCGTTACGTTTATGTGGGGGGTCAATTAAGGAAGACATCCTCTTCTGCAAACTACTGGAAACCAGGACAACAGGAGAGGATATTTTTAAAGCACGATACTGCTTTGTGACATCAAATGGAATTTGGTGGTCAAGATGTGTTGCTATATGATCTGATGGCACAAAAGCCATGACAGGGAGACATAGTGGAGTGGTAACGCAAGGAGCAAAGTACTGACACGTTTTTTTGAGTTTACCATAATTTTCACTTGTCTGACTGCTTGCATGATGACAAGTTTCTCACACGACTGGCCTATCTGAGTGATGTTTTTTCTCACCTGAATGACCTGAATCGAGGATTACAGGGACTCTCCGCAACTATATTCAATGTGCGGGACAAATTTGAGGCTATGATTAATTAGTTGGAGCTCTTTTCTGTCTGCATTAACAAGGACAACACACAGGTCTTTCCATTGTATGATTTTTTGTGTGTGCAAATTAACTCAAACTTACGGACAACGTCAAATTTGATATTTCAAAGCACCTGAGTGAGCTGGGTGCGCAACTACGCAGGTACTTTCCCGAAACGGACGACACAAAGAACTGGATTCGTTATCCCTTTCATGCACTGGCTCCAGTCCACTTAACAATTGTTACGTTCCCCAGTTTCTGTGTTGTGGTTTTGTTTGTATGTGTGTTTCAGGGTGGCTTCCTGAAATTCCCCCAAGCAGCTGATTGGTCGGCCCCATTGCTAATTGGAGCTGACCCTGCCCTCTCGTCAGAGGACACAGCTGTATCCCATTACTGTCACGTTCTGACCATCGTTCGTGTGTGTTTTCCTTGTTTTAGTGTTGGTCAGGACGTGAGCTGGGTGGGAATTATATGTTGTGTGTCTGGTTTGTCTATTTCTATATTTGGCCTGATATGGTTCTCAATCAGAGGCAGGTGTTAGTCATTGTCTCTGATTGGGAACCATATTTAGGTAGCCTGTTTTGTGTTGAATGTTGTGGATGATTGTTCCTGTCTTTGTGTTTGTGGCACCAGATAGGACTGGTTTGGTTTTTTCACGTTTCTTGTTTTGTAGATTGTTGTGCTTTCATCTTTATTAAAGATGTACAAAACTAACCACGCTGCATTTTGGTCCGCCTCTCTTTCACCAGAAGAAAACCGTTACAATTACAGACTCCTTCTCCAGCTATATAAGCCAGTGTTCCTTTGTTAGGAGAGAGCTGAGGGTGATAGTCTGTGTCGGTTGTTTCTTAGAAAAAGCTGAGGATGATTAGTGTATCCAGTGTTGGTTGTTGCTGAGAGAGAGATGATGTTCTGTGGTTGTTGCTGAGAGAGCTGATTGGCATGTCCTATGTTGGTTGTTGCTGAGAGAGCGCTTATTAGTCTGTCCTGTGTTTGTCAATAGGATGCAGTTTATTTTATTATTGACAAGGTTTGTGTTATTCTGTTTCATTAGTTCCCTGGGGGGAAGGGGAAGGCACCTAGGGAGTGGTTAGGCAAGAGGCCCGTGGGCATACATAACCCGTAGTATTCACTGTCTATGCACACTAGGTAAGACCTGGGCGGACCACCCCCTGTATTTTGGTTAGTGCACCAGGTGGTGCCACGTTAGGTAAGTAGTGGGTAGGCAGGTTAGATAGGAGAGGGGGCTTTGATATTTACTTTCTTTGCTTTGGTTCCATTCAGCCCCCTTTCCCCAAATTACTGTGTGAAGGAATAAATTCCCAGTAAGCGGTAAGTCTCTGCCTTTGTCATCCACAGTCCCATACCTCTTTCACTCCACGGGGAGTTGAGTTGTAGCAGGGTGTTGCGTTCCCTCTTCCTAGAGGCGCACCAATATAAATTGCAACAAGCGGTTCTGTGAAAATAGAGTTTAATCAGAAGCCACTGCCAGATTTCTGGATTGGGCTGCGCTCAGTTTCTTGCCTTGGCAAATTGCGCTGTTAAGATACTGATGCCCTTTGCAACCAGGTACCTGTGTGAGAGTAGATTCTTGGCCCTCACTAGCATAAACTAAAGACAGGCAGACTGTGTGGAAAATGTTTTATGACTGACTCTCCAATACAACACAACATTGCAGAGTTATGTGCATGCTTTCAGGCACACTCTTTTCATTAACCTGTGGTGAGTTATTCACCTTTTTTTTAATGAACAAATAAGGTTGTATATGTAAGATGTCTAAATAAAGAGCAAAATAATTGATTATTATAATTATTTGTGCTCTTTGTCACTTCCCACGAGCTGGGTTTGTGACAAACTCGCACTCAATTCTTATGTTTAATAAATGTATCGTATAGTGTGTGGCTGGGTTACAATGATGGCAAAAACAACATTTGAGGCTGGAGGTTGAATGTTTGAAGGGGTACGGGACTATAAAACGTTTGGGAACCACTGATCTATATGAACGCAGCTGCCACTTCATTAAAGCCATTAGCTGAAGTTCATGATGTCACGCTTTAATAAGCGTGACATCATCACAGCATTCTCTACCAGAAAGTTGGTGTGCCTCCTTTGATGTCACGTCGGTTGATACATTGCTAGGTTTTTGTTTTTATTTATTTACAAAGCCCTTTTACTAAAAGTCCCACTGTACCTAACACCGTTACTACTTTAGACATGCGAGTTACCACACCCGGTCTCAGGGATGGCTAACTCTGGAAATTCCTTTTGGTCTCGAATGAGTTAGTTAAATCAGCTTTCTTGCACCTTATTTGTGGAACAATCTAAAACATGTTCTTACATTTGATGTTCTGGTGCCTCGAGGGTAATTCAGAAAGCAGATTTGAGGACCTTATGAATGATGAATGTGTTTTATTTATTTTTTATTTTTATGACTGAGTTTTTCTTTCTGCTTGCATTTTGTATATATATTTTGTGTGTAATTCAGGGCTTATCTGTAAAAGAGACCTTGGTCTCGGTATGACTCCCTGATGAAATAAAGGTTAAGTACAAATAAAATATTAGTGTTAATCATGTATATAAGCTTGAGCTTGTTAAGTTAGCCATGAGCTTAGGCAATTTAGTTAAAGTAAGACTAAATTACTCTACAGTAAATTAACACTAATGCCTAATCAGGGTTTGACATTAACTTTTTAGAGAGACGACAACGAACAGCAATCTGACAGAAGCATCCAAGTCAAAAGACCTCCTCTCGATTTAGCTGTGCGAAGCATGCTAAAAAGCCACCATAGGTCACTTCAAGGCCACACCCCCACACAAAGCAATTTTCCCAGAGGACCAAATCCACTTGTGCCCAGACAAACGTTTGTGAAAACAGGCTAATGCGATGTTACTGTACCTTGTGCCAACCTGGGCGAGCCTGATTGTTTTCACACAATCCTGTAAAAAGGGTATGACGCAAGGAACCACTTTAAGGCGCTCTTGGTGGATGGTTGTTCACCCTTAGTGGCCTATTAAATATGGCAACATTACAATTACAACCAAATACTTTTTGTTTTTATTTCTCACCTCCCAATACTGAGCGCATGAGGGACTTTTTTTTACAACTAGAGTTTGCTGCATTGGTTGATTAACGCACCCCTGTTCATCAATTGCATGTCGGCCATTTGCGGGAGTGCCAGTGAATTATTTTTTAGGGCACCGGACATGACTGTGTCATGCCCTGACCATAGAGAGCCTTTTTATTCTCTATTTTGGTTAGGTCGGGGTGTGACTAGGGTGGGTAATCTAGTGTGTGTGTTTCTGTTGGCCTGGTATGGTACCCAATCAGAGGCAGCTGTTTATCGTTGTCTCTGATTGGGGATCATATTTAGGCAGCCATTTCCCCACTGTGTTTTGTGGGATCTTTGTTTATGTGTCGTTGCCTGTGAGCACATCATTGTCTTCACGTGTCGTTTGCCCTTTGTTTTTTTTGTGTGTTTCACGGGTTAAAAGATGTGGAACCCAATATCACGCTGCGTCTTGGTCCGCCTCTCCTCGCGAATGTGACACGATGACATTAATAAACTGAACAAAAATATAAATGCGACATGTAAAGTGTTGGTCCCATTCTTCATGAGCTGAAATAAAATATCCCAGAAATGTCCCATACGCACAAAAAAGCTCATTTCTCTCAAACTATGTGCAGAAATGTTGCATTTATATTTTGTATTCAGTGTATATGCTAATTGCTGGAAAGTTAACTGCCGAGAACTAACCAGGCAGCACAGTGTGTTTTGAATTGGCTATCTAATAGACAACAGACAATCTGCTGCTGCAATGTCTCTCTCCCACTCCTTAGGCCCACTCGCACTGACACACAAGCTTGTGATTCACACATGAACTTTTCCATGATTTTCATGGCCATACGAACACTATTTGCTGACCAGAAATGTGCTTTAATTGGGCAAATACTTCACAAGCTAGCGAGGAATGACAACGGATGTGCACATGAGTTTACACATGGCTCTGCACTTTGATCACAAAAGGTAATTGAAAAAGACCTCTTGTGCCTGTCAGTTCAATGCAATTCTACCCCGATGCACTGTGCAGTAATTGGGAGAATAGCGTGCAAAACTCTGCATCCAGAGGACACTGATCCAATTCTGATCAAAGTAAATCTATATTCTGCTTGCCCAACATTTTTGGGGGTTGTTGTTCCGGACAAGGGAACACACGTTAATGTCAAGCCCTGCCAATACGTGACCCCCACCCCCCAATGGTAATGCCTTTCATTCACTCGATGTGTAATTCCAATGAATTTTGCCATTATCAAAAACAAGCTCGCCCAGGTTGGCACAAGGTACAGTAACATCGCATTAGCCTGTTTTCACAAACGTTTGTCTGGGCACAATTGGATTTGGTCCTCTGGGAAAATTGCATTGTGTGGGGGTGTGGAGCCTTGAAGTGACCTACGGTGGCTTTTTAGCCTGCTTCGCACAGCTAAATCGAGAGGAGGTCTTTTGACTTGGATGCTTCTGTCAGATTGCTGTCCGTTGTCGTCTCTCTCTCATCAGCCAGGACCCCCACACAGTTGTGAAAGCTGGTGCCCCGAGTGTGATGAATTTGGATTGATTCTGAATATTGCGCTGCTCTTTGAAATGAAACAAATACTTTTTTGTTTATTGGTAATCTATCTGCCTTAATTCAAATGTGTGTGCTACACTGCTGCTGCAGAAGGAGGGCTCACCAAGGCAAGATGATTCCCATACAGCAAAAGTCAACAAAAACCACAACGTGAGTCACTCAAAGTGCAAACATCTCCTCTAATGTAAAACATCCCAAATGGTTGGTTGTCTTTATAGTGATCACACAGCAGCTATAAATGAGAGACGTCAACACTGGGTTTCTCAACAAGATCGAAAGCAACTCTGCATTTGGCATACCACTGTTAATTCTCTGGATGCAAGGAGTTTGTAGAACTGTAATTCAAATTCAGGGGGTTATATCTTTCCATTAGCTTGAAAACATCATGGGCACTTCCACACTATGGGTGTATGGATTCCTTCATCTATTAATTCAGCATGTTGACAAGCATGGTGTAAAATAAAAACACGCCTGGGGCTTGATGTGAAGGATCTAGTTTTGTGGGGCTTGCAAGAGTATATTTTATGTCTATTGTTATGAACATGTTATGCAGATAGGATTGGACTTTTTCCCGTTGTCGAGGTTCTTATTAAATACATGAACTAGATTTTAGAATAAAATTGCAGTGTTGTTACACTGTAACGTGTTTGGATTCCTGTTAACAATGCTGTGAAAGAAAAAGCAACACATTAGCTGCTAATTTAATCAAATGTATGTCAGACGGCGTTGTCTGGTAGGGTCTGTGCTTGTGTAGTCAGAGGTTGAATTTGACATTGAAGCAATTGGAATTATTTAACAAGAATGTTGTGAATCTTTGAATGTTGGTTTGTTTTATATTCCAGGCTGAACTGACTTTGATGTGCTATAGAGGACAAATAAGAGAGCTTTTTTGGTGTGATGCCTTTTTCATCGCATGCAGACATTTTGGGGAAAGGTCAGATAAATGTGCAGTATTTGGGTAGGCCAACATCTCGTATTGACGTTTTGAAAGAACTGACTATGCCATATTTCCAATTTCACCTTATTTCCATCATTGTGAGGGTTATGATTCTGAATTTAAGTTTGTGGTTGAGGTGAAGGATGGGGATAGGGTAGAAGTAAGGGCTTTTCGAGGTTCGGATTGAGGTAATTAACCTGCCCATATTTCTGGAGAAAATGTCAATATCTGACAAACATTGGCGTTAATGGACAAAACATCTGTATTCAACTTAAATTCTCAGACCAGCCTAATCAATGTATATATTGTTGTTTTTTGGCTTTAATTCAGTCAGCTCACATTCCATGCAATGTAAAAGAGAAACTACATGACAGTCTCACAGATGCTTAAAAACTTGTGGCAAAATATGCTGTATTCTCAGCATGTAAGATAGCTCCTCTTGGAATATCTGAGTAGGACAGTTATTAAAGATGTGGTTTGAGGGGTTGGGTCACCGTTGAACAACAATTTATATTACACATCAATGTAATAGAACCACATTCTCTTCATAACAGTAATGTATGGTGTCTCATCTTAGCCCACTCCTCCCTGATGTTTATAATTCAAAATGTTTGTTGATGTGTGAATGTCAATTTCAAACCTGTCAAAAGTTTCATTTCAGCGTGTCAGTCATCCTTTCTGAGCCTTTCCTCTTTGTTAAGCTGCGATTTTGTGAAAAGATCCATATTGCATGCTCGACTTTGCATTTCATCATGTCCGTCTTCCAACTCTGCCAAGATAGTGTGGAGAAGAGACATCTAACCTTGCGACGGTGTTCTACACAGTAGACCAGTGGAACACAAACAAATTTAATGAAAAGCCTGATTGTGGGATTTTATTGAGGAGTTGGTGAAGTGGCAAATCACTGTAGCAAATAAGTGACAGAAAACAAACTCAAAGCACTCCCAGAGACATGCCCGACTGTGCCTAAACAATGGAGTCAAACAGGGTCTTGCCTACTCTAAATTGATCATCCCACCGCCAGAGGATTTGTCATCCAAAACGGAATGGAGCACCAGCAGTGTCGTTAACCAGTAATCAAGTCCCATCCGTCATCCAATTCCAAATTCCCCACCCTCTCTCACTCACTCTTTCCTTCCTCCCCTCTCGGCTCATTCTTCTTCCCTCTCTCTGAATTACACTTGTAAGTGGGGCAGAAGCTTCACTGATTGCCCTTGATGTGAATCAGGTGCATGTGCTTGCCTATTGCCAACTTCACTTCTTCCTTTGCTATTGGTCAGAAGGACCCACAGAGCCACTATAGCTCTCATATGTAGATCATTGCTTCTCTAACCTCTCCTCGGGGACCCCCAGACATTTCACAATGTTGTTGTAGCCCTGAACTAGCTCACCTGACTGACCTAGTCAAAGGCTTGATGATTAGTTGACAAGTTGAATCAGGTGTGCTAGCTTTGAAAATCCTGAAATAGATCAAATACAAGGAATGGCTGGGGGTCCCCGAGGAGATGTTTGAGAACCACAGCCATAGATAACCGGCTTGCTTGAGGGGATCAGTTTGAGCAAGGTGAGGAGCAGAATCATGATTTGTAGATCAGTGGTGCTGTAAAACCCCAATGCAATGCAGTAGATCTCAAAACACATCTTTGATCGGTCATTATTCCACACTTACATGTGATTAGGCAGGAACACAATGCATTGTATTTTTCCTGGCTATTCCACTCTCTCTGCAAAGGAACAGAATTCATGCGAGGTGAATTTTTTTTCTCGAGATGTAGTGCTGCTTCCAAACACATCTGCTTATTGTGGTGTGTGTCTAAGGCGATTATACAGCCTTTACTTATTTACAAACTGAGAAATACTCATGTGGTCTGACCAAGAAGCTTTGGTTGCTCACATCATCCCCTTTTTATCCCATTTTACCACTACGGCCTATTACACTGATGCTCTGTTATCGTGCTCTATCCAACCCGTTTTTGTCCACCATTCTCAAATAATGCATTTCATATTAAGTCGTTTTTGTTTGGAGTGCGTATTGGAGGCGAAGTCAGGTGCAGGAGAGCAGAGTGTAGTGAACAGGCACACTTTTTATTCTGGTCAAAATGACAGCACAAAATAACTCAACATGGAACATAATCTGCTCAAAACACGGAACATCGACAAAAAGTAATGTGCGTAACAATATCCACAATATCAAAATACACGAAACACAAACAATCCTACACAAAGACATGGGGAACAGAGGAATAAATACATATGAATTGATTGGGGAATGAAAACCAGGTGTGCAGGGAACAAGACAAAACAAATGGATACATAAAAAATGGGGTGGCTGTCACGTTCTGACCTTTATTTCCTTTGTTTTGTCATTATTTAGTATGGTCAGGGCGTGAGTTGGGGTGGGCAGTCTGTTTGTTTTTCTATGATTTGGGTATTTCTATGTTTCGGCCTAGTATGGTTCTCAATCAGAGGCAGGTGTCATTAGTTGTCTCTGATTGAGAATCATACTTAGGTAGCCTGGGTTTCACTGTGTGTTTGTGGGTGATTGTTCCTGTCTCTGTGTTTGCACCAGATAGGGCTGTTTTGGTTTTTTCACATTTCTTGTTTTGTTAGTTTATTCATGTATAGTGTCTTTATAAATTAAACATGAATAACCACCACGCTGCATTTTGGTCCGCCTCTCCTTCAAGTAAAGAAGACCGTTACAGAATCACCCACCACAACAGGACCAAGCGGCGTGGTGACAGGCAGCGGCAGCAGGAGCAGCGAAAAGAGGAATGGACATGGGAGGACGTTTTGGACGGCAAGAGTATGGACTATACTACTTGGGAGGAAATAGACAGGTGGGCGGTCGACCCAGGAAGAGTGCCCGGAGCCCGCCTGGGATTCGCTGGAGAAGTGCGAAGAGGGGTATAGGAGAATGTAGTTGGAGAGGCAAGCACGGCGGTGCGGTAGGAAGCCCGAGAGTCAGCCCCAAAAATTTCTTGGGGGGGCACACAGGAAGTGTGGCGAAGCCAGGTAGGAGACCTGCGCCAACTTCCTGTGCTTACCGGGGGGCGAGAGAGACCGGGCAGGCACCGTGTTATGCGGTGGAGCGCACGGTGTCCCCAGTGCGGGTGCATAGCCCGGTGCGGTACATACCAGCTCCGCGTATCGGCCGGGCTATAGTGAACATCGAGCCAAGTGCCATGAAGCCGGCTCTACGCATCTGGTCCCCAGTGCGTCTCCTTGGGCCGGCTTACATGGCACCAGCCTTGCGCACGGTGTCCCCGGTTCGCCTGCATAGCCCAGTGCGGGCTATTCCACCTCGCTGCACTGGCAGGGCGACCGGGAGCATTCAACCGGGTAAGGTTGGGCAGGCTCGGTGCTCAAGAGCTCCAGTGCGCCTGCACGGTCCGGTCTATCCGGTACCACCTCCACGCACCAGCCCTCCGGTGACAGCCCCCTGCACCAGGCTGTCTCATCGTCTCATCCCTACAGGTACTCCCGCCTGTCCAGCGCTGCCGGAGCCTTCCTCCTCTCCAGCGCAGCCAGAACTCCCGCCCCTCATTCCAGAGGCACCAGAGCTACTCAGTCCAGCGCTGCCAGAGCCTTCCTCTCCAGCGTTGCCGGAGCCACCCGTCTGCCCAGCACCATCTGAGCCACCCATCTGCCCAGCGCCATCTGAGCCACCCGTCTGCCTAGCGCCGCCTGAACCACCTGTCTGCCCAGTGCCGCCAGTCTGCCCAGCGCCGCCAGTCTGCCCAGTGCCGCCAGTGCCGCCAGTCTGCAAGGAGCCACCAGTGCCGCCAGTCAGCCAGGGGCCGCCAGTCAGCCAGGGGGCGCCAGTGCCGCCAGTCAGCCAGGAGTCGCCAGTGCCGCCAGTCAGCCAGGGGCCGCCAGTGCCGCCAGTCAGCCAGGGGCCGCTAGTCAGCCCAGAGGCGCCAGAGTCCCTCAGCCCAGAGGCGCCAGAGCCCCTCAGCCCAGAGGCGCCAGAGCCCCTCAGCCCAGAGGCGCCAGAGCCCCTCAGCCCAGATGCGCCAGAGTCCCTCAGCCCAGAGCCCCTGCTCTTCTGTCCAGAGCTTCCGCCCCTCTGTCCAGGGGTGGGTGATTGTTCCTGTCTCTGTGTTTGCACCAGATAGGGCTGTTTTGGTTTTTTCACATTTCTTGTTTTGTTAGTTTATTCATGTATAGTGTCTTTATAAATTAAACATGAATAACCACCACGCTGCATTTTGGTCCGCCTCTCCTTCAAGTAAAGAAGACCGTTACAGCGGCGATGGCTAGAAAGCCGGTGACGTCAACCGCCGAACGCTGCCTGAACAAGGAGAGGAGCCAACTTCAACGGAAGTCGTGACAGTTTTCTATTGTGTGTCTGGGTTCATGGACGCAGTTATCGTCCTTCTGCGACAGCAGGATCAATTTTTAATTAGTAGGAGTGAAAGATGTGAGCTTTAACTCGAAAGGCTTGCAAAACCTCACATGTACATATGTGCTTGTTTGCTTTCTTTCTACATTGGCACACTGAGAAGATATTGACATCATACAACCATATTAAAGAGTATAGAATAATCATACTACAGTCTATTCTGTATGGCACATGTTTTACAAGGCCGTAACAGCATTCTAAATGAATGAGAAAACAGCGGATTTCAACGGAATATAAGATGTTATGTGGAATTATTTTTTTTTTGAACGGGGCTGAATTGCTCTGACTTTCTCATCCTACACATTTCTGCCTGGTTTGTAGGTGTGTACTGCCTTTGCAGCAGCCCAAATTAATTTTGTAGTCGTTTTCAAATTTCTTCAACTGAAAAGGTGTTCTCTCTCTCACACACAGTGGAAGTGTATTATCTATAGCCTCAATAGAGAGATACTGTGTAGATTTTTATGTTTGGCATGTGTGCCTTTCAAAGAAAAGAGTGTTATGGCATTCAGCTTGATTGGAATACAAGATTTGCACAGGGGCTCACAACACAACACATTACAGGAACTGGATGTTAGTGGGAGCTGAATTCGAAAACACTATGTCAAAGATTTCATTGGAGCTGGCAACCTTGCTCAAATCTATCTTTTTAACGCCCTCTTTGTAAAATAGGACCCAGTTGAGAGCTTCTGCCTCCTATCACGGGAAGGGAGAGTGAGTCACAACTCGTGTGTAAATCAGGCGGGAAGGAGCAAGGCGCTCCTTGTCTCTTTGTGTACCAGGGCGTATTTATTAAAGGCACAAAAGTGATATGGTGCGCACAAACACAGTCCGGATATTAAAGTTGCCTGAAAAAGCGATTTCCCCCCTAGGTTTTTTTCCCCTTCGCCAGGTGACACTTTAATGCAGGCTGCGCGTCTAGACGACTCGGGCCAAGTGTTATTAAATAAAGTATGCCGTTTCGAGACGCGGCCACAGCTGGGAGGATGGTTTCACGTTGAACGTCTACTGTGAAAACGATTCAGAGTGTGCATGACCGAGGAGAGAGCAGGCCGAATGCTGACAAGCTCTCACCTCCAAGCAAGTACATTTGGTTGACACCTTAAGATAGGCTTAAAGCTGGAATCCATAATGGTGAAACAGCCACATCCATTTGGGATATTACAACGTCTAAGAAGTTACTACAAACTGCGAACAGTTTTTTTCTCTCTGACATCGTTGCGCGATCAATAGAACAGTAGAATATGTACTGCGATTTGGACTCTCCCCACCTCTGTTTTGCCCCGGGGCGAACACGATTTTCCTGCGTTTTATATATTGTAACGACCCTGGGTTTATAAGCGCGGAAATCGACCCTGCCGCACGAGCATGCTTTTGCGGCACAGTCGATAGCGCGCCGGACCTCAGGCTAGAAGGTCGAGGGTTCGAGACCTGCTCCTTGCTGTTTTCATTACAATATACTTCCACACTATGAGGTTGGAATAATACTGTGAAATTGTGAACCTTACGATAATGCCATTTTAGTGTAAAAGCTGTTGGAGCTGTTGGTAAAAGCTGTTCCAAACCTCTTCCAATAACAGGACGTTTTAAGTATTCCCCCTACCCGAGTCAAACAACTCCCAAACAGTCCTAGCAAAATAATTTTATTTTTTAAATGTATTTATTTTGTACCCTTTTTCGTGGTATCCACATTTTTTCAGTAGCTACTATCTTGTCTCATCGCTACAACTCCCGTACGGGCTCAGGAGAGACGAAGGCTGAAAGTCATGCGTCCTCCGATACACAACCCAACCAAGCCACACTGCGTCTTAAAACAGCGAGCATCCAGCCAGCCGCACCAATGTGTCGGTGCACCTGGCAACCTTGGTTTGCGCGCACTGCGCCCACCCCGCCACAGGAGTCGCTGGTGCACGATGAGACAAGGACATCCCTACAGGCCAAACCCTCCCTAACCCGGACGACACTACGCCAATTGTACGTCGCCCCACGAAATTCCTGGTTGCGCAAACCCAGAGTCTCTGGTGGCACAGCTGGCGATGCAGTACAGCACCCTTAACCACTGCGCCACCCGGGAGACTAGCAAAATTCTTACTTGATAAATTGCTGGCTGTATTTCTGTATATTGAAAACTTGATTGTTGACATCAAATCAAATTGTTGACATACGAAACATTGTTGACATACAAAACATTATGGGAATAAATGAACAATGGTCTAATGAAACAAATAGCAAAGATAGTGGGGTGAAATGTCATTATATCCTTTGATGCGTTATTCATAAACAGTATTTAAATGAATGTCCAAAAAATAATGCTGTCTCCAAAGAGGTCATAACAGAATGACGAAGTGTTTAACGTCAAGGGAAGTAATTGTCATAAATCTATCTATGCATGAAAATGCCTGCAAGAAATGATTGAATTGATTAATTTATTACGCTCAGTATTTCTATTGCAATGTCTTCAAATTCGAACACTGTAGAATCGTATGCAATTTAAGTGATGGACAAATTAGCTGGCCTTGCTTACGTGAAAGAAAAAGCATATGGCGAGAGATTCCTGTTCACTGTAGAATATTGTTTCACTTCCTTGCTCAGTTTATTGTAAAACGTCTACACAATAAAGTCCATTGCATCAGTTGCTGTGTACCAGCTTGGGTTGGGGGACACTGAAAATGGTCTCATATATCTGCAATGCATCTTTACCCTACACATGTATAAGCAGGGGGAATTTTTGGGTCGTACTGGTCCCCAAAGGTCCACCCTGAAATCATTTGTTCTGGTTGATCATTAAAGATGCAGGCCAGGTCAGTTCAGTCAGGGGATTTACACACATACACACACAGCTTTACCTCAGGGAATTGATTTGGGTGGCCTCTTAAAAGGAAAGGTCTAAGATTTTTTTTAACTAGGTCTTCTAGGACTCAATAGAATACTCCATCTATCTCAAGTTTAATTTAGACTTGTCACAGTTATGTGGGGGCAGCAGACTGGGGCAAGTGAATCAATGGAACTGACACTGCAATCTTTCCATTCCCAATGATAAGTCAAATATTTCATTATCTGCTCAAAAAACTAGTCAGTAATGTGTTAACACAAATCAATGTGAAATGTCCTTATTTGCACCTGATTAAGGTAGTTGAACTTTTCCAACATATTTCTCAGAACAGCTAATTACTTTTTAATTACGAAATATAATCAGATTACTGTTGTATCAGTGAAAAATGTATCAATCAATTCGTTAATCAAAAGTTTTCAGGCCCTTTCATAGTAGGTCCCTGACAAAGAAATTGGGTAGTGGATCACATTACAAAAACGCACACACCTACAAACACACACCACTTTTAAAGTTCCTAAATAATTAAGAAACCTAATTCGTTTTTTTTCATAGGCATGCAAATGTACATTTTAGTGTCTCTTTTAATCTCAGAACCCCCACTCTTTAATTTCAGATATAAATCACAAAGAAAAACAAATCAATACGAAAAGAGAGAACATTCATCTCATGCAAGACCTTGGAGGGAGATACAAACAACTCTTGTTAGCTGGCTTTGGATACTGTCAATGAATATGACATAGATCAATATACTGACATTGATCAACAATGCAGTTGGAAAAAATAAGAAATAAGAAATAAAAGGAACAAGTGATTAAAGAGCAGCAGTAAAATAACAATAGCGAGATTATATACAGGGGGTACCGGTACAGAGTCAATGTGCGGGGGCACCCGTTGGATGAATCTCGGAACATATTCTAACATACTCAGTCTGTGCTAGCAAAACAGTCCTGTAGCTTTGCATCTGCTTCATCAGACCATTTTTTTATTGACTGTGCTTCCTGCTTAATTTTTGCTTGTAAGCAGGAATCAGGAGGATAGAATTATGGTCAGATTTTCCAAATGGAGGGCGAGGGAGTGTTTTGTACATACTGTGGAGTAAAGGTGGTCTAGAGTTTTTTTCCCACTCTGCTTGCACATTTAACATGCTGATAGAAATGTAGTAAAACTGATTTAAGTTTCCCTGCATTAAAGTCCCCGGCCACTAGGAGCACCGCCTCTGGATGAGCGTTTTCCTGTTTGCTTATGGCGGAATACAGCTCATTGAGTGCGGTCTTAGTGCCAGCACTGGTCTGTGGTATGTAGACCGCTACAAAAAGTACAGTTGAAAACTCTCTAGGTAGATAGTGTGGTCTGCAGCTTATCATGGGATACTCTACCTTAGGCAAGGACAACCTTGAGGCTTACTTAGATATCATGCACCAGCTTGTTTTACCATTTTACCATGTCCGTCAACCAAACAATTAAAGAAGATTTTGTGTCAGTCTGACAACCAATGCAATTCCTATTCCCTGCTGTCTGCTATGTTTATACAAGACAAGAGTCAGTAGTAGTCATGCTTGGGTAAAGAAATATGTACATTTTTCGACAAGCCTTGGGCATTTCCCTTTATTACGACTATTTATTTGCACCCTCTTAATGACACAAATAATCCAGCCTGAACTTGGAGGCACTACATACACTGCTGTCTCCTCATAATCTGCATTACAGCAAGTAAAGTCCTTTTATACTTGACGGATTAAATGCTAGCACTTACAAATCTTGTAGCTTGTTCATCGTAAAATATGTTCCCCTTCAGTTTGTTCGCCACGCAATATTGGTTTCGGAGCGCATTCTTAAATAAGGGTTATCTGCTGGGGTTTCATCTTTCTTGCTACCGGGCAATGCTTAATATACACTGAGTTTACAAAACATTAGGAATACCTGCTCTTTCCATGACATAGACTGACCAGGTGAATCCAGGCGAAATCTATGATCCCTTATTGATGACACCTTAAATCCACTTCAGTCAAGTGTAGATGAAGGGGAAGAGACAGGTTCAAGAAGTATTTTTAATGCTTGAGACAATTGAGACTTTGATTGTGCATGTATGCCATTCAGAGGATGAATGGGAAAAACAAAAGATTTAAGGCGCATCAGTTTGAGTATGTCGAGAACTGAAATGCTGCTTGGTTTTTCACGCTCAACAGTTTCCCGTGTGTATCAAGAATAGAAGAATCGGAGTCAACATAGGCCCGCATCCATGTGGAACGCTTTTGACACCTTGTAAAGTTCATGTCTTGACAAATTGAGGCTGTTCTGAGGGCAAAATGGAGGCAATTCAATATTAGGAAGATGTTCCTAATGTTTTCCACACTCAGTGTAGTTTTGTGTTCATATACAAAATATCTATGGATTGTCCTCGCATGGGGCACCATGGGAATTACTTATTATTCATATTCCTTTTATTATCATACATCCTTACTTCTGGTGTGAGTAGGATCCTTTCAAGTAAGTACATCCATTAATATCAATGAATGCCTAGTTTATTTTAAAAGAAAGATTTATGGATTGTGAATAGGTCATTGATAAATGCCTATTAATATGAAGCATTGCCAGCCAGCTACAGTTAGTGTCTGCAAAAGTATTGAGACCCTGTCACATGTGCTCTCTCTCCGGCCTCTAGGTCACCAGGATGATTGATATGTCTCACACCTGTCACCATCGTTACGCGTATCAGTGCATAATGACACTCACCTAGACTCCGTCACCTCCTTGATTACCTGCCCTTTATATGTCACTCCCTTTGGTTCCTTCCCCAGGCGTCATTGTTTCTGTGTCATGTCTGTGCGTTGTTCGTGTTTATTTATTAAAACACTCACTCCCTGAACTTGCTTCCTGACTCTCAGCGCACATCGTTACAGAATGACGCCTCACCGAAGAGTGTTTTTTTGTGTGTGTGTTAGACGTGATGTTGGGTCCGGGTGTCAGAAATGCTACCTGGGAGGCCTCAGCCGGTTTGTCGGATTCCCATGCCTCGGCGGGCTCCACGGGTTCCCCTGGCTTAGCTGTCTCGATGGGTTTCCATACCTCAGCGGGATCGATAGGCTCCTATGCCTCAGCGGGTTCGATAGGCTCCCATGCCTCAGCTGGGTGAACAGGTTCCCGTGCCTCGACCGAGGCAACACGGGGAGGTCTCAGCCGGCTCGACAGGCTCTCACGCCTCAGCCTGTTTGTCAGGTTTCTGCGCCTCAGAGGAGGCAACCGGTCCGCCCCTTATCCCCGGGATCGTCCCTGTGGTTGGCGTCTTGCGGCTGGAGTCGCGTGCCGGGGAAGGGGTGCTGTCACGTATGCTCTCTCTCCGGCGCTCTAGGTCACCATGCACCCACGCCTCACCCGAATCGACAGGTTCCCACGCCTTGGCAGAGGTGACCGGTCTGCTGCTGATCCGGGATCGTCATCTTGGTCGGCGTCCTGCGGCTGGGGCCGCACGTCGTGGAGGGAGTACTGTCACGTGTGCTCCCTCTCCGGCCTGTAGGTCACCAGGATGCTTGTTATGGGGCACACCTGTCCCCATCGTTATGCGCATCAGTGCATAATGACACTCACCTGGACTCCATCACCTCCTTGATTTTCTGCCCTTTATATGTCACTCCCTTTGGTTCCTTCCCCAGGCGCCATTGTTTACGTTTCTGTGCGTTGTTTGTGTTTCTTATTTTGTATTATTTTGTGTTTGTTTACTAAAACTCTAACTCCCTGAACTTGCTTTCCGACTCTCAGCGCACATTGTTAGAGACCCCTTGAATTTCTTCAAGTTGGATGAGAAGGCATTTATTTAATTGTCATTTTTTGTCAAAAGCAGATATAAATATTTAGAAATGCCTTTGTTAATGATTTATTAAGCATTGCCCGGTGGCTGGATGGAAGTATCCCAATCAGATAAGCCACGCTCACTTCTGGTTCTCCTTTGATCCCTCTAGTAGATAGCCAAATGTATGAATCACAACTAACAACTGTGCCCTCAACAAGCGTGGACATTCTTGATTTTACACACACCAGTGTGTATAAGCGAGCCAGGCCTACATACTGTTTTTATGTACACTCACAGATGGCTTCGCTCCCTCACCTCCTACACATAATTTCCACACTTTGACTGCCGTGGCGTTGCACAGAGAGGCTGAATGATCTCATAAGCTATTAGCCATTATTTAAAAAAAGGCCCTGGTCAATAGCTGTTAACCGGTGCTACGATAGAGCGTTTCCAGGCCAGCCCTGTCAACTGAACTGAAGACCAAGCTGCTTCTGCAGCTGCTCTCTCGGTAGAGAGGGAAAGTGGCATGGCCTTGCCTTCCCTTTATTGAGCTGTTGTTTTGCTGTTGATTGTGGACCTCAGCACTTTTTCCCTCTCCAGGCCCACGGCTCAGCACTTCTCTTTTACATGGCAGGGTCAACCTCATATTACTCAGAAACTTGCTGTGATTTGCTGGAGAAATGTTTGTCCGCGAGAACTTTACGCAGTATCCACCAATAAATGATGTTGCTCCTCATGTAGGAGAAAGCTAATTTGTCTGCATTTTTTTTTGTGTGTGTGAGTGTGTGGTACTTTTCATTATTTCGAGCTGGTCATGTTTTACTGGCTTGGCTTTAAGATGCTAGATCAAGATGGATGTAAAAGAATGTGGGAATTGCAGAGGCCCAAATAAAAAAATATGTTATCATGTGATCATTGGCAGCAGAATTCTGAGGACAGCGGCCTCGTATCTGATCATAAGTCTGTTTGTCAGACAACCCGATTCTCATTAGCACACTTTTCTCTGTCCAATGGAGCCGTGAAACCGAGAGGTTGCCAGGACGCCGGTGTCGGAGAAAGGTCATAACATAATTATGTATCTGGTGCCATTTTTGGCAGTAATTACCAATTTATGTCGGACCGTGTGCACCAATATCGGACCAAGTTCTTTACTGTTATCTGTGACTCTTCATATGATATATAGCTGTTTCAGTGGGCCTCAAATTACGAGTCTTATTCATTCCCCTCCCGCGGATGGGCCAATTCCATTGGGTAATGAATAAGCTGGCAGACTGGGAGTGATTTCCTCACCTCTCTCTGTTGCGTGAGCTAGCAATAGATTTCACAGATGCCATACGGTGGCAACTCATGCGCAGGATACATTACAACATGTTATTTATTTCTTAAGAACTGCTTTTCTATTACTGATTTATGTGTTATTGTGCTTGATCCGGTGATGGGATTTGAGACTTTTGGAACAAGGCCCCAGGTCGAACAGGTGGGGAGCCCTCCCAGATTCAGCCCGAATATGATGGCAGCGGTGTTGCATTTAAAAGTGCATGGATTAAAAACAATTACAAAGTATATATATTTTGTTTCAAACCTGCTCCCCAAAATCCACTCTCAGAGGGGTTTACAGTGAAGCTCATTAAGCTGCATGGCGTGTTGTTGTTTTTCTCCAGATGATAAGTCACATTTTCTTGCACTTGCAGCTCTACTCTTTCCTCAGGAGCTTCTAACGTAAGACAAAGCAATGTCATTTGGGTATTGGTCTAACAGGCATTTCTGCAGTGTGGGAAGGATGTTGTTTTCCCCCCTACACTTCCTGGTTCTTGGTTTTTATTGTAGAAGATCCTTGATGTTCTTGTCACTTGTAAAGATAGTGCTTTTATTGGCCATTTAGCATGTCAAATTAAGGGGAGGGTCAAACAGGGGGAGTGGTTTAATGTTTTTTTGTAACGCACAACATTTGCACATAATGATTCTGTTGTGCGGAGTTGAAAGCAATCAGTGATGCACAGCATGTCGATATAAAATGGACGACCGGTTACATTGAAAACCACAGGCTGACCAGCTTGATCTTGAGGAAGCTTCCAAAAGATTGATTAGTTTATTTGTGTTTGTAAATGAGGGTGTTGCATTCAATAAAAATAGATTTTCAATCTGACATCGGCAGTTGGCACTAGAGAAGATGTAGGCAAGCTGCAATGTCTTTCTCTCTGACCAGAGAAAGAGAGAGACAGAGTGAGAGAGAGAGAGAGAGAGAGAGAGAGAGAGACAGAGAGAGAGAGCTCACATGGCCAACCGTGGCCCCAAAAGGCCAGAGCTGTCAGTTTCTTCTCCAGCTCTTTATTTGCCACTACTGAGCTTTCACCCACTGGGTCCCCTAACTCTACTTCACTTGTCCCCTAACTCTACTTCACTTGGCTGACGAGTGTGCTTGTCATTCAAAAGCCACATGTCTGTTTTATCAATTGGTAGGCTAGTAAGGTCAGAGACGCAAACCCCTAAAATAGTAGGCGAAAGGTATAGACAAAGTCAAACGGACTCATAAAAAATTACTTTTCAATTAATCTTTTATCAGTATACCCAGCAAACCAAAATTGGTTATGTGAAGGTTCCCAGAACATCCCCAGAATGTTCTGTGGTGGTTGTTCAGATGTTGTGCACATTCCCAAATATATATATTTTTCATTCTTTGAGTGTTTTGGGGATGTTATCATCCTAATATTAGATAAAACCCTATTTAGAACTTAATGGGAATCGTAGGTCTGTAATGTTCCCGGTTTGCTGGGTGCACATATTCCATCATATGGAATGCATTCATTCAGGATTCTCAGACAAGAGTCTGTAATGACCAAATTTGCATGCACATGTGCACAAAAAGTCATGTTTGCCTCTTGGCAAGGTCACCATTAAAAATTGTCCTAATTTACATTCCAATAGTTGGATTTATATAGAAATAGAAAAGCCATTTGACAAATTGGTGTTGTGTATATTTCAGTCTTTTTGACAGTTGGATTACTTGATAGAAATGCAGAGGCGGACCTCTGGTCAAATGACAAATCGGAGTACAACACTTTCCCAAATTGATAGGGTGAGTGAAGTGCTTTTTTATCTCGAAACCAAGAACTGAGCATTCAGTAGATATTAGTTTGTCTGTATTTCTTTACATTTTTGCTCTAATGACAACACTTTTAATCCACTTAACACCGTCTCCTACTCCCAAGGGTGCCAATAAAGTGTGATTCTCTCAAGCGGACATAAAGTAGTGAAATCTCTCTTCTCTCTCCCCCTTGACAGACATGGCTATGAGGGGCTGGAGCAGAAGCTGAAGGAGGTCTTCACCGAGCGGACTGGCATCATGCGTCAACTCTCCAAGACTTCAAAGGAACTGGACAGCATAAAAGGCAACCTTCAGGTTAGAGCCCCACTGTTTCCTTTTCTGACAGATTATAGTGGGATGTTAAAGAAAGGTGGATGGCTTTGAGTGCCTTTGGAACCCTGAAGTTATTTCGAAGGGCTCTGTTTTAGGACTTTAAAAAATGGCTTAAGAATTCAGCTCAGGCTGTGATTCACTCGTTCTCATCCGCTGTCCTAGCGTATAATGAGCCACTACATACTTGGGGCCTCATTTATCAAAAGTAAATAAGCGATATGTCCTTCGTTTTGACGATCAGTCCCCCTGATATGAATACGAATGCAAAGCTGTTTTGGAAGTGGAATTCCTGTAGTTGAGGTACAGTTGTAAAAACTGAAGAATTACTCCAAGGTGACGGTGTTGGGAAATCTGTCTCTGCACTCTTTGAAAAGGGTTCTTCAGCTGTCCCAATAAGATAACCATTTTTCATTCCATGTATAACTCTTTTTGGTCACAGGTTTTTTTAGAACCCTTTTCGGTTCCATGTAGAACCCTCTGTGGAAAGGGCACTACATGGAACCAAAAGGGTTCTACTTGGAAGCAAAAACAGTTCAACAGGTTCTCCTATGGGGACAGCCGAAGAACCCTTTTAGGTTCTGGATAGCGACCCTTTTGTTTACTTGCAGAAGATTTTTTTTTACCAGAGGATCTAATAACTATCGTGACAGGATGTGCATGTGTGATGCTGCTGGAGGATGTTTATGTTACGTCATTTTACATCTTTCAAATACTTTTAGATGTGCTCGATTTTGAAATTGCCTGTCTCAATGAAACAAATGGAATTGTCCCAATGGTGCAAACCCTATCCACCTTGAAGTCCAGGCGGACTTGAGCAAGCACTGAAATGTTTTAAATGGTATCTCTGCTTCTACCCTCGATATCTACCACAACTTAATGCCGTCCGTTTTTTGACATACAGATCCGCAAACGCTGTATAGACCGGATGTTGTGTGTACATGTACGCTACAACGTTACTCATTCCTGTGAGCACAGTGCAGAATAGGACTGACGGAATGGGGAATGACAGGTAATGAGAGGTAAAAGACAGAAATGTATGATCATCACTCCCGTAGAGAATTGGGGGCACGGCTTGGATGGAAGACCACATAAACATAGTTCATCCTAGGTCTTGTGAATCCAGTGTAATTTGGTTGTTAAATTGTTTACCGCAGCAGGGCAATACGTTTTTTCTTTCTCTGACACATCTGTATATCGCCACTGATCAGGGCTCCGGTCGATTCCATTTCAGTTCTCGTCAAACAAGTAGGGAATGAATTGAATTGAAAAAGACGTTTGGTTTGACGAGTATTTTCAGTCCAAAATTCTACTTTCAACATCCTGTGTCCCACAGAGAACCAGCAGACACAAATGTGTCTCTCAGGTGTTAGCCAGAGTATCATTGTCCCCTAGTCAGTCTTGAATAGAATCTCTTTTGCCAATTGTGGTAGGCAGTGGTCCCTTGGATTAGTCTGGGCTGCTGTGTTCGATTTAGTAGGCTTGGATGGCTGTAGCCCATTTCAGTTTTAATCAATGACTTCCCAAATACACCCTGTCTACTTGTATGACGTGACCTGGCCAACCTGGGTTCATGGTGTTGTCCTCCTGACAGTTTTCGGTGGCATCCATTGTCCCTTGGTCGGGGCTGGCTGGCACTGTGTGTAGTCTACGCTACCAATGTCCCCGGTGCAGGCTTTGACGTCAGTCAGCTACTGTATATTATGTGATTATGTGCAGACTTGGATGGCAGTGTACCCTGTGCCTTGTGCAAATGTACCGGGAAAAGCAGGGGGCGGGAGATGAAGGGAGAAGCGAGGGGGGATGGATCTCTTACCAAAAAAAGGGGTGAAAACGATCAACAGTAACTTTTTAGAGTAATCAATTATGTATGTGTAACTGATTAACCTTTCTGGTGGAGATTTACTGTCCTAAGTGTTTATTATTTTAATTAGACATCCCTTGGGTGCTGGGTCAACCCTTCATAATTAAACTTTGCATGATAGAGCTTTGATTCTTGGCAGTTGCTCTGTGGTGTGCCTAGTATATGGTTTAATGTGGGCCATTCCTTTGCAACTCAACTGCTTACAGAGGTGTCCTGGTTTGTTGTGGTAGTGCCAGCATCCCTCTAAATCAAGCCCTGATTGGATGCACCCAGGTTAAAGTTTTTGTGATAAAAAATATTGGTATTTATCAGAATGTCTCTTCTCATTATTATACTGAAGCACATTTTAAAACCGTTCAGTAATCTTGCAGAGCTGCAATTATTGAACTCAAATTAGTGTATTTATGGAAATGAAGATCTAATTTATTATTAACAAGACACTATACCACTTCAATTTTCTTCCCCAAAAAGTGTCATAAAAAAGATTAATAATTACCCTCAAACCTGAATCTAAACTATATGAGTTCCTACAAGCTTACAAATGAACTAATACTTTTTGGACCACAAAAAGTATTTGACTACCCTCATAAAAGCATACACATCAATAATCTATGAGGCGTTACACAATATGTATGAAAAATTCTAATAATTATTCACATCTTTTTTTGCCCGAGCATAGATAGGCTACTGTATGACAGCTTGGAGCAATGTGTGCATTTACACTCGAAAGGGGCACTGTTGTATTCTTTCTGTTCCTATGAGTGCTTTGAATCAGCTCCTTCACATTGGAGTGTTGGAGTGAGACTGTGAGTGGTCATATAATAAACCAATTTCTCTTGTGAGACTAAAAAGCTCTCATTCCTCTCTTCTAGACACTGAAAAATGACGACTCCGTGGCCAAGGCGGATGTCCTGAAAATCCTGGCGCTCAGCCACAAGCAGAGGTAGATCTAAGCTTCTTAACCATGAACCATTTGCTATTGCAAAGTCCTACCGTATTGATTCTTTCGAAGAGCAACATTACTTTTAATTCCTTTTATGGTGCAGGAACAATGTGATGTTACCTGAAATTCAGCCTTTGGTATACACAGTATATACTTATATCCTACTGCTTTATGAATAGCAAACCAACATATCAATAACACATGACAATCATAAACAAACCATAAAACAATGTTTTATTGGAGCAATGGCTCCTGGTCCACAGATGATTTAAGCAGCCACCTGTTTTCCACTTTAAATCCGAATGAATCCTGCTCTTGGTTCATTCCATTGCCAAGAATGATTATCAAATGACTTCATCACAAGCGATCCAGGCTGCTGATTTATGGAAAATCATTTGTTTTTGACAGCTTTTAAGCATGTTTATGATTGCTTTGAGGGAGTAATAACTAGCAACTATTTTAATGTGAAACCATGGTAGCCACATCCTCAGGTCAACACATGTCGAATAATTACAAACGTGAGGGTTACAAGATGAAAAAACAAAAACGTTAACCCTCGTCCTTACCACCACATTTGACCTAATCCTAGGCATAACCAATTACTATATTTAAAACTGCAAAAATACAGGCAACTTGAGTGGCCAATGAAATATAAGGAGGGGCAGGGGAAGACAGTACTGAAAGTCAAACATTTACTTTTGTGCTTTGGTTAAAATAGTAACTGCCTTTCCACAGATACCCATAATGGGTTATACATTATTTTATTCACAGTTTAGTGCTGTGTTGCCTGAGGAAAATGTCACTCAGAATAATTTTGGGTTGTTTGTAGCCCATAGGCAAAAGTCTCTAAATATTGGTGAGAAAATGTTGACTCAACGTGTTGACTTGAAGCTCACTTACATCACCAAATGGTGTTGCGCTCCCTTTAAATGTCAACCTCAGATTCTAACTTCTAAAAAATCGCTCTGTCTCCCCTTAAAACGTCATACTGCTGGTTTTAGGGTGAGATCAGAAAAATGAAATGCCAACTAGCGTAAAAGAAAAATGTTTGCTTGGCTGGGCTCATGCCAACAGGCACAACCATTGGCATGTGAAATATGACAGGGCAGCACAGCAGTGAAGAGAGACTTTTCTTTCCGAGTTTGACAAACAGTGCTGTTGACTGCAGATGCTGCTCCTCGACTGCACAAGTGATGGACCATGACCAAGTCGTATGTAATTAAACTCTAAACCTACACTAAGCCCAGTCAAAGGGAATAATTCCTTTGCTGCTGTAATCGTATACTGGTATTCTGGATTAAAGTTTGGTATTTCGTCACGCATTCTATCACAAATGTTTGGTAGAAAAAGTAAGCATGAATTGATTTGATGGCTTGATCCTACTCAGTGCTCAGTCAGTCAGCCAGTGCTTGAGATACTATTACTACTGCCTCGCCACTGCGGGAAGTCAGAGAAGAGTTGGAGAGGAGAAGGATATGTGCTAACTGAAGGTTTCTCACCTTTCCTTTCAACAGGGGAGAGATGAAGTCCCTCCAGGCTGCCTTGCAGAAGCAGCTGGACGAGGCAACGGAGCAAGCCGAGAAACAGCAGGCCACGGTGAGTAGGAGCCCTCAGTCGTCCTCACCTCGTCTACAGCTCACTCCTCTAACCTCCCCCTTGTCACCTGTCATCCGGGCCTGTGGGCGCCCGTCACCCATCTCATTACCCAGCAGTCATCTCTCCTGGCTGGCCCCCTCCCTCCCACCACTTAATAACCAGCCTGGGAGAGTGAGAGAGCTACAGTTGAAGTTGGACGTTTACATACACTTTAGCCAAATACATTTAAACTAATCTTTTCACAATTTCTGACATTTAATCCTCGTAAAAATTCCCTGTCTTAGGTCAGTTAGGACCACCGCTTTATTTTAAGAATGTGAAATGTCAGAATAATAGTTGAGAGAATGATTTATTTCAGCTTTTATTTCTTGCATCACATTCCCAGTGGTCAGAAGTTTACATACACTCACTTAGTATTTGGCAGCATTGCCTTTAAATTCTTTAACTTCGGTCAAACGTTACGGGTAGCCTTCCACAACCTTCCCACAATAAGTTTGGTGAATTTTGGCCCATTCCTCTTGACAGAGCTGGTATAACTGACTCAGGTTTGTAAGCCTCCTTGCTCGCACACGCTTTTTCAGTTCTGCCCACAAATGTTCTATAGGATTGAGGTCAGGGCTTTGTGATGGCCACTCCAATACCTTGACTCTGTTGTCCTTAAGCCATTTTGCCACAACTTTGGAAGTATGCTTGGATTCATTGTCCATTTGGAAGACCCATTTGCGACCAATCTTTAACTTCCTGACTGATGTCTTGAGAGGTTGCTTCAATATATCCACATCGTTTTCCTACCTCATGATGCCATCTATTTTGTGAAGTGCACCAGTCCCTCCTGCAGGAAACCACCCCCATGCTTCACGGTTGGGATGGTGTTCTTTGGCTTGCAAGCCTCCCCCTTTTTCCTACAAACATAGCAATGTTCATTATGGCCAAACAGTTCTATTTTTGTTTCATCAGACCAGAGGACATTTCTCCAAAAAGTACAATCTTTGACCCCATGTGCAGTTGCAAACCGTAGTCTGGCTTTTTTATGGCGGTTTTGGAGCAGTGGCTTCTTCCTCGCTGAGCGGCCTTTCAGGTTATGTCGATATAGGACTCGTTTTACTGTGGATACAGATACTTTTGTATCTGTTTCCTCCAGCATCATCACACGGTCCTTTGCTGTTGTTCTGGGATTGATTTGCACTTTTTGCACCAATGTACGTTCATCTCTAGGAGACAGAACGCGTCTCCTTCCTGTGCGGTATGACGGCTGCGTGGTCCCATGGTGTTTATACTTGCGTACTATTGTTTGTACAGATGAATGTGGTACCTTCAGGCATTTGGAAATTGCTCCCAAGGATGAACCAGATGTGTAGAGGTCTACAGTTTTTTTCTGAGGCTGATTTCTTTGGATTTTCCCATGATGTCAAGCAAAGAGGCACTGGGTTTGAAGGTAGGCCTTGAAATACATCCACAGGTGCAACTCAAATGATGTCAATTAGCCTATTAGAAGCTTCCAAAGCCATCACATCATTTTCTGGAATTTTCCTTGCTGTTTAAAGGCACAGTCAACTTAGTGTATGTAAACGTCTGACCCACTGGAATTGTGATACAGTGAATTATAAGTGAAATAATCTGTCTGTAAACAGTTGTTGGAAAAGTGACTTGTGTCATGCACAAAGTAGATGTCCTATCAGACTTGCCAAAACTATAGTTTGTTAACAAGACATTTGTGGAGTGGTTGAAAGGCGAGTTTTAATGACTCCAACCTAAGTGTATGTAAACTTCTGACTTCAACTGTAGGTCTAACCCAGAAATAGGAAGCATAGTGAGGGAGGTCGGTCCACTCTTCGCTCGCTCCTTAAACGATAGGTTTCTGATAAAAACTTAATAGACCAGGCACCTTTTTTACATTTTGTTCCTTTTATCATCCTGTCATAAACATTCCTTTTCATTTGCCCAGTAATCCAGGCCTCTATCCTTCATGCAACTCAGTCATTTTTCAATTATACCTGGCTGTCGTTCTAGTATAAATTCTGTTCTATTCAGACGTTATTACATTGCCAATCTATACAGACGTCTGAGAATAGCAGGCTACAAGGGAACTTCGGTACCACACATGCAGAGTCATGTTTATACCTACTGTATGAATGAAACCTATAGGTAACAGTTTACTGTATGCCCTTTATGTATAAATGAACTTTACTGTAGGCCCACATAAAGCTTTTATAACAGCTACAAAAGCCATGATAATATCAGAAATTAACATTATACTCATATGGACCCTTTTTCATGCCTAAAGAACTCTATGGATTAGCCTGTAGGTTTTTTGTGCCTTGTTTTGTGCCTTGCTATTTACTGCCACATCTCTTATGGCTATCTAATTCCCCCTCAAAACAAATGATCAGAAAATCAACGGGAGGCCTAATTAATGTTTAAAACAGACCGTGGAATGGCTTTGAGATATTCAATATATGCTAATAAGAACAACATGGACGTCTTAAAATGGTCGTCCGTCTTATTTCCACAGCACAGAACAAGGGTGGCTGATGTGGGTAGCCAACAATCAAACTGTTGCTGTTGACATTTTCATGTTCAGATGAGTGACAAGTCCCTGGTGTAAGGGAGTTAATTATCTATATTAAAGGAAATTGTATTGATTACTGCAATGCATCAAATCAATGCCTGTGTTTTCTCAAGGGGAAATAACCGTTTTTTTTATGATGTTACCAGCCCGGTTACGACGGGCTGGAATGTGTGTTAAAGTTGAGTTTCTTGGTTGTATCATATACAGCATAACTCTGCTACTGCCACTAGTCAGTGTGCTAATAGAGTTTTGGAAAGCGTGCGATGATGCTAAATGAATACCTGTCTTGTTTGTAATAAGGTGCAGTTTTTTATTTTCAATTGAGACCATGCCTACAGCTCTATGTGAAGAAACAGAGTGTGAGTTGAGGTTATTTGACATCTCCGTAGCTGGGCGAATTTGATGTGTGGCATTGGGTAGAAGACATTGTTTGATTGGAGTTGTAATCTGCCCCTAGGGAGCTCTAGAGTTTGTTTTCTATTATCCTACTAAGCAACAAAAGTGGAAGCCAGGGTTAGTAACAAGCACAGTGAAATGAATTTGTTCGGGACGATACTGCACGAAACCGTCAACGTTATTTTTAAACGTGCTTATGTTTTAATGAGCCGTTCTCACTTCATACATTTCATAATCTTGGGTTGCCTCATTTGGAATTTCTGAAAATGTTATGAAATTAGTGCAACTGATAATCAATTATCAATATGGTGTTAAAGGGAATACATGATTTCAATCATTTAGGAGCTGAATCTGTATCTTCCTCTCCTTACACGCAAAAACTATAATTTAGTACCCCCAGTGGACCACATACAGCGATCAGCTGTAGCTGTACTTGGAAATTGACATTTGCGATGGGAAACACATACTCATCATAAATGCCTATAACATTTAGAGAATTTGATGACCGTGAAGCTGTGGTTCCACTCAAAAGATCCCTTTTTATTTTATTTGTATTTAATTAAAATGTTCATAATGTGTGGTTCAGAAACCTTGTTTGGGTTCAAATATTCAATGTAAGTTCACTGGCGTTGTCACGTTTGTCATAACGAGGAGACCAAGGCGCAGCGTGATAAGAATACATTCTTCTTTAATAAACGAAGAACATTAAACAAACGAACATGACGCTAATTATAACAAGTGCTGACATGCAACTACACAGACAATAACCCACAAAACCAAAATGGAAAATGGCAACCTAAATAGGATCCCCAATCAGAGTCAACGATAAACAGCTGCCTCTGATTGGGAACCAATTCAGGTCACTTTAGACCTACATTTACCTAGACATAGATATACAAACACCCTAGACAAGACAAAACACACATACCCACCCTCGTCACACCCTGACCTGACCAAAATAATACAGAAAACATAGATAACTAACGTCAGGGCGTGACAGGCATAGCGGTTTCTCAAAGTTTGCCCCCCCCCTCCCAAAAAAAAAAAAAATAGTATGAGCCCGTCAGCCACTCACAAAGTTTCGACTATTGATCACGGTCAATTGTTCTGCGCGGCTGCCAATCGATAGCTATCAGATTATGTGGTGCTAGTGCTTGAAGTATCCTGTAACTTTGCTTTAATGGGTACATGTTTATTTTTATTTGGTCGTCATTTTCTCATGTTAAGCCAAACGTTTATGTTTTACGAAGCTATAGGCCTACGCTGTCGCAATGCTGCTATTTAGAATGTAGGCCGGCGGCAATAATGTATTTCCTTGTTAAGTAATTAAAGTGGGAAATTCAAACATGTAGATTGTAAAATTAATGTTGAATGCAACAGCGTTTACTAATCAGTAACCAATTCAACATTTAAGAATATACAACTGTCCTGTAGACCTATAGCCTACCTTAGCCTTCCTCATGCTCTTTTGCAGCTTGGATAGAAGGTTTGTGCTACATAAAACCAGTCTATTAATTCCAAATAATACAATCAGTCCACCTTCAAAACAATAGCTGACTAGGGATTGTTTCATTATGCAGACAATGCAGTCAAGCCCAGGGTTTCCTCAACTCGGTTCAGGGTTCCCCCTGGGTGTACGTTTTGTTTTTTGCCCAAGCACTACGCAGCTGATTCAAATAACCAACTCATTATCAAGCTTTGATTATTTGAAGCAGTTGTGTAGTGCTATGGGAATAAAACAAATGTGATGAAAGAAATAAAAGCTGAAATAAATCATTCTCTCTACTATTATTTTTACATTTCACATACCTAAAATAAAGTGGTGACCCTAACTGACCAAAGACAGGGTTTTACTAGGATTAAATGTCAGGAATTGTGAAATACTGAGTTTAAATGTATTTGGCTAAGGTGTATGGAAACTTCCGACTTCAACTGTATATACAGCGGGGTACCGGTCAATGTCCCTGGGCACCAGTTAGTTGAGGTAATATGCACATGTAGGTAGAGTTATTAAAGTGACTATGCATAGATGATAACATATGAGTAGCAGGGGTGTAAAAAAAAAAAGAAGTGGATGCAAATAGTTTGGGTAGCCATTTGATTAGGTGTTCAGGAGTCTTATGGCTTGGGGGTAGAATTTGTTTAGAAGTCTCTTGGACCTAGACTTGCGGGAGCA
The DNA here is from genome assembly GCF_036934945.1 of Oncorhynchus masou masou. Taxonomy (NCBI): domain Eukaryota; kingdom Metazoa; phylum Chordata; class Actinopteri; order Salmoniformes; family Salmonidae; genus Oncorhynchus; species Oncorhynchus masou. The sequence goes on from NC_088213.1 coordinate 43,842,862, forward strand.
GAGAGAACAAGTCTTTGACTGGGGTGGCTGGGGCCTTCCTCTGACACTGCCTGGTATAGAGGTCCTGGATGGCAGGAAGCTTGGCCTGTGATGTACTGGGCCGTTCACACGCCGAGCAGTTGCCATACCAGGCAGTGATTTAACCAATCAGCATGCTCTCAATGGTGCAGCTGTAGAACCTTTTGAGGATCTGAGGACCCATGCCAAATCTTTTCAGCCTCCTGAGGGGGAATAGGTTTTGTAATGCCCACTTCACAACTGTCTTGGTGTGCATGGACCATGATAGTTTGTTGGTGATGTGTTTTTTGTTTTATTTAACTAGGAAAGTCAGTTAAGAACAAAATCTTATTTTCAATGACAGCCTAGGAACAGTGGGTTAACTGCCTGTTCAGGGGCAGAACAACAGGTTTGTACCTTGTCAGCTTGGGGACTTGAACTTGCAACCTTCTGGTTACTAGTCCAACACTCTAACCACTAGGCTACACTGTCGTGTACACCAAGGAACTTGAAGCTCTCAACCTACTCCACTGCAACTTGATGAGAATGGGGTTGTGCTCGGTCCCCTTTTTTCTGTAGTCCACAATCATCTCCTTTGTCTTGATCACGTTGAGGGAGAGGTTGTTTTCCTTGTACCACACAGCCAGGTCTTGACCTCCTCCCTATAGGCTGTTGTGTCATCGGCAAACTTGATGATGGTGTTGGAGTCGTGCCTGGACATGCAGTACAGGAGGGGACTGAGCACGCACCCCTGTGTTGAGGATCAGCTTGGCGGATGTATTGTTACCTACCCTTACCACCTGGGGGGGCGACCCATCAGGAAGTCCGGGATCCAGTTGCAGAAGGAGGTGTTAAGTCCCAGGGTCCTTAGCTTATTGATGAGCTTTGAGGGCACTATGGTGTTGAACGCTGAGCTGTAGTCAATGAATAGCATTCTCACATAGGTGTTCCTTTTGTCCAAGTGGGAAAGGGCAGTGTGGAGTGCAATAGCAATTGCATCATATGTAGATCTGTTGGGGCGGTATGCAAATTGTAGTGGGTCTATGTAGTTATCTTCTGTAATTTGGCATGAGCTTGATCAGATAAATCTTTTTTGGGGAGTTTTTGTGTACCACCTGGTTTTGACTTTTGTTTATCCATCTTGAACAACGCACTCACTCTCCATCCGAATCTGACCTGATTCACCAAATTTTTTAAAACTTGATTTTAGATGAGATGATGAGGAGGCCAATTAGATGAGGAGGCCGAGGCGGGCTGGCGCCGCTGAGAAATAGTCTAACTAGATGCATGATAACTATATTGTCTGTCTGACTCACCTACTACCATGAAGATTGGACAACAAACACTTTCCCTGCTACATGTGGAAATTAAAAAGGAGAGTTACTGTCAGAATTATTTACAAAATGAATAACATTATGACATAGGTGTGAGATGACAGCCCCCCCCCCCCAATCATGACTAACCAATCATGAATGAATGGTACCTTAGACAAGACAGTAGCAACAACACTAGATGCCCAAATCTCATAACTTTCTTAGCAAAAAGTTTCTGTGGTGCCTGTCAATTAAACACAGATCCAATTGTATTACCTCTGTATGACTGGTCTACGAACCTGGCATCAGTAAAGTTACGCAGCCTGTAAACAAACGTTAAAAGATGAACAAATGTAGGTAGGCCAAGAAAAACTCCAATAGATAAACAACACACAAAAATGTATGATTGAATTTCCCAGTGGGAGGCATGCTATTCTAAAAAGTATTACATCATGATGAAAAAGATTGACCTGGTTATTTCATCACTTTCATAACAAATATGGCATCGTATTTGTAACACTAGTTGCACATGCTGTGCATTGCTATATACCGTTTAATTGTATAACAGCTCTGGAAACACACAAAACTCTCCCAACATTACTCAGGCTTATTGCTTTGATTTAACCAGTACGTCATACAAATGAATTATACTGTAATAACACAATTCAAATGTCAAATCTTAACCATGTAGAATGCTACAGTTTTATATTTTCTATCCATCATTTCAGTGTGTCATGCCACAGCCCAAAGGGAACGTGGTGCTGGGATGTGTTATCGACGTGCCCATGGGCAGAGCCATGAACTACAAATGCATCAACATGAACTGTGATGTTATTCGTATGTCAACCGCCTAGCCCCAGTTTACAGTCTCCCGGGTGCCTTCAGAGCTGAGGTCACCTGGGCAATGAATTCTCTCCCCTTCCTCCCTGGGACAATCTCAATGGCCTCATTGAAGGACAACATTTCCCTCAGAATCCTTCGTCGCAGAGGTGAAATAGAAAGCAGAATCGGGATTGGAATAACTCCCCCCCCCCCCCCACCACCACCACTATCCACTCCCCCCCCCCCCCCCCCCACCACTACTACAGTTGTAGTCCTGGGCTGCGGTTGGCCGCTATCTGCATCAGCCGTTTAAGGCCTGACTGCTTGTTAAAATACAGGGCATGGGGAATGGCTGCACTACAGAGACATGCCGAGCTCGCGATATAGGGATTGCAATAAACAAAGATATCACTCTGACACAATGAGCATATGGCTATTAAATGAATCACACAGTGGAAAATAGTCAGTCGCCCATCACAGACATAAATGCATCCAATATGAGAAACAGCAACCCCACCAACAGTCAACCTACCTTTTCTAGATACACACATTTACGATAAATCATAGTCAAAACAAGCAGTGAATCATAATGTTTTACTTAGTTTTATATGTGTTTTTGTGAATCTTTAGAAGCTAACTGAAATAGCAGTACAATGTGTAATATAACCACACGGAGGTACTTGGAGCATTAGCAGCATGTCTGATTTAAAGGCAGAGAATCATTTTAAGTTGTTTGACCTTGGGATGTATAGATCTGTTTTGAAGATAGTGCAACAACATACTGTATGATGAAATCTAGTGGAGGCAGGTGTCATGGTTGGTGACAGTTACTACCTTCATGATAGCTTAACGTAAATGTCATAATTTAAATGTAAGAAACGGTCTGTAAAAAATGGACAGTCTGTAAGAAAATATATGTCTTTACTTTGATTTATTTCGCCTACAGATCAAGTTCCTCAAGATGGAGATGGAGAAAAAGACCAAAATAATCAAGGACCTGCAACAGGAGGTACTTTTGTTCTCCTCACCTACCGCCAATGACTGACTCATTCCTAATTCATGATCACATTCCTAATTCATGATCACCATGACCTGTAAATGTTATGTTACTGTTATAAGAGAAATGTCTCAGTAATCGTATCATACATTATCTATGGTCATTGACATCACGTGAACTAGTTTTGATATCCTTTTTTCTAAATCAATATGATGCTGTCATTTTGGATTGCAAAGGTCACAGATAGCCATAGGCAACTAAGGGCCTTATACTGTCAGTGTTGAATGATGTAATTGGTGGAGAGGCCTATTATGAGCACTAATACCACTGGATGCGCTGAATTCGTCAGAGCCTCGGGGCTTTGAGCTGGGCTGGTGTCGTGGGACCTTCTAATTGGCTAACCTGGGGTCAGTGGGTAGTTACTGGCTGCATTGTGGCTGGCGCAAAATCCTATAGCTTAAGGGCAAATGCCCCAGAGCAGAAGAGAAGAAAGTAATTAATCATAAATGGAGTCACGACGGTTTGGAAGATGTTCTACCACAGCTGCATAGTAGCCCTGGACCAGAAGCTACCACAATATTCATAATTTTGGAGGGGATGTCGGGTCCGGTTGTCAAAACCGGAGATACTTGGGAGGCCTCAGCCTGTTTGTCGGATTCCCATGCCTCGGTGGGTTCGACAGGTTCCCCTGCCTCAGCTGGCTCGACGGGTTTACACACCTCAGCGGGATCGATAAGCTCCCTTGCCTCAGCTGGCTCGACAGGCTCCTGTGCCTCGACCAAGGGAACCGGGGAGGTCTCTGCCGGCTCATCAGGCTCTCACGCCTCAGCCGGTTCGCCAGGTTTCTGCACCTCAGCGGAGGCGACCGGTCCGCTCCTGATCCCCAGGGTCGTCCCTTTGGTTGGCGTCCTGCTACTGGAGCCGAATGTGCCGGGGATGGGGTGCTGTCACGTATGCTCTCTCTCCGGCACTCTAGGTTGTCATGCCTCCGCGCATCAGCTGGATCTACAGGTTCCCGTGCCTTGGCAGAGGTGACCGGTCCGCTCCTGATCTCCGTGATCGTCATCTTGGTCGGCGTCCTGCTGCTGGAGCCGCGCGTCGTGGAGGGGGTACTGTCACGTGTGCTCCCTCTCCGGCTTCTAGGTCACCAGGAGGTCACCTGGCTGCTCTTTATGGTGCACACCTGTCACCAACATTATTAAATGTATTCACTCCCTGAACTTGCTTCCCGACTCTCAGCGCACTCTTTACAGTAATGTTGTACAACAGATTAGTCTAAATGACTTGTAAATGAGGCAATGAAAGGATACAGTCCTTTGTATGCCACAGTCAATGATTTTACAGTTACAGTTCATATAAGGAAATCAGTCAATTGAAAAAAAATATTTAGGCCCAATCTATGGATTTCACATGAATGGGTGGGCTTGGGGGACAGGCCCACCCACTGGGGATCCAGGCCTAGCCAGTCAGAATGAGTTTTTCCCCGCAAAAGGGCTTTATTACAGACAGAAATACTAATCAGCTGTCTGGATGGCTGGTCTCAGACGATCCTGAAGGTGAAGAAGCCAGATGTGGACGTCCTGGGCTGGCGTGGTTACACGTGATCTGCAGATGTGAGGCCTGTTGGTCAAAAACTACATTGGAGGTGGTTTATGGTAGATACATTTAAAATGTAATTATCTGGCAACAGCTCTGGTGGATATTCCTGCAGTCAGCATGCCAATTGCACACTCCCTGAAAACTTGAGACATCTGTGGCATTGTGTTGTGTGCCAAAACTGCACATTTTAGAGTGGTCTTTTATTGTCCCCAGAACAAGGTGCACATGTGTAATGATCATCCTGTTTCATCAGCTTCTTGATATGCCACACCTGTCAGGTGGATGGATTATCTTGGCAAATGAGATATGCTCACTAACAGGGATGTAAACAAATGTATGCACAAAATTTGAGATAAATACACTTTTTGTGCGCATGGAAAACTTCTGACATTTTATTTCAGCTCATGAAACATGGGACCAACACTTTACATGTTGCGTTTATATTTTCGTTCAGTATAAATCCTCAATCGCGTCTTTAAAAATACTTGCAAGGCACAGAATCACACCAATCACTATGCCAACAAAGGCTTCAGTAGCATAACCTATGTAGGAGGGAGTCGAAGTACTTAAATCAAGCTCAAAATAAACATGGGTCTTTGGGAGAGTTACAATTGAAAATGTTTTTTTTTTACACAGTTCATTGAAGTTGTGTTTGGGCAGAACCTCTGAGATTTCTGCTGGCAGTCAGAAGCACTGGAAATGGGCTCTGTGAACACTTTGGAAGTACATTATGTAGAGACATCGCTTCCCTATCAGTTGGTCGCTGTAGTGTTGACATTTGAAGTCTTGGCTTTTTCCTGTGCCAGATCTATCTCTCCAGATTTGAGTGTCATTGTAGCTTGATACAGAGGGGTCATCAGTAGTGGATAGTGGCGTCTGAGAACTACTTTGACGGCTGTGGCTTTGACATTTCAAGTCTTGGCTATCTCCTACACCGGGTGTGTCATGAAAAATATCTCAACATCTTTGGGTGTCTTTTTTTCACGAGATACAGAGGGTTCATCTGTTGTGCATTCCTACTGTGTAAGTCAGAGTGGTATCCTAATTTTGCCATATCCCATCACACAACATATGTAATTTGTCCACTCTTATTGTTTTTACTACACTCTGCAATGCCATTGAGGCTAGATGGAAGTCGTTTTCTTAGATTTCAGATACATTGTAATCTCGTCATGACAAACCATTGGCTTTGCCTTTCTAAAGGCTTAAAGAAATAACCGTATAATAACAGAAGTTCCTGTCTTATTAGGATGTGTCTTAAGTCTGGGGAAATTGCTGAAATACATTTTTTTTAAATCAATTTCAGTACAGAACAGTCCTGTTATAAATAATGAAATGTCATCTGCATATATACAGTTGAAGTTGGAAGTTTACATACACTTAGATTGGAGTCATCAAAACTAGTTTTCCAACCACTCCACACATTTTTTTTAACAAACTATAGTTTTGGCAAGTCGCTAAGGACATCTACTTTGTGCATGACAAGTAATTTTCCCAACAATTTTTGCAGACAGATTATTTCACTTATAATTCACTGTATCACATTTCCAGTCCAGTGGGTAAGAAGTTTACATACACTAAGTTGACTGTGCCTTTAAACAGCAAGGAAAATTCCAGAAAATGATGTCATGGCTTTACAAGCTTCTGATAGGCTAATTGACATCATTTGAGTCAATTGGAGGTGTACCTGTAGATGCATTTCAAGGCCTTCCTTCAAACTCGGTGCCTCTTTGCTTGATATCATGGGAAAATCAAAAGAAATCAGCCAAGACCTCAGAAACAAAATTGTAGACCTCCACAAGTCTGGTTCATCCTTGTGAGCAATATACAAATCCCTTAAGGTACCACGTTCATCTGTACAAACAATAGTACGCAAGTATAAACACCATGGGACCATGCAGCCATCATACCGCTCAGGAAGGAGACGCATTCTGTCTCCTAGAGATGAACGTACTTTGGTGCGAAAAGTGCAAATCAATCCCAGAACAACAGCAAAGGACCTTGTGAAGATGCTGGAGCAAACAGGTACAAAACTATCTATATCCATAGTAAAACGAGACCTTACCTGAAAGGCCGCTCAGCAAGGAAGAAGCTACTGCTCCAAAACTGCCATAAAAAAGCCAGACTACAGTTTGCGACTGCACATGGGGGACAAAGATTGTACCTTTTGGAGCAATGTCCTCTGGTCTGATGAAACAAAAATAGAACTGTTTGGCCATAATGACCCTCATTATGTTTGGAGGAAAAACGGGGACGCTTGCAAGCCAAAGAACACCATCCCAACCGTGAAGCACAGGGATGGCAGCATCACAAAATAGATGGCTTCATGAGGTAAGAAAATGATGTGGATATATTGAAGCAACATCTCAAGACATCAGTCAGGAAGTTAAAGCTTGGTCGCAAATGGGTCTTCCAAATGGACAATGACCCTAAGCATACTTCCAAAGTTGTGGCAAAATGGCTTAAGGACATCAAAGTCAAGGTATTGGAGTGGCCATCACAAAGCCCTGACCTCAATCCTATAGAACATTTGTAGGCAGAACTGAAAAAGCATGCGCGATCAAGGAGGCCTACAAACCTGACTCAGTTACACCAGCTCTGTCAGGAGGAATGGGCCAAAATTCACCCAACTTGTTGTGGGAAGCTTGTGGAAGGCTACCCGAAATGTTTGACCCAAGTTAAACAATTTAAAGGCAATGCTACCAAATACTAATTGAGTGTATGTAAACTTCTGACCCACTGGGAATGTGATGAAAGAAACGAAAGCTCAAATAAATCATTCTCTCTACTATTATTCTGACATTTCACATTCTTAAAATAAAGGGGTGATCCTAACTGACCAAAGACATGGTTTTACTAGGATTAAATATCAGGAATTGTGAAAAACTGAGTTTAAATGTATTTGGCTAAGGTATATGTATTCTTCTGACTTCAACTTTAACTGGGTTGTGGCTACTATTTTTATTCCCTTATTATCGCCAGTACCTTATTGAATTAGCAAGGAGCTTGAGATCAATATGCAAACAGGAGAGTAGATAGTGGGCCACCCTGGCTTGAGCATCTGTCCCTATTACCATATTAATGAGTAATATGGGGCCTTGGAGATGCTGATTCATCTTGAGCCTTGTTTTTCTTCAATATCAGGGACACTTTGTAGGCAGGGCCCATGTTGATACCGTAGCTAGAAAGGTCTGGCATTGAAGGCCATCAGCTTTTCCTCTTATTAAAGATGTTTTTTGTGGCAAACTATATATCGCCATATACATTTCAGTTGGTAATAGTAATTGGTACGCTGTAACTATACTGTATTTACATGTTTTTTTTGCACACAAGGAGGTGGTTTCCCAAATGCAGATTAAGCATGCACTAAAAAGCATCAATAGATTATCCAATAAATGTGCGTTTTAGGCTTAGTCTGTGTCCGGGAAACCACCCCTTAGTAATGTAAAGTGCGACCATTTTGTATTTCTCTCTGAGAATTTGATTTGTTAAGCAATCTGTTAAGAGTATAAGACAGGACACTCAGATTTTTTTAAACATTTATTTTATATAACCTTTATTTAACTAGGCAAGTCAGTTAAGAACAAATTCTTATTTACAATGACGTCTGAGTTTCTACTTGATCCGGTGCTCTGATGAGCTCTTTGTAAAGACCTTGACTCCGCCAATTCCCTTACAAGGTTTGACGCTTTCCTCTCCAATTAGAATCAGACCTCAGCTAAGCTACATGTTTTTCCTTTTTGAATAAAATATTAGCCCGTAGAGGTCTTGTTCTTGATCTTATTCTTGTTCTTCTTTTTTAAACTTCGACTCGAGTTTGGATCGATTGTTCACAGCAACGGAATTAAAATATGGTGTCCGTGAGTGTGATGCGGTCATTTGCATTTGCAGATAACTCTTTGTCGCAGTCATTTACAAACCATACTCCTTTCACATCAGCCCTTCCAAGGATCCGTTTCAATCGATCATGTCACCAGAAAATCTGTATGGCTGCAATTCGCTGTAAACTCATCTTCTATAATTGACTTTTAGGGCTGAGGATGTGCATTTTAGGATTAAGGCTAGAGAATGATTGAGTGATCGACACAGACCACGCTTCCGCTTTGATATGACAGTCGCTAAGAGTGGAGCTTCTGTAGGAGACAGCTGATCCATAAGCTTCTCAAACTCTTTGCAGTGAGTGTAAAGGAGATCACTCTGACAGGCAGAAACAGTGTATGAAGAGTCCTGAAGGGTAAATGGAAGCTTAGTATGGTCTGCCAGATGCTTTTATTGTTGACCGTTTAGATGAGGGTGACACGTGTCTCGTCCAATCATCCTCTAGCGAGCATCTGCACCTGCAACTTTAACAAGTTCGAGAGAGATACCTTGAGGCATTTCCGCAGCATTATTTTGCTGTTTAGCCTGGATTCCCTGACCTTCAAACTTTGTTGTTGTAGCGAATTATAATATATAAGTCCAAATGTCAAATCGCATCACAGAATGTGTCATATTGTGTATGAAACCTTAAAGGGATACTTTGGCATTTTGGCAATGAAGCCCTTTATCTACTTCCAGAGAGTCAGACCTCATGGATACCATTTTTATGTCTCTGCATCCAGTATGAAGGAAGTTAGAGGTATCTACCCCTCCATTCACAAAATTGTCAGAATAATTTGGACAGACACCCCCTAAAGCACTTATTAATGTTATATGTCTTAGTTGTGCTTTACTATAGTCATGCTGCATTGCTTGCTTGATGACCAATACATAAGCACACTGAACAGCTTAAAAGGTCAAACAAAAATCTGGATTAATTGTATTAATACAGCGAGGAAAAAAAGGATACATACAAATAAAATGATATTGCGGCGTAAGTGCGAACAATAAATATAGAGGAAAGTATGATCATAATCAGTAATGTCTCGCACACTTTTTTATCATAAAGTTCATGCATGGTTCCCAATATGGCAACACTTGGTTCATAATATATTATGACATTTGCGGTTCACTGGATCTCATTTGGCATAATACTCCATGACATATGAGCTCTACTGGATCAAAATTTCACTGTGGGTCTGTTCTCAGGCAGGCACACGTCACCTTGTATGACAGCTGCCATTTCTCCCAGCCACAGTACCCTTTCTTTAGAGAGGAGAGGAGGCGTAAGTGTCTGGACTGGAATCCCGGCCAATTCTAGCTCATTGAATCACATAGCGCTGTCATTCCACCTCATTAACTCTGTGTGTAAGAGAGTGTGTGTGTGTGTGTTTCATAGAGAGAAAGAGAAAAGCGGGGGAGAGATAGTAAAATAAATGAAAAAGTGATACAGTGGCTTGCGAAAGTATTCACCCCTCTTGGCATTTTTCCTTGTTGCCTTAGAACCTGGAATTAAAATTTATTTTGGGGGGTTTGTAACATTTGATTTACACAACATGCCTTCGACTTTGAAGATACAAAATGTTTTATTGTGAAACAAACAAGAAGATTAAAAAAACTTGAGCATGCATAACTATTCACCCCAAAAAGTCAATACTTTGTAGAGCCACCTTTTGCAGCAGTTACAGCTGCAAGTCTCTTGGGGTATGTCTCTATAAGCTTGGCACATCTAGCCACTGGGATTTTTGCCCATTCTTCAAGACAAAACTGCTCCAGCTCCACCAAGTTGGATAGGTTCCGCTGGTGTACAGCAATCTTTATGATACCACAGATTCTCAATAGGATTGAAGTCTTAGCTTCGACTTGGCCATTCCGAGACATGTAAATGCTTCCCCTTAAATCACTCAAGTGTTGCTTTAGCAGTATGGTCATTGTCCTGCTGGACGGTGAACCTCTGTCCCAGTCTCAAATTCCTGGAAGACTGAAACAGGTTTCCAGCAATAATTCCCTGTATTTAGAGCCATCCATAATTTTTTCAATTCTGACCAGTTTCCCAAAACCAAAATTGGAACCAATATGTTTTATATTTCTATGACCAACATATGTAGCAATTCTAAGGAAGAGGGCTATTCCCTGGTACAGAAAACGTGTTCTTTGTAAGGCCACCTCTTACTGCATGCCAGTCCGTCAGCACCACTGCTCTGAGTTGTGTCCCTGCACATGTTGTTCTGATGAATCTGTGTGAGTGAAGGAACAATGTTGTACAATAGGGAACCTGTATATGTCTCTCTCATGCTATGAGTCGTTTCTATTGCTTCATGTTCATGAGTGATTAGTCAATGTTGAGTCGTGTTACTCTCGTACTGCATGTGTGAAACAGAGAGTGGTTGAAGAATAGGCTCTGGATTAGCTAATTAGATCATTGATGAATGCATTTGCTGTTGTAAATGTGTTCTGTAGTCAATACTTAAGGCCTGATGAATCGAAACTGGCTTGTATGAGCGTCTAATATAATTACATTTGTCACTGCGGATGAAACAGAAAAGCAGTGCAAGCCATTACTAAATGTTGTCAATGATTTTCTCTCATCAACCCTTAACTAATACCACCTTTTTATTTTTTTTATTTTTTTTGCAGAACAAGAGCTTGAAAAATAAACTGCTATCTGGCAACAAACTGTGTGATGTCCATGCAGAAGAGGTAAGTCCTTTCAATCACACCGATGAACAGGTTTAAAATAAAAATGTAAAGAAAGTTCATAATTCAGTTGGATTGAATTGGGGCCCAAGTCTTCATTGATTAGACTGACCCTCACTTTACATGCATTTACTCTGATCATGCATATATTCTTTTTTTAAATATATATTTTGGCATTGCAGCCTTCATAAGAGTGCTTGTCATGAAGGCTGGCAAAAACCTTTAGTTTTTAATAATGAATAATCACTTTTTGTTTAACTTTAATAGTATCCCAAGTGGCTGAATCTCTCCTGCACACAAGCCCCTTAGAACAGCCTACCCAGCAAAAAAAAACAGCAGTGCCTTGGATAACTTTGTACAGTTCACTTTTCAGCAATTGAAAAAGCAGTGTGATATTTTGGAATTGCTTTGATTGGTCCTAAAGTCATGAAACTTTCACAGCACATGGAGGGGAATGATTACTTTCAGTCTATGTAAAAAGGATAAAAAAAGGCAAATATGGACATACAAGGTTTTTCGAGGACGCCGATGATAAGCAACACAATATGTTGTGTGCAATTAGGCTTTTCCCTGTGTGTAGTTTTGTCTATTCAAAAAGTCTATGTTTTTTCAAGTCCCAGCAGCTTATCCAGTCATTTGAGGGAGGTGTGACATATATACTTCTTTCCTCAGTAACATACTCACTGAAGAGAAACCAAAACCCTTCAAAGCTTGACCGGTACACTTCCTATCATCTTGATCCTGCTGTCAATGGACACTTTCAATGGCCAATCAGCTGAACGTACACTACATGACCAAAAGTATGTAGACACCTGCTTGGCGAACATCTCATTCCAAAATGATGGGCATTAATATGGAGTTGGTCCCCTTTTGCTGCTATAACAGCCTCCACTCTTCTGGGAAGGCTTTCCACTGGAGGTTGGAATATTGCCGTGGGAACTTGCTTTCATTTAAACACAAGAGCATTAGTGAGGTCGGACACGGCACTCCAATTAATCCCAAATGTGTTCGATGAAGTTGAGGCCAGGGCTCTGTGCAGGCCAGTCAAGTTCTTCCACATTGATCTCGACAAACCATTTCTGTATGGACTTCGCTTTGTGCACGGGGGCATTGTCATGCTGAAACAGGAAAGGGCCTTCCCCAAACTGTTGCCACAAAGTTGGAAGAACAGAATCGTCTAGAATGTTATTGTATGCTGTAGAGTTAAGATTTCCCTTCACATGTGGAAGGGCTTGCAAACTATTACGGCCTATAAAGGGAAAATCAGCTGAGCATTGCCCACTAGCCTACTAGACGGGCGAAATTACTTTTATGCTCGCTTCAAGGCAAGCAACAATGAAGCATGCATGAGAGCACCAGCTGTTACGGACGACTGTGTGATCACGCTCCCCGTAACCAATGTGAGCAAGACCTTTAAACAGGTCAACATTCACAAGGCCGCGGGCCAGATGGATTACCAGGACATGTACTCAGAGGGAAATCCTTGTCTCATCGAGCACCAGCGACTCCTGTGGCGGGCCGGGTGCAGTGCGCGCTAACCAAGGTTTCCAGGTGCACAGTGTTTCCTCCGACAAATTGGTGCGGCTGGCTTCCGGGTTGGATGGCGCTGTGTTGAGAAGCAGTGCGGCTTGGTTGGTTTGTGTATTGGAGAACGCATGACTTTCAACCTTCGTCTCTCCCGAGCCCGTATGGGAGTTGTAGCGAAGAGACAAGATAGTAGCTACTAAACAATTGGATACCACGAAAAAGGGGTTAAAAAAACCCCACAAAAAAGTATAAAATAAAAAAAAACAGGTTTCTGTGCTAATGTACCACACAACCAACAAACAAAGTATACTGACTTTGGGCACTTCAATATCCTGGTTTGCGTTTTCAACACCACAATAAATGTCACTCTCGACAAACAGAAAATACATCCCAATCTTGTAGGCTTACCCAGTATTTTAGACATTTTGGTGTTTTGTAACAGATGTCTCTTTTGCATTCGTCAATTTTCCGCTGTACAGTTTGGATTGATTGAGTGATTGATTTTAATTGTCATTTCAAAAAATACACATACAGTTGAAGTCGGAAGTTTACATACACCTTAGCCAAATACATTTAAACTCCATTTTTTCACAATTCCTAACATTTAATCCCAATGAAAATTCCCTGTTTTAGGTCAGTTAGGATCACTACTTTATTTTAAGAATGTGAAATGTCACATAATAGAGATAATTATTTATTTCAGGTTTTATTTATTTCATCACATTCCAAGTGGGTCAGAAGTTTACATACACTCAATTAGTATTTGGTAGCATTTAAATTGGTTAACTTGGGTCAAACATTTCAGGTAGCCTTCCACAACCTTCCCACAATAAGCTAGGTTAATTTTGGCCCATTCCTCTTGACAGAGCTGGTGTAACTGAGTCAGGTTTGTAGGCCTCCTTGCTCGCACATGCTTTTTCAGTTCTACCCACAAATTTCTATAGGATTGAGGTCAGGGTTTTGTGATGGCCACTCCAATGCCTTGACTTTGTTGTCCTTAAGCCTTTTTTCCAGAACTTTGGAAGTATGCTTGGGGTCATTGTCCATTTGGAAGACCTGTTTGCGACCAAGCTTAAACTTCCTGACTGATGTCTTGAGATGTTGCTTCAATATATCCACAAAATTTTCTACCTCATGATGCCATCTATTTTGTGAACTGCACCAGTCCCTTCTGCAGCAAAGCACCCCCACAACATGATGCTGTCACCCCCGTGCTTCACGGTTCGGATGTTGTTCTTCGGCTTGCAAGCCTCCCCCTTTTTCCTCCAAACAAAACGATGGTCATTATGGCCAAACAGTTCTATTTTTGTTTCATCAGACCAGAGGACATTTCACCAAAAAGTACGATCTTTGTCCCGACGTGCAGTCGCAAACCGTAGTTTGGCTTTTTTATGGAGGTTTTGGAGCAGTGGCTTCTTCCTTGCTGAGCGGCCTTTCAGGTTATGTCGATATAGGACTCGTTTTACTGTGGATATAGATATAGTCCTTTGCTGTTGTTCTGGGATTGATTTGCACTTTTTGCACCAAAGTACGTTCATCTCTAGGAGACAGAACGCATCTCCTTCCTGAGTGGTATGACGGCTGCATGGTCCAATGATGTTTATACTTGCGTACTATTGTTTGTACAGATGAATGTGGTACCTTCAGGCGTTTGGAAATTGCTCCCAAGGATGAACCAGACTTATGGAGGTCTACAATTTTTTTCCTGAGGTCTTGGCTAATTTCTTTTGATTTTCCCATGATGTCAAGCAAAGAGGCACTGAGTTTGAAGGTAGGCCTTGAAATACATCCGCAGGTTCACCTCCAATTGACTCAAATTATGTCAATTAGCCTATCAGAAGCTTGTAAAGCCATTACATCATTTTCTGAAATTTTCCTTGCTGTTTAAAGTCACAGTCAACTTAGTGTATGTAAACTTCTGACCAACTGGAATTGTGATACAGTTATAAGTGAAATAATCTGTCTGTAAACAATTATTGGAAAAATGACTTGTGTCATGCGCAAAGTAGATGTCCTAACAGACTTGCCAAAACTATACTTTGTTAACGAGAAATTTGTGTAGTGGTTGAAAAACAAGTTTTAATGATTCATGTATGTAAACTTATAACTCTATACTCAAAGATCTTTTTTAAGTAACCGGGATTGCACTATACAGTCTGGGAATTATTTCCATTGTGGTCCCTATTCTATACATAAATACATATACAATTACATAGATAGACACATTACAGAGATTGAGAATTTTCTTCATCTAAATCTCCAGATGAGTATGTGGGGAGAGTACATTTCTTACAAGCTTGTTTGGCTGGTTGCTTAGATGTTTGAGGCTGCTGGTGAACCATGAAGTGCAGGCATAATCAAAGTGACACTGGACTAGCACACTTCTCAGAGTCTTTAGGGTGTCTATAGCTCGGTTTCCATCCAATTGGCGACAGATTTTCATGTGAATATTCTAAAATCTTAATGAAAACAATATGCCTCTTCAGAATTTCCTTTAGGAAAATTTGGCGCCAGACAACATGAGAGGGAACATTTACATTTTCCGGGACATTTGAGAAATGTAATGGACATCCATATGCATTCAGATCCAACCTGGCGCAGCCAGCAGCATCACTAAACAAGGGATGTTGGCCAAATGAGCCACATTTACGTGTCCTATAAAAACAGCCAAAATGACAAAATATCTATGTAGCATATCTAAAACTTTATCGCCTATATTTTGGGAGGGGTTTAGGCTACTTTCCTAAAACAATTGTTGTCCACCTCACTGTTCGGTTCTCAAAGATATTAGCACTAAATGTATGAGGGCATTGCATGCAAAGGCCAATAGGCTTAGGTGTTCACTATATGATATTCATATCATAGGCCTAAAGTCGTTTAAGCTGAATTATAGCCACACCATACCAAACCTTCACAAACGTATCTAATCTTTATTAGGGTAATATCAAAAGTAAGTCAAGCCATTGTTTATAGGGAAAATATGAGCAGAAAAGTAAAAGTAAACCAGGTGGAAAAAAATGCATTACCCTTCCCTGTGCTCCCAAAGCAAAAATAAAAGTTTCACTATTTTGGACCACACCTCCCCCCAGTAAAATTTGATCTGTCCCTTACCTCATTTCACTCTCACCTTTTTATGTCGTCTTTTAAACTTGTGCTTTTTCTGTAGTCTTTTAAAATAGGGCTTTCTGCCCTTTCACGCTATCCACCTTTTGTTTAAAGAAGTTACTTTCCCGGAGGATGAAAACACCTGTTAAACTCTTATTAGTGCAAAGGCCCCAAGAGGACTGACTGTAATCTCCAGCATCAGGGAACCAACCCCCATGTGCTTCCATGAGTTTACCGATGTGTAATGTCAGGGATAGCTGGGCACCGTGTGTGTTTGTGCACACGTGTGCTGCAGTTAAAGTCGGAGGCCAGGGAAAGCCATGTATTTTGCAGACTGTCTGAGCTCTGTGTGTGCCTGTATGTGTGAGTGTGTGTCACCATCCAGATGAGAAGGGAGGGGTGCTACCAGGGAACTGCATGTGTGGTAGAGGTTGTGTGGAGTGGGAGTGGGAATAGGGCTTTAGACAGTGGGCAAGTAGCCAGTGCATGACTGAATAATTGTGTGGGCTTTGCAGTTCACTGAATGGGAGATTTTACATGTTCTTGCTCTCTGTCGGTCCCTCCTTTGAGCCGGAGCTTTGCCCAAGTAACACGCACAAAGGTGTGCTCCGCTGCATCCGGTGAAATCCTTCTACGTGATCTAAAACCAATTTCACTATTTGAATAAGCTAACACTTATTTTCTTATCTTCTACTTGCAGTCCAAAAAAATCCAGGCTCAACTGAAAGAGCTGCGGTACGGGAAAAAGGATTTAATTTTCAAGGTAAGCGCAAAGTGAAATGGGCTGCTTTATTATGGTACCAGACCAGGAGTTAACAGGTGCTCCAGTCCACCATGAAAAGAAGATCCTATCTGGGGCCACTTGGCTTAATTGAGTCTGCGATTAGTAAGTTCCCAATGGAAGGGATGGCCAGTACACAGAGGACTCACAGGCTTTTGCACAATTGCTTTCCCCTCTTATACTGTAGTCAGTGCAACGTGCATTATTCTGTTACCACCCTGGAAGGTTTCCTTTGGTTTCATGATGTGTACAGCTTTGGACAGATAAGTTGCAGGTTCCAGATCTGTTTGTGTTGTCTTGTCAACTCCTATTGTCATTGACATGCCACACATTATTTACACTGTTGTCACATCCCCGAAGTGAATAAGCCCCTTTTCAAAAATAAATCTAATTTGTCATGTGTTGCATCCGTTTCCACAACCAAAAATTACATTATCCGATGACAAACCTTTTCTGAGATATTGTTGAAATTTAAGTCCGATCTATGCTGCATTGCCAAATTCCTTGGAAAGTAGTATACTTAAATCAGTATATGGTGTTAAATATATAAATGAATCCTTATGCAATCCATGAAGATCTATTGAGATAAAGGAGACATGGACAAGACTACAAGCTCTGGTATCATAAACAATCAAATGTAACCCCCAGCAGTGAAAAAAATCCACAGGTCTATCACATAAAGTAAACTATACGCTTACACACAACTACACATTATAATCCCATTCTAATTGGAAGAATTGACCTTTTTAAGTGTATTTTTTTGTATCTAAGAATTCATGTAATAATCATTGGCATTTACGGGGACATAGGCTGACCTTTCGGTTTTTGTTTGGAGGGCTGGGTCGAGAAATGTCAGTTGACATTTCTGCCCCAGTGCCTCCTATTACCATTTCATAAATGCGAGATTTGATCCCTCAGACCTGTCATTTTTTAAGCTCTGTCAGATGGAATAATGACAGTGGCTAGAAAAGGGCTCAATCCTCCCCGCTGAGTTTTATAGCAAATTGTTTGAATATATTGTCCAGTTGGTCCTCGACCGTTCAATTTCAATCTCAAGGATGCATGGACTTTTTGTGGGGGATTGTGTCACAGGTTGGAAATCGTTGTCCCCAAATCTCTCAGGGATGCTCATCCAGAACAACCTTATTTTTCAATCTCCCTGAAAAAATGTTCCAACTCTTCAACCTAAAAATTATTATGGCCTTTAGAAAATTAAACACAGGCGATATAGTAGACAAAAGTGGCTACTTTTGATTTAATTACTTCTGATTTAATTCCAGTCTTCAGTTCTTGTTTAGTCATGTGTAAGACCTGACTAAAGGCATCCACTTCAACAGAAAGTAAGAGTCGGACACTTCACTGACTTCAATATTTTTTCAGCTTTGCAATGGTGATGCTGAGGTCAGGTATAGGTTTAATCAATAAATGTAGTTATTGATGACTTTGCCAATAAGCCATTGGGCGTGACTGTTATAGAACTGCAGTGATTTTTGCAGTGAACATAAGGGCTGTGGCATCGTTATGTACAAATACAAAAATACTTTATTGCTAATGCTTCACATGATTCATACATGATAGCATTTTACTGTAACTGATAAGAAGACTCCATTCCAATTGTGTGGCTCATTTTCATGGTTTGCTTCTTAGAAAAACACATTTTCTGGGAACCTTCCCAGAACATCATTGAAGATTTTAATTAAGTTCTAGTTAGGGTTTTTATCTAACATTAGGATGATAAGGTCTCAAAAACATTCATTAGGTTTCCAGGTAATGTGTTAACACAATGTACCAGTAATGTTTTCCCAGCAAACCAAAA
Source organism: Oncorhynchus masou masou (assembly GCF_036934945.1). NCBI lineage: Eukaryota > Metazoa > Chordata > Actinopteri > Salmoniformes > Salmonidae > Oncorhynchus > Oncorhynchus masou. The sequence continues at coordinate 43,861,374 of NC_088213.1, forward strand.
TTGGTTCAGTGAAAGTTCTCAGGGCATTCGTCAGGTCGCGGCAAATGTTCTCATAACACAAAAACTGTCCATTCTTGGTGATGATTATAGCATGTTTGTGTAAAACATTTGCCTGATGTTGCAAGAACGCTCCTGTAAGACATTTAATGTGCTCTTTAAATGTTCCCAGAATGTTTCATTAGGTTGTTGGAACAGTCTGGTGAGAACATTGTGGGGACGTCACAAAAGATAGATTCACCTGGTGTTACAAGAGCATTTCCAGGACACATTTCATCTGCTCTTTAACACTAGAACTGCTAAAGCAGTCATTTTGACTGCTCTTGAATTTAAAACATGTATTAATCTTTCATTACATGCCCTCTGTTCTTGATATTTCCTAAATAAGTATATATAACACACTGTCGGTGATAGAAGCTTAGAATCACAAACAGAACTGGAGTTATAACCAGTTTTAGGAGGTCATGTTACTTTTTGAATGGTTTTCCCCCATTGCCCCTTCACCTTCCGACAGTTGAAAGTGCAGTGCCCAGCTGATAATCACCCCGATGCTTGCCTCGAAACTGAACCTAAACCAAAACTAATTTCACACATACACTGAGTATACAAAACATTAAGAACTCTTTTAATGACAAAAACTGACCAGGTGAAAGCTATGATCCCTTATTGATGTCACTTGTTAAATCCACGTCAATCAGTGTAGATGAAGGAGAAGAGACAATTTGAAGACAGATTTTTAAGTCTTGAGATATTGAAACATGGATTGTGTATGTGTACCACAGAGTGAATGGGAAAGACAAAATATTTAAGTGCCTTTGAACGGGGTATGGTAGTAGGTGCCAGGCGAACCGGTTAGTGTCAAGAACCGTAACGCTGCTGGGGTTTTCACGTTCAACAGTTTCCTGTGTGTATCAAGAATGCTTCACCACCCAATTGGGGGGGGGTGTATGTACCCTATATCAGTCCACAGAATCCAAACAGTCTTATCAGTCTACTCGCTAGGCTACAGTGAGAGTGGGCGTAATTATACATGTTAAATGACTTTCAATATATGGGAAAAGATCCACATCGGGAATCAGGTGAGCGACTGTTGGAGAATGTGGTGATGAAGCTTGTGGAACCTTACATTGTCACCATGGAAATGTCACCTTGGACAATTTCTTGGAGCCGTCATTGGCCGGCATCATGAACAAAGTGAGTTGGGAGCTCCCTCCCTCTGCGCAAAATAAGGCACCTGCACAGCGGTTGTGCAACAGTGCTGAAGAATGACAAGATGATGGAAACAATAAAGAGAGAACTGGATACTATTACCTACAACACTTACAACCAAACAAAGGTACTGTATGTCAAAGTGTGTCAAGCAAGTGAAAGGTGCAAATATTTGTGTCAACTGTTAGGACAAGGGATAACAGCTAAATGAAATCCAACATTGCATGAAGATGCACACAATGTGAATACAATCTGACAATAACTATTTTATGAGCTAACAATAATGGGCATTTCGACACATTGCTTTTGTGATGATTTTCACTATTTATCAAGGCTACTTGTCATTTACAATGATGTTTAGGCTACTGATGTTTTCATCATTTGGCTTCGCATCTTGCTGACCCTGTGTCTTGGTGATTAGGGTATATATTTTATTTGGTCATTATAGAAAGAAGCTGTTACTGTGTTCCAACACAGTGCCTTCTGAAAGTATTCATAAAAAAGTATTCATACCCCTTGATTTTGTTGTACTACAGCCTGAATTCAATATAGATTCCCCCCCTCCTTCCCATAATGACAAAGTCTAAACATGTTTTTGGACAGGATCTTATTTACATAAGTATTCACACCCCTTTGCTATGACACTCCAAATTGAGCTCAGGTGCATCCAATTTCCTTTGATCATCCTTGAGATGTCACTGCAACTTGATAGGAGTCCACTTGTGGCCAAATCAACAGAACATGTCTGAGCTGAAACTATACCACGAAGTCCAAGGAACTGTCTGTAGATCTTCGAGATATAATTGTGATGAGGCATATATCTGGGGAAGGGTATAAAACAATTTCTAGAGTGTTGAAAGTTTCCAAGAGCACGGTGGTCTCCAACATTGGGAAATGGAAAAAATATGGAAGTACCCAGACTCTGACTAGAGCTGGCCATCCAACTAAACTGAGCAATGAGGTGACCAAGAACCCAATCACCACAGTTCTTTGGCTGAGATGGAGAACCTGCCACAAGGACAACAGTCTCTACAGCACTTCACCAATCTTTGCCTTATGGGAGAGTGGCCAGACATAAGCCACTCCTGAGAAAAAGGCACACGACAGCTCACCTGGAGTTTTCAAAAAGGCATGTGAAAGACTGAGAACATAAGGAAAATGATTGTATGGTCTGATGAGACAAACATTGAGGTCTTTGGCCTAAATGCAAAGCGCTATGTCTGGAGAAAACCAGGCACAGCTCATCACCTGTCTAACACCATCCCTACCGTGAAGCATGGGGGTGGCTAGGGCTGTTGGTGTCACCGTATTACTGCCACACCAGCACTCATGAGTCAAGAGCGCAGTAAAATTCCACGTGACCGTTGACAACGGTAATCTCCTCATATGCACTATGGACATGCGTTGGTAGTGCCCAACTCACTAACGACCATTGTGTCGCTAATGGCCTGGTACTCCGGGCTCTATTGTCCCTCTAACCACTCTGACATCAATGCAAATGCAATAGAACATCACATCAAACACTTATCATCAAAACTCTTATGTGTTTTTAAAACTCACTTCACTTTGATTGATGAATTTGAAAAAGAAGTTCAATAACAGGTTGAAACTGAGTGAAAAACAAGGTTGTTTGGGATGTTGTTAAAAAGCCTAACACATCGAAATGGACAGCGCTTTCTAAGGGGATGATTAATTCAAAACCCTCATGCATATTAGAGCTTATGCATAGCATAGGCCTATATATGAGTCCAAGCCCGATGATGGTGCCTTTATACAATTACATAGCCTACTTATATTATGCATGTCAGAAAAAAGAAATAAAAACTAATTTAATATGTCTTTGGGACAGAATTGGTCTTGCCTTTACTCCAAAATGAAACAAATTCTAGTAATGACCTCCGAGTGTGGACTGTATTATTAGGCATACTTATGGACACGTTACCTTATTATGCTATGCTTCAAACATGAGTCTGGGAAAGAAGGTATAGGTTTAGGCAATGCTGTTGGTTCATTGATTGTGCAGCTTGTGCGGCTTACAGAGTTAGCCTACAATTATAGTGAATTTGTATTTGATTTTGAATAGCCTAGTAATAGTGCATTTTTTATATTTTCATAGTTAATAGGCTGACATGACCTTTAGCTACAGAATATCCCACCACCGTGCATTTCCATCTCCTCCCCTCCCTCCTTCATTCCTTTCCAGAGGGGCTGTCAACAGTTAAATAAAATATGTTTAGTTGTGAAAACATGTTACTATTGATGTTCCCAAGCAGATTTAACTTGGTTTCCCAAATTAAGCACTGGATAGCTGCAGGAACAGGGTTCGAGAGCCCATGGCTTATGAATGGCTGCATTGCTCCTCAAACAGCGGTTGATGTGTGGAGTGAAATAACCTGAGTAGCCCCTCCGCTTGAATGAAAAACGAACTGACGGGAAAGTGGTCTCCATTCGCTATTCGGGTGCATATGACTGACATGTATTTTTTTTCCCTGCTCCTGTTCCTGACAATTTGATAATAGGCCATTCTAAATCGAAACAAATTTGACATCTTAGTAAAGACAAGATTACATTGAGAATAGTCTGATGGGTGAAAAACATGATTACTTAATGAGAGAACAGCATGTGCAGTCGGAGGCAAGGAACAGAGCGCAAGTTTTTTTTTTGTGACTTTCTCAAATCATCAAAAGCCTTTAGTCGCATCATACAGCCCATATTTGTTTGGATTTCTACAACATTCTAAGGATTGTATCATTCACAAATAACGTGGTCAAATAACTCTAAATCTAGCATATAGGACCTGTTTCAAATGATCACTTTTATGCTCCAACATAGCCACTTCACATGCACACGCGCTCCAGGATGGGAAAAATACCCTTTCTATTTTATGCACTTTAGTTCAATTATATTCTTCATACTATCAAATCATCTAATATAAAACAATGACATGGGATTTATAAGAATATCTTGTCTGCTAAATGAACAAGCCTTCCAGCGTGCGGCATGACGCATAGCCAGATAACATACAGTAGGCCAACTCATATTCTGTGCTTCTGAAATACATTTTCTTCATACAGTATCATCAATGTTTCTTTAGACCTGCCTAAAATAAATAATGGGTTTATTGTGATGGTGTATGTTACATTTACTTATTATACTTTAAAAAAATGTACATGTTGCAAAGGCACGCATCACTGGCTTGTGTATCCTGAAGATGCCATTTTTTCCCCCCTGCCTGGATATCTCTGGATATACTGTAGAAGATTTTCCCTTTTGTGACTTCTTTTATAGACACAATTTGATATATATGGGTCACTTTGCCCGTATATTGTTCAGAGCACTCTCGAATGATGACAGCTATTGTAATGGTTCTACTCTCCACCGTATGTACCCCACACCCTTATTGTATATTCCCCACGGAAACAAACTGTGAGCCTTCGGTGGCCTTTCTTTAGTGGTCAATTCTTTCAAAGAGGCAAATTCAACACTCAATAGTCTAACTCCCTGCACTCATATTATTCTCCAATAAAAAAACATATATTGACATTTTCAAATTGCGTCTGTATAGCCCGCATAAAAGGGAACAAAGCCTTCATTGCATACAGTATACAGCTGAGATGTTTACAGCATGAAAATAACCCCACTTGTTATTGACTAGCAATGTTTGATAATCTTTTCTGTCCAATTGCCTCGAAAAGGACCGCTTTGAATCGTTTGTAAGCACTTCAGTATCCACCATCTTCTTCAGAGTAATTTAGTGTAGGGAGCAATGACTACCTCTCTTTTCAAACGTCATTTGATATGAGGAAATTATATACTAGCCTTTATGCCTGTGATACTTTGGAAAAGTCTTTGAACTTTGAAACAATATTCATAAAAGATAGGAATGTTAAGAATGGTCCATGGGGATCTAAAGAATAATCCTGTCATATTGTTTATTATTTTCAAACCAAATCACATTTTATTTGTCACATGCGTCGAATACAACAGGTATTCGAGTGAAATGCTTACTTACAAGCCTTTAACCAACAATGCAGTTCTAAGAAAAGTAAGAGAAACATATAAAATAAAAGTAGCAAATAATTAAACAGCAGCAGTAAAATAACAATAGCGAGGCTATATACTGGGGGTACCTGTACAGAGTCAATGTGCGGGGGCACCGGTTAGTCGGGGTAATTGAGGTAATATGTACATGTAGGTACAGTAGTGTTAAAGTGCCTGTGCATAGGTGAATAAATAGAGAGTTAAATATAGAGTAGCAGCAGCGTAAAAGAGGGGTCTGGATAGCCCTTTGATTAGCTGTTCAGGAGTCTTATGGCTTGGGGTTAGAAACGGATGAAATGCGTGCCCAAATTCAACTGCCTGCTACTCATCGCCAGAAGATAAGATATGCATATTATTAGTATATTTGGATAGAAAACACTCTGAAGTTTCTAAAACTGTTTGAATCATGCCTGTGAGTATAACATAAGTTATTTAGCAGGCGAAACCCTGAGGACAAACCATTCAGATTTTTATTTTAGGTCACTCTCTTTTCAATGAATTTTCATTGGGAATCCAGATTTCTAAGGGATCTTCTTGCAGTTCCTATCGCTTCCACTGGATGTCAACAGTCTTTAGAAATTGTTTGAGGTTCCTTTGTGTAATGAAGAAGTAGGGCCATCTTGAACGAGGGTCACTTGAAGTGTACTGTTAGATAGAGGCTCATGACCAGAAAGCTAGCTACAGTTTGTTTTCCTCCTGTATTGAACACAGATCATCCCGTCTTCAATTTTATTGATTATTTACGTTAAAACATACCTAAAGTTGTATTACAAAACTAGTTTGAAATGTTTTGGCAAAGTTTACAGGTAACCTTTGAGATATTTTGTAGTCACGTTGCGCAAGTTGTTGTGGTGTTTTTCTGGATCAAACGCGCCAAATAAATGGACATTTTGGATATATATCAACGGAATTAATCAAACAGAAGGACCATTTGTAATGTTTATGGGACATATTGGAGTGCCAACAGAAGAAGCTCGTCAAAGGTTATATTTTTATATATATTTTTTTAAATATTTTTATTTCGGCATTCTGTATCGCGCCTGCAGGGTTGAAATATGCTTCTCTCTCTTTGTTTACTATAGTGCTTGCTATCCTCAGATAATAGAATTGTTTGCTTTCGCCAAAAAGCCTTTTGTAAATCTGACATGTTGGCTGGATTCACAAAAAGTGTAGCTTTAATTTGCTATCTTGCATGTGTGATTTACTGAAAGTTAGATTTTTATAGTAATTTATTTGAATTTGGCGCTCTGCATTTTCACTGGATTTTGGCCACTACCGTCCCACATATCCCAGAGAGGTTTTAAGTAGCCTTTTGGACCTAGACTTGGTGCTCCGGTGCCGTGTGGTAGAGAACTGTCTATGACTAGGCTGGCTGGAGTCTTTGACAATTTTTAGGGCCTTCCTCTGACACCGCCTGGTATAGAGGTCATGGATGGCAGGAAGCTTGGCCCCAGTGATGTAATGGGCCGTATGCACTACCCTCTGTAGTGCCTTGTGGTCGGAGGCCGAGCAGTTGATGGTGCAGCTGTAGAACCTTTTGAGGATCTGAGGACCCATGCCAAATCTTTTCAGTCTCCTGAGGGGGAAATACTTTGTCATGCCCTCTTCACGACTGCCTTGGTGTGCTTGGACCATGAGAGTTTGTTGGTGATGTGGACACCAAGGAACTTGAAGCTCTCAACCTGCTCCACTACAGCCCTGTCGATGAGAATGGGGGCGTGCTCGATCCTCCTTTTCCTGTAGTCCACAATCATCTCCTTTGTCTTGAGGAAGAGGTTGTTGTCCTGGCACCACATGGCCAGATCTCTGACCTCCTCCCTATAGGCGGTCTCATCATTGATCAGGTCTAACACTGTTGTATTATCGGCAAACTTGATGATGGTGTTGGAGTCGTGCCTGGGAATGCAGCCATAAGTGAACAGGGAGTACAGGAAGAGACTGAGCACACACCCCTAAGGGACCCCCGTGTTGAGTATCAGAGAGACGGATGTGTTGTTACCTACCCTTACCACCTAGGGGTGGCCCGTCAGGAAGTCCAGGATCCAGTTGCAGAGGGAGTTGTTTAGTCTCAGGTTCCTTAGCATAGTGATGAGCTTTGAGGGCACTATGGTGTTGAAAGCTGAACTGTAATCAATTAATAGTATTCTCACCGAGGTATTCCTTTTGTCCAGGTGGGAAAAGGCAGTGTTGAGCGCTATATAGATTGGATCATCTGTGGATCTGTTGGGGCGGTATCAAATTGAAGATGGTCTAGGGTTTCTGAGATAATGGTGTTAGTGTGAGCCTTGACCAGCCTTTCAAAGATCTTCATGGCTGCAGACGTGAGTGCTACGAGGTTACCTTAGTGTTCTTGGGCACAGGGACTATGGTGTTCTGCTTGATTCCTTGGTTTCAGTGTAAACGGTTCGTTCTGAATCACAGTTCTGTCCATGACTATGCTCTGCAAGAAATCCATGCAATAACAAAACAAAACTTCTGCAATGCCTCATTCAAAAGGCTGACTTGTTGCATAGCTCCATCTCAGTGATGCCTTCAATGGCACAACAGTTAATGTCCTTGCTCGCTCACTGAAACCTGGAGACAACTTGACAACAGTACAGCCACAGTGATTTTGTTTACTCTGAAAGTGTATTTAGTCAATAGTTTTTCTGTTGACGGATGATGGACAACAGAGATGCTTGCCTGTCAAAAACACTGCCAAGATGTCCGCCTTTGTACATTTGCAACTTGAAGCTCTCAGTCAATATTGACTGAAAAGTTTGAGGTGAGTTGAGCTTTTGACGGACAAAAACGGATAATGATAAATGCGTATGTGTATTTTATGTATTTTTGTGGCCTCAGCCTGAGTGTACTTGCTCTGTTTTCTTACCATGTGAAGACAAATACAAAATATGACTACTTCTTCTCTTTGATCAGATCAATTGGGTGATCTCAGCAGCACTCTGAATTTGAGTATTTCACTTTTACACAATGTTACTGATGCAACACCCAACATGTAAATGTACTACAAAGAAGGGTGTAAACCAACCTTGTCACATAATCAACACAACACAAGTGCATTCACACAGGTGCAGTTCAACGTGCCTTTATAATGCCAATGACAGTTGAAACATGAAATCAGGTGTAAGCATTTCTGTATGATCTAAGAGCAGGAAAATACAGGATACATTCAGACACTAGACAACTCAGAAAGGTCACACACTCTTTAAAAAAGTGCTAACTTGAACCTTAAATGGTTCTTTGGCTGTCCCCATAGGAGAACCCTTTGAAAACCCCTTTTGGGTTCCATGTAGAACCTTTTCTACAGAAAGTTATTTTTTCTTAGATTCTAGAGAAGAGGAGGGGAAGATAAGAAACAACATGTTCCACAACAGTATGGTGGACATATTAAAAACTTCTTAGGGATCGGTGTCCCGTCAATGGGACAGTTGTAAATCTTGCAGCGCCTTGTGTCACGATCACAGGTTTTAGAGAAACAACAAAAGTCGGTTTTACTCTTACATATAAGTGATTTGTATCGGCTGAAATTCTTGTTAATATAACTGCACTGTTCCATTTACAGTAGCTATTACAGCGGGAAAAAATGTCATGCTGTTGTTTGAGGAATGCTCCTAACAACAAAACACTTTTTTCACAGCGATAAGTTTGATAATTTCACCTCTGAAGGTGAAATGTATACTTACATTCTGAAATCTTACTCTGATTTATCATCCAAAGGGTCCCAGAGATAACATGAAATGTTGTTTTGTTAGGTAAAATCTTTTTTCATATCCTGAAAAGGTCCATATAGCATGCACGATCGATTTTGTTTCCACTTGTTCAATTTGCAAAGAAAGGAATCTGTGAAAATCTAACCCTAAAAGTTGTTTCAACCAGTCAAATCATATTCATATGTATTCCCGCAGAGATCCTAGAACGTAACCAGACTTCACTATATCATTAGGGGTGTAGTATATCCTATATGACACCAAATTTTGTCAGAGAGCGACGCCTTCATGGCACGCCAATGACACGGGCGTCTTCACTTGATCGACTAACTTTGTCAAATAAGCACAAATTGGGGTCAAACAAAGCTAGCTAGATAGCCAATGAGCTGGGCTTTACGGGAGTATCCGGGCAGTATCCCTGTATCTGTCGTAAAATGTATTTGCTGACCTTGTGCAACAGCATGCCTTTTCCTTTTGGGCAAAAATTATAAGAATATTCAGAGTTATGAAAACTCGATGTTTTGCAAATGTTGAACTTATAATATTGCTACTAATACTGAAAAAGCTAAATCAAAGTCCAAGTATACAGATTTGGCGATTTTCTTGCAGAACAATTTAATATGAATGCAAATGTCTCCTTCACGAATTGCCCACATGTACCTGGGTGACTTCACACTAAATGTTGCATTTACACTGATGCCCTCTTGTGGACACTATCAGAATTAAAAACAGAGTGATGGCTAGAACTGTGACCTCTCTGTTGCATTTCAAAGATGGTGGTATTTTCTTCTACCAGATCTATTGTGTTATATTATTTTCATTCAACTCACACAAAGTGTTTCCTTTCAAATGGTACCAAGAATATTGCTTCAGGGCCTGAGCTACAGGCAGTTAGATTTGGGTATGTCATTTTAGGCAAAAACTGAAAAAAGGGTGCTATCTCTAGAAGTTTCAATTAAGCGATGGCAGAAGTAGGGGTGTAGCAGGTGTGGCAGCACCCCATGGTCTACTGCACCTTTGAATTTAAGATGGGTTAAATGAACTGGACTGAACTGGACAATGACTGTAGGCCAACCTCTCACATGTCAAATATAAAATGAACTTGAACAAATGATCAAAATTAAGTATTTCAAATACTCAATACCCATGCCAAATATTTTCAGTCTCCTGGGGGAAGGGGAAGATAGATAACGTTATGCATCCAAGACGAACTGAAATATTATCAGAAGCACGTTGGATCGTTTTCACAGCCTTCATTTCCTTAAAAACAAAAGCAGTTAAACTGATGTCCTTTTGCGTGGGAATATTCATTCCCGTGTTAAGATTTTCGCCCTGGTCCCTAAACGTCTAGCGAGGCCAAGTTGAGTAATAAGTAGCCACCTAAATGTCTGAAATTATAAGCAGAAACATAACTATGTGGGCTTTTAAAAAATCCTGCACCCCTATGAAAAAAATCTTTATGCCGTCCCTTGACATATTAGGACATTTTCGATTAGAGTCTGATGTACACCATGCAACACTCCACATCTCCATAATAGCCATAGGTCTTACGTGAACTGATACCCTCACATATAGTCTCCTACACATATTCATGCTCGATCATTTAGACCAGAGTTTTTTCCATGCCAGAAGACGTTGACCTTGTAATTTGTGAACGTACGCCTGTACAGTATATCAGTCGGAGAGCCCTGTAAAAGGCGCGCTATAAACTTTCACAATGTGAAGTCCATCACCCGGGCTGTTTTACACACCCTCTGTAAATCCCCTCCTATTAAGCATGTCCTCCCTCCCTGATGACTTCCTCAATATTGTAATGAGTCCTTCTAGAATCAAATTCATTTGAACTCAGTCAATTCACATAATGAATCAGATTACATTTGTTCATAGGGCGAATAAAAACAAGCCTTTTTGAAATTTCCAATTTATGGATGGAATTTTAATTGCGTTGAGATTGAGTTGGCCTCAACCCTGCTCTTGAGCACGCGTGATGGTTTTACCGGTGCCATTTTCTTCCGTTGACAAGATCAAACCGTTGGTGAACAGCCATCTTGTTTTAGTCGAGACGGTCTTGAATAAATCTAGGTGGATCCCTTTTATTCCCCCTTATCCCTCCTATAGTATGTAACCCTGAAGTTTGAACCTTGAAATGTACTGGTCTACACATTGAGACGCTTTTGAGGGGAAGTTACCACATCGCACAGGGATAAGTCGTGGATATGTATATATTTTGTTAAAAGCAGAAGGGTATTCGTAATCCTAAAAGCCAGACTGTAGGCTACATTTTCATTATGTTGGAATACTGGAACTTGCAATTGCAGAAATATTCTGCCTTTTTCATGGATTGTAAAAAGGTAGTTTGGTGATACCTTATTGCTCAAACAGTTTGGTATGTACTGTAATTGAGCCATGTTCAATCAAATCGTCTTGATTCTGTCACATTTTTATCGTAGGCTTTTGGGGGTAATCATTTTGAGAGGAACACAATCACTGGGATGCTCAGCCAAAAGTGATGAACCCACGCAGAGCAAGTCTGAGCAAGCGCCTCTGACTGAAGTGACCGCCTAACCTGTATTTAGTAGTCAAGACACGGTAGCTTAGGAAATTGCTGTGTTTGCAAGAGTTCAACTGTTTCAGCTCAAGTATCTTGTCTTTCCGCAGGGACAGCAGCTAATGGATCTGGAGCACAAGTTAACCATTGCCAAAGAAGAGCTGGAAAAGGCCGCACTGGACAAGGTGGATGTCATTAAACTGTTACTTCCTTGTAATCCATCACTTTTCAGTCTCTCACTTTGATATTTGGTGACTTCTTGTTTGTATCGTGTTTCTCCTCTTCATTTCTTCTCGGGGATAGTGTTCTCAGTCTAACCTATTGAAATGCTTTGCACTGCCAAACTGTTTTAAGTGTAGCTTTTTACTCCTTAGTTACTAAATGAATAAATGGATGGCATGAGACTACGCTTGCGCCCTACAGTTTTCAACGGCTCTATTTATATTTATGGGTGCTTCGGAGAAGGAGTTTCATTGTGCTATTCTACAGTAGGTGTAGGGATGAATGCGTAATTGTGGAATGGCTGGCTCCTGAACAGTGTCTACCCCCAAGTCATAAGACTGCTGGACAGTTAATCAAATGGCCAGACTGTTTATATTGTCGCCCTTTATGATTTATTTTTACCTCTTTATTTTATTGCACTGACATCTCTTGCACGGGCTCTATGCATATTCACTAGACTCTACTCACACATACTACACTGACACTCCAACACACACTACATACGCTAACACGCACATGCATATTGAAGCCGCCCACTTTCACAGTCTTCACACACGCCTCTGCTACTCTCTTTATTATATATCCTGTTTGCCTACAGCTGAAGTCGGAAGTTTACATGCACTTAGGTTGGAGTCATGAAAACTCGTTTTTCAACCACCACAAATTTCTTGTTAGCAAACTATAATTTTGGCAAGTCGGTTAGGACATCTACTTTGTGCATGACACAAGTCATTTTTCCAACAATTGTTTACAGACAGATTATTTCAATATATCACAATCCAGTGGGTCAGAAGTTTACATACACTAAGTTGACTGTGCCTTTAAACAGCTTGGAAATGTATGTCATGGCTTTAGAAGCTTCTGATAGGCTAATTGACATCATTTGAGTCAACTCAGTGCCTCTTTGCTTGATATCATGGTAAAATCAAAAGAAATCAGCCAAGACCTCAGAAAAAAAATTGTAGACCTCCACAAGTCTGGTTCTTCCTTGGGAGCAATTTCCAAAAGCCTGAAGGTACCACGTTCATCTGTACAAACAATAGTATGCAAGTATAAACACCATGGGACCACGCAGCTGTTATATACAGGAAGGAGACGCATTCGGTATCCCAGAGATGAACGTACTTTGGTGCGAAAAGTGAAAATCAATCCCAGAACAATAGCAAAGGACCTTGTGAAGATGCTGGAGGAAACAGGTACAAAAGTATCTATATCCACAGTAAAACAAGTCCTGTATCGACATAACCTGAAATGCCGCTCAGCAAGGAAGAAGCCACCGCTCCAAAACTGCCATAAAAAACCCAGACTATGGTTTGCGACTGCACATGGGGACAAAGATCGTACTTTTTGGAGCAATGTCCTCTGGTCTGATGAAACAAATAGAACTGTTTGGCTATAATGACCATTGTTATGTTTGGAGGAAAAAGGGGGATGCTTTCAAGCCGCAGAACACCATCCCAACAGTGAAGCATGGGGGTGGCAGCATCATGTTGTGGGTGTGCTTTGCTGCAGGAGGGACTGGTGCACTTCACAAAATAGATGGCATCATGAGGTAAGAAAATGATGTGCATATATTGAAGTAACATCTCAAGACATCAGTCAGGAAGTTTAAGCTTGGTCGCAAATGGGTCTTCCAAATGGACAATGACCCCAAGCATACTTCCAAACTTCTGGAGAAAATGGCTTAAGGACAACAAAGTCAAGGTATTGAAGTGGCCATCACAAAACCCTGACCTCAATCCTATATAATTTTTGTGGGTAGAACTGAAAAAGTGTGCTCGAACAAGGAGGCCTACAAACCTGAGTCAGTTACACCAGGTCTGTTAAGAGGAATGGGCCAAAATTCACCTAGCTTATTGTGGGAAGCTTGTGGAAGGCTCCCTGAAACATTTGACCCAAGTTAAACAATTTAAAGGCAAAGCTGCCAAATCCTAATTGAGTGTATGTAAACTTCTGACCCACTGGGAATGTGATGAAAGAAATAAAAGCTGAAATAAATAATTCTCTCTACTATTGTTCTGACATTTCTCATTCTTAAAATAAAGTGGTGATCCTATCTGACCTAAGAAGGGGAATTTTTACTCTAATTAAATGTTTGGAATTGTGAAAAACTGAGTTTAAATGTATTTGGCTAAGGTGTATGTAAACTTCCGACTTCAACTGTACATGTTCATGCTGTATTACCTCAACTACCTCGTACCCCTGCACATTGACCCGGTACTGATACTCACTGTATATAGCCTTGTTATTGTTATTTTATTGTGTTACTATTTCTGTTTTTATTTAGCAAATATCTTTTTAACTGCGTTTTTGGGAATTGACTCATAAGTAAGCATTTCACGGTAAAGTCTACACCTGTTGTATTCGGCGCATGCGATCAATATAATGTGATTTGATAACGGTTACATTTTATCAATGGGTGGATATACAATAATTGGTGTGTAATTGAGGGAATTGTCAGATTAATGTAGAAAGGGAAGCCCCAGTGATTGTTATTTGCTGTTACATGGATGGATGGTCAAAGACTCATATCTGTTTGCTTCTGTTGCTTGGAACAGGAGTCTCAATTGAAGGCACTGAAGGACACAGTGCACATCTGCTTCTCTGCTGTTCTGCACAACCAGCCCACCAACAGCCACAGGTTCCCCGCCACCCCCACCCACTTGTTCAGATACTCCTCACTTGTCAACAGCTCCAGAGTCACCTTTCAGCAGCCACACGCCAAGGTAATGCACATTCTGACCCCATGCAACTCCCGCCAGTTAAGAGAAACAGCAACATAAACATTGCAGCAGATTATAGAGGGTGACGACCACAGAGCAAAGTACCGATTTCTCAATCGAATGCACCCAGTGTCACTCCCTGTGGAGGAGTCGTTCCAAACATAATTACTACTAAAGACAATAGTCGGGCAAATAGGATTGCAGAAGTTGTTCAAAATAATAACATGTCCAAATACAGCAGGCTTTTGTGTAATTTATGTTACTCTTCACACTCTATTGCCAGGAATATAATTATTTGAAATGTAAGGGTGTGCTATCGGCACTTGTTTTCAATAAAAACTGTAATTAAATGTGACACATTCTTTGTTGAATGTCTTTCAAAGTCATCTTCATAGAGCACTTAACAAAATGACTTAATCCCCTGGGAGCAAACCAAGGGTGACAGTGGTAAGGGGAAGGTTATCTATTGAAAACAGGATTATATCTATGGAGGACTAACCTGGGGAACCTCTATACGCACATTTTCTGTCAAAACGGTCCCCATGATAGAGTGCACAGTGAAACACCTAC
Organism: Oncorhynchus masou masou; assembly: GCF_036934945.1. NCBI lineage: Eukaryota > Metazoa > Chordata > Actinopteri > Salmoniformes > Salmonidae > Oncorhynchus > Oncorhynchus masou. Next base: position 43,876,391 of record NC_088213.1, read on the forward strand.
AGGCCACAATAACTCAAAGTTGGATATGTCGTGAGTGATTTATATAGAAGATCAGTAAGGATTTATTTTGAGGGGCGCTATTAGCAACTAGCTTACAGGATTGACAGCTGATTTGTTATGCTGACACCTGGCTGTCACTCTGATTAGTTGGGTAGGTACTGTCACAAGACATAGGCCTCAACATCCTCCACCCACCCAAAAATGGATGATAAATAAATAAACATAGGAATTGTAATGGAGCAGGTTTCTAGATGATTAGTAGCTTTCCACAGTAAATAGAAAAGTGATTTACCTCATAAAGAGTGTAAATGAAGGTTTCTGTCTTACTCACTCTGCCCAAGGATATGTAGAAAAGTTTGTCAGCAGCGTTGCCAAGAGGATGAACCCTTTGAGGGCACAGCTTTTTATTTTATTTTTTAAAGATTTACGGCCTCCCTCTCAGTGACTGTACTTTTTCACATGAAAACGAAATTGAGCTCAATTCTTCCGGCACATTGATCTGTTCTGAACTAAAGGGAAAAAGGGGTACCTAGTCAACTGAAATGTGTCTTCGGCATTTAACCCAAACCCTCTGAATCAGAGAGGTGCGGAGGACTGCCATAATTGACATCCACGTCTTCTACATCCCATTCACTTTCTTTATACGCTGTGCAAAGTCATGTCGGACCTAATCACAGGTCATATCAGTCAACTACTGCAGTCATATCAAAATCAGAATTTTCGAAGTCAATCACAGCTCCTTTGCGGTTTCTTATTGGCCCTGATCCTAGTGAGCAATCCTGTTTCAAAGAGTCTTTAATCCCTGATGCAGTCGGAAGTCATTCTGCCTCTCTATGTGTTGGGTGTCAAGCTAAGAGCCTTGACGTTAGCTATGTGCCACCCAGAGGACTTTACAGCTCTTTCAGAGAACGCTCCAATACCCCTCCACACGGAAGCATCACATAAAGCAAAAGATGTAATGGAGACTTCATCTCCAAAGTTATAAACTATAGTCAATGTTCACAATGGCAGAAGATGACTCTATTATAGCCGATATGAGTGAAATGTTCTGGGCGTCGTCTCATGTTCCAAGCCAAATTAAGGGGGTTGTGTGGGGGTTGAGGGTGGGTGGATCTGACAAAAGGAAAGACAACTGAGGGAAAACATACGTACGGGTGCTAGGGATCTGCTTATGCAAACCAAGTGTTTACTTCTCACTTGATTAGCATACAGATAGCTCCACTCCATCCTGAGCACTCACTACGGCCATCCGCTGCTGTATCCACGGATACTGTCTGCGGGGTGAATCAAAGATGGTTCTCCTCACTGTAAAGACAACTAGACCTGCCCATCTGTTTTTCGCTGTCTGTTCAATGTAAAGGGGCCCACATCTAATATAAATCACTGTCAAATATGGACAAAAACTGGGGACCACTGACAAACGTTAACACCACCCCACATTTCGCCTGTTGATTTGCCATGCAGCGTTTCCTCCTTGTGCGGGAGGACAACTGGAATGGGCTCAATATTCTAAGGCAAGCTGGACCTCTTACAAATGTAACCAAATGTATTCCATCAGCCCTTTTGTGGCCCAGTTTCTATTGCATATTTGGTTATCTATTAGGTATTTAATAGAAATGAATAGCTACTAAAAACATTCTGCTGGACATGCTGATATGTGTTAGTATGCCTGACTAGCCTGACAAGGGCCATTATTGTCTGTGATTTAAAAGGTACAATTAATTTGCACAGAAAGCAATATGATATTACATCATTGAAATGAGAAAGGTTTGAAGGGCTACCATTATTTCCTCTACAGCTTTACAAAATATAATGCTTATATAAGCACTCTTATGCTAAAACCCACTTTCTGTCTTTGGATTCCAAAGTGGATAAGTGCAGGGATATTTGTGTGTACCAGCTACCCTCTCAGCATCATGTTTGGTGTTTGAGTTTCTAAACGTAATGAGCCTTAAGCTTCACTAGACAACAATTACTAGATAAGACTCTAGTCTTTGGCTGGAGACACAATCCCCTGTTGGTGAAAGATTCATTAGTGAGAGGTTGCCGGGATCAGCAAGATCAGGGTGGAAGTCTCTTCATATTTAACAGGCCGAGGGAGGAAGCCAAGTCATGTGGTGGTGGTGATAGCATGCAATTTTCAACCAAGTAATGGGAGATGATGTGTGGAATGTGGATTCTGTGAAATGTTTGGGGCAGTAATTTACTGCCTAAAGAAACAGCTGGATATTTGTTTGCTGGCTTCCTCTCTAAACTTCCCTTTTGACTTGTTGATGGTTTCTCCAGCTGAAATCAGTTGCGGGGTAAACAGTGAGTTTGTTTTTGTCCTTTTTTTACAGTGTAGAGAAGTATTGCTATGATCAGAACGCATTGGATCTCTTCAAATATGCAACATTCATTTGAATGACTTAAAATATATCTTTTAACGAAGTCCATGAGATGGACAGGAATAATTAATGTGGATTGAAAGGGAAGTGTGCAACATGCCATGAAACTGCAGAGTAAAGTATTGAGAACTATTTAAATGTTTTGGTTGAGTTGGGTAAGATCTCTGCAATTTGCATATTTCTGTCTATTTTAAATGTTCTAGATGTTTTTGTTAATATTTCTGGTAAGATCTATGTGCTGTGAGAGCTGTTAAGAGAACAGAAAATGAACTCTCCAGGCCAGCCATCCATGCATGAATTTCTAAAGACATGACATCTCTTGTGTCCCTTGAGAAGCAGGACCGTTGTGAGCAGAAAACCATTTCAGCAGGCACTCATACCCCATTGCTGTTCCATTGAATTGTCCTGGCCCTGACGGATTCTGTCAAAAAGAACTGAAATAATTCATGATACGTACTTTGAAATAGGTCACTTCAAGAGGCAAATTCAAAATAAATAAAAAATCTGTCTTTTTCTTTTTCTGGAAAGTAGCTGTGGTATAAGCAAAATAAAATGCTCAGCGCTGTCCAGTTCAATGAAAAACAAACCGCTTTAAATGCACCTCAGTACCAAATCTCTTGTCATGGTCTATTTCAACAGAGAGTCACTGTGTGTCATGACTTATACCAATCTTATCCATACCTGTCATGTTCCACCTTCCATATTTAGAATTTCCTTTTCTCTCCTGTACTTCTTTCTCGCAGGATATCCCAAAAGTTCAGAGAATCATCACAGCCAGTAAATCGCCTGCGAACATTGGGGTAATGAGGAGAGACAGTAGTCCCGGAGTCAAGGACTGCCAGATGGAAAAGGTGAACCTTTGGACTAATTAATCTGTAATAGCCTATTTGTGACCCTCAGGCCCCAATCCAGCAGGTTCATCTGTTCATTAAATTCCTTTTAATCCTTCAGTCATTATGGATCACTGGCAACTTTTACCCCAAAACGTCTTTCCGTTGCACAGTGTTACACCGGCACTGGGTCAATCAACAACTAGTCTGTGAGGCTTGGGCCAGGCTTTCAGTGTCATTGGAGAAATTGGAGAAAAATAATTTGTTGTAAATGTTTGTATTTTCAACAAACCAGAAATACACAGCCGGTCTTCGCTGAAGACACAAACAAACAAACTCAAGCCATTTTTATTACTATGGTTATGATCCGTGGACGAGGAAGCCAAATTACGACTGCCCCGACTCTATTGGATTGGGCGGCAGGGAAGGGACAGTTCCAGGGAGGAAGGTTCTCCTTGACATCAATAACCATGACAGAAATGAGGCGGGGGGGGATGCTGGGGAGAGACAGTGCACTGTCCAGAGGGATCCTTTCCAGAGACTAAATGACCCTCTATGGAGAAACGTGTCAAAAAGATAGTCCCATAATGAACCCGTGTGCCAAAAACAATGTTCGCTCCTGTCGTGTTATTGATGATATCACTTTTGGCGGGGCCGTAAAAGTGGAAATCCTGCAGCAAAGAGACCTGTCCCCCACAGACACCGTCAAGTTCTACTTTTCTTCCACTGTACGATTGGATGAGATGGAGAGAGGGAAGAGAGATTAGAAATGAGGACAGTTTATAACAACCGTTATAATGCGCTGTAAGTGTACATCAAGGCATGATAAATGGATTTATAAGCCATCGCACGTGTGTGTGTGTGCCCCGCGCCTCATAGAAAGTGTTATCATGTGTTCTCTTACAATGTGCACATTTAGGAATTGTTTTACTGCAATCCTTAAATCTCCTCTTCATAGGCAGCTTCACCAACCACCGTTAGCGCTTGTATTATTCCTGTATTATACAAAATGAATGAGCTTGGGGATTGCAAAATGGTGTTCTGAAACAACCGTGTACTCTTTTTAGGATCCTTCTAACCAGTCAAAGTTCGGGCTTAAGAACATGCATCCCAACATAGTTTTACGGCAAAAGAAGCCTAGAGCAATAAACATTTTTGCACATCATGTTTATCCAAACAGACAATTAATTCACCAAGTTCTGTGATGTTTTCAGTGAAGCGATGAGTGTTTACAATATTTCTGCAGAGTGCTCAAATCAAATCAAATGTATTTATAAAGCCCTTCTTACATCAGCTGATATCTCAAAGTGCTGTACAGAAACAACAAGCAATGCAGGTGTAGAAGCACGGTGGCTAGGAAAAACTCCATAGAAAGGCCAGAACCTAGGAAGAAACCTAGAGAGGAACCAGGCTATGAGGGGTGGCCAGTCCTTTACTGGCTGTGCCTGCTGGAGATTATAACAGAACATGGCCAAGGTGTTAAAATGTTCATAAATGACCAGCAGGGTCAAATAATAATCACAGTGGATATTGAGGGTGCAACAGGTCAGCACCTCAGGAGTAAATGTCAGTAGGCTTTTCATAGCCGATCATTCAGAGTATCTCTACCGCTCCTGCTGTCTCTAGAGAGTTGTAAACAGCAGGTCTGGGACAGGTAGCACGTCCGGTGAACAGGTCAGGGTTCCATAGCCGCAGGCAGAACAGTTGAAACTGGAGCAGCAGCACGGCCAGGTGGACTGGGGACAGCAAGGAGTCATCAGGCCAGGTAGTCCTGAGGCATGGTCCTAGGTCTCCGGTCCTCCTAGAGAGAGAAAGAAAGAAGGAAAGAAAGAAAGAGAATTAGAGAGAGCATACTTAAATATACACAGGACACCGGATAAGACAGGAGAAATACTCCAGATATAACAGACTAGCCCCCCGACACAAACTACTGCAGCATAAATACTGAGATAGGAGGGTTAGGGAGAGACTGTGGCCCCATCCGACGATACCCCCAGACAGGGCCAAATAGGCAGGATATAACCCCACCCACTTTGCCACAGCACATACACCACTAGAGGGATAGCTTCAACCACCAGCTTACCATCCTGAGACAAGGCTGAGTATAGCCCGCAAAGATCTCTGCCACGGCACAACCCAAAGTGGGGGGGGCCAACCCAGAAAGGAAGATCACGTCAGTGACGAAGAGCACCAGTAAGCCAGTGACTCAGCCCCTGAAATAGGGTTAGAGGCAGAGAATCCCAGTGGAGAAAGGGGAACCAGCCAGGCAGAGACAGCAAGGGCGGTTCGTTGCTCCAGTGCCTTTCCGTTCACCTTCACACTCCTGCACCAGACTACACTCAATCATAGAACCTACTGAAGAGATGAGTCTTCAATAAAGACTTAAAGGTTGAGACCGAGTCTGCATCTCTCACATGGGTAGACAGACCATTCCATAAAAAGGAAGCTCTATAGGAGGAAGCTCTGCCTCCAGCTGTTTGCTTCGAAATTCTAGGGCTCAAACTTCTGCACACAGGTAATATCATAAGATGTATTTGTACTCACTTAATCAGCTTCAGTAGATGGTTGTGTTGGCTGGTATAGTCGGTCAGGCTAGTGTTGGAGAAATATCAGCTATTTGAGAATCGAAAAAGACCAGAAGACTAGAATAATTGGTTTTACTGACAGGCTTCAGCCAAAACATGTTCTGTAGGTGTTATGTTATTAGGTCTTATTTAAGATTATATACTGTGAAGAAAAAGACATAAACATTATAGTTTCTAGAGGTATATATACAGTAGGTGAAATGCAACGTCACATAACCTTCTATCACCTTGTGTTTTTTCATTTGTGACCGACCACCTTAATTTGGTCCTACAGTGCATTCAGAAAGTATTCAGACCCCTTGACTCTTTCCACATTTTTATACATGACAGCGATATTCTAAAATGGATTCAATTGTCCCCCCCCTCATCAATCTGCACACAATACCCCATCATGACAAAGCAAAAACGTGTTTTTAGACGTTTTTGCAAAGTTATTAAAAATAAAAAGTTGAAATATTATATTCACATATTCAGACCATTATTCAGTACTTTGTTGAACAGCCTTTGGTAGCGATTAGAACACAAAGGCCTGATTGGTGCAGAGATGGTTGTCCTTCTGGAAGATTCTCCCATCTCCGCAGAGGAACTCTGGAGTCCCCCAGAATGACCATCCGTGTCCTTTGACCTCATGGCTTGTTTTTTTCTCTGACATGCACTGTCAACTATGTGACCTTATATAGACAGGTGTGTGTCATTCCAAATCATGTTCAATCAATTGAATTTACCACAGGTGGACTCCAATCAAGTTGTAGAAACATCTCAAGGATGATCAGAGGAAACAGGATGTACCTGAGCTCAATATTGAGTCTCATAGCAAAGGGTTTCAATACTTATGTAAATAAGATTTTTCTGTTTTTTATTTTTAATACATTTGCAAAAATGTCAAAAAACCTGTTTTCACTTTATCACTATGATGTATTGTGTGTAGATTGAGGGAAGACAAATATTTATTTAATCAATTTTAGAATAAGGCTGTAATGCAACAAAATGTGGAAAAAAAAGAGGTCTGAGTACTTTCCGAATACACAGTATGTAGAAAAAAATGAAATTGTGTTTTTTACATTGGATAAAAGTAGAGACTCAGAGCTAGAAAATGGTATATCAATACACTACGGTTGAGGGGAAATGGGAAAGTAATTCTGCTTTGAAAGTTAATACATTTGTAACCCCACCTTTGAGAAAATGGCCCTTGAATGTTTTTTGGTATACTATATGTCTACCGACATGCCTGGTGGTCCAAAATAGCATAACTGATATATTTTAACATCAACAAACCCATCCATTGAAACATTATTTTAGGATATGTCAATCTAGCAAACCAGGCAACTAAAAGCAACTTTCTAAACATTGTTTTGGTTCGTTTGTAGCTTGCTAGCTAGCTAGCTATCTATCTAATGTTAAGTTAGCTGGCTAGCCAGTTCAAAGAATGACGATATCATAGCTGACAACGTCTTAACTTTAGCACATTTTTATTCATTAGTACAGGAAAATAAACTCACAACAAGATCATTATTTACAAGTTAATGGTGAACAAATTACAGAAAATTGCTTACAGTTCTAAGTGTGACAAAATATAAGCAGGACATTATAATGGAGAATTTTTTTACTTGGACACGGTCTCTTTGGCCTAACTATATATCCTAATTTGACTTTGGTGCAGGTCATGTTGTTCTTCGCATTACTGTGTCTGGTTAACACACACATTATCAAATAAAATCAACGTTTATTTGTCACATGCACAGGAATGTTTTGTTATTTATAAAAATGTCTGTTATTTAACTAGGCAAGTCAGTTAAGAACATATTCTTATTTACAATGACGGCCTACACCTGTAAAACCCGGACGACATTGGGCCGGGCCAATTGTGTGCCATCCTACGGGACTCTTGATCACGGCCGGTTGTGATACAGCCTGGATTCGAACCAGGGTGTTTGTAGTCATACAGTGCCCAACTCATAACATTACTACCATGCATGAATCTGAAGTTAACTCAATTTAACCAACTAGGCTAACATTAGTCTATAACTAGCAATGCAAATCGCTTTCTGAGATACTAATAATATTGCTTCATAGGCACAGGCAGTTAGAAAAGCCAAGGCTTCTGGGACACTGTAAAGTCCATGGAGAATAAGAACACCTCCTCCCAGCTGCCCACTGCACTGAAGATAGGAAACACTGTCACCACTGATAAATCCACCATAATTGAGAATTTCAATAAGCATTTTTCTACGGCTGGCCATGCTTTCCACCTGGCTACTCCTACCCCGGTCAACAGCACTGCATCCCCCACAGCAACTCGCCCAAGCCTTCCCCATTTCTCCTTCTCCCAAATCCATTCAGCTGATGTTCTGAAAGAGCTGCAAAATCTGGACCCCTACAAATCAGCCGGGCTAGACAATCTGGACCCTTTCTTTCGGAAATTATCTGCCGAAATTGTTGCCACCCCTATTACTAGCCTGTTCAACCTCTCTTTCGTGTCGTCTGAGATTCCCAAAGATTGGAAAGCAGCTGCGGTCATCGCCCTCTTCAAAGGGGGGGGACACTCTTGACCCAAACTGCTACAGACCTATATCTATCCTACCATGCCTTTCTAAGGTCTTCGAAAGCCAAGTCAACAAACAGATTACCAACCATTTCGAATCTCACCATACCTTCTCTGCTATGCAATCTGGTTTCAGAGCTGGTCATGGGTGCACCTCAGCCACGCTCAAGGTCCTAAACGATATCTTAACCGCCATCGATAAGAAACATTACTGTGCAGCCGTGTTCATTGATCTGGCCAAGGCTTTCGACTCTGTCAGTCACCACATTCTCATCGGCAGACTTGACAGCCTTGGTTTCTCAAATGATTGCCTCGCCTGGTTCACCAACTACTTCTCTGATAGAGTTCAGTGTGTCAAATCGGAGGGTCTGCTGTCCGGACCTCTGGCAGTGTATATGGGTGTGCCACAGTGTTCAATTCTTGGGCCAACTCTCTTCTCTCTATACATCAATGAGGTCGCTCTTGCTGCCGGTGAGTCTCTGATCCACCTCTACGCAGACGACACCATTCTGTATACTCCTGGCCCTTCTTTGGACACTGTGTTAACAACCCTCCAGGCAAGCTTCATGCCATACAACTCTCCTTCCGTGGCCTCCAATTGCTCTTAAATACAAATAAAACTAAATGCATGCTCTTCGACCGATCGCTACCCGCACCTACCCGCCTGTCCAACATCACTACTCTGGACGGCTCTGACTTAGAATACGTGGACAACTACAAATACTTAGGTGTCTGGTTCGACTGTAAACTCTCCTTCCAGACCCATATCAAACATCTCCAATCCAAAGTTAAATCTAGAATTGGCTTCCTATTTCGCAACAAAGCATCCTTCACTCATGCTGCCAAACATACCCTTGTAAAACTGACCATCCTACCAATCCTCGACTTTGGCTGTGTCATTTACAAAATAGCCTCCAATACCCTACTCAACAAATTGGATGCAGTCTATCACAGTGCAATCCGTTTTGTCACCAAAGCCCCATATACTACCCACCATTGCGACCTGTACGCTCTCGTTGGCTGGCCCTCGCTTCATACTCGTCGCCAAACCCACTGGCTCCATGTCATCTACAAGACCCTGCTCGTTAAAGTCCCCCCTTATCTCAGCTCGTTGGTCACCATAGCATCTCCCACCTGTAGCACACGCTCCAGCAGGTATATCTCTTTAGTCACCCCCAAAACCAATTCTTTCTTTGGCCGCCTCTCCTTCCAGTTCTCTGCTGCCAATGACTGGAACGAACTACAAAAATCTCTGAAACTGGAAACACTTATCTCCCTCACTAGCTTTAAGCACCAACTGTCAAAGCAGCTCACAGATTACTGCACCTGTACATAGCCCACCTATAATTTAGCCCAAACAACTACCTCTTTCCCTACTGTATTTAATTTATTTTTTTATTTTGCTCCTTTGCACCCCATTATTTTTATTTCTACTTTGCACATTCTTCCATTGCAAATCTACCATTCCAGTGTTTTACTTGCTATATTGTATTTACTTTGCCACCATGACCTTTTTTTGCCTTTACCTCCCTTATCTCACCTCATTTGACTGTATGTTTGTTTTACTCCATGTGTAACTCTGTGTCGTTGTATGTGTCGAACTGCTTTGCTTTATCCTGACCAGGTCGCAATTGTAAATGAGAACTTGTTCTCAACTTGCCTATCTGGTTAAATAAAGGTGAAATAAAAAAATAAAATAGATCATACATGTAACGTTAGCTATCGAGCCAGCTAACGTTAGCTAGCTAGGTAGCAGTACACTTTAACTTGCAATGACACTACTTTCTAACAAAATTATTACGGTTGAAAAGTTTGGGGTTACTTAGAAAAGTCCTTGTTTTTGAAAGAAAAGCTAATTTTTTGTCCATTAAAATAACATCAAATTGATCAGAAATACAGTGTAGACATTGATAATGTTGTAAATGACTATTGTAGCTGGAAACGGCAGATTTTTCATGGAAAATCTACATTGGTGTACAGAGGCCCCTTATCAACAACCATCACTCCTGTGTTCCAGCTACAATAGTCATTTTCAACATTAACAATGTCTACACTGTATTTCTGATGAATTTTGTTATTTTAATGGACAGAAAATGTGCTTTTCGTTCAAAAACAAAGACCTTTCTAAGTGACCCAAAACTCTTGAACCGTAGTGTATAATATCTGAAAATATAACTAGCTAGACTCTTACCCGTATACATGGATGAATGCTTCTCCCTTTCTGTCACGGATGCCATGGTTGCCCTTAGTTTGAAGATGTAATCCAGATCTAATCATACTCTGTTTCCATCGGGCATTCCACTGATTTCAAAACTTGGTCAACATGTACCAGCCCCACGCATCAGGCCTCCAGTGCGCCTCCTCAGCCCAGTACGTCCTCTGCCTGCTCCTCGCGCTCGTCCTGAGGTGTGTGTCACCAGCCAGGTACCACCAGTGCCTGCCCCACGCACCAAGCTTCCGGCGACAGTGCCCAGTCCAGAGCTGCCGGCGACAGTGCCCAGTCCAGAGCTGCCGGCTACAGTGCCCAGTCCAGAGCTGCCGGCAACAGTTCCCAGTCCAGAGCTTCCGGCGACGTTTCACGGTCCGGAACCTCCAACGACGGTCCACGGTTCGGAACCTCCAACGACGGTCCACGGTTCGGAACCTCCAACGACGGTCCACGGTCCGGAACCTCCAACGACGGTCCACTGTCCGGAACCTCCAACGACGGTCCACTGTCCGGAACCTCCAACGCCGGTCCACTGTCCGGAACCTCCAACGCCGGTCCACTGTCCGGAACCTCCTACGACGGTCCACGGTCCGAACCTCCAATGACGGTCCACGGTCCGGAACCTCCTACGATGATCTACGGTCCGGAGTCCCTGGCGACGACCCACGGTCCGGAGCCTCCGGTGACGATCCACAGTCCGGTTCCTCCGGCGACGATCCACGGTCCGGTTCCTCCGGCGACGATCCACGGTCCGGTTCCTCCGGGGACGATCCACAGTGCGGTTCCTCCGGCGACGATCCCTGGTCCGGAGCCCCTGGCGACGATCCACGGCTCTGCGAGCGGAGTGCGTACTTCGCCCCACACCGGCACCGTAGATGCCCACCTGGACCCTCCCCTATTGAGTCAGGTTTTGCCGCACCTTTGGGGGGGGGGGGGTACTGTCACGCCTTGACCATAGAGGGCTTTTTATTCTCTATGTTGGTTGGGTCGGGGTATGACTAGGGTGGGTCATCTAGGTAATTATGTTTCTATGTTGGCCTGGTATTGTTCTGATTGGGGATCATATTTAGGCAGCCATTTCCCCTTTGTGCTTTGTGGGATCTTGTCTATGTATAGTTGCCTGTTAGCACTATTGTTAGCTTCACGTTTCATTTTGAGATTTATTTTTGTTTTGCTGTGAGTTTCATCTAGTAATAAAAAGATGTGGAACCCAGATCACGCTGCGCTTTGGTCCACTCATCGTGACAATGGCTAGCGGAAATGTTCCTGTCTTTTTCTGTGGCTAAACCAACTAGGCTCGTAATTTAACAATTTATTTGTATTTACAGATAGCATGCAAGTTTGTTATAAAGGCACATGAAAGTTCCCATGTTCCAGAAGGCATTTCGGTCCAAAAACTAATTTTGATTTTTTTTTTTATATGTTTACATTCAAATGCCTCTCCTGTGAAGTAGTGACATGCGAAATACACCTAGTTTCCTGAAAGGAGTCCCATTTATGTGGCTTCGGGCTCCCAAAAATAAAATAAATACAAGTCAGTCGGGGTCCAAATTACTGTAAGAATAGTAGAATACACAATGTGTGACTTTGATACTATAAGTTTTGATCAGAAATAAGTTATTCACATAGAGTTGCTCTTTAGGTAGCCCTTTAAATGTGAGATATTTAAAGTCAATTTACAAATATATATCTTTTTTACATCAAAGTTCTATTTGCGCAAAAAAAATGTTACTGGGTGTTAAGGTTCTATTTGCAATCCAATCCAATCACACAATGATGGTTATCAATCAAAAAATAATAGTGATATAACGTGATATACTTATTGAGTCATGAAAGAGGAAGACATCAGGACTCAGGACTCAAACGATACATTTTTTTCAGATAGAACGTTGTAGTCCCATTATTTATATCATATATATCATGTGCTCTTTTTCAATTTCTTTTTTTCAGATGAATGGCCATAATGTAAGCTGTTTATTGTGAAAACAAATAAATACAGTGGCTTGTGAAGTATTCACCCCCCTTCGCATTTTTCCTTGTTGCCTTGCAACCTGGAATTAAAATACATTTTGGGGGGGGGGGGGGGTTGTATCATTTGATTTACACAACTACCACTTTGAAGATACAAAATATTTTTTATTGTGAAACAAACAAGAAATAACAAAATATAGAGCATGCTGACATACCTTTTGCGGCAATTACAGCTGCAAGTCTCTTGGAGTATGTCTCTATAAGCTTGGCACATCTAGCCACTGGTATTTTTATCCGCTGGTGTACAGCAATCTTAAGTCATACCACAGATTCTGTTGGCTTATTTTTTTCTTTAAACAATGGCTTTTTTAAAGTGGTCCTTTGGGCAGATATTGTTCTTTCCATTTTACTTTTTTTTATATTTTTTTACCCTTTTCGTGGTATCCAATTGTTAGTAGTTACTATCTTGTCTCATCACTACAATTCCCATACGGGCTCGGGAGAGACGAAGGTCGAATGCCATGCGTCCTCTGAAACACAACCCAACCAAGCCACACTGCTTCTTAACACAGCGCGCATCCAAACCGAAAGCCAGCCGCACCAATGTGTCGGAGGAAACACCATGCACCTGGCGACCTGGTTAGCGCACACTGCGCTTGGCCTGCCACAGGAGTTGCTAGTGTGCGATGAGACAAGGATATCCTTACCGGCCTAACCTGGACGACGCTTGGCCAATTGTGCGTCGCCCCATGGACCTCCCGGTCACAGCAGGCTGCGACAGAGCCTGAACAGAGCCTGGACTTTGAACCCAGAGTCTCTGGTGGTCCAGCTAGCACTGCGATGCAGTGCTCGAGACCACTGCGTCACCCGGGAGGCTCCATTCTTTCCATTTTTTGGATTTAATGGTGCTCCGTGGGATGTTCAAAGTCTTTTTATAACCCAGGCCTGATCTGTACTTCTTCACAACTTTGTCCCTGACCTGTTTGGAGAGCTCCTTGGTCTTCATGGTGCCACTTGCTTGGTGGTGCCCCTTGCTTAATGGTGTTGCAGACTCTGTGGCCTTTCAGAACAGGTGTGTATATATATTGAGATCTTGTGACAAATCATGTGACACTTAAATAAAGTCTACCGGTGTGCAATCTAACTAATTATGTGATTTCTGAAGGTAATTGGTTGTACCAGATCTTATTTAGGGGCTTCGTAGGAAAGGGGGTGAATACATATGCAAGCACCACTTTTCCAGGTTTTTTTTTTCAAATTAAATATAATTTTTTGGAACAAGTTATTTTTTTCATTTCACTTCACCAATTTGGACTATTTGGCATGTGTCCATTACATGAAATCCGAATAAAAATCTATTTAATTACAGGTTGTAATGCAACTAAATAGGAAAAACACCAAGGAGAATGAATACTTTTGCAAGACACTGAACAGGTGCCTTAGAGCCAATGTGTGTGCAAAGCTATCATCAAGGCAAAGGATGGCTACTTAGAAGTATCTAAAATATACTTTGATTTGTTGACACTTTTTTGGTTACTACTGTACATGATCTTTTATTTAGAACTTTTGATGTCTTCACTATTATTCCACAATGTAGAAAATAGTAAAAAAATAAATAAAAACCCTTGAATGAGGTGTATATATATATATATATATTCCTTTATTATTTTATCCTAATTGGAGTAAATGAATGGACAACAACACTTACGCTTCTACTTCCAGCTTATACATGCTAGATACATTTTATGAACACAATGTATTGTACAATAGTTATATTTTGTTTGTTTTTAATCTTTAATCCCATTTTACCCTAAATCCCTCCCATCTACAGTATCTCTGAAGATTCTATTTGCCATATATTTTTAACTGTGCTGTTTCATAAAAGTTCTAAACCGATATACATTTTACAGACACAAGCTTTAGCAATGTTGCTAGTTATCCATCCATAGGATATAGTGTATTTGGCATTTTAGGGAACTATCGAGATAACCAATTTGTGATGAACATGAATTAATATGTTTGATGATATGATTAGAAAGAAGGAAAGAAGCGTATTCCCTTCATTTAATCATTAAATATGTGTACTTTTCTATTGAAATTTAAATAATTTATACATTCTGAACCCAGAATGACATTTCAGAGCCATAAGGTTGTATCTGCAAATGCACCCCCCTAAAAAAACAGAATTACAGATGTTTTTTTGTTGATACTCTGCACTTTAGGTACCTTTAATGGGTTAAGAAAGAAGAATTCACTACAATACAGTTTTGAGATCTGGGATATGAAAACATTTATGCTCAATATCTCAGAACTATGCTTTGCCTAACTATGCCTAAGCAATCTTCCCTCTAAGCTGGGCGCGGGTGCACAGCTCACCGGGACTGCCACGCAGAAGAAATATCAGTCCGCACAGAGAAGCTCGAGATTAAACTTCACTCAACTTTCAAGAGTTTTCCCTTTACTGTGGGAATTGTGATCGAATAAATGCAATATTAGCCACTTTCAATGCAACATACCAAAACAAAACAAACTATGCAAGAGATTTTGTTCGGAGTAGGATTCTATTGCATTGACAGGCACAACTCAGGCCAGTACTCTACAGAGACCGGTGTGCTATAACCAATCAGAGCTACAGTAGGTCTATATGCAAATAGACCATTGCCATATATAGATTTGTGCCATTTATTTTGAACTGGACTGTTTTACAGCATGAGCAGTCGTGATTATTGTGCGCTTGTTTTGAGAACAAAGTGAGAACTGCATGTAGTCAGGTGTGCACATTTATTCATATTCTTTGTTAGATAGTGAGTTAGCCCAGTTATAGCTCACTTGTAGTCAGCAATGTGGGAGTGATTTCTTCTTACAAGAGCACAAAAGGTGTACATTTCTAGCCATCTTTGAAAAGCGAGTCAGATAAAGCGCTATAAAGGGGCAGTGTTGGCCTTCTGAGTGGCGCAGCCGTCTACAGCTTCATTACAGACCTGAGTTCGATCTCAGGCTGTGTCATAACCGGACATGACCGGGAGTCCCATAGGGTGGTGCACAATTGGCCCAGTGTCGTCTGGGTTAGGGGAGGGTTTGTCGGGGGCTCTAGCAACTTGTGGCGGGCCGGGCGTCCGCAGGCTGACTTCGTTGTCAATTGAAAGGTATTTCCTCCGACACACTGGTGCGGGCGGGTGGCGAGCCACGTTTTGGGGGATGCATGACTCGACCTTCGCCTCCCGAGCCCATTGGCGTGTTCAAAGGGAAATGTTGGATTCTACTTTCATCCAACAATGAAAGGATGCAGGTTGTAAGAGACCTGGATCCCGCCTCTGTTTATTGAAGTTGGTCTTTAAAATATTCACGCTGGCGCCAATGATGTCCTTGTATGAATTTTACGCATTAATGCACGGACACACACCGTGAAATTGGTTTGAATCTGTAGTATAATAGTTCTTTTCACCTCATGCGTTTTTTAAGCTAAGTAGCCAATAGGCAGTGGGTAGCATAATTTGTCTAATTCTGTCTAATAATGATATGGGAATAATGATACATTTTATTTTGTAAAGTGGATCTATCAACACAACAAAATGTTCAGTCACCTCCTTGTGGATAAACAGGTTAATGTCAAGCCCTGCATGTTTGTTTCAAGTCTCATGGAACACCACACATTGGCTGCTACTGTAGCGGCTGTTAAAACAGTACATCAAAGCAGGTACATCATCAATGTTCACAGTAAACTCACACAGAATTTTCACGACATTCAACTTTGCGCTCAGCAGACCTGACATTTGCTCAGTGACAAAAGACATTTGAGGGAACATTGGTCCCAAGTTCTCGAAGGTGCAATTTTGACATTTGGTAGTGCATCAGCAGTTTTCCTGTAGTTATATCAATCACTGACAGTCACTCAATTAGCCCGCGTCAACTAACATTGTATAGATTGCTAGGTAAGTTAGTTTAGCCCGGTATCTAAATGTCGTAATCATGGCCGAATTACTGACTGGGCATGCATACTCAGATACATGTAGCATATTAACATGACATAAGTCATGGCCAAATGTGTCGAATTGCAGGAAATTTGCTTTCAAATGTAACAATGTGCGCTGAGAGTCGGGGAGTGAGTGTTTTTAATAAAATAAACAGAACATAATAAGAAGCACAAACAGCACAGAGACAAGAAACAGAAACAATAACGCCTGGGGGAAGGAACCAAAGGGAGTGGCATATATAGGGAAGGTAATCAGGGAAGTGATGGAGTCCAGGTGAATCTGATGACGCGCAGGTGCGCGTAACGATGGTGACAGGTGTGCGCCATAACGAGCAGCCTGGTGACCTAGAGGCCAGAGAAGGAGCACACATGACATGAAACTGCAACGTTTTCTCTCCGCCCCATGGCAAAAATGAGTAGAATTGCATTAAATAAATTTTTAAACTGCAACATTTTCTCTCTGGCCCATGAAACAATGTGTAGAATTGCAGAAAATGTGCTATAAAACTGCAACATTATCTCTACGCCCCATGGTAAAATGTGTAGAATTGCAGGACATTAACATTGAAACTGCAATTTTTTTCTCTCCGCCACCAAGAGATGGGCCACTAAAATGTTTCGCCTGCAAGGTCAGGAGGCCCCCAACCAAATCTCGCTTATGGTCCCCAAAATGCCCTGGTTAAATGTTGCTGAAAAGCCACAATCCTCGCTCTCCATACACAGAGCCCATAACATTTGTGTTTGTAAACTGAGGAGTACTCGCAAATGTAACTGCCACTGAACTATATGAATTCTGTGGTAACCGTCCATGAAAGCAAAAAACGATGGGGCATTCACATCATTCAAATACTATTTGCCAAGACCCACACTGGAGGGTAGAAACAGAGATTATGGTGTATGTCTTTATATTATCTGTGGTCGTTTAGCCACAGTATAGCACTGTAGGTGTAATGTGTAAAGTAGTTCTGTTCAAAGGGAAATGTTGTGTTCTACTTTCGTCCAACAATGAAAGGATGCAGGTTGAGAGAGATCTGGATCCCGCCTCTGTTTATTGAAGTTTGTCTTTGAAATATTCACGCTGGCGCTAATGATGTCCTTGTATGACTTTCACGCATGAATGCATGGACACACACCGTGAAAATTGTTTTAATCTGCAGTATAATAGTTATTTTCACCTCATGCATTTTCATTAGACCAGCTTGTTTGTTCAGGCCTTATGAAATTGATCTCTTTAGCTAACTCTGGTACAGTTACATAGATTTACAATGACATTTTGATTAATGCGCACTGTCCCCGTCAAATAAAGAAATACATTTAAGTTTGTGTTTCTTTGTATCACAACAGATTGGCGGGGGTTGCTTCCAAAACCAGACGGAGACAGAATCCTCTCCCGACAGTAAAAAGCTGCTTGAACAGAAGGTTAGCATTTAAATGTTTATATACACTACTGTTTAAAAGTTTGGGGTGACTTAGAAATGTCCTTATTTTCGAAAGAAAATATCATTTTTGGTCCATTAAATAACATCAAATTGATTAGAAATACAGTGTAAACATTGTTAACTGTCTCTAACCAGAATAGAAAGAGGAGTGGGAGGCCGGGATGCTGGCCTTCTAGGCAGAGTTGCAAAGAAAAAGCCATATCTCGGACTGGCCAATAAAAAGAAAAGATTAAGATCGGCAAAAGAACACAAACACAGGACAAAGGAACTCTGCCTAGAAGGCCAGCATCCAGAGTTGCCTCTTCACTGTTGACTTTGAGACTGGTGTTTTGCGGTTACTATTTAATGAAGCTGCCAGGTGAGGACTTGTGAGGCATCTGTTTCTCAAACTAGACACTCTAATGTACTTGTCCTCTTGCTCAGTTGTGCCCCGGGGCCTCCCACTCGTCTTTCTATTCTGGATAGAGCCAGTTTGCTCTGTTCTGTGAAGGGAGTAGTACACAGCATTGTACGAGATCTTCAGTTTCTTGGCAATTTCTCGCATGGAATAGCCTTCATTTCTCAGAACAAGACTGATGAGTTTCAGAAGAAAGGTCTTTGTTTCTGGACATTTTGAGCCTGCAATCGAATCCACAAATACTGATGCTCCAGATACTCAACTAGTCTAAAGAAGGCCAGTTTTATTGCTTTTTTAATCAGGACATCAGTTTTCAGCTGTGCTAACATAATTGCAAAAGGGTTTTCTAATGATCGATTAGCCTTTTAAAATGATCAACTTGGATTAGCTAACACAACGTGACATTGGAACACAGGAGTGATGGCTACTGATAATGGGCCTCTGTACGCCTATGTAGATATTCCATAAAAAGTCTGCCGTTTCCAGCTACAATGGTCATTATCAACATTAACAATGTCTGCACTGTATTTCTGATCAATTTTACATTATTTTAATGGACCAAAAATGTGCTTTTCTTT
Organism: Oncorhynchus masou masou; assembly: GCF_036934945.1. NCBI lineage: Eukaryota > Metazoa > Chordata > Actinopteri > Salmoniformes > Salmonidae > Oncorhynchus > Oncorhynchus masou. Next base: position 43,895,302 of record NC_088213.1, read on the forward strand.
TTAAAAACAAAGACATTTCTAAGTGACCCCAATCTTTTGAGCGGTGGTGTACATAGCATAAGACCCGTTCTACAAGGTGCCTCTTGCATTTCTCCCCATGGGAATAACAATGTGGGCTGTGTGGGATATTTTGGTGAAATTAATACATTGCATGCACATACACGTTGTTACAGCAAATACCACCAAAATCTACTGAACTGTGATATTGATTGTATTGCGCTCTGCCAAACAAATCCAAGCCTGGCTCACTCAATCATAAGGAAGCAGTGTCACACCTGTTTGGACGTGGCAGATGGTACAGCGAAACAGATCCCATTGCAATATAGTATAACACTGTGTAACTGAGCCGCTGCCATGCATTTTAAGTGAGATTTCTCCATCTCTGTCATGCTGAAATAGGATCAGCTACCATCGATTCTATAACCATTTGCAGGGGAAATGGCTAATACCTATACCGTGCCTACAGTATGATCTATGTAATACCACCCACATTCAAACGAGTGTTTATTCTTAACCTCATTCTTAACCTTATGAGTCTTTTACCAGGGTCCCTGGTAAAAGAGATTATATTATAATAGAGACGAACCTGGGATGATAAAAGGTTGAATGGAATGAACATGACAATATTATTAGGTCACGGGAAAGCTTTGGAATAGCAAAGGCCCAGTACTTTCTCCCTCCTCTGGTCATTGTCAAATTGACTGATTATAAGGGAGAGGTGCTCACAAAGGGGCTGATCCCTCACTGATAAGGCCATGTGGCAGCCAGCCACCCAGAGCATGTGATACTCAACTGCCTGACTGAGGGAGCGAAAGAGACCTTAAGTCAACCTAAATGCCACTGCCATGTTGGGTAGTCAACATTCAAAAACACTGAGAATAACACGATTTTGTATTTTTTTTTCTTAAATGTATATTCCTTTCAGGGTGTGTTTTGCTTGATAAACGGATTTTAGTTTGTTCGTCACTAAAGGTGACAGGATAAATGTAGCCTAAAGATGTACACGCTCCTAACCAATTCTGCGTTTATTTTGTGTTATTATGATGATTTTAACTTTCTTTGCATCATTTCCTATGAACGAAAACAGCTTCTGGACAAAAGAGCAGAATCACTAACCTCAATTTGGAGAAAGATTTTGAATTCAGTAAGTCAGCAGCTCTGGACGCTATGATCCCCTGGTCTTGAAAGAGGAAGCGGCGGCGTCATGATTACACTTCGTCGGCGAGCATCTAGAATGCCATATCCTCTGTTTTTGTTGGCCAATATAGACTCACTGGAGAAGAAACTGGACGAGCTCCGTTGAAGACTATCCTATGTTCCCTGGAGTCAGAACAAGGACATGGATAAAATACATACACATCCAGAGGCGGCGCTTCTCGTGGCTGGTCATTTTAATGTCTTAACTCATTTTTTGCCAGAACGTCACATGTGCAACTAGAGGCAACAAAATTGTAGATCACCTTTAGTACACACACAGAAATGCACTAAAGGCCCTCCCTCCCCCTCCCTTTGGCAAAACAGACCATAAAGCTATCCTCCTGATTCCTGCTTACAAGCAAAAAACTCTAACACCAGTGGCGCGCTCAATACTGAAGTGGTCCAATGAAGAGGATGCTAAGCTACAGGACTGTTTCGCTGGCACAGACTGGAATATGTTCTGGGATTCATCCGATAGCATTGAGGAATTTACTGCATCAGTCACCGGCTTCATTAATAAGTGCATTGACGAAGTCGTCCACACAGTGATCATACGTACATATCCCAACCAAAAACATCCGCACTGAGCTGAAGGCTAAAGTTGCCACTTTCAAGGAGCCGGACTCAAATCCGGACACTTATAAGAAATCCCGCTACGATCTTCGACGAGCTATCAATACAGGACTAAGATCAAATTCTACTAAGTCGGATCTAATGCTCATCGGCTGTGGCAGGCCTTAAAACCGACCACGGATTACAAAAGGAAACCCAACCACAAGCTGCCCACTGACACACGCTTACCAGATGAGCGAAATTCCTTCTATGCTTGCTTCGGGGTAAGCAACACTGAACCATGCATGAGAGCAACAGCAGTTCCGGATTAATCTCGGATCTCGCTCGCCTTGGCCAAAGTGTTAAACAGGTTAACATTCACAAGACCACGGGGCCAGACAGGTTACCAGGATGCGTACTCAGAGCATACACTGACCAGCTGGTCGGGTGTCTTCACTGACATTTTCAACATCTCCTTGACCCATTCTGTAATAACAACAATACATGTTTCAAGCAGACCACCATAGTCCCTGTGCTCAACCACGCCAAAGTAACTTGTCTAAATGACTATCGCCCTCACATCTGTAGCCATGAAATGCTTTGAAAGGCTGGTCATAGCTCACATCAACACCATCACCCCACTCCATACCACCCCAAAAGTTCCACAGATGACGCAATCTCTATTGCACTCCACAATGCCTTCTCCAACCTTAACAAGAGGAACACCTATGTGAGAATGCTGTTCATTGATTACAGCTCAGCATTCAATACCATAGTGTCCTCCAAGCTCATCAATAAGCTCAGGATCCTGGGACTGAACACTGACAGGTCGCCCCCAGGTGGTGAGTGTAGGCAACAACACATCCGCCACGCTGACCCTTAACACTGGGGCACGACTCCAACACCATCATTACGTTTGTTGATGGCATGATGTTGGTAGGCCTGATCATCAACAATGATGAGACCGCTTATAAAGAGGAGGTCAGTGGTGCCAGGAACACAACCTCTCCCTCAACGTCAGCAAGACAAAGGAGCTGATTGTGGACTACAGGAAATGGAGGGCTGAGCACATTGACGAGGCTGTAGTGGAGAGGGTTGAGAGCTTCAAGTTCCTTGGTGTTCACATCACTAAGGGAATTAACATGGTCTACACACACCAACACAGTCATAAAGAAGGCATGACAACACCTCTTCCTACTCAGGAGGCTAAAAAGATTTGTCATCGGCCCTCAGATCCTCAAAATGTTCTACAGTGCATTATTGAGAGCATCTTGACTGGCTGTATCACCACCTGGTATGGCAACTGCTTGGCATCCAACCGCATGGTGCTACAGAAGGTAGTGCGTACGGCCCAGTACAACACTGGTGCCGAGCTCCCTGCCATCAAGGACCTCTATACAAGGCGATGTCAGAGGACAGCCCTACAAATTGTCAAAGACTCCAGCCACCCATGTCATAGACGGTTTTCTCTGCTACCACACAGCAAGTGGTACCGATGCACCAAGTCTGGAACCAGCATCTACCCCCAATCCATAAGACTACTAAATAGTTAACCAAATAGCTACCCAGACTATCTACATTGACCCTCTTTGCACTAACTCGTTTGACTCATCACATAAGCTGCTGCTACTGTTTATTATCAATCCTGTTGCCTCGTCACTTTACCCCTACCTATACCTCCTACCCCTGCACATCGACTCAGTACTGGTACCCTGTGTATATAGCCAAGTTATCGTTACTCATTATGTATTTATTCCTTGTGTTATTATTTTTTATATATGTTTCTCTCACATTGTTGGGAAGAGCCCTTAAGTAAGCATTTTACTATTAGTCTACACCTGTTGTTTACGAAGCATGTGACAAATACCATTTTATTTTATTTTAGCCAGTCTGCTACAGCATGGAAATAATCCCACTGCAAGAGGAAATGTGAATTATTGTGTGGATTCAAATTAATGGACATTTTTGTAAGGGATTGATACATGTTTCGTGAGGGAAAATCAAGTCTGAAATGTCAAAGTGGAATTTATAAACTTCAGAAGCTTTTTTATACCTCAAATACACTGCAACAGGGTGCTACAATTAAGATCCTGCATCTGTACAGGTACAGTGGGGCAAAAAAGTATTTAGTCAGCCACCAATTGTGCAAGTTCTCCCACTTAAAAATATGAGAGAGGCCTGTAATTTTCCTCATAGGTACACTTCAACAATGACAGACAAAATATGAAGAAAAAATCCAGAAAATCACATTGTAGGATTTTTAATGAATTTATTTGCAAATTATGGTGGAAAATAAGTATTTGGTCAATAACAAAAGTGTATTTCAATACTTTGTTATATACCCTTTGTTGGCAATGACAGAGGTCAAATGTTTTCTGTAAGTCTTCACGAGGTTTTCACACACTGTTGCTGGTATTTTGGCCCATTCCTCCATGCAGATCTCCTCTAGAGCAGTGCTGTTTTGGGGCTGTTGCTGGCCAACACGGACTTTCAACTCCTTCCAAAGATTTTCTATGGGGTTGAGATCTGGAGACTGGCTAGGCCCCTCCAGGACCTTGAAATGCTTATTACGAAGCCACTCCTTCGTTGCCCGGGTGGTGTGTTTGGGATCATTGTCATGCTGAAAGACCCAGCCACGTTTCATCTTCAATGCCCTTGCTGATGGAAGGAGGTTTTCACTCAAAATCTCACGATACATGGCCCCATTCATTCTTTCCTTTACCCGGATCAATCGTCCTGGTCCCTTTGCAGAAAAACAGCCCCAAAGCAGGATGTTTCCACCCCCATGCTTCACAGTAGGTATGGTGTTCTTTTTATGCAACTCAGCATTCTTTGTCCTCCAAAGACAATGAGGTGAGTTTTTACCAAAGAGTTATATTTTGGTTTCATCTGACCATATGACATTCTTCCAATCTTCTTCTGGATCATCCAAATGCTCTCTAGCAAACTTCAGACGGGCCTGGACATGTACTGGCTTAAGCAGGGGGACACGTCTGGCACTGCAGGATTTGAGTCCCTGGCGGCGTAGTGTGTTACTGATGGTAGGCTTTGTTACTTTGGTCCCAGCTCTCTGCAGGTCATTCACTAGGTCCCCCCGTGTGGTTCTGGGATTTTTGCTCACCGTTCTTGTGATCATTTTGAACCCACGGGGTGAGATCTTGCGTGGAGCCACAGACCGAGGGAGATTATCAGTGGTCTTGTATGTCTTACATTTCCTAATAATTGCTCCCACAGTTGATTTCTTCAAACCAAGCTGCTTACCTATTTCAGATTCAGTCTTCCCAGCCTGGTGCAGGTCTACAATTTTGTTTCTGGTGTCCTTTGACAGCTCTTTGGTCTTGGCCATAGTGGAGTTTGGAGTGTGACTGTTTGAGGTTGTGGACAGGTGTCTTTTATACTGATAACAGGTGCCATTAATACAGGTAACGAGTGGAGGACAGAGGAGCCTCTTAAAGGTCTGTGAGAGCCCAAAATCTTGCTTGTTTGTAGGTGACCAAATACTTATTTTCCACCATAATTTGCAAATAAATTCATAAAAAATCCTACAATGTGATTTTCTGGATTTTTTGTCTCATTTTGTCTGTCATAGTTGAAGTGTACCTATGATAAATTATACAGGCCTCTCTCATATTTTTAAGTGGGAGAACTTGCACAATTGGTGGCTGACTAAATACTTTTTTGCCCCACTGTATATGTTGTTTGTTTGTATTGGCTTTACTTCAGGCAATGAAAGGCTTGGCCACTGACAGAAAGTGTGATGCAGAAGCCTCAAGGTATCCAGCAAAAAATGTTTTTTTTTAACCATTACATAACTAGACAAGTCAGTTAAGAACAAAGTTTTATTTACAATGACAGCCTACCCCGGCGACGCTGGGCCATTTGTGTGCCGCCCTATGGACTCCCAATCACAGCTGGATGTGATCCAGCCTGGATTTGAACAAGGGACTGCCATGACACCTTTTGCACTGAGAAGCAATGCCTTAGACCACTACGCCACTCGGGAGCCCAATGCAATGTTGGTTAACAGTAAACAGATGCTAGCTGACATTATTTAATCCCAAGTCATCATCTCATCTCTATAGAGCTGCTGCCTATGCTGTCCGACAAAATAAAAATTGTATTTGTAAGGAACACTTTTATGACTACTGAATACCAACTATCAATCACTTCGATCCACTTCGATTTCAGGTACTAACACCTCGCAAAGCAACTGCTCTCTATCACTCTCGATCGTGCATTCTTCTGTCCGCCTCCATGTGCACAATAGATTATGGTCATTGTGGTTAATTATCACATTTTCTGCGCTAAAACTACAGTACCAGTCAAAAAATTGGACACACCTACTCATTCCTGGGTTTTTCTTTATTTTTTACTATTTTCTACATTGTAGAATATTAGTGAAGATGTTACACATATGGAATCATGTAGTAACCAAAAAAGTTTTAAACAATATATATTTTATATTTGAGATTCTACAAAGTAGACACCCTTTGCTTTGATGACAGCTTTGCACTCTTGGAATTCTCTCAAACAGCTTCATGAGGTAGTCAACTGGAATGTATTTCAATTAACAGGTGTTAAAAGTGAATTTGTGAAATCTCTTTCCTTCTTAATGTGATTGAGCCAATCAGTTGTGTTGTGACGAGGTGGGGGGTATACAGAAGATAGCCCTATCTGGTAAGAGACCAAGTCTATATTATGGCAAGAACAGTTCAAATAAGCAAAGAGAAATGACAGTCCATCAATACTTTAAGACATGAAGGTCAGTCAATCCGGAACATTTCAAGAACTTTGAAAGTTTCTTCAAGTACAGTCCCAAAAAAGCGCAATGATGAAACTGTCTCCCATGAGGACCGCCACAGGAAAGGAAGACCCAGAGGTACCTCTGCTGCAGAGGATAAGAGAGTTAGAGTTACCAGCCTCAGAAATTGCAGCCCAAAGAAATGATTCACAGAGTTCAAGTAACAGACACATCTCGACATCAACTGTTCAGATGAGACTGCATGAATCAGGCCTTCATGGTCGAATTGCTGCAAAGAAACCACTACTAAAGGACACCAATAAAAAGAAGAGACTTGCTTGGGCCAAGAAATACGAGCAATGGACATTAGGCCGGTGGAAATCTGTCCTTTGGTCTGATGAGTCCAAATTTTAAATTGTTGGTTCCAACCGCTGTGTCTTTGTGAGATGCAGATTAGGTGAACAGATGTTCTCTGCATGTGTGGTTCCCACCGTGAAGCATGGAGGAGGTGTGATGGTGCTTTGCTGTGATTTATTTAGATTTCAAGGCACACTTAATCAGCATGGCTACCACAGCATTCTGCAGCGATACGCCATCCCATCTGTTTTGCTCTTAGTGTGACTATCATTTGTTTTCCAACAGGACAATGACCCAATACACCTCCAGGCTGTGTAAGGGCTATTTGATCAAGAAAGAGAATGATGGAGTGCTGCATCAGATGACCTGGCCTTCACAATCTCCCGAACTCAACCCAATTGAGATGGTTTGGGATGAGTTGGACCGCAGAGTGAATGAAAAGCAGCCAACAAGTGTTCAGCATATGTGGGAACTCCTTCAAGACTGTTGGAAAAGCATTCCAGGTGAAGTTGGTTGAGAGAATGCCAAGAGTGTGCAAATCTGTCAAGGCAAAGGGTGGCTATTTGAAGAATCTTAAATATAAAATACATTTTGATTTGTTTAACACTTTTTTGGTTACTACATGATTCCATATGTGTTGATGTAGAAAATAGTAAAAATAAAGAAAAACACTTGAATGTGTGTCCAAACTTTTGTCTGGTACTGTATGTAGAATATTAGCTAGTTGGAAACTACAACCCCCTACCACATTGCACAGTTCGGGCTTGATCTAATTCATCTCTAGAGAAACTGCGTATTCAGCTCAGGAAAAAAATTAAATGGAATTCAAAAATGTAACTAATGTTGGTCAATTAGTTGTTTAAAAAATGAAAAGTAACATACATTTTGGATAAAGCTCAACTTTTGTTATTATTTGTCAAATATTATATCAATATTTGTACATAAGTGTTTCCACCAGCATTTCTCGCATAATTAATTTAACCGACACTAAAAGATCTCATCTCAAATTATCTGTCTGCATTTATTAAATTGCATTTATTAAACTACCTGTTTCTATCACAGCTGTAAAAAAAAATATATATATATAGTATGATTTTACTTGCATAAAAACTGTGGATGGAAAATAATCACACAATATTTTACATACAGCAGCTTTTTAAAGGACAGCTTCAAGTTTTCTATTTTGCCATGGAACAAAATATATATTGCAACACTGGTATGTCCCAGACCTAAGTGTATGTGGAGTGTATATTTCCAGTAAAAGGGATAGGCTAATCAACATGAGTGTGAAGTAGGATTGCAGTATTGTTAAAGTAATACTGCTGTATTATTTAAGTAATACTGCTGTATTGTTAGTACTGCTGTCATCAATCCAGTATTGTTTCTGTACAGTAGCCCATTGTTTCTCTGTTACTCTGCCGCTGTTGTTTATGAGCTATACATTCTTGTCTTTTGTATTGTCAACAGCAAAGGCCTGCAGCGCAGATTGGAAAATCAAATGCAAAGCCCTCAGATGGCAGGGAGGAAGTAGAGGGAGGCAGCGAAAACACGAAACTACACAAAAACAACTGAATGGATGGGATGTCATTGGAGATGCAGAACATCTGCGTTACCTGGAGATCTTTTTCAGAGCACATACTTGTGCCCACACACACACACACACACACACACACACACACACACACACACACACACACACAAACACACACACACACACACACACACAGTTTGCAAAAGAGACACAGGAATTGTTGGACGAAAACAAACTTCTCAACCGTGAAATGTTTAAATTTTTCGATTGAAAACCTGCATAATAACATGGCATGCATTCTAGACTTCTTTTAAAAGGTAGCAATGGCATTGGTAACTTGTTTTATGATTGTTCATTGTTGTTTTTTTTCAGAGCGAGGACACTACTTTCTACAGTAAATGTGTGTTATTTCTAAATAAATCCCTTTGCACTGGTGAGGTCATGATATTCTGTAATATAAGTAGTCCCATTAACAAAAACTGCTGTAACACCAAACTTACAAATATGGTTTGTCACTCATTGTAGCAAGGTTAATTTACTATCTCCTCCATATTTTAAAGTATATAGGCTCTCAAGTTGGCTGGCCAACTTCTTTCAACATTTAATATTTCAGAGCTCTTTCTGCCTTTAACATGCTAGAGGTGAAGAGCCAAAGACTCACAATGAGTCGTCTCCCTGAGAATGTGCCATGCACTGAGTAGTTACTCCTAGCTACATTGATCTGTGTTATTTGACCTTTCTTTCAATAAACTGTGATTTTCAGTAAATTTGTGAAGATTAAATGGATATTTGTGGAGAAAACGAATCGACTGGTCTATTTTTAACCTATAGTGTGAAGAACTATTTACAAAATGTATCACACCCTTGTAAGTGCAGTGTAATTGCAGCATAGGTAGCCAGAAATGTACGGGGAGAATCAAACAATGTATTTCAGTTTGCTTGCCAATATAATATGTGTATAACAAATGACGTGTTAATTACAGAAAATTCAACTAGGCATCACAGTAGTTACTATATACTATTTTTTAGGCCAAGGGTATTTATAATGTTATGGCATAAGGTCAATGAAACGTAAAGAAGGACCTGAAGAAGACACTGCAACTGATATTTTTTCATTGTTTTGTGTGAAGTTAAAACAAAACCAACCGTTGTCATTAAAGCAAATACTCTTTTGTCGCTGTACACCAAAATATATTTTTTTATTCAAGTTATGTTCACTCCAGCATTGGCAGTTGCATACTAATTCATTATGGAAGAAATCTCAAAGGACGGCAGCTTGTAATTATTTCAGACTTTATAAAGGAGCAGAGTTAAAAAGAAAAGTAAAGCAGTCAAGTATTTAATCAGTCTTGGTGTGATTTTTTTTTATTAGCTAGGCTATGTTTGGCCGCTTACTATAACTGGAACGTAATGATTCATAAAAATACTGCTTATAATATGCTAATGCCGCTACCAATATAGGGCTACCATCATCGCCTTTTTTAGCATATTCATGACCAATGACATTAGCGACAACATGTGCCAGATACCCTATTTGACTTTCTCAAATGAATCAAAACAAGACAGCAAGGAAGCTAGAGCTATTAATCATTAGGAATACCATTTAAATATAAAAGAAATGTTTTTTGTGGGGGGGGGTAATTTCAAAACAAAGTGAACAGATTGTGGGGAGTCTCTTGTTGACATGATACAACAGCATCACGGATCTGTTGTGAATGTATGTGCGTCACTTGAAATGAAGTAGAATGATACACAACAGATGTGTTATGAATGTAAATAGGTGTGTAATTTTAAATGATAGCAAAGATTTGCTTTTTTGTAAAAAATAAATAATGACACACCTTTATAAAGCAACCTAGATGTTTCAATAGCAGTGTCGTGAACTACTGTGTAATGTAGGAGTGGGTCCCGAAGAAATTTGTAAATCGGCATACAGCTGATGAGGACTTGTCAATTACATGTAATATAGAAAATATATTCATCATTCAAATAGCAATGACATTAACCATTATGATACATAAGTACGTAAGTATGTGTTACAGGCTTTGTTTGTTTCCTACCTCACCCAGGGTTTCCCAAACTTGGTCTTGCGCCAGCACTACACAGCAGATTCAAATCAACAAAACTAGATGATTAGTCAGTTATTTCAATCAGTTGTGGTAGTGCTAGTGCATTAAACTAAAAACGTGCACCCAGGGAAGGCCCCAGGAAACACAGGGAGGGCCCCCTGTCCTAACTTAAATTGGTGTGGGATTTTCTTTTAGTTTGTCTGTTCTCAGGCAAATCCAGTAGGTGTCCATGGTGGGGTTCTTTTAAGACCCAACTGGAGTTGTTGGCCACCACTCAGTAGCCCCCCCCCCCAGGTTACTGGTTATCAGTAACTTATTGATTAGTTCCCATTATCTGCTGAGCGCCCCCAAAAATGTTGGGAACGTGACAGTATGTATAAGTAAGTATATAGTTAGTTAGTTGTAATTAATTGTGATACTGGACACAGTAGGCCTACTGTATCACATCTTTTTTTTTTTTTTTTTTTTTATCCCTTTCCCTGTGATATTTGGTACAGTCAGCAGGATCCGAGTGTGACCGAGCAGGAAAATATGGGATGACAGGTGTACAACTCTTTTTGGTCCTCTAATCCTTCTTTGTGGCATATCCCAGGGGTCTAGTGGATAGCTTTCCAACAAAGCAACAAGGGTTCCTCCCCATGATTTGGCTGGAAAAGGATTCCACGAGTGCCGAGGGCAGAGGCAGTGCTGGTGTAACTATGTCGTTTCTAAGGAAACTAGAGCTGCAATCAGTATGTCATGTAATTAGACGCTAAACAAAAGTAGCACATTGAGATTTTACTTTTGGGTCACTCCCCATATCTATGTACTAATGTGGTAGTTACATAACATATTGTTACATACTGTACCATAGTACCTCGTATTCCTGTTTCCAGCATGCACAACAACAGAGATTGAACATTGAGTGATCTTATGCCCTGTTCTGGTTCTAACATTCATATTTAGTCCTGATCTTGTCCACATTCTGATTGTGCACACATTTTCAGACAAGTGTAGACAATTAAAAAGACTAGTTGTGGTCTGATTGTGATCAGGTCTTGACCACCTCCGGAAGAAGTCAGTCACGCATTGTGTCTTACAAGTGTAGACGGATCTGGACAGTGAAACCATTTAAAATCATCATTAAATCTTTGACAGGAGGCACCATTGACTTATGGCATTAATATGTGTCTTCAAATAAATAAATCATATTATTTTGAAAGAATAACTTTCAAATAAATTGCATACAGGGAGGGAACAGGAAATGTGGTCACAATGCAGACACTGTGGACGGATATGAGACACGTGTAGACATATTTCGGAAAATGTGGGTACAATCAGAATATGGGCAAGATCAGGACAAAGTATGTATAAACAAGGCTTAGCAATGTACTTTTAGGTGGTTTCTTAGACACAATTGTAGTAAATGTGTCACGACTTCTGCCAAAGTCAATGCCTCTCCTTGTTCAGGCAGTGCTCAGCGGTCGACGTCACCGGTCTTCTAGTCATCATTGATCCATTTTTCATTTTCCATTGGGTATGTCTTGTCTTCCTACACACCTGGTCCCAATCCCATTCATTACCTGTTGTGTATTTAACCCTCTGTTGTCAGAGATTGTTTGTTGTTCATTTATCGTGTTGCTTGTATTGGTGCGCGACTGGTCCTCGTACTCACTTTGTTTTGATTTATTGTCATGGTTTTGGAGCTATGTTTTTAAATTATTAAACTACTCCATTTTACCAAGTTCGATTCTCCTGCGCCTGACTTCCCTGCCACCTATACCCACGTTTATGACATAAATGCAATGCAATACAAATGTTCATACAAAAGTGTAATTACACAAACTGACTGTTGTGGGTACTATGTAATAATTACACCATAACTACTTTTTGTAATGAAACACATTTGTATTAAGGAGACTTTACGGTGTCACTTCAAGTTAAGGGTCCCCACAATGTATGTGGCAGTATTGTATCTGGCAGACAGCCAACTGTCAAAATGACAAACGCTGTTCAAGAATCTTTCGGCCAATTGTGAAGATTTTAAGTTCCTTACACAATGGAAAATTGAAGGGATGCCCGCATTAGATATTGAAGGTCAGCGATAATATCCGTGTGAATAGCATTCGGTACACTAGACACACAACCCAATTAAACACTCACATTAATTACACAGCTTCCCCCAGCTCCTTTTTTTTGTATTTCAACTGTCAGTTGATACTCAAACTAGGCGCGCATGAGCAATTGCAAAATCTTTGAACATAGTGTGCCGGAGAGTGTGTAGAGATTGCTGACTTCATCCACTATTTATTCACAGTTTTTTTAAGCTATGCTTAATGCACTGAGAGTGCAAACGATTCAATTGGGAGGATGGTTGGGGGTGTACCATACATTCACTATCTACTCCCACTTGTTCACGTTAACAGCAGTTCAAATTGTATGTGTGTGGATTTGTGGTGTGCATTTCCCTAGGCATGGCAAAACAAAGGTTGTGAAAGGTAATGAAGCATGTTGAACTTTTCCCTTCAATTTGTCCAATTAGTATTGCTTTGATTTCTCTCCATGTGTTTTTCTAGAGAGGAATAGTTATTGTACTTTGAGAATCATACTGTAGTTTAGTCAAAAACATTTGGCAGGTTTACAAAAACGACAGTTTACCAATTCAAACAATTTTATTACATTTTCAAAGAAATCTGAATGAACTCGTCAGTATCCTTACAGGGATTTAAATGGCGGCGTCATGTTTTCTACCTTTTTATACAACGGGTAAATCTAATCCTGAATGTTGATTGGTTAAAACCACATTCCAGATGGTGTCTATTCCACAAGTTACCACCGGCTAAATCTATGATATTAAAATGCATATTTACTCTGCTCCATCTGACTGCATAATCCACTGTCTTATCAGCCCAGCCAGGCATTTATAAACTTGATCTCCAGTATAAAAAAGCATCTAGACATTATCTCACATTTATTTGAGACTGACATTTAGTTTTCAACAGCAGAGACTTGTATAAACCTTCCTGTATGTCTCTCCGACATTTGCAACATTGTTTCGATATTCAAATTCGATCTCCAGCCTGTGCCATAGTAATGAATGTGTCGGGAGTCAGGACGAGACAGACAGGCAGGCAGGCAGCGTTTCTCAGCCAGTCGAAATCATGAATCAGCTGGCATAATTTTATGGATGGTAGTGTTTAAAATAGACCTAGCTTGTGCATCACTACGACTGGCTACCACCAGGGAGGATTATCTCCACCCAAAATCTGTCCCCACGAGATAAGCAGACCATTTTGCATGGAGGTCTATGAGAGTGTGTCAAATTACGTCAGGCTTATTTCATCAAATAGATTCATGTTTAGGTTGTTACAAATGTACTGATATATATGGACGCACGTTGCATTCGTTAACTTTGAGAAAAACAACTTAGTTGTGCCTGTGGTTCACACACATATCTGCCCTCTCATTGGTTAGAATGGTCCCACCTGTCCTCGTCTCCTCCCTTTGAGGACATGTACTGTCAATATATCTATAATAGATCATCTTTGCTATTGCTAGCTAACAACAGGAAACAAATCCGAGGCAGGGGCAGTAGAGAAAGCCCTTAATTTCTCTCTGGTCATGGTGGGGCCACTCTGGTCTGCTTATTGCCCCTTGCCGCGAAGGGGATGCCCCAGAGCAAAACATCTCACTGGCATGTTTCACTCGGGCACACCCTCTGTGGGGTGGGGGCCATAAGCAAACAATGGTCCCCTGCTCAGACGTTGCATGCATGGATTCAAACCAGGGACTGCAGTGACACCTCTTGCACTGAGATTCAGTGCCTTAGACCCCTGCGCCTCTCGGGAGCAGCGGTATCTGATATCCCCTGAAGCACTTGGTCCATTGTTTTGTTAGTTGACTGGTACTGAGGCTATCCCAAAAACAAGATGGTTGTATGAGAATAAGCCTTTGTGTGTTGATTGTCAAAAACTATTATGACGATTCCTCAATTTCCATTTGTAAGTAAGCTTGCACTAGGTCTATCTTCGTGAAGCGTCCCGCTCCTGATAGGGAAGCAAATACAGTTGAAGTCGGAAGTTTACATAGACTTAGGTTGGAGTCATTAAAACTCGTTTTTTCAACCAATCCACAAATTTCTTGTCAACAAACTATAGTTTTGGAAAGTCGGTTATGACATCTACTTTGCGCATGACAAGTAATTTTTCCAACAATTGTTTACAGACAGATTATTTCACTTATAATTCACTGTATCACAATTCCAGTGGATCAGAAGTTTACATACACTAAGTTGACTATGACTTTAAAAAGCTTTGAAAATTCCAGAAAATTATGTCATGGCTTTACAAGCTTCTGATTGGCTAATTGACAACATATGAGTCAATTGGAGGTGTACCTGTGGATGTATTTCAAGGCCTACCTTCAAACTCAGTGCCTCTTTGCTTAACATCATGGGAAAATGAAAAGAAATCAGACAGGACCTCAGAAACAAAATTGTAGACCTCCACAAGTCTGGTTCATCCTTGGAAGCAATTTCCAAACGCCTGAAGGTACCACGGTCATCTGTACAAACAATAGTACGCAAGTATAAACATCTCACTGGCATGCAGCCTTCATACCGCTCAGGAAGGAGAAGCATTCTGTCTCCTAGAGATACTTTGGTGCGAAAAGTGCAAATCAATCCCAGAACAACAGCAAAGGACTTTGTGAAGGTGCTGGAGGAAACAGGTACAAAAGTATCTATATCCACAGTAAAAACGAGTCACTACTCCAAAACCGCTATAAAAATGCCAAACTTTGGTTTGCAACTGCACATGGGGACAAAGATCTTACTTTTTGGAGAAATGTCCTCTGGTATGATGAAACAATAGAACTATTAGACCATAATGACCATTGTTATGTTTGGAGGAAAAGGGGGGACGCTTGCAAGCCGAAGAACAAGATCCCAACCGTGAAGCACATGGTTGGCAGCATCATGTTGTGGGGGTGCTTGCTGCAGGAGGGACTGGTGCACTTCACAAAATAGATGGCATCATGAGGGAGGGAAATTATGTGGATATATTTAAGCAACATCTCAAGACATCAGTCAGGAAGTTAAAGCTTGGTCTCAAATGGGTCTTCCAAGTGGGCAATGACCCGAGGCATACTTCCAACGTTGTGGCAAAATGGCTCAAGGACAACAAAGTCAGAGTATTGAAGTGGCCATCACAGAGCCCTGAACTCAATCCCATAGAAAATTTGTGGGCAGGACTGAAAACGTGTGTAAGTAGTAGTAGTAGTAAGTAGGCCTACAAACCTGACTCAGTTACACCAGCTCTGTCAGGAGGAATGGGCCAAAATTCACCCAATTTATTGTGGGGAGCTTGTGGAAGGCTACCTGAAACGTTTGACCAAAGTTAAGCAATTTAAAGGCAATGCTTCCAAATAATAACTGAGTGTATGTAAACTTCTGACCCACTGGGAATATGATGAAAGAAATAAAAGCTTAAATAACTCATTCTCCCTATTATTATTCTGACATTTCACATTCTTGAAATGAAGTGGTGATCCTAACTGACTTAAGACAGGGAATTTTTACTAGGAATAAATGTCAGGAATTGTGAAAAACTGAGTTTACATGTACTTGGCCAAGGTAAACTTCCAACTTTAACTCTATGTCCTCAATGCGAGATAGTGGATACGGGGTTAACTGTCAGTTTAAAGTCCCATAGATGCGTAAGTTTCCAGATTCCAGCTTTCCCTTTCTTCAGAACTGTAACCATAGCCACTCACTCCAGTCCACCTTGGACAGAATCCCAGAATTCTTTAAGTTCTGCAACTCTTCCTCCACTTTAGGTCAGATTGCATATGGCACAGGATGGGCCTTGTGAAATTTTGGAGTAGCCTTTTCATCTCTCTCAGTCCTGGCCTTCATTCTTTTCTGTTTTCTAATTCCCTTTTTGAAAACATCCTGGGAATTTGTGAGCAGTTGGATAGTCTCTTAGCAGTGCTGCTGCTGCCTAGTGATGACACATTCAGTGCAGCTGTGCTGGTCCTCCATTTTGTAGTACGTACAGGTCTAGCTGCTGTGTTTTGCCTTTGTAAAATGTACATTCATTTTTCCCAAATGAGAAACCTTTTCCACAGTGTGTGTTTTGAGCATCACTGTTGTCTTCTGTAATTGTATTTTGAAAAGAGGCTGTTGTAATCTGTCGCTGAGATTACTGATAACGCTGACCCGGTGTCTATCTCCATTTATAAATGGACTCCTGTCAGCTCTCTGGAGTAATCCATATTACTCTGCGGTCTGTTTCTGTAATGCTATGCAGTTCAAGGAATGACAGAGCATCTTTCTATGATTTTGTGTTGTTTCCAGTTGAGTCTGACTCACTCTCAGTCACTTTGTGTACATTTGTAGTTTTGCTTTTCTCTCTATGCAATTTCTGTTTGCTTTTTGTTTGCTTTTACACACTCTCTCCTGCTTGTGGCACAGACCAAGATCACTTTGAGTCAAAATGCAGGCCAAGATCTACCGCTAAGATGTTTTATTAAACATGACTTAAAAAAACATGAGCCTACGCAAACTTTAACCTATTAAAACCAGTGTTGTAACAATGAGGTTTGTGCAGTAGGCTATAGGTTCAATATGTTAGCACTGCATATTGGTTAATATTGAATTGCCCTGCCAAAGTTGTTCTTCTCAGACCATTTAACGTTTTTATTTCAAAACATGAGGTGCAAGATCTCACTGACAATAGATCAGTTGTTGTATTACTTGTGAGTCATGAAATACAACTATTATTTTTTTTTTACTGATCTGATGCGTGGATGGTGGAAGGAGGGGAGGGGGAGAGAGCGAGAGAGAGGCGGAGAGGCTGTCTCTCAATGTCCATCAGCTCTTCCTCCCTCCTCTAACTGACCAAAGAGGGGACACTGTCTTCCAGCTGACGGCGAAACTTGAGTCGCCCTTCATTATTTCTGACTCATGCACCAATTCATGTTGTTATTGGTATGACCAGAGAGCGTGAAATAGGCTACTCCGCAATTTTAGAAAGACACAAGCCGCTAAGAACAACGCAAGTCTATCAATACACTTTGTAGAGCAGGTGGATAGGAAGAGGGCGTTTTATGGCTTATAAGTGTTGAATAAAATCTTAAACATGACCTAACGGATAAAAACAGCAGCTCTTCGCTGTAATCTATTCGTTCACAGTGTGTCTCCAGTCATGTTGAGTTGTCACGTTCTAACCTTTTGTTATGTCTTTGTTTTAGTATGGGTCAGGAAGTGAGTTGGGTGGGTTGCCTATGTTCTTTTTTTCTATGATTTGGGATTTCTGTGTTTGGCCTGGTATGGTTCTCAATCAGAGGCAGCTGTCAATCGTTGTGCCTGATTGAGAACCATACTTAGGTAGCCTGGTTTCACCTTTGAATTGTGGGTGATTATTTTCTGTTCTGTGCTTTGTGTATTCACCGTATAGGACTGTTTCGTTTCGTTCGTTGTCACTTTATTGTTTTCTGTTGAGTGTTCATTTATTCCATTAAATCAATATGGACACTTACCACTCTGCGCATTGGTCCTCACCTTCTTCCACCAACAACGGCCGTTACATGAGTCACACAGTAGTCAACTATCAACTTTGCTGTGGGCTCGAGAAAGTTACAGACATGGTGCTCTAAGCTATCTGCCTAGTTAAATAAAGGTTAAATAACTAATATTCTGATTGGCCAGCGGTAGACCTATAGGTGCACTTGATTTGCTCTTCGGGCCCGCTGGGTAGGCTGAGTTTGTACCTTCAGACACATGAAAATGGTTCAAAACGGGGGAACTTCGACTACCCGGGGCACAGGGCAGCTGAATCAAGTGCACCTACCCCAAACAGTGCAAAAAAAGACACAAATAGGAATGTTTTTTTCAGGAATGTTTGGCGATCAACTAGGAAAGCCTTGGATATTGACAAGTCGAGTGTAATCTACCGGTTGTTGATCACTGATGTAAACCAAAAGTAATTTGCATCACGTGATGTCTTGCCACAGGGAAAACATGTTTCTCCCTTTATATTTTAAATTGCATTTTATTTGTTACCACATTCAAGCCCTTTCTTTGCTATTCAGATGCATCCTTTACTGCGCTCGCCATTGAAATTGTAATGTTCAGTGCACGTCCTAATGTCAAGTTCTTTTCTGTTAGCAACCACTTTTGTATGCTTTCTCTTTACATGCCACATACAAGCGTGTCCCTCAATGCACCTGACAGCCCTGCCCTAAATTGGCAATATTC
This sequence comes from Oncorhynchus masou masou, assembly GCF_036934945.1. NCBI lineage: Eukaryota > Metazoa > Chordata > Actinopteri > Salmoniformes > Salmonidae > Oncorhynchus > Oncorhynchus masou. The sequence goes on from NC_088213.1 coordinate 43,913,985, forward strand.
AGATATTTTCCTCAGCTCTGCAATGTATTCTGATATGGTCTCACTTTTTGACCGGCTCCGTTTATGGAATCGGAGTTTCTCTGCTATTACCAAAGGTTTTGGGCTTAAATGGTTTTGTAATGTGTCAACAATGTCTTCGAATGACATGTCGGCTGGCTTTTCTGGTGTAAACAAGCTGCGTAGCAAGCTGTATGTCTTTGCAACATAATGTTAAACACAACAGACACTTTCTTCCCATCAGCGACATCGTTAATGTCACAAACAAGTTCCACTCTTTCAATGTAGGTTGCCCAATATATCCCAACATTTGTATTCATGTTAGTGTTTTCACACCCAAACAATTTGAGCTTCTACTTTTAAAAATGCACCCCTACAGAGACAAGTCTCTCACCGTTGCCGCTTGCTATGGACCACCCTCTGCCAACCAGCTGTGCCCTGGACACCATATGTGAATTGATTGCCCCCCATTATATCTTCAGAGCTCGTGCTGCTAGGTGACCTAAACTGGGACATGCTTAACTTCTTCGATATAGGGGGCACTCTTTTAATTTTTGAATAAAAAAAACGTTCCCGTTTTAAACAAGATATTTTGTCACGAAAAGATGCTCGACTATGCATATAATTGACAGCTTTGGAAAGAAAACACTCTGATGTTTCCAAAACTGCAAAGATATTGTCTGTGAGTGCCACAGAACTAATGCTACAGGCGAAACCAAGATGAAATTTCATACAGGAAATGCCCCAGATTTTGAATGCGCTGTGTTCCAATGTCTCCTTATATGGCTGTGAATGTGCCAGGAATGAGCCTACACTTTCTGTCATTTCCCCAAGGTGTCTGCAGCATTGTGACGTATTTGTAGACATATCATTGGAAGATTGACCATAAGAGACTACATTTACCAGGTGTTCGCTTGGTGTCCTCCGTCAAAATTATTGCGCAATCTCCAGCTGCGTCCACGTTTCCATTTGGTTCAGAGGAGAAAGGCAACTGCCACAAATTATTTATCATCGAATAGATATGTGAAAAACACCTTGAGGATTGATTCTAAACAACGTTTGCCATGTTTCTGTCAATATTATGGAGTTAATTTGGAAAAAAGTTTGGTGTTGTAATGACTGAATTTTCGGGGGTTTTTCTTAGCCAAACATGATGAACAAAACGGAGTGATTTCTCCTACACAAATAATCTTTTTGGAAAAACTGAACATTTGCTATCTAACTGAGAGTCTCCTCATTGAAAACATCCGAAGTTCTTCAAAGGTAAATGATTTTATTTGAATGCTTTTCTTGTTTTTGTGGAAATGTTGCCTGCTAAATGCTAGGCTTAATGCTATGCTAGCCATCAATACTCAAATGCTTGTGTAGCTATGGTTGAAAAGCATATTTTGAAAATCTGAGATGACAGTGTTGTTAACAAAAGGCTAAGCTTGTGAGCCAATATATTTATTTCATTTCATTTGCGATTTTCACGAATAGTTAAAGTTGCGTTATGCTAATGAGCTTGAGGCTATGATTACGCTCCCGGATACGGGATTGCTCAACGCTAGAGGTTAACACCCCGGCCATCCTACAATCTAAGCTTGATGCCCTCAATCTCACACAAATTATCAATGAACCTACCAGGTACAAACCCAAATCCATAAACACGGGCACCCTCATAGATATCCTCCTAACCAACTTGCCCTCCAAATACACCTCTGCTGTTTTCAACCAAGATCTCAGCGATCACTGCCTGCATCCGTAATGGGTCTGCGGGCAAATTACCACCCCTCATCACTGTCAAACGCACCCTAAAACACTTCACTTCATTAATCTGGCCGGGTATCCTGGAATTATATTGACTTCATCCCATCAGTAGAGGATGCCTGGTTATTCTTTAAAAATGCCTTCCTCACCATCTTAAATAAGCATGCTCTGTTCAAAAAATGTTGAACCAGGAACAGACATAGCTCTTGGCTCACTTCAGACCTGACTGCCCTTGACCAGCATAAAAACATCCTGTGGCGTACTGCATTAGCATCCTATAGCCCCCGTGATATGCAACTTTTCAGGGAAGTTAGGAACCAATATACACAGGCAGTTAGGAAAGCTAAGGCTAGCTTTTTCAAACAGAAATTTGCATCCTGTAGCACATACTCAAAAATTTTCTGGGACACTGTAAAGTTCATGGAGAATAAGAGCACGTCCTCCCAGCTGCCCACTGCACTGAGGCTAGGAAACACTGTCACCACCGATAAATCCACTATAATTGAGAATTTCAATAAGCATTTTTCTATGGCTGGCTATGCTTTCCACCTGGCTACCCCTACCCTGGGTCAACTGCCCAGCACCCCCCACATCAACTCGCCCAAGCCTCCCCATTTCTCCTTCACCCAAATCCAGATAGCTGATGTTCTGAAAGAGTTGCAAAATCTGGACCCCTACAAGTCAGCCAGGCTAGACAATCTGGTCCCTCTCTTTCTAAAATGATCTGCCGAAATTGTTGCAACCCCTATTACTAGCCTGTTCAACCTCTCTTTCGTAATGTCTGTGATTCCAAAAAATTGGAAAGCTGCCGCGATCATCCTCCTCTTCAAAGGGGGAGACACTCTAGACCCAAACTGCTACAGACCTATATCTATCCTACACTGCCTTTCTAAGGTCATAGAAAGCCAAGTTAACAAATAGATTACAGACCATTTCGAATCCCACCGTACCTTCTCCGCTATGCAATCTGGTTTCAGAGCAGGTCCTAAATTATATGATATCCGCCATCAATAAGAGACATTACTGTGCAGCCATATTCATTGACCTGGCCAAGGCGTTCGACTCTGTCAATCACCACATTCTTATCGGCAGACTAAACAGCCTTGGTTTCTCAAATGACTGCCTCGCCTGGTTCACCAACTACTTCTCTGATAGAATTCAGTGTGTCAAATTGGAGGGCCTGTTGTCTGGACCTCTGGCAGTCTATGGTTGTGCCACAGGGTTCAATTCTCGGGCCAACTCTCTTCTCTGTATACATCAATGATGTCGCTCATGCTGCTGGTGATTCTCCGATCCACCTCTACACAGACTACACCATTCTGTATACTTCTGGCCCTTCTTTGGACACTGTGTTAACTAACCTCCAGACGAGCTTCAATGCCATAAAACTCTCCTTCTGTTGCCTCCAACTGCTCTTAAATGCAAGTAAAACTAAAAGCATGCTCTTCAACTGATCGCTGCCCGCACCTGCCCGCCTGTCCAGCATCACTACTCTGGACGGTTCTGACTTAGAATATGTGGACAACTACAAATACCTAGGTGTCTGGTTAGACTGTAAACTCTCCTTCTAGACTCATATTAAGCATCTCCAATCCAAAATTAAATCTAGAATCGGCTTCCTATTTCGCAACAAAGCATCCTTCACTCATGCTGCCAAACATACCCTCATAAAACTGACCATCCTACCGCTCCTCGACTTCGGCGATGTCATTTACAAAATAGCCTCCAACACTCTACTCAACAAATTGGATGCAGTCTATCACAGTGCCATCTGTTTTGTCACCAAAGCCCCATACACTACCCACCATTGCGACCTGTATGCTCTTGTTGGTTGGCCCTCGCTTCATAGTCATCGCCAAACCCACTGGCTCCAGGTCATCTACATGTCTCTGCTAGGTAAAGCCTCACCCTATCTCAGCTCACTGGTCACCATAGCAGCACCCACTCGTAGCACGCGGTCCAGCAGGTATATCTCACTAGTCACCCCCAAAGCCAAATCCTGCTTTGGCCGCCTTTCCTTCCAGTTCTCTGCTGCCAATGACTGGAACGAACTGCAAAAAAATCACTGAAGCTGAAGACTCATATCTCCCTCACTAGCTTTAAGCACCGGCTGTCAGAGCAGCTCACAGATCACTGCACATAGCCCATCTGTAAATAGCCCATCCATCTACCTCAACCCCATACTGTATTTATTTATTTATCTTGCTCCTTTGCACCCCAGTATCTCTACTTGCACATTCATCTTTTGCACATCAATCACTCCAGTGTTTAATTGGTATATTGTAATTACTTCGCAACCATGGCCTATTTATTGCCTTACCTCCCTTATCTCACCTCATTTGCACACACTGTATTATTGACTATATGTTTGTTTATTCCATGTGTAACTCTGTGTTGTCGTATGTGTCAAACTGCTTTGCTTTATTCTTGGCCAGGTCACAGTTGTAAATGAGAACTTATTCTCAACTAGCCTACTTGGTTAAATAAAGGTGAAAAAAAATAAACATTCATAAGCTAACTTTATTTCAAAGTAATTCTGTGCTTTTCAATTGACTTACGCATCCCTCTTACTAGCATAGACGGTATAAGGGCTCAGGGCCAGGGCCAGACCCAGATGCAGACACGGGAGGCAGATGGTTTGAGTGTTTGATATTTATTAGTTCCAAAAGGGATAGGCAAGAGAATAGTCATGGACAGGCAAAAGGTCAAAACCAGATCAGAGTCCAGGAGGTAAAGAGTGGCAGGCAGGCTCGAGGTCAGGGCAGGCAGACTGGTCAGGCAGGCGGGTACAGAGTCCAGAAAAGGACTAGCAAAAGAGAATAGAAAAAGCAGGCGCAAGGGAAAAACACACTGGTTGACTTGAAACAGACAAGACAAACTGGCAAAGAGAGACAGGAAACACAGGGATAAATATACTGGGGAAAATATCCGACACCTGGTGGAGGTGGAGACAATCACAAGGACAGGTGAAACAGATCAGGGCGTGATAGACGGAGCATTCTGACATTGCATGATTTCGACATCCAACTCCTCTCGACTTTTCTGTCTTCTCCTTCAAGTTTTGCTGTAATCTCAGACCAGGATGGCACATTGGTAAAAAAGCAAGTTCAATCTCGTCACCAATTTGTCATGTTTGTACCCACATGAACACAACTAAATAAACCAGACTTGGAGTCAGAGCTGTATTTGATGCACCAATGTAATTCTTGCTTCAATGACACACAAAACAATAGATCAATAGACACACTACAATAGGCGCAACCTGAGGGGGTCTACATACACTATAAGTAAAGTATACTGAACAAAAATAGAAACGCAGAATGTAATTTGTTGGTCCCATGTTTCCTGAGCTGAAATAAAAGATCTCGGAAATACACACAAAAAGCAAATTTCTTTCCAATTTTGTGCACAAATTTGTTTACGTCCCTGTTAGTGGACTTTATCTTGGCAATCCATCCCTTGACAGGTGTGGCATATCAAGAATATGATTAAACAGCATGATCATTACACAGGTGCACCTTGTGCTGGGAACAATTAAAGGACACTCTAAAATGTGCAGTTTTGTCACATAACACAATGTCACAGATGTTTCAAGTTTTGAGGAAGCATGCAATTGGCATGCTGACTGAAAGAATGTCCACCAGAGCTGTTGCCAGAGAATTCAATGTTCATTTCTCTACTATAAACGCCTCCAATGTTGTTTGAGAGAATTTGGCAGTACGTCCTAACGTCAACCTGCTAACAGGATGCACAACTGCAACTCTTTTCGATTGGTCTTCCTCAGGCAGCTTTGTGGACGGAAGCTAACATGTCTCTAGAACACTGGAGGTTGGGGGCACCTTAATGGATAATGATACCACACAGTTCACATATTATCGCACATATTGGAACACCAACCTCAGCGACAAACGTGTGTACGCTGCACTCAAATCGGACATATCCACAAATATTGATGTTATCCCAACTCCTGTAGGACATGTCATATTTTTTTATTTAACATTTATTTAACTAGGCAAGTCAGTTAAGAACAAATTCTTATTTACTATGACAACCTACCAAAAGGCAAAAGGCCTCCTGCGGGGACAGGGGCCTGGGATCAAAATAAATAAATAAAAACAATATACATTTAGGAGAAAACACACATCACAACAAGAGAGACACACAACACTACATAAAGAGAGACCAAAGACAACAACATAACAAGGCAGTAAAACATGACAACACAACATGATAACAACATGGTAGCAACACAACATGATAACAACATGGTAACAACACAACATGGTAGCAGCACAAAAACATGGTACAAACATTATTGGGCACAGACAACAGCCAAGAAGGTAGAGACAACAATACATCATACAAAGCAGCCACAACTGTCAGTAAGAGTGTCCATGTTTGAGTCTTTGAATGAAGAGAATGAGATAAAACTGTCCAGTTTGAGTGTTTGTTGCAGCACATTCCAGTCGCTAGCTGCAGCTACCTGAAAAGACTAGCAACCTGTCACAACTTCTACCAACTGTAACTCCTCTCCCTGTTCAGGCGGTGTCGCAGGCTTACTAGCCGCTACCGATCCCTTTTTCCTTTTCTAGTTGTTTTGTCTGTGTTCCTTTTCACACCTGGTTTCAATTGAGTTTATTTCTGTGTGTATATAGGGCACCTGTTACCTGCCTTAATTCGTGCAGACTTGTGTGTATTGCGCTCGATTGTATTTGATGTTTGTTGTTTTCACTTACTCACGTGTATGTAAAGTGTCGGAACTGTGTTTGTTCCTCAGTGCGTTTGCACGAGTTTCTAAGTATTCGAGAGCGTAGTTTTTGGGGATTTTTGTCTGTGCCATTTTTGTATTGGTGGACTATATTATTAAACACGCTTCTCAGACATCCCTGCTCTCCTGCGCCTGACTCCTACACCTCTCACCGAGACGCATTGTATCACACAACCCAGGGATGTGTGTGCTTTGGGGACCTTTTAACAGAATGTGACTGGCAGAATGGGTGTCGTATGTGGAGGATGAGGGTGGCAGTAAATATCTCAGCTAGGGGGGAGTGAGGCCAAAGAGAGGCCAAAGAGGGTTTTATAGATAAGCATCAACCAGTGGGTCTTGCGACTGGTATACAGAGATGACCAGTTTACAGAGGAGTATAGAGTGCAGTGATGTGTCCTATAAGGAGCATTGGTGGCAAATCTGATGGCCGAATGGTAAAGTACATCCAGACGCTCGAGAGCACCCATACCTGCCGATGTATAAATTATGTCTCCGTAATCTAGCATGGGTAGGATGGTCATCTGAATCAGGGTAGTTTGGCAGCTGGGGTGAAAGAGGAGTAATTACGATAGAGGAAACCAAGTCTAGATTTAGCCTGCAGCTTTGATTTGTGCTGAGAGAAGGACAGTGCACTGTCTAGCCATACTCTCAAGTACTTGTATGAGGTGACTACCTCAAGCGTTAAACTTTCAGAGGTAGTAATAACACCTGTGGGAAAAGGGGCCACCAAACCAACCAATGACATTTGTTTTAGAGGTGTTCAGAACAAGGTTAAGGGTAAAGAAAGCTTGTTGGATACTAAGAAAGCTTTGCTGTAGAACATTTAACCCAACATCCAGGGAGGAGCCAGCTAAGTATAGGACTGTATCATCTGCATATAAATGGATGAGAGAGCTTCCTACTGCCTGAGCTATGTTGTTGATGTAAATTGAAAAGAGCGTGGGGCCTAGGATTAAGGCTTGGTGACAGGCAGTGGCTGAGACAACAGATTTTCTGACTTTATACACTGCACTCTTTGAGAGTGGTAGTTAGCAAACCAGACCAAAGACCCCTCAGAGACACCAATACTCCTTAGCCGAATGGAATGACCCAGCTGGTTTTTTGGGGTCAAATTTAAGGAGCTCCTTTAGCACCTCGGACTCAGTGACTGCCTGCAGGGAGAAATTTTGTAGCGGGGCAGGGGGAAAAGAGGGAGAAGCATCGGGGATAGTCGCATTAGAAGGGGTGGAGATGAGGAAATGCTGGATGGGCAAGGAGGCATGGCTGAGTCAAATAGGGATCCGGACTTAAGGAAGTGGTGATTAAAGAGCTCAGCCATGTGCTTCTTGTCCGTAACAACCACATCATCAACATTAAGGGACATGAGCAGCTGTGAGGAGTAGGGTTTATTCTCCAGGTCTTTAACCGTTTTCCAGAACTTCTTGGGGTTAGACCCACAGAGAGAGAACTGCTCCTTAAAGTAACTAACTTTGGCCTTCCGGATAGGATGAGTGCACTTATTTCTCATTTGCGTGAACAATAGCCAGTCAGCCTGAGTGTGCGTGTGCCGAGCCTTTCGTCAAATGCAATTCTTGAGGTGGAGTAACCAGGGGCTGAACCTGTTTCTAATTCAAATTTTCTTTAACAATACCACTGAAAATAAAAAAAACAAGGTACAAGTGTCTTCGACAAAGGGAATCAAGCCGATTCTATACTATTTTACAGAGGCCAGTTCATGAAGGAAGGCTTGCTCATTAAAGTTTTTTAGCAAGCATCTATGACAAATCAGGACAGGTCGTTTCACTGAGCAGTCACTACGAACACAGGCTGTAAAACAGTGATCACTAAGGTCATTACAGAAAACACCAGACTGATACCTATCAGGATTATTTGTGGGGATAACATCAAGGAGAGTTGCCTCTTCTGGGTATTTGGAATCATACCTTGTGGGATTTGTGATCATCTGAGAAAGATTTAGGGAGTCCCATTGCTTTAGGACTTGGTCAGGTGGTTTAAGCATGTCTCATTTTAGGTCACCTAGCAGTACAAATTCAGATTTAGTGTAAGGGGCCAGGACAAAGCTTAGTGCAGGAAGGGTACAGACCGGTGCTGATGGAGGGCGATAGCACCCAGAAACAGTCAACAAAGAACTATTTGAAAGTTTACTGCTTGAAACCAGCAAATTGTTTGGGGACAGACTTAGTAGTGACAACTGAGCACTGAAGGTGATCCTTGGTAAAGATTGTCACTCACCCACCTTTGGAAGATCTGTCTGGCCGAAAAAGGTCATAACCAAAAAGGTTAACATCAGTATTCAAAACACTTCCTTAACCACGTCTCAGTAATGACCAACACATCTGGATGGGAGCTGTGCACCCACACTTTCAATTGGTCCATTTTAGGTAATAAGCCAGGCTTTTACAAGAGCAGAAATCAGTGAAGCAGATAGAGTCAGAATTGGGACTAGCAACAGTAGGTGGGCCAGGGTATACTTGCACATTTCCAGATATTATCAACAGTAATACAATCAAGGCACGGCAGAGGACAGGGAGAGATTTGCAGTGCTGACTTATGACATCTGAATGTGCATCAGATGACAACAGGTAACATGAATACAAAGCTGGCGAGAGGTGGTTAGATTAGGATAGGCCAAAAGTCTGTGTAACGAATAGAGTCAGAATCTCGAGTGTGGGAACAAACAGTCTATCCCACGGTTGGGTAAAGAAAGTTTGTAGTCAACAAAGTATGCAGGAGTCATGAGGCAAATAGCAAAATATCTAAATGCACAAGAAAAAAATTAAATATTTAAATGACTTGGGGCTAGCCATTGTAAGTTCAGAGTCACTCGTCCCAACAGTGCATGTGTGCTGGAGGCGAGCGAAAGCTCGGGAGAGATAGGTGAGTGTGGTGGGGAGATCTGTACCAGACAGGGGGAGACAGGCCAGGGCAGACGGTGAACCGATCGCCAGTTGGAATCCAAGCAGCAGTTCAGCAGGCAACGGGAGTAGGTGTGTGTCACACCCACTTGGAAGAAGCTTTTATTTCTGGAGGCAGATTTCTTGTTGAAAATACCAGTGAATGGTCTTTGAACAACAGGTGGGGGCTTCAGTGGACGCTTCAAAGACTCCTGACGCTTGTTGGGCCGAAAGCCCTTTAACTTCACACCTTAGTGCTAATTGAATTTGTATCTGGTCTGTCCTTTCAAGCCTGGGAGCTCAGTTCCAGGATGGAATGGTGTCCTCAGGTCTCCGCTGTTTGTTTGCTAGAGCACCCTCCGTATAGCTTGGAAAAAGAACACCTTGGAAGCAGTAATCTCTCTGGGTTATATGCACTCGTTGTGCGCAAAATCGCTAAAACTCAAACAGTTCCCCCATCCAAAAACCAACCAACCCATCAGACAGAAGAACCACCACCACCTGTGCCTCTGCGGGTGTCATCTAAACTATCCAGTGCCGTGCCCTTGCCCGAAACTGTACATTGGGAAAACCACATACACAGATAGCATATGAACATGGCAATTTCTTTTAGAATTACAAGAAATTAGCTGTAAAACTGTAACATTTTCTCTTACCATCATGGCAAAATGTGTAGAATAGCTGGAAATTATCTCCAGGCAATCTAACCCAGGCATTTCAACAGTGGCGTGCACAGCAACAGGGAGCAAGGAAGGCATGCAATTGATCAAATCCCCTACTTTGATTTATAAATATAATTGCAACTTTGTCAATATGATGACTTTATTCTCAAAATTATATTTCAACTTTTTTCTCAAAATAGTTTGACTTCATTCTTGAAGTGACATTTTGACTTTATTCTCCAAATGTCCTCTTTATTCACAAAGTATTTCGAGTTTTTTAAGTACTATCCATTTCCGTTTTTATTTTTTCTCTTCACTTGGCCCAAATACTTTTCTGTAGCTAAATCACTAAAATGTAAATGTATAAAAAGGGTTGGCACTGAAAGCATTGGCCCCCTGTCTGCTAGTAATGCTTTTTTACAGTCCCACTTCCACTGGTATTTGACAATTGTTTCCCAAAATACATGAAAATGAACAGTCAATTTCACTGTGTGGGTGACAACAAAAAAAAGTTGTAGTATTGAATGTCACCAAAAGCATTGAGATGCATTTCATATTCCTTATAGAGCAAGAAACTTAGTTTGTCTAAAAACAAAAGCAATCGACACTTCAGTAAGCAGTTTTTTCTGCAAAATTATTGCGTGGCACATCTAACTCATAAGTAGTCTACAGTGTAACTGAAGAAACATTTCATAACATAAAACACATTTCCTGTTAATATTTCATTATTGTGGCACAATGTGATAATCAGTGAAACTGACATGTTTTATTAATCAGTAGCCCACATGCTGTGTGCCTTCCTCTCCATTCCACTGCAAACAAGTTGCTTCCAGATCGAAAACACCGATTTGTCACAAACAATTGCTTAGGAGACAAAATAACAGTGCTGTTTTTTTTCTGTACAATGTTAATAGATTACCTTATTTTCATTGCAGTCTCAGCAGTTTACACAAGTACAATGTTAAGTATGCTCCTGCATTGCAATTTATCACTTACTAGTGTCGTGTCCTTGGCTATGCCGGATTAAGGGATATGACATGCTATTCTATAAAATAATTTCTCCGTAATTAACATTACCTGATTCATGTAAATGTAATTAACTAGAGAGTCATGCACCACGAAAAAATATTTATAGAGCTGTCATCTTCCGAATAAACTCTTAAAGACCTAATAGTATTTTACATCAATAGCAGTCAATATTAATCGGTATCTTAATTCAGTCTCATCTGAAAGTTGGAAATTGTCACGCCCTGGTCTTAGTATTTTGTGTTTTCTTTATTATTTTGGTCAGGCCAGGATGTGACATGGGTTTATTATGTGGTGTGTTTTGTCTTGTTTTTTTTGTAGGTATCAGGATTGTGATATAGTAGGGTTATCTAGAAAAGTCTATGGTTGCCTGAAGTGGTTCTCAATCAGAGGCAGGTGTTTATCGTTGTCTCTGATTGGGAACCATATTTTGGCAGCCATATTCTTTGAGTGTTTCGTGGGTGATTGTTCCTGTCTCTGTGTTAGTTTGCACCAGTATAGGCTGTTTTGGTTTTACGTTTCTTGTTTTGTATTGTTCGTGTTTATTCGTTATTGAACATGTATCAAAATTACCACGCTGCATTTTGGTCCGATCCTTGCTACACCTCTTCTTCAGAGGAGGAGATAGAAGAAAGCCGTAACAGAAATTCTTGGTTATCTGCACGAACCCTGGCTAACAATTTGAATCAGCAATACAAAATTGGGTTTAATTATTTATTTACTAAATACCTAACTAATCACACAGAATTTCACATACACATAATTAAATCATAACTTGATTACAAATTACATCATGAAGGAAAATGTCCCTGGCGGGCGGAACAGATATGACAGCTTGTTACACAAAAGAAAAGGGGCTGGGTTTGAGTGAAGGAGCGGGAAGACTGAGGAACAAAGGGAAGAAGCTGTGCTATCGTAAATACAGTATTTTATGCATTCTAAATTACCACCCATTTGTAAAAGGAAAATGAAATATATATTTACTCTGAGCTGCGCTTTGGTAGGTTGGTAGTAGATGGAAGGCCGTGTTGCCCAACCGAGTCCTTTGAAGAATGTCTCTGGTGGTCAATTGGATACGTTGTAGTAACGTCGTTGTGTGATAGACGGGATACTCTGTCTGTTCCTTCCTAACCCTCGTTTGCATCTGCTGTTGCTAGCTCAATGGCTAGGAGGTATCACTTCTGTTGTGAATAAGAGTTCAAAGTTCATACCATTCGCAACCAAAGCTCACGCTGATGTTGGCTTCGTTCTGTAGTTATTATCTGAACCATTCTGACATAGGACCGTCGTCCTCACGTCCTCTGAACCGGAGGTTATATTGTCATCAAGGGCTTATATAGGAAGGGAGAGGAGGGTGTGTTTGAAAAGTTTTATAGCCCATGTCCCTTCACAGGGGTGGGCCACTGATTGAGCAGAGCCCTATCTCATGGACACCCAAATCTCACATTTTAGAAGCTAAAATCACATTTCATCCCATCACGAATAATTCAATATTCAAAATATTTAAATTGAACAACAATTCCATGTGAATCTGATAACTCTGATGTGTAGACTCTCCACTGTAGAGTTTTTCATCTTATCATTGATGAGAATGTCTCAGATTACAACCGAACTGACATCATATTCATTATGTAACACCGCATATGTTCCATTGGTCGGATTACCAGAATATAGTTAATTTTCCCCCCATCTTCTGATGTTCCCAGAATCTCTATGTTAACCAATGGTTTTGCAAATGTAACATCAGTAGGGTAGAGAGGAAAAAGGGGGAAAGAGGTATTTATGACTGTCATAAACCTACCCCCCAGGCCAACGTCATGACACGAGGCTATTACTATGGACAGTACTCAGCGACTGTAAAATAGCAGTTATTTTTTTCACCGGTATTCAAGCCAAATGAGAAACACATGGGAATTGCCGCTGGCCTTCCTCTCTACTGTACATTCATATTTTCGATATTTGCCTGTGCATGTGCACATTATGACTAGCGACAGCAGAAATGTCACTCCAGGAACAAGACAGGCCTTTTTAGAATAACGCATTAAAGGTGCGGGGAGACTTCAATAAGCTCCCTCAGAGAAGGGGTTGCTCTTCATCGTCTCACGAGAAATATGACAGTGACAGTGTTTTCCACTGCTTATGCAGAAAGGGAATACATTTCAGATCTCTTTGAGACAGATTTTGTCGTCCTGTAGCCGAATTCAGCATACATTTGGCAATGCTGAATAAACATTTAATGAGACTTGCACCTGAAAACGCTTGTTCAAACCTTGTTTTGAAAAGTCACAACCTCAACATTTTCTTTTAAATGTTGCATTTTCTTTTACATTTTGCACCCCCAATATTTAACCTTGAGAGAACAACTGCCGAAGAGACATGTTTCAGGACAAAAATACTCTGAATTAATGAAGTACAGTACACAACATATCCAAGCCCAATCTTATACAATCAGAACATACTGTATTGTCCTCCAACTTCTAGACGAACCTTCAATTGCATTCACTAACTGCAATCTTACCCATAGCATGTTGGCCGGAGTACATCAGTGATGTCACCCTCCCTGAGATCTGAAAGCCAACAGTAGCTCACAGAATGTCAAATATGCCTCTTTCTCTGTTGGCTTGGAATTTGATTATGTGACGTTGTGCAGAAGGTTCTGACTTCAAGCCCCCCTTGGGGCAGAACAGAATTGTACTCTGTTACATTACGTTCATGTGTAATGGGTGTACTCAGAATTTGTTTCCAACACATGGCCATTACCCCAGCTCATGCTTTATACACCATGCAAAATAATGCATGTCACAAACCACATGACAAACCAACACTAAATGCCTGTATCACAGACAGAGTGCATGATCCATCAAGAGAAAGTATGATAAAAATGGTCCCTATATGAAGTAAACTAGGCTCTCAGAATGAAAGCAATCAGTCCCCCTGTGCTGCACGAATGTTCATCGCGATTCAAATAATCAATGTTTACAGTAAAAAACAAATAGAAGCCTGAATGCATATTCATTTCAACATTCTCGCTGTGCGGGCAGAATATTATTATTGACTCCCATTCCACATCTGTAATTTGGTTGTATGTGATCAAAAATGAACAGATTGTCATGGCTGGCTGAAGGACTTGACCAAGGTGCAGCGTGGTAAGTGTTCGTCATTTTAATGGAAAAACTGGACACTACAAAACAACAACGTGACAACCGTGAAGCTAATGAACAATCATGCTGACACAAACACTACACATAGACATCACCCACAACCCACAATGACAAAACAGGCTACCTAAATATGGTTCCCAATCAGAGACAACGACTAACACCTGCCTCTGAGAACCATATCAGGCCAAACACAGAAACAGACAAACTAGACATACAACATAGAATGCACACTCAGATCACACCCTGATCAAACGAAACCTATAAACATACAAAGCAAAGTATGGTCAGGGCGTGACAGTACCCCCCCAGGTGCGGACTCCGGCCGCAAAACCTGAGCCTATAGGGGAGGGTCTGGGTGGGCATCTGTGCGCTGGACGTGGTGGCGGCTCTGGCGCTGGACGTGGACCCCACTCCACCATAATCTTAGTCCGCTTCTGCGGCATCCTAGGAACGGCGACCCTCGCCGCCAACCTAGGACTGGCAACCCTACTAAAGGGCCCCACTGGACTGAGGGGCAGCTCCAGACTGAGGGGCAGCTCCGGAGTGGCTGACGCCTCTGGCGGCTCCTGGCTGGCTGACGGCTCTGGCAGCTGCAGGCTGGTCGACGGCTCTGGCGGCACCTGGCTGACTGGCGGCTCTGACGTCTCCTGGCTGACTGGCGGCTCTGGACAGACTGGCGGCTCTGGCGGCTCTGGACAGACTGGCGGCTCTGGCGGCTCTGGACAGACTGGCGGCTCTGGCGGCTCAGGACAGACTGGCGGCTCTGGCGGCTCTGGACAGACTGGCGGCTCTGGCGGCTCTGGACAGACTGGCGGCTCTGGCGGCTCTGGACAGACTGGCGGCTCTGGCGGCTCTGGACAGACTGGCGGCTCTGGCGGCTCTGGACAGACTGGCGGCTCTGGCGGCTCTGGACAGATGGGAGACTCTGGCGGCTCAGGACAGACTGGCGGCTCTGACGGCGCTGGACAGACGGGAGCACCTGTAGGGAGGAGACAAAGAGACAGCCTGGTGTGTGGGGCTGCCACAGGACCCACCAAGCTGGGGAGACCTCCAGGAGGCTTGGTGTTAGGAGGAGGCACCTGAGGGACCGGGCTGTGGGGGAGCACCTGAGCTCTGGTGCGCAGCATTGGCACCACTCCCCCAGGCTGGATAACTACTCTCGCCCGGGAACCTCCAGAGTGCAGGCACAGGTTGAACCGGGCTGTGGGTAAGCACTGGAGATCTAGTGCCTACTACGCGCACCCCTCCCTTAGGCTCCACTCCCGTATTTGCCCGGCACTAGCGGAGCGCAGGCATAGGACGCACTGCACCCTCCCAGCGCCCTGGAGACACAGCAAGCAGAGCCGGCACAGGATACCCTGGACCGAAACGGCGTACCGGCGACCAGACACGCTGAGCAGGCACCATACGCCCTGGCTGGATGCCCACACTCGCATGACACTTTCGGGGGGCTGCCCTATAGCGCACCGGGCTATAGGGCACATACTGGCGACATCGTGCGTTTAACCGCATAACACGGTGCCTGACCAGTAACGCGCTGCTTTTAAAAAGCACAAGGAGTGAGCTCAGGTCTGCTACCTGTCTTAGCCACACTCCCTGTGTCCCTCCCCCCCCAAAGAAATTAGGGCTGCCTCTCGTACCTGTCGCGCTGCCGTGCTGCCTCCTCATATTGCCGCCGCTAAGCTTTTGCTGCCTCCAGCTCTGCTTTGGGGCGGCAATATTCTCCAGCCTTTGCCCAGGGTCCTTCTCTGTTTAAAATCTCCTCCCATGTCCAGGAGTCCTGAAATTCCGGCCGCTGCTGCTGCTGCTGCTGCTGTCCGTTACCACGGCGCTTGGTCCTTTTGTGTGGGTGATTCTGTCACGGCTGGGTGAAGGACTTGACCAAGGTGCAGCGTGTTCGTTATTTTAATGGAAAAACTGAACACTACAAAACAACAACGTGACAACCATGAAGCTAATGAACAATCGTGCTGACACAAACACTACACATAGACAATCACCCACAACCCACAATGACAAAACAGGCTACGTAAATATGGTTCCCAATCAGAGACAACGACTAACACCTGCCTCTGATTGAGAACCATATCAGGCCAAACACAGAAACAGACAAACTAGACATACAACAAAGAATGCCCACTCAGATCACACCCTGACCAAACAAAACCTACAAACATACAAAGCAAACTATGGTCAGGGTGTGACACAGATACCAAACAATCACCAACAAAAGAAAGCATTTGTACTTTCAGTATTTACAGATTTACAACATTTACATTATTTGTCATGGCTTGAAATTCTCATCACTATAGGGCATTTCAACCACTTTACACTAATTAAGAGTTATGGTTATAAGGACACCGTCAAAGGCTTGTCATATCGTACTAAAAGTGGATCAGTAATCATTCATTTTGGCAGGAACAAGCTGCTGTTTGCTTTCACCTAGTTGTCAACAAACTTGAAAAACTAATGAAGAAGAAAAACATTTCCCACTCTCCTGAGATTAGACACAAACTCTCCTTAGCCTTAATACTGGCTAAGGTTAGGGCTAGTTAATGAGTAGTCCCCACTGCAGGCTTCTTTAGAAGTAATTTTTTGGCTGTTCCTTTTCCACCTGCTTGCAAAATCCCTGATGAAACTAGCAACTGAGCACTCACGCGTTCCTTGAACTCTCAATTGCGTTCAGTAATTGCGAGTCACTCTCAGTGGAAGCTTCAGGCAAAAATGAATGTCAAACACTCTACCTCCCCTATAGGCTTGGTGAAAAGAGAGTCCTCTGCTGAACTTGCTTTGGAGACAGGGTCCGCTCACTCTGCTGCATATTGATTTCTCATGAGCGGTGTGAGTGACAATCCATTTTTAACAGCAGAAGCTTGTTCTGTCGTTCTTGTTTGGACCAGTTAGGGCCAGCATTTATTACACCAAAATTGTCTTGCCTCTTTTAGTATATTAGATATTTTGGGATTACAATATGACCATTAGGTTTTTATCAAGGGCTGATCAATTCTTGTTTATGGACCACACCAGCACATAAAATAAACACATATCCTTACCCGTATCCCCCTGAATCAAAGACAGAAATTAGTGAAATGCAAAAATAGAAAATAGTGATATGCAAAAACAAAATAATAAACATCAACCATTTTATTTTTTGAGGATCAACTTGCCAACAGCAATTGAAAAGGCATTAATTGTGTGGGGAAGAAAAAGTTGCCTGTCAACTAAGCAGCATGACATTACAGCCTGAGGTAAAGATATTGCGCAGCAGAACTGCTAATTGAAGGAAGAAAACTGAACCTTGTGTTTGCAACTCCAAGTACTGACACTATTTGTGCCCAAGGAATGTTTCATCTTAGATGTGTGTTCAAAACTTAGATACTGGGATAAACTGTTCCCCCCCAAATTAAAAGATATGACGAAAGGTAGACTTGCGTATAAACATTTTAATTGATGAACCAGTGAAAAGAAAAGTGGGCCATTTTAAGAGACGTGTCATTAATTATTTTAACTGCTTACCCAGGAACATTTTTGATCTTCCTCATCTTCTATTAAGAATTCCGAGAATGAGAAATGAATAATTAACATTGTTCCCCATATGTCTCTATTTAGGAAATCAAAGTATGTAAACTAGACACAGGCCTATGTCAAGTTCATATTTGGTGGGCGACCACTGCCTACATTTAAGTCATTTACATTACATTTAAGTCATTTGGCAGACGCTCTTATCCAGAGCGACTTACAAATTGGTGAATTCACCTTATGACATCCAGTGGAACAGCCACTTTACAATAGTGCATCTAAATCATTTAAGGGGGGGGGGTGAGAAGGATTACTTTATCCTATCCTAGGTATTCCTTAAAGAGGTGGGGTTTCAGGTGTCTCCGGAAGGTGGTGATTGACTCCGCTGTCCTGGCGTCGTGAGGGAGTTTGTTCCACCATTGGGGGGCCAGAGCAGCGAACAGTTTTGACTGGGCTGAGCGGGAACTGTACTTCCTCAGTGGTAGGGAGGCGAGCAGGCCAGAGGTGGATGAACGCAGTGCCCTTGTTTGGGTGTAGGGCCTGATCAGAGCCTGGAGGTACTGCGGTGCCGTTCCCCTCACAGCTCCGTAGGCAAGCACCATGGTCTTGTAGCGGATGCGAGCTTCAACTGGAAGCCAGTGGAGAGAGCCTAAATCAATCGATCCGTGGGAAGAGACCTTGGAACACTGCACATGCAAACAACCAATTCAATTGAAAACTATTGTTTGTTCACATTGCAATTATCAAGTTTTGTTTTAATAGAGGCCTTGGGCAGGTATGAAATATTCTAAACATGCCTTGAGCATCTTCCCAACCTCAGGTCCTGTCTGACATTATTACCGCCGAAACCATGCAGTTGAGATCTGCCAATAACGAGGCCAAGAAGGAGTGGTGGTAGAGGAGATGCCAGAGGGACAATAGTTGTTTTACCAACACTAGCCAAAAGGCAATTGTAGGTTATAACGGTCGCCAGAGAAGGACAATCCATTAAATGGTATTTGTGGCATTTGTGGTTCATTTCAGATCACTTTTTGTCGAGAACATGAGGTGTCAATCATAGAAAAGCACAAGTATTTAGCTGGAGGCGAGACTGTGGTTGCCATGTCTTTCCGCATGTTCCCTCAGGCCTGCAAGAGCCTGTGCCCTCCACACCTTTTCTATTCAGTGGTGTTTGGTTGTGACGGCTGTTTGCTGTATGGATGAACAAAAACAATGGTGGAACCAGACTTGAAGCCACATGGTTACAGAGTAACACTAGCCAAAGGTTAAAATGTACTGCCACTGCTAACTAATTACCCAATAAAATGTGATCAAGGTGGGAATGTAAATTACTAAAACAAATATTATGCACACACAATTAAAACTGACATTTGCTCCTTCAGGGGGTGGAGATTTAGTGTTGTACTCACCAGGGTGCTACTTATAATATGGGTTCAATTCACCTTGAATATTTAAATACTAGTTACCACAGTCATACAGTTTCTATCTGTGTTCATAGGTTACACTCCCCTCCATATGCATCCGGACACTAAAGCAAATGTTTTTAAACTTTGCTCTATACTCCAACATTTTGTATTTTAGATAAAATATTTCGTATGAGGTGACAGTACAGAATGTCAACTTTTATTTGAGGGTATTTTTATGGCCAGCTGGGCAAAATAAGGATATACCAAAAAAGTAGATGGTCCATTGGCCTTCATCACTGCATCCATCCATTCAGCCAAAGCCTTCACATTTACTGTACTTAGTGGTTAGCGAACAGTTCAGAGAGTGGGTCAAACGCAAGCCAAGATACCATAGAGGGATTTTGCACACTACTAAAATGGCATAAACAGTGCAGATTATTTAATGGAAAATCTTGCACGGTTCAAATGATTCTACATCCTGAACTCACCTCAGGCATCCGCTGAACAACACACTCTCTCCCTCACTCACATGGTTGCCATGGAAACAGGAACCCACCGTTCTAGCCTCCCCACAACGTGCTGTAACCCCGCAGCAGACAAAACCTGTCCTTGTAACAAGGTTCCAGAATGCTGCATTGTCTACACACAACACATGATTGTGACATCAAACAATTTCCAGGATGACATGTCATGGAAAAATAGTATATTTAGTATCATGAAATAAAGTTTTTTTGTGTGTTTCTTTGGGATTCAATTAAATTAACTTGTTATCGGAAAGTCTGGTTGCAAGTAAATTTAACCCAACTCCTTACTCTAACTTTAACTGATTGGAATAACTTGCCTAAACTTAGAACATCTGCAATCTGATTGAACGAAATGGGGTTCCAAGCCATTGATTATTCCATGTTATCCGCACTATGGAAGTAGTGACAGTTTTCAAAATATCAATATTCCAACTCAGAGCCCTGAACAAAACAAAAAAACATGTCGGAAAAGGAATCTTGTCTTGGATCCATAACCAGTAGTAACCACATACTTAAAGTCTCATCTAACATTCCCACACCCCAATAACACTGTCACCGAGGTAGACTTGCTAGCTAGCTACAGGATTTGAGTAATCTCAGACGTTTTCTAATAAAACAGCTCAGTCTATGTGAAGTTCTAGTTCCTGACGACGCCAGCTACCTAGATGCAGCTAGACTCAGGACATTAACCAAATGGTTAGCTATGATTTCTCATGGACAACAACAACTCGTGACTAGTTAATTTTCAGGCAAATATTTTCATGTCTTGGATACTTTATCCACTGACCACCTACTTTATGAGGATTGATATGTAGTTGAAAACAGGTGGTGAAATGAGAAATTTAGGAGTATTTGACAGCACTCGCGCCACTTGTGTCATGCAACACATTTTACAACCGACAGAATAAATGCATGTTTATCACTCACCATAAGATTATGCAACAAAGATGTCTCTGCATAAACAAAGGAATGCTAGCTAGCTAGCTAAATCTTCCCTCGATCGTCCTGCATTTAGAATGTATCCAATTTTGGTTTATTTGATTGTTGGTTTACTTTTCTGTAACTTCGTGGCAAGTAAGGTCTGCATGGTGCAGTGGATTATTGCTGGATAATTTGCAACGCTAGCAAGCTAATTCAAATGAACTTGGAGTTTGTGCTGCTGTTTGATACATGGGCTACAGACAGCTGATTATCTATGTTAATACACCATGGGAAGCAACAACTGCCGACTAGTTCATATAAATACTGTATTTTTCAACTCATTAGTCACTGCATTTAGAAGGATGCTGGCTCAATGGCCAGGCAGCAGCCAAGTGAGTCAGCTAATTGTGATTTCGTGATCAACCCAAGAAGCACTGGATTACACAAGTTGCAGACCATTTGCCCCACTACTGTGGCTCGCTAGCCACATACCGTACCAGTCAAAATTTGGACACACCTACTCATTCAAGGGTTTTTCTTTATTTTATTTACTTTGTACTGTAGAATAATAGTGAAGACTTCAAAACTATGAAATAACACATATGGAATCTTGTAGTAACCAAAAGTGTTAAACAAAGAAAAATATATTTCAGATTCTTCAAAGTAGCCATGCTTTGCCTTGATGACAGCTTTGCCCACTCTTGGCATTCTCTCAATCAGCTTCACCTGGAGTGCTTTTCCAACAGTCTTGAAGGAGTTCCCACATATGCTGAGCACTTGTTGGCTGCTTTTCCTTCACTCTGTTGTCCAACTCATCCCAAACCATCTCAATTGGGTTGAGGTCGGGTGACTGTGGAGGCCAGGTCATCTGATGCAGTACTCCATCACTCTCCTTCTTGGTCAAATAGCCCTTACACAGCCTGGAGGTGTATTGGGTCATTGTGCTGTTGAAAAACAAATTATAGTCCCACTAAGTTCAAACCAGATGGGATGGTGTATCACTGCAGAATGTTGTGGTAGCCATGCTGGTTAAGTGTGGCTTGAATTCTAAATAAATCACAGACAGTGTCACTAACTAAGCACCCCCACACCTCCTCCTCCATGCTTCATGGTGGGAAACAGACATGCAGGAATCATCTGCATCAGAGGTAACTCTGGGTCTTCCTTTCCTGTGGCGGTCCTCATGAGAGCCAGTTTCATCATAGCGCTTGATGGTTTTTGCGACCGCACTTGAAGAAACTTTCAAAGTTCTTGAAATGTTCCGGATTGACTGACCTTCATGTCTTAAAGTAATGATAGACTCTCATTTCTCTTTGCTTATTTGAGCTGTTCTTGCCATAATATGGACTTGGTCTTTTACCAAATAGGGCTATTGTGAGGATCGACGCTGGAAGCAGGTACAGGGAGAACATTTAATAAACAACGGACATGAAACAGAACAGGACTAGAGTCTGGACAGGGGAAAAATAACAACATGAATGCTGACACAGGGAACAAACTGAGGAGCAGACAAATATAGAGGGGGTAATCAACAAAGTAATGGTGTCCAGGTGAGTCCAATATAGTGCAGCTGCGCGTTATGAAGGGAGCATGGTGCCCTGGAGCGCCAGAGAGCGGGAGCAGATGTGACAGCTATCTTCTGTATACCACCCTACCTTGTCACAACACAATTGATTGGCTCAAATGTTTTTAGCAAGGCACATGTGTTAATTGAAACACATTGCATTTTCTATATTGTAGAATAAAGCTGGTTGAGAGAATTCCAAAAGTGTGCAAAGCTTTCATCAAGACAAAGGGTTGCATTTTGAAGAATCCCAAATGTATAATACACTGCTCAAAAAAATAAAGGGAACACTTAAACAACACAATGTAGCTCTAAGTCAATCACACTTCTGTGAAATCAAACTGTCCACTTAGGAAGCAACACTGATTGACAATACATTTCACATGCTGTTGTGCAAATGGAATAGACAACAGGTGGAAATTATAGGCAATTTGCAAGACACCCCCAATAAAGGAGTGGTTCTACAGGTGATAACCACAGACCACTTCTCAGATCCTATGCTTCCTGGCGGATGTTTTGGTCCCTTTTGAATGCTGGTGGTGCTTTCACTCTAGTGATAGCATGAGACAGAGTCTACAACCCACACAAGTGGCTCAGGTAGTGCAGCTCATCCAGGATGGCACATCAATGCGAGCTCTGGCAAGAAGGTTTTCTGTGTCTGTCAGTGTAGTGTCCAGAGCATGGAGGCGCTACCAGGAGACAGGCCAGTACATCAGGAGACGTGGAAGAGGCCGTAGGAGGGCAACAACCCAGCAGCAGGACCGCTACCTCCGCCTTTGTGCAAGGAGGAGCAGGATGAGCACTGCCTGAGCCCTGCAAAATGACCTCCAGCAGGCCACAAATGTGCATGTGTCTGCTCAAACGGTCAGAAACAGACTCCATGAGGGTGGTATGAGGGCCCGACGTCCACAGGTGGGGGTTGTGCTTACATCCCAACAGCGTGCAGGATGTTTGGCATTTGCCAGAGAAAACCAAGATTGGCAAATTCGCCACTGGCGCCCTGTGCTTTTCACAGATGAAAGCAGGTTCACACTGAGCACATGTGACAGACGTGACAGTCTGGAGACGCCGTGGAAAACGTTCTGCTGCCTGCAACATCCTCCAGCATGACTGGTTTGGCGGTGGGTCAGTCATGGTGTGGGTGGCATTTCTTTGGGGTGCCGCACAGCCCTCCATGTGCTTGCCAGAGGTAGCCTGACTGCCATTAGGTACAGAGAGGAGATCCTCAGACCCCTTGTGAGACCATATGCTGGTGCGTTTGGCCCTGGGTTCCTCCTAATGCAAGACAATGCTAGACCCCATGTGGCTGCAAGAGGAAGGCAATTGATGCTATGGACTGGCACGCCCGTTCCCCAGACCTGAATCCAATTGAGCACATCTGGGACATCTTGTCTCACTCCATCCACCAACGCTACGTTGCACCACGGACTGTCCAGGAGTTGGCGGATGCTTTAGCCCAGGTCTGGGAGGAGATCCCTCAGGAGACCATCCGCCACCTAATCAGGAGCATGCCCAGGTGTTGTAGGGAGGTTATACAGGCACGTGGAGGCCACACACACTACTGAGCCTCATTTTGACTTGTTTTAAGGACATTACATCAAAGTTGGATCAGCCTGTAGTGTGGTTTTCCTCTTTAAATTTTGAGTGTGACTCAAAATCCAGACTTCCATGGGTTGATAAATTTGATTTCCATTGATAATTTTGGTGTGATTTTGTTGTCAGCACATTCAACTATGTAAAGAAAAAAGTATTTAATAAGAATATTTCATTCATTCAGATCTAGGATGTGTTATTTTAGTGTTCCCTTTATTTTTTTGAGCAGTTTTTTTGATTTGTTTAACATCATTTTGGTTTCTACAGATTTCTTCATTATTATACCACCATAGAAAATAGTAAAAAATAAAGAAAACCCCTTGAATGAGTAGCTGAGTAAACCTTTGACTGGTACTGTAGCAGTCATTGCAATACTAGGCACACATAGTTAGTTTCCATTCCAGCTGTATAGTCTGACATGACATGCTGAAGAAATTTAACTAACTAGCAAGTGAAGTGACAAGAACTTCAGCCAGCTTTCATAGCAACCAACACAGAGAGGACAAGGTGAAGCCATGCAATTGCAGCACGTTTCCTGCTCCAATGACTGGCTAGCCAGGTGGGTATGTAGCACTTATCCATTACTAGCAACTAAAGAATACTAAGGCTAATATTATCGTTCTGTCAACATCTGCATAATGGGACAACTTGTTTTGTGGTGTAGTGACACCGCAACAGAGAGTGGTGGGGGATACGTAATTGTCAGAAGATAAACCGAACTCTTCATTCTCAGAGGGAAAAAAATAAAATGTTTCAATCCAGAAGATTCTATTTGTGTCCTTTGGCCTCGTTCCTTCACATACCCCTGTGATGTGCTGACATTTTTTACTTAAACAATTGCATTCATTTCTGGCCTTGAGGTAGAACTGCCCTTAGAACAAGATGTAATATTGTGTTCAATTATTTGAGGTACAGTGCTTAGTGGAAGTCTATATACCCTTTTCACAGTCTTCACATTGTCTGTCTTAAAATGACATTTCCTACAGATCTACACAACCTACTCCACATGTTCAAAGTTAAATATTATATAACATCTTTACCCCCCCTTTTGCTCCCCAATTTCAATCTTGTCTCATCGCTACAACGGGCATCCATTATATCGGTGAATCATTTGGAATAATATTACCAATTTTGCACAACTCTTAGAGCAACCTATGCCCATTGTTTTTGTCAAAGTCACTCAAGCTCAGAAAATTTGGCTGAGAATCATTGATGGACAGCTATATTCAAACCTATAAGTCAGGACTCAGACCCCACCATTCAGGAACACTCAACACCTAATGGAAAGCCATTCTGGTGTTCCTTTGGCATAAAAGTGTGTGTAATTGTCTCACTGAAAAATATAACTATATCCCAGGGTTATGTTTTCAAAAGACTGAGGTGAGCTTTCCTTCAACCTTTTAACTGGGTTTTGCTCCTTTCATATTTATTTTGATCCTGACAAACTCCCCAGTCCCTGGTGATGACAAGAATACTCATAACATGATGCTGCCACCACAATACTTGAAAATACAGAGGGTTACACTGTTTTTTTGGATATGACCCAAAAATGTAGTTTTTAATTTACCCAAAAAGTGAATGTCTTTGCTGTTGAAAATAGAATGGATGATTTGGAGTCAATTTTTTAACACAGGCTTCTTCCTTTTCACTTTGTCATACAGGCCAATAATGTGGAGTGAATGCAATATTGTTGATTCCTTTGTACTTTCAAGTATTGTGGTGGCATCATGTTATGGGTATGCTTCTCTCCAGCAGGGTTTGGAGGGTTCTCTATTTGTTGTGGGGGCGGGGGGATTGGGGGGAATTTAAGGAGAGACTCAGGGGCTGGATGGGTGGGAAGGGAACTCTTTTGAGTGTCAGTCCACAGGTATAGGAAAGTATGAAATACAACTGTATGTATGAAGATATCTGAATTAATATGATGTTGAATGTTATACCTGTAACCCCTTTCTGAAAAAATATAAACCGATTAAACATCTGGTTACAATTTTTTTAATAATATATATAGGGTTATATATATATAGGGTTATATATATATATATATATATATATATATATATATATATATATATATATATATATATCTACAAAGAAATGGTTCATTGACCCAACAAAAACGAATCAGCATTTTGCAATGGCCATCTCAGTCTCCGGACTTGAACCCTATTGAACACCTGTGATTTGAATTGAAGATGGCAGTCCATTAGCACACATGACGGATATCAAGGATCTGGAAAGATTCTGTACGGAGGAATGGTCTGAGATCCCTCCCAATTTGTTCTCCAATCTCAGAAAACATTTTTGAAAAAAGCTCAGTGCTGTTATCCGTACAAGGTGAGGTATTGAAATAAAATTATTACTCGCAAGGCGAGACCAAATGCAGACACAGGAGGCAGATGGTTGGAGTCTTTCAATGTTTATTAATCCAAAGGGGTAGGCAAGAGAATGGTCATGGACAGGCAAAAAGGTCAAAACCAGATCAGAGTCCAGGAGGTACAGAGTGGCAGACAGGCTCGTGGTCAAGGCAGGCAGAATGGTCAAGTAGGTGGGTACAAAGTCCAAAAACAGGCAAGGGTCAAAACCCGGAAGGGATAGTAAAAGGAGAATGCAAAAGCAAAAGGCAGGAAAACGGTAAACCGCTGGTTGACTTGGAAACATACAAGACGAACTGGCACAGAGAGACGGGAAACACAGGGATAAATACACTGGGGAAAACAAGCGACACCTGGAGGGGGTGAAGACAGTAACGAGGACAGGTGAAACTGATCAGGGTGTGATAATTACTACAAAATATCTTTCTCTGAGCAATTGTATCAGTAGAGAATAATATCATTTCCCCCATTTGTTTTACAGCTGAGTATTTGTTTGATTTATTTTATAGTATATTTTACTCTAATTTATCAAGGGTCCCAATATTTTTTTAACCTGACTATATGCAGCATGTACCATAAATGTAATCTCCCTGAGAAAAAGCCTTTAGACTGCATTGTCAGCTGGATAGTGACCTGCGCTATAGCAGGGCTCGGATTGAATCCCAGCCTTTATGACCAAATACAACAAGAAAGTCCAAAACAACAATACCAGCAACTGAAACGTATCTACACACTTAGAAAAAAGGGTTCCAAAAGGGTTCTTCGTCTGGTAAATCCTTTTTGGTTCCCATGTAGAACCCTCTGTGTAAGGGTTATGGAACCCAAAAGGGTTCTACCTGGAACCAAAAATGTTTCTTCAAAGTGTTTTCCTATGGGGTCAGCCGAAGAACCGCTTAAGATTCTAGATAGCACCTTTTTTTCTAAGACTGTACTGTAGAAACAACTATCATGGTATTTCCTAACTTAATTTAGTAGCTATTTCATATCAAAAGCACAAATGATTTGATTCACTTTGTTCGCACTACCAACAGCACTGGAACAAAGGTATTAATAAAAGTACCAGATAAAAGCATATGCACTTCCTCGTCAAATTAGTTAACATATACTCTGCTATTCCCAACATGGCTTTCAGCAAACTGGGACATGTAGCTCGGCTGCTAGCAGGAAGGTGAGAAGAGAGTAGCTAGGAACGTGTACGTTTTAACAACCATACCACATAGATGACTCCACGTCTCTTTTATCATAGAACACAGCGGTCGATTACTCAAAGGGAATATTCAAGGCACTTATTTCTTTCCCCCTAATTGTTGTGAGGTGATCTTGACAAAAATCAAGCAACACTGCACAGTTCCCCACAGCGCTATCTCCAGGCTGACCTGTGGGGTCACGGGAATTCTCGACGGGGCTGGACCGGCATCGCAGCATCTACCTTTATCTAATTATATGACAGCTTCGGGGAGCTCTCCAGCTCCACACTCCTCTCTTCACGGGGCCTCATATCCAATTCCTTTTCATATTCCTTTTTATTCAAAGCAGCCTTTATAGCTTGTGCCATCATCATCCCAAGCTGGGAGAAGAAGGTGACGAGGAGTGGTTCTGTTGAGCAAGAAAACAGGCGGCTGCCTTCTCCAATCTCAACAGCTATCGGTGAATGTGTCAGTGAGATTGTATAATTTCCTGTGTTTATGTTGTTTCTGAGTTTTCTTGGCAAGAGGAGTGTGTTGATCAGAGCGCCCCCATGACAGAAGCGATTGCACGCAGGATGTACCATGGCGGTGTGTGTGTGTGTGCTTGCACTGAGAGAAAATAAAAGCATTTGATCCCTTTCATATTCATATAAAATAGCCAACAGTGGGATCCATATGATCATTGGCTTTATGCATGTCATTATGAAACTGAGTAACACTACACATTAACACAAAGTCTAAGATATTCCTGATAATCTAAAAGGCCTATGATCATGTACATCTTTCATCTATGGAGAAGTCAGGCAGGAGGTCTGTAATGGCATTTACACTGTGTTAAAGACTAATAAAGGCCTGAAGGCGCTCAATTTCCAACCAATAGACAGTACATGAGCCAGGACATCATTGATGCAGAATTTGCCTCCTTTTCGTCATGGATTGGTCTCCACCATATTGCTATCAAAAGATCAAACATCAGGAGATCAAACATCTAAGGAGTGGAGACAAGGAAAGACAGTTACTACAGTTATTGTTTAAAATTGGAACAATGCCAAGATGCCCATATGTAGATCAAATCCTATACATTTGTATTTGTTACATGCGCCCAATACAACAAGTGTAGACTTTACCATGAAATGCTTAAGGTACGAGCCCTTTCCCAACAATGTAGAGTTAAATAGGAAGACCATTTCATTTTATTGTGTTACAATGTCCTTTTCTATTTTTTGTATATTTTTGCAAAAAATTAAAAATGAAATAGTAACACAATAAAATAACAATTATGAGACTATACACAAGGAGTACCGGTACCGAGTCAATGTGCAGGACTACGAGGTAGATGAGGTAAATTAAGTATTTCGTACATATAGCTAGGGTTAAAAGTGACTAGGAAATCAGGATAGATAATAAACAGAGTAGCAGCAGTGTATGTGAAGTGTGTGAAAGTGTGTGAAAGTGTGTCTATAATTGAGTGTGTTTGTGTGTGTCGTCAATATGCATGTGTGTGTGTGTTTTGTGTGTGTGAGTGTATGTAGTGTGTGTGTGTATGTGTGTGAGTGAATGTGTGAGTAGAGACCACTGAGTGTGCATAAAGCCAGTGCGAGTAGTTGCCATACCAAGCGGTGATGCAGCCAGTCAAGATGCTCTCAATGACGCAACTGTATAACTTTTTGTGGATCTGATGGCCCATGCCAAATCTTTTCAGCCTCCTGATGGGGAAGAGGTTTGTCGTGCCGTCTTCACGACTGTGTTGGTATGTTTGGACCATGATAGGTCTAAGGTGATGTCGACCCGCTCCACTGCAGCCCAATCGATGTGAATGGGAGCATGCGCGGCCCTCCATTTCCTGTAAGTCCACGATCAACTCCTTTATCTTTCTGACGTTGAAGGAGAGGTTGTTGTCCTGGCACTACACTGCCAGGTCTCTGACCTCCTCCCTATAGGCTGTCTCATCGTCGTCAGTGATCAGGCCTACCACCGTCGTGTCATTGGCAAACTTTATGATGGTGTTGGAGTCGTGCACGGCCACGCAGTCGTGGGGGAAAAGGGAGTACAGTAGGGGACTAAGCACACACCCATGAGGGGCCCCCGTGTTGAGGGTCAGCGTGGCGGATGTGTTATTGCCTACCCTCACCATCTGGGGCGATCCATCAGGCAGTCCAGGATTCGGTTGCAAAGGGAGGTGTGCAGTCCCAGGATCCTTAGCTTAATGATGAGCTTGGAGGGCACTATGGTGTTGAATGATGAGCTGTAATCAATTAACACAATTCTCCAGTAGGTGTTCCTTTTGTCCAGGTGTGAAAGGGCAGTGTGGAGTACAATAGAGATTGCATCATCTTTGGATCTCTTGGGGCGGTATGCGTATTGGAGTGGATCCAGGGTGTCTGGCTTGATGGTATTGATGTGGGCCATGACCAGCCTTTCAAAGCATTTCATTGCTACATATGTGAATGCTACGGGCGATAATCATTCAGGCAGGTTACTTTGCCGTTCTTGGGAACAGGGACTATGGTTGTCTGCTTGAAACATGTAGGTATTATAGACTTGGTCAGGGAGAGGTTGAAATGTCAATGAAAACACTTGCCAGCTGGTCAACATATGCTTTGAGTTTGCATCCTGGTAATCTGGCTCTGTGGACTTGTGAATGTTAACCTGTTTAAAGATCTCACATCAGCTACAGAGAGCGTGATCACACAATCATCCGGAACAGCTGGTGCGCTCACACATGGTTCAGTGTTGTTTGCCTTGAAGCGAGCATAGAAGGGATTTAGTGTAACGGCGTTCTTCTTTAGTTGAAGGAGAGTCGGACCGAAATGCAGCGTGTAGGTTACTCATGTTTATTTAGTGAAGACAAACGAACGAACTATACATGAACAACTAAATAAAACAAAACAACAAACGGAACGTGAAACCTATTACAGCCTGACTGGTGCACACTACACAGAGACAGGAACAATCACCCACGAAATGCAAAGCGAAATCAGGCTACCTAAATACGGTTCCCAATCAGCGATAACGAGAATCACCTGACTCTGATTGAGAACCGCCTCAGGCAGCCAACCTATTTAACACACACACACCCCTAATCAACTACAATCCCAAACACTACAAACCCCAATACGAAAATATAATACATAATAACCCCATGTCACACCCTGGTCTGACTAACTAATAAACTAAAACACATACTAAGACCAAGGCGTGACATTTAGCTTGTCTGGCAGGCTCACGTCACTGGGCAGCTCACAGCTGGGTTTCCCTTAATGACTGTAAATGTTGTTTTGTTTGTCTACATGTATCTACACATTTATTACTGCTGAATGTGCTAGATTAATTATGTTTTGTGGTTAAATTGGAGTCCATGTTTAATTGAATAAGGGCCAAACATTGAATTAAAATTTTCTTCCCACCTAACAACAGTTTGGCCACAGTGGATGCATGCATAACAAATATATTTCAATATCATAAATATTGGCACCACTATGGCTATTGTACCACTGCCCAATTGTTAAAATTCCCCACATAACATAACAGCTTGTATTTACAGCTGTGCAAATGCTGTAGTGGACCAACTTCTTCCAAGCCGGTATTCTTTACAGGACTGTTGATGAATTTCTGCAATACCAGCACAATTTTTCCACTTGTGATCGTGGAATGTGTTGGTGGGGCAAAAGGAACCAGTAAATTATTGGCCTGATAGTTCTACAGTGTGAGAGGTCAGTTTGTTGAAGTTCTGAACACCTGAATCAATCTTGAATACCTGTGACCTTGTATGAGGACACTCTTCAGGTCTTTGTTTCAATTTTTTCTTTAGTGTGTCACTATTTTTAGTCCAAACTCTCAAGACAGACATAGTGAGACATTGCTTGGCTTATTCGAATGAGGCCATCCAAACATGGGGAGGTCCATGCCAAAATTCCTGAATTCCTTTGCTTATTCATGAGTCCAAAATGTAATATTTCAAAATGTAATATTTCATTTCGCTGTCAGATTTATTTCCGCCGACTCTTTAGCACACAGGTTCTCTCTCCTCCGTCGTCAAAAAGCCAAGTGACAAATTAGAGAATGCCAGACGGCCCTCTTTCTTCCATGGTAATGGATCCTCAGTGTGATAGTGCCACTCTGACGGATGTTTTAACAAATAGATCTCCCTGCTCCAGTGTGTGTGTCGCAAACATCCTCCCTGATCTTGTTTGTGACCCAAATAGATCTAGCTGTAATCTAGTACCTGGTCGGAAAATGGATTCTCCCATAAACGACCTGCTTATTCTAAATAGCACGGCATCCAACCTACTCGTATCTACTTCAATGTTTCAGCATCAGGTTCACTTTGGGCTTTCGCACAATTACTACACAGGGTCAATGATACCTCCAAGTAAGGAGATGAGCAGGCTGACATTTTCCCCACCAATGTGTAATTCCTCTACATTGGCTTGGTTGTAACAGAGTTAAGCACACTCCACAGCTAGCTTGAAATGTTGCCGTTGGAGCTATCCATTTGGTACCTTTTGGATAGCTCAATCGGTTCGCGCGGTGTCAAGGAAGGCGGTCATGTTTGTTTGTGAGCAGAGGATCACTGGTTTGAACCCTGTATCAGGACAGAAACTGTGGAGGAAGATATACTATAAGCAGCATACTGACCAACTGTTACACTGTAAAAATTATAATTTTTATTCAATGTACAATTGTAAGGCAATCAGCTGCAATAGAATTTTGAGTTTGCTCAGCATTTGGGTATATAGCTGAACCAACATATATTTTCAAGCTTAATTGTATGTTCACTCAACTTTTAATTTTTGGTTGAATGAAGATACAATTCAAAGTTAGAATTGATTCTACCTTATTTGCATATTTCCAAGTGTAAAATTAAACTCTTTATGACAATACATTACATATCATAATGTCACACCCTGATCTGTTTCACCTGTCTTTGTGCTTATCTCCCCCCTCTTCAGGTGTCGCCCATCTTCCCCATTATACCCAGTGTACTTATACCTGTGTTCTCTGTTTGTCTGTTTTGTTTTGTGAAGCCTACCAGCGTTTTTCCCATGCTCCTGTCTTTCTCTACTTACTGTTTTCTAGCTTTCCCGGTTTTGACCGTTCTGCCCGCCCTGACCCTGCCTGCCATTCTGTACCTTTCGAACCCTGCTCTGGCCTACTGACCTTTGCCTGCCCTTGACCTGTCCTTTGCCTGCCCCTCTGTTTCTGTAATACACTTTTGTTACTTTGGAATTTTCTGTATCTGGGTCTTCTCTCGAGCCTTGATAGTATGAACTACGTGAACTACGACTCGGACCAGCTCCGCAATGTCGTCTCCTCCCAAGGAGCCACCATTGGAAGGCACAAGGAGTTGCTTTGTGGTCTTATGGAAGGGTTCCAGACCTCGACCGAATGCCAGGACCGCACGTTGAACACATTGGTGGAGCAATTCCGCGGGTTGTCTGTCAGGCAGCCTAACACTATGGTAACCTCTCAGCCTCTCAGTAACCCGGCTGTTAGCAGCACGGCCTCCCCAGCCACCCCAGTTTCCCAAGAATCCTGTTTACCTCCCCCGGAATGCTTCGCTGCAGTCGGGAACCTGTTGGGGGTTTCTCACACAGTGCTCTCTCATTATCAAGCTGCAGCCCTCCTACTTCCCCTCACCCACTCGAAGATAGCGTACCTCATCACACTGATGTCCGGGTGTGCTCTCGCCTGGGCTATGGCCGTGTGGGAACAACAGTCGTCCGTATGCTTCAGTATGCAGGAGTTCGTGGCAGAGGTGAAGAAGGTTTTTGATTCTCCATTGTCCGGGAGAGAGGCTGCCTGGAGGTTACCCCAGCTTGGGCAAGACTCCCGCAGTGTGGCATACTATGCTGTGGATTTCCAAACGCTGGCAGCTGAGAGTGTCTGGAACCCGGAATCACTGTTCGACACGTTCCTGCAAATATTATTGGAGGAAGGAGGCATCACAGAAGTCCCCAATGTCTCCATTGCCGAGAGGACCTGAGGCTACCCGAGTTCCACCGAGTGTCTCCGAAGTCTGCCGATTCACCTCTTCCCGAGCCAATACAACTAGGCAGAGCTAGTCTGTGCCCAGCCGTATGTCTACACCTGCTCACACAAAGAGTGGTCTGCATTGTGGTATTACTGGTAATTTTGTGTCATCCTGTCCTCTAAAAGACGAGGCTCACTGGTAAGGGCGAGTACTCTGGTGGGCCATACGGAAAACTTTTCCTCTCCCCTTACTCGCACCCATTTGAATAGCATCCTGCTGTGGGGTAACCAGTTGAAATCTCTCCGGGTCCTCATCGACTTAGACTGATGAGAGTTTTTGGAGGCCACCCTGGCCTCCGAGCTGGGCATCCCCACTCAGCCCGTCTTCCTTACCATGAACGTTAGAGTGCTCTATAGGCGGGTCACCCACAATACCACTCCCATCAACCTACTAGTGTCAGGGAACCACAGTAGGCAATCCAATTTATGATCATTAAGTCTCCTCAGGTTCCCATGGTATTGGGATTCTCTTGGCTCCAGCGACATAATCCCCTCATAGACTGGACTGCTGGTGCCTTCATTGTCTGATGTCAGCTTAGCCTGCCCCGGGACGTCTTCCTGTGGGCTTGGAAGTTGCCCCGGACCTCTCCACCATTCCCGTGGAGTACCAGGACCAGGACCTCCAGGGTTTTTTTAGTAAGGCCCAGGACACTTCACTTCCTCTGCACTGACCCTATGACTGTGGGATCAACCTTGTCCTAGGCAACAATGAACAACAATGAATGCAGCCTCCGGATAAATGGTTTCCAGTTTGCAAAGAGTTAAATAAGGTTCGTTCAGAGCCATCGATGTGTCTGCTTGGGGGGGATATATACGGCTGTGATTATAAAAGAGAATTCTCTTGGTAGATAATGCAGTCTACATTTGATTGTGTCAATTCTAAATCAGGTGAACAGAAGGATTTGAGTTCCTGTATGTTTCTTCTATCGCACCATGCCTCGTTAGCCATAAGGCATACAACCCACCCCTCTTCTTACCAGAAAGGTGTTTGTTTCTGTCGGATATATGAATGCGTGGAGAAACCCGTTAGGCTGCACCGCTAGATGGATAGCGTCTCTCCAGTGAGCCATGTTTCCGTGAAGCACAGAACGTTACAGTCTCTGATGTCCCTCTGGAATGCTACCCTTGCTCATGTTTCATCAGGATTGTTGTCAAGAGACTGGACATTGGCAAGAAGAATGCTAGGAAGTGGGGCACGATGTGCCCGTCTCCGTAGTCTGACCAGAAGTGGCTAGTGTTTCCATCTTTTTGAGTCGTTTTTGGTGACTGCATGCGATCCATTCCGTTGTCCTGTTTGTAAGGCAGAACACAGGATCCGCTGTCTGTGTGAGTGAAAAACATATTCTTGGTCGTACTGATGGTGAGTTGACGCTGATCTTATAT
This sequence comes from Oncorhynchus masou masou, assembly GCF_036934945.1. Classification (NCBI taxonomy): domain Eukaryota; kingdom Metazoa; phylum Chordata; class Actinopteri; order Salmoniformes; family Salmonidae; genus Oncorhynchus; species Oncorhynchus masou. The sequence goes on from NC_088213.1 coordinate 43,948,744, forward strand.
ACAGTAGTTCTTCTCAACTGTTCCATGTAATGAAACCTAAGATGACCTGGGGTACTAATGTGAAAAATAACATACCTTAAGGGAACATTTCGACATTTTCTGTATGGTTAGTGAAAAAGTCCATATTGCAAATGTAGGCCGTCCCTTACTAGACGTCCGAAAACATTTTTAGAATTCGGGGACAGCTTGGAGGCGGCAGGGCCAGACCTACCGGGAAGTCATCAAATGAACTTTGTCGGACATTCGGTTTTCGTTTTATAAAATAATCAAATTTTGGTCATTTTTCCGCAATCCCGGAAAATCCCACAAGAGGGCATAAGCAATCATACTGCAATTTAACAAAACATCACGAATCACGACGGGCCTTATCTCAAAAACTGAAAATATTTCGAAGCCGAAACTTGGTGAGCATAGGTTTGGCATAATGGGCAGTTGGCCCCGAACAAGATGGCGTCTAGGTCTCAACGGTTTTTGAGTTGTGGCCATTTTTCTGGGATTAAAAGTCCAAAATGAAAAAAGAGAAATTATTTTGTCACTTCACGTCAAAGTCAAGGAGCCTCCGGTGTCAATAACAAAAGAATCTGCCATTTATCTATCGTCATTTAAGAGAAATAGTACAATGACAGATTTGTGATGTTCAAATATAGGTGGTTTTTTTTCAACAGTTACAGATCCAGTTGCAGGGTGTTCATACAAATATTTTTAAAGTGTGCTGTGGAGCTCTGCGAGATTTCTGTGATTTTCTATGATTTTCTGAAATAACACACACTCACTAAACCCTCCGTAAATAACTCAGTTCTTAACGTAAAGACTTAAAACTCAGGATTCTGTAAAGGCATACCCCAATGAGGATATGAGTTTATTTATAGCTTCCTGTGCCAACAGGAAGTGCCTTAAATGGTGTCATAGTGGCTGTATCCAAGGGTTAAAAAGGACAGATCTTTTCAAAACTTCATATGTGTGATTAGGCAACCCTCCTGAACTGTAAAATCAGTCATTTCTCCCAACAGATATCAAAGAAAAGCTCTTACACACACACACAGCAAGGATGGAGTGACAAAGCGCGGTGTTTAAAGACACAGAGAGCAGGCAATGGCATAAACATAATCCCAAGGCCGTGCCGAATTCAACGAGATATCCCGCTTGACCGTAGCTCGTCAATGTTCGATCTAAGCACAGCGACCATTAGAACAGTAGGCCCAAAATGAAGCCTGCCCCACAATGTCATTTGCTTTTGGGTGACAGTGAGAGAACCGTTAGGGTGAGAAACACAATTCAACCTCAGGTATGTTCCTAAGGTCTCCCCGATCCGTGCAAGCCTAACCTTGACCGTGTGGCATTAACCCTTCACAGTTAAAAGAAGGTGTTTACATCAAACAGTTTGCATTGACTTCTCTCCCCATAGGAATACATTGCCTTCACCTCTAAATTCAACTTGAAGCCTATGTGGGTTATGAATGCCTTATGAACCTGTCTTCTATGACAGTCCATCAGACCACTATGAGGTCTACCTGTGTCGATTCTAAGCTTCCTGGAGCAACCGGAAGTGGTTAAATTCACCCAAAAGGTATTTGGATGTACATCACCAGCAAAGGTGAAAATGACTCTGCATTCAACCCTGTGTAGATCAGTCAATTCTCAACTTAAAGACTTAAAACTCAGGATTCTGTAAGTGTCTATGTCGATCAAGACATGTGTTGACTTATAGCTTCCTGTGCCAACCGGAAGTGCCATAATTGGTGTCTCAGGTGCTGTTTGGAAGGGTTAAAAAAATCAGATCTGTCCAAAACTTCATATGTGTGATTAGGCAACCCCCATGAACTGTAAATCAGTAATTTGTCCCATAAAAATTCAAAGGAAAACTAAATCACACAGATACTTGGATGGAGGGACCCATTGGGGTGCGTAGAGACAAACATTGCCTCAATAGTTAACCTTGTTGGAACTTTTAAAGAACCGTCAGACCTAGAGTTCCGAAACTTTGGAATCCTGTTCCAGACCTCAGGTCGATAGTGTGTGGTGAGTTACGGCACTCTAGAAGGTTCTCGGACCGAGAAACAGCCTCGTACATTTGCAATGACTTCAATTCATTTTGACCATTACGAAAATGGCGACATTTAGAAATGTCCCAGAGTCACAAGACTAGGTGCATTGTGACCGTCTCGGCCCATAGAGACAGAACCCAACGTTTCTGTCCGATAGCTCATTCAAGGACCCCGTAGCAAGTCATGGAAAAAGTGGATTTTCAGCACCAATTAGGGTTTTGCTCGGACACCAAATGACCTATCGAGCCGAAACTTGGGATTCGGGGTCGCCTCAGCTAGGCCTACACATAACACAAGAAATGGACCCGCAGCTAGAACGTAACTACGTTTATATTTTTTTATGGTTTGAACCGAAGGCGTTGTGAATTTTGGGCCAGCTTTGAAGTATGTGATACTTGGTTCCTAAACGAGTTGGAAAAAGTGGGTTTGGTGTCAGTTTGGTGTCAGAATGATATCAAATTGACTGATGGACGTTGACTTGCTGGTGACTCTTGTCCATTTGCAATATGTTTTAACAGTGAGGTACCATCACCAAAAGTGACATTCTGAAATCAACCCTAACGAGCGATGGAGAGGTACCAGAATCACTGCCCAGCCATCCCGAGTTCATCGGGCCAGTCAATTTGGCATTCCTGCATGAATGCCCAGTTAACCATATTGGGTAAAATCCTGCACGATTTTTATAGCATGACAAATTCGTGATGGTGAATGCCCAGTTAACCATATTGCAAATGCACAGTGACTTTGCAAAAGTGAGAAAACATAAACAAATGGACATGATGAAATCAACACCTGCACGAGTGATGGAAAGGAACAACAATCACTGCCCGGCCATCCCACCACGAGTTCATCAGGCCAGTCAATTTTGCATTTCTGCAGGATTTTTGAGCATGTCAAATTTCTTATGACATTTGGCCCCCACAAAACATATGCCACTTTTTAAGGGTGTGTGAAGTTTTTTATAAAACTTAGCTATTTTTGACTTTTGACTTCCTATGAAATCATATTCCAAATGGAGAAAACATATGCCTAATGCACAAGTAAAAAAATAAAAATAAAATGTGATAATAAAATATGACTAAAGTATGTTGATACAGTTCTTATACGTGTGTAATTGACACAAAATTCGAAAGAATTTCGAAAAACGGTCCAGAAAGCACTTTTTTAGGGGTGTGTGAAGTTTATGAAATTTTGCAATTTTTGACTTTTGACTTCCTATGAAATCATGAAATCATGTTAATGCAAATGGAGAAAACATATGCCTAATGCACAAGTAAAAAAAAAAAATTTTGCAATTATTATGATAATAAAATATGACAAAAGTATAAAAAAAATTGATACAGTTCTTATACAGTTCTTACACAAAAAGCGAAAGAATTTCAAAAAACGGTCCAGAAAGCACTTTTTTATGGGGTGTGAAGTTTATGAAATTTTGCAATTATTGACTTTTGACTTCCTATGAAATCATATTGCAAATGGAGAAAACATATGCAATAATGTGCAAGTAAAAAAAAATTAAAAAAATAATGATAATAAAATTGGACAAAAGTATATTCATACAGTTCTTACACAAAAAGCGAAAGAATTTCAAAAAACGGTCCAGAAAGCACTTTTTTATGGGGTGATAAGTTTTTAACAAAAAAATCATTTTTTCAAAATTTGGCTTTTGGATGTTGACTTGGGGTCCATTTCCTATATGAAAAACCACGGTGGAGCGCACACGCCACCTGTTGGATTTTTGAAGTGTTACAACTGGCAATTGCCATATGGCATTTGTGGAATCAACGCCGATTTGTGGTATTGTCCATCGTGTACATGGTTTGTACTATGCCAATGGTTTCCAATTCATTTTTGTCCATTTCAGGGGGGGTATTCCCTTACACAAAAAAAAAAGTGTTTTACAAGTAGGCAAGTCAGTTAAGAACATCTGGTGCGGATACGGGAAGGGGACAAGTGGAAGACCAGTGGTCACTACGAGTATCTGGTCATGCCATTTGGCCTTTCAAACGCCCCAACTGTGTTCCAGGCTCTGGTTAATAATGTTCTCTGTGACATGTTGAACTGGTTCGTCTTCATCTACTTCGACGACATCCTCATCTTTTCACGCTCCACCCGAGAACACGTGCTCCACGTCCGCCAACGCCTCCTGGAGAACCAGCTTTTTGTGAAAGCAGAGAAGTGTGAATTCCATTGCTCCACCATCTCCTCCTTGGGTTACATCATCACTTCAGGGAGTGTACAGATGGATCCCGAGAAGGTGAGAGCGGTGGTGGATTGGCCCCAACCTTTCATCCAGGACACAGCTGAAACATTTCCTGGAAGTTTCCAACATTTATCAACGCTTTATCCGGGGTTACAAGCACCCTTGTAGCTGCTGACCGGGCGTTCCGGGATCTCAAACACCGTTTCACCACAGCTCCCATCTTGGTTCATACTGACCCGTCATGCTAGTTTGTTGTGGAGGCTGGGGCTGACCTGTCCCAGCGTTCTCTCCTGGACCTCAAGTTACATCCCTGCTCCTTCTTTTCCCATCACCCCAACGCCACGGTGAGGAACTACGATGTGGGGAATCGTGAGCTTCTCACGGGGAAGATGGTGTTGGAGGAGTGGAGACACTGGCTGGAGGGGGCGAACATCCATTCATTGTGTAGACTGACCACAAGAACCTGGAATATCTCCACACCGCCTTTTGGTGGCCTACCATGGTTCCTGATGTCTCCGCATTTGTCGCGCATGCACAATCTTTGCGCAGATCAAGCCTCCGTGGGCAAGCTCCGGTGGTCTCCTTCAACCTCTGCCTGTCCCTCACTGTCCCTGGTTTCACATATTCCTGGACTTTGTCACAGGTCTCCTCACATCTGATGGCAACACCACCATCCTGACAGTAGTGGACCGCCCACTTCATTCCTATCCCCAAGTTACCCTCTGCCAAAGAGACGGGCAAGCTCATGGTGCAGCACGTCTTACGGATCCATGGACTCCGATGGGGTTCCTCAGTTCTCATCCCGGTTCTGGAAGGCATTCTGCACAGTCATTGGGTCGTCGGCCAGCCTTTCCTCCGGATTTCACCCCCAGTCCAACGGCCAGTCGGAGCAAGCCAACCAAGAACTGTTATTGGTATTTTTTGGTATTATATTAGGATCCCCATTAGCTGTTGCAAAAGCAGCATCTACTCTTCCTGGGGTCCACACAAAACATGAAACAATACAGAATGACATAACACAGAACATCATTAGACAAGAACAATTCAAGGACAGACTAAATACATTTTTTAAAATGCACACGTAGCCTACATATCAATGCATACACACAACGGTGATGCAATGTGCCATGAGGTGTTGTTTTATCTGTGTTTTGAAACCAGGTTTGCTGTTTATTTGAGCATATATGAGATGGAAGGAAGGTATACTGTAGGTTTTCTTTAATTTGTTCTGAATTTGGGGACTATGAAAAGATCCCTGGTGTCATGTCTGATTGGATAAGTGTGTGTGTCAGAGCTATGTGTATGTTGACTATACAAACTATTTTCAACACATTAAAACCTCTTACAGCTACCCCCCTACTTTTTTCAATTCCCGCCTGAAGACATACCCAAATCTAACTGCCTGTAGCTTAGGCCCAGAACCAATGATATGCATATTCTTGGTTTCATTTGAAAGAAAACACTCTGAAGTTTGTGTAAATGTGAATTGAATGTAGGAGAATATAACACAATAGATCTTGTTTAGATAATACAATGAAAAAAACACTTTTTTTCATTTGTAGTGTCGTATCAACATCTTTAAAATAAACAAGACAAAACAAACATTCAGATAGGATGATGGGGACCATTTCAGTGAAAAACATAAGAGGGCAACAGTACTTGTGCAAAGTTTCAGAATGATAACTTCCAAAATGAGTGAGCTACATGACATTTATCATGAAGTTACCCAGGTGTCCCACACAAGTAGATCAAATGTACCCAAGTGGCCAAATTGGTGAAGTTATACATTTTGAATGGAATAACTATATACAAAATAGCAAAATGGTATTCTAACACACACCCACCCACCCAAAAAATGGAGAAACTACATGAAAAAAATATACATACATTTACAAAATAACACTTTCAATATTTGGAAGACCCTCAGTCCTCTACACAATATTGTGCAGATGATGCCAGGTGCCATAGCAGTCTCTTTCTGCTGTAAAGCAGAGGGTCACCAAGCATGTGGTGCAGGTGATGGGGGACTTAATTTAGCAAAGAACACAGCGACTCCTCCATGCTGTGCCCTTTTGGCCCTGAGGCACATCCATGCCTGCAGAAATTAATTTGGGCAGATGAACACCACTTGTGGCAGGTGCAGAAGTGACAGAGGTAGAGGGGCCAGAACGTGGTGCAGTGGTGCTGTAGCCAGCAAGCTCCTTGATGAGCAGCTCTCTGAAGGCTAGCTGTGAGATGGGGGGGCTTTCCACAGCTCTTAGCCATTTCCTTGTGTAGGATGAATGCATTCACCACAACAATGTCGATGGAATGATAGAAGGTCTTGTACCATTTCATCGTCTTATAGAGAACATTGTAATAGCCTATCAGCACATCTGACAGGACCACACCTCCCATCCTCTTGTTGTAGTCCTTTATTGCAGTTGGAACGGGGACATTTTTTTGTGGTCCATTTTCTTTCACATGTGTCCGGCTGGATGAACCAGATTCAGTGGGGGATGGACACCTTGGCACTGGGGGCTCCCATTCGGAGTCAGTGTCACTGTGAAAGAAAATGTTCAGTTTCACATATGAGCCCTGTATCAACAAGTATAATAAACAGATATATATATATAGAGTACAGGGAACATAAGGTTGAATATATTATTATAGACCTGCTAGAACTACTGTCTCATTTATATTATGACAGACCAGCTAGATCTACTGTCTCTATTATATTATGACAGACCAGCTAGATATACTGTCTTTATTATATTATTATATTTCACTTTGACCATTGTCGTGGGCCTGCCCTCCCCTCAACAGCCTCAAATAGGCTATTTCATGTGGGGGTGGGGTGGAGCGGCAGACACACGCATCTCAGCCATGCTCCTTCTAATCCACAATATGTATATATACACACACAAACATAGGCTATGGGTCATACACATACATACATACAAACATACCCCCACCCACAATGTATAGCCAACATGTACTTTACACATTTCATTACATTTTTATATATTGCTACTAAAATTTGAAAAAATCATAAATAATAACGGCATTAGCATGAGAAGAAATTACCAGTCCAAAACGATGTCCTCTCCGTTCAAAAAATATTCATCCATTTGGGAATCGCTAAATGAATCGTCCTCCAACAATCTCTGTCTCACTTTCCCGATGAATTTCTTCTAAAATTGTGTGTACATCTGTATATCTAGACTTAGATTTAGCTTTCCCTGACTTAGTCGCCATACTGACTGATATATAAACAGCTGAAGATGCGCTTTACCAATACAATGTTGTGCGTAACATGCGAGGCTCCTTCCGGTATGAATCTTCAATGGTGAATGACCCTCTTTACGCCGGAGTTTACTACATGGGTTGGTCTTCCAACACATAACCATTACATATTGCCGTTTACCTCAGCTAATTGGCTATCTACCCAGCTAGATTTCAAGACGATCAGTGGTCATTGGTTAAAATACAGTCAATCAATGAAACAGCGGTCATATCATTGGTGCACAATGATGTCATTAGTTGTTGTCTTCAAAATCGGTTTCTTTCAGTCAATACGTCCCGCGAAATGACCCATCACGTTTGGTTGTTTTACAAACAAACCAGTTGTTTGCAATGAATCCAAATATGACTGGAAAAGTCACGTTTAGTGTGTGTATTTACATCAAATGTGTCGTCGAAAATTGAATTAGACGGAATTCACGTCACAAGCGGTTCACAAAATGTTTTGTGTTAGGCTATAAAAATGGATTTTATCAAATAAAATACCATGCATTGTGTAACAATAAGCATTGGGAATGCAAACAGAGGAAGATCGTCAAAGGTAAACAATTTATTTTATTGCAATTTGTGATTTTATTACCCCTGTGCTGGTTGAAATAGTTTATTTTTATGGGGCTCTGTCCTCAGATAATCGCATCGTATTAATTCGCAGTAAATCCTTTTTTAAATCTGACAATGCAGTTGGATTAGCAAGATTCTAGGCTTTCAAAACATGTGAAACACTTGTATTTTTATGAATGTTTAATATGACTATTTATGTAGCGATCACCGTATATTGTCAAATTTAATCCCGCTAACGGGTTTGGTGCGCAGAGAGGTTAATGTTTCTTATAAAAAGAAGAAGTGATGCAGTCAGTCTCTCTCAACTCTTAGCCAAGAGAGACTGGCATGCAGAGTATTTATATCTGCCCTCTGATTACAAATAAGAGCTAAACGTGCCGCTCTGTTCTGGGCCAGCTGTAACTTAACTAGGTCTTTCCTTGCAGCAATGGACCACACGACTGGACAATAATCAAGATTAGATAAAACTAGTGCCTGCAGAACATGATTTTTGGAGTGTGGTGTCAAAAAAGCAGAGCATCTCTTTATTACGGCTAGACCTCTCCCCATCTTCGCAATCATTGAATCTATATGTTTTGACCATGACAGTTTACAATCTAAGGTAACGCCAAGTCATTTAGTCTCCTCAACTTGTTCAACTGCCACACTATTCATTACCAGATTCAGCTGAGTTCTAGCACTTAAGGAATGATCTGTACCAAATACAATACTCTTAGTTTTAGAGATGTTCAGGTCCACTTTATTACTGGCCCCCCATTCCAAAACAGACTGCAACTCTTTGTTAATAAGGGTTTCAGTGACTTCATTGGCTGTGGTTGCTGATGCATATATGGTTGAATCATCATTATACATAGACACACATGCTTTGTTTAATGCCAGTGGCAGGTCATTGGTAAAAATAGAAAAGAGTAGAGGGTCTAAAGAGCTGCCCTGCGGTACACCACACTTTACATGTTTGACATTAGAGGACGCTTCCATTAAAGAAAACCCTTTGAGTTCTATTAGATAGATAGCTCTAAATCCACAATATGGCAGAGGTTGAAAAGCCATAGCGCTTGCATTTTTTCAACAACAGGTTATGGTCAATAATATCAAAGGCGGCACTGAAATCTAACAGTACAGCTCCCACAATCATCTTCTTATCAATTTCTTTCAACCAATCATCAGTCATTTGTGTCAGTGCAGTACATGTTGAGTGCCCTTATCTATAAGCATGCTGAAAGTCTGTTGTTAATTAGTTTACAGAGAAATAGCATTGTATTTGGTCAAACAATTGTTTCAAACAGTTTTCTAAGAGCTGGCAGCAAGTTTATAGGTCTGCTGTTAGAACCAATAAAGGCTGCTTTACCACTCTTGGGAGGCGGAATTACATTGGCTTCCCTCCATGTCTGAGGACAAAGACTTTCATCTAGGCTCAGATTAAAAATATATGACAGATAGGAGTGGCTATAGAGTCAGCCACCATCCTCAGTAGATTTCCATCTAAGTTGTCAATGCCAGGAGGTTTGTCATTATTGATCGTTAACAATACTTTTTCCACCTCTCCCACACTAACTTTACGAAATTCAAACTTGTGTTTTTCTTTCATTATTTGTTTTTTTATGCATGAATATAATTGCTCATTGTTTGCCGTGGGCATTTCCTGCATAAATTTGCCCACTTTGCCAATTAAATAATCATTCAAATAATTGGCAACATCAAATGGTTTTGCAATGAATAAGCCATCATTTGATGAAAGATGGAAGTTAAATTTCTCTTTCTGCCCATAATTTTGTTTAAAGTACTCCAAAGTATTTTTTCCGTCATTCTTTATATCATTGATCTTGGCTTCAAAATAAAGTTTCTTCTTTTTGTTGAGATTAGTCACATAATTTCTCAATTTGCAGGAAGTCAGCCAGTCAGATGTACAGCTAGACTTATTAGCCACTCCTTTTGCCCCAATATCTTTCATCCATACAGTTTTTCAATTCCTCATCAATCCGTGGAGCCATAACAGTTCCAACAGTCGATTTCTTAACAGGTGCATGGTTATCAATAATTGGAAGAAGCAATTTCATACATTTCATCAAGTGCAGCGTCTGGATGCTCCTCATTAATCATATCAGACCAACAAATATTTTTAACATCATCCACATAAGAGTCACAGCAGAATCTTTTGTATGATCTCTTATACACTATTTTAGGCACAGTTTTTGGAACTTTGGCTTTCCTGTATATAACCACTATATTGTGATCACTGCATCCAATGGGTACGGATATAGCTTTAGAACAAAGTTCTACAGAATTAGTAAAGACGTGATCGATACATGTGGATGATCTTGTTCCTGTATCGTTTGTAAAAACCCTGGTAGGTTGATTAATAACCTGAACCAGATTACAGGCACTGGTTACAGTAAGAAGCTCCCTCTTGAGCAGACAGCTTGATGAAAACCAGTCAATATTCAGGTCCCCAAGAAAGTAGACCTCTCTGTTTACATCACATACACTATCAAGCATTTCACACATATTATTTCAATACAGACTGTTAGCACTTGGTGGCCTATAGCAACACCTAAGGCTTTAGATGTGCCAAGTGAACCTGCAACCACAATACTTCAATAACACTTGACATAAGATATTCTCTAAACATTACAGGGATATGGCTCTGAATATATACAGCAACTCCTCCCCCATAATAATTTCTGTCTCTTCTATTTATGTTATAGCCTTGTATTGCTACTGATGTATCATCAAATTAATTATCTAAGTGAGTCTCAGAAATGGTTAATATATGAATTATCTGATGTTAGCAAGTTATTGATTTCATTAACCTTGTTTCTAGGGCTACATATATTAATATTGGCTATTTTCAGCCATTTCCTGGGTTGCTTATCAGAGATAGACATAATATTGAAAAAAGCAGACAAAGCAAGAGAATAAAATATACATTCAGCAGTCCATTAATCAATTGGTGTGTGTGTGTGTGTGTGCTGTGGGGTTGAGGCTACGAACCCATAGGCTTGGCTCTCTCATCCCTTCCAGGCTTCTGGGAGGCAGAGTGGACAATGAGCCTGTCATAGCGGATGTACGCAATGTCCCCACGCACTCTGGCAGCTTTCATGGCTGGGATCAATTCTTTCCTCTTCTGGCGCACAGATTCAGGATAGTTGTCGTTGAGGAAGATGTACGTTCCTCTCAAGTTCTCGGCTCTTTCCAGAACAGCTACTTTGTCCTTGAACCTCAGGAACTTGACCACTATCGGCTTGGGCCTATCACCTGGGCCGGTGTTGGGTTTTCTAGTCCTGTGTGCGCGCTCCACCTCAATCTTCCTGTGGTCCATCTGCAATTTCTCAGAGATCATTTCCCTCACTTTGTCCTCAGACTCCAACCAGGTCTCATGTGGAGATTCTGCAATTCCGTCCACAACCATGTTATTTCGCCTTGATTGTCCCTCGAGAGAGTCTGATTTATCTGTCATTGTTATCATGGATTCACACACAGAATGTCGTCTCTCACTGACTTACAGATTGCTGTCATCTTGCCGTTCTCCTGTTTCAACTCTTCGAGCTGACTATGGAAGAACTGCAAACTGTTCTTCAGGTCCTGGACCTCTCTGGTCAGGTGTCCATTCTTTAATTAGTAGAATCCACGAGTATTTGGACAAACACTTGAAACTATTTTCTTGATGTAGTAACAACTGCTTATAGGTCTATTTTTGTTTGTTTAAAAGATACTTCACATGTGATAGAGAGACATCACTTGTACAGTCCTCAACGGTACTCCTGCCAGCTTGGTCTTTGTCATAATAGCTAGCAACATATGTTAGGCTGTTACTCCTTGCAGTTCCAGACAGGGCAGGTCACGGGGAAAATTGAAAACAACAAACAGCAGAGATCTAGACAGCCACAAACATAGGACAATCTGCGGACTCCAGCCACAACGGCAAACCGCGTCACGGGCTGTGTTCAAGAACACCTTGTTAGCTTGACGTCCAGCTAGGCTAGCTGCGACGTCAAGTAGCTCCTCAGACCCGTCCTTGGTCGGCAGGATCACTGGAAAGATACGAGCAGTCCCAGCAACTGATGCCAACTGCATCGCGGGATCCAACGTAAGAAGCTAGGTAGCTACCAATAACTTTCAAATATACTTTTAAACAACAAACTTTCCAAACAAACAAAACCGAGCTCTTCCTCGTTCTGCATACAACAGGAAGTGATGAAATGAATGCTGCCTCACAGACAACTCTTCACTGTCTGGAGACGACTCTTCGCTGCCTGGTCTCCAGCAACTAGTGTGGATTGAATAAGCCCACAACACCCTTCCTTGCTCTGCCACGGGTCTCTCACCATTTCAGTATTCCCTGGGTTATCAGCCTCCGCTCTTCCCTGAGCAAGAGGTCAGTATACCTTCGGCCCACATGTTTGTCCGCCGCTGTTGTCGTACCTGGAAGAGAGAAAAGTCGGCCCTTCTCTTGTCGTCGATACCAGCTTCAGGTACGACAAGTGGACCACCATCGGACACTGGCTCCCTGGAATCGTCTCGGGCAGAAGGTATGGCTGTCCACCCAGGATCTGCACCTCCGGGGGGAGTCCTGCAAACATAACCCCCGGTTTATCGTCCCTTTCCCCATCTCCAAGGTCATTAGCCCCTCTGCTGTTTGTTTTCTGTTGCCCCGTACCCACCGTATACATCCCACTTTTCATGTGTCTAGAATCAAACCCATGTCTCACAGCCCTTGTCTCACAGTCTCCTGGGTCTTCCCTGAAACATGATAGACATCATCATTACTGGAGAACTCATCAGCCCACAGCTGGTAATTTATTCCTTAACAAAGCCCTATCAAATCAAAACAACATCTATTTTGATAAGTTAAATCATAACATATGTTTAATTGCAAAATTACAAATCAAAATCATTATCCAAATCATTATGCAAACCGGAGTCTGGCTTTTTTTATGGCAGTTTCGGAGCAGTGGCTTCTTCCTTGCTGAGCGGCCTTTCAGGTTATGTTGATATAGGACTCTTTTTACTGTGGATATAGATACTTTTGTACACTTTTCCTCCAGCATCTTTACAAGGTCCTTTGCTGTTGTTCTGGGATTGATTTGCACTTTTTGCACCAAAGTACATTCATCTCTAGGTGACAGAACGTGTCTCCTTCCTGAGCGGTATGACGGCTGCGTGGTCCCATGGTGTTTATACTTGTGTACTATTGTTTGTACGGATGACCGGCGTACCTTCAGGCAGTTGGAAATTGCTCCCAAGGATGAAACAGACCACCAAATTAATTTCTGGCTGATTTCTTGGCTGATTTATTTTGATTTTCCCATGATGTCAAGCAAAGAGGCACTGAGTTTGAAGGTAGGCCTTGAAATACATCCACAGGTACACCTCCAATTGACTCAAATGATGTCAATTAGCCTATCAGAAGCTTCTATAGCCATGACATCATTTTCTGGAATTTTCCAAGCTGTTTAAAGGCACAGTCAAGTTCGTGTATGTAAACTTCTGACCCACTGGAAATGTGATACAGTGAATTATAAGTGAAATATCTGTCTGTAAACAATTGTTGGGAAAATGACTTGTGTCATGCACAAAGTAGATGTCCCAACCGAATTGCTAAAACTAGTTTTTAACAAGAAATTTGTGGAGTGGTTAAAAAAAATGAGTTTTAATGACTACAACCTAAGTGTATGTAAACTTCCAAATTTCAACTGTATAGGCTCTCATGCTCTCAAGTTTATTCATGAGAGCTTTTGATTCACAAGGATGATTAATAAAAGAAGACATTCAATCTAGATATTATTTTTGGTTTTGTTTCATACCTTTTAAAATTGTATCTTATATATTTCAATCATATGTGTTACTCAGAGCCTTGAGTCAAAATCAGTAGAAGAGCACTAAAGATTGTTATTCAATCGGTAAACCGCTGATACCATCCTTGTTGATAAGCAAGTTGATTTAATTGGAAACCTAGAGATAAATTCCTTGTCTAAATGTAGCATTTTGGTGTTTTCAAGGTTGGTGAGATCTTCTGAAAAGAAATTAAGCATATATTGAACTTTTGACAAAGCAGAGGCAGTGATGCTGAGAAATGTGCTGTGAACGTACTGGGAGAATCCCCCAACTCTCTCCTATTCAAAATGATTTCAAATGATTTCCCTTAAACGTCTAAACAGAGAGGAGTTACTCGGACTGAAATTATTCTGACTACAAGCGGATGGCTTAGGTTTCCTCTAGATGTGATCCTTGGCATTCAGACCAAAGAGTTCAATCTTGGTTTCATCAGACCAGAGAATCTTGTTTCTCATGGTCTGAGAATCATTTAGGTGCCTTTTGGCAGACTCCAAGCGGGCTGTATTGTGCCTTTTACAGAGGAATGGCTTCCGTCTGGCCACTTTTGTGGAAAATGTTTGATTCAAAGTAACGAGACCTTTTCTTTTCTTCCAAACAATCAAACTGTATTATTAAATATTGCAATATTGGAGCTGGTCAACCACCACCTCTAAGTGATCGCTGAGAGCCCAACGAGCAGATTTGGGTTTCTGATCTTTATAGCAAAGTACATCCTCCCAAATGTTCATGATAAACAGATATGTAGAATTATACAAAAGGTACATTGTGATAATCAAGCAACAGACAGCAAGATTTACATTGCGCCAGGTTTCTGTCTCTAGGTCATGTACTGCTTGTTTATTCAGGGTTATCTTCTCAGTTTCACACTCCTTAACACACAGACACTAATGCAATATGGGACACTTGGTCCTCATCACAATTTCTAAAGTCCAGTGTTCATCTGCATGTGGGAGAGAAACTGGAGGGGGGGTTCACCTGACCCTGACAGACAGGTCAGCATTTCACTCAGACACTTATTAAGAAATGTAATTTAGTCTTTAGGTTTTATCACCAAGGCATCGTAAATCAACTATCAGCGTTAAGCCTCAGAGGCTCCTCTTCGAAGAACAGACAGAGTGTGAAAGTACTAATATAAGAATACATTCTAATATAAAGTAATGTGAATACCATAATGTTGCAGAGTGCTGCAGAGATGGTTGTCCTTCTGGAAGGTTATTTTCGCAGAGGAACTCTGGAGCTCTCTCAGAGTGACCATCAGGTTCTTGGTCACCTCCCTGACCAAGGCCCTTCTCCCCCGATTGCTCAGTTTTGCTGGGCAGCCAGCTCTAGGAAGACTCTTGGTGGTTCCAAACTTCTTTAATTTAAGAATGATGGAGGCCATTGTCTTCTTGTTTTGATAACCTTCCCCAGATCTCTGCCTCGACACAATCCTGTCTCGGCGCTCTATGGTCAATTCCTTCGACCTCATGGCTTAGTTTTTGCCCTAACATGCACTTTCAACTGTGAGACCTTATATAGACAGGTGTGTGCCTTTCTAAATCATGTCCAATCAATTGAATTTACCACAGGTGGACTCCAATCAAGTTGTAGAAACATCTCAAGGATGATCAATGGAAACAGGATGCACCTGAGTCTCATAGTAAAGGGTCTGAATACTCATGTAAATCAGGTATTTCTGTTATAAATCTTTATCATTATGTGTGTAGATTGATGAGGATATTTTTTACATTTAATCAGTTTTAGAATAGGACTGTAACGTAACAAAATGTGGAAAAGGGGAAGGGGTGTGAAAACTTTAAGAATGCACTGTACCTCACCCTTTCCCAAGTCAAGCATCACCGTCTTTCTTAACCCCGTCTTATGCCCTGTTTATACCTAGTGATAAAATACATCCTTTGTCTAGATCTTGTCCACATTCTGATTGTTCCCATATTTTCAGACGTGCGTCTGTCCGCACATGGTATTAAAATGTGTTTCTATCTGTCCTGGTCCTTGTGTTTCTATTTCCTGGTCCCTCCCTGTTTGCAAGTTATGTGACAGATATTATTTAAGATATTATGATTATTTATTTATTTGAAGACACATTTATGCCATAAGTCAATGGTGTCACCTGTCAGTGATTTAAGAGGGTGCGATAATTATGATTTCCTGATCTCTAACATATCCAGACACAATGCATGCCTGATTATCTCTGGAGGTGTTCAGGAAGATCTGATCATAATCTGATCACAATGTGTCTTTTAATCATCCACAACTGTCTAAACATTTGGGCACCATCAGAATGTGGACAATATCAAGACAAAGGACGCATGTTAGCACCAGGTCTAAAGGGGCCTTTAGTCAAGGTCCCTACCTAAGTAGTGTCACCCTTTCGGGCCAGTAAGCATCCACCACAAAACAACCAAGCCATCTTGAAAAATTCTGAGTGGGAGAGACGAGTTAGATTCTGATGAAAGCCATTGAAAGCCGAAATGTTATAAGCTTTTAACTTTCCATAAAAAACCATGCATTTTTAATGCAGAGCGAGCGATGTGCTTTTTCATTGTCAATTATTATTTATTTTGTTGGTTACGTTGGTTGAGTACCCTCCACTTCTTTCCGGGAGAGACTAGCCAGTACTTTTAGATGCGCCAATATACAGCAGTTGAGCATCTTTTTCAGCCGAGGACACAAACAACAACCACAAGTTTAAGAGTCCAAGTTTTAAATGGACATCGACCAGCTTTCCCCCAACTAAATAACAAGTCAAGACGCATATCATTAATTCATGAGTGGGGGTGGCAGTCAAGAAGCGCCATAGCCTCGAAGGGGCGTAATTAAACTGATAGAGCTGTTTCCATGCCGTCGACTACACTCTTAGCGTTGCACCATGGGATGAGAGATGAGTTGGCTGAGTGCTTGCTGAGCTTTTTAAAATATTTTTTATACACCTCAAACCCCACAGGTAAGTGCACTCAATCCTCGCAGAGCTTCAAAGAGTACACAAGGTGGGTGATATTATACAAAGGTACATTGTGCTCTAATGCAACAGACATCAAGATTTACATGGCGTTAAATACAGTATCTGTCTCTAGTTAATTTCCTGCTTGTTTATACAAAAATACTAATGCAGCATAGGATACTAAGTTCTTCCCTTAGAATGATGGAGTCCAGTATTCATCTGCCATATGGGACAAATAAACTGGAGATTGGGTCTCCCTGGCACCGACAGACAGACACATAGACACTAATCATGGAATGGAATGTTGTCTTATTACCAAGCCATCGTAAATCGACTGTCAGCGTTAAATCTCAGACACATGAGAGTTCTATGAACCCTATTCTGTTCCCTTTTAAGAAAAACAGACAGTGTGAATATACTAATATAGGAATACATTGTAATTTAAAAGTAATTTGATTAACATAATGTTGTAATTCTACGTCATTATCAATGTGAAAGTAATTCTGCTTTGAAAGTTGATAAACTACTGGAGAGCTCATCTTTGTCTACACTAGAGGTCGACAGAATATGATTTTTCAACGCCGATACCGATTATCGGAGGACCACAAAAACCGATACCGATTAATCGGCCGATTAAATTTTATTTTATTTTATTTATTTATTTGTAATAATGACATTTACAACAATGAATGAACACTTGAATTTTAACTTAATATAATACATCAATCAAATCAATGTATCCTCAAATAAATAATGAAACATGTTTAAATAATACAAAAGCAAAGTGTTGGAGAAGAAAGTAAAAGTGCAATATGTGCCATATAAAAAAGCTAACGTTTAAGTTCCTTGCTCAGAACATGAGAACATATGAAAGCTGATGGTTGCTTTTAATATGAGTCTTCAATATTCCCAGGTAAGAAGTTCTAGGTTGAGGTTATTATAGGAATTATAAGACTATTTCTCTCTATACCATTTGTATATCATATACCTTTGACTATTGGATTTTCTTATAGGCACTTTAGTATTGCCAGTGTAACAGTATAGCTTCCGTCCCTCTCCTCGCCCCGACCTGGGCTCGAACCAGGAACACATCAACAACAGCCACCCTTATAGCATCGTTACCCATCGCTCCAAAAAAGCCACAGTCCTTGCATAGCAAGGGGAACAACTACTCCAAGTCTCAGAGCGAGTGACGTTTGAAACGCTATTAGCGCGCACCCCACAAACTAGCTAGCCATTTCACATCGGTTACACCAGCCTAATCTCGGGAGTTGATAGGCTTGAAGTCATAAGCAGTGCAATGCTTGAAGCATTGCGAAGAGCTGCTGGCAAACGCCCGAAATTGCTGTTTGAATGAATGCTTACGAGCCTGCTGCTGCCTACCACTGCTCAGTCAGACTGCTCTATCAAATATCAAATCATAGACTTAATTATAACATAATAATACACAGAAATACGAGCCTTAGGTCATTAATATGGTCAAATCCGGAAACTATCATTTTGAAAATAAAACGTTTATTCTTTCAGTGAAATACAGAACCGTTCCGTATTTTATCTAACGGGTTGCATCCATAAGTCTAAATATTCCTGTTACATTGCACAACCTTCAATGTTATGTCATAATTACGTAACATTCTGGCAAATTAGTTCGTAATGAGCCAGGCGGCCCAAACTGTTGCATATACCCTGACTCTGTGTGCAATGAACGCAAGCGAAGTGACACAATTTTTCTAGTTTAATATTGCATGCTAACATGAATTTCTTTTAACTAAATATGCAGGTTTAAAAATATACTTCTGTGTATTGATTTTAAGAAAGGCATTGATGTTAATGGTTAGGTACATTCGTGCAACGATTATGCTTTTTTCGCAAATGCGCTTTTGTTAAATCATCCCCCGTTTGGCGAAGTTGGCTGTCTTTGTTAGGAAGAAATAGTCTTCACAGTTCGCAACGTGCCAGGCGACCCAAAATGCTGCATATACCCTGACTCCTTTGCACAGAACGCAGGAGAAGTGACACAATTTCCCGAGTTAAAAGAAATTCACGTTAGCAGGCAATATTAACTAAATATGCAGGTTTAAAAATATATACCTGTGTATTGATTTTAAGAAAGGCATTGATGTTTATGGTTAGGTACACATTGGTGCAACGACAGTGCTTTTTTCACGAATGAGCTTGTTAAATCACCCGTTTGGCGAAGTATGCTATCATTCAATGATAAATTAACAAGCACCACATCAATTATATGCAACGCAGGACAAGCTAGATAAACTAGTAATATCAACCATGTGTAGTTAACTAGTGATTATGTTAAGATTAATTGTTTTTCATAAGATTTTTTATATATATATATGTTTGCTGCACTCGCATAACAGGTAGTCAGCCTGCCACGCAGTCTACTCGTGGAGTGCAATGCTGAGCGGACATGATCGGTGTCCAAAAATGCCGATTACCGAAAACTTGAAATCTGCCCTAATTAATCGGCATCGTTCACACCTTCTTAAGTTTTAGCCCCACCCATCTCTTTGAGGATTCACATGTGAGGCCATGTACTAATCAACCAAAGATTTCAAGACTTAAAGCTGGTTTATACTACGGGTGTGTTCGTAAATTTTATCTGGAGTGCCAGAGTGTGAACTGGAAGTTCATAAACTCAGACCATTGTCAGATTGTCCGTTCGTAAATTCAGTGTTTTTCTCTCGGAGCATTCAGAGCGCAAACTGGACGCTCTCGTCGAGGAGTAGGGTTAATCTGAGCATTCTGACCAAACAACAGTAGTCAAGCACCCAAGCAAACTGGCTAACATTGGCTAGCTTGGTAGCTATTTCCAGACTAAAATGGGGCGGCAGGGTAGCCCAGTGGTTAGAGCCTTGGACTAGCAACCGGAAGGTTGCAAGTTCAAATCCCCCAGCTGACATGGCACAAATCCTTCATTCTGCCCCTGAACAGGCAGTTAATCCACTGTTCCTAGGCCATCATTGAAAATAAGAATTTGTTCTTAACTGACTTGCCTATTAAAATAAAATGAGAGAACAGCTCACTCTGACCATTTTACTCACCCTGGCAGAGCTGGTTAGGATGTTTTTATGTTACCCAGAGCGTTGTTGACTGCAACTGTGCTGCTGGCACCAATTTAATGACACTTTGTTACCGCTATATTCAACAGCAGTTGAGCATTTGTAAATTCATCAGTTATTCTGCGCTCCGGCACACTCAGACGGGAGTGCTCTGAAATAGGAGTAGATAGCCAGAGTGAATTTACCAGCTACGTCTATTGACATAACATTATTACCCTGCATGAATCTGCAGGTAGCTAACTAACCAGTTTCAATGTTAGCTAGCTGACATTAGGCTATAACTACCAATGCAAATGGCTCTGAGATACCAATAATATTACAACACAGATCATACACGTAACATTAGCTAGTGAGCCTGCCAGCTAACGTTAGCTAGCTAACTGTACACTTTAAAGCAATTACAGTGAATAGGTTCTTTATCTGTGTTTGTTTAAATCCTGGTGGGCAATCTATCTATGGAATCTTATTTAAATAATTCATTCATAATCAGAATACCTGCTTTCAGTGTAGAACCATATTGCAACATTTAACAGTAACATGAAATAGTTACATGCATTATGGAGATTTTATCATGGCTGTGCTGGTCAACGGCATTATTTTAGCTTCACCCTGTGCCTTTGACTGCATCACAACCATGCTTAAGTCCACCACAACGCACACCTTCTCGTGTCCCATTACTAAACCCATTTTCAAGGAGAGTCGTTGCAAATTTTTGAGCGAGATGGTTCTCGGTGTCCATGGTCATCACAACATGGAAGGAGGCAAGTCATTCATTACTTTCATTACTATACGCCATGGAGAGGCTTTTGGAAAGGCTTTTGGTTGACTACTGTGCTGGTTTTCATCTGAAGGCCTGTAAATCCCTGCAGCTCCCAGACTTTTCCCTTGAGTATGGTATAACTATTGAATGAATGATGGCTCCCTGCACCCCTGATCAAAACCTCCCCTACTTGCCACTCACTCCACTACTGACTACATACGCTGCTGTGATGTTATTAAGTTAAGGAATAGATTAATGGAAAACACCTAGTGCTCGGTTTCCCGAACCAAGATTGAGCCTGCTCATGAATAGCCAGCATACACAATGGATAATCTCCACTGAAACTGCGTTATCTAGGTCTGGGAAACTGAAGCCTAGTGCTCTGAATTTCAGGGTAAATGAGCTTTAGTGGTGGGGTGCAAATGCGTAACCATACCTGAATGCCCTGCTACTGCTGATACGCTCCCTTTGTATTGGCTGGGCAATGAATTATGACTTGAATGCGGGCTAAATTATATAATCAAACATTTTCCCAGAATCCGTTTATACGCTGCTCTAGGGAATATTGCTGATCTATTACAGCAGGTTTAGCAAGTGATCAATAAAGGCTTGTTTTTTTTACACACTGCAGTTTGAATGTCAGATGAATTTACGATTGATGCATCTGTAAATGCACTATCAACATGCCTAGATAGTCATAATATGCTGGCTCCAGGGTTGAGCAAGAATCTAGACATATGCTTTTTGCTACTGAAGCATTGAAGCTGATTAAAGGTAATTGGACAACAGAGGGGGAAGGAAATTTGGAAAATAAAGAGAAGTTTTATCTCTTCCACCCAATAGACTATTTGTGAGGTGAGAACATAATTGACATGTCACTACTGCATGTCTTTAATTTTAGCACTTATTATAAGGTATTGAAATGCATGTTCTAAAATATCACAAAGGCAAATTTCTGACGAAAGACATGTAAATAATACGTTATTATTGCGTAATTACAATTTTACTTTGGAAATTCTAACCAAATACATGGACAATCGTTGAAGCGATGCATCCCTAACATCCACTGTACATTTAGCTTCTTTAGAAACACAGTGCAATGGACGTTTCCTTCCATTGTCACTGCCCAATACTTTGTCATGCAGTGGCTGACTGGTGTCATCAGGGGTGAAAGCAGATGTAACTGCTTACCGGTACCGGACCCCAAGTGCAGTGCACACATTTGTCTTTATACTACAACATTTACAGGGTAGCCTACTCTGCTGACACTGACAAACAGATCAATAAAAACGATGTTGTCTGATACATATAATTGGCCCACGAAAAGGGGAAACACAAATGCAGTAACACGTCCATCTAACCTGGAGGAGGAAATGATTGTCCAAAAACAAACAAAAGTGGCACTGGGGATAAGGCAGATGTTCCCCGCTGGTGCCAATAGGATAGGCTACTGTTCAAAGAATTTTGATAGGCTAGCTAAAAGCCAGATTGGAGTCTTGTCAATGTCATCTCTTTACAGCAATAGCCATTATCTTTCCAAACAGTTTTTCCGTGATTGTACTGTATTGTTTAATATGCTTGTGTGTTGGACAGGCCAACAATTTCACACTCAAGCCTGTCTCTGCTTTTCACTGACAATTGCAACCCAACAATCATCTATTTGTGCGCTGCAAACAATCTTCTTTTTTTTATAAAGAAACATGTCAAACGTTGCACATTCGTTTGCTCATACAATAACTTCAGCATCCAAACCCCAACAGTGCACTGTGCACCCACAATTTGATGAATGGAAAGAGTCATCAGTTACAAAACACGTGTTTTGTAATGACATTCAGTGTTTGTCATTAGGCCTACACTTGTAGCCTGAATTGATGCATCCTTTGTTGTCCATGCGCGCCTGGACATCTCCGACTTGTCCCGTGAGTGTCTTGGCGGTTCATCTAAGCCTTGACAAAATTAGTGTTCTCCTCAAACAACAATGCAATTTGGAGCGTATACCACCCGGTTTACAGTGAATTACCTCATTTTTAATGCGGTTGACATGCATCAATGTTAAATAATGATGTAATAGCCTATAGTTTTTTTGAACATGGTGTATTACTTGTGATAAGCTCACGTTTTACAGTTATGGCGTAGCCCCACTATTCATTTTGCCAGGACACTTTACCAGACCTTACCGCCTTATTTTCACCCCGGGGTGTTATCATTCATTGACAAATGATGGGCCCAAATAATGGCATTACTATAAAATTAGCACAATTACACTCAGATGCCAGAAGATTTCTCTTTAGTGTTAGTAGGCAAATCGGGCCCATCTTATCATGGATGCTGTTTCAGCATTCACATCTCTTTCTTTCCCCTCCCTATGTGGCTGTCATTAAACATGCTCTTTCTCAGTTATCCTTTCCTCTCCATGTTCACTGTCGAGCAGACATGACATTGTCTTGTGCGACACCTTTAAATACGCATGCTTATCTGCATCAGAGGTTCAAATAACGTTTGTGGCCCGAAAAAGCCCTACGACAGGGAATGAGGGGTTGAAAGGGTCTTGTCGATGTGAGTAACCAAGAACTGCCCGTTCCCTCCCCTCACTAACAATTCCAAAATAAACCAACGCACGTCTCTGCTTTCCTGAAGGATATGAGTAGTACGCCTACTTAATCTTGTTCTGGGATCAACAACTTCTCTGACTTCTTCTCTGAGCTTTGTATTTTTGATCAGAGGGCAGGTTTTTCAAGATGTCTCGGCGTAATCTATGGTACCTTAATAGTTAGGAATAGCAATAAGGCAGGTTTCGTGGTCATGTCTGACGGCACGTTGATTCAGCTCGTCTGTGACATCCATTCAGCCCTTTAAGTTTGACATTTAATAAACCAGGTCTTAAATTAAAAGCCTGTTAATGCCACTTAATCTGCCTTCTCTCCATTCTCTCACAGTCATCTCTCTCCTTCCACGGGGGATTTACCCAAGTCAGTACGTGTGCGTCTTTTCACCCGAAAACTATTTAATTGATGGCCAGCCATTTACTTTGTCTGGCCTTACATGGAACAGTAGTCAGGCTTCAGTGCAACCACATGTTTTCAAGACATGCTGGGCCAGAATCGTTTTGTACAGAAGTGTTTTCTACTGTGGGTAGTTTGTCTCAAGAATGACAAAGTGTGTCTCTGCCCGTTGTTTCAAAATAAATCAGAGGATGATGTGCCTCAAACTTTACACCAACTTCGAAAGCTGTGCTTCTACACAGTGTTTTGAGATATGATTCAAAATAAAACAAAGTAGATCATGAGTGGGGAATAAAAATATATCCTGTTTTTAATTATGTCCATTGGTCAGAAATTGACATGTATACCAGGCCCAGTTTAATGAGTAGAAGATTAAAGCAGTTATTACCCAATTGTGATTGCATATGACGAAATCTGATGTAGAAGCATATGAAGAGGCACTGGGGCAGAGAACAAATGCGTGGTCAAATTTAGTTTTTATTGTGGACATAGTTTAATGAGTGAATGATCTGTGTGCAATCTTTATATCAGAATCCTAGATTAAATACTATTCCCAAAACCTGCTCTAGCTGGATCCATGTTCTAATTCTTCATTCCTGAGATCTTCCTGAAACCCACAGTAAAACACACCATCCTTGATGTCTTTTAGAGAATGAACGGCTGGCCAAATATGCTCTGCAATCGAAAGTTAGCTGAGCCCCTGGAGTCTTCTTGATAAGAACACTGGATTAAAGGCACTGGGTGAAAAGGGTCCATATCATGGGATATTTTTTTTCATGACACATTTTTGATATTTATGAAATATATTAAGCTATATTGATTCCAGATGTGCTTCTCTTGGCTGAGGTCCATATCCCGATCTTGATATGCTTTTTGATATGCTGAAAATAAGGACAATTTTTTTGTTGCATGTCTGAGTTTTCCGCACTTGCTCAATAATTGGACAATTATGAAATCCATATTTTTCTTTCATGCTCAAATCCTTTTTGGATTCCCTCCAGATATCATACATGGGATGGACGGATATTGACTCATTAGATATACTGAGATAGTGTAACAGTTTTCTTCTGGTGAAGGAGAAGAGGACCAAGGTGCAGTGTGGTAAATGTTCATTTTAATAAACAAAATAAACTGAACACTGAAATGACAAAAATAATCAAGAGCGAGAACAAAAACGAAACAGAATATCCACAAAACAGAAAACAATCACCCACAACCAAAATGGGGAAAACAGGCTACCTAAGTATGATTCTCAATCAGAGACAACGATCGTCAGCTGCCTCTGATTGAGAACCATACCAGGTCAAACACAGAAATACAACATAGAAAAAATAACATAGACTAACCACCCCAACTCACGCCCTGACCAAACTAACACAAAGACATAAAAAAGGAATTAAGGTCAGAACGTGACGGATAGGTGTCACGCCCTGGTCGAAATATATTATGTTTATTCTTCATTTATTCGGTCAGGCCAGGGTGTGACATGGGTTATTGTGGTGTGTTTTTGTCTTGGGGTTTTGTGGGATGTCTAGCGTAGTCTATGGCTGCCTGAGGCAGTTCTCAATCAGAGTCAGGTGATTATTGTTGTCTCTGATTGGGAGCCATATTCTTTGAGTGTTTCGTGGGTGATTGTTCCTGTCTCTGTGTTTAGTTTCACCAGATAGGCTGTATAGGTTTTCACGGTCCATTTGTTGTTTTGTACAGCAAGTTATTTCATGTATAGTTCATTTTTCATTAAAGAACATGAGTAACCACCACGCTGCATTTTGGTCCGCTTCTCCTTCAACAGACGAACGCCGTTACAATAGGCCTATGTGGAAATCTTATTTTCTCTATATGATGACAAATACTGATAGTACGCCAACATAGTATATTTTCTCAGCACATACAATGCATATGCTCTTGACTAAGGTCCATATCAGGATCTTGATATTTTTTTAGTTTACCTTAATTTTACTAGGCAAGTCAGTTAAGAACAAATCCTTATTTTCAATGACCTAGGAACAGTGGGTTAACTGCCTGTTCAGGGGCAGAACGACAGATTGTGTACCTTGTCAGCTCGGGAATTTGAACTTACAACCTTTCGGTTACTAGTCCAATGCTCTAACCACTAGGCTACCCTGCTTAGATGTAGTAAATCTGTACAATTGTCTGATGTATATATGAGTTTTGAGGACATGTTCAATAATTTGACAAGTATTAAATCCATATAATTATTTCAGACACTGGCTATCATTTTTGTATTCCATCTGTAAAAAAGGCACTTGCAAATCGCAAACTAAAAGCACAAACTGGTAGCCTAGCAACAAGTATCAATATTTTCTGCTGTGGAGTTCCAACTTTTGGTTTTTAATTTGGGCGCCACAAATGAGTGTGTAAATGGTGTGTGCTCGACCTGACAACTGGAGAAACAAAGAAGTGAGACGCTGGTCAGAAAATACCTCAAACAAGTTACCGCTGAAGTGAGTAGCTAATGTAATTTTAGATGCTTTATTTATCTTAAAATCGCTAGAATCAAAATGTTAATAATTCTGCTCTCAAGCCTGTAGGGCTTTTCTTAACAACACTGTCATCTCAGATTTTAAAATATGGGGGTTGCCCATGGCCATACTAATTTTTGTAATTGTATCTGTAAATTGACAGTTGGTAGTCAAATCGGAGGATACTCGGAAGTGTTTTAATATGCCTAAAAATAAATAAAATATTTACCTTTGAAGAGCTTCTGACTGTTTTCAAAAGGAGGACTAGTTAGCAGCACACAAAGGGCAGTGTGTCTGTGTGTGCGTCCACAATGTGTGGGCAGAAAGTTTGCTGTCACTTTTCTCAGAATGGCCTGGCATCAGAGTTAAATATTTTTTCACCTATCCCCACTTGCTAGATAGTATGCTTCCTTCACTGCAGCCGATCGTGAGGAAAACATTTAAACGTGTCAATCAGTCCTCAAGGCTGTTTTTTCAGATATCCCATTGACATGCAGTTCAGAGCATGCTTTACTCTGCTGTATTGTTTGGAAAAATACTGGCAGGTGACTTTTGCGCATATTCAATCAATCTCTATCCCAGTCTTTGTTCCCACATGCTTCAGGGGCCACCATTGTTCCTGTTCCCAATGAAAACTAAGGTAACTGAGCAAACGACTCCGCCCCGTACACTCACTTCCGTCATCATGAAGTGCTTTGAGAAACGACTAGTCAAGGACCATATCACCTCCACCCTACCTGACACCCTAGACCCACTCCATTTGCTTACCGAGCCTCAAATAGGTCCACAGACATTTCAATCTCAACCACACTGCACACTGCCCTAACCCATCTGGACAAGAGGAATACATGAGAATGCTTTTCATTTCTGACTACAGCTCGGCATTTAACACTATAGTGCCCTCCAAGCTTCATCATAGCTCGAGATCTTTTTGGACAAAATATCTTGTTTAACTGGGTACTGGACTTCATCCTGACAGGCCCCCCAGAGTTCCAAAGGTTAAGAACAAATCCTTATTTTCAATGACCTCTGGGTTAACTGCCTGTTCAGGGGCAGAACGACAGATTGTGTACCTTGTCAACTGGGTAACATCTCCACCCCCGCTCCTCAACACTGGGGCCCCAATTTGAACTTCAACCTTTCGGTTACTAGTCATCAAGTTTGCGGAACACAACAGTGGTACCCTGCTTAGATGTAGTAAATCTGTACAATTGTCTGAAAATGTAAATTTGAGTTTTGAGGACATGGTCAAAATTTGAACAGCTATTAAATCCATATAATTATTTCAACACTGGCTATCATTTTAGAATATTCCATCTGTAAAAAAGGCACTTGCAAATCGCAAACTAAAAGCACAAACTGGTAGCCTAGCAACAAGTATCAATATTTTCTGCTGTGGAGTTCCTGACAACTGGAGAAACAAAGAAGTGAGACGCTGGTCAGAAAATACCTCAAAGAAGTTACCGCTGAAGTGAGTAGCTAACTAATTTTAGATGCTTTATTTATCTTAGTAAACTAGAATCAAGAATGTTAGCTAATTTGGCTCGAAACCTGTAGGGCTAGCTAGCTAGGAAGGCTTGATGGGGTAAACGCTGGGGGTGTGCCGACATGGCCATACTCATTTTTGTAATTGTATCTGTAAATTGACAGTTGGTAGTCAAATCGGAGGATACTCGGAAGTGTTTTAATATGCCTAAATATAAAATACTTCCCTGCATATTCGCACTGCAAAAAAGCTGCGGACTAGGAGCAGCACACAGAGGGCTGAGTGTGTCTGTGTGTGCGTCCTCAATTTGCAGTGGGCAACCAAGTTTGCTGTCACTCCCTCCTACCCTATCCCCACTTGCTAGATAGTATGCTCTCCTTCACTGCAGCCGACGTGAGGAAAACATTTAAACGTGTCAACCCTCGCAAGGCTGCAGGCCCAGATGGCATCCCCAGCCGCGCCCTCAGAGCATGCGCAGACCAGCTGGCTGGTGTGTTTACGGACATATTCAATCAATCTCTATCCCAGTCTGTTGTTCCCACATGCTTCAAGAGGGCCACCATTGTTCCTGTTCCCAAGAAAGCTAAGGTAACTGAGCTAAACGACTACCGCCCCATAGCACTCACTTCCGTCATCATGAAGTGCTTTGAGAGACTAGTCAAGGACCATATCACCTCCACCCTACCTGACACCCTAGAACCACTCCAATTTGCTTACCGCCCAAATAGGTCCACAGACGATGCAATCTCAACCACACTGCACACTGCCCTAACCCATCTGGACAAGAGGAATACATGTGAGAATGCTGTTCATCGACTACAGCTCGGCATTTAACACTATAGTGCCCTCCAAGCTTTCATCAAGCTCGAGACCCTGGGTCTCGCCCCCCCTGTGCAACTGGGTACTGGACTTCCTGACAGGCCGCCCCCAGGTGGTGAGGGTCCTACAACATCTCCACCCCGCTGATCCTCAACACTGGGGCCCCACAAGGGTTGGTTCTGAGCCCATCTCCTGTACTCCCTGTTCACCCACGACTGCGTGGCCAGGCAGGGCTTTCTCCAACTCAATCATCAAGTTTGCGGACGACACAACAGTGGTAGGCTTGATTACCAACAACGACGAGATGGCCTACATTTTAAAAATTAAATACAGTATATATAATACTGGTCAAAAGATTTAGAACAGCTACTCATTCAAGAGTTTCTTAATTTTACTATTTTAGAATAATACTGAAGACATCAAAACTATGAAATAAAACATATGGAATCATGTAGTAACCAACAAAGAGTTAAACAAATCAAAATATATTTGATATTCTTCAAATAACCTGTTGCGAGCGCACTGAAGGTAAGTGAAGAGTCAAACGCAGGAGAGCAGAAATGTCAGTGTAGCGTGTAACTTTTCATCAGGGCAAGTCCAAAAAAAAACACAGTCCAGTACAAATACCCAAAATGCAATGAGAACAAACAGTTCACCCATAAGGCGTAGAACCACAACGCACCTTACTCGCTAGAAGCCTGTGTTTCAGACATAAGGAAGGGATGGCTGCAAACGTTCTACTTTTAAACTCAGACAAAACAGAGATGCTTGTTCTAGGTCCCAAGAAACAAAGAGATCTTCTGTTGAATCTGACAATTAATCTTAATGGTTGTACAGTTGTCTCAAATAAAACTGTGAAGGACCTCGGCGTTACTCTGGACCCTGATCTCTCTTTAGATGAACATATCAAGACTGTTTCAAGGACAGCATTTGTCCACCTACGTAACATTGCAAAAATCAGAAACTTTCTGTCCAAAAATGATGCAGAAAAAATTATCCATGCTTTTGTCACTTCTAGGTTAGACTACTGCAATGCTCTACTTTCCGGCTACCCGGATAAAGCACTAAATAAACTTCAGTTAGTGCTAAATACGGCTGCTAGAATCCTGACTAGAACCAAAAGATTTGATCATATTACTCCAGCGCTAGTCTCCCTACACTGGCTTCCTGTCAAGGCAAGGTCTGATTTCAAGGTTTTACTGCTAACCTACAAAGCATTACATGGGCTTGCTCCTACCTATCTCTCTGATTTGGTCCTGCCGTACATACCTACACGTACGCTACGTTCACAAGATGCAGGCCTCCTAATTTTCCCTAGAATTTCTAAGCAAACAGATGGAGGCAGGGCTTTCTCCTATAGAGCTCCATTTTTATGGAATTGTCTGCCTACCCATGTGAGAGACGCAAACTCGGTCTCAACCTTTAAGTCTTTACTGAAGACACATCTCTTCAGTGGGTCATATGATTGAGTGTAGTCTGGCCCAGGAGTGTGAAGGTGAATGGAAAGCCTTCCTGACACCACACTCTGAGAGCCCTTACCTCCTCCGTGTAGGCTGTTTCGTCGTTGTTGGTAATCAAGCCTACTACTGGTGTGTCTTCTGCAAACTTGATGATTTGAGTTGGAGTCTTGCATGGCCAAGCAGCCATGGGTGAACAGGGAGTACAGGAGGGGGCTGAGCACGCACCCTTGTGGGGCCCCAGTATTGAGGATCAGCAGAGAAGTTGTTTCCTACCTTCACTACCTGGGGGCTGCCCAGAAACAATTACACCATGAGTTGTTAATCATGAAACATACACCCCCCGCCCTTCTTCCCAGAAAGATGTTTATTCCTGTCGGCACGATGCAGAAAGAATCCAGGTGGCTGTACCGACTCCGATAGCACATCCATAGAGAGAGCAATGTTTCCATGAAACAGAGTATGTTACAATCCCTGATGTCTCTCTGGAAAGCAACCCTTGCCCTGATTTCGTCAATCTTGTTATCTGGAGACTGGACATTAGCGAGTAATATACTCGGAAGCAATGGGTGGTGTGCGCCCCTCCGACGTCTGACGGCGTTGTTTTGAGTCAGCCTCTGGAATCAGTTCAAATGCCCTGGGTAGTTCGGTCAAGGATCCGCTTCGGGAAAGTCGTATTCCTGGTCGTTGTGCTGGTAAGTTGACGTCGCTCTGATATCCAATATTTCTTCCCGGGCTGAATGTAATAACACTTGGGATTTTCTAGGCTAACAAGAAACTAAATACTGAAAATTTTACTAAGGACTAGAAGCAAGGCAGCCCTCTCTGTCGGCAACATCTTGATCAAGAGTTCCATACTTGTATTGAGAGTTCTTTCTCTGAATATGAAAGGGTTAACTTCTTCCCAGTAATTGCGAGTCGTTCTCGTGAGGAAACACAACGCAACAATGAACCCGGAGAGTCCACAACTTTGCCCCCCCCCGCAAGAAGCCCCTTGATAGGCCTGTTTTCCAAACTACACAAGCTAGCAGACCACAATGCAACCAGCCAGCAGCATACTAATGTGACTCGATGTGAAATAAGGCTTCCACAAAACAGGACACTTCATCTCCCAGGCCCAGGTACTTCACAACATTACTCTGGTACCTTCGTGACCTCACTTCACAATGCATCACAACATCTTGGTTCCTCGACTTTAAGGGAATAAAACAATAAAAAGAGTGATTCTTCACAATAGCAATCTTACATTTTATTTGATTCATGCAAAAGAGCATACAAGATAACTGACCCTTCAATTCTGACAGGCCTCTCCTGGAGAATAAAAATATGTCTGTTATTCATCATTGAGAAAAAAACATTACCATGTAATGCTGCTGTTAATTGCTCTAAGCTCTACGGCTGCAAGGCCAAGGTTTAGTTTTTATTCATTAGTCTCATTGTTCACCTGTCTTGAGGAAGTATTTTTTTAACTCTTCACAATGTATCCACTGAGTTTACTGAATATACTTGGTGGTGAGGTGTTGGGTTTGCGCCAGACATAGTGTTTTCCTTGATGGCCAATAACCTCAATTTTAGTCTCATCTGACCAGAGTACCTTCTTCTATATGTTTGGGGAGTCTCCCCCACATGCCTTTTGGCGAACACCAAACATGTTGCTTATTTTTTTCCGGACACTCTTCTGCAAAGCCCAGCTCTGTGGAGTGGACAGCTTAAATGTGTCCTATGGACAGATACTCCAATCTCTTCTGTGGAATTTTGCAGCTCCTTCTGGGTTATATTTGGTCTTTTTGTTGCCTCTCTGATTAATGAGTTTTGGTGGGTGGCCCTCTATTGGCAGGTTTGTTGTGGTGCCATATTCTTTCCACTTTCTAATAATGGATTTAAATTGTGCTCTGTGGGATGTTCAATGTTTCAGATATTTTTTTATGACCAAACCCTGATCTGTACTTCTCCACAACTATGTCCCTGACCTGTTTGGAGAGCTCCTTGGTCTTCATAGAGCTGCTTGCTTGGTGGTGCCCCTTGCTTAGTGGTGTCCCTTGCTTAGTAGTGTTGCAGACTCTGGGGCCTTTCAGAACAGGTATAAATACTGAGATCATGTGACACTTAGATTGCACACAGGTGGACTTTATTTAACGAATTATGTGACTTCTGAAGGTAATTGGTTGCACCAGGTCTTATTTAGGGGATTCATAGGAAAGGGGGTGAATACATACGCACGCACCACTTTTCTCTTTTTTTCTTCTTTTTTTGAAACAAGTTATTTTTTTCATTTCACTTCACCAATTTGGACTATTTTGTGTATGTCCGTTACATGTAATCCAAATAAAAATCCAAATCCCAAATTAAATCACAAGTTGTAATGCAACAAAATAGGTAAAGCACCAAAAGAGTGAATACTTTTGCAAGACACTGTATATTTACCATATCATATGGAGACAGAAACATAAACATTTTACCTTAACATAAGTAGACTTAATTGCAAATGAATCCTTCCAATAGAAATAAAATAAACAATTTCGTTACGAATTGAACTTTAATTAAACAGGTTGACTCTTCCCATGGGTTGATTTCACTGAACAACCATTGAAATGCAATATTGAAAGATCCCCAAAGATCCATTGCATCTCCCAAAAACATTCAAGTTCGCAGCTTTGTCTGTCACCAGTGCAAATATCTTCTGTGGTCCAAGGTCATTGATGACTGCCTTCAGCTCATCTGCAATGTAGAGACTGGTGTGTATGTTGTCCCTTGTGTCTGTGCTCTTGTAGAATACTGGTTAAGGGGTGGAGATGATGTAGTTAATTATTCCTTGCCCACGAAAATTCGACCACCCATTGCAATACAGTCTGCTTTCTCTGTGATTTGCTTGACCTTCACTTGAACTCTGTTGAACTCTGCATCCAGCAAATGAGTAGATAAAGCATGTGTGGTTGGAGGGGTATATGCTGGGCGAAGAACATTCAGAAATCTCTTCCAATACACATTGCCTTTGAGCATCAGTGGTGAACCAGTTGGATACACAGGTCGAGCAAGACATTCATCAGCATTTCTCTAACTATGTTCCTCCACTGAGTCAAAAAAACTTTGGATTCCAGGAGGACCATGAGCTGTTGCTATCAATAAGGTGTCTGATTCATCATTTTCACCTGGAATAAAAGTAGAGGGACTTTTGTCAGAGGTTGCTTGTTGTGAGCGCTGAGGGACTTTTATGCACTTGGCCAGATGATTCTGCATCTTTGTTGCATTCTTCACATATGATTTGGCACACTATTTGGAAATGTACACAGCTTTTCCGTCTACATTAGCTGCAGTGAAATGTCTCTAACACAGCAGACAGTGCCCATGGCACAAGCTAAATAACTTCTATGCTCGCTTTGAGGCAAGCAACACTGAAGCATGCATGAAAGCATCAGCTGTTCCGGATGACTGTGTGATCACACTCTCCGTAGCCGACGTGAGTAAGACTTTTAAACAGGTCAACATTCACAAGTCCGCAGGGCCAGATGGATTACCAGGACGTGTACTCCGAGCATGCACTGACCAGCTGGCAAGTGTCTTCACTAATATTTTCATCCTGTCCCTGACCGAGTCTGTAATACCAACATGTTTCAAGCATGTGCCCCAAAACACCAAGGTAACCTGCCTACATGACTACCGACTCGTAGCACTCGCGTTTCTAGCCATGAAGTACACAGATATCAGGTCCTGAACTACAGGCAGTTAGATGGGTGTGATCTTTAAGATTTAAGGCAACTTCTCATATGTTCGCAGAGATTACACTCAATGTAAACGTTGAGGTTTCCGGCTCAAGCAGAAATCACCTTTAAGTACTTTACACCCTGTGCTAACGTTATGTTATCTGTATTTTTGGACGTCATGAGCCATCCATTTGTTACTGACAACCACAAACTGGATTTTTAACAGGGCTGTTAGCATTAGGGTTGTCAGACAATATTTTGCCAGAACCAGATCAATATCTAGGCATCGGATAAGCACGAGACGTTTAGACTAGTTTGACCTATGGACTTGCCACTTTTCGGACTGAATACATTTGTATAATGTACAATTTATCGCTTTCACATTTT
Source organism: Oncorhynchus masou masou (assembly GCF_036934945.1). Classification (NCBI taxonomy): domain Eukaryota; kingdom Metazoa; phylum Chordata; class Actinopteri; order Salmoniformes; family Salmonidae; genus Oncorhynchus; species Oncorhynchus masou. The sequence continues at coordinate 43,982,783 of NC_088213.1, forward strand.
CTTATTTCTGTACATTAAGAACCAACGATGTGCTACCTTTTTGTAGCGTTTCTGACAATGTTAACACCTTTTTTAGCTGAAGATCAGAGTTCTAACACCGGGTCACAGCTGCTTGTACCAGGCTGCCAGTCATAAGAACAGCTGCATAGCTAATGTTTTTCTTTGGTGTACAAACACTTTTTCATATCAATATTGTACATACATGTGATTGTAAACGTTTTGTATATTTTGGTTTGGTCCATTGCGGGTTATCTGTATTTCCATACCCCCTTATTGTTCTCTTTTGCCTGACCTTCAGCTAGCAAGGTGCCTGAGAGCTAGGACCGCGCCAAGGGTTAACATAATGTGAGTTGTCTCTTCATGTGCAGGGCAAATAAAAAAATAATTCAACTTGCAGACCTCCAGTTGTGGCAGCGTCCTAATTAAAAGTACACCACGCAGAACGAACCACGCTACATATGCACAAAACGCGCACCACAAGCAAACCAGCTGCAGAACATGGCCGACTGAAAACAGAGAATGCCGCAAGAATGTCTCAAGATAGAAACGTAATATTAAATATCTGTAAATTTGAAATGAGTTGAAGGCAAGCCTCGAGATACAGTGCCTTGCGAAAGTATTCGGCCACCTTGAACCTTGCGACCTTTTGCCACATTTCAGGCTTCAAACATAAAGATATAAAACTATATTTTTTGTGAAGAATCAACAACAAGTGGGACACAATCATCAAGTGGAACAACATTTATTGGATATTTCAAACTTTTTTAACAAATCAAAAACTGAAAAATTGGGCGTGCAAAATTATTCAGCCCCTTTACTGTCAGTGCAGCAAACTCTCTCCAGAAGTTCAGTGAGGATCTCTGAATGATCCAATGTTGACCTAAATGACTAATGATGATAAATACAATCCACCTGTGTGTAATCAAGTCTCCGTATAAATGCACCTGCACTGGGATAGTCTCAGAGGTCCGTTAAAAGCGCAGAGAGCATCAAGAAGAACAAGGAACACACCAGGCAGGTCCGAGATACTGTTGTGAAGAAGTGTAAAGCCGGATTTGGATACAAAAACATTTCCCAAGCTTTAAACATCCCAAGGAGCACTGTGCAAGGGATAATATTGAAATGGAAGGAGTATCAGACCACTGCAAATCTACCAAGACCTGGCCGTCCCTCTAAACTTTCAGCTCATACAAGGAGAAGACTGATCAGAGATGCAGCCAAGAGGCCCATGATCACTCTGGATGAACTGCAGAGATCTACAGCTGAGGTGGGAGACTCTGGCAACAATGCAAAACGGGTTTGGCGTAAAGGGAAACATATCACCCTACCCACCATCCCCACTGTCAAACATGGTGGTGGCACTCATTCAGGGACAAGGAAGATGTAACCAAAGCTTCACCTTCAAGCCTTGAGACTGGGAGCAGGTAACTTCCATGTCCCACTTGTTGTTGATTCTTCAGTTTTATATCTTTATGTTTGAAGCCTGAAATGTGACAAAAGGTCGATGGGGGCCGAATCTTTCATTATGTGTCTTTCAAGGTGGGTGTCAGGCGCAGAGAGCAGATAGTTTTATTCTCCTGAACAAAATAAAACAACGCTCAGGACAACAACCAGCCGTATATTGCACAAATCTGGCCTTTATGGAAGAGTGGCAAGAAGAAAGCCATTTCTTAAAGATATCCATAAAAATTGTCGTTTAAAGTTTGCCACAAGCCACCTGGGAGACACACCAAACATGTGGAAGAAGGTGCTCTGGTCAGATGAAACCAAAATTGAACTTTTTGGCAACAATGCAAAACGTTATGTTTGGCGTAAAAGCAACACAGCTCATCACCCTGACCACACCATCCCCACTGTCAAACATGGTGGTGGCAGCATCATGGTTTGGGCCTGCTTTTCTTCAGCAGGGACAGGAAGATGGTTAAAATTGATGGGAAGATGGATGGAGCCAAATACAGGACCATTCTGGAAGAAAACCTGATGGAGTCTGCAAAAGACCTGAGACTGGGACGGAGATTTGTCTTCCAACAAGACAATGATCCAAAACATAAAGCAAAATCTACAATGGAATGGTTCAAAAATAAACATATCCAGACGGATCAATCCAGTTTGGCTGGAACAACGTGTTAGAATGGCCAAGTCAAAGTCCAGACCTGAATCCAATCGAGAATTTGTGGAAAGAACTGAAAACTGCTGTTCACAAATGCTCTCCATCCAACCTCACTGAGCTCGAGCTGTTTTGCAAGGAGGAATGGGAAAAAAGACCGCTTCAGTCTCTCGATGTGCAAAACTGATAGAGACATACCCCAAGCGACTTACAGCTGTAATCGCAGCAAAAGGTTTCGCTACAAAGTATTAACTTAAGGGGGCTGAATAATTTTGCACGCCCAATTTTTCAGTTTTTGATTTGTTAAAAAAGTTTGAAATATCCAATAAATGTCGTTCCACTTCATGATTGTGTCCCACTTGTTGTTGATTCTTCACAAAAAAATACAGTTTTATATATTTATGTTTGAAGCCTGAAATGTGGCAAAAGGTCGCAAAGTTCAAGGGGGCCGAATACTTTCGCAAGGCACTGTATGTGTCACGTCTAGTCAAGGTGGGTGGAATCAGGCGCAGAGAGCAGATCTAGAGGTTGGTGTCCCCACGATTGTCTCAATGAAGCCCTTCAGCGATCTCCAGTTTAAGTGCTCGGACTCTGAGTCCAGCCTTGGAACTCTAGACAAGAATCTCAATCGACCAGTTTATCCCACTATCCCGGGTCGATAAAGTTTATTCTCCGGTGAACAAAATACACAACGTTCAATCCAAATACACACAGGGTGAAAATTATCCAACACAGGATAAAGACTAACCGGAGAATAGGAAACACAAAACACCGACAGACAAAATGAAAGACAACATAAACAATCCCGCACAAAACAAGGGCAGGACAACCTACATTAAATACAGACACTAATTAACTAAACAACACACAGGTGAAACCAATTAGACAAAACCAACAGATACACGAAAAAGGGATCGGTAGTGGCTAATAGGACGGTGACGACGACCGACAAGCACCGCCCGAACGGGCAGGAGAGCCAGCTTCGGCGGAAGTCGTGACAGTATGTGATGAAAAAGCTGAGACAATGGTGAAGAAACAAAGAATCTGAAAGGTACAGTTAATACTATTGAAAATGATGTTAAAGAACTTAAAAAGGAGATCATATTTTTGACAGAAGCCTTACTTGAAATACAGACTAGATTGTAAAAAAAAGGAAAACAATCAAATACAACAACGTACCATTCAAGATAGAGAATGTTGTAAAATAATCAGTATTTGACTTTTTATTTAAAGTATTTATAAATAGATTTTTAAAAAAACAGCATTAGAAGAAATGATAATTATTGAAATACATCTTCAAATATAAGGAACTGGAACACAAAAGTACTCAAAATTAGGTAGCAATCAACATGGGAGGGATAAAAACACAGCAAACAGAGGACATAGAAGGCACAGTACGAGGGTATGTGCGGGTGTGTTGTGATGGAAGGTGGGGTGTGTGTTTTCGTGTTTGGAAAAGCGTGAAGTTAAGTGAGTGAGTGAAAAAGGTAAAAGGTTGCAAATGCCAGAGCCCATGTGTCTGCGAGCAGGAAGCACCAGTGACTAGGTCAATAAAAAGAGTTGTGACAGAAAGAGCTTTCAATTTTGTGCAGATATGGGATATACATTTTGAAATAAATTGTAAATATTGTTGATTTATTTATTGTCCTATCATGGTGGAACGGTCCCCAACCCTATACTCTAGACACCCACCTGATGGACCCACACACTAAGAATAAGTCCTTATCTGTTTTATGGCCCTACTGAAAGTAGCCTACTGTATACGCAGCCAAGAAAGAAAGATAGCCGGTGGAAATTCCGGTGAGGTGCACACCACCCAGGTAGTGGCAGTGCTGGCAACTCTAGCTGCAGTAACCCATGAGGAGGGGGTCACACTCTGACAATCAGAGAGGGGGCAAATTATTGTGGCACAAAATAATCAAAAGGTCTGACCGCACAAATATGCTTGGGAAAATGGTCCCAACGGGGGACAACGTGTGTGTGTGTGTATTGGGGGAAAGGGGTGTATCTGAGCTGTATCAGCTACAACTTGACATTGGTTAATCAAATCTCCCAATTCTTACTCAATTTTGCATACCTTTTCAAACAGCTACAATTGTGCAGTATATGCATTCGCACATCAAATCTTCTCTTGAGTTGGGCTCGGGGTGGAACAACTGTTGAACATCTGTACTTGTGGTTGTTCGTGAGGGAAGTGTGGGGACTGTGTATGAGTGTGTGTGTATGCGTGTGTATGTATTCCACATCTGTTGCTATGGGGCAATAATGATGGGGACAATATAGGATGAATCACAATAATTGTTTGCCAAAATAATAATTACTTGCTAAAAAATGTATGCCAATTTTTTTGTAATGCCAATTCTGGTTATAGACAACAATCCTTCGTATGAACTGCCTACATTTTTTACGTATATTATTTTGTTAATTGTGGACACTAATTCAGATATGCAAGATTTTTATATATATATACACTACCGGTCAAAGCTAGAACACCTAATCATTCTATGGTTTTCCTGTATTTCTACTATTTTCTACATTGTAGATTTGTAGTGAAGACATCAAAACTATGAAATAACACATATGTAGTAACCAAAAAAGTGTTAAACGAATCAAAGTATTTTATATTTGAGATTCTTCAAATAGCCACCCTTTGCCTTGATGATAGCTCTTTCCTTCTTAATGCGTTTGAGCCAATCACTTGTGTTGTGATAAGGTAGTTCTTACCATGGACTCCATATAATGGCAACAACAGCTCAAACAAGCAAAGAGAAACCACAGCACAACTTGGGATAGGGGGAGATTTTAACGGGTGGATAAACCTATTTGAGGTAGCAGTGCAAATATCATGGTACAGCTATATGGACACTCAATCAGTAGGGTACTTATTAATGGTATGTTTACAAACATATATGATGATAAATAGAATTGAAACTTATATCTCATTATGGTAAAATGGTGAAATAAGTATGGCCAGTTATAATTGTAATGGCTTAGCAGATAATAAGAAAAGAGGATCAGAATTTACCTGGCTAAACGTGTAATTTAATATCTATTGTTTACAGGAAACCCATTCAACAATTTTAGATTAAGTTGTGTGGAAAAAGGATGGTGGGGGGGGGGGGGGGGCAAAGAAACTCAAAAGGGGTGAAGATATTAATGAACAATAATTTTGATCCGAATGTGCGAATTGTCTAAACAGATCCGCAAGGTATATGGATTACTTTAAATATGTTATTTGACAACAAACAGATTTAGCTCATAAATGTATAAGGTCAAAATAATGATGAATGACAAATCTTTAAAAATATAAGATAGTATAATAATTTAGCCTAATTTAGCCTACAAGCAGTACAAGACTAGTGAGAGATTATAATACGGTTTTAAATACCTCTATGGACTGTAAAGGAAATCACAATACAGACTATCACCCTCATGCACTTAAGGAAATCACAAATATCATGGATATATTGGAACCAGTGGATATATATATGGAGGCTTAAATATCCTGACCTAGTGCAATATACATGGTGGAGGCCCAATCAAGCTAGTTGTCTCGAGTACTTGAACTGAAAGTTTAAAAAGTGTTGATAGAGGCCAGAATGTGGTCGGAACAACAAATAATTGGCATATACATTACTCTTACATAATTTCCACGTGGGCGAGGATATTGGACATTTTATCAAAGCCTATTGGATGACAGCTTGTTTTATAACCAGGACAGAAGAATTTTCTGTCTTAACATACAGTACGTACAGCAGATCCCCTTATTTTATGGACACTTTTAAATGTGCCTTTAGAGGCCATGCAATTCAATACTCATCTATAAAACAAAAGCAATTTAGGTCAAAGAGTTCATGTTCACAAAGAAAATAGAGGGACTAACAGTACAGATATATTGCATTCGGAAGGTGTTCGGACCCCTTCCCTTTGTCCACATTTTGTTACGTTACAGCCTTATTCTAAAATGGATTTCAATAAAATTATCCTCATCAATCTACACACAATGCCCCACAATGACAAAGTGAAAACATGTTTTTAAGAAATGTTTGCAAATGTATTAAAAATAGTTATTATTTACATAAGTATTCAGACCCTTTGCTATGAGACTCGAAATTGAGCTCAGGTGCATCTTGTTTCCATTGATCACCCTTGAGAGGTTTCTACAACTTGATTAGAGTCCACCTGTGGTAAATTCAATTAATTGGACATGATTTGGAAAGGCACAAGCCTGTCTATATAAGGTCCTACAGTTGACAGTGCATGTCAGAGCAAAAACCAAGCCATAAGGTTGACGGAATTGTCCATAGAGCGCCGAGACAGGATTTTGTCAAGGCACAGATCTGGGGAAGGGAAGCAAAACATTTCTGCAGCATTGAAGGTCCCCAAGAACACAGTGGCCTCTATCATTCTTAAATGGATGAAGTTTGAAACCACCAAGACGCCTCCTAGAGCTGGCCACCAGGCCAACCTAAGCAATATATGGCAAATAGAAATCAAAACAGGATGGTGTTCAGAGATAGTTGGGAGGGCTTGAGTGGAGCTGAAGGGTGGGACTAAAAATAACAAGATAACTAATGTAAAATATACTGTTTCTGTCACATGTATTTTGGTTCAGACGTTTTGTGAAACAGCACAGCTGGAAAATATATGACAAATAGAAATCAAAACTGGATGGTCTTCAGAGATAGATGTGAGGGGTCGAGGTTAGCTGAAGAACGGGACTAAAAACAAACAAAAGATAACTATAGTAAATATACAGTGTCCGTAAAATGTATATAGTATGTATAAGCTGGAATTCGAAGCCTAAGTGTTGTTGTCCATTAGTTTACTCCAATTAGGGCAGGGGTGGTAAAAATAAAATAATTTTAAAAATGCACAAATGAGCTAGCGAACGTTCTTGGCTGCTATGATAGCTAGGTAAAATAAGACTGTAACATTCGCTAACGTGTATGACCAGTTCATGCACCACAATATATCATACATGCTCCACAAAACATACAGTAGCAAGCTAGCTCAATAGGTTCAAAGCAGGATCAAAGCCAATGTCAAACTTTGGGAAACTACCACACTGCTAGCTAGCTACCTTACAATGCATGCAATGGCCATTGCAAAACTAGCCAGGTAAGACAGCATCAGAATCATTAAGGGGATTCGATTAATCTCGCCCGGGTGGACTTGTAGATGTGTTTTGCACCGGCTGACAGTTGATGGCATTGGATTTGGAACCCGGCTGCCTCCTGCGCTGAGCCAGGTGTCCCACTCTGTCCGACCGGCTGTCCGACCGCTCAAAACAAGTGACGTAATTAAGCAGGTGTAGTAATTGATGAGTGAGATTTGTGTTTTCACATGCGAAAGTCATTTTGATTAAAATACCTTATCTGCCTTCTCTCCCCGCTTCCACATGATGACTTGATGGGTCATTTCCCGGTGTACACCGGGCCAGATTAATCGAACCCCCCCCTCTCTAGTTGCTTAAATTGTGCACCATGCTGTGCACAGTCAGAAGAAAATGATGTGCTTGCTAACTAGGTTAAATGAGTCTGTTTTAAACAAATCAAACATTTTAGAATATTGTATTTTAACCAAGCAAGATAAATAAACATTCAATTAGTACAGAGTGAATGAACAAAATCATTTTTGTAATGAACGCTTCTAGACTCTCCATTTAAATGTTCGGCTGAAATCAATGTTTTAAGTACAGGGTTTGTAGTGTAATGTTTAGAGTTACTGCATGTGGATTTGAATATTGTGGATTCACCTCCCAGAGGATACATTTTGACTACTATTTTATTTATAGTTTTGACAGCCCCCTCCCGACACACTCATACGCACTTATTTTAATTTATTAGGTGGCTCTTAAAAGAGCCTTTGGGTTCATGGAGTGGCAGGCAAGTGTGGTGGTGTGTACTACTTAGTGCATATTGTGGGAACAGAGGAGAGACCAGTTCTCAGACTCTCAAGGAAGAGATTGTTTCCTGACAACCAAAAGTACTCATTCTATTTTGAATGCTTAGCAGGACAGGAAAATGGTCCAATTCTAGCACTTATTAGGAGAACACTTGGTCATGCCTACTGCCGCTGGACTGGCGGACTCACTAAACACAAATGCATCTTTTGTAAATAATGTCTGACTGTTGGAGTGTGCCCCTGGCTATCCATACATTTTAAAAACAAGAAAATGGTGCCATCTGCTTTGCTTAATATAAGGAATTTTCAATGATTTATGCTTTTAATTTAACTTTTGATACTTAAGTATATTTTATATTTTTGATACTTAAAACCAAATACTTTTAGACTTGCTCAAGTAGAATTTTACTGGCTGACTTTCACTTTTACTTGAGTAACTTTCTATTTAAGGTATCTATACTTTTACTCAAGTATGACAATTGGGTACTTTTTCCACCACTGGTTGGCAGTTACATTTGAAATGTGTATATATTATAAATACATCACATGCGACACATGTTTATATATGACTCCATAAAGATAATACAAATATACAAGCAAGCATTAAGCAATGAGCTGATGTTGACTAGCAGGAATTGGTCTGAGAATTGTCTATATCAAAGGCAGATATTTAATTAGCATTGTACAGTGAATGGATTGACATACAAGGCATACAACTTAAGTTACAAGCATTAACAAGCATTACCAAGCATACTTATACAGGAGGCATATAGATCTTAAGGTTAACTTACAGTAGAAGATAAAGCATGAACAAAGAGATGCCTATTAGGCCAGAGGCCTAAAAACCTAGGAAATGAGAATTGATTATACAACCTTCCTCCATGGATAGGATACAGGATAAGAGAGAGAACAAAGACACCCTAGCCTGTGGCATGGCCCATAGCTCATGGGAGAGGGAGAAAGAAAGAGGGACAGAGTATCTCACCACAGCAGGTGAAGAACATAAGAGAAAGAAGAAAGAATTTCAGATCCTTTTATAGGCATCTGATTTGTTTGGATTGAATAGCATAACTGTTGAGTTAACTTACAATCAGATGTTAGACCTACAGGATATAACCTCTGCTTCTCAGAGGTGAGACAATGGGGGGGGGTTCCAAGACAACCCATACAGTACAGTAGGAAATTCTTGCATGCAGTTGATAAGAAGAGTCATTCGGGGGCTGGGCTGCACTACACAAATGGTACTTCACACATACTTCAATATTTAAAATGTATGTTTTGTTCCAAATCTGTGAGTACTCCCATCTGTTTTCATATTTATACTGCCGTTTATAAATGTGGGAATGCATTCTGTTTTCCTGGAGTTGGACATCTGTGTACAGAATTACGAAGAACATTTGTAGTTGTTCGTATTTATTTAAAATATAGTTTAGAGCACCAATCCAATGTCAGATTTGTAAATATGCATCAAATTGTGTTTTGTAGTTGTATAATGACTGTATTTGATAGGTGTTTCTCAGCCATGTTTGTATCAGGAGTTACCAAAATTGCTCTTGACAATCCACAGGGATATACAGTATATGTTTTTTTAAATTCAAGCCCAGTGCTACCACACCTGATTCTACTATTCAACCTTTCATCTAGACCTCAGCTGTTCATTGAGACCATAAATAGTAGAATCAGGTGTGGCAGAACTGGGCTTGAACAAAAAAAGCCTGCAATAACCTGTAGCTTATCAAGAGCTGTTGTGGTCATTCCTGAAATGTATTTACAAAGTCCTGATGAATGTTGTACATTTCATTTTGAGTGAAAACTCCCTTTGATTACAGGTAACAGAGTTGGCTGAATTGGCTGAAATGGATTATAGTTTTTTTGCCTTCCTGTCACGCCCACGACCTTAGAGAGCCTTCTTATGTCTCTATTTGGTTTGGTCAGGGTGTGATTTGGGTGGGCATTCTATGTTCTTTATTTCTTTGTTTCTGGCCGAGTGTGGTTCCCAATCAGAGGCAGCTGTCTATCCTCTGATTGGGGATCATACTTCGGCAGCCCTTTTTCCCACCTGTGATTGTGAGTAGTTGTCTATGTGTAGTGGCCTGTGAGCGCTACGTAGCTTTACAGTCTTTTGTTATTTCTGGTTTTGTCGGCGACATTACAAATAAACTCAAATGTACGCTCACTACGCTCACCACCTTGATCCGATCATTTCAACGAACGTGACACTTCCTCTGGAAAATCAACTGTTAATATTAAATACAACTACATAATTTATGTTGCCATTTTTGTTTACTTTTACTCAACTTTTATTGTTTTGTTATACTGTATTATGCTGACTTGCCTAGTTAAATAAATACATATAAATATTATAATGTTATGTATTCATGTTGCATAATCACCTTCCGGTGTAAAAACCATGGCAATTAAAAACTATGTTTTAAGTGATAACTAGGCATTGCTCTGAAGCCAAAAAATAAAGGAAATTCACATGAGCACCACATGCTCTAACATGGTTTTCCAGCACATAGCTTTGACCTACTATGATATCAAGGCAAAGGGTGGCAACCTTGAAGAATCTCAAAAATAAAATTTATTGTGATTTGTTTAACACTTTTTTGGTTACTACATGATTCCATATGTGTTATTTCATAGTTCTGATGTCTTCACTATTATTCTACAATGTAGAAAATAGTAAAAAATAAAGAAAAACTCTTGAATGAGTAGGTGTCCAAACTTTTGACCGGCACGGAATATATATATATATATATACACAGTGGGGCAAAAAAGTACTTAGTCAGCCACCAATTGTGCAAGTTCTCCCACATAAAAATATGAGAGAGGCCTGTAATTTTCATCATAGGTGCTATTATGATTTTTTTAAATGTACTGACATATGTTCAAATAAAGGTTTAAGGAAATATAGGAATGTGCCTCATTACTACAAGACAAAACAGCTTAGTGGTTTGAAGTACAATATCAAAGTAGCTACTGTAGTAGGTCAAAGCGGTGTGCTGAAAAACCTTGGTAGAGCATGGGTCAAATAGGCATTGTGGTGCACATGTGAATTTAATTTATTTTTGGCTTCAGACCAATGGCTACTTCTCACTTAAAACAGGTTTTTGTTTTTAATAGAATTAGGAATTACAATACTTCTGAGTGATACATGTAAATTAGGCCAAGGGGTACAGAAAATCAAATATTTTATTTTCTTTCAAATTGAAATTGTTGCATATTCCCTTCACTATTTCAGTAACAGTGTGTGATTAATTATTGCTTGATGGATTAGACAGAGGAAGTTACACCACAGGGAAATGTGGCCATTGAAGAAAACAAGCCCCTTCGTTGGTTCTTTGTATTATGTCAAAGTAGGTGGCTGACAGAAAATAGTTATTTTAGCACAAAAAAAGCATTTTCTGAACCATTTCATTAGCAAATATCAATAGGTACATTTAACAAACTTCTGCGGTTTATCAAACTATAGCCTTAGATTCAGAGAAATGCCAACCTGCACGAGGATTGTAGACCTGCGGCTATTGCTCAGATATGAAGTGAAACTTGTCTTGCTGGTGATTTACACATTTTGGCAAAATGACAAAGGATGCAATTTATGGTAATTCATTTAAGTTACTCAAACGAGGCCATGGGATGCTGAATTCGTTCGTTTTCATGACAAGAAAAACAAATCTTTTCAAAACGATCTCTGCACAAACTACGATGCATCAGCAAAAAACTTGGGTAATTTTCCTCATTTCTAGAAATTCCTGCACTGATTTACTCCTTGCTGTTCAATCTGCACCTGAAGAAGCAGGGGAAATATTTCCGTTGGAAACATCATAATTTAGGTGGATTCTCATTAGAGAAAGGATAGATTTAATACTGCCATATCCCCAGTGCTTATTAAATCAGGCCAGTTTGAGATAATATATCTTTAAAATTCCACAAGCAGCTCCAGTGTCCTCCCCCTGGACTGTGTTTCTTTATTACGGGATGATTCAGGTTTAGAGAGAGACAGAGAGAGAGAGAGAGATTTCCAATAGATTAAGTGTTTATAATTTTAACAAAGAGTCATATATCCTGGGAAAGAGCGGCACATGTCAGAACTGCTGATGATTTCAAAAAGCAGGCGAGGGGGGATTAGAAGAGAGTTGAAATGCCAGTTTACACTAGTAGTCACAGTGAATACTGTCTTATTGGGAGGCTTCATACTGGAACAAACTAAGTGAGGTACTGAAGTGAACTTTCTCTTTGAGATGGGGAGAAGTTGCTAAATCTATGGCTGTCACATTTGATGTCGCTATTGATTTGCGAAACTGGCAGTCTCTAACAACTGCCAGCTTCAAAGGATCTAGCTGTTTAGCTATGCAAAGCTTGCTTTTAATCCCGCTGTAGGTTTTAGGCGGTTCCTGCTTTTCGTTCCAACCCAGCACAGCAGTGCATGTGCGCAATGATTGGATATATCGAGCCCCGCACATCGCTCGAAACAACAAAAATTGTCCCTCTCAAAAATCTTCTGCGGTTATCTCTCGAGGAAAATAATGAAATACAATTGGCTAAATTGGGGATAAAGCCCAATTTCGTTGCCCAAATGGGTTCCTATTGAAAGAAAATTTGCAGCCAAATGGAAAATAATAAGGGTGTAGCTGCAAGCAGCAATTAGACAAAGCTTGAGACCATGACATATAATGAGATTCAATTCAATCAAATGCAGATAAAACTCAACTGCACTGCGGGCTCATTCAGAATGTTGACACTGTATTTTTAAGGATAAGTGTGGTTAAGCATAAAAAATGTCAAATCAAATAATTTTTTGCATATTTCAAATTTGTAAAGCAGGACTATTGGTTAGTTTGATTTATTTAACCAGAAAAGTCAATTGAGAGCAAATTCTTATTTATAATGACGGCCTAGCCGTGGGGAAAGGTTCTGGGATAAAAAATAAAAGACACCACATCACAACATGGCAACAACACAACATGGTAGCAACACAACTTGACAATAACACAGCATGGTTGCAACACAACATGACAACAACACAGCATGGTAGCAACACAAACATGGCATAAACATTGTTAAGCACAGACAACAGCACGAAGGACAAAATGGTAGAGACAAAGGACATCACGCAAAGCAGTTACAAGTATCAATAAGAGTGTCCATGATTGAGTCTTTGAATGTAGATGTAGATAAAACTGTCCAGTTGAAGTGGGGTTTTTTGCAGCTCATTCAATTCGCTAGCTGCAGCAAACTGAAAAGAGGAGTGACCCAGGTGTGTGCTTTAGGGATGTTAAACATAATGGAACTGGCAGAACGGGCGCTGTATGTGGAGGATGATGGTTGCAGTAGTTATAGTATCTTAGATAGGCAGAAGTGAGGCCTAGGAGGGTTTTATAAATAAGCATCAACCAGTGGATCTTGCGCTGAGTATACAAAGATGACCAGTTTACAGAGGAGTACAAAGTGCAATGATGTGTTCTATAAGGAGCATTGCTGGCAGGTCTGATGGTAAATAACATCGACTTGCTCGAGAGCAGCCGTACCTACCAATCTATAAATTACGTCTCCGTAACCTAGCATGGGTAGGATTGTCATAGGTAGACTCCCCTAACCATTACTTGGCAAGGAAATAGCTTTGTAAGAGCCAACGTTTTTCTGATTTGCTTCAAATATATATCTCTCCCTTATCCCCATTTTAAGATCAGGACCCCTGCCACCTCGAACCTTCCATATTGAAGGGAAAAGCTCAATCGTCTGTGAAGCAGTGCCCCACAGGGCAGCATTGTGCAGTACGTGTCAAAAACACCCACAGCTATCCAGCTAAAGAATACATTTTTTTTGCAATAGAACAATAACATTACAAAACATCTCCAGCTGAGACCCAAACATGTTATATAACTAAATAATTGTTTGTTATCCAGTTCCTTTGGTAGACACACTGGGTAAGTTTTAGTGACCTTGATTCCCCTCCTCAAAGAACAAGTGATGTTGGGTTCTTGAAATACACGTTGCATTCCAAATGGCATCCTATTCCCTATAGCAGGGTTCACCAACTAGATTCAGCCGAAGGCAGATTTATTTTCTTGAGCAGATGGTCAGGGGCCCGGAACATAATTACAAATCATTTGTGAACTGCAAATTGACTGCAAAAAAAGCCCAAACGGAAATACTATTTAACTGAAACAGAATCATGTCAAACCTTGCTTACATTTGTGTACGATGACATACGTATATACCTCTCTATTATGCATGGGTGACTTTGGAACAGATTTCCAAAATTAACATAGCTTGGATCAGGTTATCTGGTGTATTTACAGACTTTTATGTCCAACAATAAAATAATTAAAAAAATATATCCCAAAAGAAATATACATATACAGTATATCACAAAAGTGAGTACACCCCTCACATTTTTCTAAATATTTGAGTATATCTTTTCATGTGACAAATGACACTTTGCTACAATGTAAAGTAGTGAGTGTACAACTTGCATAACAGTGTAAATTTGCTGTCCCCTCAAAATAACTTAACACACAGCCAATAATGTCTAAACCGCTGGCAACAAAAGTGAGTACACCCCTAAGTGAAAATGTCCAAATTGGGCCCAATTAGCCATTTTCCCTCCCCGGTGTCATGTGACTCGTTAGTGTTACAAGGTCTCAGGTGTGAATGGGGAGCAGGTGTGTTAAATTTGGTGTCATCGCTCTCACACTCCCTCATACTGACAGGTCACTGGAAGTTCAACATGGCACCTCATGGCAAAGAACTCTCTGAGGATCTGAAAAAAAGAATTGTTGCTCTACATAAAGATGGCCTGGGCTATAAGAAGATTGCCAAGACCTGAAACTGAGCTGCAGCACGGTGGCCAAGACCATACAGCGGTTTAACTGGACAGGTTCCGCTCAGAACAGGCCTCGCCATGGTCGACCAAAGAAGTGGAGTGCACGTGGTCAGCGTCATATCCAGAGGTTGTCTTTGGGAAATAGACGTATGAGTGCTGCAAGCATTCCTGCAGAGGTTGAAAGGGTGGGGGGTCAACCTGTCAGTGCTCAGACCATACGCCGTACACTGCATCAAATTGGTCTGCATGGCTGTCATCCCAGAAGGAAGCCTCTTCTAAAGACAAGAAAGCCCGCAAACAGTTTGCTGAAGACAAGCAGACTAAGGACATGGATTACTGGAACCATGTCCTGTGGTCTGATGAGACCAAGAAACTCATTTGGTTCAGATGGTGTCAAGCGTGTGTGGCGGCAACCAGGTGAGGAGTACAAAGACAAGTGTGTCTTGCCTACAGTCAAGCATGGTGGTGTGAGTGTCATGGTCTGGGGCTACATGAGTGCCGCCAGCACTGGGGAGCTACAGTTCATTGAGGGAACCATGAATGCCAACATGCACTGTGACATACTGAAGCAGAGCATGATCCCCTCCCTTCGGAGACTGGGCCACAGGGTAGTATTCCAAGCTGAGGGTAAAGGTGATGGACTGGCCAAGCATGTCTCCAGACCTAAACCCTATTGAGCATCTGTGGGGCATTCTCAAACGGAAGGTGGAGCAGTGCAAGGTCTTTAACATCCACCAGCTCCGTGATGTTGTCATGGAGGAGTGGGAGAGGGCTCCAGTGGCAACCTGTGAAGCTCTAGTGAACTCCATGCCCAAGAGGGTTAAGGCAGTGCTGGAAAATGATGGTGGCCACACAAAATATTGACACTTTGGGCCCAATTTGGACATTTTCACTTAGGGGTGTACTCACTTTTGTTGCCAGAGGTTTAGACATTAATGGCTGAGTGTTGAGTTATTTTTAGGGGACAGCAAATTTACACTGTTATACAAGCTGTGCACTCACTACTTTACATTGTAGCAAAGTGTAATTTCTTCAGTGTTGTCACATGAAAAGATATACTCAAATATTTACAAAAATGTGAGGGGTGTACTCACTTTTGTGATATACTGTACAAGTCAAACGTTAAGACACACTTATTCCTTCCAGGGTTTTTCTTTATATGTACCTGGAATGCTTTTCCAACCATCTTGAAGGAGTTCCCACATATGCTGAGCACTTGTTGGCTGCTTTTCCTCCACTGTGCGGTCCAACTCATCCCAAACCATCTCAATTTGGTTGAGGTCGGGGGAATGTGGATGCCAGGTCGTCTGATGCAGCACTCCATTACTCTCATTCTAGGTAAAATAGCCCTTACACAGCCTGGAGGTGTGTTGGGTCATGGTCCTTTTGAAAAACAAATTATAGTCCCAGTAAGCCCAAACCAAATGGGATGTTGTATCGCTGCAGAATGCTGTGGTAGCCATGATAGTTAAGTGTGCCTTGTATTCTATATAAATCACAGACAGTGTCCCCAACAAAGCACCCACACACCATAACAGTTGATGTTGAGATGTGTCTGTTACTTAAACTCTGTGAAGCATTTATTTGGGCTGCAATCTCTGCAGCAGAGGTAATTCTGGGTCTTCCTTTCCTGTGGCGGTTCTCATGAGAGCCAGTTTCATCGTTGCTCTTGAGGGTTTTTGCGACTGCACTTGAAGAAACCTTCAAAGTTCTTGAAATTTTCCGTATTGACTGACCTTCATGTCTAAAAGTAATGATGGACTTTCATTTCTCTTTGCTTATATGAGCTGTTCTTGCCATAATATGGACTTGGTCTTTTACCAAATAGGGCTATCTTCTGTATACCCCCCTACCATTCCACAAATTAACTTTTAACAAGGCACACCTGTTAATTGAAATGCGTTCCAGGTGACTAACTCATGAAGCTGGTTGAG
Organism: Oncorhynchus masou masou; assembly: GCF_036934945.1. Classification (NCBI taxonomy): domain Eukaryota; kingdom Metazoa; phylum Chordata; class Actinopteri; order Salmoniformes; family Salmonidae; genus Oncorhynchus; species Oncorhynchus masou. The sequence continues at coordinate 43,999,560 of NC_088213.1, forward strand.
AGAATTCCAAGATTGTGCAAAGCTGTCATCAAGGCAAAGGGTGGCTATTTGAAGAATCTCAAATATAACATATATTTGGATTTGTTTAACACTTTTTTGGTTACTACGTGATTCCATATGTGTTATTTAATAGTGTTCATGTCTTCACTACTGTTCTACAATGTAGAAAATAGTAAAAATAAAGAAAAACCCTTGAATGATTAGATGTTCTAAAACATTTTTGTAGTGAATGTTCTGATCCAAAACTGTGGGTACTCCTATCTGTTTTCATATTTATACAGCCATTTATAAATGTGGGAACGTGTGCGCTTTTACTGAAGTAGGACAGCTGTGTACAGAATTACTAAGAACATGTTTAGCTAAAGTATTTAGAGCACGTATCCAATGTCAGATTTCTAAATATGTACTCTTAAGTGTTTTGTACTTGTCTTATGAATTTTTATTTTACAGGTGTTTCTTAGCAGTTTGTCATTTGTCACAGTGTTTGTACCAGGAGTTACCGAAATTGCTATTGACGACCCACAGAGTTATGCAGACCAGTGCTACCACACCTGTTTCTACTTCTTAGCTGTTCATCGAGACCTAGAATAGTAGACTCAGGTGTGGTAGAACTGGGCTTGAACAAGAAAGCCTATGCAAAGGGTATCACACTGCTTGCTTAGCGAGTACCACTTCCTCCCAATTCAGCCCATACTTGGCACGAACTTGGGATCTATGCCTTTATAGCACATGTGACCCCTGTCTTGAAGCATATTACCAGGTGGTGCCAGTCAAAGCTAATATAAGACAGGGCAACTAATGTTGAATACTTATCATTACTAAACTCAGCAAAAAAAGAAACATCCCTTTTTCAGGACCCTGTCTTTCAAAGATAATTTGAAAAATCTAAATAACTTCAGAGATCTTCATTGTAAAGGGTTTAAACACTGTTTCCCATGCCTGTTCAATGAACCATAAACAATTAATGAAAATGCAGCTGTGGAACAGTCATTAAGACACTAACAGCTTACAGACGGTAGGCAGTTAAGGCCACAGTTATGAAAACTTAGGACACTAAAGAGGCCTTTCTACTGACTCTGAAAACCCCCAAAATAAAAATGCCCAGGGTCCCTGCTCACCTGCGTGAATGTGCCTAAGGCATGCTGCAAGGAGGCATGAGGACTGCAGATCTGGCCAGGGCAATAAATTGCAATGTCCATACTGTGAGACACCTAAGATAGCGTTACAGGGAGAGAGAACAGACAGCTGATTGTCCTCGCAGTGGAAAACCATGTGTAACAACACCTGCACAGGATAGGTACATCACACCTGCGGGACAGGTACAGGATGGCAACAACAACTGCCTGAGTTACACCAGGAACGCACAATCCCTCCATCAGTGCTCAGACTGTCCGCAATCGGCTGAGAGAGGCTGGACTGAGGGCTTGTAGGCCTGTTGTAAGGCAGATCCTCACCAGACATCACTGGCAACAGCATCACCTATAGGCACAAACACACCGTCGCTGGATCAGACAGGACTGGCAAAAAAGTGCTCTTCACTGACGAGTTGTGGTATTGTCTCACATGGGGTGATGGTCGGATTCGCGTTTATCGTCGAAGGAATACGCGTTACACTGAGGTCTGTACTCTGGAGCGGGATCGATTTGGAGGTGGATGGTCCATCATGGTCTGGGACGGTGTGTCACAGCATCATCGGACTGAGCTTGTTGTCATTGCAGACAATCTCAATGCTGTGCGTTACAGGGAAGACATCCTCCTCCCTAATGTGGTGCCCTTCTTGCAGGCTCATCCTGACATGACCCTCCAGCATGACAATGCCACCAGCCATACTGCTTGTTGTGTGCGTGATTTCCTGTAAGACAGGAATGTCAGAGTTCTGCCATGTACAGCGAAGAGCCCGGATCTCAATCCCATTGAGTATGTCTGGGACCTGTTGGATCGGAGGGTGAGGGCTAGGGCCATTCCCCCCAGAAATGTCCGGGAACTTGCAGGTGCCTTGGTGGAAGAGTGGGGTAACATCTCACAGCAAGAATTGGCCAATCTGGTGCAGCCCATGAGGAGGAGATGCACTGCAGTACTTAATGGAGCTGGTGGCCACACTCGATACCGACTGCTACTTTTGATTTTGACCCCCCCTTTGTTCAGGGACACATTATTCAATTTATGTTAGTCACATGTCTGTGGAACTTGTTCAGTTTATGTCTCAGTAGTTGAATCTTATGTTCATACAAATATTTACACAGTTTGCTGAAAATAAATGCAGTTGACAGTGAGAGGACGTTTCCTTTTTTGCTGAGTTTAGTAAGATTCCAGTAAGCAATCATATTATATTATATTGTGATATGTTTAAAAAATGACAGCTATTACAAATCAGCTGTAAGAAGCTGCATGACGAGCAATTTATTTTTAGCCCATCAAAACTCAATATTCTATCTTAGTCCCTCTCCTAACCTCACTGTAACGATGTGCGCTGAGGGTCGGGAAGCAAGTTCAGGGTTTTAATAAATAAACACATTGTACAAAATAAGAAACACAAACAATGCGCAGGCATGACACAGGAACAGAAACAATAACGCCTGGGGGAAGGAACCAAAGGGAGTGACATATTTAGGTAAAGTAATCAGGGGAATGATAGAGTCCATAACGAGCAGCCTGGTGACCTAGAGGCCGGAGAGGGAGCACACGTGATACTCACATTCTACACCAGTAGGCGCCAACATGTTAAAAAGGAGATAGAATGGAAGGTGAAGAGCTACTGCCGTTCATACTGAACCAAGCATATGTACATGCCTTTAACATTTATGTCACGTATACTCCCTTTCCAGCACTCCAGGGGCCGGATACACAAAACATTACTTGCGAAAAAACGTAAGAAGTTTCTTAAGGAAAAAATAGGAAGTTCATAAGATAGTTCGTAAATACAATTACTCAAAATGTTCTTAGGAATTCGTAGTTTCCTGAGGAACTTCGTAAATATCGTCTTATGTGGCATTAGTGATGTGCTTGAAACCAATAAATAAGCCTATGTGACAGGGATGATTGGATTTGGTAAATTTCGTTATTTTTCACACATTATAGCCATCAGACTAGCTATATCAAAATCAAAAATAGATAACCAAGAATAGAGATTGAAGTGATGGTGGAGGAAATAGCAGCCAGCAAAAGGTTGCGGTTTCAGAGACTTGATAACTGCGGGGTCACTGCAGAGACCAAAAAGAAATGATGGGCGAGAGTGGCAGAGTCTGTCTTTTCCATCGGAGGTAAGGCAAGGGACAGTGACGGAGTAAAAAAGAAATGGTCTGACCAAGTCGGCTGCTAAAAAGAAGGGAGATGAGAGACCATTCAAGTGGACCAGCTGGAGGAGAAGGTGTCGTCCATCATAGAGATGGTGGTAGAGGGACTGCGTGACCTGTTAGTTAGCTAGCTAACGTGTAAAGACATTATAGCCAAAATAGCTAATGACGTTAACGTTAGCTAAGTTAGTCAAGTTCTTCTTTGCAAATTGACGAGATAGCGTTAGCTATTTAACACTTCTAGAATATTGTAATATATTGTTAATTACTAGCTCGCTAAATAATGCGTGTTTAATTTGTATTCTTGCTGTATTGAAATAAGAAGAGGGGTGGGGGTGTATGCCTTATGGCTAACGAGACGTGGTGTGATCACAGAAACATACAGGAACTCAAATCCTACTGTTCACCTGATTTAGAATTCCTCACAATCAAATGTAGACCACATTATCTACCAAGAGAATTCTCTTCGATTATAATCACAGCCGTATATATTCCCCCCCAAGCAGACACATCGATGGCTCGGAATGAACTTTATTTGACTCTTTGCAAACTGGAATCCATACATCCTGAGGCTGCATTCATTGTTGCTGGGGATTTTAACAAGACTAATCTGAAAACAAGACTCCCTAAAATGTATCAGCATAACGATTGCGCCACCAGGGCTGGCAAAACCTTGGATCACTGTTATTCTAACTTCCGCGACGCATATCAGGCCCTGCCCCGCCCCCCTTTCGGAAAAGCTGACCACGACTCCATTTTGCTGATCCCTGCCTACAAACAGAAACTAAAACAAGAAGCTCCCACGCTGAGGTCTGTCCAACGCTGGTTCGACCAAGCTGATTCCACACTCCAAGACTGCTTCCACCACGTGGACTGGGACATGTTTCGTATTGCGTCAGGCAACAACATTGACGAATACGCTGATTCGGTGTGCGAGTTCATTAGAACGTGCGTTGAAGATGTCATTCCCATAGCAACGATTAAAACATTCCCTAACCAGAAACCGTGGATTGATGGCAGCATTCGCGTGAAACTGAAAGCGCAAACCACTGCTTTTAATCAGAGCAAGGTGAGTGGTAACATGACCGAATACAAACAGTGCAGCTATTCCCTCCGCAAGACTATCAAACAAGCTAAGCGTCAGTATAGAGACAAAGCAGAATCTCAATTCAACGGCTCAGACACGAGGTATCTGGCAGGGTCTACAGTCAATCACGGACTACAAGATGAAATCCAGCTCAGTCACGGACCAGGATGTCTTGCTCCCAGGCAGACTAAATAACTTTTTTGCCCGCTTTGAGGACAATACAGTGCCACTGACACGGCCTGCTACGGAAACATGCGGTCTCTCATTCACTGCAGCCGAGGTGAGTAAAACATTTAAACGTGTTAACCCTCGCAAGGCTGCAGGCCCAGACGGCATCCCCAGTCGCGCCCTCAGAGCATGCGCAGACCAGCTGGCTGGTGTGTTTACGGACATATTCAATCAATCCCTATACCAGTCTGCTGTTCCCACATGCTTCAAGAGGGCCACCATTGTTCCTGTTCCCAAGAAAGCTAAGGTAACTAAGCTAAACGACTACCGCCCCGTAGCACTCACTTCCGTCATCATGAAGTGCTTTGAGAGACTAGTCAAGGACCGTATCACCTCCACCCTACCTGACACCCTAGACCCACTCCAATTTGCTTACCGCCCAAATAGGTCCACAGACGACGCAATCTCAACCACACTGCACACTGCCCTAACCCATCTGGACAAGAGGAATACCTATGTGAGAATGCTGTTCATCGACTACAGCTCGGCATTCAACACCATAGTACCCTCCAAGCTCGTCATCAAGCTCGAGACCCTGGGTCTCGACCCCGCTCTGTGCAACTGGGTACTGGACTTCCTGACGGGCCGCCCCCCAGGTGGTGAGTGTAGGCAACAACATCTCCACCCCGCTGATCCTCAACACTGGGGCCCCACAAGGGTGCGTTCTGAGCCCTCTCCTGTACTCCCTGTTCACACAAGACTGCGCGGCAACGCACGCCTCCAACTCAATCATCAAGTTTACGGACGACACAACAGTGGTAGGCTTGATTACCAACAACAACGAGACGGCCTACAGGGAGGAGGTGAGGGCCCTCGGAGTGTGGTGTCAGGACAATAACCTCACACTCAACGTCAACAAAACTAAGGAGATGATTGTGGACTTCAGGAAACAGCAGAGGGAACACCCCCTATCCACATCGATGGAACAGTAGTGGAGAGGGTAGTAAGTTTTAACTTCCTCGGCATACACATCACAGACAAACTAAATTGGTCCACTCACACAGACAGCATCGTGAAGAAGGCGCAGCAGCGCCTCTTCAACCTCAGGAGGCTGAAGAAATTCGGCATTTCACCAAAAAAACTCACAAACTTCTACAGATGCACAATCGAGAGCATCCTGGCGGGCTGTATCATCGCCTGGTACGGCAACTGCTCCGCCCACAACCGTAAGGCTCTCCAGAGGGTAGTGATGTCTGCACAACGTATCACCGTGGGCAAACTACCTGCCCTCCAGGACACCTACACCACCCAATGTTACAGGAAGGCCATAAAGATCATCAAGGACAACACCCACCCAAGCCACTGCCTGTTCACCCCACTATCATCCAGAAGGCGAGGTCAGTACAGGTGCATCAAAGCTGGGACCGAGAGACTGAAAAACAGCTTCTATCTCAAGGCCATCAGACTGTTAAACAGCAACCACTAACATTGAGTGGCTGCTGCCAACACACTGACTCAACTCCAGCCACTTCAATAATGGGAATTGATGGGAAAGGATGTAAAATATATCACTAGCCACTTTAAACAATGCTACCTAATATAATGTTTACATACCCTACATTATTCATCTCATATGTATACGTATATACTGTACTCTATCATCTACTGCATCCTTATGTAATACATGTATCACTAGCCACTTTAACTATGCCACTTTGTTTACATACTCATCTCATATGTATATACTGTACTCGATACCATCTACTGTATCTTGCCTATGCTGCTCTGCACCATCACTCATTCATATCTTTATGTACATATTCTTTATCCCCTTACACTGTGTATAAGATATTAGTTTTGGAATTGTTAGTTAGATTACTTGTTGGTTATTACTGCATTGTCGGAACTGGAAGCGCAAGCATTTCGCTACACTCGCATTAACATCTGCTAACCATGTGTATGTGACAAATAAAATTTAATTTGATTTGATTTGAACTTCCCTGAAAAGTTCCATATCACGGGGGCTATTCGATGCTAATGCAGTATGCCACAGGATGTTTTGTGCTGGTCAAGGGCAGTTAGGTCTGGATTGAACCAAGGGCTCTATCTGTTCCTGGTTCAACATTTTTTGAATGGGGCATGCTTATTTAAGATGGTGAGGAAGGCACTTTTAAAGAATAACCAGGCATCTGGTTACTGACGGAATGAGGTCAATATCCTTCCAGGTAACCCATGCCAGGTCGATTGGAAAGGCCTGCTCGCTGAAGTGTTTTAGGGTGCGTTTGACATAAGAACAGCCCATAGCTGTGGTACAGTATATTGGCCATATACCACACCCGTTATAATGCATGTTAAAAAGGTAGACTTTGTATCATTTAGTAATGGTCATAAACTGCACAGCATAACTGGAGAAGAAACCTGAGAACATTTGCATAGTTGTGAGAGCAGCTGAAAGTTTTTTGGGGACTCAGTGATTTTATAGCCGAGGCCATGCAAGGAATCCTGTCGAAGAATGTTCTGCCCTCACATGCCCTTGAGCCTGTAGGGATGTGATTTGAATTGGGCTGTGACTGCAGGAGTGGGATGTTTTTTGTGTGTCTATTTTTGTATTTTGTATGAGGTCATTCACCCCCCCCCCTCCCATGCTTACTATCCTGTACAGTAAGTGGCAATAATACACCATATTGGTTGTAGTCTGCCAATAACCCTCCAAGAATAATTAGAAGAAGATTCCCCGGGGAATTTCAACCAACGCACTCCCGACATGCTCCCAACATGCTCTGAACTTCACATGGTACTTCAGCCTCTCAACCTAGCCCATACAGAATCTAGGTTGGCTTGGCCAGCTTGCCGTCTTGTTTCCGTTTGAAGAACCTCTCGGGAATGGCTGTCACAGCTGCTCCTGTGTCCAGCTTGAAGCTAATTATTTCCTCATGACTGCACAGGTACATGAACGCTACTAGCTATTGTCATATAATTATGATGACATACAGTGCCTTCAGAAAGTATTCACACCCCTTGACTTTTTTGTCAACAATCTTCACAAAATAAAATGTAAAATAAAACACTAAAATATCTTGATTAGTTAAGTATTCAACCCCCTGATACAATACATGTTAGAATCATCTTTGGCAGTGATTACAGCTATAAGTCTTTCTGGGTAAGTCTCTAAGAGCATTCCACACCTGAGTTGTGCAACATTTGCCCATTATTCTTTTCATTTTAGGTTATTGCCCTGCTGAAAGGCAAATTCATCTCCCAGTGTCTGGTGGAAAGTAGACTGAACCATGTTTTCCTCTAGGATTTTGCCTGTGCTTAGCTTCATTCAGTTTATTTTTTATCCTGAAAAACTCCCCAGTCCTTAACGATTGCAAGCATAACCATAACATGATGCAGCCACCAATATGCTTGAAAATATGGAGAGTGATACTCAGTAATGTGTTGTATTGGATTTGCTTTAAAAATAACACTTTGTATTCAGGAGCATAAAGTTAATTGCTTTGCCACATTTTTTCAGTATTACTTTAGTGCTTTG